>NC_090925.1:131602561-132802561 GCF_040938575.1 Ambystoma mexicanum | reverse complement strand
TACCTTTGTGCTGCCATGGGGTATCAAAGAACTTCACCTCTCGCTCCGCATGTGTTCAGAAAGTGTCTAATGCATGTATTGACCGGTTCTCAGGCCTCTTTCAAGCTCCCGTAGTTTGTTCTCACTTTTCGCAATGTCCTGCCAAATCATTTTGCCGAATCATTTTGAGGACACTGAACTCGGTAGACATTGCAATCCTGCGTATGTAAACTTTAAAGGTTTCCCACAATGTGCTAATTTGCGTCACTGAGCGCACATTCGTTCAAAAATCAATTTTACATGGTCATCCATAGTGGATGCAAACGCTACATGCAGCAGTGCCTGTGATTTAAAGCGCCAGCTGTTTCGGGGTGTAGGGAGCGTGGATAATGTCAGGAAGAGACAGATGGGGGAGTGATTGGAGTAGGTCCTGGGGAGCATTTAGGTCTCCCATCAGTAAAACGAGAGATGAGTCACATATCACTGCGGGAGGAAGAGTCATGGACCAATGAGTAGAATGAGAAAGATCGATCGTCGCCATGGGTCGCTCTCCAGGCATCGACCAGGCCAAGGGAGTGAATGCCTCGACTTATCAGGGTTGCACCTCGTGACAGCGTCCTCTGGGAGGATGTGAACCTGTCTAGACAGAGATCTAATATGGTGTTACAATCCCCCACCCCCATATTAAGTGGACCATGGGGTAGCGGGCCAGCTTATCGATGATTTCCATGTAAAACTGGGGATCATCAATGTTAGGGCTATAGTTATTCATTAGCAGAATTTCCCGACACGCCAAGGGCCCGCACACCATGACGTACCTCCCCAACAGGTCGATGTCTACCTGCCTGCTCTGCAACGGGAGGGACTTAGGATCATTACCCCCCCTGGCCTGGGTCGAATATGAAGTATAGAATTGGTTCCCATTGTCTAGCAAATCCCTCACAGGTTGCAGAGAGGGTATGAGTCTCCTGTAAATATAGAATTTCGGCTTTGTGCCTATCTGCATATAAGTGTACCTTTCGCCTCTTAATTGTATTCCCAGGGCCCTGTACATTCCAGCTAAGGCACATCACTTCACCAATCGCGGTATCAAGAAAAGTAGTTCATTCCCACCAGCACCCCGCCGCCTGCACCTCCGACCCCAGACCCTGGGCAGAACCCACTGCATCGCCAGTCTTTAACCTCATGCTTGTCATGTGTGATTTTCCCCTTTTAACTTCCCATTTCCACCCGCCACCCGCAGTTCCCACCCAACTTGGGAGATGAAGCCCTTCCAATAACCAACCTAATGATAAGAAAAAAAAACAAAACCAAAACCCCAACTTCGGAGCGCAACCTTGCATGGGGGGCTGGTGCACTAGGCAGTTTGGGCACTTCCCAGACATAGACACATAGAAAAAGGATATTTACAAGTTTAGTTTACAAGCTTCCTTCAAGTCAATCTTCACCCATATGGGTGTCACTGCGACGTGTGTTGCATTGTTGTGGTAGAGGGTAACCTCACTTCTAAGAAGTCGATTGGCAAAAAAGCATGACCACGGGTCTCCAGGTGATTGGCGTGGGGAGTTCCCACAACATATGTAGGTGTGAGCTGTATAAAGGCAAAGAACAAGTACTTTTTGAGCTTTGAGTGTAGAGTCAGGGCGCCAGCAGAATTCCATCCAGGAACTTCATAGCCTCTCCTGGCAGTGTGAAGAAAGAGGTCTTGTCATTCCATTCCAGACGTAGCTTAGCAGGGAATAGCATGGCGTATTTCAAGTGTTCCTTGCAGAGTCGTTTTTGACCATAAAAAGGATTTTCTTTCTTGTCGCACAGCTACCGAAAAGTCAGGAGAAATGTGGATCCTATTTGAGCCCAATATGGGGTCCCCCCCCACTCACGGGCTGCCCACAGAATGGCATCTCGGTCCCGGTAGTTGAGGATACGGGCAATGATTGGGAGAGGAGGAGCGTCAGGGTTAGGCTTGGGCGCCAGGGATCTGTGGGCTCGTTCATTTGCACATTTTTGTGACAAAGCAGGGTTGTCCAAGAGTGGCCGCAGGGTATCGATGATCCATTGCTCCATGGAGGATTCAGAGTTGCTCTCCAGGACCCCGATAATGCAGACATTATTTTGGCGGGATCGCAACTCTTTTTCTTCTGTACCAGCAGTACCCGCTTAGAGAGTGTAGTTAGATCAGCTCAGAGGCTAGACACCTCATCCTCCACCGTGCCCACCCTAGTTGCGGCTTCATCCAAGTGTTGGTCTGTTCTGATGCACGCCTCAGTGTAGTCAATGGTGCTGGTCATGCCATCATATACTTTAGCAAACCCTTCCTGCATGCATGCCGACATTCGCTGCAATTCAGAAGGTTCGACACAAGGGGGTTCTTGCTCCATGTTGCCAGCTGCCTCTGCATTTACTGGTTTCTTAGGGGCAGCCTTGGTGTACTGTCTGATGGAACACTGTTTTTTTGCGCTTCCCTTTGTCATCCTCGTAAGGCGACCCACAGGTCTGCACCAGTGGGAGAGCGCACCTTCCGCATAGTGCCTGTTTCTCAAGAATTATGTGTTTTGAATGTGTCACCAGAAGAAGAGTGGAGCCGGGGTATATGCGCCTGGACTGTCAGTAATGAGGAGTTGTGCCCGCTTGTTGCAGACTGCGGGCACGGGGTGTCCTCCCAGAGCCTTCTGGTCTGACCGGTATTGGGCAAGGTATTACAAGCCTGCCTCAGTCCCACAGTGTCAGTAGTAGATCTCAGCACTGTGACTAGGGCCACGGGGGAGGGTCCCAGAGGAAAAACTGCGAGTATCAGCACTGATGAGGTGTAGGGCAGTGCACAATAATGTGATGTGGCTGGACCGGCCTGTCTAGATAAGGGTGGGTCAGGTGATCAGATATGGGTCTCGCCAGGTCTTCAGAATTGGTGACTCCAAGGTGGAGTATGTTGCTGGTACACGGCGACCCAGGGATTTTCAGTCCAGAAAATCTAGACATCCCTGGGTGGAAGGAAACGCATGATAATTGGTTGGCCGAGGACCAACCGCCTCATAGAAGGTATTAAGAATATATACTTATTAGTCCATACATAGTTATTAACTCAACTAGAGTGCGACCATTTTAAGATGACCAGAATCGCCATTTTGTTTTCTCTCTGCTCTCTTTAACGCTGCCACTTTGCCTCATGTAAACCTGCTTTGCTGAAGATATTATTTCGCTTTAACGGTCCAATGCTAAGAAACATGTTGAAACATTCCATTAAAGAGCCAGACAGGAATGCCGGTTTCCCTCCCTCATATATCCTTGAAGGCAGGGAACAGGGCATTTAATCAGTGCATAAATGCCAGTGAGTCTCCTTCTAAAATAAGCAATGCGCGAAACTAGCATTTAAAGAGTTGAATTATGTTCTTCTTACGGCCCCCCTTCCTGAGCCCAGTGAGGCCCCGGAGAGCGGGCTGACCTCCAGAGCGAGAATCAAAACTTAGAGATTGGGAGGCCTGGTATGTGCCAGTCTCCTACGCACAGCTTGCCCGTGCGAAACAGAAACGCTTTGTTCTCGCAAACAAAGAATGATGTCTGTAAAAACTGGAGATTACAACCTGTTACTAAATATGGTGGTCTAAGGTGTCATATTTGTCACAATGGTCAATCATCGCCTCTAATTCAAAGGGAAATGAATTGGGGACGGCCTCAAACGTGTCATACTGTGTCATTGCTGATTGTAAGGTGCTCCTTTTGTATATATGTAACTGATCTACGATTTATTTTTGCTTGCGTCCCCTGTGGTCTGTTTAGACACACGTCGTGGGGCGTGGGACCACTTGGCCAATTGGGATTATTTGTATTGCAATAAACCCTAGATTTTGGGAACAGAACCTCGTGTTTGGTGTATCTATTCGTGTGTGGTGACTCTGCCTTGTTTCCACATTTCGAGGGTCCCTCAGGAGCCCCTTCAAGATCGCGCCCGAATAGGGACCCTCCCCCACTTGTTCCATCGTGTACGTTACAGTATATGAAGGCAATAAGAACGACGAGGACGGGAGCGATCGAGCTGGGATTCAGAGATGTACGGGGCGCCCTGCGTAAGTGATGAGATACTCCTTTGTAGATCTGCACACCGCTGATCCCTGATCGACGTCCCTGGCCAATGAACAAGGGGGTGAGGGTCCCGAAACAAGGCAATAGCCGAGATACGCAGACACGACGTCATTGGTTGCGTCAGTATATGGACAAATTGTGTCTTGAAGAAGACAAATTGATTGATCAGGTGAGTTGTGCCCCGATTCATAAGTAATCCTGATATTGGTTGAGAGTTGATTTTGCAAAATCAAACACCCAGAGTAAGTTTGATTAGCCAAGGGTAAGGTTAAAACATGCCTGGGGTATTGTCCACCTTAGCAGGGTTTTTCCGCTGCAGTGAACAATTTTTGGAAACTGGCCAAGAAGCACCCCCGGGAGGAACGCCGGCGTATGAGATGTATGTAAAGTATGGTATGGGAGCAATAATGTTATGTGAGACTTGGCATAAGCAAACCAGAAAACAGGCAGACCTTCAGTGGCCGAGCCACGGGAGTTTTGAGATGGGACATATAGATAACCTGGAAAAGGTGTTGATAAGTAAAATAGCACGCCCTGGGGCACTGGACATCCTTAGGGACTGGAGGAGGGAAGCGATGCTTAGATATAGAAGTAGAGAAAAGCATGCGCGCAGGCACAAGTCGAAGGCGGAAAAAGCCGAGGAAAAGGAGGAGGAGGGGAGTAATAGTTTGCGAAAGGCAAGACGGCGCGATGAGTTAAACATAGAAAAAATATATCTACAAAGGCAGCTACACACATCAGACGAATTAATAAACAAAATTTTGACTGAAACAAAACAGGGTCCAAGGAGTGAAACTAAACAGATTACGCCAGTAGCTGTCGCTCAACCCCCTCCCGTTGCTCAGCCCCTCCCAACGCCAGCACAGCCACAGGCTGCATCAGACACTGCACTGCCCACTAGTCAGCCAGCCCCGAGTGTTTTGCAACTTCCACTGCCCCAGCAGGTGTATCCCACTCTCACTGCCCCCTCCGCACCTCCTGATCAAGAAAGTGCCATTGTTCTGACCACCCCTCCGATGAGTGCAATTGAACTAAATAAATGTATGAGAGTAACTCGCAGCGCGATCAGCAAGGAGAGAAAGCGCTAGCTGCAGGAGCAGGTGGAAATATATATAGACGATAATGATGAGGCATCCACGCTAGCGTCGCTGTATGACTATAGGAGAAACAATGAAATACAGGTATTGTTGGAAGGCATGGGGGAATATTTGTCGAAACAATGGAAAAGGTTAATTGGAAAGTTACCACTGCAGCGATTGTTGGATTTAAATGCATTAGCCCGTTGTAGAGGGAGTGATGAGGAAGTAGAAGAGCATGTGAAGCGACTGTTTGAATTAAAAAATGAACTTGGTGAAGAATATTTTGAAGTATTTGCCACACCGGGGAATAAGAGAAAGAATGTTGTGAGGGGTAGACAGCAGCGATTATCGTTGCCAGGAGCGCAAACTAGTGCGGAGCTAGAGGTATGCATGCGGGAGGCACAAAAATGGATTTCAGATCCCAGTATTCCCATAATGGAAATACATGGAATATTTGATGAATACACTTTAGCAATGAAAAGGAGAGCGTTACAAACAATGGTAGAATATTTGGCAGTTAAAGATAGGAACGAGAAAAAGGTGAGCCCCCCTGAAGTGTTGGCGGTATATAGGAGAGCGATGGAGCGGAGAACAGGAGAGACAGCCTTATCCCTCGACCTGGGAATATTGTTGCATAAAAGGGAAGGGGGAGGATTAGTGAGAGAGAAGTGCCCCCTACTTTTGTACCGAAGGTAGAGACTCCTGGAGTAGATGGCGTGCCGGCTGTGGTAATTCCAGCGCATTATGCAGCTCAATTTGTGCATGTTCTCTTCTCAAGAAAGGAAGTGAATAATATAAAACAGACAATCCCTGACATACGGAAAAATCCATCGGGTTTCTATAAAGAAGTAGAGTCTTTATTGAAATCAGCGGCGCTCACGATGAGCGATATAGACTTAATATTCCCCGTGATTTTGCCAGCGGATATATGGAAACAAATAAGAAAGGTGGATGATGAGACGGCCTATGGCGCTACGTGGGCGAATTTAATATTGGAGGATAGAAATAAAGCAGTGGGTGCGGAGCCAGGGGCGAACATGTTAGCACTACCAGCACGAATAATACAGAAGTTAAAAGAATTGGTCCCGGAGAAAAGAATGCAATGGGACAAGATGACAACGTGTGTGCAAGGAAAAGATGAGATGGCCACCGATTATTTCAACAGATTTGAAGACGTTTTTACAGATTTTAGTGGACAGGATGTGAGTACAGAAGCAGGGAAAAGGGTATTTGTGGATAAATATGTGAGGGGATTAATACTTCCCATTCATAATTTGATAATGACATCAGAAAGTGCATGGCAAGCAAAAACGCTAGGAGAAGTATTACACATGGCTCAATATTATGAAAACAGGGTAAATGCTGAAAAGGAAAGAAAAGCAAAGGATAGAACAAACTTGAAAACACAGGTATTACTCCAGCAGGTTGCAGGACACAACAGGGGAAGGGGAAATACACAGAACAGGGGACATTCAAATACATATGGAGGGCCTTTGGGATTAAACCAATGTGCATATTGCAGGGAGGAAGGACACTGGCGGGCACAATGTCTGCACTTACAAAATAGAGGCGGTTATGGTCAGAGAAGACCTCATAGAGGGCACGGGGGAACAAATGGTCATAATAGAAATCATATGCAGCAGCATCTGAATGATCAAGGGAATGGAGCACAAAATCATGGCCAGGCCCCGAATCAAAATAATCAGAACCAAAATCAGCAGGGTGCACAGATGGGAAATAGAGGGAGAGGGGGGGAACATTTTCGACACACAGACAGGTGCATACTGTAACAACAGTGGTGACTACACATCGGATGATGTATTGTTACCCCAATAGGACAGCCCAGGACAGGGGTCGGAACCAGTGTTCCTCCACAGTTGAGCTTTTAATCAAGACATCATCCACAGAGGCCAGATTACCCCTTTCACCCAAGTGGGGCATGGCCTTGTGTAGGAAGATGTTGAATTTGTTGCAGGAGTTTATGTATCCGAAGGGAGTCTAAGTACATGTGTACTACTGCCCCCCGAAGGTAAAGGCCAGCTTGTATTGGTCCTCCCTACTGACGGGCACGGTCCAGTATCCATTTGTCAGGTCAATAGCGGTGTATACCTTTGACCCCTGGATCTGGGCAAGCCCTTGGTCAATGTAGGGAAGAGGCCATCGGGATATGTGGTCCCATTTGTTCAGCTCCCTAAGATCTGCGCAAAGTCTCCATTGGCCATTTGGTTTTAAAATCCCCAGCACCGGAATATTAAAGGTGCTGTGGACTGGACAAATTATCCCACAGGACTCTAGGTTTTCTGTTAATCTCTGTCAGGGACTCCATAGATGAGAGAGGCAAGCGTTATTGCTTCACAAACACAGGAGTCATTCCAGGGTCCATGGGAATTGAGGTAGTATGTATCTCGGTGGGACCACAGTCGTACGAGTCCACAGCAAAGATATCGTGAAAATCTAAGAACACCTTTTGCTCCTCAGTCTCACAGGTATCAGCGAATGTCAGCCAAGCTTTGAGTTCGTTTTTCATCACTTTTGACTATATGAATTGGATTTTCAGATTGAGAATTGGTATAAAATTTCAAAGTATTTCCTTCCAGTGTGGAATGCCACTTGAAACTGGAAGGAAGGTTGATTTTTAGGAATGGAGAGGAGTTCCAATCACCAGTTTGTTGTCCTACAGCAATTACTGTAATGTCAAGTGTTTGATTATTTGGAAATGACACTCAATTTGATCAGATTTTTGCTGAACCATGTGGCATGTGCCATTTAAACTAACATGGTTGACGTTTTGTTTTAATTTTATTGGCTGGTTAGTCTGAGTCCAGAGGACCTTGTTCACACAGTCTATTAGGGGAGACAACCTGCGAAGGATGTCATTCCATCATAGACAAGGGGTTCCCTATGGAGTCACGAGTGTAACCGGGTGTTTCACCTTATGTCACCCTATTTTAATTTCCAAATCCGCAGTCCCTTCGATGGGAATTCCATTCCTGTGGAAGTTCTGGAGTTGTCCAGGAAGAGAGGTGAGAGGGTTCTGGTGTCTCTACACCCTTCCTGAATTTAACTGCTCAAAGGCCCTTTTGGACAGAAGAGTGGCTTGGGATCCAGTGTCCGCCAGCGCCGAAAAAATGCACATTGCCCCTGCACTCGGACGGGGGCGTAGAATTTACCTTCTTTCTCCTCCAAGGGGCAAAGGTTGGGGCATTTTGGGCAAGCTGGGCAGTCAATTTCTTTATTTTGGACTCCGAAACTGTGGGATTTTGGACAGTTTTCTCTGCCGGAGTCTGGGAATCTGTAACAAAAATTTGGAATCCTGAAATATGTGGGATTTCGGAATCCTGTTTTTCCCTTAGCCCTGGGATGCCCCCCCCTTGCCGGGAGACAGTCACTAGGACCAGTTTGTGGGGAGGATCCCTCCATTAATATTTTGTTCTCAGGATGACAATTCTGGGGTTCAGAGATGGGTGATCTGAATCAGTCCCCACACCCACCCAGTCTTCATTCTGGTCTCTTGGGACCCATTTTTCTTTGGGAGGAATTCCCCCGTCCCTGAAGGAGAAGATTTTCTTCCCAGAATCCTCCAAGGATTCTTCCCCTTCAAACTGGAGGACACTGACCTCCTCCACATTATAGGTCCTTTTGATTTCTTTGTTTCTCCTACCCACCCTTTGTTCCCTGGGTTGCACTTTTTCGGGGGCAGGAGATTTTAGTTCTGGTTCCGGGGGGTCCAGGGGCTTTTCACATGTGTAAAAGGAAGCTTCTGCTAGGGCTTTACACCCCCCTTCCTCCCATGCCCCCTCCTCTGGAACCGGTGGGTTTTCAGGGTTCTCTCGCCGTCATTGTTCCAGGGTGCCAGACCCTTGGTTTGCAGGGTTCTGAGGCGCCATGTTCATCTGAGGGTTCTGCTGAGCCCTCAACATGCAACTCAGATCATGAGTGAGGTTCTGGACATGGCGCTCCAGTTGGGACACCCGCTCCGGCTGGTACGGGGGTCTTTGTTCAAACTTAGGTTGTTCTCGGAAAGGGTAACTATCCCTTCTCCCGGAGTACCCTGGGTATTGGGGATTCCCTTGGTAACCCTCCACCCTTGGCCTCCCCTCTCCCGGATTGGGTGGTCTGGACTCCTGAAAGCGGGGAAAGAAAGGAGGGTTGTCCTGCAGGTTGGGGTTTGGAAGGTACCCGGGAAAGAAACTTAACCCAGGATTTAAGGGGATTACTGCCCTCCTGAGGGAAGATAGGGGGGAAGTTTCCTGGGCAGTACTCACCTTGTTGGATCCCCCTTGGGATGGGGGTGTCCATACGTACCCCGAGAAAGGTCTGTTGCCCTTATATCTGGGACTGATGTAATCAGCAGAGTTAGAGGTCACATTGGTGGGCTTACCTACCTAACTACCACCTGCTTCTGATTGATCTGATGGCCTTCTTTGCCCCTGATCAGCAGTGTCTTGGGCATACAAGGTGGTAAATGAGTTTGAGGCCCTTATACAGAGGGCACCACACTGTGATCACGGGTTGCCCTGTCCCTCTCTGCTTGTTCGGGGTCCCTCAAGTTTGGATACAACCTAGCATACTCTTTTTCTAACTGCTCAAGTTTCTCCTTCTCCGCACCTATTTCCTGACAGTAGGCAAAGGCTTGAGACTTTTGGTCTGCTATAAGGGATTGACTTACTTCTATGACCTTTTCTTGAGCTGCTACCTGACTCTGGAGTCCACTGTTCTCCTCACAGAGGGCCTCATTGTCTTTTTGTGCTGCCTGTATGGTCTGGGAATACTGAGACAATTTTTGTTGCAGGAGATTCATCTCCTGATTTTGTGCATTTTTAGCTTGGGTGTTCTCTTCTAGAGCGCCTTCCACTCATCTGGTGTGACCCAATAAATGTTCATATTCTTTTTTTAGTTCATTCAGTTTCTGGAGGTCTAACTCTCTTTTCTGTAGGTCGTTTTTTAAGTTGCACACTTGCTGGGATAGGGCATGTTTTTCCTGATGCAGGGCACCCCTCTGTTCAGCCAGGTCGTCCCGCTGTTGTTCGATTGTACTTAACGGCTGGCGTTCTTGGTTAAAATCTGTCAGGAGGTGGAGTTCATTACTGATTAATTTATTATTCCCTTCTTCCAACTCTTTGATCTGATTTTGCAACATGATTATTTGTTCTGAGCAGGCCCTATTATATTTTAGTTGTTGATTCAGTTTCTGTTGACTCTCTCCCAGAGAATCAACCTTTTCCTGACACTCCACTTTTAATGCATCTAATTGGGCTTCTTGGCCTGAATTATTTTGTTGTTGTACAGCCAAGTCCTCTTTCAACCGTTTGATGCAGTTTTCAAATTCTGCCTCAGAATCTAGGCTCTTTTGCAACTTCTCTTCTACCAGTTTTAATGCAGTCTGGATTTGGGTTAAGAGCTCAGACTGGTTTTGCGCAAGGATCCTATTTTCTCCAGATTTTTCCTCCATAACCTCCATGTCGAGATATATGTAGGCTGTGAGTCGGACCATTTTAATCTGCTCTTCTTTAATACTCGGAGTCATGTACAACTCGTTCAAATCTTGATGTAATAGGCCACCGTCTTGATACACATCCATGTTCTTGGCGGGGACCTGTTGTATCATTTCTATTATCCAGGTCTCCTCATTTTGCTCTACCCACTCTCCTCTAACGAATAGTTTATGCAGAAGGTGCTGCCTAGCCATGTTAATCTCTACTGTGGTCATTATGAAGAGTGTTCTTTCTTTATTAAATTATTTATATGTAAGGACAATCTGTACTCTGTTGCTTTTTGTCTAGTTCAGGGTTGATTTTACTTTATTTTTACACACAGGCCTGATACTTAGGGTCTAAGTTTTGGGAAGGCGCTTTTACAGTGTAACACAGTATTCTAACCACATAAAGTATCACTACCTTTTCAGGGTTAGCCTACTGTGTTAAGCTGTCACGGGTGGAAACACTATCTCTAATCCTGGACATGCCCCCACTTTGTTAAGGATTTTAAAGGCACTGCACACCCCAAAACAGAACTCTTTCTATTGGCCAGGGATGCGGCGCACAATTAAACACTTTTAATTTTCTTTATTATGGATTCAGTTTTAAGAAGGCAGCCAACCCATCTCACCCCCCCTTACAAATACCCAGGGTCGCAATGGACCATGAACCAGGCCAGTGTGTGATAATGAAATATTTATTTATTTTAAAATTCAAATGAAAATCACACAAATTTAATATAGGGCAGCAATCACCAGTGTGGTGATAATTACACTGTACAATGATGGAACACACTTAGTTTGACCTTTAAACATAAGATACACAATGCACAATTGAATAAAAGCAAGATGATTTTTCTGGTAGTATTTTCAGATAGCTCCACAGTTAATATTTCCTCCTGCAACACTCCCTCAAGCCCCTGTTAACCGAATTCTGTGTGAGTAGAGAGGAGTAGCAAGGAATCAGGTATACGAGGCAACAAACAGAATAAAAATACACCCCCACCCCCTGAATGGGAGGCAAAATCTGATTGAAAACCCTTGAAATTGAGCAAAATGGCACTCAGAATTACTAAATATTTGTTTTACATGTGCGATTGAATGAATAAGGCAAGAATTAGTGTGGCTGTACTAAAGAAGTAAGAAAACTAGCAAACTATAGGGCAATGTACTAACAATGGGCTTACATTTCAGAACATCGACTTTGGAAGGAAAAACACAGTGCAGCCAAATCACACGTGGAGAAATTGCATTTGCTTATTTTCACAGGTTTAAAATAGCAAAACGGCTTGGAAAATGGGCTAGACAGACAACATCGGAATGCGGTTTTAATGCTAAGGTACAAAGGCACATTACAGGGATGCTTTGAAAGTGAAAGGGTGACTCTGGATGGGTGACAGGATGGGATTCTTTGTAGTAAAGGAGAAACTGATTTTAAATGGGGAACACTCTCACGGGCAAACTCGATTTTGTTAGCAAAGTGTTTTGTTGTAGTAGAACTATATTTTAATGGCTATATGTTAAAGTAAGCGAGGAGGTTAATTTGCAAGGTCAACCCATTCACCGTGTTCACTTATATGGGTTAATTAATGTATTCAAAATAGTACTAAGGACTTATATAGCGGACTGAAATTATTTGAAAAGCATGGCGCTAACACATGGAGATTAACACTGATTTTCCTAAGGACAGGATACATAGGGGATTCTGACAATTAAAGAATTTACTAGGATATATATAGGATTTCTATGGGATTGGACATTATACAAGGTACCAAAGCAAAACATACAGTTTGTTGGTTACTGGGGAAGGGAAATACTTACAACAAGCACTTGAATGGTTAGTTTGGACAGCAAACTGGGTTTCTTGACAGCGAGGCAAGATCTGGTCACTGTGCAGCGGCGGGCTCTCCTGGAAGTGACAACTGGGCCTAGTCTGGTCACTGTGGACAACGAGGTTCATCAGCTGGGCAAAGCAGCTTTTTTATTTCACCCTGAATTATTGGGATTTTAGTAGGGTTTAATTCTGCATGATGGTACTGCCTGGATAAGATCAGCTAGTTCTGGCCTGGCTTCTGGAATCTGGAATCTTGCAGGGTGAATGTGGAATATCTGGATCTCTGGATGTTGATTCATGAATGCTGGATTTTCTTGAATGTATGTCTGTTTTTCTGGAATCTCTCTTTCTTGAGCTTTGAATGAAATTGGGCTACACAGACAACATCAGAATGCGTTTTTAATGCTAAGGTACAAAGGCACATTACAGGGATGCTTTGAAAGTGAAAGGATGACTCTGGATGGGTGACAGGATGGGATTCTCACTGGGCATATTTTCATTAAATCACAAACTATACCATGTACGCTTTCTCCTGAAATGACATTTTACTGGCGTTTACAACCCCAACATGCTAGAAAAACCTACAATGTCTTATTTTCATGGCGCAAAATGACATTTAAAACGGTCATAATTTCACCTTGCTGTTTCTTTTGATTATTGAAATAAACGTCATGATCCGAACAGTCTCTGAAATAAAATTAGCTGTCTTTGTTTCCAAATATGGGCAGTCTTTCCCACGCCCATCCACATGTCAGGCTCTGGTCAGTTTAGCCCAGGGTTGCTATGGATTCGCCTTTGATCTTAGTCAGTTGAAGCTGAGGGGAGGTGTTGCCAGTAATTCACACCTCTGTGCCAGGGTAGTCCATTGTCTCATGCAGCAGCAATGCCGCTCGGTCTGACGAGGTTGCTAGATTCTCCACCTTTGCTCATTCATAGTGGGTGGGGGAGTTTCCTATCCAGGGAAGGTTTAGCAGCTTTGAATTTCCTGGCTAGGCCCCTTTATTCTGCTGTTTTCAAACACACATTTTTTCTTACTTTCTTTCACAAACCAAGCCTTTTTGGGATTAAATATCATGTAGAGCAAATTCCCATCCCCCATCACATTTCTATGCAAGAACAGGGCCTCATTTAAACATTTGCTTTCAAAAGGCATTTTCTTGCTTGGCACAACATTTTACACGTGGGTTAATTTTTCTTGGCTGTCACTTTACAAAAGCGTTTTTTCCTCGCATCTTTATTCTGAACACTTCCATAGCCCTAGTAAATTTCTAATACACAGGAATCTGTTCAAGTAAAGGGTTCTTTGAAACTGACATCAATCAAAAGAAGAAAGGGAGCTTTTTGGAAAGAGTTTGGACTTTGTTAGATTGTTGCAAAAGTAAAACACTTCCTGTAAGGCCTGGAGTGAATTTCTCTGCTATTTCCCAGATTTTATTTGACACTTAATGCCTTTGAGAGAGGACTGCCCTCCTTTGCTTGTGAGTAGCCTGAAGGTAGCTGGGCATGAATTTGTCTTAATGGAACCAATTGTGTAGTGTTAAAAAGCTGAAAAAAAATGGCACCAGTGCAAAGCCATTTTAAACGCAGAACATTTCCTTTTTTAGTTGGATGTTTTAAGCTGGCAGCATAGCAGCGCTGCGCTAGGGTGCTTTTGAATTCTTCTTTTTGGTGCACATGAAGAAAAAAACTGGCAGCAATTCTCGGGTGTTCTAGGTTCCATCTCGCCCAATATGTGCCCGGCAGGGACAGCGCAGCCATTATTTTTGTAACTGCAAAACGCAATTTTGATGCAAGGGAATAGTGCTCAGCAGAGCCAGCGCAGCCATTCTGCTTGTAACTGCTGAAAATGCAGTTTGGTGATGTAGGGGAGTTCTGCTGGGCTGGTAAACTCAACTCACAGCATTGGTGCAGCCTGGGCTTGTGAGGTAAGGCGTGCGATTTTGCTGGGGTGCAGCCAGGCCTTGCGTGGGAGGGCACGTATTTTTGCAGGGGTGCAGCCGGGTCTTGCGAGGTGAGGTGTGTGTTTTCGCAGGGGTGCAACCTGGCCTTGTGAGGAAGGGCACGCATTTTCACAGTGGTGCAGCCGGGGCTTGAGAGGTGAGATGCACAATTTAGCTGGGGTGCAGCCGGGGCTTGCAGTGGACAGTGTGCCTTCTCACAGGGGTACTGGATGGTGGGTCAGGGGTGGACGGGGAGGCTTGCACCTGGTTTGGACTTTAGATTGCTTTTTGGTGAGAGTGGGGGCGTGTTGTGGGAGTTCCTCACGCAGCTTATTTTTACTTGCACAACAGCTGGTAATGTGCCTTTGAATCCATGAATACGTGGGGCGTGCCATATTTTTTCAACGCACGGCTCGCGCATGTTCCTTCTTGGCGCACAGCCCTTACGCCATTAATGCGCCCTATTCCATGAATCGCGTCGCCTGACCTGCGCGAATGACCCCTCACTAAACTTAAATTTTGTCTACTTTTCAGAAATGTATGCCTTTCTGTCTTCCCATTCAGCTTTCCTACCCTCCTCTTCCATTCCCTCCACGCATGTCCTTTTGGAAAAAAAAGAGAAAAATCACCTACCTCTAACAAAACTGATGGTAACCTTATAAAAATATGTTTTTTTCTGTTTCCACTCAACCTTTTCTTGAAAGCCTGGAAAATGGCAAATTCAGAACAGCAAACCATTTGTTCTTAGCTCTCAGGCTTCTTTGTACCGTGAGTCGTGAGTCGTCACGTATCACCTAGCACTAACATAGCTGAACAGAACTCTTTAGGACCGACAATCAATATTTAATAGGGATGAGGAACTCAGGGACTTTTTCAAGAAAGCATCTGTAATTGCATTCAAGCAGCATGAATATCTAGCAGGGTCCCTCAGCAGACACACACTCCTTCCAGATCAACAGTATATAAGATAAGGAACATTCCCATGCATCGATAGGAGATGCAAACCCTTCCCACATGTCTGCACCCAATCTGCCGTAACAACCCCACAGAACCAGAAAGTAGACATGAGGGGGATAAAATTGCACATCACCCAATGTGGGATACCTCACCCAAGGCTAGAAATGCCCAGAAATGACACAGAAAAATAGACTTGCATGTCTACACCATCCTGACCCCCAAACTAGAAACGCTAGTTGGCCAACAGTTCAGACAGGACAGGACAGGGATGCACTGTAGGACCTCTAAAATATCACACCAAGAAGATCATTGGAGCAGGGGTAATTGGAGAGTCTAACCTAAAACAAGTTGGTTTGAACCTAGATATAGAATGTATGGACACTAAGGCCAACTTTGATCCTAGGAACTTCAAGGCATCCACATCAACAGTGCCAGACCACGACGTGCCGTGACCACCTCTCACACACAACTATTGCACAGAATCCCAAATGAGTAACGACACAGGCAGAATGGCAACTTTGGATGTCTGAGCAGGAAATCATTGGTACCCATTATCGAACAAGGTGCACGATCAGCTAACAGTGGACATTTGACCATTCCAACAGTGTCAACATATGTTTGAATTTACCACTTTGTATGCGAGTTAGTAAGGCACTGTCAAACATGAGGCACACCGGGATAACATTGGACATTGACCCATGTAAGCATTTGGGAACCTTTCTGTATTGGTTCCATCACATGCAGACCAGTAGGGATAAGGATCTCTGGTGGACCTACTGTGACACAGCCAATAACCCTAGGAGGAGTAGCACTGACATTGCCCTGCTCTGTGGCTTGAATGTACATCTGGCCTTTTCTAACTTTAGTGATTCCCTTGATATCAGGAAAAGGCACTCAGAGCCTATGCTGATTGGAGGGTCACACCAGTGATGCTATATTGTTCTATCAATCATGCTCAATGATTTCCCTTTGTCTGACCACCAGTTACTACTGTCCAAACGAGCTAAATGGGTGGAAGGGGTGGAGTGGACTACAGGGAACTCTGGAAATTTCCCAGAGGGCCTCTGCACCCTCGGCAGGGAGCTCTGGAGATTTCCCAGTGGGCTTCTGCATCATGGGCCTCTTGTGTGTGGATACCTACTTTTTTCCCTACATTTTCTTATAAGAAAGGCGTTGGGCTTGTTCAAAATGTGTAATATTGGGCCACTTAGAACATTATTTCCGGGGTCACTTTTGGTTCTCAGTTCACCCATGGTTCGTCCTGGAAAGGCCTTTGATGCTGGTTTTCCTCGCTGATTTCTGCTCTCTGACATTCCCGGCCCTGACTGAATCCATCCTCACATTTCTCTCACAGGAAAGCACCAGGACCCTCGACTTGACTAAAACAATCTCTGGTTTGATGTTGAACTTGCAATACTCAAAAGAAAAATAGGACACTGCAGAGGCAATCACGTGAGACCAAAGACAGAACACAGAAAGTATCCTGCCTCCAATTCCAAAAGAGTTATGTTTCCACCATCTTATGCAAGACTAAGGCACGCCTTCATGTTTGCGTTGCAGGATCCTGAAGCCGATTGGGTGTGCTCTTCAGAATTTGCAATGAGTTTACATCTCTCTCTGGCAGCTCCTCCTCCTCTGTGTCTCTCTTTCCTCTTTTTTGCAGAGATCAAAGCCACAAATGCCCCCATTTCAGCCTTGTTTTGATCACCAGTTCTCCTTGTCTATGTCTCCAGGACTGCTGCCTCCTTCCACGCTTCCAGGCAAATGCCTGCATGTAAACTAGTCCTCCTTAGCAAGAATATGAGGGCCTCATCAGAGCTGGTTCCCCCAGGGACGTCATTTGGGGGTCGCCAGGGCTGTAGGCCGCAAACCCCTGCAGTCTTGCTTGCGACCCCCAAATTAATAAAGAGAAATAAAAAAAAACGTTTATTTATTTATTATTATTGTTTTTTAAACAGAAGCTCCTGGCACTGGCGTACTGGGGCACCACGCAGCCCGCACAGTGCGCCACACCAGGTCTGGGGGGCTCCGGGCCCGGCATAGTCCTCAACATCTTTTTGGCAGGCTTTCATTCACTTGCATACCAGCAACCAGCAAGCCGAGTCCCGTGTTACTTAGGTGTGTCGCCTGCCCCTCCTGACACAGGAAATAAGAGGCCAGCGGCTGACCATTGGCTGACCACTTCTTGCACGGACTCCAACACTCAGTGCAACTCGTCTTTGTGTTCGTCTGCTAGCGACTAATATATCCCACATCCCTGGAGGGCAGCTATAATTAAAGTTTCCAGCCTTGTGGGTTTTGTCTTGTCAGCTTTGTGAGTCTTGAAACCTTGTCGCCCCCAGCCCTTTATTTTCAAGTACTAGCTTGATGTGTGAGCAGCTGTGAAGTGCACACACTGAATCTGCCTTGCCCCCTCTTACCCTCTTTCTCTCGTCCCTCTTTCTCTTCTCTCCTCCACTCTCTCTCTTGCTTTCTCTTCCTCTCTCTTGCTCTCTCTCACACCCTCTGTCACTTCTGTCACTCTGGTCTCCCTCTTCTCTCCTCGTTCTCTACTCTCGCTATCTCCCTCTCTCTGTCTCTTCTCTCTCTGCCTGTCGGTGTAGAGTGCAGAGCCCCAGGTGTGTTGCGCATCTGCTCTCTCATCACACTCTGCGAGACTTTTCTTAATGTGTGAGCAAGTACACACACACTTCCTCCCTCCATCTGAATCTACCTTGCTCTCTCTTACCCTCTTTCTCTCTTCCCTCTTTCTCTTCTCTACTCCACTCTCTCTCTTGCTCTCTTCCTCTCTCTTGATCTCTCTCACTTCTCTTATTCACTCTTGTCTCACTCTTCTCTAATCGTTCTCTTCTCTACTCTCTCTATCTTCCCCTCTCTTTCTTTCTCGCTTTTCTCTACCACACTCTCTCTCTTGCTGTCTCTTCCTCTCTCTGGTCCTCTCACAACTTCTGTCACTTCTCTCACTCACGCTTGTCTCCCTCGCTACTCTCGCTATCTCCCCCTCTCTTTCGCTCTTTCTCTCTTTCTCTTCTCTTCTCCACTCTCTCTCTTGCTTTCTCTTCTCTCACTCACTCTTGCTGTCTCTTCCTCTCTCTAGTCCTCTCACACCTTCTGTAACTTCTCTCACTCACTCACTCTTGTCTCCCTCCTCGCTACTCTCGCCATCTCCCCCTCTCTTCCTCTTCCCTCTCTGCCTGTCGGTGTAGAGTGCAGAGCCCCGGGTGTGAAGCGCATCTCTTCTCTCATCACACGCTGCGAGTCCTTTCTTGATGTTTCCTGTCACTATTACCATCCGCCAGTAACACCCACTGCACCAGATTACTGCTCACTATGTACATTTCTGGGAGTAATTACCACTGGGGGGTAATAATAAACCTGTCTGAATTGTGTTACAGCTGGCAATCCCGATGAAAGCAGTGGCTGCATTAACTAGCCTAAGTAAGACCACCTTTTTATTAGTCTAATAAAAGTACCAGCCATAACTAAATGCTGTTGTGTGAGTAATGTTCACGCCTGTGGCCACACACTTGGCAGGCACTGGAGGTCTGCGCTTTGGGGTTTAGGACTCTTCGAGATGCTCGGTCTGTTTACAGTTTAGCAGAGTGATGTACAATAGTCCAGGTTGCTGTGTTGGATGTCTGCTTTCATTCACAGTAATTTGGTAATATGGGACTATACACACTCATATAAACACTACATATGGTGGTCAATACTTGTATGAAATTTATGTTATATTACAGTGATATCGTAACGATATTTTTCTTAGTGTACCGAGGAACTGTGATGCCAATGCCTGTTTTATCAAGTTGTGAAATGTTGTGTGCCATAACTTCCCGTGATGTCACTTGGGGTGGGGTCCAATGAATTCACGTCCTGTGATATCATCAGAGGTATTGGGTCGTGTGATGTCACTTCCGCTACCCCTGGCATTTTTGTGAAATGACGTCCATGGGTTCTCCCCTTTCCAAAAATAACAATTATAGACAATATCACCAACTTGGCCCCTGCCTTCACGGCCCTGATAAACAGTTCCTTTAGGATGGAATCTTGCATCACTATCTAAAGAAACACGCAGTTCTCCCTTTCTCAAGAAAGCCATTCATGATCCTAAAATTCCTGGCAAATACCATCCCATCGTTACTACCCCTATTGTGGGTAAATCCATTGGAAAGGTGTGGCCACACAGCACCTGGTGGATGGCACTGAATGATGGAATCTTCTGCATGACCATAAATCAGGCATCAGGGATGAAATGATCAGTGCCCCTCTCTGCATCTAAGAGGAAGACTGCCTTCTTCTGAGCCAGTATTGGATGATGGAGAACCACCTTCACCTTAACCCAATAAGGTTGATTTAATAGACATTGGTTATTTTGACAACAATATTCCCCAAACTCTTCCCGTTAGAAATCCCGAGTCTAAATACAAGCTTCGCAGGGGCATTTTCAAAGAAAGGTTATGTGAAAGGACAAAGCACTAAAAAGTTAAATCATTGTAATGTGAAAAAACATATGGAACAAGCACCTTTCACAACGACCCAACACGAACCAGGAATTGGGCAAAAAGACTAAAACAATCGACATCAACAAAACATGTACAGTCAAAAGCAATAAAGAAAACAAGTACATGTATGTATATTGTTTGCACACGTGTCAAGCCATCCGTAATAAAGCACATATCAACTAACAGAAAATCTAAGAAAAATCAAACAACCTCAAATTAAATGAAAAACAGCAAGTGAAATACATCAATGAATATAAATAAATGAAACTGTCGACCCGTATGTAAGGGTTTCGGCTACATGGGCCCATATGTTGTCCAGTGGGGCCCACCTTACTCAGGACACAAGAAGATATAACTGCAAAGAATCTAGTGAGTCATGAAAGGTTAAAGAGTCTGCAAGTCAACATATGTATGGCTCCTATTGGCTTATCTTTGAAAATGCACCTCCCATGCTGGTATTTAGACTTGGGACTTCTTTTATGTTTCAGAAGTAATTCCTTGTCCCCAGTGAGTTTATCTTTTTAGGAGCCCAGCATTCCCTTGTTTTTTCTGAACCCATCCCATTGCCGGACCATCTTCTCTCAGAGCATAACCCACTCTGGCTAAAGACCTGAGTGCTATTTTGACCCTCTTCTCACCTTCATGCCACACATAGGTGACATCTTTACGCAGTCTCACTTCCAGCTCAATGTCCTGAAGTCCATCCTTCTCCCCTGTACATGACCCAGAAACTGCAGTTCACTTCTGCGATGGTCTTGCCAGGCCTTGAATAGAATAACAGCCTCCCATTGGGCCTCCCTGGAAATGTGACTCAGCAGCTTTAGATAATTCATAACAAGGCTGCCGGTCTGACCCTTGACCTCAAACACTGGGATCACACCAAATCCAGACCTGCTCTCTTTACACTGCTTGAGGTCCAAGCATGCATCTGTTCTATGTGTAAAACATAGGGCCTTCTGGAACGAAGGCCCAGTTAATTTCAGGCAGAAGTTCTCAAGATATCAGCCACCCGGACCCCTGAGATCTGCAGACTCTTTTCTGACCAATATCGCCTCTTACAAAAAAGCAAAACTGTGGGGCTGGACACTGAAGGCGCCTCCCTTTAGAACGATCTCCCCTGAACTCTCGAATCTCTGGAAAACCATCTTCAGATTCAGGAAAACACTCAAGACCTTCCTCTTCCAGAAATCATTCTGTCTCGACTCTTGATCCACTTCAGTGCCTTGTACTCGCCTTTGCATATTCTGAGTTTGCATCCGTTAGTTAATAGAGTTGTTTAAATACTGACTTGTTCACCTGCTATAGCACTTATGCTTTTTTTTGGCGGTTGGAGAGGTAGGACTTGAACCAGCGTAGCACAAGGTTGCTAATCCCCATGCACCGATGTAGGGTGTCCTCTGATCCTCCCCTGCATCCAACCTCACTGTCTGTGCCCCCTTCGGCCCCCTCATACTTCCCATCTTTCTCCCTACTCTCCCCACTACTTTGGAGCCCTCTGCTCATCACAATCAAAGCCAGCTTGACTGTGTATCTCTTCTAAGATAGGCTGAAGCTTCACCTATTGGAAAAAAGGGAGCTCCTTCCACACCATCCCGTTCTCCCCCTCTTACCCCACCCCTCACTCCAATACCAGGTAAAAAGGTAATTTTGTATATTTGTGCTGTACTCCTCTTTAGTTTGTAACACATGCTCCCTTAGGTTAAAGTTACCTTTGTAAGTCACCTTTTTTTTTTTTTTTCTTGATCTATGTCCCACTTTCTTCACAGCCTCATAAACGGACTCACTGCTTGTTCCCAACTTTGCGCCAGTGTAATGTCTCTGCTAACCTGCTGTTAATGTGCTTTTGTAAGTCATTATTGATTGAAATTGACATGTTCTTCAAATAAATACAACATACAAAATCCATGTTTAGGAGAAACACTGGCCATCAGTGCCTTCTGCAAAACAAAAAAGGTAAAGGTTGAAAGGGTTTGAATGAACCATAACTTCTTGCATTGCTCTGGGCAATACTTGTTTTTCAGTCTGTCATGTCATTACAGGAGGCGAAAGATCATATGCAAATCATTGTCAATCAAGGCTTGACCCCTCCCCACATGTGTCAGCCCAGCCTGAACTACATGGTCACATCAACACTGCACAAAGTCACAAGCAACCATGTTTCAGCCGCTTTGGGCATCACTAGAGAGGTGTAGCTTGGGATGGACCGAGTTTTATGGGCTCATGGTCTTTTCCTTTGTGTAATTGCATGGCAGGCTGAAAAAAAAGATTTGGGGTTGTTTTACCGCGACTGAAAAGTTCACGACGGAAATGACCGCATGAGAAATGTGCGTAATACTAAATTGTTCGTACATTTCCCATTCGGTCATCCCCGCTAAAAGAACCCCAAATCTATAGAAACCCTAAACCCATCCCACCTCCCCTCCCACACCCCATCCCCCTACTTATCTTTCCTGTAGATGCGCTGTTCCCTGTGACGCCGGTTCCCTTTCACTTTCATGATCGGAAACCGGTGCGGCAGGGTCCTTTTCTTTTTCTTTTTTCTTTTTTTGGACGGGTCAGCTGCGTGGTGTCCCCCACAACCCCTGCAACTGTATAGTATAGTGAGCGCGGTGTTGCGGGGGGCACCCCTGCAGCCTTTATTTTTTTTGGTTGATTGGGTCAGCTGTGGGGGTGTACCCCGAAACCCTCCACTCACAATACTGTATAATATAGTGAGCGGGGTGTTGCGGGGGACACCCCCACATCCCCTGCAGCCTTTTCTTTTTGTCCAAATGACCTACACCACCAAATGGATACTACAAAATGTCCTATGAACATTTAGTGAGTAGGTCATTTAGTAGTATCTATTTTAGGTAATTTGGTGTTGTAGGTAATTTGGATTCAGTCATTTTGACCGAATCCAAAAACAATGGTCTGGAGCGATGCTCAGAGCCATTGACTGTGGTTTTGTGCACTTCTTCAACTTCCAAACATCACCCTTCGTTTATACAGCAGTGCCATCCCACAGACCGTCATGTTTAGTTTTTCCTATTCGGCGGCGCTGTCACCTATAACCCAAAGCTATTGCATAGAGTACAGCTAAGGAGAAATGGCATATGAAGAGGGACACATATCTTGTAGGTCTGTTTTGGTTATTTACCCACCCATTGACTTCCCATGGCCACGCTAATCCCCATGGCCATTCCATCCATTTCCTATCCCACCCACCCAAAACACATCCCCAAGGGAACTCTTTGAGCTCTCTTATTCAAGTCCTACCATCAAACGTTGCACTGGAAGTGCCTGCCAGTGTATTTTCAAAGCAGTCTTCTGAGACTGTGATGAATCATCTTCTGGGGCACCAGTGGTCCAGGGATGAATATCGGTTTCTAAACCATCAATCAGACCCGCACCTCTAGTACACCAGAAGAGATCCAAACAGATTGGGAACACAAGTAAATTATAAACTCCTTGTCCAATTTCTGGTAACGAGGTCGGAACGGCAGGCTTATCTCAGCAAGGTCGCAGATCGTTGGTTGGTTTCAACACTGCGAAAACACAATTATTACCAATGATAAAAGGCACTGTCCAGTCATGGTTGTATACAAATATCTACTTTATTACTATTACAACAGACAGTTCTAGCACACTACAAAATACAACCCACCCTGTAAAGGAACATAGAGGACAGACAGTTTCACGAAGGAAAGGGATGCACTCTGGATACTGACAGGAGGGTGTCCGTAAAGCAATCAGTCTTAACTGTTCAAGGTTATTTGGTTTCAGCAACAAGGGAGCAAGGGGTTGTAAATGTCACTAGAGGCCTTTGGAGAAGGACCATGGGGACAGACCACAATGTACCTGGTGCTTGAGATGATCTTGAAGCTCGATAGCGTCAAGTCAGGTCCAGGACACTTTGCAGCTCCTTTGACAGAGTTCAAGACGGGAGACAGCTGCGGGCATCAGGTGGCAGGCAGTTCGGCAAGCGAGGCTGGACGGACGACTGCAGGATGGCCTACACGGCAGCTCAGGGTCAAGAATTGTTGTCTCTGTGCTGGTTGGCGGGTCTGGAATGCTGGTCGAGGTGTCTCGGACGGCTTTAGTGACTGCAGCGTGACAACAGTCTGTGGTGCAGCTATTCGCGGTTCAAGGGCTCAACTGCCTCAAAAATGTCCTGAAAAGATGGGCGCTGGTTGATGCTTGTTGTGACACTCCTCCTAGCTTCTTCGCAGGGTTGTGTCATCGTTAAAGGCGGACGGCCCAAAGCTGAGGAGATTGTTTGCAGACAACAGCCTTGTCCTTTGTTCAGAGACGTTCGGAACACCTTCCCACCTAGGAAGTTTGCTGACAGAACCTAGCAGGGCACACTGTGTGCTGGCTGGGTACTAGTTCTGCAGCTTCTGGACGGTTCCTCTGAGTTCGGTATCTCCCTCTGTTCCCTGGGAGATGTTTAGGGGAGGGATCTTGCTTCCCTCCTGGAAATCCTGGCCTTCATTCACTGGTGCAAGATGTAAAGCAGACTTCAGCCAGGGTCCAAATGAGTCCTCCTTAATCCTTTTGAAGTTGTCGGATGATCTGCTAAGTGAGGGGCTCAGTCCTCTTTTAAAGCCAAATGGGCCCCAGTGATTGGTGCAGGCTAAGCCTACCTTAAGGAACCAATCTGGGGTCCCCACCAAGAATATTCTGTTATGCATGAGGTCAGGACCAGAGTGCTTTGCAACAGGAAAGGTAGGGGGTGACACCATGTACTCCTAAATCCCACTCATCTTCCTATTGTAGATAAAAGTGTCTCTCTGATTAACTGAGCCCTCTGTGACTCTTGATCGAAGCGTATGTCTCCTTTGAAGTTTGTGACGAGAGCAGACTTCCTGTTTCGCTTAAATCACATACTTCTCCCCGCAGAAAGGGATCCTCTCTGCAGCAGTTGCCTACAGTAAATAGTGGACCCAGACATGCCATTTACTGTCCTTCATACTGAGGGGTGTGGACTGGCTTCAAGTTGACACATTGCATGTCAAAGAGGTGTTTGTTTTCCTGCCCATTGTTAAGTTCTGTGACCAGGCCTATTCGCAGGCCTGCTTCAATTAACTCTCATCAGTATGAGCCACCACCAGACAGAACTGAAACAATAGAACAGGTTGGATCCATGGAGCTTTTGATATTTAATTAGGCTGGCCATAGGTGGAGGAAGGTGTTGCCCTTCTCAGGATGTTTTCATGCATCCCTCGCTGTCACCTGTCAAATAAATGTGACAGGGAGGACTGCGCCTGTAGAATGTGTGCCCCAGAGTACACTGGACTATGTGTTTGTTGTGCGGCGAGCATTAGAAAAGGGTTATGGATTGGCCTCACACATTTTCGGAGGTTGATCTTCCATAATTAATGTTCATTTTTCAAAAAATCAAAAAGCCCAGGAGAGCGCACACACCCCGTGCGGATGGTCGATGGTTGATATAATAACTTAATTGGAGTTGTAAACCCGCTACGAGCATAATAAAAATGTGTAAATCAGGTCTGCCTTCAGGCACGTGATTTATAAGCACTATGTGGGCCTTTCACTGATGTCCTGTTAAAAACAAGCAGTGGAAAAACCAACTGTTTTGGCTTGTCTATAAGTATTAGGCATTTGCCAGGCACTGCTATTCCATGCACACCATTTTGCATCTGCTAGCATCGATGGTCAGTTCATACCACTATGGCATTTCACATGCCTCCACAAAAGCCTAACTGTTGCCATTGCCAATGCTAGCTCTCAATAGACTCCAACACAGAAGTTCAAGAAACTCTTATAATAAACCCAGAGCATCCTCCTTCCCCACATTGCTGGCCATTGGCTATGATTAGTCCCTGTGAGCACAGTGTTATAACATGTCTAAGGTGTATATGCTGTGTCAAGCAGTCAGAGGCAGGTGGCACCTGCCAGTTGGAGTAACCGAGATCCGGATTTAGTGGCTCATAACCAGCTGTGAGTAGGACGCATCGTACAGATGTTTTCAAAACAAGAATGGGTGGATTTTACTGTTTGTCACAAGGGCAAAGGAAATCCTTGTAGCGCAGCTGGCACTGACAAAAGCCAGCACCGACCTGCAATTCTTCACCTTCTGATTGAGTCTTTGTTTGTTGTGGCTTGTGTTTCTAGATAATATACCTTTCATTTAGAGACTTGGCTATGTAGCCTTATACTAAGACATTCACCAGAAGTGCCTTGTGTGCATGTAAACTGAAGCTTTTTTCCGCATTCCAAGGATAGCCCATTGTTTAAACAGTAATGGCAGCGTGATAGTATTTCATCAGAATGAATAGACCACTACAGACTGGAAGATGTCTTCATGGGACCATGATATGTGACTGGGGTAAGGCAAGGAGGATTAATCACAAAGCTTTTGAATATCTCTGCCTTATTTTATCTATTGAGCATTTGTATGGCGCCTATACTGCAGAAAGTATTTCCAGGTGCCAAAAGACTAAGGGCGAAGGGAACAGAGGAGGATAAACAACAATAAACGGTCATACTAGGCCTTGTGACATTCGGATCGTGCATTTGCAGTAACAAGACGTGCAGGGGTGGGGTGGTGAATGGGGTAGGCAAGGGGGAGGCAACAGGAGGGGCAAGGGGGGATGCAGGATGTGAGGGGCAGGGGATGCTGGGTAAGTGCCTGGGGACAAGTGCTAGGTGGGTCCTGGAGGGCACGTGCCATGGGGATGGGGTGAGGTTAAGGTAGTGTGAGGGGGGGTGGACCCGACTCAGTAATCTGATATGGGAACGCAAGTGCAGGATGCTGAGGCAGACTCATCGAGGGTGGGCCTGGGCCCTGTATGACTCAGAAGGGACCAGGCAGCCCGTTATAACAGCAGGGGGACATTAGCAAGGAAGCGGGAGACGGAAGGAGGAAGAGAAGAGGAAGGTCTTGAGGAGCTTCCAGAACTTAAGGAGATCTGGCTCAAGTCAGGGAAGAGCGGGAGGCCGCTCCAGAGGGAGGCTCCTGTGAAAGAAAGAGACCTACACCCCACTGAGGGGGATTTCTGATCTCCTCAGACCTCCCCCTCTCTAACCCTCTCACCACTCCTCTCTCCTGGAGTGACCACTTTCTCCTCCCCTTTCATCTATTTCTCTCTACCCCTCAGGCCGAGCGAACCCCTGCACTGCCACCGACCTTCTCGGTCATCTGACCCATGAAGCGTGTGTCAGCTCAGGCTTTCACCACCACTTTCTCTCCCCCTCCTGCACCTCTGGATGACTCACATCCTGACACAGCCCTTTCCAACCTCCATTCTTCCATCTCTGACACGCTTGATGTACTTGCCCCTGTCATGAGGATCCGCTTGAAGCCCAGAACCAAGTGCAATTCTTGGTACGACTCAGACCTCGTCACCCTTGAACGCAAGTGTAGGGTGGCTGAGAGGAAATGGCAAGCATCTTTTGCACCCTCTGACACACTGGCCTGCTGCCTGCTCCAAAGGCAGTACCGACTCTCTGTCCACACTAAGAAGAGAGCTCACATCCAAGCTTGCGTCTCTGCGGCAGCTAACAACTCGGCCAAACTCTTTAAAATCTGCAAGGAGCTGGCCAATCCTGCTGCAGTCTCTACCTCTCCTGTCCCCACCCAGACCCTCTGCAGAGCCTTGGCTTCCATTTTATCTAAAAAACCCAGGACATCCTGTCCACCCTCTCTTCCTCTCCTTCTTCTTACTCTACTTTTCCTCTACCTCTGGCCTTCCTGCGACTTCCTCTCCTCCTCCCTTCTCTTCCTTTCCTTTGTTCACCCCTGACAAGGTTTCTAGACAAGTCCGATCTATGAAAATCTCATCAAAACAGGTTCTTCCCTGTTCATCCAAAACCATCAAGAACCACATTGACACCCTCGCTCCAGCCTGGGCCGACTTCTGCAACCACTCTTTCACCTCTGGAACCTTCCCTTCCCTCCGAAGCACTCTCTTATGCCCTTCTTCTTAAAAAACCCTCAGCCAACCCCTCCTGTCCGGCTAACTATCGCCCAATCTCCATTACTCCTTTCTGGCCAAACTCTTGGAAAAGCTGGCCATCTACCAGCTTAACCTTCACACCAAATCTGTTGGTTGTCTCTGTGACCATAAGCCTGGCTTCAGAGCAGCCAGAAGCACGGAAACTATTCTCCTGAACATCCATGAAGACCTGCTCTCAAACCTCGATACTAACCACCCTTTTGTCCTCATCCTACTTGATCTCTCTTCTGCTTTTGATACTGTCAACCATGCCATCCTGCTCAACCGGCTACGTGTTAACCTGGGTATCACTCATCAGGCCCTGGCCTGGCTAACCTCCTTTCTCTCTGACCGACCCTCCCAGGTCCAACTTGGGTCCTTCCTCTCCTCTGTCTCTCTCTCTACCTGTGGTGTTCCCCAGGGGTCTAATCTTTCTCCCTGGCTGTTCAATCAATACCTGGCACCTCTCGCCCACCGCATTGCTGCTCTCTGCTCCAACTTTCAGTGCTACGCGGATGACACTCAGCTCGCTTTCAGGCTCCCCTCAGACGCCTCTTCTCCCTCCCTCATCCTGGATTGTCTGTCCGCTATCCAGGAGTGGTGTGCCATCAATGATCTCTGCCTTAATGCCAGTAAGACAGAGATCCTCCTCATCGGCACACCTGCTCCCTCCTTTCCTGTCACTCTCTGGCCGGCCTCTCTTGGCCTTCTTCCTGCTCCCTCCTGTGAGGGTAAGAACCTCGGGTTCATCTTCCACTGGGGACTGTATCTGTACCCATACAGCCCCCCCCTTTTCTTCCTGCACTTATCAGATCTACCCTGTCTGCTGCCTTAAACCTAGCACTTGCAAATTGCTGGCTGCATTACCACTGTTTGTTGCCTTTATTATTTATTTATTGTTATTTATGTATTTCTCCTCTGCTTCGCACTTTCCACTTCTCCCCCCTTCCATGCACTTTTGCTATCCCCCCTCTCCCATGCACTTGCGCGTTCTCAATGTCACTGGGCCTAGTAAGATCGCTGTTTTGTTCTCCCCTGTTCCCCTCCCTTGCCTTGTCGCGCTCTGAAACACTTGTGTACGAGCGCGATAGAAATAAAATATCAATCAATCAATCAATATTCGACTTAACACTCTCCTTCCCTCCTCACATCTCTGACATCTCTAAGAAGTCAAACTACCAGCTGCACCTCTTCAGAGGTATTCTTCCTTTCTTCGCGTTCCCCCAGAAGCTCACTGTCCCCCGAGCTCTGGTTCTCTCTAGGCAACATCCTCTTTCTAAATCTACCTGCCTCTGCTCTCCTTCCTCTACAGCTCATCCAGAACAGGACTGCGAGACTTATCCTTGGCCTCAAGCCCAGGGATCGTATCTCTCCAGTTCTGAAATCTCTCCATTGGCTCCCAGTGGTGGCAAGGATCAAGTTCAAGATCCTCTGCATTGTCCACAAGGCTTTCTGGGGCCTGGGACTGCAATACCTCCAACTCTCTCTATTGAAATATCTTCCTACTCGAGCTCTTCGCTCCTCCACCACCAACTCCTTGAGGGTCAGTCACTTCTCCAAGCAACGTGTTGGGGGCAGATCTCATTCTTCAGAGGCTGCCTTCCTCTGGAACAGCCTTCCTGCCTCTCTGAAACCTGAGCAGAACCATCTCTGGTTCTGGAAGCACCTCAAGACCTTCCTCTTTGCTTCTGCCTTCTCTCTTCCTCTCCCATGCTGATCTCCTGTCTGATACATGCACTGGTCACCTGGCTACCCTCTGAATTTGGGCCCAGGACCCTGACCGTCCAGCTGCATACCCGCACTGCCTCCTGGCACCCCCTGCACTTGTGGTCTGTATATGTAACCCTACAGTGCCCTTTCCTGCACTTATTAGACACCTGTTGTCTGCACTTCTAACACTCGCACTTGCCACCTGTTGGCTGCACTACATGTTGTGTTGATTCCTTGTCCTGCACTGGTCCTCCCACCCCCCCTCCCCTGGCACTTCTCCCCTCCCTGCTCCCCTGCACTTGCGCAATCTCAATGTCACTAAGCCTAGTAGGATCATTGTTTTTTGTCCTCCCTCTGTTTTCCCTCCCTTGCCTTGTCGCGCCTTAAAACACTTGGGTATAGGCGCATTATAAATGCCTTATCATATCATATCTCTGCTTGGAGAAGCGACTGACCTGCAGAAGGTTTGAGCTAGAGGACCAACGGACTCTAGAAGGGCGGTATTTAGTGAACGAAAGTTGAATGTGGCGTGGTCCCAGGCCCCGGAAAACTTTGTGGATGATGCAGAGGGTCTTTAATTTGATCCTTGCATTCACCAGGAGCCAGTGGAGGGCTTTGAGAGCTGGAGAGATGCAGTGCCTGGGCTTGAGGCCAAGGACAAATCTTGGAGTCCTATTCTGGATTAGTTGAAGAGGGCAAAGGGAGGAAAGAGGCAGATTAAGGAAGAGGCTGTTACAGTAGCCCAGCCGAGAGAGAACCATAGCTCTAGAGACATTGAGTTTCTGGGGAAAGGTGAGCAAAGGGAGAATGCCTCTGAGGAGGTGAGCTGAAAGTGAGCCTTCTCGGCTTATCACTCTGTTAGTTATGGATGCTGGCCGCAGTGTCTATTTCTGGAGTTCCTTACACCTGGTAGTGTGCCTGCCGCATCCTACCACCCTCAGGCAAACCCCGTAGACTGCACAGCAGACTTTAATGTTGCTTTTTTAAAATTGACTCAGGGTATCTGATTATTTATTTGATATACCCTAGTCAGTGTGTACGTATCTCTGCTCCGATTCGGGGGCTTTTTTGGCGGAATTACTGCTGCGGTAATTCCACATATTTTTAAGCAGACAGTGGGAGGATTTACCTCCAGCATGATTCTAGAGGTAAATCCCCCACTCCAGGGCCAAACTCAAAGTATGGCGGTGCGGGAAATGTGGCAGTAATTCCGTTAGCACCCATTTTTTCATGCACCGCCAAACTTGTAATGAGCCCCCAGGAAATGTGCTGGAGAACTTGTATTTTGAAAAAAAGCTGGGATGCCACTTTCCAGCAAGAACGGCCATGGCCTAGTCTAGGAACATTAGGGTCTTGCGTGAGCATTCCAGCGTCATAAAGGGAGAGTAAGGGATTCATGTTTAGGGGCATTCAAGGGTACATTTGCAGGACAACATAGAGTCTATGGGCCTCATTACACGGACGGCGGTGGACCAAGGTGCTATTGGCACCTTGGTCGATGCCGGTAAAATACCGGCACCGCCTTGGTGGAAAGGGGAATTACCGCCCTATTCGCAGGTTGGTGGGGCAGTAATTCCCCTTTCCCCCGTTGCCCTTCCCCATTCCCATTTTTGCCCCATAGGGCATAATGGGAATGGGGAAGGTGCTAATTACGGCACCGCAAATTGCGGTACCGTAATTAGCTCCCTGGTCCCTTTGCGGGTTGGTTTTTAACGCCTGCAAAAAGCAGGCGTTAAATTCTCCAACCCGCAAAGGGACCTTGTAGTAAGGCGGCAAGGTTTTACCGATACCGGTAAAATACTGGTACCGGTAAACCCTTACCGCCGTCCGTGTAATGAGGCCCTATGTGTGCTTCACTCAAGCCCTTGGCTCTGGTGGCCGAAAGAAGTCTGTGGCATAAGGAAGTCGAACTCGAAGACAACCGATTCTTGCCACCTCTGCCTTGGCGATAGCTTGGCATATTGAAGCCTGAATATGTCTGTGCATAGAAGATAGGGATACTTTTTTACTCCTCAGCCCATTGCATAGGAACCCTTGATAAAGCTGCGTGTGTCATCTGCATTGATCGCTTCCAGGTGACCCTTGGACTCAGGGGTCTGAATCCTTTGGTTCTACAGATGTTTGGACAACTCCCTTCAGCCCTTGCCACTATAATCAATGGTGAGGGAGCATGGGAGCTGTAGTTCACAACACCTGGAGAGCCCAAGGTTGTAGACCCCTGCCCTAGGTTGTTCCCCAGTCATGTATAAAGATGAAAGGCTGAAAGACTGAAGAATACATCTTTACTGTTTTGGGTGTTATGTTTCTTTTGACATGGGGTTTAAGGACATGTATTCCCAGTAGCTAGACTTGGTAGGACATATTTCAGTGGGATTGAATCACAATGACAGTTAGGAGTAGACTTCTACTATTCTAAGTTTGAAATCTCCCTAGTCCTCGGGATATCATGGAGCCCCACGAGCTAGATTGCCCTGGGCCCCCTCTGGGACTTCCAGCGCTGACATCACAGGAGCAGCCATTTAGCGCTCCAATGTCCTGGAGGCTGAACGCCCAGGGGAACGCCATTCCAGCAAATGGGATCACTGGAGAACCTTATATTAAAAATTAATCCGCTTCCATGTGAAGGGGCCTAGGCGGGCTCTTCTGACATTGAATTGGTTCCGCTGCTGTTGCAGGTGCAGCCGCTCTGAGATCAGCATATGCAGAGAGCTGTGTCGCCTGTACCAATGCGAGTCAGGGCATTGATCGGCACAGCTATGGACCAGCATCATTAGCCAGTAGCCAGGATTCCTGCTCTGTTTACAGTCCCCATGCATTAGAAACCACTTTGGGAGAAAAGGCAGGGGTTTAAAACTAAGCTGGTAAAGCAGGAGCTGTTTTATTGTTTCAAGTTAATGGAGCACTTATTGGTATCTGCACAGTGCAGCTGGTTCAATTGGCAGCACATGGCCGGATGGAGACATGGAGACTGCACCTTGAGTGCAATATCAGCTGGGAAATGGTCCTCTCTCTATTTCAACCTTCAATGACGCACAGGCTGTGAGTGCTATTACTGCTCTGTTTACTTCCGGACAAACATGTCCGCTTCCCGCCTCCTATTATTGTCCTGTGACTGAGGCCTTCACATCCTCCATCTGACCTCGCCTTGCACTTTATGATGAGGAAAAGAGGGTGCCCACCCAAGGCAGCATGAGGCAGTCCGTGGTGGGCTCCCCTATTAGACCCGAGTTCCTGTAAAGCCCCGTCCTGCAGCTCAGTGAATGGGTCTGGGGAGGCGGGTCCTTGGCTCACACATGTCTGCAACGCCAAACACCTGTCCCCGAAATATGCTGTCACAGCATCTCCTTACTCGATGCTAGAGACTTCCGGGAAAGGGCGTCTCAAAAGACCCTCATGTACAGATAACGCCTCGTCTCTGCTGTTCCGGTCCTGAGCATTTGTGGGAAAAACCGGACCCTGGCCGCATTTGTTGGTCCCGTTTTTGCTTTTAGTCATCTGTCTGCAAGCATCACTTACCTACCTTCATATTTCACATAATTTCATTGAAAACATATAGTACTGGTTGCAGTGGTAGAAGTGTACCAAAAAAGTAGTGGAACTGTTACTCTTTGCAGGACCGAGTAGGAAGGAAGGGGGAACGTGCAACCCATTTTTCAAGGGTTCAGCCACAGTGGTTGAGAGCCAATTGAATTGAAGCCGATTTCACTTTAGCTGTTACTGACATCCGGTCACAAAGAACAGTTCGGGAATGGTGCAACTGGTTGCAAGAAGTAGTGCGGCTGTTAACAGTAAAAGATAAAAGTGGTGCAACACCGCTCCCGGCCGTTCCTGCTCACTTGGAACACTGAAGTTGCTACGTGTTTTACATGGGCCCCTAGAAGCTTATGAAATGTTGTGAAGGTAATTGACAAATACATGATTGTACGAGTGTCATTTGTGATATGTAATGTCTTTTCATGTAATGTTTTTGTTTCTGATTAATGACTTTCTGTATATATCTTTTTTCCAGAATAACATGTGAAATATGAAGTTAGGTAAGTGATGTTTGAAATCTGGCTGTTATAAGGATCGATTGGACAAACAAACATACATAATAAGTGGGGAAAGGGGGGTCTCGTCTTTATGATGTGAACACCCTGGTGCAACCCCCCATTTTCCTATAAGTGTTGCTGTAAAGATAATGCATCTGCGTTCCCCTCTTTGGTGTTAAAAAACTACACATTAGTGAGTATATGGGATATTAGGCCCACAGTGTCCGGGTTACAATGGCCCACACTGCGGTTTCACTAGTGCTGCCTGCATGTAGCGCTGCTTCTCCAATCATCTTCGCACACCTGCACTCGTCTAAATTATTCACTAGTGTGTCTGCTTCAAACAAAAGCTCTGCTGTCAGTCGCCCCGCAATGTACCTTGCAGGGTTTACCATTAAGTCTGATGAGATTAATTATTTATCTGCAGTGCTGTAAATCAATACACCTATGAATGATTTATATACATTAACTTGTTTTCCGAGAAGAAACACCGGAGACCTGAGAGGCACACCACCATGAATTATTTGAAAAATGAAGATTACCACTTCTAGTTTGCGCAGGGAGTCTTGATTCTAATAAAGACTAGGAGGCGATAATTATGCTTCATCTTCATTTATTTGCTCCTCAGCAGTTTCAACAAAACCATAAGAAAACACTGAAAAGGATCCTCATATCACTTTTCATTTTCTTAAAAACTACAAATCCCACTGTCTCTGTAGTCCTATTCTGCCCAGTCCAGCTATGACATCCTTCCTGTCCCTGGGCTCCTCCTCTTCTTTACGTGCTCTGAACTGCAGCACTCGAAATCATTTTAACAATGTCCAACCAACAGGGCAAACTATTTCAACTTGTTGCAGACTCAACGTAGCGGTTTCCTGCTTGTGCTATTTGTCTTCTCCTAGGCCTTGATGCCTGCTGGTCCTCGACTCTCAATTATTCTTCTGGTCCTCCCCTAAGGATCATGCAAACAACAATGTCAGGGTGGAGTTCTTGTACAGTCGTCTTCACAGTTTATCGCATACAATGTAGACAGTTCATGCCAGGTTGAGAATGTAATGGTCTCCTCCTAGTCTTCAATAGAATCAAGACCCCCTGCGCAACTAGCAGGGGTAATCTTCATTCTATGTCAAGACTGGAGGCAAGCATTATGCTTGTTCAAAGCTTTCCAATACAGTTGTGGCTAAACCTTCTATTGGCTTGAAATAAAACTCCTTAAAGGTATTATCGCTATTCCAATCTGCTGCTTGCATAATATCTCGCAAGGAAACCCCTGCTGTGAACGCCCTGGATGCTATCACCCCTCTCACTGAATGTGATCCATACATTCCTAACTCAATGCCTGTCAGCTGCATCACCTCTCTCACCCATCTTGCTATGGTGGCTGACGCTACTGCCTGAAAAGGCCTCTTGCATGCAATTAGCAGCTACGTAGTACCGGCTGTTCTGTACTCCGCTGTCTTGTTCTCGTATTCCTTAATGCACCTCGCTAAACACCATTTCGGATTGCTCGGGAAATATGGTTAGTGTACTGTGGTAGTTCCCTTCATAGTCCTTCTTACTATTGAAAGTGTCTGCCCTTCTGGGCCGGAAAACATTCTGTTAATCTCCAGCGCCTTGACGTCAGCTACTCGCTTGCAAGATACCAAACATAAAAGCATTGCTAGTTTGCCGGATAGTTGTTTTAGGGACAGGTCCCCATCTGCTGGCCAGCTCGATATCAGGCGCAGCACAACCTTGACGTCCCACACTTGAGTATATCTCGGCTCTGGTGGCACTTTATACCGAGCCTCTCTTATGAGCCTTGCTACTGATAGATGTTCTCCTGTAGGGGCTCCTTCGATCGGTAGGTGTCCTGCTGAAATAGCTGACCTGTACACTCCGATGGTATTGTGGGATGTTCTGACCCACTGGCTCTGCCCTGCAACATCACTGTGTGCTGCTTACATCAAAAACAACAGAATGGCTGCCAAAAATCCCTATGCGCTAAAAATCTCTGAGAAGTGTGCAGGGAAACGTGAAAAATAGGCTGCCAATCCGTTTGACCTATGTCAGTGGTAAAACAGGAGACCACACTGCCAAAACCTATCATTGGGCTGCCCACATAATGAAACTACGTGAAAAGGCAGTGCTGCATTGCCAGGAAAATCCAGAAGTGCCTTAAAATCCGTTTTTTCTTGGCTGTTGAAAGTGCAAAATCATGGTTCCCAAACAGCAGAGAAGATCCAAAATCCTTGTGGGGTGTTCACCATCACCTTATTTAAGGAATCCCCATAAGCACAATGTCAGGAGAAGCACCTTTTCATCATTAAAAAAAATCCACATTCAAAAGGTGCTTGCCTGGGAAAAATATGTCAGATATGGGCGCAGTACCGCCGCTCGCCTGTATTCAAGCTGTCATTTACCTATACTGTCAGTTTAAAACTTGTGTCTTAAAATCAAATTGTGGAAAAGAAGAGACTTGCCATCAAAAGCAATATGGGTTGCTACAATTCAATTTCTATGTTTTAAAAAGACTGGAATGAAGAGATCTGTGGGTATATTTGTAGAAAATGTAAATTGTATTTTAGAAAAGACCATTTTAAACAGTGTTTTAAAAGTGAACTAATGTCAGCTACACTGGACTTCAAAGACATTCCACAGCTTCTCCCAAACAAAGGAATCTTCCTCCTGCTCTCTGCTCAGGAACTGGCATTGAGTTGTTAATGGAGGTGGCGGGAGATTTTGGCCTGTTGCTCTGACTGGAGACAAAAAGACTCCCTTGACTGAAAGGAAATGCAAATTCGGGTGTCAACAGAAACCAACTGCCAAAGGAAGAGAGGCCCAGGTTGCTCTTGTCCCAGCCCAATCTTGGAGGCAGGACTAGACGGATATGTGCATCTTAAACTCCAAGGAAATATCTTTTTGGAAAAAGACTCATAGAAGACTGTGTACAACTTGGAAAAATCTGTATTTTATAGGTTGTTAATATAAAAATGCTACTCACAGTTTGAAACTACTCTGAACCCTGTGCGATATTCAGAGACCGGACTATTAAAATGTTGATGTTGTAGCAACTGTGATAATGCTAGGAATATGAAAATGTACAGGATTATGCCCAGATGTCATGTGCATGTATGTGGAAAAATGTGTACAGATCTGACACTGGGAAACCAACCAAAAGCGTGAAAAACTGTCAATTTTGAACCGAAACTCTCAAGAAGATGGGACTCGGACGGATACATGCTCTATTAAATATGTGATGTGAATATGTATCATTAGCAAGTTGGTGATATTGTGAATATGCTTTATATGAAAAATAGATTTTCTGTGTAGAAACAAAGGGGAGGTTTTTCCCTGGATTGTAAATTGCAGCATCACTATGACACGAGATTTCCTTCTCAAATCAGGAGAGGGGAAATACTTTGACCAATTGGATCCCTAGAGGGTGGGCTTAGTATAATCAGCCTACCCACCCCTTTGGGAAATACATAAATAAGGACTGTCTAGGACCTAGAGACACACAGACATTCACCCATCAACTGATTTACTGGCAAAGCACTCTGCAGGAGATCCCAGATCCAAGACTCCAGAACTCTGAAAGCAGAAGACCGAATTGCAAAGCTGAACCCTTCTCAGCTTGGCCTTTAAAATATTGCAACCTGATTTTAACCCGAGCCTTCCAGGGGGATCCCCACAAAAAGAACAGCCAGGCGTGCTGTTTCTGCTTTCTTGCCAAGAACTCTTGCTAGAACCCAGAGATCCAAACCCGTAGAGCAGAGCTGTAACCCAGAACCAACCCGTCAGATCCAGAACCAGAGGCCGTGCAGTGTCCAGAGTGCCGTGCTGATTGCAGAACCAAGTGCCTGAATCCTATCCGGTGGGCTAGCAGAATTCCAGTCCAAAACCTTTGACCAGATCCTGACGGGCCTATTCCAAAACCATAGTTGTGAGTATCTATAGCATAGAATTGTCCATAGCCAATCTCTTATCCTTAAGTAATCCTATCCAACCCATTATAACATATCCAGAACTGCATTGTAGAATCTCTTTTGTCTTTTCTGAATCTTTCCCTCACCCATATAATCCTTTGATAATTGTAGCGATAATATCATCTTTGCGCTAATATAGTTACTGAAGAAAGGCAAGTGTCTCGGCAGATAGAAACCATCCGGGGGCGTCACTGGATCAGTGGCTGTGCTGTTGTGTAGCTTGTGGCTTCATAGACTCCCTAGTGTAAAAAAAAATCTTTGTTTGTAATATTCAAAAGCGCATCTTTCATTTGAAAATCTTGACTCTTTTTGAGAAAAATCGACCTCTACTAAAACCTCTGTAACGTTTGAACCGTACATGCTAGAAATGAAATTTAAATGTCAGATTGAAGCTAACATCCTCAGCAAATCCTTATAGTTTTTCTGTAATCGCGTTTCTCGCGCGCTGAAAAGTTTGCCGCGATTCTGCATTTGGCTCAATTTCATCACATGTAAAATAGCTATTTCTTGCATCCCACCTCAGAATTCAGTTTCCAATCCACTAGTCATTCAATCATCATTGCTAGTGTTTACCTGAAGCTATCCAAAGCGGCTCCCACTAGTTTTGAATCCAATTTAGAGAATAAAATTCATTTTTCAGTGTTTTTCCCATTCATTCAAAACCCACATTCAAAAGCAATTGACCTGTTTAAAATCATTCCTGTTTCTCTCTAAGCTTGCTGGGGGGAATTGGGATTGAAACTGCATTTGTTGAGTGTTTATTCCTGAAACCTGTTTTCTCTCCTTCCATCTCTATATTGCATATTAGGGGGGATTGAGTAGTATCAGGGGGAAAGAGTGATTACATTGCATTTGATTGAAAACACAAAAGTATTATTTCTGTGCTGCATTAATTTCCTATCATTGCATTTCATTGAACCCACACAAAGTTTTATTCTATGCTACGTTATTCTTCTCATCCATACTCCTATTGATTAAAGAGATTGTTGATTGTAATGTCACCCAACGCTGATCATTGTATAAATATTAATAGTGTGATATCTAGATCGTTCAAATTCATGAAAGTGTGATATGTACCTTGTTCAAATTCATTAAATAAATCTTTAACTTTGCAAAACAACCTGCTCCTTGGTTCAGTGAGACCGGGGGGGATTCAAAGAGAGGGGTGTGATATAAGGGTACATCATTCAGAAATAAAAGAACTTTAGACATAAAATATATAATTAAGGGTTCCAGCTGGGCATCACACGCTCGGAATTGACTTAGGTGGAGTGCTGGGTTGAAACCACTTACAGTATGGAACGCTTTCCCGTCTTGTAATAGATGGGCCAGAAAGTTCAATATAGCTACTATAGGGGCCGAAACGGGATGAAAATGTTTCCCTCTGCACCAGTTTGACCACTTGTCTCAAGCCGCGTCGTAGCTCCTCCTAGTGGACGGTGCCCAGGAGTCCGCGATGAGCTCTGCAGCTTGCGACAAAATGCCTGGCAGCGCCCAGCGTCTCCTGATACTCTGCACGCTATTAGCGGGAGAGTCCCTATCACCCTCAGAGGTTGAGATGACCCAGCTGGGTCTGTGAGAAGTCATTCTCTGTCTGGGAGAACTCAAGGTATGTCTGCCGATTGCTCCATTAGTGTTGGAAAACAAACTTGTGATTTCCATAGTGGCGCTATCAAAATTAATTCCACTTTCCTCCAACACTTTGCTAGAAGTCTGCTAAATATTACGAAGGGAGGAAACATGTAATGCAGTTCTCCTGTCCACCTCTGGAGAAATGCGTCTGTGCCCTTGGTGCCTGTATCCAGTCTCCAGCTGAAGTAGCTGGGCATCTGCGCGTTGAAGCGAACCGCAAAGAGATCTGTATGAACTGGACCCCATAGCTGATTCAGCCTGAAACACTTCCGTGCTCAGCCTTTAGGCGCTGAAGTCTGTCAGGTATCGCAAGTTTCAGTCGGCCACCACGTTCAGTGATCCTGGGAGGTATTCCACTGTCACTGACGTCCCTGACTGAAGGCAGAAGTGCCAAAAGTCTTTCACTAGTTCCGCTAGCAAGCAGAACCTTGTTCCCCTTAGGTGGTTTATGTACCTGACCACTGACATATTGTCCATCTTGAGCAGGACACAGGAACTCACTCTCCCCTTCACGAATGCCTTGATAGCAAATGAACCTGCTAGGAGTTCCAAACAGTTAATGTGCAGGCAGAGTTCCTCTTCATTCCATCTCCCTCCGGTCTCTAGAAATCCGCATCTCGCCCCCCAGCCTCTCCGGCTGGCGTCCGATTCTATCACTAGATCTGGCGATCTCTGAAAATGGCACGACCATTCAAGGCATCCATATTCTTTAAGCACCATTCCAGTTCTGTCACGGATTCTTGATCTAAGGGTATCTGCTGGTGGTATTTCAGACCCTGTTGCAAGTGCTTGATCTTCAGTCTCTGAAGCGCACGATAGTGCAGGGGACCTGGGAAGATAGCTTGAATCGACGCTGCTAGCATACCCACTATCCTCGCTAGCACTCTGATTGATACCGTCTGCTTGCTCAAGCAGTCTCTGATCACCTTCTTTATGTCTCTTATTTTTTTGGCTGGTAATTCTAACATTGCCCTTTTGGTATCTAGAACGAAACCAAGAAAGTCTAGTCTTTGTGCTGGCATGGTGTCTGACGTCTCCCCATTTACTAAGAACCCTAGGAATGTCAGGAGGTCTTGCACCCGTGCCGTCTGGTAAGCCGGTGTCTCTCGATCCTCTGCTAGGAGCAGTAAGTCATCTTGGTATATAATCATCCTGATACCCTTCTCTCTGATCGCTGCTGCTACTGGTCTCATCAATTTGGTGAAAGCCCAAAGTGCTGATGCTAGCCCGAAGGGCATTGTTCTGAATTGCCATAGTTGTTCGTTCAAGTCTAGTCTTGCTGGCCAGTCCACCTCCTTTAGGGAATCTCTGAGCTGGTGTATTCCTCCCATCTTGAAGTGGCAGTATACAATCGAGCCGTTCAGCTGTTTTAGGTTTATGACTGGTCGCCCCTTTCTGCTTTCTGTGGACCAGGAACATATTGCTTACGAATTTGGGAGTTTCCCAGCATTGCTCTATGGTCATCTTCCTTTCTAGCTGGCGCAGTTCGTGATCTCGACTCTCTTGCTCCGCTTGCGCTAAGGTTGGCTGGTATGGCCAGTGTGCCTGTACGGGCTGCTGGATGAATTTTAGCTGCAGTCCTCTGACGGTTTGCAAAACCCAAGTATCGCTGGAAAGCTTGTGCCAATTGTCCCATAAAATCACTGTTCTCCCTCCCACCAGTGGGTATATCGTAACGCTCACCTAGGTGAAGCTCTGACCTCGGCCAGCTCCTCTTCCTAAGCGCCCTTTTGCGAATCTTCCTCTGGCCGAGAAGAAGGAGTCCTGTTGCTTATTTTCCCAGTAATTGTGCTCTGGGATCTGAGGTCTTCTTCCTCCATGAAAACGACCGGCTACTGGATCCCTATAGCGGCCGGTCCCGGCAAAAACTCTGTCCGGGAACATTTTCTGTATTGATGCTTGGGTTTTCTCAAACGAAGTATAGATGCCGACAAACCGGCCCATCTCCTTGCCGAATGTCTCCCTGAAGAGGAGACCCTGTGCTGCTTCCCCGGCTCCGTAGGAAGCTAGATCACTCAATTTTGGATCTATTTTAAGTAGTAATCCCCTCCTCCTTTCCGAAGAGATGGCGCAGTTCGCGTTGCCTAATAGGCAGACTGCTCTTTGAGCCCAGCTAGCCAGGGCTTCGGGATTGACTTGATATGATATGATATGATATGGTATTTGTAACGCGCCTATACACAAGTGTTTCAAGGCGCGACGAGGCAGGGAGGGAGGGAAACAAGGGGAAGACAGACAAACGATCCTACTAGGCCAGGTGTCATTCAGATCGCGCAAGTGCAGAGGTAAGGGGAAAAGGAGAAAGTGCAGGGGGAGGAGGTGGGGGGGAAAGTGCAGTACAAGGTAAGTAGCGTAATAAAATAATAAATAATAAATAATAAATAAAAGGGCCAGCTGGTGGCAAGTGCGAGGTAAGTGCAGAGCAAGTGCTGGGAAGGGGGCTGTAGGGATACAGTGACAGTCCCACAGTGCAGGGGGAGCCAGGGAGGCAGTGCAAGTGGAGAGTGGCTGGGCCCTGGACCGAGGTCACTGAGAGTGGCCCAGATGCAGGTTTAGTGCAGAATTCAGTGGGGAGTTAAGCAGGTTTAGCAGGGGAGAGGGAGAGAGAAGGCAGAAGCGAAGAGGAAGGTTTTGAGGTGCTTCCGGAACCGGAGATGGTTCTCCTCAAGTTTCAGGGAGGCAGGAAGGCTGTTCCAGAGGGAGGCCCCTGCTGCGGAGAGAGATCTACCCCCAGCTCGTTGCTTCGAGAAGCGGCTGACCATGAGGGAGTTGGAGACGGATGAGCGAAGGGCTCGTGAAGGAAGATATTTAGGAAGAGAGAGTTGAAGGTATTTAGGCCCCAGGCCCCAGAAGGCCTTGTGGACAATGCAGAGGGTTTTGAACTTAATCCTCGCAGCCACTGGGAGCCAGTATCTCTGGCCCTCTCTGCCAGATCCATTATTTTAGCTAGTGGGCCAGATATATCTAGTATTTTCTCCTGGCAGCTCCTCCAGGACCTGTCTATCCCTTTCTGCGGGTCCTTTGCTGGTTTTTGAAATGAAGGTCAGCATCTTCGGGTCCAATTCAGGCATCTCCAACACCTTTCCTGGGAGGTCCAGCCGCAGGCATTCTGCGTGCAGGCGTTGCCTCCCCTACTTGTCTATGGCCTTCCTTAGTCTCTGGGGTTCCTCATACTGTCTGGTTCAAACATATCCATGATCCCCTCTGGCTCTTTGTCCAGATGCTTCTCCTTGCTGGCTTTCTTACCACGGCTGGGTCTAGCTCACTCTTCTTCCGCCTTTTCCTCCTCCTCCTGGGAAGAGAGGTCTCCCTCTGCTGGCTCCTCTTTAAAGCCTAGGACTTCTCCGCCCATATTTTCTTCCCTTGGGAAGGGGTTTGTGAGGCCTGGCACTGTCCATCTTTGCATGAATGCTTCTTTGAGCTTGGCAAAGGCGTTGACTGTGTCTGGGTCTTCTTTTCTACCCTGTAAGGTCGACCCGGGGGGTCAGAAGAGGTTTTCCTCTTCCGGGTCTGATTGCTCCTCTTTGGCCATGATTTCAACGGTCCTGTGGGCGTGCTGTCTGTCTCGCTGGTGCTCTTTTGCAGCTGGCTTAGTATTGATTATAGGGTTTCCAGCCTTTCCTGTAAGGATTTCATCCTTGTTCCACGGCATCTATCAACAAGCTCCCGAGCACTTCTTTAAAACTGACAGCGAGGTCAAGAGGCTGCTCCTCCTCACCCCATTCAAATTCAGACATGCTCTTGTGTGCTGTGTGCCTAGTACCTGAATCAGGTGTCTCTTGCATGCCCACTGCTACGTTGACTCAGATGCCTTGTTATAACCGCATTTTATGGCTGTATCCCTCCTTGGCAGTCTGTCTAGGGCCAATTCCTAATGAGGGATGCTTCCCTCTGTATTGCAGATCATATGTGCCACTTTTAAGCTCCTCTGAGCTGTCAGATCCACTGATCGGTTCAGCCTGCTGCGTGTGCTCTTGCAGCCTAAGGCAATTGCTGCTTGCACTGCATGCTATTGCTTTAATCCTTTATTATTTTAATCACCACCGGGCCCGGCTCTCGAACTTCACTGTGTGTGACCGTCGCATAAATGGTAATCTCCTGCGACGCTGTGTTATGGCTCTGCCTCTGCAAAGGAGCGGGCCGGAGCACATCACGTGTGCTGAGCTCTGTCCCCGCGAGGGTGGGGGATTCCGTGTATCACAGCTGTGAGTGCTTCGCGTGCGCTCTAAGCTCCACCCCATGAGGGAGGGTGGGGGCTTCACTTTATCACGGCTGCAAGGCCGGGCGAGCCCCCGAACATGCCGGGAATGTGGCACAGGGCTTGCCCGCCTCAGAGCCGAACTATGACTGCGCACCCCGCTGATAGTTCATACTAAATCACTGGCCAGTCAATCGCACTCTAAATGTGCTCTCGTTCTCCGGTCGTTGTGAGGTGCGACTTATCTCTTACTACGAATGTTTCAAAAGTATGACAGATATTCTAAGTACAATGCCTACATATACGTACATATATTATTAATACTCTTATTCCCTTCCTATTATTCCTGTAAAATAATCCAACCGCCCAAGTACAATACACGGAGTAATGGCAAAATGGTACTTCTCTGCTGAAGAGCAGTCAAAGAAGAGGAGGACTCCAGGGACAGGAAGGATGTCATAGCTGGACTGGGCAGGTCGGGGGGGGTAGGCTGCTAGTGCAAGTGATGTGTTTCCCAGCCTTTCCTGCATATGTTGAGAGTGCTGCTGGCACTGGCAAACCCATTAAGCCAATTTCACCAGCAATGTAAAGAGAATTTTAAAAAAACAATAGCCATTGCAATAAATTACAATGATAAAGAAATTAGACCAGCAATCCCACTTACAAATACATTGATGCTCATTCGATCAAAAGAATCTGTAAAAATGAAAGCCACAATGTATCCATTTATTTTGCTGGATTGTTATTTTAGCTCATATCTTGCACCCATGAGACTGAGGGCACAGCTGGTGCATCTGTTGTAAAGAAAGTGCAAATGGCTTTTTTCACCTCCCTGACTCCCCTCTGTTTTGAGATTACCCTCAACCGCACCCTTCTAAGCCATGCAACTAAGGGGCAAAAAGAGAAAGTGAGTCAAGCTCTCAATTGATACCTGACACAAATACTGAACCCTTCATGAGTACGTCCCGCCTCCCAGATCCCTCTCTGCTGCCCCATCTAGGACCTGATGTGAAGCCACCTAACTTCAGGAGGAGTAGCAATGATGAGGTAGATTTTACAGCCCTGCATCCCTTGATGCACTAATAATGTCTTGCCATTGAGCGCAATGCCATGTTTGAGGCCTTGATGACATGTTTCTAGGAACTGCTATTTCGTTTGTCTTGGACATCTCTCACTGGGAAATCTTTGTGGAATTAAATTAGATCATATGACGCTCCATAACTCTCCCATTTGTTTTAATATTAGGTCAAAGACTAATCCACAACAACAGAGCTTTGTCCTCTTCTCAGCTACGATGTGCGTGTCCCATCACAAGTCTATTACATTTCACTGCATGTCCTATGTTTGGCAACAGCACTTTGGGCCACTGGAGGGAACACATTTGTGGCTCCAATCTGGAGGTTCCTGCGTGGCATTTGGACCCCGGACGCAGCTTGTATGTTGCCATCCTACTCCATACATACCTATGTTATGTTATTTGATATTTGTATTGTGCCTATTGCCGTTTCAATGGCTTTGAAACACTGTGGATTGGAAGGTCCTTCAGAAGACCATAGCATGTGCAAACATGAAAAAAAAAAGAATTATTTTGTGTGTGGATAGTAATTAGAATTAGGTGAATATTCAATTACTAGCAGAGTTGACTAGTTTAAAACATTATACAAATCACACAGAGCATTGTGTTCAGATTGTGGGATATTTTCAGCCCAGGAAAAGGAACAGAAAGGCCAGGTTAGGCCTCTAATGTGAAATACATTCTCCTTATGGAAACGGATACTGGCAGAATGAAAAGCCACCCTCAAACCTTAACACAACCAAGGTGCCTAGTGAATGCAGATTGTGTGCTTTCAATGTTTCCTTGCCAAAATGAACATATCATTAAGAAGGGCCTTGGACAGTGATAGTGAGATGCAAGTTATCAAAAATAAATAAAAGGCTTCCCATGAAAAACAAATGCGACAGATGGAAAATATTGTATTTTCTTTCCAACACGACATGTAAATATGGGCCCAGGAAATGTGTGACTGTATGTTTTGATTCTTGAGAAAGAGACAGTTGCTTGGCAGAGCACTCAAGTGACATCCCCCATTACAGATTTGCTTGGCTCTTTATCTGGAAGTCAGATCTCTTTGAGGCTATGGCAGAAGGATTTTATGGCGAGGTTGCTAGGCAACTAGACCAACAACAGAGCCAGCCTTGGATGGGTGCAACTACTAAAAATACAAACTGTTAAATTCAAAATGTGGTGGAGTCAACATTTGAATGACAAATTACAGTGCTGCCTCATGATGTTCAGAGGGCAAAGGTGAGCCATGTGGATGAAGGATAAGAATCTCTCCTACATACCCTGACTGGGAGGATTAGTTAATGACTTTAATTGCAGGCTAAAATCAACACTGGAGCAGCTGACTGGGACAGATGCCTTGGACAAGAAATGAAACTCAGAACCACATATGTAAATATGTGGCCATAGGTTTATATCCAGAATTACAATTTGCCCATTAACTTGTGAACCGTAATACTTTTCATAGGTCCACCAGGATTAGGGGAACTCGAAAATATATGAGAAGTTATGTCTATTTGTAAAACATACGTGTTTCTCATTTAGGACATTTTCAGTGTACAATAACCTGTGTAAAAATAAATAAATGCCAGTAGGTGTGTATATCTGTCCCATCAATTAAACATCAGAACTCCCAGAGGCTATTGGTAGAGGGGCTTGATCCTTGAAGGAGGAGGGGACTGTGAAGGTCCAATGAGAATTCAGTGCTAATAAGTTAACACCTCCTGATCTCAATATTTCGGGGGTGGGACTTAGGTGCTTAAAAAGTGGCTGCAGAAGCGAGAAAGAAGACTGCTTAGAAACCTTCATGGAGACTTGCCTAAGGACCATCTGGATGAATCCTGAGATAACTGCCTAAATATTGTCTGGATGGAAGGCCTAAAAATTGCTACAGAAATAACTTTGTCTGGGAAGACAGCAAGGAAAACAAAAGAAGCTAGGATTTTGCACCGAGAACACATGCTGGTGATTATCGTTGACTGAAATACCTGACCAGATCTCTGTGCTTCTCCAAGAGAGGGCTCTGAAATGCTGGTGTCTTTTCATGAGTGCCAAAAACAGAGAGTTCCAATGTAAGTAGATTGTCCCACACAACCAAGTGTTTGGGGGATCTGCTTGACTTAATATCATTCCCTTACTAGTGGGTAGGGTGCAAACTAAGTAGACCCTTAGCCTATTTCACTGAATAATAATTTAACTACCTCACGTATAGATTGGCGCAGGGTGAGCTTGGGGGAATTTGAAACCTCTGCCCTCTTTCCTAGCAGTAAGTTAAGTAAAGTCATTTAAAGTAATTGGGTGTTCCTGTTTTTCTTGTCAACCACAGACTTCCCTAAAGGGAAGGGATGTCCTTGTCCAAAAAAAAAAAGCCTAACTGTCCCCACTCCCCAGACCTTGCTTTTAAACAGAGAGGTGCTGAATATAACTGAAGCCTGGGGTTTTGGTGTTGGGGAGGGAAGTGCTTTGCCAAGGGAAACCAAGTGTAATTCTCTATTTAAAAATGCACACTCTTTCCTGAGAGTAAGTGACCCTGATAGCAGAAAGGTTTTGTATTGCTTTGGGTGAAGAAGGAAGACGGGGTTTGTCAATGAAAAGCAGTCTCAAAAGTCTATGTGATTTCAAAACTGCCTGCATTTTAAAGTGCGCAGGGAATCTAAATGTACAAGGAACTGCATGTGTGAACTTGCTTTTGAACACAGAAACCTTTGCAGTGGTTTTAAATCCAAACCTTAGCAAGAAATACTAATCTTCATGCACTGTTAATGTGCCAAAGTATTATTTAATTTTGACATAAAAGGGGTTTGTGGGACAAGAGGGGGAAACTGTTATTTAGCCGGTGCCCCATGGACATGAGACAACAGTAAAATTCCAAGAAAAGGTGAGTTGTGTATTGAATCTTTGTTTTGTGCCACAGAGAAGGGGGTGTGTAACTATTTAGTGCAAATATTTATTGAACCTATCATTTACACAAATATATATTCTTTCTGTACCCCAGCCTGGTTTTTGGCTCATTGTTGGCACAGGGGGAGGGATCTACATGGATTTATATGGGTCATAGATATGGCTAGTTTGAACTGTATAAATGACTTATTGTGTGGCACCTTGATTGGGGGAACTCACCAGGTTAAGGGTGGTCTCTTAATATATCGTTACAAGATGACTGCTATGTCAGTGACTATATGGCAGCTGGGCCAAGGGCTATGGGTTGCAGCGCAAGGGGGAATGGGTATTATAAATAGACTATCGACCCCTAGAGCAACTGTATACAGTTGAGGGCCCCAGTACACTTTACATGCAAATTACATGAACAATTGTCAGATAGGTCAAAGATTCATTCAATCCATGTCCTCTTGTATGTACCATTGGGTTATTGGACAATGTCTATTTATTTTTGGTTTTTACCTACTTCTTTCATGAGGAAAATTTAAAGTGTGTGTTGTATAGGGCCTGACAGTTTTATTTTTAATTTGTGTTCTGAGATTTAATGCTGCAATTGTGCACATAAATGAGCTCCTGTTGTAATTAAAGTAAAACAGATGTGTGCCTTGGACCTGTTCTTTGCAACTAAAAAAGGCAAACGTTTTGGCTTTTGTAAAGTTATTATGTGAAGTAATGTAAGTGGTGCCTGCCACTATTGGTGGCCTTGCTGTGCTTGACTGCGTAAGAAAGAAAAGGGGGTGAGGCTCATTAGTGGGATAGTGGGAAAGGCAGATGCGAAACCTGTGGTGTTGATTAGTGCAGGTCTGACGAACCTAGTTCCTTAATGCCAATCTGCTTTCTATGGGTTTGGAGGAGAAACTTGGGAGTATGTTATCCACAGGGAAGAGCCCAAGATCTGACAGATTACAGGGCTTTGGTTCTGGTAAGCTGCTGATGTGGGAGAGTGCAAAAGGGCTAAGAGAGGAGCTTAGTTGTGGCACAGAGTTCATGTGCTCAGGGCTAGGTCTGTGGCTGCCATCTGTGGGGGGGCTTGTGTGTGCTGCGTAGGTGGTAGGAGATCTTAGAGGGTAGACGGTTAGTCAGTGTAATGGGGGAGTAAGCCTTACAAGGCAAAACAACCTGCAACCCTTCACTCCCACCACTGGCTTCTTGCATACAGGTCCCATTTCACTAGCTCACACTGTCCTTGCCAATCTCTAACGCTCTCACTCTCTCTCTCTCAGCGATGCATTGCTTCCCATGTGCAACAAAACAACCATCTGTGAGTTGGCAGATAAGGGGGAAGGGGCAGTCTGTAAACTCCAGTCAATTTCCCTAAACTGCAGCTAAGGGTTACGGGAGGTAAGAACCTGTTATGTCTGTTATTCATTCTTGGGTGGCTTTCCCCCAAGATTGGCAAAGGCATAATGGGTCAGTTGTCGATTGCCATCTCCTTCAGGGGTGTGAAACCAGAGGTCAAAGTCTTATTTGTGGTACCCTGATTTCACCTGGGGATCCCACTCCTGCACAAGGCACACCTGGGTGTCTGCTGTAGGATGCAGTCAGCATTGCTCTCTGCTTCACTGAGACACCAGGAGTCAGTCTGTGCTCGCATATGGGGGACACAGGCGTGCACATCCACTGAAGGCCTCATCTACTGCTAGTCCAGACTAGTCATGGCGTGGCTCTCTTCCGGAGGCTTAGACATTTTGTTTATCCATCCGCAGTTGAGGAAGGTATTTTTTATTTTTTATTTGTATTGCACAAAAGCCTGAAGGCATCAGGGTGCAGACATAAACACAAAGACTAGAGTTCATGGGAAAAATACATCAAAGGATACATCAAAAAAGAGGAGTTTATTCGAACAGCAAAGTCTTCAGCTGTTTTATAAAAGCCAAATCGCATGTCTCTAGACGGATCTTCAGAGGTAGAGCATTCCAGGAGAGGGCAGTAAGAACGTCAAATGAGCGCCCACATCCTTTGGCCTTTTTGGCATGTGGGACCACAAGTTGTCCTTTGGTGCACCAACGCAGATGTCTGGCAGGAACATAGGGTGTTATGCATTTCGTAAGATACAATGGGGCCTTCCTGTGAATGCTCCAATGGGCAACCGTCAGGACCTTGTATCTTGGTCTCACAGCCAACGGCAACCAGTTTAATTTCTTTCTTGTCCCAGCGATTTGCTCGCTTTTTGTGATGTCAAAGATGATTCGGACTGCCTCATTTTGAATCATCTGTAGTCTGGAAAGGCTTTGTTTGTTAGCTCCTATGAGAAGGGTGTTACAGTAGTCCAGCCTGGGCATAATGATTGCCCGAATCAGTATTTCACTATTTTTCTGAGTTAGAACGGGTTTGGCATGTCTAAGTACCCTTAGATGGTATTACACGATACTAACCACCCCATTGACATGTCTTTTAGAGCTGAGGGAAGCTTCTATGTAGACCCCTAGTGTCTTAACTCTCTCGAGGGTTTGAATGGCATTTCCCTCTAGGTACATGGTTTTATATTTTGGACTTAATTTTACTTGTGACCTGGTAGGGCCAAAGATCATAAGTTCCGTCTTGGTGGGGTTTAGACACATCTGGTTTCTGGACATCCACTCTTTTATAGAGTTGTATATCGAGGCTAACCTGGATGAATCTCTTTTATAGTCACCACTTAGCTCGATCACGAGCTGGGTGTTGTCAGCGTTATTGACAAAATAGACACCCAAGTTGGGAAGTAGGTCAGGGCAAATGCTGACATTTTCTTGCAGCTTGTCTTGAAAGTTTATTTGCGTCCTCAATGGGTGCGCCAGCCTATCAGGTTGCTCTAAGCCCCGTCTTAATATCATGATCCAAGCCTAGCAATGGATCAACCTGAATGCTGGATGCACCAGCCAGCCATCTTACCTCCCGCTTCCTGCTGCTTCCCGCATCTCCCTGTCTCACCCCAAACCCTCCTTCAGCCCTCACTTACCTGAAGATCTAACACCGCACCTCACCCCCACCTACCCATGACTGCCATAGAAATGAAAGAGGAGCTCCACACAGAACACCGCCTCCCATTTCCATTGCAGCCATTTTAGGTGAGTATGTACTTGTTAGAAACAATGGGTCGCGCGCTCACCTTCACTTGTTGTTTCTGAGAAATATATTGCTCTTAGCAGCCACCGGGTTTGCATTGCGGTTCTAAAAACAACAATCACCCGTCTTGGGGGCTGAACCTGGTGGTAATGGTGCCGCAGCCCGATGATGAGGCCCTGTCTTCACTCGAGCCTATAACTTGGGGCCCAGGCCAATAACACCAGGTTCAGCCCCCAGAAATGGTGTTTACTGATATATTCATTAAGATGCAAACACTATAAGCCCCCCTGATCTGAGCTGCTTGCACCTCAGAAGAGTCTAAGACCAACAGTCAAGTCATTTCAAACAATGTTAGAACATGACTTGAACATGAAAAATATTTTTCATGTGCTTGTCTAAGTATTGATGAAACCCACTTATTACACAAAACAGTGAGCAGCATCTGAATTGGAATTCCACAATCATGCTTGGCCGCTCTAAAAGTGGTACTTCATGTAGCTGCACGCCTGGCTCCTGAGGTTAGTCTGATTTTGCAATCCCTCCACTTGTTACCCCTTGAAGTTAGGAGTATTTAAAATGATTATGTATAATTTATAAAGTGATTCATTTTCAGACCTCCACATACCTAGCTACCAAATTAAAAATCTCAGGAAGGTCGAGAGGCCTCCGTAGTCAAGACTCATTACTCCTCGACACACCAACGTTCAGACGTAGATCTTTTGCTAAATGATCTTTTTAAGATGCTAGTGTGTACCTTTGGAGCCTATAACCAAATGATTTTCATAAAATTACAGATAACCTGAGATTTAGGAAAATCCAGAAAGTATGACCTTGGAAATCTAAAATGAAATAATAATGATTGATGGTGATTTTATGATCTTTGTTATCTGCTTTTTCCATTTTATGATTTTGATTTTTATTATTTGGTGTTTTTATGCAGTTTGTTGATTATATATGTATTCATTGTGATGTGTACGGATGCATTTGTGCCTTGTTCGTGCTATGTGAAAACTTTAACTATATAGGATGCATTCCCCAATCAATCCAATTCACTATTTTGGTGGTACTGGCAGCTGCATAAGCTTCTGTGCTCCAAGACTGTTGATGCACATTTGCCCTTTAATGACAGAACCTATTGTAAAGTTCAACCCCTATATCGAGCCAATGTCTCAATGCTCAAAGTATATATTTCCAGAAGGCAATTCCTTAAGTCATTATTATAATAATCAGTGTTCCCCATAAAGGTTCGTGGGGTTCTGTGCTTCTGTAGTTAGTGCCTTCCCAAGCACACATATGACTGAAGTTCATAGGTTTAGTTTCCAACATGGCTACAAAACAACATCTGGGGTGATGTGACCATGGCATCTGGGGCGATCCACAAAAAAGGCCCAGCTCCTGTCCAGAGTTTCTGCTCCTTTGTATGGCGAAAACTCGTCCAACCACAGGGTTGACCGCTCCACGCATCACAGCCCAACCAACCATCATTACATCGAGTCCTTTTTCCAAAGTTCTGGATCTGACTTAACAAATGAATTTACCTATATCACGAGGCACACCTCTGTCTGTCTGCCTGTTTCTCTAACTATTGCAACCCCCCTGCAGAAACACTTCACTTAATAGGTTTGACACATAGGTAACCGCATTCCTACTGCCCTTTGGGATTCATTGGCTTTGTCAATTTTTATTTTATGAAATAATTCAGACAGTCACATTTAACTGGTGCTGGGTGAACTAGTCTGAGGATGACATGAACCACCACAAATTCAGGTTAGTTGATGGTCTTGTGGTCTCATCTTGAAATGTCAAGGTTTATCCGAGGCTCATTATTTTGGGCACCGCAAGGGAGGGAAGGCTGTGTCAATCTCCCACAGGGCCCTATACCATACTCCACTGCCCTACTTGAGTCTGGCCTTTTTGTCAATTTCGCACGAAATTACACTAGAAAAAGATAAACGTGTTTACACTTCTTGGACTGCAGTTGGGGCAATGGAAGCCAAGGGGAGAAGCTGGGTCTTTGACAAGGTTGAGTCGACTCCACAAAAAGCATGATAATTAAAATATAGTGATAATTGTTTTATTGGGCACAATTACAAGATTGGTAAAGACAAGTGAACATGACTCAAAGCGCTAAATTGCAAGGCTTGCTATTCTTCAATTCTGCAATTGCCTCTCAAGACCTGTAGAGGATTCTCCTGGTCTCCCTCTGGGTCACTCACAGTTTTGGGGTTGAAGTGACCCCACACTGTTTTAACGATCTTCGTTGTTTCTTGCTTGTTTGGTGAGACCAACCCCCTCAGTCTGAGGTCTGGATCTGCAGTCGTAAGTTAGGTCTGCATTGGAGGTCAGAGCTGGGCCAAAGCCTATCAAAAGTCCATAGTCTCAACCATCCAAAAGGTTGAGACTGGCTTCTCTAGAGGGGTCAGGCTATCCCCATGTCTCATGGCCCTGGCACTTGTGCCCACTAGCCTACCGTCACTTTCCTCCTGGAGCTCTCACCTGGTTCTGTTACCTAAGGGACTCTCGCCTGCTCCATTTCCCTTCTCCTTTTTATTCTCCTGCTGCACTTGTACCCACCCTTCTTTCACCCATCTCTGGCACACCCCCTTCAGACTTCACCTCTCTCAGCTTAACACTTTAGGCCACCTCAGAATTCTCGGGGCCTTGCCCATCCTTTTATCCAAGCTCCCACTCAAGTCTTTCCTCCACTACCCCTGGACATTTGACTCCAACCAGTTGCTCTGTCTGTCCTCTTTCCTCCTCCTGATTATCATGATCCTCTCCCTTACCTTTACACTCCCTTTCCTCTAACTGATTTTCCTCCTCCCCTCTGCACTCCTTTCAGCCTTCTCCTTCCTCTGACATTCTCCTCTCCTCCTCTCCACTCCTTTCATCTTTGTGCTTTGGTCCTCCTCCCTCCAACCTTCTGCCTCCAGCTCTTTCTCTTTAAACCCAACGCGCTTCTTCCCCAAACTTCAACTTCCATTACAACTGCTCACGTCTTTGATAACAAGGTGGCCCCTCCTCCACTGCACCCCTTTTCTAAGTAAATGCACAAGAAACTTGTGATTGCTGAACGTGTTTGTAATCACATGCCGCTGTGGGCTGTAATGTCATGGACTGAGCCTATTTCCGGGTCGGTCGGCCATCTTTGTTTGTACATGCACAGTGTGCATGCTAGCGACTGGCTATCCCGTGTGTTGAGCTCTTGCATCTGAATCCCATGATGATTGCAGCTTCCTGAATGAATGCAGTACTTCCTCCTTGTACCCATCAATGACAGTCAGGCTACTGCTCGGATGACTGCACTTGAGACAGACCTGCAGGGAAGTCTGATGCACTGCATCTGAGATGCTCATATGTTTCAACCTCGGGATACTGCCCTGCAGACATGTGTCCCTTTATTGAATTGATGCCCCAACACTTTTAATAACAGTGGGGAAACCTTTGTGTACATATTTTTCACTCCACCTTTTGAATGGAGATGATGATGTGTGGATGTCCCGGGCATATTTCCAATTGCTAATCAGTCAGTATTTAGTGCATGTGATACTTCCAGGAATATTGTTATTTAAGCAATAACCCCGATCCGGTGGGAACGATGATAGAGGGAAGGGGAGGGTGAGGGGAAGATGGCAGGGAGGGGGAGAGGCCATGAAGTTCCTTGGAACGCAGGCTTGGATCGTGGGGTTCCGCCCGTGATCCGAGCAACCTGTTTGGTTGGTTCCCCCGCCTCGGGTGCTAATAGATAAACACCTCATGGCCACTGTGATGTTATGGGATGGGAAGGAATGGAGGCATCTGCTACTGCAGTGTGACTTGTGCTTCTTTTCTAATTCCTTCTGCTACCCACACAGAGTCTGACTGGAAGAGGGAGAGAAAGAGAGATAGAGAGAGAGGGAGAGCGAGAGCACGAGAGAACTACATAGGAGCTGTAGACGCAGCACTTGTGGCATTATGCCCACCCCTGCACACATGAGACCTGCTACTGCCTCCTGCTGTGCCTCCATCACTGCCTCACTGTGACCTGGGGATAACGTGCTTGGAAACAAGGCTGGTCCCATGGAGGCAATCATAAGGGACTGTCAGCAGGAGGAAGGCGCATGCACCGCACCATGGCCGGACTACACCCTCGATGCCTCGAACCCTCATTCCCCTCTAAGATCTATACTAAGGCACAAGCATGTGAGCAACCAAGAATAGACAGGGTGGGGGTTTCGGTGACCTTCTGCCCCGCTCTCTGCTTTGGCCCTGGCATCAGGAGATGCCAAACAAAGGTCTACCTTGAGCCGCAGGAACTGTTCTCTAGGCCAAACCTTGCCCCCTGCTGAATAATCTGTCCAAGCTTTTTTGTCTGATCATGCTCAATTGAATGGTGATTTGTTTGGCCATTCGAAACAAAACAACGGAACAAACCACACATAGTCTCGCCCAACACCATATGGTGGCTACCGACTGAAAAACGCACCTACGCTCTGTGAACAGTGTCACCGAACTGAAGGTGCCAACATCACATCACAGCTCTCTTGCTCTTTTTCCTGCTCAGTCCTACTAACTTGCTTTACAGATCCACCAGAGCGTCAAGAGACCACGCAGTTGGCAACACTGCGCGGTATAAGACCCTTTAGCATAACATAACATTGTAATGTTCTTTTCCATTCTAAAGTGTACCCAACGCTACCGCCCAACCTAATGGATGTGAGGAGCTAAAGTGCGGTGCTCCCTGTGACTTTATTGCCCCCCCCATGATGATGATGATTTTTATTCCTATTTAATCGACTTGTAAACTACACTTTCAGCACAGGTGGCTTCCTGCGGCTCACCCAGAGAGTGAGAAGTACCGCTAGTAGGCAATGTCAGAAGCATAGAACTAGGAATGTCATTCATGGCAAAAGAGAGGGGGAGAGGAAATGACTTTGTGATAAGGGGTTGCGAATTCCAGCGAGAAGGATCGAGAAGAAGCATCCACCCTTACAGGAGGAGCAGGATGGGGGGGCAGGAAGAAAGGAATGATCAGGAGATTGGAGTGATCTCACAGGGGTTTAGTGATTAAAGCCAGAGTAGATAAGGAGTTGAGTAATCTTCAAAGGACCAGGCAAAGAGACTGGACAAGAATGCACTGTTTAACCGGTAGCCATTGAAGCTTGGCAAGGAAAGGAGAAATGTGCTTGGAGCAGAGAAGATTGAATATAAGACGGGCAGCTGTATTATGAAGGACCCTGAGATGTTCAATGCGGTAGGAGATGAGACCGAGGAAGAGTGAACAGTGATAATCCTGACGGGATTGAATCAGAGCAGCCAGTGGCAGCTGAAATGCAGGCAGAGCAGGAGAGGAATAGGAAGATCTGGCGAAGGAGGCCAAGGTGAAAATGACAGCAGGAGGAGGAAACCTGAGATTCAACACCAAGATGCTTAACTGTGGAGACAGGGACATGACATAAACCCATGGAGGGTGACCAGAAAGAGCAGCACCAGACACAATGGAAACCACAAAGTCAGGATATTTGTTTCATCAGTGATGAGTCAAAGGAAAGGAGAAGGCATTCATCCAAGAGGAAATGGATAACATACAGAGTTCAAACTGGGATGCATGATCTGTCCATCAAGGAATGTACAGTAGTCATGAAGAAGTTACGTTATGATGATTTATCCTGCCCACTCCTGTCACTTGCATGGTCTCCAGGCGCTCACGTGCCTCTGTAAGAAAAGTGGGTGGGGTCGGTTAGTGAGGGAAGAGGGATAGGATAGAGGCTGTGCTCTTCTGTTGATGTTTGTAGAACCAGGAGGAATTAGTGTCTGTGCGTGTGAGGTTTCTGGTTGTGGCCTGCTGTGTGCACTGGGCCAGTAGTGTCCGGAGGGGTAGCATCAAGTGTCCGGGTTGTTTGTTGTTTGTAACTATTTGGTTTGGTGGCATGGTTGTACAGACTTCTCAGGGCTGGTGTGATGTGGTCTCTTCTGTTTAATCTCAGAGGTAGCCTTGCTGCAGTGTTTTGGATGCATTGTAGTTTTTTCATGAGGCATTCCAAGGTAGAGGCTGCATGCATAGTCTAGTCTTGATAGTACCAAGGAGATGATTGTGAGGGTTCTGTGTGGGAAAGTGGGGTAAGGGAGTATCCCTCTTATTACTTGCAGGAGGGGTAGAAGCATTTTTTTTGCTAAGGCTTTTTCTTGGGGTTATAGAGCGAGTCCGTTGTCCATGAGGATTCCCAGGTTTTTTGTCACTGACGATGTCTCCGCTTGGGGTCCCAGGCACGGTGGCCAGCTCAGATGTGTCTGTGTTGAATTGTCTTTCATTATTTCTGTTTTGGTTCGATTTAGCTTGAGATTGTTGTTAGTCATCCAGGAGTATATGTCGGTGAGGCATTTGTTAAGGGTGTCATTCGGGTCTTGGTCGGATGTTATCTTGAAGATGAGTTGGGTGTCCTATGCGTAGTTGTATGCTGTTAGTCCATGGGTTCGAAGGAGTTTCATTAGGAGGGACATGTACATGTTGAATAGGAGCGGGGAGAGGCTTGATCCTTGTGGTATGCCGCAGGTGATATTCTTAGTACTACATGAAAAAAGCGGTAGGTGTGTACTTTCTGTTCGGTCCATGTGGAAAGATCTCAGACATTGTAGCACAGATTTGTTAATGCCGCACTCCTCCAGTCTCTTTATTAGTGTTGTGTGTCTGATTGTGTCGTAGGCGGCTGATATGTCTAGTAGTGTGAGGGCCGACTGGGTGCTGTTGTCTGTGTTTATTTTTAGGTCAACCCATATGGAGAGTAGTGTGGATTCCGTTCCTCTCATGGGTCTGAAGCCGACTTGAAGTAGGCTTTGAGAAATGGCATAGGAGATGGAGGTGATGAGGGCGCAGACACTACAGGAGAATGACATTATGGGCACCTTGGCATGAGATGGCCTGGCCAACAGTGTTGTGGGCGTTCAAGGACTATAAAGTCATGCAGCTCCAAATCTGTCTCCCGAAAGCCACTGACTATCCTGATCCTGGCGAAGAGAAGGGACAAAAGGTTTGTGAGAGTGCAGGCGAGAAAAGTAAAGCCGAAGCAGAATTTTAGTAGGGTCTGGTCCTCCTGATTGGACAGAATTTCCCACAACCCTTCATTTTTAATGTAACCCTACTGCCCCAGGCTGAGCCTACCCCCAACCACATGTTAAAATGCTCCCCTCCCAACCTGCAGTTTGCAGCATCCTAATGATCGACTGCCTAAAAGTCTTGCTGTACTTGTGCCCTTGCTGACAGCCATTGGGCCTCATTAGAAGTTTGGCGGTAGCCTTGCTGGTAAAACCGGCAGGCTGCCGCCAAACTTCCAAAAATTTCCGGCGCCGCCGAATGGGCAATTACCGGGTCAATACGGCCCTGCCGGACCCGGTAATTGCCCATTTGCAGGCACTGGAAAGAAGATGCTCCCCATTCCCCATAGGGCCGAACGGGAATGGGGAGGTCGGATGCACCAGCACCTTTTATAATGCTGCCGGTGCATCCGACATGCTGTGCTCGCGGATGCCTTTCTGCCCACCAGGTCCGACCTGGCAGGCAGAACGGCACCCGCGAGCACAACTCGTAGTTTGCCGGTACGGGTACTACAGTACCGGCATGCTTACCGGTACCGTAGTTCCCGGACCGACAAACTTATAATGAGGCCAATTGCGATTTTCTCCACTGGCAGTAAACCTAAAGTCAATAAACAATTGTGAAGGGAAGTGAAGGTAGGAGACAGATGAAATGCGAGAAGGGACTCACAACCTGTAGGTGGTGTTTGGTTATTTACACATCCATTGGCGATGCTAGCCCCCATGGCCATTCCCATCCACTTCCTGCCAATCCCCACCCAGAACACTCTACCTCACCCGGGGAACTCTTTGGGGCTTGTTTTATTGAGCTTTGTAATTAGGCTGCAGAGACCCTTTACAGTAAACATGCACATAGACGGGACCCCACCGCCAAATCTTGATAATTTGCATGGCTGAGCTCATACGTGCAGGGCAAAAGACGGCATACAAGTGTGCACGCTGCCTTTTCGCCTGAACTTTTGCACTCTAACCTGCAAATGAAGTAAACGCTGCCTGCCATGTACACATATCAAGCAGCGTTTACAATGGGTTCCTATGGGGTCCACCTGCTTTTTGCTGGAGCAATTGCGCCGGCATGAAAATGCATGCTTGTGCAAATGCTGGCACAGAGCGGAAGGGAGGCGTCAGAAACTCAAATCGCGTTCCGCCCTTCCTCTGCGCCACACAAATGGACGTAAATGAGCCGTGTTGGGAATCAGTAGCGTAAAGGCCTTACTCAAGACTTTTACGCGGCTGATTATTCCCATTACGAGGAGCCCAAAATGAGCTCCTTTGAGTCTATCTCTGTGCTTTCTGATCAGCTTCTGAATCATAATGGCTAAATTGCTGCTGTAAACCAGCCAAACTAGCTCTGAGTGTTTTAATTCTCGTTAACAAGTAACCGTTGGCCCACTGCACATTTGTCTTCAACTCCTCAACCTTTCTAGATGAACTACCGCGTTTCAAAACAGAAAAAAAAAAAAAATTGCAAATAAATGGCCGCCGGGAAAGGGAAAACATAGTCCGTTTTCCCTTTCCATGGCGGCCATCGGGAGCGGACGCGCTGGGAACAGAAGTGTTTCCAGCGCGTTTGCTCCAAGAAAAGAAGAAAAAAGAAGATAAGTGGGGTTGGGAGGGTGGGGATGGGATAGTTTGCGGGGGAGGAGGGTGGAGGAAAAAAAAACGCACCTGAGTCGCCGGCAGGAGACGAAGGCAGCATCCAGCCATGGGGAGGCTCAGAGCAGGGATTGCCCCATTTCGACCCTCCTCATTGGCTAAGGGGCTGCAACGCCCCTCGCCGGGAACAGAGTACCCGGCACGCACGGCGTACACAGGAATACCGTGTGGTATGGCTCGGAAAAGAGCCAATCCACACGCTGTATTCCCGGTGCGCAGCACGTGCCGGGTACTAATGTGTGATAACAAGGCTTTCAGTGTTCTCTGAAAGGGGAATCAGTGACCTGCCCCTTTGTGAGGGGGCATAGCTCAGGGGCAACCCGCTTGACTTGGAAGCAAGACAGCCCAGCTTCAACAGAGGTTTGAATACTTGAATGTTGTCTTCATAAAAAGAGAAGATTATGAAGAAGTGATTCCTGCGCCTGTCTGCTCACCTGGGCCAGCGCCTGAGATAACCCGCCCGTGTGCCTTTGCCGGTGAATGAGCCAACTTACATTTTTGCAGGACTTGTAAAGCACTTTAGAAGGGAGTTGTGATCAGGTTTGCAGCCAAGTCACAAATCTCTGCGTGATGCCTCCTGTTACTGACTGCATCCTGACTTTACCCAGTGTAACCGTTGCCCCACTGCACATTTGTCTTCAACTCCTCAACTTTTCTAGATGAACTGTTGCCTCACTGCATTGTTCTCCTCAAGTCTAGATGAATTGTTGCCCACTGCATTATTCTCCTCAAGTCTAGATGAACGGTTGGCCACTGTATTGTTCTCCTCAGGTCTAGATGAGCTGTTGCCCACTGTATTGTTCTCCACAGGTCTAGATGAGCTGTTGCCCAATGCATTGTTCTCCTCAAGTCTAGATGAACGGTTGGCCACTGTATTGTTCTCCTCAGGTCTAGATGAGCTGTTGTCCACTGTATTCTTCTCCACAGGTCTAGATGAGCTGTTGCCCACTGCATTGTTCTCCTCAAGTCTAGATGAACTGGTGTCCACTGTATTGTTCTCCTCAAGTCTAGATAAATTGTTGCCCACTGCATTGTTCTCCTCAAGTCTAGATGAACGGTTGGCCACTGTATTGTTCTCCTCAGGTCTAGATGAGCTGTTGCCCACTGTATTGTTCTCCACAGGTCTAGATGAGCTGTTGCCAACTGCATTGTTCTCCTCAAGTCTAGATGAACTGTTGCTCCACCATATGAATGTCTGCCCTTCTTTAACTCTTGCCCCATTTTATTTTGCTTCTTAACTGAATTGTTTGCTCTATTTCAATGGTTTGACCCAGTTTATTCACTGCCCCACTATATTTTACTTCCTAAAATCATAGATTAATTGTCTGCCCATGGTATGAAGTTTGCCCCAACACCTGCACTCTCTTCTTCACAGTCAAACAGACCATAAGCAGATCAGCTATGCCGCAAGCAGACAGCAATTTATAATCCCTCCCTACAGACATCGAACAACAGAATTCTAGGTACGACGTTCTTTAATCGTCAGGCATTTCAAAGCCTGCTGTTTAAACGTGTTTGACAGTTCATTAAATTTTTTAGGGGGGGTGAACGAAAGGGCAGATAAGTGGTTGGGGGGGTTCGGTATAGGTAAAAATAGGTGCAGGATAGGAGGATTGGCTTTGAAATGCCCGACGATGAAATGACATAGAACCAAATTCCACACCTCAACAACCAACTTACATACAACCTGCCCGGCCAATGTGCCCTAGCACCATGCCCACACGAGCCACCCATCTGGGCACAAATGTCGCTAAGTCCTTGGCACAGACCACCTAGAAACATATCTGTGAACAGTGCCTGGGAACTTCTAGACGGCATGCATCAACACAGCAGCAACGCTATCTTGCCTTTTCCCTCTCTCCAAAATAACCTAACCCACCCTCCTTTTTCAAATTGGCAAGAGTGCCAGAAGACCATGCAAATGGCAGTGGCGCGTAGTATAAGTCCCAGTAATACAACATAACAGTCTGCATGCTTAGGCAAGGATGAAAAGAGGGGTCTAAAAGGAGACTGAAAAAAAGGGAGGAGCTGGGCACAGGGGTGAAAGAGAGGGTAGAAAAGAGGTGGGGCAGAGAAGGAGAAAGAATGAGATAAAGAGCAAACAGAGAGATACACAAATAGTGAGGCAAATAGAGAGGGATATTTAGAGATAGAGAGAGTAGGAGTGCAAGAGTGTGATACAAACAGAGAAGGACAAACACAAGCAGAGGTGGACGTCCAAAGAAAGAGAAACATGTGAGTTCAAACGGGGATAGCATGAATGTGAGATTTAGAGAGAAAGAAACAGAGCAAAAAAGCAAAATGGTACGAGCTAGAATTACAGAAACAAAAAGGGTACACGTGAATTCCAGAAAGAAAAGCGCAAAGAAAGGGTAAAGAGGCAATGGAAATGATCTTTCTCTGCAAAGTTCTTTTGCCCACCAGGGGCAGTATTGCAGTAGCTTTCCACGGTGGCCAAAGCTTGTAGTGCATATGCTCTTGTGCAAAGGAATACTTTTTATCCTATGGAAGGGAAACATATGCAACTTGCAAACAATACACCATGGGGCAAAGCTTTCACGGAAACACTTAGGCGCCATACAAATGTCCAATAGATAAATAAATAAAATACTGGCCTAGACTAGTGAGTTCTTGTGCTTCTTTTGTATCCAAAGCAGTAGCCCAGTGTATAAAGGTCAAGGATGCTCACATTCTCTGTACCTGGTACTTAGATCCTTACATTTTGCTTCTAGGTTATGGATCCTAATGGCCAAAGTATCCATCAAGGATGGGCAACCATATCAGCTGTGCCAAGCCTATGACTCTCACACTGTTTACTGGATGCAGCTCATGTGCCAAGTCATGTATACTCAGCCACTCTGCATCCAGGCCAGAAAACTTGACACCCTGTGCCAATGTGAGAAACCCTTTAGTGCGTTTGAACATATCAGGATGCAGGCCATCCTCACACCACTTAGATGGACTAGGAGCACACTGAGTATGTGAGTTTAAATGGCCAGGAACAGCCAGTATGCGTGTAATGAAAGCTCACTCATTTTCAAAGGGGAAGACTCCAGAGACTGTAGCTAGAATAAGTAAGATGGTGGCATGGGATACATATGAGCCATCATCCGCGTCAGTGAATAAGATGGTGCATGGGATACATATGAGCCATCATCCGCGTCAGTGAATAAGATGGTGGCATGGGATACATATGAGCCATCATCCGCGTCAGTGAATAAGATGGTGGCATGGGATACATATGAGCCATCATCCGCATCACTGAATAAGATGGTGGCATGGGATACATATGAGCCATCATCCGCGTCAGTGAATAAGATGGTGGCATGGGATATATATGAGCCATCATCCACGTCAGTGAGTAAGATGGTGGCATGGGATACATATGAGCCATCATCCGCGTCAGTGAATAAGATGGTGCATGGGATACATATGAGCCATCATCCGCATCACTGAATAAGATGGTGGCATGGGATACATATGAGCCATCATCCGCGTCAGTGAATAAGATGGTGGCATGGGATATATATGAGCCATCATCCACGTCAGTGAGTAAGATGGTGGCATGGGATACATATGAGCCATCATCCGCGTCAGTGAATAAGATGGTGCATGGGATACATATGAGCCATCATCCGCGTCAGTGAATAAGATGGTGGCATGGGATACATATGAGCCATCATCCGCGTCAGTGAATAAGATGGTGGCATGAGATACATATGAGCCATCATCTGCAGTCAGTGAATAAGATGGTGCATGGGATACATATGAGCCATCATCCGCGTCAGTGAATAAGATGGTGGAATGGGATACATATGAGCCATCATCCGCGTCAGTGAATAAGATGGTGCATGGGATACATATGAGCCATCATCCGCGTCAGTGAATAAGATGGTGGCATGGGATATATATGAGCCATCATCCACGTCAATGAGTAAGATGGTGGCATGGGATACATATGAGCCATCATCCATGTCAGTGAATAAGATGGTGGCATGGGATATATATGAGCCATCATCCACGTCAGTGAGTAAGATGGTGCATGGGATACATATGAGCCATCATCCGCGTCAGTGAATAAGATGGTGGCATGGGATATATATGAGCCATCATCCACGTCAGTGAGTAAGATGGTGGCATGGGATACTATGAGCCATCATCCGTGCCAGTGAATAAGATGGTGGCATGAGATACATATGAGCCATCATCTGCAGTCAGTGATTTTCTGTCTGCATTACAATTCAATAATCCTCAACAATTGTTGCACTGTGCGCTTTGCTTGTTACATGCATGAAGTGCCATCATGGCATGGATTCACTTCCAACCGGTCCTGCTGAGCAGGCCTCTTGAACCTCGGTTTCCTACAAGATAAAGCGAAGAGAGTTACAATAGCACCATTTCATCTCACTCTTATTGAACTATAGACTTACAGACCCATACACTCACAAAATCTCTTAGGTGTCCACTTACGTTATGGACATGCGTGGAATACTTTATTCAATATAATGCACAGGTACCGCTATATAGAGCCCAATGCGTCTTTCATTGCCAGCTGCACTGAACCTGAGAGGATCAGCCCCTGGTGTGGCCTCATTTTACCAAGCAGGAGTGGTGGTACACATGTTTCCCTGCCCCATGCACCTCTTTTGGTGTGATGGAGAGTTCTTGGGAACTAATATGTTCTGGTTTTTGCTCCTCGTGATTCAAATGTTGCCCCACAATTGCTGCATTCCTCACCAGACAAAGAGGATGATGGTAACAGAAAAGAGCCTCTCAGTAGGCTGGTCTGGGGTGAGCCACCTACTGAGCTGGCACTGAATCTGTTCCCATTGGACACCTGCAATTGTTTGTTCGTGTCGTGATTTACTTTGTTGGGGCCTCCAGCCAATGCACTTACCCTTAGGTGGCATCACATTAGCATCCAGGCCCCCCTGCTCCTGGTCTAGTACGTCACAATGGATACCAGACTAAAGCAAGATCTTTTACTCGTGTGACCACCAAATGGGATGGTACCATGTTCCCCTGTCCAATAGACCTCCATAAACACCCACTGGCTACTGGTTGCAGCCAGTCTAAAAAAATATATATATATATCTAATGTTTGCCCAGGGGTATTAATAGAAGACAGCAGGGGTAACAAGGGAGACCTAGCAACCCCCAAATGACATCCCTGATAAATGCTTAGCTGCATTATCACATTTTCGTAAAGGGTACGCCTTTAGCTCTCTGCACAAATATGGTCTCAGGCTGAGGGACGGGCGGGGGTGGCTGTGGACCTTTTCTGATTTCCTATGATATGTTGACTGTTCACAGGTGGCAGTGGGTGATCATCTGTAATTGTGAATGTAATATTTCAAGATTTTTCTGGTTAGAAAACAGATTGTTGCATTGAACTGATACTGAGGCAGCATGTAACCCTTTTTTGTAAGGGCATGGTTCCAAGCCTCCATGCCTTAGAGAACTCTATGCAGGTTGATACAGGCATCAGCCTGTTCTATTAGTTTACTGTCAGTAGAAAGCAGTGGCTCCTAATCATAGGAAATCGTTCCGCCAGCAAATAATATGGCAGACACCAGGGATTTAAGTGCGCCAGTGCTAGCCAGGGCCCAGGCAGTCTCTAAATATTGCACTTTAGTCAGAGCACTGCGGTGACTCTCCGAACTGACTTGCAACCCTGATTTCTTCCCCAGTAAGGTAAATAAAAAGATGAGTACCGATGATGCTCTTAGCCAGTAGAAGTCCCTATTAGCTGTGTCTAGAATCACAAAATCAGTTAAAGGCATGTGGAATTAGGTTGTTTTCAAACATGTAAGGAAAAATATAAGAGAATCAGTGGCGCAGCACCATTGAGCTGACCGGGCTTCTGATCCCCTTGGAATTTTGGGCTTTGTTGACTCGACCTGGCTGAACTACAGAGCTGTGGCCGGACAGAACAGCACACAGATGTTAAAAGGCGCCCGGGCTTCGCTGTTAGCAAAGGTCTTGCAATTATTAACGTATAGCATTTCACTCTTAGCACCTGCATTCACATGCGTACATTTTTAGCCAATTGAAATCGTGATGTGGGGTTAGTACTTGCATGCCAGACAAGTGATTGGAAGGGTTGAGAGGGGACATGAGACTGCTCATTCTCATGCAGTCCTTAAGTGGGTGCTTTCAGACTTAATGGAGGAAGTTAACTGCTTGCAACATTTAAGCTGCACTAGAATAGTCTCACTAGAATATGTAAGGAAGTTAGAGGCCCCCACACAAATAAGTTTGCCCCTCCTCCACCGTCTCTGAAGTTAGCGTCTCTCCCAGCATTTGAAGGATTAACCCATTCACCCCCTGAAATGTAGGTTTCGTTGCACCACTGAAGAGAATACATTGATTTTTGCAATGCACTATATTAAAGTATTGTCATTACAGTGATTTTCATTAGTACATAAGAGCCATGGATTTCTTTCAAAGGAACTGATGGATGTATGGTGCACTGACATACTGATTTGATGTTCTCTTTTATATTGGAGTATATTTATTTTGATCAATATTTTTACAGCTCAATAATTAAATTGTACTACATCTTTCAAAGATTAATTTACTCCTTTTCATTGCATGTGTGAAAACGTGATAGGGTCTGTTAGGTCACGTCTTTAATTATACAGGCCCCATCTCTTTTCAAGGATTATTAGCTACTTACAATTTGCATCTGCGCCAGACCTGTTAGGCCCCAACCCCCAAATAACAGAGCCCCCCCACCCTCTCGATTACTTGCACAACTTACCACACTGATACACACATCTGCTACTGGTTCGGATAACAAGGAAGCTTAGAACATCCTTAAACACAAGATCGACAAAAATACAGTAACCGTTCCAGAGCCCCTTGCAGGGTTTCCTGTCTAGGCCAGAAGGCCATGCCTGAAGCTTGGCCAGATCACTGGCAAGTCACGTGACATAATGACTCTCATAACTTTCACGTTGCCTGCAGTTCTAGGTTTATCACCCGGCATAATCTTCTAACATTATTAAAACTTTCTTGAACCAATCCCCAATTACCTTTACTCCCATGGTTTCATTAGGTTTGGCTATTAGGTGACGCTGAAAGCACTACCTTTAAGCCGAAACTATTGTCATTAAAATAAGAGCTTTAACATAAGAGCTTGAAATAGGAGCTTTGAATGAGGGTCTCTAATGCTTTTCAATGCAGATGACATCTGAGGATGGATTTGTGTAGTTTGGCTATGTGTCCGACCCATTTAACACTAATCTCTAAGTGAAATCTATATGATTTTCCTCCCATTCCCACCCATCTTCCCTCAAACCACACACCTGTTTGCACTCTTTGCCTGCATTTGTATTGTGTGGTGAATTTATCAACCATTTTCACTTCCAAAATGGCGGCAGCAATGTGTTTATGTTATTTAAACGATATTTGACTTGATTGATGGTTTAAAAAATATTTACAGCATCTTTTAAGTTATGTTACATATTTTAATATATTTAGTTTTAAAAATGAAGAAGTTACTGTTAAATATACGTGTTTTGTAAAATGGCTTTCAAATAGTACATGTACTGATTTGTGAGTGGTGTTCAAGTATCTTGTGATGTAAACATGACCTGATTGGCTGTGTAGTTAGTGATGTCAGCATTATGTGATTGGATCGGTAGTCTGTGTTTGTTTCTACAATCCATTTTGTTTCTATATTCGAAGCGAGCATTAAAGCTGTGTGTCTGCTTAACATTTGAAGACAGAGGTAAAGCAAGTGATTTTCAAGGATGCCTGTTTTATTTTCTCACCTGCTGCAGTCTTATTTCTGCTTGCCTAGGTTCTTAATTGTAGCATCCTGTGTTTTAAGAAGCTTCCGTCACTGTATTAGGGGGAGACTCCTCCTCCTGAGGGAAAGTTCTAAAAGAACCTTTACACTTGCTTACCACTTCAGGTTGTGGTAGTTTTTGCCCTCTAGTGCATTTTATGACATGAGCAATGGCAGAGCAAAGGTTGAGCCGGTTCACCATCAGGATGTTTGCCGCTCTGCGCCAGCCTCTCCTGGAAGACTCCGCCCACGGACTAGCACTGATCGTCCTGCAAACCAATGACAAGAGCACAACCCCAAGGAGCATGAGCTGTCCCATGCTGGCTGCAGTAAGCACACAAGCACGTAGCCGGTTGAGCTCCTGAGACGACTTCACACCTGAAAGCAATCACCCAGCACTGCATGGGGTGGACAGCTCACATTCATTTATGTCATCACACCAGAGGCCAATTCCCACATGCCCCCAAGGTGAGGCCAATCAGATATCGCCAATAGCACAGCGCTGAGGAAAGCAAAAGCTAACATTTCTTCTTATCACCAAAACTAAAGCTAATTTACAACTCATCAGGTAAGACCAATCAACTGGGAATCCTTGGCCTACATCAGTACTGTACTGTATTAACAACTGGGGAAAGTCAAGAAAAAACTATAAATGGGGAGTATGGCCTGGAGAATGGTCATTAGCTTGGTGGATAGGTCATGGGTAAAGCAGGAAGGAGCCAGCACCCCACAAACTCGATTCACAGCAGGGCATAATAATCATAATCATTTCAATAATAAAACCTCGCATTACAGTGCTTAAAAGCGGAAGGAAGCCGCATAAAGTGCTCTATGTAAATTTGTCATTATTGTTATTCTATTATTACTAATATGCCTGGACATTTCAAACTAATTAGTTACTAACCTGTCCTCTGTATTCAGTGTGTTAACATTATAAAGGGTATTCCAGAAGACCAGGGTTCGCGCTACAGTCACCTCTCAGCAGAGTACCCATGGCCCAACGAACCTTCCCCCGGCAATGATGGAGGACTCAGCCAAGGGCAAGTCAGAACTGTCCTTTATTTTCCAAACAGACAGGGATCATACAGGAAAACAAAATTCTCCAGCAATCACAGCCCCTGAGCCCATGTCACAAGCTTTTATGTTATTATGATATCACACTTCCTAACCGTTCCCCAAAAATCTAAGCGTGTGTTCTATTGGGTAACGTGGGTACTATTACCTATATGTGTCCCCTATATGAGTTGTCACACTGGTTCTTCCATGTCAGGTGGGTTTTTCTGAGACTTCCCCAAAACAATCTATTACATTGTTGCATGGCTGCAGGATAGCATTTGGCCCTTGCCCCATTACACACCACCCCAGGATTTGTGCTCTCTGATTGGCTGGAGCAGGTCCCCCCAGGCCTGGGACCCTGCTCTGTTCACAGCGCTCGTGTACCTTCTCAAGGTAATGAGAAAGACTGTGTGTCCCAATTTTTGCCACTGGTATAGCCACATAGCCTGGGAGAGTGCCTGCAGGTTGCAATGTTCATTGGGCAACACATGTAACAATTCTATCTTTGCTGGGAACCACTTCTCTTCCCACCACGGGTAAAGGGCTATTGTTTGGCTTGGCTGCGTCATGTGGGTGAGGACGGCAGAACTGAGCTTAATTTTTGTCTGCAATTAGTGAGGATTTATTCTGTCATTTTGCAGGTGGAAACCTGCCATGAGAGCCAGGAATGTTCCACCCGCCCTTGTCCTTGGTTGCAAGCACTGGCCTTTTGCTTTGTGCTGCGGAATCTGCATCTCTTTGTTCCTTATTCTGAGGCCTGTGGCTTCATGGTGTCACGGATTTATAAATATATGGCACACTCTAGACCAGGACTCTTTCTACTGGCCAGGGATGTGGCGCACAATAAAAAACGCTTTCAAGTTTATTTATTTCAGATTCAGCTTTGAGAAGGCAGCCAATCTGTCTCACACACCCTTGACGTACACCCCGTGTCGCAATGGACCATGAACCAGGCCGGTGTGTAATAATGAAATATTTATTATTTTTAAAATTCAAATGAAAATCAAACAGATTCAATATAGGGCAGCAATCACCATTGTGGTGATAATTACACAGTAAAATGGGATACACTTAATTTAACTTTCTAATATCAGACATATCAATGCATAAATGAATGAAAGCAAGATTACTTTTTGGGTAATACTTTCTTCAAATGGCACCATGGTTGTGTATTCCCCTTGCAACACTCCCTCAAACCCCTGTTAACCAAGCTTTGTGTTGGTGGAGAGGGGTAGCAAGGAGTCAGGTATACTAGCCAAAAATTAGATTGAAAATCCGACCCACCACCCCTGAATGGGAGGCCAAAATCATATTGAAATTGAGCAAAATGGCACTCAGAATTACTGAATGGTTATTTTACATGTGCGGTTGAATGGATAAAATAGGAATTTGTGTGGCTGTACTAAAGAAGCAAGAAAACCTACAAGCTACAAGGCAAGGGACTAAACAACATGCTTACAAGTGGGAAAATTGACTTTGGGAAGGAAACAGTGCAGCAAAAATCACACGGGGCAAAATTGCAATTATTTAGTTTTCACTGGTTTAAAACGAGCAAACAACTTCAGAAATTAGCTAAACAGACAGAATCGAAAATCTGTTTTACTGATGAGGTACAAAGGCACATAACAGGTATGATACTAAAGTGAAAGGGTGACTCTTTATGGTAGACAGTGTGGTATTTTTGAAAGGAAGGGAAAAATCGGATTTTTAAAAGGGAAACACTTTCACAGGCAAACTCTGTTTTATTAGCAAAATGATTTGTTTTACTGCAACTATATTTTAGTGGCTATATTATTAAAGAAAGACACAGTAGGCAGGGAGGTTAATTTGCAAGGTTAACCTATTCACGCCACGTTCATCTCTATGGAAAATTAATTAATTTATTCAAAACAGTACTAAGGACTTATACAACGGACTGAGATGATTGGGAAAGAATTAAGCTACACATGGAGACTAACACAGATTTTTCTAAGGACAGGATACACAGAGGATTCTGACAATTTAAGAATTTACTAGGGTACTTATAAGATTTCTTATAGGATTGGACAGAATGCAAGGTAACAGAGAGGTGTAAGCAGCTTTTTTGGTTACTGGAGAGGGGTGATACTTACAAAATACACTTGGGTTGGGTAGTTCAGACAGCTAACCGGGTCTCTGGACAGCGGGACAAGGATCTGTCACTGCGCAGCGGCGGGCTATCCTTCAAGGGAACAGTGGGGCAACCAGGGTCTGGTCACAGTGGACATCGGGGTGCATCAGTTGGGAAAAGACAGGTCTGGTCACTGGATTCTCTCAAAGGGTCAGCAGCCTTTCCCCCTTTCTCCCTGAATTATTGGGATTTTTGTAGGGTTTAGTTCTGGATAATTGTCCTGCCTGGATAGGAGGTTCTGCATGGATCTGGATCAGCTGCCCCTGGCCTGGCACTGGAGTCTGGAATCTTGTAGGGTGAATGTTGAATATCTGGATCTCTGGATTTTGAATGTTGGATTTTTGAATGTCCTGACTCTCTCTATGCTTCCTCCTTTTATAAGCAGGATGACATCAGAGGACCTTTACTATATGGGCGGAAATAACCTGGACATACCTCTAAGATAGGATAGGTCAGCCTGTGGATGCTGCCGCCGCCTCCCTGTAAGCAGATTGGCCCCCGGAAGTGACATCAGTTTTAGGGTGTGTGTTTTATGATGTGCATTGTTATAGCACCGTTACTTTTGCCAAAATCAGTTATGAAACAAAACACTTATATTTACAATTGTTGTCATCATGAAAATTAGAAAAGCAGACCCCATATTTTACAAAGAATATGACGTCCCAAATCCCAAGTTTGTGTGATGCTGTTTTGTCCTTCTGGCAGTCTTTCGCCATTTCTCTGAACAACATGTTACCTAAAATTATACAAATGGCTACACATGAGCCTAACATTGTCGGGCTTGATTCCATTACATTTATACATTTGTGTCATGTACGCTTTCTTCAGAAATGCCTCTTTAATGCCGTTCACGTCCCCCACATGCTAGGATAACCCACATAGTCTTATTTTAATGGCGCAAAATTTACATTAAAGCTGTCATAATTTCACATTACTGCTTCTTTAGATTACTGAAATAAATGTCTTAATGTAAAACGTCTTTTAATTCCAATGGGCTGGCTTTGTTCCCAAAAGTGGACAGTCTTTCCAAGCCAAATGTTTTTCCCTTAGTCAACTGAACAACAGGGTTCCCATGACGCTCTTTCATCCCAGGCAATGGAAGCTGAGGAGAGGTGTGAAAGGAATTCACACTTCCTTGTGATAGGGCCAGTACCCCTTGATCCATTGTCCCCGGCTGCAAAAGTGCTGGCCAGTCTGACGAGGTCTCAAATTCCCACACCTTGGTCCTTTCACATTTGTAAAGGGACTTCCTTTCCCAAGGGGCTGGATATCTTCAAAGTGCCTGCCTTGCCAAACTGGTCTGACAGGAATGCCTGAGCTCCAACCAGGCTGTTGAAGTTCTTTGTGCTGAGAAGAGTAAAATACACAGAGTAAAATACACCTGTATTTTTGCGGCTTCCCAAAATATACAGTTTTGTTTCTGGCATTTACAGTATTATTTCTTATTTAGCTGTCATAATGTCATTTTATTTCTGTGTAAAGCAGTAACACAGGTTAATTTTATTTTTGTATCCATTTAAAAATGAGGCATTCCTCGCATTTTGTTTTCAGTCAGCTTTTATAACTCTGGTCAATTTCTACCCACGGGGATATGTTAAAGAAATTGGTTCTTTGAAACAGACATCAGGAAAAGGAGAGAGAGAGCTTCTTTGAAATGCTGTGCGTGTGTTTAATTTGTTTCCAAAGTAATTGTTGAATGCGGCCTGAAATATAATTCCTGCTTTTCATAGACTTTATTTGGCACCACAATGCCGTTCAGGGAGGAATGGCCCTTATAGGATGATGTTCATTCTGAGTATAGATGGGCATGGCTGTGTTTTACTGGAACCAAACGTGGTGATGTTTGAAGATGAAAATAGCACCAGTGCAAGGTTGTTTTAAACGCAGAACATTTTCTTTTGCAGTTTGAAGTTTTGAGCTGACAGCATAGCAGCGCAGAGCCATTCTGCCTTGGAATCCTTCTCTTTTTTGGTGCACATGAAGAAAATAAATGCAGCCATTCTCGGGATGTCTGTGCTCCATCTCGCCCCATATGTGCTCATCAGACACAGAGCAGCCATGATTTCTGTAACTGCTTAAATGCAGTTTTGCGGGAGGGAATATGTTCTCAGCAGCCACAGCGCATCCATTATTTCTGTAACTGCTAAAATGCAGTTTTGTGATGCAGGGATTTCTGTTGGGCTGGTAAATGTAGCTCACAATGTGATTTTACTGGAGTAATTCTATGGTTTTCCTACATATAGTAGTATAACTATGTGCAAACTCGGATTGATTTCGACCAGTACATTAGAAAATTACGTCTGAAAAAATTCTTTGCCATCACAGATTTCAAGGCACAGAAAAAGACATTACCGGAAGGAAAAACAGATATTACCTTTTCTGAAATGGGAGCTCTTGCTGACTTAGTTGAGCTCCAAAAAGGCCGAACAGTCAATGATGGTCAAGAGATGGAATCAATTGACTTTCAAGAGTTGGACGTTAGAACAGATTGGACAGTCAAAAGCAAATTGAAACAGAAATCAAAGTTCAATACAATAGCTAACACCGCCAACAACATAGAAGCGTTCCAAACACTGGTAATTGAGGACTTAAAAAAACTCAGACGAAACAAAAGATACAAAGAGAGAAGCAATTTGACCATGAAGGACAGAATGGCCCTTAATGAACTTTGCAACCTGACAAACTGTGTGATTAAGCCCTCAGATAAAGGACGAAACATTGTCCTAATGACTCGTGAAAATTATGTTAAAGAGGCATGCAAACAGTTAAATGATAAAAAATGCTATGAAAAATGTGGACAAAATCCAACAAAAGCATTAGAAGAGAAGGTAAAAAAATGTGTAGCAGGTTGGGAACAGAAAGGCATACTAACTGAAGAAAATTGCAAATTTCTACGAACGACCAACTCCATCACACCAACCATATATTTTCTTCCGAAAATACATAAGAACAGTAAAAAACCACCAGGAAGACCGATCGTTTCCCTAGTGGGGTCAGTGTTGGAGAACATGTCGATATTCATAGATGAACCTCTTCTGTCCTTCGTCTCCTCATTACCTTCCTATCTCAAAGACACAAAGGATTTTCTATTGCGAGTTAACAATATACCCTGGGAATCCAACTTCATGATGGCAACCATGGACGTGGTGTCCTTATACACGTCAATTGAACATAATTACGGCAAAAAAGCTTGTGAAAGATATCTAAACACCAGGTCCCTCAACTATCTGGAACACACACAAATGATTGTAGCTATGATTGATCTCTGCTTCACTAACAACATCTTTTTTTTCAATGAAGAATATTTCAGGCAAATACAGGGCACGGCTATGGTGACAACATTTCCCCCATCCTATGCCAATTTGACTATGGGGGCCTGGGAAGCTACAGAAGTATGGACAGAACAGAATCATGATTTTACTGAAATTGTGGTTATCTGGCATTGATATATAGATGACTTATTTGTAATTTGGAAAGGGACAGAGGTTGGTTGGTATGATTTTGTAAAGCATCTGAACCAAAATGAGAACAACTTAAGATTCACAGAAACACACAGTTATTCGTTCATAACTTTCTTGGATGTTAATTTAAGAATAGTGGAGCAAACTCTAACGTGTGAATTACACAGAAAACCCACAGGATCAAATTCGCCACTACACGCTAATAGCGGGCATCCGAAGAGTTTGATCTGGAGTGTACCGTATGGTGAATTTATAAGGTTAAGAAGGAACAGCACAACTTTAGAAACATACGATGCAGAAAGCAAAATCACAGCAAGAGGATTTCGACAACAGTGTTACCCTAAAAAAGTCATTGAAAGAGCGTATTTAAAAGCCAGAAGTCATGATAGACAAATCCTCTTGGCAGACAAAGAAAAAGCTATGAATAATGAGAACGAGGAAGTACGACTCATACTCACGTATGATAGTCAAACCACAGAGGTGAAACGTGTGTTACAGAGACATTGGAACGTTTTAACAATTGATAAGGACATTGGAGGCCTGCTGAAAAAACATCCAGACATCAGTTACAGAAGAAATACTTCAATCAAGGATAAATTGGTCCACAGTTTCATGGATAAAGAAGTAGCCAAGGACACGAGTGCCTGGTTGACCAATCGGAAGAAAGGTTTCAACAAATGCACAAGATGCAATATGTGTAAATTTGCAAAGAACTGCACCACCTTTGAGCATCCAATAACAAAATCAACTGAATATATAAATTACAAAATCACGTGTGATACTGAATATGTAGTATATATTCTGATGTGCAAATGTAAAAAGTGGTACGTGGGCAGTACCAAATGCAAATTAAAAATAAGGGTGCAACAACATGTGAGAGCCATACAAAACAAAGATGCTAACTATCTGATGGCAAAACATTTCACTGAATGCCATAAAAATAATATGGACAGTTTTGCTTTCTTTGGTATCCATGCAATTGAAAATGGCCCGAGAGGGGGAGACTGAGAAAAAAAGCTCTGACAACAAGAAACACGTTGCATCTTGGACTTTGAAACAAAACAACCGCAAGGCCATAACATAGACGAAGAACTATACACTTTCTTAGGGCACTAGTACATGCATTATCATATACAAAACAACCTGGCACTTCTTACCAATAAGGACTGACTGATATAAAGTGTTTTCATAATTGGGTTTTAAAAGTGAAAATCCATTATTGTCTGTATTTTTAACTGCACTTTTTTGATAATATGTTGTGTATTTTGGGGTTTTTTATGCACCTTTTTATATTAGTCACCATGTATGTTTTATTCTGGTTATTGTGAATGGATTTTACTGCAGACTAGAGACATTGAAGAAAAACCGGGGAGGTAACTCAGTGTAAGAGTAGAAATAGATTTCTACACTGATATGAAGTTGAAAGCACTAAGCACTGTATGATACTCGGAGGCTGATATGCACTAAAGCACTAGGCACTTAAGTAAGCTGCTAGCACTAGGCACTTTATTTATGCACTATGCACTTTAAGTAAAAAGGCACTAGGCACTTTATCTAAAGAGATTGTGCAGATTGGACCATGTTGAGGGACTTTTTTAAGGAACTAATGTAATGGATTTGTTGGTTGGACAATTTATATTGAGCGAAAAGTAAATCCTTAAATGATTACTCAATCATGGTTTAACGTAGCTTAATTTTCTAGGGATTAAGCTCTGTTCAAAGATGTCCGCCAGCCGTACCAACACAATTAAGTCCCCTCTTCTATGTTCATGGCCGTTGGATCCCCTTGTCCCATTTCTATGTCGGCAGACAAGTTTTATGCATTTAAACACTATGGTGGTAGCACTTGGGTGTTGTGAGCAAGCGGCAAGTAATGCCGCGAAACGCGTTGACTTTTCTGGGAAGCTACAATGCTGTATTTTAACGAATAAAGAAGCCATTATGGATATGCTGGTCACGGACTGATTATTTAAGCCTGGTTTGAAGGAGAGTGCTCCTCGCATAACTGACGTTCAGCCAGTTCTTTTGAAAAAAAAAATATATATATATATATATATATATATATATATATATATATATATATATAGTGGTATTCTCCTTAGGTGTTAGTAGTATTTGGCTCTTTAAGGTTCCTTATACGTCCCCGAAGTTCCATATGGTTAGTTGCAATAAGCTGAGTTCCAGATACTGCTTGAGGGTTGACACTAGTATTTTCAGAGCAATACCCTGTTCCTTTGAAGCGTGACCAACTCACCTAGTAATGCATTTTTCTTTGCATTCTGGGACTTGGAGTCCAACCAACATTTATAATATGAAAAATGGCATACTAGAATTCAAAGGAAACAAAACTAAGATTGGCTGTGACAGTCCGAGTCATTTGTTATAAAGTGTGATCTCTGTACTAGTGTGGAGGGAAAGTGCTACGCTTGGATAGCCTCTAGTGAACCATCAGCCATCCAGAGGCTACATCCGGCATGTATTAAAAAAGCATTGTCAATGCCAACAGGTTGTGCTTTTGTGTAGGCATGGCAAAAGGCACTTGCCAGGCACTGCCATAGTGGATTAACTGGTCATTTATGGTAGCAGGCGCAACATTCTTCCGAGTACCTATATAATAGCATCTTTGTTATGATATAATGTATTAATTGATCTTCCAACAAAACCAATAAAAACAATATGTTTTTAAAAAAACGTGCTTTACGTGAATCTGCGGTCAAGTAAACAATGGCACAGCTGGCAGGGAGTGGCTCCCTGAGGCTCAGCTGCACAGTCATCACCCTGCGTCCTGTGTGTTCTTCTGGGAACTCGAGGCGTTCACCATTGACCCTGGCTATTTTTGGCAAGGCCCTCTTCTCTTTACATTACTTCTCTAGGGAAGTGTTCTGAAAGGAGAAGGGTGACTTGCAGCAACATCTGTCTCATGCAGCAAGCTGCCACTCTGCTTCGGCTCTGCCCCCTGTCTCGGCTCCCTCTGTCAGCACAGACCTCTGTTTAGTTCGTTCCCCGCATGTTGCCCGGGGAATTAGTTCATCAGCTTTTCAGCCACTAATGATATGTTGCATTGGATGCTCAATGGAGTAGACAGGCTGAGGCCTGAGGGACAAGCACCGCCCGCTTTTCCCAGGGCCCAACCAGCGACATTAGAAGCCGGGGAGGGGATGAGTGTGGAGTAGGAAGAAGCTGCTCTTGCTCATGAAATAAAAAACAAGCTGATGGCCTTATCACTAAGTTTCATTTCTCGCATTTCTTTAAAGTGCACTGATGCAGCTCAGGGGAGATTTTAATTGGGTGTGGTTACTTCATGTTCTGGCACAGTGCAAATGAGCATTTGGTTGAACTGTGTAGTTTAACTGGTTGGAATTATACAATAACCTAGAATAGTGCTAACTTGTGCTAAGCCTACAGGAAAATGCTAAGGAAAAGCCACAATGAATAAAGTAAATGTACTTTAGTTGAGCAGACCCTTTGCCCTGGCACCTTGTATATAATGGCAGGCCCAGTCTGTTGTGGTGCGCTCTATGCGCACACCGATGCCCGTGAGCCCCCTCCAGTTACAGACTGCACCAGGACACGTCTTTGCAGTTCGGGCTCCCCGGTCGCTCTGCGCAGCTGGGCACGCCGCCTTTATTTCTAGTGCACGCAGCGTTGTGCAGCGTCACTCCGCCGCGTGTGTGCAGTCCTTTGCTCCCTTCCAGCTTTGTGTGTCTTCCTTGTTGCCAGCTGTGCTGTCCAGCCACCTTTTGTCCGGTAGCTCTGCGATGTTGGCTGTCCTCTGGGTTGTAGAGGACTGCCAGAGTTCCAAAAATTCTGTGAATGTGGTATGAGCAGCGCACGAGCACCTTTCCCAGCCGCTACTGCTGCATACCAGACGCTAGGGCACCATGGATTTGTTCCCGCCGGGTCCGTGACTCACCACCGTGTAGCGTCGCCGATGTAAAACACGCCGTGTTCATCAAGCGAACGTTGCGATGGTATCCCATCCTCGTCGCCAGTTGTTGTATAGCCACCCATGCCGCGGGTGGCTCACATGCATACATGCGCACATGCACACACTCAGAGAGACACGGGACGCGATGCTGCCTGCTACGCGTCCCGGAGGCAACTGCCCGCACAAGCGCGGTTTATTAACCTGCGCATGCGCGGGTCCCAAACGAGGCTCACGCATGAACTACAACTGACTGGGACCTCACAGTCCCATGGAGGCAATCAATCAGGGACTGTCAGCAGGAGGCAGGCAGCATGCACCACACCATGGCCGGACTGCACCCTCGATGCCTCACGCCCTCATTCCCCGCCCTAGGATCTATACTAAGGTACACGCATGTGAGCAACCAAGAATAGAGGGGGTGGGGGGTTTCTGTAACATTATGCCTCTCTCTCTCTCTCTGCTTTGGCTCTAGCATTGGGATATGCCAAACAAGGGTCTATCTTGGGCCCCCAGGAACTGTTCTCTATGCCAAACCTTGCACCCTGCTGAATAATCTGGCCAAGCTTTATTGTCTGATCATGCTCAATTGATTGGTGATTTGTTTGTCAATTCGAAACAAAACAATGAAACAAACCACACATAGTCTCGCCCAACACCATATGGCGGCTACCAACCGAAAAACACACCTGCGCTCAGTGAACGGGGTCACCGAACTGAAGCTGCCAACATCACATCCCAGCTCTCTTTCTCTTTTTCCCACTATGTCCTACTAACTTGCTTTACAGATCCACCAGAGCGTCAAGAGACCACACAGTTGGCAACACTGCGCGGTATAAGAACCTTTAACATAACATAACATTCTAATGTTCTTTTCCATTCTAAAGTGTACCCAACGCTACCGCCCAACCTAATGTATGTGAGGAGCTAAAGTGCGGTGCTCCCTGTGACTTTATTGTCTCCCCCCCCATGATGATGATTTCTATTCCTATTTAATCGACTTGTAAACTATACTGTCAACACAGGTGCCTTCCTGCCACTGACCTAGAGAGTGGGGAGTTAAGGCTAGTAGCCAATGTCAGAAGTAAAGAACTAGGATTGTAATTTATGGAAAAAGAGAGGGGAAAAGGAAATGACTTTCTGATCAAGGGTTGCTAATTCCAGAGAGAAGGACCGAGAGGAAGCATCCACCCTTACAGGAGGAGCAGGATGGTGGGCAGAAAGAAAGAAATGATCAGGAGATTGGAGTGATCTCAAAGGGGTTTAGTGATTTCTGTTTGGACCAGGAGGCTCCAGGGCCCGACCCCCTGTTCAGACAGCAGGTAAACATGCACCAACATGTGTTTACTCCCTCTGTCTCCACAGGCCATCCCCATCCCTCTGGTCCCCCAGTGATGTTCCCTTGTGCCCCCCACCCTTCTCGCACACAGGTGTTGCCTGTTTTGCTTGATTCTTCTACCCTGCTTCCCCTGGCCCCCTCCAGCCTACTTCTGCAGGAGTCTGTCCTGATACAGTCTGGTTTCACCATCACCGTCTTGTAGCCAATGCTGGATTTGACTTTTATGGACTTCATTGATTCACGGTGCGTCACCCTTTCTCATGGTGGCCCTGAGTCATGCTGTTCCCATCTTCATCTTGTATCCAGGCTTGCAACATTATGTGTGACTACTGACTTCTGCAATTGTATTTGCTCTCCCCTCTTGCTTCTGCAGTCTTTATGACTGCTTACTCTCTGTTCTCTCCTCCCCTCTTCCCCTTACTTTCTTCTATGCACTTACTCTATCAGAATTGTCCCTGGAACTAGTATGATAGCAACCTCGTCTGTCTCCTCCCCACCCCCCCCTGCACTATCTGAATTGTCGTCAGGCCGAGTACGATAGTTAATTTCACATCCTTACCGTTCTTGGCCTGTAAGAATGTCATTGTATTTTTCCTTCTTCTCTCCCTTGCCTTGAAGCGCTTTGAAGCACATTGTGTATAGGCGCTATATAAATAAACTATCATATCATATCATATCATATCAAACCCAGAGTAGATAAGGAGTTGAGTAATCTTCAAAGGACCAGGCAAAGAGACTGGACAAGAATGCACTGTTTAACCGGTAGCCATTGAAGCTTGGCAAGGAAAGGAGAAATGTGCACGGAGCAGGGAAGATTGAATATAAAACGGGCAGCAATATTATGAAGGACCCTGAGATGTTCAATGGCGCAGGAGGGGAGACCGAGGAAGAGTGAACAGTGATAATCCTGATGGGATTGAATCAGAGCAGCCAGTGGCAGCTGAAATGCAGGCAGAGCAGGAGAGGAATAGGAAGATCTGGCAAAGGAGGCAAAGGTGAAAATGCAGCAGGAGGAGGTGGCCAGAAAGAGCAGCACCAGACAACACTGGAAACCACAAATCCCACAAAGTCAGAATGTTTGTCTCATCTGTGTGGTTTCCCTGTTATTGATGTGTAGTTTTGTTGGCCCTTTGGACGTCTGTAGTACGTAAGAGGTATGCAGGTGTTGAAAAAGGAGGTGGCGGTTAGTAAGTTTCTGTTTGGGACTGGGTGTGTGGTGGTTTTATTGTTGATTTCTTGAGTCCGTCCAAACCTTGTCGCCAGTTTGCTTTATTCCAAGAGTATGGTTAGTGGGGGGATGCATTTTTATGTGTGTCTCAGCGAGTTGAATAGCCTGGCTGTCAGTCGTTTTCTGAATTTTAAGTGCTCTTCTGTAGTTCTTATTTTCTTTGGTACCAAGTTCCATAGTTTGGCTATTAAATTGGAGAATGCAGTTACTCCAAATGTCCTTTTCTCATAGTTTTACGTTCCTATTTGAACGTCGTTTACTCGATCTTAAGTTTCTTCCTGGTTGGTAACGGTTGATTATTTCCGCTTGGAGAAATTTGGCTCCTTGTCTGTGTAGTGATTAGTGTGTTGTGCAGAGGGCTTTAATGTAAATGTTTGTTTTACTGATAGCCAGAACAGACTTCTCAGGGCTGGTGTGATGTGGTCTCTTCTGTTTAATCTCAGAAGTAGCCCTGCTGCAGTGTCTGGGATTCAGTGTCATTTTTTTATGAGGCATTCTCACATTCCACTGTAGAGGCTGCATGCATAGTCTAGTCTTGACAGCACCAAGGAGATGATTGTGAGGGTTCTGTGTGGGAAGTTGAGGTAAGGGAGTATCCCTCTTATTACTTGCAGAAGATAGAAGCATTTATTAGCTAATGCGTTGTCTTGGGGTTATAGAGAGAGTCTGTTGTCCATAAGAATTCCGAGGTTTTTTGTCACTGACGATGTCTCCAGTTGGGGTCCCAGGCACGGTGGCCAGCTCAGATGTGTCTGTGTGCATTGTCTATCATTATTTCTGTTTTGGTTGGATTTAGCTTGAGATTGTTGTTAGTCATCCAGGAGTATATGTCGGTGAGGCATTTGTTGAGGGTGGTATTCGTGTCTTGGGCAGAGGTTATCTTGAAGATGAGTTGGGTGTCGTATGCGTAGCTGTATGCTGTTAGTCCATGGGTTTGAATGAGTTTTATTAGGGGGACATGTAGATGTTGAAGAAGAGCGAGGAGAAGCTTTCTCCTTGTGGTATGCCACAAGTGATATTTTTAGTGCTAGATGTAAAAGGTGGTAGGTGTGTTCTTTCTGTTAGGTCCGTGTGGAAAGATCTCAGACATTGTAGCACAGATTTGTCAATGCCGCACTCCTCCAGTCTCTTTATTAGTGTTGTGTGTCTGATTGTGTCGTAGGCGGCTGATATGTCTAGTAGTGTGAGGGCCGACTGGGTGCTGTTGTCTGTGTTTATTTTTAGGTCAACCCATATGGAGAGTAGTGTGGATTCCGTTCCTCTCATGGGTCTGAAGCCGACTTGAAGTAGGCTTTGAGAAATGGCATAGGAGATGGAGGTGATGAGGGCGCAGACACTACAGGAGAATGACATTATGGGCACCTTGGCATGAGATGGCCTGGCCAACAGTGTTGTGGGCGTTCAAGGACTATAAAGTCATGCAGCTCCAAATCTGTCTCCCGAAAGCCACTGACTATCCTGATCCTGGCGAAGAGAAGGGACAAAAGGTTTGTGAGAGTGCAGGCGAGAAAAGTAAAGCCGAAGCAGAATTTTAGTAGGGTCTGGTCCTCCTGATTGGACAGAATTTCCCACAACCCTTCATTTTTAATGTAACCCTACTGCCCCAGGCTGAGCCTACCCCCAACCACATGTTAAAATGCTCCCCTCCCAACCTGCAGTTTGCAGCATCCTAATGATCGACTGCCTAAAAGTCTTGCTGTACTTGTGCCCTTGCTGACAGCCATTGGGCCTCATTAGAAGTTTGGCGGTAGCCTTGCTGGTAAAACCGGCAGGCTGCCGCCAAACTTCCAAAAATTTCCGGCGCCGCCGAATGGGCAATTACCGGGTCAATACGGCCCTGCCGGACCCGGTAATTGCCCATTTGCAGGCACTGGAAAGAAGATGCTCCCCATTCCCCATAGGGCCGAACGGGAATGGGGAGGTCGGATGCACCAGCACCTTTTATAATGCTGCCGGTGCATCCGACATGCTGTGCTCGCGGATGCCTTTCTGCCCACCAGGTCCGACCTGGCAGGCAGAACGGCACCCGCGAGCACAACTCGTAGTTTGCCGGTACGGGTACTACAGTACCGGCATGCTTACCGGTACCGTAGTTCCCGGACCGACAAACTTATAATGAGGCCAATTGCGATTTTCTCCACTGGCAGTAAACCTAAAGTCAATAAACAATTGTGAAGGGAAGTGAAGGTAGGAGACAGATGAAATGCGAGAAGGGACTCACAACCTGTAGGTGGTGTTTGGTTATTTACACATCCATTGGCGATGCTAGCCCCCATGGCCATTCCCATCCACTTCCTGCCAATCCCCACCCAGAACACTCTACCTCACCCGGGGAACTCTTTGGGGCTTGTTTTATTGAGCTTTGTAATTAGGCTGCAGAGACCCTTTACAGTAAACATGCACATAGACGGGACCCCACCGCCAAATCTTGATAATTTGCATGGCTGAGCTCATACGTGCAGGGCAAAAGACGGCATACAAGTGTGCACGCTGCCTTTTCGCCTGAACTTTTGCACTCTAACCTGCAAATGAAGTAAACGCTGCCTGCCATGTACACATATCAAGCAGCGTTTACAATGGGTTCCTATGGGGTCCACCTGCTTTTTGCTGGAGCAATTGCGCCGGCATGAAAATGCATGCTTGTGCAAATGCTGGCACAGAGCGGAAGGGAGGCGTCAGAAACTCAAATCGCGTTCCGCCCTTCCTCTGCGCCACACAAATGGACGTAAATGAGCCGTGTTGGGAATCAGTAGCGTAAAGGCCTTACTCAAGACTTTTACGCGGCTGATTATTCCCATTACGAGGAGCCCAAAATGAGCTCCTTTGAGTCTATCTCTGTGCTTTCTGATCAGCTTCTGAATCATAATGGCTAAATTGCTGCTGTAAACCAGCCAAACTAGCTCTGAGTGTTTTAATTCTCGTTAACAAGTAACCGTTGGCCCACTGCACATTTGTCTTCAACTCCTCAACCTTTCTAGATGAACTACCGCGTTTCAAAACAGAAAAAAAAAAAAAATTGCAAATAAATGGCCGCCGGGAAAGGGAAAACATAGTCCGTTTTCCCTTTCCATGGCGGCCATCGGGAGCGGACGCGCTGGGAACAGAAGTGTTTCCAGCGCGTTTGCTCCAAGAAAAGAAGAAAAAAGAAGATAAGTGGGGTTGGGAGGGTGGGGATGGGATAGTTTGCGGGGGAGGAGGGTGGAGGAAAAAAAAACGCACCTGAGTCGCCGGCAGGAGACGAAGGCAGCATCCAGCCATGGGGAGGCTCAGAGCAGGGATTGCCCCATTTCGACCCTCCTCATTGGCTAAGGGGCTGCAACGCCCCTCGCCGGGAACAGAGTACCCGGCACGCACGGCGTACACAGGAATACCGTGTGGTATGGCTCGGAAAAGAGCCAATCCACACGCTGTATTCCCGGTGCGCAGCACGTGCCGGGTACTAATGTGTGATAACAAGGCTTTCAGTGTTCTCTGAAAGGGGAATCAGTGACCTGCCCCTTTGTGAGGGGGCATAGCTCAGGGGCAACCCGCTTGACTTGGAAGCAAGACAGCCCAGCTTCAACAGAGGTTTGAATACTTGAATGTTGTCTTCATAAAAAGAGAAGATTATGAAGAAGTGATTCCTGCGCCTGTCTGCTCACCTGGGCCAGCGCCTGAGATAACCCGCCCGTGTGCCTTTGCCGGTGAATGAGCCAACTTACATTTTTGCAGGACTTGTAAAGCACTTTAGAAGGGAGTTGTGATCAGGTTTGCAGCCAAGTCACAAATCTCTGCGTGATGCCTCCTGTTACTGACTGCATCCTGACTTTACCCAGTGTAACCGTTGCCCCACTGCACATTTGTCTTCAACTCCTCAACTTTTCTAGATGAACTGTTGCCTCACTGCATTGTTCTCCTCAAGTCTAGATGAATTGTTGCCCACTGCATTATTCTCCTCAAGTCTAGATGAACGGTTGGCCACTGTATTGTTCTCCTCAGGTCTAGATGAGCTGTTGCCCACTGTATTGTTCTCCACAGGTCTAGATGAGCTGTTGCCCAATGCATTGTTCTCCTCAAGTCTAGATGAACGGTTGGCCACTGTATTGTTCTCCTCAGGTCTAGATGAGCTGTTGTCCACTGTATTCTTCTCCACAGGTCTAGATGAGCTGTTGCCCACTGCATTGTTCTCCTCAAGTCTAGATGAACTGGTGTCCACTGTATTGTTCTCCTCAAGTCTAGATAAATTGTTGCCCACTGCATTGTTCTCCTCAAGCCTAGATGAACGGTTGGCCACTGTATTGTTCTCCTCAGGTCTAGATGAGCTGTTGCCCACTGTATTGTTCTCCACAGGTCTAGATGAGCTGTTGCCAACTGCATTGTTCTCCTCAAGTCTAGATGAACTGTTGCTCCACCATATGAATGTCTGCCCTTCTTTAACTCTTGCCCCATTTTATTTTGCTTCTTAACTGAATTGTTTGCTCTATTTCAATGGTTTGACCCAGTTTATTCACTGCCCCACTATATTTTACTTCCTAAAATCATAGATTAATTGTCTGCCCATGGTATGAAGTTTGCCCCAACACCTGCACTCTCTTCTTCACAGTCAAACAGACCATAAGCAGATCAGCTATGCCGCAAGCAGACAGCAATTTATAATCCCTCCCTACAGACATCGAACAACAGAATTCTAGGTACGACGTTCTTTAATCGTCAGGCATTTCAAAGCCTGCTGTTTAAACGTGTTTGACAGTTCATTAAATTTTTTAGGGGGGGTGAACGAAAGGGCAGATAAGTGGTTGGGGGGGTTCGGTATAGGTAAAAATAGGTGCAGGATAGGAGGATTGGGGGGACCCACCCCCCCTGAAAAAAAAGATTTGATGAACTGTCAAACACGTTTAAATTGCAGGCTTTGAAATGCCCGACGATGAAATGACATAGAACCAAATTCCACACCTCAACAACCAACTTACATACAACCTGCCCGGCCAATGTGCCCTAGCACCATGCCCACACGAGCCACCCATCTGGGCACAAATGTCGCTAAGTCCTTGGCACAGACCACCTAGAAACATATCTGTGAACAGTGCCTGGGAACTTCTAGACGGCATGCATCAACACAGCAGCAACGCTATCTTGCCTTTTCCCTCTCTCCAAAATAACCTAACCCACCCTCCTTGGCAAATTGGCAAGAGTGCCAGAAGACCATGCAAATGGCAGTGGCGCGTAGTATAAGTCCCAGTAATACAACATAACAGTCTGCATGCTTAGGCAAGGATGAAAAGAGGGGTCTAAAAGGAGACTGAAAAAAAGGGAGGAGCTGGGCACAGGGGTGAAAGAGAGGGTAGAAAAGAGGTGGGGCAGAGAAGGAGAAAGAATGAGATAAAGAGCAAACAGAGAGATACACAAATAGTGAGGCAAATAGAGAGGGATATTTAGAGATAGAGAGAGTAGGAGTGCAAGAGTGTGATACAAACAGAGAAGGACAAACACAAGCAGAGGTGGACGTCCAAAGAAAGAGAAACATGTGAGTTCAAACGGGGATAGCATGAATGTGAGATTTAGAGAGAAAGAAACAGAGCAAAAAAGCAAAATGGTAAGAGCTAGAATTACAGAAACAAAAAGGGTACACGTGAATTCCAGAAAGAAAAGCGCAAAGAAAGGGTAAAGAGGCAATGGAAATGATCTTTCTCTGCAAAGTTCTTTTGCCCACCAGGGGCAGTATTGCAGTAGCTTTCCACGGTGGCCAAAGCTTGTAGTGCATATGCTCTTGTGCAAAGGAATACTTTTTATCCTATGGAAGGGAAACATATGCAACTTGCAAACAATACACCATGGGGCAAAGCTTTCACGGAAACACTTAGGCGCCATACAAATGTCCAATAGATAAATAAATAAAATACTGGCCTAGACTAGTGAGTTCTTGTGCTTCTTTTGTATCCAAAGCAGTAGCCCAGTGTATAAAGGTCAAGGATGCTCACATTCTCTGTACCTGGTACTTAGATCCTTACATTTTGCTTCTAGGTTATGGATCCTAATGGCCAAAGTATCCATCAAGGATGGGCAACCATATCAGCTGTGCCAAGCCTATGACTCTCACACTGTTTACTGGATGCAGCTCATGTGCCAAGTCATGTATACTCAGCCACTCTGCATCCAGGCCAGAAAACTTGACACCCTGTGCCAATGTGAGAAACCCTTTAGTGCGTTTGAACATATCAGGATGCAGGCCATCCTCACACCACTTAGATGGACTAGGAGCACACTGAGTATGTGAGTTTAAATGGCCAGGAACAGCCAGTATGCGTGTAATGAAAGCTCACTCATTTTCAAAGGGGAAGACTCCAGAGACTGTAGCTAGAATAAGTAAGATGGTGGCATGGGATACATATGAGCCATCATCCGCGTCAGTGAATAAGATGGTGCATGGGATACATATGAGCCATCATCCGCGTCAGTGAATAAGATGGTGCATGGGATACATATGAGCCATCATCCGCGTCAGTGAATAAGATGGTGGCATGGGATATATATGAGCCATCATCCACGTCAGTGAGTAAGATGGTGGCATGGGATACATATGAGCCATCATCCGCGTCAGTGAATAAGATGGTGGCATGGGATACATATGAGCCATCATCCGCATCACTGAATAAGATGGTGGCATGGGATACATATGAGCCATCATCCACGTCAGTGAGTAAGATGGTGGCATGGGATATATATGAGCCATCATCCACGTCAGTGAGTAAGATGGTGGCATGGGATACATATGAGCCATCATCCGCGTCAGTGAATAAGATGGTGGCATGGGATATATATGAGCCATCATCCACGTCAGTGAGTAAGATGGTGGCATGGGATACATATGAGCCATCATCCGCGTCAGTGAATAAGATGGTGCATGGGATACATATGAGCCATCATCCGCGTCAGTGAATAAGATGGTGGAATGGGATACATATGAGCCATCATCCGCGTCAGTGAATAAGATGGTGCATGGGATACATATGAGCCATCATCCGCGTCAGTGAATAAGATGGTGGCATGGGATATATATGAGCCATCATCCACGTCAATGAGTAAGATGGTGGCATGGGATACATATGAGCCATCATCCATGTCAGTGAATAAGATGGTGGCATGGGATATATATGAGCCATCATCCACGTCAGTGAGTAAGATGGTGCATGGGATACATATGAGCCATCATCCGCGTCAGTGAATAAGATGGTGGCATGGGATATATATGAGCCATCATCCACGTCAGTGAGTAAGATGGTGGCATGGGATACTATGAGCCATCATCCGTGCCAGTGAATAAGATGGTGGCATGAGATACATATGAGCCATCATCTGCAGTCAGTGATTTTCTGTCTGCATTACAATTCAATAATCCTCAACAATTGTTGCACTGTGCGCTTTTCTTGTTACATGCATGAAGTGCCATCATGGCATGGATTCACTTCCAACCGGTCCTGCTGAGCAGGCCTCTTGAACCTCGGTTTCCTACAAGATAAAGCGAAGAGAGTTACAATAGCACCATTTCATCTCACTCTTATTGAACTATAGACTTACAGACCCATACACTCACAAAATCTCTTAGGTGTCCACTTACGTTATGGACATGCGTGGAATACTTTATTCAATATAATGCACAGGTACCGCTATATAGAGCCCAATGCGTCTTTCATTGCCAGCTGCACTGAACCTGAGAGGATCAGCCCCTGGTGTGGCCTCATTTTACCAAGCAGGAGTGGTGGTACACATGTTTCCCTGCCCCATGCACCTCTTTTGGTGTGATGGAGAGTTCTTGGGAACTAATATGTTCTGGTTTTTGCTCCTCGTGATTCAAATGTTGCCCCACAATTGCTGCATTCCTCACCAGACAAAGAGGATGATGGTAACAGAAAAGAGCCTCTCAGTAGGCTGGTCTGGGGTGAGCCACCTACTGAGCTGGCACTGAATCTGTTCCCATTGGACACCTGCAATTGTTTGTTCGTGTCGTGATTTACTTTGTTGGGGCCTCCAGCCAATGCACTTACCCTTAGGTGGCATCACATTAGCATCCAGGCCCCCCTGCTCCTGGTCTAGTACGTCACAATGGATACCAGACTAAAGCAAGATCTTTTACTCGTGTGACCACCAAATGGGATGGTACCATGTTCCCCTGTCCAATAGACCTCCATAAACACCCACTGGCTACTGGTTGCAGCCAGTCTAAAAAAATATATATATATATCTAATGTTTGCCCAGGGGTATAAATGGAAGACAGCAGGGGTAACAAGGGAGACCTAGCAACCCCCAAATGACATCCCTGATAAATGCTTAGCTGCATTATCACATTTTCGTAAAGGGTACGCCTTTAGCTCTCTGCACAAATATGGTCTCAGGCTGAGGGACGGGCGGGGGTGGCTGTGGACCTTTTCTGATTTCCTATGATATGTTGACTGTTCACAGGTGGCAGTGGGTGATCATCTGTAATTGTGAATGTAATATTTCAAGATTTTTCTGGTTAGAAAACAGATTGTTGCATTGAACTGATACTGAGGCAGCATGTAACCCTTTTTTGTAAGGGCATGGTTCCAAGCCTCCATGCCTTAGAGAACTCTATGCAGGTTGATACAGGCATCAGCCTGTTCTATTAGTTTACTGTCAGTAGAAAGCAGTGGCTCCTAATCATAGGAAATCGTTCCGCCAGCAAATAATATGGCAGACACCAGGGATTTAAGTGCGCCAGTGCTAGCCAGGGCCCAGGCAGTCTCTAAATATTGCACTTTAGTCAGAGCACTGCGGTGACTCTCCGAACTGACTTGCAACCCTGATTTCTTCCCCAGTAAGGTAAATAAAAAGATGAGTACCGATGATGCTCTTAGCCAGTAGAAGTCCCTATTAGCTGTGTCTAGAATCACAAAATCAGTTAAAGGCATGTGGAATTAGGTTGTTTTCAAACATGTAAGGAAAAATATAAGAGAATCAGTGGTGCAGCACCATTGAGCTGACCGGGCTTCTGATCCCCTTGGAATTTTGGGCTTTGTTGACTCGACCTGGCTGAACTACAGAGCTGTGGCCGGACAGAACAGCACACAGATGTTAAAAGGCGCCCGGGCTTCGCTGTTAGCAAAGGTCTTGCAATTATTAACGTATAGCATTTCACTCTTAGCACCTGCATTCACATGCGTACATTTTTAGCCAATTGAAATCGTGATGTGGGGTTAGTACTTGCATGCCAGACAAGTGATTGGAAGGGTTGAGAGGGGACATGAGACTGCTCATTCTCATGCAGTCCTTAAGTGGGTGCTTTCAGACTTAATGGAGGAAGTTAACTGCTTGCAACATTTAAGCTGCACTAGAATAGTCTCACTAGAATATGTAAGGAAGTTAGAGGCCCCCACACAAATAAGTTTGCCCCTCCTCCACCGTCTCTGAAGTTAGCGTCTCTCCCAGCATTTGAAGGATTAACCCATTCACCCCCTGAAATGTAGGTTTCGTTGCACCACTGAAGAGAATACATTGATTTTTGCAATGCACTATATTAAAGTATTGTCATTACAGTGATTTTCATTAGTACATAAGAGCCATGGATTTCTTTCAAAGGAACTGATGGATGTATGGTGCACTGACATACTGATTTGATGTTCTCTTTTATATTGGAGTATATTTATTTTGATCAATATTTTTACAGCTCAATAATTAAATTGTACTACATCTTTCAAAGATTAATTTACTCCTTCTCATTGCATGTGTGAAAACGTGATAGGGTCTGTTAGGTCACGTCTTTAATTATACAGGCCCCATCTCTTTTCAAGGATTATTAGCTACTTACAATTTGCATCTGCGCCAGACCTGTTAGGCCCCAACCCCCAAATAACAGAGCCCCCCCACCCTCTCGATTACTTGCACAACTTACCACACTGATACACACATCTGCTACTGGTTCGGATAACAAGGAAGCTTAGAACATCCTTAAACACAAGATCGACAAAAATACAGTAACCGTTCCAGAGCCCCTTGCAGGGTTTCCTGTCTAGGCCAGAAGGCCATGCCTGAAGCTTGGCCAGATCACTGGCAAGTCACGTGACATAATGACTCTCATAACTTTCACGTTGCCTGCAGTTCTAGGTTTATCACCCGGCATAATCTTCTAACATTATTAAAACTTTCTTGAACCAATCCCCAATTACCTTTACTCCCATGGTTTCATTAGGTTTGGCTATTAGGTGACGCTGAAAGCACTACCTTTAAGCCGAAACTATTGTCATTAAAATAAGAGCTTTAACATAAGAGCTTGAAATAGGAGCTTTGAATGAGGGTCTCTAATGCTTTTCAATGCAGATGACATCTGAGGATGGATTTGTGTAGTTTGGCTATGTGTCCGACCCATTTAACACTAATCTCTAAGTGAAATCTATATGATTTTCCTCCCATTCCCACCCATCTTCCCTCAAACCACACACCTGTTTGCACTCTTTGCCTGCATTTGTATTGTGTGGTGAATTTATCAACCATTTTCACTTCCAAAATGGCGGCAGCAATGTGTTTATGTTATTTAAACGATATTTGACTTGATTGATGGTTTAAAAAATATTTACAGCATCTTTTAAGTTATGTTACATATTTTAATATATTTAGTTTTAAAAATGAAGAAGTTACTGTTAAATATACGTGTTTTGTAAAATGGCTTTCAAATAGTACATGTACTGATTTGTGAGTGGTGTTCAAGTATCTTGTGATGTAAACATGACCTGATTGGCTGTGTAGTTAGTGATGTCAGCATTATGTGATTGGATCGGTAGTCTGTGTTTGTTTCTACAATCCATTTTGTTTCTATATTCGAAGCGAGCATTAAAGCTGTGTGTCTGCTTAACATTTGAAGACAGAGGTAAAGCAAGTGATTTTCAAGGATGCCTGTTTTATTTTCTCACCTGCTGCAGTCTTATTTCTGCTTGCCTAGGTTCTTAATTGTAGCATCCTGTGTTTTAAGAAGCTTCCGTCACTGTATTAGGGGGAGACTCCTCCTCCTGAGGGAAAGTTCTAAAAGAACCTTTACACTTGCTTACCACTTCAGGTTGTGGTAGTTTTTGCCCTCTAGTGCATTTTATGACATGAGCAATGGCAGAGCAAAGGTTGAGCCGGTTCACCATCAGGATGTTTGCCGCTCTGCGCCAGCCTCTCCTGGAAGACTCCGCCCACGGACTAGCACTGATCGTCCTGCAAACCAATGACAAGAGCACAACCCCAAGGAGCATGAGCTGTCCCATGCTGGCTGCAGTAAGCACACAAGCACGTAGCCGGTTGAGCTCCTGAGACGACTTCACACCTGAAAGCAATCACCCAGCACTGCATGGGGTGGACAGCTCACATTCATTTATGTCATCACACCAGAGGCCAATTCCCACATGCCCCCAAGGTGAGGCCAATCAGATATCGCCAATAGCACAGCGCTGAGGAAAGCAAAAGCTAACATTTCTTCTTATCACCAAAACTAAAGCTAATTTACAACTCATCAGGTAAGACCAATCAACTGGGAATCCTTGGCCTACATCAGTACTGTACTGTATTAACAACTGGGGAAAGTCAAGAAAAAACTATAAATGGGGAGTATGGCCTGGAGAATGGTCATTAGCTTGGTGGATAGGTCATGGGTAAAGCAGGAAGGAGCCAGCACCCCACAAACTCGATTCACAGCAGGGCATAATAATCATAATCATTTCAATAATAAAACCTCGCATTACAGTGCTTAAAAGCGGAAGGAAGCCGCATAAAGTGCTCTATGTAAATTTGTCATTATTGTTATTCTATTATTACTAATATGCCTGGACATTTCAAACTAATTAGTTACTAACCTGTCCTCTGTATTCAGTGTGTTAACATTATAAAGGGTATTCCAGAAGACCAGGGTTCGCGCTACAGTCACCTCTCAGCAGAGTACCCATGGCCCAACGAACCTTCCCCCGGCAATGATGGAGGACTCAGCCAAGGGCAAGTCAGAACTGTCCTTTATTTTCCAAACAGACAGGGATCATACAGGAAAACAAAATTCTCCAGCAATCACAGCCCCTGAGCCCATGTCACAAGCTTTTATGTTATTATGATATCACACTTCCTAACCGTTCCCCAAAAATCTAAGCGTGTGTTCTATTGGGTAACGTGGGTACTATTACCTATATGTGTCCCCTATATGAGTTGTCACACTGGTTCTTCCATGTCAGGTGGGTTTTTCTGAGACTTCCCCAAAACAATCTATTACATTGTTGCATGGCTGCAGGATAGCCTTTGGCCCTTGCCCCATTACACACCACCCCAGGATTTGTGCTCTCTGATTGGCTGGAGCAGGTCCCCCCAGGCCTGGGACCCTGCTCTGTTCACAGCGCTCGTGTACCTTCTCAAGGTAATGAGAAAGACTGTGTGTCCCAATTTTTGCCACTGGTATAGCCACATAGCCTGGGAGAGTGCCTGCAGGTTGCAATGTTCATTGGGCAACACATGTAACAATTCTATCTTTGCTGGGAACCACTTCTCTTCCCACCACGGGTAAAGGGCTATTGTTTGGCTTGGCTGCGTCATGTGGGTGAGGACGGCAGAACTGAGCTTAATTTTTGTCTGCAATTAGTGAGGATTTATTCTGTCATTTTGCAGGTGGAAACCTGCCATGAGAGCCAGGAATGTTCCACCCGCCCTTGTCCTTGGTTGCAAGCACTGGCCTTTTGCTTTGTGCTGCGGAATCTGCATCTCTTTGTTCCTTATTCTGAGGCCTGTGGCTTCATGGTGTCACGGATTTATAAATATATGGCACACTCTAGACCAGGACTCTTTCTACTGGCCAGGGATGTGGCGCACAATAAAAAACGCTTTCAAGTTTATTTATTTCAGATTCAGCTTTGAGAAGGCAGCCAATCTGTCTCACACACCCTTGACGTACACCCCGTGTCGCAATGGACCATGAACCAGGCCGGTGTGTAATAATGAAATATTTATTATTTTTAAAATTCAAATGAAAATCAAACAGATTCAATATAGGGCAGCAATCACCATTGTGGTGATAATTACACAGTAAAATGGGATACACTTAATTTAACTTTCTAATATCAGACATATCAATGCATAAATGAATGAAAGCAAGATTACTTTTTGGGTAATACTTTTTTCAAATGGCACCATGGTTGTGTATTCCCCTTGCAACACTCCCTCAAACCCCTGTTAACCAAGCTTTGTGTTGGTGGAGAGGGGTAGCAAGGAGTCAGGTATACTAGCCAAAAATTAGATTGAAAATCCGACCCACCACCCCTGAATGGGAGGCCAAAATCATATTGAAATTGAGCAAAATGGCACTCAGAATTACTGAATGGTTATTTTACATGTGCGGTTGAATGGATAAGATAGGAATTTGTGTGGCTGTACTAAAGAAGCAAGAAAACCTACAAGCTACAAGGCAAGGGACTAAACAACATGCTTACAAGTGGGAAAATTGACTTTGGGAAGGAAACAGTGCAGCAAAAATCACACGGGGCAAAATTGCAATTATTTAGTTTTCACTGGTTTAAAACGAGCAAACAACTTCAGAAATTAGCTAAACAGACAGAATCGAAAATCTGTTTTACTGATGAGGTACAAAGGCACATAACAGGTATGATACTAAAGTGAAAGGGTGACTCTTTATGGTAGACAGTGTGGTATTTTTGAAAGGAAGGGAAAAATCGGATTTTTAAAAGGGAAACACTTTCACAGGCAAACTCTGTTTTATTAGCAAAATGATTTGTTTTACTGCAACTATATTTTAGTGGCTATATTATTAAAGAAAGACACAGTAGGCAGGGAGGTTAATTTGCAAGGTTAACCTATTCACGCCACGTTCATCTCTATGGAAAATTAATTAATTTATTCAAAACAGTACTAAGGACTTATACAACGGACTGAGATGATTGGGAAAGAATTAAGCTACACATGGAGACTAACACAGATTTTTCTAAGGACAGGATACACAGAGGATTCTGACAATTTAAGAATTTACTAGGGTACTTATAAGATTTCTTATAGGATTGGACAGAATGCAAGGTAACAGAGAGGTGTAAGCAGCTTTTTTGGTTACTGGAGAGGGGTGATACTTACAAAATACACTTGGGTTGGGTAGTTCAGACAGCTAACCGGGTCTCTGGACAGCGGGACAAGGATCTGTCACTGCGCAGCGGCGGGCTATCCTTCAAGGGAACAGTGGGGCAACCAGGGTCTGGTCACAGTGGACATCGGGGTGCATCAGTTGGGAAAAGACAGGTCTGGTCACTGGATTCTCTCAAAGGGTCAGCAGCCTTTCCCCCTTTCTCCCTGAATTATTGGGATTTTTGTAGGGTTTAGTTCTGGATAATTGTCCTGCCTGGATAGGAGGTTCTGCATGGATCTGGATCAGCTGCCCCTGGCCTGGCACTGGAGTCTGGAATCTTGTAGGGTGAATGTTGAATATCTGGATCTCTGGATTTTGAATGTTGGATTTTTGAATGTCCTGACTCTCTCTATGCTTCCTCCTTTTATAAGCAGGATGACATCAGAGGACCTTTACTATATGGGCGGAAATAACCTGGACATACCTCTAAGATAGGATAGGTCAGCCTGTGGATGCTGCCGCCGCCTCCCTGTAAGCAGATTGGCCCCCGGAAGTGACATCAGTTTTAGGGTGTGTGTTTTATGATGTGCATTGTTATAGCACCGTTACTTTTGCCAAAATCAGTTATGAAACAAAACACTTATATTTACAATTGTTGTCATCATGAAAATTAGAAAAGCAGACCCCATATTTTACAAAGAATATGACGTCCCAAATCCCAAGTTTGTGTGATGCTGTTTTGTCCTTCTGGCAGTCTTTCGCCATTTCTCTGAACAACATGTTACCTAAAATTATACAAATGGCTACACATGAGCCTAACATTGTCGGGCTTGATTCCATTACATTTATACATTTGTGTCATGTACGCTTTCTTCAGAAATGCCTCTTTAATGCCGTTCACGTCCCCCACATGCTAGGATAACCCACATAGTCTTATTTTAATGGCGCAAAATTTACATTAAAGCTGTCATAATTTCACATTACTGCTTCTTTAGATTACTGAAATAAATGTCTTAATGTAAAACGTCTTTTAATTCCAATGGGCTGGCTTTGTTCCCAAAAGTGGACAGTCTTTCCAAGCCAAATGTTTTTCCCTTAGTCAACTGAACAACAGGGTTCCCATGACGCTCTTTCATCCCAGGCAATGGAAGCTGAGGAGAGGTGTGAAAGGAATTCACACTTCCTTGTGATAGGGCCAGTACCCCTTGATCCATTGTCCCCGGCTGCAAAAGTGCTGGCCAGTCTGACGAGGTCTCAAATTCCCACACCTTGGTCCTTTCACATTTGTAAAGGGACTTCCTTTCCCAAGGGGCTGGATATCTTCAAAGTGCCTGCCTTGCCAAACTGGTCTGACAGGAATGCCTGAGCTCCAGCCAGGCTGTTGAAGTTCTTTGTGCTGAGAAGAGTAAAATACACAGAGTAAAATACACCTGTATTTTTGCGGCTTCCCAAAATATACAGTTTTGTTTCTGGCATTTACAGTATTATTTCTTATTTAGCTGTCATAATGTCATTTTATTTCTGTGTAAAGCAGTAACACAGGTTAATTTTATTTTTGTATCCATTTAAAAATGAGGCATTCCTCGCATTTTGTTTTCAGTCAGCTTTTATAACTCTGGTCAATTTCTACCCACGGGGATATGTTAAAGAAATTGGTTCTTTGAAACAGACATCAGGAAAAGGAGAGAGAGAGCTTCTTTGAAATGCTGTGCGTGTGTTTAATTTGTTTCCAAAGTAATTGTTGAATGCGGCCTGAAATATAATTCCTGCTTTTCATAGACTTTATTTGGCACCACAATGCCGTTCAGGGAGGAATGGCCCTTATAGGATGATGTTCATTCTGAGTATAGATGGGCATGGCTGTGTTTTACTGGAACCAAACGTGGTGATGTTTGAAGATGAAAATAGCACCAGTGCAAGGTTGTTTTAAACGCAGAACATTTTCTTTTGCAGTTTGAAGTTTTGAGCTGACAGCATAGCAGCGCAGAGCCATTCTGCCTTGGAATCCTTCTCTTTTTTGGTGCACATGAAGAAAATAAATGCAGCCATTCTCGGGATGTCTGTGCTCCATCTCGCCCCATATGTGCTCATCAGACACAGAGCAGCCATGATTTCTGTAACTGCTTAAATGCAGTTTTGCGGGAGGGAATATGTTCTCAGCAGCCACAGCGCATCCATTATTTCTGTAACTGCTAAAATGCAGTTTTGTGATGCAGGGATTTCTGTTGGGCTGGTAAATGTAGCTCACAATGTGATTTTACTGGAGTAATTCTATGGTTTTCCTACATATAGTAGTATAACTATGTGCAAACTCGGATTGATTTCGACCAGTACATTAGAAAATTACGTCTGAAAAAATTCTTTGCCATCACAGATTTCAAGGCACAGAAAAAGACATTACCGGAAGGAAAAACAGATATTACCTTTTCTGAAATGGGAGCTCTTGCTGACTTAGTTGAGCTCCAAAAAGGCCGAACAGTCAATGATGGTCAAGAGATGGAATCAATTGACTTTCAAGAGTTGGACGTTAGAACAGATTGGACAGTCAAAAGCAAATTGAAACAGAAATCAAAGTTCAATACAATAGCTAACACCGCCAACAACATAGAAGCGTTCCAAACACTGGTAATTGAGGACTTAAAAAAACTCAGACGAAACAAAAGATACAAAGAGAGAAGCAATTTGACCATGAAGGACAGAATGGCCCTTAATGAACTTTGCAACCTGACAAACTGTGTGATTAAGCCCTCAGATAAAGGACGAAACATTGTCCTAATGACTCGTGAAAATTATGTTAAAGAGGCATGCAAACAGTTAAATGATAAAAAATGCTATGAAAAATGTGGACAAAATCCAACAAAAGCATTAGAAGAGAAGGTAAAAAAATGTGTAGCAGGTTGGGAACAGAAAGGCATACTAACTGAAGAAAATTGCAAATTTCTACGAACGACCAACTCCATCACACCAACCATATATTTTCTTCCGAAAATACATAAGAACAGTAAAAAACCACCAGGAAGACCGATCGTTTCCCTAGTGGGGTCAGTGTTGGAGAACATGTCGATATTCATAGATGAACCTCTTCTGTCCTTCGTCTCCTCATTACCTTCCTATCTCAAAGACACAAAGGATTTTCTATTGCGAGTTAACAATATACCCTGGGAATCCAACTTCATGATGGCAACCATGGACGTGGTGTCCTTATACACGTCAATTGAACATAATTACGGCAAAAAAGCTTGTGAAAGATATCTAAACACCAGGTCCCTCAACTATCTGGAACACACACAAATGATTGTAGCTATGATTGATCTCTGCTTCACTAACAACATCTTTTTTTTCAATGAAGAATATTTCAGGCAAATACAGGGCACGGCTATGGTGACAACATTTCCCCCATCCTATGCCAATTTGACTATGGGGGCCTGGGAAGCTACAGAAGTATGGACAGAACAGAATCATGATTTTACTGAAATTGTGGTTATCTGGCATTGATATATAGATGACTTATTTGTAATTTGGAAAGGGACAGAGGTTGGTTGGTATGATTTTGTAAAGCATCTGAACCAAAATGAGAACAACTTAAGATTCACAGAAACACACAGTTATTCGTTCATAACTTTCTTGGATGTTAATTTAAGAATAGTGGAGCAAACTCTAACGTGTGAATTACACAGAAAACCCACAGGATCAAATTCGCCACTACACGCTAATAGCGGGCATCCGAAGAGTTTGATCTGGAGTGTACCGTATGGTGAATTTATAAGGTTAAGAAGGAACAGCACAACTTTAGAAACATACGATGCAGAAAGCAAAATCACAGCAAGAGGATTTCGACAACAGTGTTACCCTAAAAAAGTCATTGAAAGAGCGTATTTAAAAGCCAGAAGTCATGATAGACAAATCCTCTTGGCAGACAAAGAAAAAGCTATGAATAATGAGAACGAGGAAGTACGACTCATACTCACGTATGATAGTCAAACCACAGAGGTGAAACGTGTGTTACAGAGACATTGGAACGTTTTAACAATTGATAAGGACATTGGAGGCCTGCTGAAAAAACATCCAGACATCAGTTACAGAAGAAATACTTCAATCAAGGATAAATTGGTCCACAGTTTCATGGATAAAGAAGTAGCCAAGGACACGAGTGCCTGGTTGACCAATCGGAAGAAAGGTTTCAACAAATGCACAAGATGCAATATGTGTAAATTTGCAAAGAACTGCACCACCTTTGAGCATCCAATAACAAAATCAACTGAATATATAAATTACAAAATCACGTGTGATACTGAATATGTAGTATATATTCTGATGTGCAAATGTAAAAAGTGGTACGTGGGCAGTACCAAATGCAAATTAAAAATAAGGGTGCAACAACATGTGAGAGCCATACAAAACAAAGATGCTAACTATCTGATGGCAAAACATTTCACTGAATGCCATAAAAATAATATGGACAGTTTTGCTTTCTTTGGTATCCATGCAATTGAAAATGGCCCGAGAGGGGGAGATCGAGAAAAAAAGCTCTGACAACAAGAAACACGTTGCATCTTGGACTTTGAAACAAAACAACCGCAAGGCCATAACATAGACGAAGAACTATACACTTTCTTAGGGCACTAGTACATGCATTATCATATACAAAACAACCTGGCACTTCTTACCAATAAGGACTGACTGATATAAAGTGTTTTCATAATTGGGTTTTAAAAGTGAAAATCCATTATTGTCTGTATTTTTAACTGCACTTTTTTGATAATATGTTGTGTATTTTGGGGTTTTTTATGCACCTTTTTATATTAGTCACCATGTATGTTTTATTCTGGTTATTGTGAATGGATTTTACTGCAGACTAGAGACATTGAAGAAAAACCGGGGAGGTAACTCAGTGTAAGAGTAGAAATAGATTTCTACACTGATATGAAGTTGAAAGCACTAAGCACTGTATGATACTCGGAGGCTGATATGCACTAAAGCACTAGGCACTTAAGTAAGCTGCTAGCACTAGGCACTTTATTTATGCACTATGCACTTTAAGTAAAAAGGCACTAGGCACTTTATCTAAAGAGATTGTGCAGATTGGACCATGTTGAGGGACTTTTTTAAGGAACTAATGTAATGGATTTGTTGGTTGGACAATTTATATTGAGCGAAAAGTAAATCCTTAAATGATTACTCAATCATGGTTTAACGTAGCTTAATTTTCTAGGGATTAAGCTCTGTTCAAAGATGTCCGCCAGCCGTACCAACACAATTAAGTCCCCTCTTCTATGTTCATGGCCGTTGGATCCCCTTGTCCCATTTCTATGTCGGCAGACAAGTTTTATGCATTTAAACACTATGGTGGTAGCACTTGGGTGTTGTGAGCAAGCGGCAAGTAATGCCGCGAAACGCGTTGACTTTTCTGGGAAGCTACAATGCTGTATTTTAACGAATAAAGAAGCCATTATGGATATGCTGGTCACGGACTGATTATTTAAGCCTGGTTTGAAGGAGAGTGCTCCTCGCATAACTGACGTTCAGCCAGTTCTTTTGAAAATATATATATATATATATATATATATATATATATATATATATATATATATATATATATATATATATAGGTATTCTCCTTAGGTGTTAGTAGTATTTGGCTCTTTAAGGTTCCTTATACGTCCCCGAAGTTCCATATGGTTAGTTGCAATAAGCTGAGTTCCAGATACTGCTTGAGGGTTGACACTAGTATTTTCAGAGCAATACCCTGTTCCTTTGAAGCGTGACCAACTCACCTAGTAATGCATTTTTCTTTGCATTCTGGGACTTGGAGTCCAACCAACATTTATAATATGAAAAATGGCATACTAGAATTCAAAGGAAACAAAACTAAGATTGGCTGTGACAGTCCGAGTCATTTGTTATAAAGTGTGATCTCTGTACTAGTGTGGAGGGAAAGTGCTACGCTTGGATAGCCTCTAGTGAACCATCAGCCATCCAGAGGCTACATCCGGCATGTATTAAAAAAGCATTGTCAATGCCAACAGGTTGTGCTTTTGTGTAGGCATGGCAAAAGGCACTTGCCAGGCACTGCCATAGTGGATTAACTGGTCATTTATGGTAGCAGGCGCAACATTCTTCCGAGTACCTATATAATAGCATCTTTGTTATGATATAATGTATTAATTGATCTTCCAACAAAACCAATAAAAACAATATGTTTTTAAAAAAACGTGCTTTACGTGAATCTGCGGTCAAGTAAACAATGGCACAGCTGGCAGGGAGTGGCTCCCTGAGGCTCAGCTGCACAGTCATCACCCTGCGTCCTGTGTGTTCTTCTGGGAACTCGAGGCGTTCACCATTGACCCTGGCTATTTTTGGCAAGGCCCTCTTCTCTTTACATTACTTCTCTAGGGAAGTGTTCTGAAAGGAGAAGGGTGACTTGCAGCAACATCTGTCTCATGCAGCAAGCTGCCACTCTGCTTCGGCTCTGCCCCCTGTCTCGGCTCCCTCTGTCAGCACAGACCTCTGTTTAGTTCGTTCCCCGCATGTTGCCCGGGGAATTAGTTCATCAGCTTTTCAGCCACTAATGATATGTTGCATTGGATGCTCAATGGAGTAGACAGGCTGAGGCCTGAGGGACAAGCACCGCCCGCTTTTCCCAGGGCCCAACCAGCGACATTAGAAGCCGGGGAGGGGATGAGTGTGGAGTAGGAAGAAGCTGCTCTTGCTCATGAAATAAAAAACAAGCTGATGGCCTTATCACTAAGTTTCATTTCTCGCATTTCTTTAAAGTGCACTGATGCAGCTCAGGGGAGATTTTAATTGGGTGTGGTTACTTCATGTTCTGGCACAGTGCAAATGAGCATTTGGTTGAACTGTGTAGTTTAACTGGTTGGAATTATACAATAACCTAGAATAGTGCTAACTTGTGCTAAGCCTACAGGAAAATGCTAAGGAAAAGCCACAATGAATAAAGTAAATGTACTTTAGTTGAGCAGACCCTTTGCCCTGGCACCTTGTATATAATGGCAGGCCCAGTCTGTTGTGGTGCGCTCTATGCGCACACCGATGCCCGTGAGCCCCCTCCAGTTACAGACTGCACCAGGACACGTCTTTGCAGTTCGGGCTCCCCGGTCGCTCTGCGCAGCTGGGCACGCCGCCTTTATTTCTAGTGCACGCGGCGTTGTGCAGCGTCACTCCGCCGCGTGTGTGCAGTCCTTTGCTCCCTTCCAGCTTTGTGTGTCTTCCTTGTTGCCAGCTGTGCTGTCCAGCCACCTTTTGTCCGGTAGCTCTGCGATGTTGGCTGTCCTCTGGGTTGTAGAGGACTGCCAGAGTTCCAAAAATTCTGTGAATGTGGTATGAGCAGCGCACGAGCACCTTTCCCAGCCGCTACTGCTGCATACCAGACGCTAGGGCACCATGGATTTGTTCCCGCCGGGTCCGTGACTCACCACCGTGTAGCGTCGCCGATGTAAAACACGCCGTGTTCATCAAGCGAACGTTGCGATGGTATCCCATCCTCGTCGCCAGTTGTTGTATAGCCACCCATGCCGCGGGTGGCTCACATGCATACATGCGCACATGCACACACTCAGAGAGACACGGGACGCGATGCTGCCTGCTACGCGTCCCGGAGGCAACTGCCCGCACAAGCGCGGTTTATTAACCTGCGCATGCGCGGGTCCCAAACGAGGCTCACGCATGAACTACAACTGACTGGGACCTCACAGTCCCATGGAGGCAATCAATCAGGGACTGTCAGCAGGAGGCAGGCAGCATGCACCACACCATGGCCGGACTGCACCCTCGATGCCTCACGCCCTCATTCCCCGCCCTAGGATCTATACTAAGGTACAAGCATGTGAGCAACCAAGAATAGAGGGGGTGGGGGGTTTCTGTAACATTATGCCTCTCTCTCTCTCTCTGCTTTGGCTCTAGCATTGGGATATGCCAAACAAGGGTCTATCTTGGGCCCCCAGGAACTGTTCTCTATGCCAAACCTTGCACCCTGCTGAATAATCTGGCCAAGCTTTATTGTCTGATCATGCTCAATTGATTGGTGATTTGTTTGTCAATTCGAAACAAAACAATGAAACAAACCACACATAGTCTCGCCCAACACCATATGGCGGCTACCAACCGAAAAACACACCTGCGCTCAGTGAACGGGGTCACCGAACTGAAGCTGCCAACATCACATCCCAGCTCTCTTTCTCTTTTTCCCACTATGTCCTACTAACTTGCTTTACAGATCCACCAGAGCGTCAAGAGACCACACAGTTGGCAACACTGCGCGGTATAAGAACCTTTAACATAACATAACATTCTAATGTTCTTTTCCATTCTAAAGTGTACCCAACGCTACCGCCCAACCTAATGTATGTGAGGAGCTAAAGTGCGGTGCTCCCTGTGACTTTATTGTCTCCCCCCCCCATGATGATGATTTCTATTCCTATTTAATCGACTTGTAAACTATACTGTCAACACAGGTGCCTTCCTGCCACTGACCTAGAGAGTGGGGAGTTAAGGCTAGTAGCCAATGTCAGAAGTAAAGAACTAGGATTGTAATTTATGGAAAAAGAGAGGGGAAAAGGAAATGACTTTCTGATCAAGGGTTGCTAATTCCAGAGAGAAGGACCGAGAGGAAGCATCCACCCTTACAGGAGGAGCAGGATGGTGGGCAGAAAGAAAGAAATGATCAGGAGATTGGAGTGATCTCAAAGGGGTTTAGTGATTTCTGTTTGGACCAGGAGGCTCCAGGGCCCGACCCCCTGTTCAGACAGCAGGTAAACATGCACCAACATGTGTTTACTCCCTCTGTCTCCACAGGCCATCCCCATCCCTCTGGTCCCCCAGTGATGTTCCCTTGTGCCCCCCACCCTTCTCGCACACAGGTGTTGCCTGTTTTGCTTGATTCTTCTACCCTGCTTCCCCTGGCCCCCTCCAGCCTACTTCTGCAGGAGTCTGTCCTGATACAGTCTGGTTTCACCATCACCGTCTTGTAGCCAATGCTGGATTTGACTTTTATGGACTTCATTGATTCACGGTGCGTCACCCTTTCTCATGGTGGCCCTGAGTCATGCTGTTCCCATCTTCATCTTGTATCCAGGCTTGCAACATTATGTGTGACTACTGACTTCTGCAATTGTATTTGCTCTCCCCTCTTGCTTCTGCAGTCTTTATGACTGCTTACTCTCTGTTCTCTCCTCCCCTCTTCCCCTTACTTTCTTCTATGCACTTACTCTATCAGAATTGTCCCTGGAACTAGTATGATAGCAACCTCGTCTGTCTCCTCCCCACCCCCCCCTGCACTATCTGAATTGTCGTCAGGCCGAGTACGATAGTTAATTTCACATCCTTACCGTTCTTGGCCTGTAAGAATGTCATTGTATTTTTCCTTCTTCTCTCCCTTGCCTTGAAGCGCTTTGAAGCACATTGTGTATAGGCGCTATATAAATAAACTATCATATCATATCATATCATATCAAACCCAGAGTAGATAAGGAGTTGAGTAATCTTCAAAGGACCAGGCAAACAGACTGGACAAGAATGCACTGTTTAACCGGTAGCCATTGAAGCTTGGCAAGGAAAGGAGAAATGTGCTTGGAGCAGGGAAGATTGAATATAAAACGGGCAGCAATATTATGAAGGACCCTGAGATGTTCAATGGCGCAGGAGGGGAGACCGAGGAAGAGTGAACAGTGATAATCCTGATGGGATTGAATCAGAGCAGCCAGTGGCAGCTGAAATGCAGGCAGAGCAGGAGAGGAATAGGAAGATCTGGCAAAGGAGGCAAAGGTGAAAATGCAGCAGGAGGAGGTGGCCAGAAAGAGCAGCACCAGACAACACTGGAAACCACAAATGCCACAAAGTCAGAATGTTTGTCTCATCTGTGTGGTTTCCCTGTTATTGATGTGTAGTTTTGTTGGCCCTTTGGACGTCTGTAGTACGTAAGAGGTATGCAGGTGTTGAAAAAGGAGGTGGCGGTTAGTAAGTTTCTGTTTGGGACTGGGTGTGTGGTGGTTTTATTGTTGATTTCTTGAGTCCGTCCAAACCTTGTCGCCAGTTTGCTTTATTCCAAGAGTATGGTTAGTGGGGGGATGCATTTTTATGTGTGTCTCAGCGAGTTGAATAGCCTGGCTGTCAGTCGTTTTCTGAATTTTAAGTGCTCTTCTGTAGTTCTTATTTTCTTTGGTACCAAGTTCCATAGTTTGGCTATTAAATTGGAGAATGCAGTTACTCCAAATGTCCTTTTCTCATAGTTTTACGTTCCTATTTGAACGTCGTTTACTCGATCTTAAGTTTCTTCCTGGTTGGTAACGGTTGATTATTTCCGCTTGGAGAAATTTGGCTCCTTGTCTGTGTAGTGATTAGTGTGTTGTGCAGAGGGCTTTAATGTAAATGTTTGTTTTACTAATAGCCAGAACAGACTTCTCAGGGCTGGTGTGATGTGGTCTCTTCTGTTTAATCTCAGAAGTAGCCCTGCTGCTGTGTCTGGGATTCAGTGTCATTTTTTTATGAGGCATTCTCACATTCCACTGTAGAGGCTGCATGCATAGTCTAGTCTTGACAGCACCAAGGAGATGATTGTGAGGGTTCTGTGTGGGAAGTTGAGGTAAGGGAGTATCCCTCTTATTACTTGCAGAAGATAGAAGCATTTATTAGCTAATGCGTTGTCTTGGGGTTATAGAGAGAGTCTGTTGTCCATAAGAATTCCGAGGTTTTTTGTCACTGACGATGTCTCCAGTTGGGGTCCCAGGCACGGTGGCCAGCTCAGATGTGTCTGTGTGCATTGTCTATCATTATTTCTGTTTTGGTTGGATTTAGCTTGAGATTGTTGTTAGTCATCCAGGAGTATATGTCGGTGAGGCATTTGTTGAGGGTGGTATTCGTGTCTTGGGCAGAGGTTATCTTGAAGATGAGTTGGGTGTCGTATGCGTAGCTGTATGCTGTTAGTCCATGGGTTTGAATGAGTTTTATTAGGGGGACATGTAGATGTTGAAGAAGAGCGAGGAGAAGCTTTCTCCTTGTGGTATGCCACAAGTGATATTTTTAGTGCTAGATGTAAAAGGTGGTAGGTGTGTTCTTTCTGTTAGGTCCGTGTGGAAAGATCTCAGACATTGTAGCACAGATTTGTCAATGCCGCACTCCTCCAGTCTCTTTATTAGTGTTGTGTGTCTGATTGTGTCGTAGGCGGCTGATATGTCTAGTAGTGTGAGGGCCGACTGGGTGCTGTTGTCTGTGTTTATTTTTAGGTCAACCCATATGGAGAGTAGTGTGGATTCCGTTCCTCTCATGGGTCTGAAGCCAACTTGAAGTAGGCTTTGAGAAATGGCATAGGAGATGGAGGTGATGAGGGCGCAGACACTACAGGAGAATGACATTATGGGCACCTTGGCATGAGATGGCCTGGCCAACAGTGTTGTGGGCGTTCAAGGACTATAAAGTCATGCAGCTCCAAATCTGTCTCCCGAAAGCCACTGACTATCCTGATCCTGGCGAAGAGAAGGGACAAAAGGTTTGTGAGAGTGCAGGCGAGAAAAGTAAAGCCGAAGCAGAATTTTAGTAGGGTCTGGTCCTCCTGATTGGACAGAATTTCCCACAACCCTTCATTTTTAATGTAACCCTACTGCCCCAGGCTGAGCCTACCCCCAACCACATGTTAAAATGCTCCCCTCCCAACCTGCAGTTTGCAGCATCCTAATGATCGACTGCCTAAAAGTCTTGCTGTACTTGTGCCCTTGCTGACAGCCATTGGGCCTCATTAGAAGTTTGGCGGTAGCCTTGCTGGTAAAACCGGCAGGCTGCCGCCAAACTTCCAAAAATTTCCGGCGCCGCCGAATGGGCAATTACCGGGTCAATACGGCCCTGCCGGACCCGGTAATTGCCCATTTGCAGGCACTGGAAAGAAGATGCTCCCCATTCCCCATAGGGCCGAACGGGAATGGGGAGGTCGGATGCACCAGCACCTTTTATAATGCTGCCGGTGCATCCGACATGCTGTGCTCGCGGATGCCTTTCTGCCCACCAGGTCCGACCTGGCAGGCAGAACGGCACCCGCGAGCACAACTCGTAGTTTGCCGGTACGGGTACTACAGTACCGGCATGCTTACCGGTACCGTAGTTCCCGGACCGACAAACTTATAATGAGGCCAATTGCGATTTTCTCCACTGGCAGTAAACCTAAAGTCAATAAACAATTGTGAAGGGAAGTGAAGGTAGGAGACAGATGAAATGCGAGAAGGGACTCACAACCTGTAGGTGGTGTTTGGTTATTTACACATCCATTGGCGATGCTAGCCCCCATGGCCATTCCCATCCACTTCCTGCCAATCCCCACCCAGAACACTCTACCTCACCCGGGGAACTCTTTGGGGCTTGTTTTATTGAGCTTTGTAATTAGGCTGCAGAGACCCTTTACAGTAAACATGCACATAGACGGGACCCCACCGCCAAATCTTGATAATTTGCATGGCTGAGCTCATACGTGCAGGGCAAAAGACGGCATACAAGTGTGCACGCTGCCTTTTCGCCTGAACTTTTGCACTCTAACCTGCAAATGAAGTAAACGCTGCCTGCCATGTACACATATCAAGCAGCGTTTACAATGGGTTCCTATGGGGTCCACCTGCTTTTTGCTGGAGCAATTGCGCCGGCATGAAAATGCATGCTTGTGCAAATGCTGGCACAGAGCGGAAGGGAGGCGTCAGAAACTCAAATCGCGTTCCGCCCTTCCTCTGCGCCACACAAATGGACGTAAATGAGCCGTGTTGGGAATCAGTAGCGTAAAGGCCTTACTCAAGACTTTTACGCGGCTGATTATTCCCATTACGAGGAGCCCAAAATGAGCTCCTTTGAGTCTATCTCTGTGCTTTCTGATCAGCTTCTGAATCATAATGGCTAAATTGCTGCTGTAAACCAGCCAAACTAGCTCTGAGTGTTTTAATTCTCGTTAACAAGTAACCGTTGGCCCACTGCACATTTGTCTTCAACTCCTCAACCTTTCTAGATGAACTACCGCGTTTCAAAACAGAAAAAAAAAAAAAATTGCAAATAAATGGCCGCCGGGAAAGGGAAAACATAGTCCGTTTTCCCTTTCCATGGCGGCCATCGGGAGCGGACGCGCTGGGAACAGAAGTGTTTCCAGCGCGTTTGCTCCAAGAAAAGAAGAAAAAAGAAGATAAGTGGGGTTGGGAGGGTGGGGATGGGATAGTTTGCGGGGGAGGAGGGTGGAGGAAAAAAAAACGCACCTGAGTCGCCGGCAGGAGACGAAGGCAGCATCCAGCCATGGGGAGGCTCAGAGCAGGGATTGCCCCATTTCGACCCTCCTCATTGGCTAAGGGGCTGCAACGCCCCTCGCCGGGAACAGAGTACCCGGCACGCACGGCGTACACAGGAATACCGTGTGGTATGGCTCGGAAAAGAGCCAATCCACACGCTGTATTCCCGGTGCGCAGCACGTGCCGGGTACTAATGTGTGATAACAAGGCTTTCAGTGTTCTCTGAAAGGGGAATCAGTGACCTGCCCCTTTGTGAGGGGGCATAGCTCAGGGGCAACCCGCTTGACTTGGAAGCAAGACAGCCCAGCTTCAACAGAGGTTTGAATACTTGAATGTTGTCTTCATAAAAAGAGAAGATTATGAAGAAGTGATTCCTGCGCCTGTCTGCTCACCTGGGCCAGCGCCTGAGATAACCCGCCCGTGTGCCTTTGCCGGTGAATGAGCCAACTTACATTTTTGCAGGACTTGTAAAGCACTTTAGAAGGGAGTTGTGATCAGGTTTGCAGCCAAGTCACAAATCTCTGCGTGATGCCTCCTGTTACTGACTGCATCCTGACTTTACCCAGTGTAACCGTTGCCCCACTGCACATTTGTCTTCAACTCCTCAACTTTTCTAGATGAACTGTTGCCTCACTGCATTGTTCTCCTCAAGTCTAGATGAATTGTTGCCCACTGCATTATTCTCCTCAAGTCTAGATGAACGGTTGGCCACTGTATTGTTCTCCTCAGGTCTAGATGAGCTGTTGCCCACTGTATTGTTCTCCACAGGTCTAGATGAGCTGTTGCCCAATGCATTGTTCTCCTCAAGTCTAGATGAACGGTTGGCCACTGTATTGTTCTCCTCAGGTCTAGATGAGCTGTTGTCCACTGTATTCTTCTCCACAGGTCTAGATGAGCTGTTGCCCACTGCATTGTTCTCCTCAAGTCTAGATGAACTGGTGTCCACTGTATTGTTCTCCTCAAGTCTAGATAAATTGTTGCCCACTGCATTGTTCTCCTCAAGTCTAGATGAACGGTTGGCCACTGTATTGTTCTCCTCAGGTCTAGATGAGCTGTTGCCCACTGTATTGTTCTCCACAGGTCTAGATGAGCTGTTGCCAACTGCATTGTTCTCCTCAAGTCTAGATGAACTGTTGCTCCACCATATGAATGTCTGCCCTTCTTTAACTCTTGCCCCATTTTATTTTGCTTCTTAACTGAATTGTTTGCTCTATTTCAATGGTTTGACCCAGTTTATTCACTGCCCCACTATATTTTACTTCCTAAAATCATAGATTAATTGTCTGCCCATGGTATGAAGTTTGCCCCAACACCTGCACTCTCTTCTTCACAGTCAAACAGACCATAAGCAGATCAGCTATGCCGCAAGCAGACAGCAATTTATAATCCCTCCCTACAGACATCGAACAACAGAATTCTAGGTACGACGTTCTTTAATCGTCAGGCATTTCAAAGCCTGCTGTTTAAACGTGTTTGACAGTTCATTAAATTTTTTAGGGGGGGTGAACGAAAGGGCAGATAAGTGGTTGGGGGGGTTCGGTATAGGTAAAAATAGGTGCAGGATAGGAGGATTGGGGGGACCCACCCCCCCTGAAAAAAAAGATTTGATGAACTGTCAAACACGTTTAAATTGCAGGCTTTGAAATGCCCGACGATGAAATGACATAGAACCAAATTCCACACCTCAACAACCAACTTACATACAACCTGCCCGGCCAATGTGCCCTAGCACCATGCCCACACGAGCCACCCATCTGGGCACAAATGTCGCTAAGTCCTTGGCACAGACCACCTAGAAACATATCTGTGAACAGTGCCTGGGAACTTCTAGACGGCATGCATCAACACAGCAGCAACGCTATCTTGCCTTTTCCCTCTCTCCAAAATAACCTAACCCACCCTCCTTTTTCAAATTGGCAAGAGTGCCAGAAGACCATGCAAATGGCAGTGGCGCGTAGTATAAGTCCCAGTAATACAACATAACAGTCTGCATGCTTAGGCAAGGATGAAAAGAGGGGTCTAAAAGGAGACTGAAAAAAAGGGAGGAGCTGGGCACAGGGGTGAAAGAGAGGGTAGAAAAGAGGTGGGGCAGAGAAGGAGAAAGAATGAGATAAAGAGCAAACAGAGAGATACACAAATAGTGAGGCAAATAGAGAGGGATATTTAGAGATAGAGAGAGTAGGAGTGCAAGAGTGTGATACAAACAGAGAAGGACAAACACAAGCAGAGGTGGACGTCCAAAGAAAGAGAAACATGTGAGTTCAAACGGGGATAGCATGAATGTGAGATTTAGAGAGAAAGAAACAGAGCAAAAAAGCAAAATGGTAAGAGCTAGAATTACAGAAACAAAAAGGGTACACGTGAATTCCAGAAAGAAAAGCGCAAAGAAAGGGTAAAGAGGCAATGGAAATGATCTTTCTCTGCAAAGTTCTTTTGCCCACCAGGGGCAGTATTGCAGTAGCTTTCCACGGTGGCCAAAGCTTGTAGTGCATATGCTCTTGTGCAAAGGAATACTTTTTATCCTATGGAAGGGAAACATATGCAACTTGCAAACAATACACCATGGGGCAAAGCTTTCACGGAAACACTTAGGCGCCATACAAATGTCCAATAGATAAATAAATAAAATACTGGCCTAGACTAGTGAGTTCTTGTGCTTCTTTTGTATCCAAAGCAGTAGCCCAGTGTATAAAGGTCAAGGATGCTCACATTCTCTGTACCTGGTACTTAGATCCTTACATTTTGCTTCTAGGTTATGGATCCTAATGGCCAAAGTATCCATCAAGGATGGGCAACCATATCAGCTGTGCCAAGCCTATGACTCTCACACTGTTTACTGGATGCAGCTCATGTGCCAAGTCATGTATACTCAGCCACTCTGCATCCAGGCCAGAAAACTTGACACCCTGTGCCAATGTGAGAAACCCTTTAGTGCGTTTGAACATATCAGGATGCAGGCCATCCTCACACCACTTAGATGGACTAGGAGCACACTGAGTATGTGAGTTTAAATGGCCAGGAACAGCCAGTATGCGTGTAATGAAAGCTCACTCATTTTCAAAGGGGAAGACTCCAGAGACTGTAGCTAGAATAAGTAAGATGGTGGCATGGGATACATATGAGCCATCATCCGCGTCAGTGAATAAGATGGTGCATGGGATACATATGAGCCATCATCCGCGTCAGTGAATAAGATGGTGGCATGGGATACATATGAGCCATCATCCGCATCACTGAATAAGATGGTGGCATGGGATACATATGAGCCATCATCCGCGTCAGTGAATAAGATGGTGGCATGGGATATATATGAGCCATCATCCACGTCAGTGAGTAAGATGGTGGCATGGGATACATATGAGCCATCATCCGCGTCAGTGAATAAGATGGTGCATGGGATACATATGAGCCATCATCCGCGTCAGTGAATAAGATGGTGGCATGGGATACATATGAGCCATCATCCGCGTCAGTGAATAAGATGGTGCATGGGATACATATGAGCCATCATCCGCGTCAGTGAATAAGATGGTGGCATGGGATACATATGAGCCATCATCCGCGTCAGTGAATAAGATGGTGCATGGGATACATATGAGCCATCATCCGCGTCAGTGAATAAGATGGTGGCATGGGATATATATGAGCCATCATCCACGTCAATGAGTAAGATGGTGGCATGGGATACATATGAGCCATCATCCATGTCAGTGAATAAGATGGTGGCATGGGATATATATGAGCCATCATCCACGTCAGTGAGTAAGATGGTGCATGGGATACATATGAGCCATCATCCGCGTCAGTGAATAAGATGGTGGCATGGGATATATATGAGCCATCATCCACGTCAGTGAGTAAGATGGTGGCATGGGATACTATGAGCCATCATCCGTGCCAGTGAATAAGATGGTGGCATGAGATACATATGAGCCATCATCTGCAGTCAGTGATTTTCTGTCTGCATTACAATTCAATAATCCTCAACAATTGTTGCACTGTGCGCTTTGCTTGTTACATGCATGAAGTGCCATCATGGCATGGATTCACTTCCAACCGGTCCTGCTGAGCAGGCCTCTTGAACCTCGGTTTCCTACAAGATAAAGCGAAGAGAGTTACAATAGCACCATTTCATCTCACTCTTATTGAACTATAGACTTACAGACCCATACACTCACAAAATCTCTTAGGTGTCCACTTACGTTATGGACATGCGTGGAATACTTTATTCAATATAATGCACAGGTACCGCTATATAGAGCGTCTTTCATTGCCAGCTGCACTGAACCTGAGAGGATCAGCCCCTGGTGTGGCCTCATTTTACCAAGCAGGAGTGGTGGTACACATGTTTCCCTGCCCCATGCACCTCTTTTGGTGTGATGGAGAGTTCTTGGGAACTAATATGTTCTGGTTTTTGCTCCTCGTGATTCAAATGTTGCCCCACAATTGCTGCATTCCTCACCAGACAAAGAGGATGATGGTAACAGAAAAGAGCCTCTCAGTAGGCTGGTCTGGGGTGAGCCACCTACTGAGCTGGCACTGAATCTGTTCCCATTGGACACCTGCAATTGTTTGTTCGTGTCGTGATTTACTTTGTTGGGGCCTCCAGCCAATGCACTTACCCTTAGGTGGCATCACATTAGCATCCAGGCCCCCCTGCTCCTGGTCTAGTACGTCACAATGGATACCAGACTAAAGCAAGATCTTTTACTCGTGTGACCACCAAATGGGATGGTACCATGTTCCCCTGTCCAATAGACCTCCATAAACACCCACTGGCTACTGGTTGCAGCCAGTCTAAAAAAATATATATATATATCTAATGTTTGCCCAGGGGTATAAATGGAAGACAGCAGGGGTAACAAGGGAGACCTAGCAACCCCCAAATGACATCCCTGATAAATGCTTAGCTGCATTATCACATTTTCGTAAAGGGTACGCCTTTAGCTCTCTGCACAAATATGGTCTCAGGCTGAGGGACGGGCGGGGGTGGCTGTGGACCTTTTCTGATTTCCTATGATATGTTGACTGTTCACAGGTGGCAGTGGGTGATCATCTGTAATTGTGAATGTAATATTTCAAGATTTTTCTGGTTAGAAAACAGATTGTTGCATTGAACTGATACTGAGGCAGCATGTAACCCTTTTTTGTAAGGGCATGGTTCCAAGCCTCCATGCCTTAGAGAACTCTATGCAGGTTGATACAGGCATCAGCCTGTTCTATTAGTTTACTGTCAGTAGAAAGCAGTGGCTCCTAATCATAGGAAATCGTTCCGCCAGCAAATAATATGGCAGACACCAGGGATTTAAGTGCGCCAGTGCTAGCCAGGGCCCAGGCAGTCTCTAAATATTGCACTTTAGTCAGAGCACTGCGGTGACTCTCCGAACTGACTTGCAACCCTGATTTCTTCCCCAGTAAGGTAAATAAAAAGATGAGTACCGATGATGCTCTTAGCCAGTAGAAGTCCCTATTAGCTGTGTCTAGAATCACAAAATCAGTTAAAGGCATGTGGAATTAGGTTGTTTTCAAACATGTAAGGAAAAATATAAGAGAATCAGTGGCGCAGCACCATTGAGCTGACCGGGCTTCTGATCCCCTTGGAATTTTGGGCTTTGTTGACTCGACCTGGCTGAACTACAGAGCTGTGGCCGGACAGAACAGCACACAGATGTTAAAAGGCGCCCGGGCTTCGCTGTTAGCAAAGGTCTTGCAATTATTAACGTATAGCATTTCACTCTTAGCACCTGCATTCACATGCGTACATTTTTAGCCAATTGAAATCGTGATGTGGGGTTAGTACTTGCATGCCAGACAAGTGATTGGAAGGGTTGAGAGGGGACATGAGACTGCTCATTCTCATGCAGTCCTTAAGTGGGTGCTTTCAGACTTAATGGAGGAAGTTAACTGCTTGCAACATTTAAGCTGCACTAGAATAGTCTCACTAGAATATGTAAGGAAGTTAGAGGCCCCCACACAAATAAGTTTGCCCCTCCTCCACCGTCTCTGAAGTTAGCGTCTCTCCCAGCATTTGAAGGATTAACCCATTCACCCCCTGAAATGTAGGTTTCGTTGCACCACTGAAGAGAATACATTGATTTTTGCAATGCACTATATTAAAGTATTGTCATTACAGTGATTTTCATTAGTACATAAGAGCCATGGATTTCTTTCAAAGGAACTGATGGATGTATGGTGCACTGACATACTGATTTGATGTTCTCTTTTATATTGGAGTATATTTATTTTGATCAATATTTTTACAGCTCAATAATTAAATTGTACTACATCTTTCAAAGATTAATTTACTCCTTTTCATTGCATGTGTGAAAACGTGATAGGGTCTGTTAGGTCACGTCTTTAATTATACAGGCCCCATCTCTTTTCAAGGATTATTAGCTACTTACAATTTGCATCTGCGCCAGACCTGTTAGGCCCCAACCCCCAAATAACAGAGCCCCCCCACCCTCTCGATTACTTGCACAACTTACCACACTGATACACACATCTGCTACTGGTTCGGATAACAAGGAAGCTTAGAACATCCTTAAACACAAGATCGACAAAAATACAGTAACCGTTCCAGAGCCCCTTGCAGGGTTTCCTGTCTAGGCCAGAAGGCCATGCCTGAAGCTTGGCCAGATCACTGGCAAGTCACGTGACATAATGACTCTCATAACTTTCACGTTGCCTGCAGTTCTAGGTTTATCACCCGGCATAATCTTCTAACATTATTAAAACTTTCTTGAACCAATCCCCAATTACCTTTACTCCCATGGTTTCATTAGGTTTGGCTATTAGGTGACGCTGAAAGCACTACCTTTAAGCCGAAACTATTGTCATTAAAATAAGAGCTTTAACATAAGAGCTTGAAATAGGAGCTTTGAATGAGGGTCTCTAATGCTTTTCAATGCAGATGACATCTGAGGATGGATTTGTGTAGTTTGGCTATGTGTCCGACCCATTTAACACTAATCTCTAAGTGAAATCTATATGATTTTCCTCCCATTCCCACCCATCTTCCCTCAAACCACACACCTGTTTGCACTCTTTGCCTGCATTTGTATTGTGTGGTGAATTTATCAACCATTTTCACTTCCAAAATGGCGGCAGCAATGTGTTTATGTTATTTAAACGATATTTGACTTGATTGATGGTTTAAAAAATATTTACAGCATCTTTTAAGTTATGTTACATATTTTAATATATTTAGTTTTAAAAATGAAGAAGTTACTGTTAAATATACGTGTTTTGTAAAATGGCTTTCAAATAGTACATGTACTGATTTGTGAGTGGTGTTCAAGTATCTTGTGATGTAAACATGACCTGATTGGCTGTGTAGTTCGTGATGTCAGCATTATGTGATTGGATCGGTAGTCTGTGTTTGTTTCTACAATCCATTTTGTTTCTATATTCGAAGCGAGCATTAAAGCTGTGTGTCTGCTTAACATTTGAAGACAGAGGTAAAGCAAGTGATTTTCAAGGATGCCTGTTTTATTTTCTCACCTGCTGCAGTCTTATTTCTGCTTGCCTAGGTTCTTAATTGTAGCATCCTGTGTTTTAAGAAGCTTCCGTCACTGTATTAGGGGGAGACTCCTCCTCCTGAGGGAAAGTTCTAAAAGAACCTTTACACTTGCTTACCACTTCAGGTTGTGGTAGTTTTTGCCCTCTAGTGCATTTTATGACATGAGCAATGGCAGAGCAAAGGTTGAGCCGGTTCACCATCAGGATGTTTGCCGCTCTGCGCCAGCCTCTCCTGGAAGACTCCGCCCACGGACTAGCACTGATCGTCCTGCAAACCAATGACAAGAGCACAACCCCAAGGAGCATGAGCTGTCCCATGCTGGCTGCAGTAAGCACACAAGCACGTAGCCGGTTGAGCTCCTGAGACGACTTCACACCTGAAAGCAATCACCCAGCACTGCATGGGGTGGACAGCTCACATTCATTTATGTCATCACACCAGAGGCCAATTCCCACATGCCCCCAAGGTGAGGCCAATCAGATATCGCCAATAGCACAGCGCTGAGGAAAGCAAAAGCTAACATTTCTTCTTATCACCAAAACTAAAGCTAATTTACAACTCATCAGGTAAGACCAATCAACTGGGAATCCTTGGCCTACATCAGTACTGTACTGTATTAACAACTGGGGAAAGTCAAGAAAAAACTATAAATGGGGAGTATGGCCTGGAGAATGGTCATTAGCTTGGTGGATAGGTCATGGGTAAAGCAGGAAGGAGCCAGCACCCCACAAACTCGATTCACAGCAGGGCATAATAATCATAATCATTTCAATAATAAAACCTCGCATTACAGTGCTTAAAAGCGGAAGGAAGCCGCATAAAGTGCTCTATGTAAATTTGTCATTATTGTTATTCTATTATTACTAATATGCCTGGACATTTCAAACTAATTAGTTACTAACCTGTCCTCTGTATTCAGTGTGTTAACATTATAAAGGGTATTCCAGAAGACCAGGGTTCGCGCTACAGTCACCTCTCAGCAGAGTACCCATGGCCCAACGAACCTTCCCCCGGCAATGATGGAGGACTCAGCCAAGGGCAAGTCAGAACTGTCCTTTATTTTCCAAACAGACAGGGATCATACAGGAAAACAAAATTCTCCAGCAATCACAGCCCCTGAGCCCATGTCACAAGCTTTTATGTTATTATGATATCACACTTCCTAACCGTTCCCCAAAAATCTAAGCGTGTGTTCTATTGGGTAACGTGGGTACTATTACCTATATGTGTCCCCTATATGAGTTGTCACACTGGTTCTTCCATGTCAGGTGGGTTTTTCTGAGACTTCCCCAAAACAATCTATTACATTGTTGCATGGCTGCAGGATAGCCTTTGGCCCTTGCCCCATTACACACCACCCCAGGATTTGTGCTCTCTGATTGGCTGGAGCAGGTCCCCCCAGGCCTGGGACCCTGCTCTGTTCACAGCGCTCGTGTACCTTCTCAAGGTAATGAGAAAGACTGTGTGTCCCAATTTTTGCCACTGGTATAGCCACATAGCCTGGGAGAGTGCCTGCAGGTTGCAATGTTCATTGGGCAACACATGTAACAATTCTATCTTTGCTGGGAACCACTTCTCTTCCCACCACGGGTAAAGGGCTATTGTTCGGCTTGGCTGCGTCATGTGGGTGAGGACGGCAGAACTGAGCTTAATTTTTGTCTGCAATTAGTGAGGATTTATTCTGTCATTTTGCAGGTGGAAACCTGCCATGAGAGCCAGGAATGTTCCACCCGCCCTTGTCCTTGGTTGCAAGCACTGGCCTTTTGCTTTGTGCTGCGGAATCTGCATCTCTTTGTTCCTTATTCTGAGGCCTGTGGCTTCATGGTGTCACGGATTTATAAATATATGGCACACTCTAGACCAGGACTCTTTCTACTGGCCAGGGATGTGGCGCACAATAAAAAACGCTTTCAAGTTTATTTATTTCAGATTCAGCTTTGAGAAGGCAGCCAATCTGTCTCACACACCCTTGACGTACACCCCGTGTCGCAATGGACCATGAACCAGGCCGGTGTGTAATAATGAAATATTTATTATTTTTAAAATTCAAATGAAAATCAAACAGATTCAATATAGGGCAGCAATCACCATTGTGGTGATAATTACACAGTAAAATGGGATACACTTAATTTAACTTTCTAATATCAGACATATCAATGCATAAATGAATGAAAGCAAGATTACTTTTTGGGTAATACTTTTTTCAAATGGCACCATGGTTGTGTATTCCCCTTGCAACACTCCCTCAAACCCCTGTTAACCAAGCTTTGTGTTGGTGGAGAGGGGTAGCAAGGAGTCAGGTATACTAGCCAAAAATTAGATTGAAAATCCGACCCACCACCCCTGAATGGGAGGCCAAAATCATATTGAAATTGAGCAAAATGGCACTCAGAATTACTGAATGGTTATTTTACATGTGCGGTTGAATGGATAAGATAGGAATTTGTGTGGCTGTACTAAAGAAGCAAGAAAACCTACAAGCTACAAGGCAAGGGACTAAACAACATGCTTACAAGTGGGAAAATTGACTTTGGGAAGGAAACAGTGCAGCAAAAATCACACGGGGCAAAATTGCAATTATTTAGTTTTCACTGGTTTAAAACGAGCAAACAACTTCAGAAATTAGCTAAACAGACAGAATCGAAAATCTGTTTTACTGATGAGGTACAAAGGCACATAACAGGTATGATACTAAAGTGAAAGGGTGACTCTTTATGGTAGACAGTGTGGTATTTTTGAAAGGAAGGGAAAAATCGGATTTTTAAAAGGGAAACACTTTCACAGGCAAACTCTGTTTTATTAGCAAAATGATTTGTTTTACTGCAACTATATTTTAGTGGCTATATTATTAAAGAAAGACACAGTAGGCAGGGAGGTTAATTTGCAAGGTTAACCTATTCACGCCACGTTCATCTCTATGGAAAATTAATTAATTTATTCAAAACAGTACTAAGGACTTATACAACGGACTGAGATGATTGGGAAAGAATTAAGCTACACATGGAGACTAACACAGATTTTTCTAAGGACAGGATACACAGAGGATTCTGACAATTTAAGAATTTACTAGGGTACTTATAAGATTTCTTATAGGATTGGACAGAATGCAAGGTAACAGAGAGGTGTAAGCAGCTTTTTTGGTTACTGGAGAGGGGTGATACTTACAAAATACACTTGGGTTGGGTAGTTCAGACAGCTAACCGGGTCTCTGGACAGCGGGACAAGGATCTGTCACTGCGCAGCGGCGGGCTATCCTTCAAGGGAACAGTGGGGCAACCAGGGTCTGGTCACAGTGGACATCGGGGTGCATCAGTTGGGAAAAGACAGGTCTGGTCACTGGATTCTCTCAAAGGGTCAGCAGCCTTTCCCCCTTTCTCCCTGAATTATTGGGATTTTTGTAGGGTTTAGTTCTGGATAATTGTCCTGCCTGGATAGGAGGTTCTGCATGGATCTGGATCAGCTGCCCCTGGCCTGGCACTGGAGTCTGGAATCTTGTAGGGTGAATGTTGAATATCTGGATCTCTGGATTTTGAATGTTGGATTTTTGAATGTCCTGACTCTCTCTATGCTTCCTCCTTTTATAAGCAGGATGACATCAGAGGACCTTTACTATATGGGCGGAAATAACCTGGACATACCTCTAAGATAGGATAGGTCAGCCTGTGGATGCTGCCGCCGCCTCCCTGTAAGCAGATTGGCCCCCGGAAGTGACATCAGTTTTAGGGTGTGTGTTTTATGATGTGCATTGTTATAGCACCGTTACTTTTGCCAAAATCAGTTATGAAACAAAACACTTATATTTACAATTGTTGTCATCATGAAAATTAGAAAAGCAGACCCCATATTTTACAAAGAATATGACGTCCCAAATCCCAAGTTTGTGTGATGCTGTTTTGTCCTTCTGGCAGTCTTTCGCCATTTCTCTGAACAACATGTTACCTAAAATTATACAAATGGCTACACATGAGCCTAACATTGTCGGGCTTGATTCCATTACATTTATACATTTGTGTCATGTACGCTTTCTTCAGAAATGCCTCTTTAATGCCGTTCACGTCCCCCACATGCTAGGATAACCCACATAGTCTTATTTTAATGGCGCAAAATTTACATTAAAGCTGTCATAATTTCACATTACTGCTTCTTTAGATTACTGAAATAAATGTCTTAATGTAAAACGTCTTTTAATTCCAATGGGCTGGCTTTGTTCCCAAAAGTGGACAGTCTTTCCAAGCCAAATGTTTTTCCCTTAGTCAACTGAACAACAGGGTTCCCATGACGCTCTTTCATCCCAGGCAATGGAAGCTGAGGAGAGGTGTGAAAGGAATTCACACTTCCTTGTGATAGGGCCAGTACCCCTTGATCCATTGTCCCCGGCTGCAAAAGTGCTGGCCAGTCTGACGAGGTCTCAAATTCCCACACCTTGGTCCTTTCACATTTGTAAAGGGACTTCCTTTCCCAAGGGGCTGGATATCTTCAAAGTGCCTGCCTTGCCAAACTGGTCTGACAGGAATGCCTGAGCTCCAGCCAGGCTGTTGAAGTTCTTTGTGCTGAGAAGAGTAAAATACACAGAGTAAAATACACCTGTATTTTTACGGCTTCCCAAAATATACAGTTTTGTTTCTGGCATTTACAGTATTATTTCTTATTTAGCTGTCATAATGTCATTTTATTTCTGTGTAAAGCAGTAACACAGGTTAATTTTATTTTTGTATCCATTTAAAAATGAGGCATTCCTCGCATTTTGTTTTCAGTCAGCTTTTATAACTCTGGTCAATTTCTACCCACGGGGATATGTTAAAGAAATTGGTTCTTTGAAACAGACATCAGGAAAAGGAGAGAGAGAGCTTCTTTGAAATGCTGTGCGTGTGTTTAATTTGTTTCCAAAGTAATTGTTGAATGCGGCCTGAAATATAATTCCTGCTTTTCATAGACTTTATTTGGCACCACAATGCCGTTCAGGGAGGAATGGCCCTTATAGGATGATGTTCATTCTGAGTATAGATGGGCATGGCTGTGTTTTACTGGAACCAAACGTGGTGATGTTTGAAGATGAAAATAGCACCAGTGCAAGGTTGTTTTAAACGCAGAACATTTTCTTTTGCAGTTTGAAGTTTTGAGCTGACAGCATAGCAGCGCAGAGCCATTCTGCCTTGGAATCCTTCTCTTTTTTGGTGCACATGAAGAAAATAAATGCAGCCATTCTCGGAATGTCTGTGCTCCATCTCGCCCCATATGTGCTCATCAGACACAGAGCAGCCATGATTTCTGTAACTGCTTAAATGCAGTTTTGCGGGAGGGAATATGTTCTCAGCAGCCACAGCGCATCCATTATTTCTGTAACTGCTAAAATGCAGTTTTGTGATGCAGGGATTTCTGTTGGGCTGGTAAATGTAGCTCACAATGTGATTTTACTGGAGTAATTCTATGGTTTTCCTACATATAGTAGTATAACTATGTGCAAACTCGGATTGATTTCGACCAGTACATTAGAAAATTACGTCTGAAAAAATTCTTTGCCATCACAGATTTCAAGGCACAGAAAAAGACATTACCGGAAGGAAAAACAGATATTACCTTTTCTGAAATGGGAGCTCTTGCTGACTTAGTTGAGCTCCAAAAAGGCCGAACAGTCAATGATGGTCAAGAGATGGAATCAATTGACTTTCAAGAGTTGGACGTTAGAACAGATTGGACAGTCAAAAGCAAATTGAAACAGAAATCAAAGTTCAATACAATAGCTAACACCGCCAACAACATAGAAGCGTTCCAAACACTGGTAATTGAGGACTTAAAAAAACTCAGACGAAACAAAAGATACAAAGAGAGAAGCAATTTGACCATGAAGGACAGAATGGCCCTTAATGAACTTTGCAACCTGACAAACTGTGTGATTAAGCCCTCAGATAAAGGACGAAACATTGTCCTAATGACTCGTGAAAATTATGTTAAAGAGGCATGCAAACAGTTAAATGATAAAAAATGCTATGAAAAATGTGGACAAAATCCAACAAAAGCATTAGAAGAGAAGGTAAAAAAATGTGTAGCAGGTTGGGAACAGAAAGGCATACTAACTGAAGAAAATTGCAAATTTCTACGAACGACCAACTCCATCACACCAACCATATATTTTCTTCCGAAAATACATAAGAACAGTAAAAAACCACCAGGAAGACCGATCGTTTCCCTAGTGGGGTCAGTGTTGGAGAACATGTCGATATTCATAGATGAACCTCTTCTGTCCTTCGTCTCCTCATTACCTTCCTATCTCAAAGACACAAAGGATTTTCTATTGCGAGTTAACAATATACCCTGGGAATCCAACTTCATGATGGCAACCATGGACGTGGTGTCCTTATACACGTCAATTGAACATAATTACGGCAAAAAAGCTTGTGAAAGATATCTAAACACCAGGTCCCTCAACTATCTGGAACACACACAAATGATTGTAGCTATGATTGATCTCTGCTTCACTAACAACATCTTTTTTTTCAATGAAGAATATTTCAGGCAAATACAGGGCACGGCTATGGTGACAACATTTCCCCCATCCTATGCCAATTTGACTATGGGGGCCTGGGAAGCTACAGAAGTATGGACAGAACAGAATCATGATTTTACTGAAATTGTGGTTATCTGGCATTGATATATAGATGACTTATTTGTAATTTGGAAAGGGACAGAGGTTGGTTGGTATGATTTTGTAAAGCATCTGAACCAAAATGAGAACAACTTAAGATTCACAGAAACACACAGTTATTCGTTCATAACTTTCTTGGATGTTAATTTAAGAATAGTGGAGCAAACTCTAACGTGTGAATTACACAGAAAACCCACAGGATCAAATTCGCCACTACACGCTAATAGCGGGCATCCGAAGAGTTTGATCTGGAGTGTACCGTATGGTGAATTTATAAGGTTAAGAAGGAACAGCACAACTTTAGAAACATACGATGCAGAAAGCAAAATCACAGCAAGAGGATTTCGACAACAGTGTTACCCTAAAAAAGTCATTGAAAGAGCGTATTTAAAAGCCAGAAGTCATGATAGACAAATCCTCTTGGCAGACAAAGAAAAAGCTATGAATAATGAGAACGAGGAAGTACGACTCATACTCACGTATGATAGTCAAACCACAGAGGTGAAACGTGTGTTACAGAGACATTGGAACGTTTTAACAATTGATAAGGACATTGGAGGCCTGCTGAAAAAACATCCAGACATCAGTTACAGAAGAAATACTTCAATCAAGGATAAATTGGTCCACAGTTTCATGGATAAAGAAGTAGCCAAGGACACGAGTGCCTGGTTGACCAATCGGAAGAAAGGTTTCAACAAATGCACAAGATGCAATATGTGTAAATTTGCAAAGAACTGCACCACCTTTGAGCATCCAATAACAAAATCAACTGAATATATAAATTACAAAATCACGTGTGATACTGAATATGTAGTATATATTCTGATGTGCAAATGTAAAAAGTGGTACGTGGGCAGTACCAAATGCAAATTAAAAATAAGGGTGCAACAACATGTGAGAGCCATACAAAACAAAGATGCTAACTATCTGATGGCAAAACATTTCACTGAATGCCATAAAAATAATATGGACAGTTTTGCTTTCTTTGGTATCCATGCAATTGAAAATGGCCCGAGAGGGGGAGATCGAGAAAAAAAGCTCTGACAACAAGAAACACGTTGCATCTTGGACTTTGAAACAAAACAACCGCAAGGCCATAACATAGACGAAGAACTATACACTTTCTTAGGGCACTAGTACATGCATTATCATATACAAAACAACCTGGCACTTCTTACCAATAAGGACTGACTGATATAAAGTGTTTTCATAATTGGGTTTTAAAAGTGAAAATCCATTATTGTCTGTATTTTTAACTGCACTTTTTTGATAATATGTTGTGTATTTTGGGGTTTTTTATGCACCTTTTTATATTAGTCACCATGTATGTTTTATTCTGGTTATTGTGAATGGATTTTACTGCAGACTAGAGACATTGAAGAAAAACCGGGGAGGTAACTCAGTGTAAGAGTAGAAATAGATTTCTACACTGATATGAAGTTGAAAGCACTAAGCACTGTATGATACTCGGAGGCTGATATGCACTAAAGCACTAGGCACTTAAGTAAGCTGCTAGCACTAGGCACTTTATTTATGCACTATGCACTTTAAGTAAAAAGGCACTAGGCACTTTATCTAAAGAGATTGTGCAGATTGGACCATGTTGAGGGACTTTTTTAAGGAACTAATGTAATGGATTTGTTGGTTGGACAATTTATATTGAGCGAAAAGTAAATCCTTAAATGATTACTCAATCATGGTTTAACGTAGCTTAATTTTCTAGGGATTAAGCTCTGTTCAAAGATGTCCGCCAGCCGTACCAACACAATTAAGTCCCCTCTTCTATGTTCATGGCCGTTGGATCCCCTTGTCCCATTTCTATGTCGGCAGACAAGTTTTATGCATTTAAACACTATGGTGGTAGCACTTGGGTGTTGTGAGCAAGCGGCAAGTAATGCCGCGAAACGCGTTGACTTTTCTGGGAAGCTACAATGCTGTATTTTAACGAATAAAGAAGCCATTATGGATATGCTGGTCACGGACTGATTATTTAAGCCTGGTTTGAAGGAGAGTGCTCCTCGCATAACTGACGTTCAGCCAGTTCTTTTGAAAAAAAAAAAAACATATATATATATATATATATATATATATATATATATATATATATATATATATATATATATAGTGGTATTCTCCTTAGGTGTTAGTAGTATTTGGCTCTTTAAGGTTCCTTATACGTCCCCGAAGTTCCATATGGTTAGTTGCAATAAGCTGAGTTCCAGATACTGCTTGAGGGTTGACACTAGTATTTTCAGAGCAATACCCTGTTCCTTTGAAGCGTGACCAACTCACCTAGTAATGCATTTTTCTTTGCATTCTGGGACTTGGAGTCCAACCAACATTTATAATATGAAAAATGGCATACTAGAATTCAAAGGAAACAAAACTAAGATTGGCTGTGACAGTCCGAGTCATTTGTTATAAAGTGTGATCTCTGTACTAGTGTGGAGGGAAAGTGCTACGCTTGGATAGCCTCTAGTGAACCATCAGCCATCCAGAGGCTACATCCGGCATGTATTAAAAAAGCATTGTCAATGCCAACAGGTTGTGCTTTTGTGTAGGCATGGCAAAAGGCACTTGCCAGGCACTGCCATAGTGGATTAACTGGTCATTTATGGTAGCAGGCGCAACATTCTTCCGAGTACCTATATAATAGCATCTTTGTTATGATATAATGTATTAATTGATCTTCCAACAAAACCAATAAAAACAATATGTTTTTAAAAAAACGTGCTTTAAGTGAATCTGCGGTCAAGTAAACAATGGCACAGCTGGCAGGGAGTGGCTCCCTGAGGCTCAGCTGCACAGTCATCACCCTGCGTCCTGTGTGTTCTTCTGGGAACTCGAGGCGTTCACCATTGACCCTGGCTATTTTTGGCAAGGCCCTCTTCTCTTTACATTACTTCTCTAGGGAAGTGTTCTGAAAGGAGAAGGGTGACTTGCAGCAACATCTGTCTCATGCAGCAAGCTGCCACTCTGCTTCGGCTCTGCCCCCTGTCTCGGCTCCCTCTGTCAGCACAGACCTCTGTTTAGTTCGTTCCCCGCATGTTGCCCGGGGAATTAGTTCATCAGCTTTTCAGCCACTAATGATATGTTGCATTGGATGCTCAATGGAGTAGACAGGCTGAGGCCTGAGGGACAAGCACCGCCCGCTTTTCCCAGGGCCCAACCAGCGACATTAGAAGCCGGGGAGGGGATGAGTGTGGAGTAGGAAGAAGCTGCTCTTGCTCATGAAATAAAAAACAAGCTGATGGCCTTATCACTAAGTTTCATTTCTCGCATTTCTTTAAAGTGCACTGATGCAGCTCAGGGGAGATTTTAATTGGGTGTGGTTACTTCATGTTCTGGCACAGTGCAAATGAGCATTTGGTTGAACTGTGTAGTTTAACTGGTTGGAATTATACAATAACCTAGAATAGTGCTAACTTGTGCTAAGCCTACAGGAAAATGCTAAGGAAAAGCCACAATGAATAAAGTAAATGTACTTTAGTTGAGCAGACCCTTTGCCCTGGCACCTTGTATATAATGGCAGGCCCAGTCTGTTGTGGTGCGCTCTATGCGCACACCGATGCCCGTGAGCCCCCTCCAGTTACAGACTGCACCAGGACACGTCTTTGCAGTTCGGGCTCCCCGGTCGCTCTGCGCAGCTGGGCACGCCGCCTTTATTTCTAGTGCACGCAGCGTTGTGCAGCGTCACTCCGCCGCGTGTGTGCAGTCCTTTGCTCCCTTCCAGCTTTGTGTGTCTTCCTTGTTGCCAGCTGTGCTGTCCAGCCACCTTTTGTCCGGTAGCTCTGCGATGTTGGCTGTCCTCTGGGTTGTAGAGGACTGCCAGAGTTCCAAAAATTCTGTGAATGTGGTATGAGCAGCGCACGAGCACCTTTCCCAGCCGCTACTGCTGCATACCAGACGCTAGGGCACCATGGATTTGTTCCCGCCGGGTCCGTGACTCACCACCGTGTAGCGTCGCCGATGTAAAACACGCCGTGTTCATCAAGCGAACGTTGCGATGGTATCCCATCCTCGTCGCCAGTTGTTGTATAGCCACCCATGCCGCGGGTGGCTCACATGCATACATGCGCACATGCACACACTCAGAGAGACACGGGACGCGATGCTGCCTGCTACGCGTCCCGGAGGCAACTGCCCGTACAAGCGCGGTTTATTAACCTGCGCATGCGCGGGTCCCAAACGAGGCTCACGCATGAACTACAACTGACTGGGACCTCACAGTCCCATGGAGGCAATCAATCAGGGACTGTCAGCAGGAGGCAGGCAGCATGCACCACACCATGGCCGGACTGCACCCTCGATGCCTCACGCCCTCATTCCCCGCCCTAGGATCTATACTAAGGTACACGCATGTGAGCAACCAAGAATAGAGGGGGTGGGGGGTTTCTGTAACATTATGCCTCTCTCTCTCTCTCTGCTTTGGCTCTAGCATTGGGATATGCCAAACAAGGGTCTATCTTGGGCCCCCAGGAACTGTTCTCTATGCCAAACCTTGCACCCTGCTGAATAATCTGGCCAAGCTTTATTGTCTGATCATGCTCAATTGATTGGTGATTTGTTTGTCAATTCGAAACAAAACAATGAAACAAACCACACATAGTCTCGCCCAACACCATATGGCGGCTACCAACCGAAAAACACACCTGCGCTCAGTGAACGGGGTCACCGAACTGAAGCTGCCAACATCACATCCCAGCTCTCTTTCTCTTTTTCCCACTATGTCCTACTAACTTGCTTTACAGATCCACCAGAGCGTCAAGAGACCACACAGTTGGCAACACTGCGCGGTATAAGAACCTTTAACATAACATAACATTCTAATGTTCTTTTCCATTCTAAAGTGTACCCAACGCTACCGCCCAACCTAATGTATGTGAGGAGCTAAAGTGCGGTGCTCCCTGTGACTTTATTGTCTCCCCCCCCCATGATGATGATTTCTATTCCTATTTAATCGACTTGTAAACTATACTGTCAACACAGGTGCCTTCCTGCCACTGACCTAGAGAGTGGGGAGTTAAGGCTAGTAGCCAATGTCAGAAGTAAAGAACTAGGATTGTAATTTATGGAAAAAGAGAGGGGAAAAGGAAATGACTTTCTGATCAAGGGTTGCTAATTCCAGAGAGAAGGACCGAGAGGAAGCATCCACCCTTACAGGAGGAGCAGGATGGTGGGCAGAAAGAAAGAAATGATCAGGAGATTGGAGTGATCTCAAAGGGGTTTAGTGATTTCTGTTTGGACCAGGAGGCTCCAGGGCCCGACCCCCTGTTCAGACAGCAGGTAAACATGCACCAACATGTGTTTACTCCCTCTGTCTCCACAGGCCATCCCCATCCCTCTGGTCCCCCAGTGATGTTCCCTTGTGCCCCCCACCCTTCTCGCACACAGGTGTTGCCTGTTTTGCTTGATTCTTCTACCCTGCTTCCCCTGGCCCCCTCCAGCCTACTTCTGCAGGAGTCTGTCCTGATACAGTCTGGTTTCACCATCACCGTCTTGTAGCCAATGCTGGATTTGACTTTTATGGACTTCATTGATTCACGGTGCGTCACCCTTTCTCATGGTGGCCCTGAGTCATGCTGTTCCCATCTTCATCTTGTATCCAGGCTTGCAACATTATGTGTGACTACTGACTTCTGCAATTGTATTTGCTCTCCCCTCTTGCTTCTGCAGTCTTTATGACTGCTTACTCTCTGTTCTCTCCTCCCCTCTTCCCCTTACTTTCTTCTATGCACTTACTCTATCAGAATTGTCCCTGGAACTAGTATGATAGCAACCTCGTCTGTCTCCTCCCCACCCCCCCCTGCACTATCTGAATTGTCGTCAGGCCGAGTACGATAGTTAATTTCACATCCTTACCGTTCTTGGCCTGTAAGAATGTCATTGTATTTTTCCTTCTTCTCTCCCTTGCCTTGAAGCGCTTTGAAGCACATTGTGTATAGGCGCTATATAAATAAACTATCATATCATATCATATCATATCAAACCCAGAGTAGATAAGGAGTTGAGTAATCTTCAAAGGACCAGGCAAAGAGACTGGACAAGAATGCACTGTTTAACCGGTAGCCATTGAAGCTTGGCAAGGAAAGGAGAAATGTGCACGGAGCAGGGAAGATTGAATATAAAACGGGCAGCAATATTATGAAGGACCCTGAGATGTTCAATGGCGCAGGAGGGGAGACCGAGGAAGAGTGAACAGTGATAATCCTGACGGGATTGAATCAGAGCAGCCAGTGGCAGCTGAAATGCAGGCAGAGCAGGAGAGGAATAGGAAGATCTGGCAAAGGAGGCAAAGGTGAAAATGCAGCAGGAGGAGGTGGCCAGAAAGAGCAGCACCAGACAACACTGGAAACCACAAATGCCACAAAGTCAGAATGTTTGTCTCATCTGTGTGGTTTCCCTGTTATTGATGTGTAGTTTTGTTGGCCCTTTGGACGTCTGTAGTACGTAAGAGGTATGCAGGTGTTGAAAAAGGAGGTGGCGGTTAGTAAGTTTCTGTTTGGGACTGGGTGTGTGGTGGTTTTATTGTTGATTTCTTGAGTCCGTCCAAACCTTGTCGCCAGTTTGCTTTATTCCAAGAGTATGGTTAGTGGGGGGATGCATTTTTATGTGTGTCTCAGCGAGTTGAATAGCCTGGCTGTCAGTCGTTTTCTGAATTTTAAGTGCTCTTCTGTAGTTCTTATTTTCTTTGGTACCAAGTTCCATAGTTTGGCTATTAAATTGGAGAATGCAGTTACTCCAAATGTCCTTTTCTCATAGTTTTACGTTCCTATTTGAACGTCGTTTACTCGATCTTAAGTTTCTTCCTGGTTGGTAACGGTTGATTATTTCCGCTTGGAGAAATTTGGCTCCTTGTCTGTGTAGTGATTAGTGTGTTGTGCAGAGGGCTTTAATGTAAATGTTTGTTTTACTGATAGCCAGAACAGACTTCTCAGGGCTGGTGTGATGTGGTCTCTTCTGTTTAATCTCAGAAGTAGCCCTGCTGCAGTGTCTGGGATTCAGTGTCATTTTTTTATGAGGCATTCTCACATTCCACTGTAGAGGCTGCATGCATAGTCTAGTCTTGACAGCACCAAGGAGATGATTGTGAGGGTTCTGTGTGGGAAGTTGAGGTAAGGGAGTATCCCTCTTATTACTTGCAGAAGATAGAAGCATTTATTAGCTAATGCGTTGTCTTGGGGTTATAGAGAGAGTCTGTTGTCCATAAGAATTCCGAGGTTTTTTGTCACTGACGATGTCTCCAGTTGGGGTCCCAGGCACGGTGGCCAGCTCAGATGTGTCTGTGTGCATTGTCTATCATTATTTCTGTTTTGGTTGGATTTAGCTTGAGATTGTTGTTAGTCATCCAGGAGTATATGTCGGTGAGGCATTTGTTGAGGGTGGTATTCGTGTCTTGGGCAGAGGTTATCTTGAAGATGAGTTGGGTGTCGTATGCGTAGCTGTATGCTGTTAGTCCATGGGTTTGAATGAGTTTTATTAGGGGGACATGTAGATGTTGAAGAAGAGCGAGGAGAAGCTTTCTCCTTGTGGTATGCCACAAGTGATATTTTTAGTGCTAGATGTAAAAGGTGGTAGGTGTGTTCTTTCTGTTAGGTCCGTGTGGAAAGATCTCAGACATTGTAGCACAGATTTGTCAATGCCGCACTCCTCCAGTCTCTTTATTAGTGTTGTGTGTCTGATTGTGTCGTAGGCGGCTGATATGTCTAGTAGTGTGAGGGCCGACTGGGTGCTGTTGTCTGTGTTTATTTTTAGGTCAACCCATATGGAGAGTAGTGTGGATTCCGTTCCTCTCATGGGTCTGAAGCCGACTTGAAGTAGGCTTTGAGAAATGGCATAGGAGATGGAGGTGATGAGGGCGCAGACACTACAGGAGAATGACATTATGGGCACCTTGGCATGAGATGGCCTGGCCAACAGTGTTGTGGGCGTTCAAGGACTATAAAGTCATGCAGCTCCAAATCTGTCTCCCGAAAGCCACTGACTATCCTGATCCTGGCGAAGAGAAGGGACAAAAGGTTTGTGAGAGTGCAGGCGAGAAAAGTAAAGCCGAAGCAGAATTTTAGTAGGGTCTGGTCCTCCTGATTGGACAGAATTTCCCACAACCCTTCATTTTTAATGTAACCCTACTGCCCCAGGCTGAGCCTACCCCCAACCACATGTTAAAATGCTCCCCTCCCAACCTGCAGTTTGCAGCATCCTAATGATCGACTGCCTAAAAGTCTTGCTGTACTTGTGCCCTTGCTGACAGCCATTGGGCCTCATTAGAAGTTTGGCGGTAGCCTTGCTGGTAAAACCGGCAGGCTGCCGCCAAACTTCCAAAAATTTCCGGCGCCGCCGAATGGGCAATTACCGGGTCAATACGGCCCTGCCGGACCCGGTAATTGCCCATTTGCAGGCACTGGAAAGAAGATGCTCCCCATTCCCCATAGGGCCGAACGGGAATGGGGAGGTCGGATGCACCAGCACCTTTTATAATGCTGCCGGTGCATCCGACATGCTGTGCTCGCGGATGCCTTTCTGCCCACCAGGTCCGACCTGGCAGGCAGAACGGCACCCGCGAGCACAACTCGTAGTTTGCCGGTACGGGTACTACAGTACCGGCATGCTTACCGGTACCGTAGTTCCCGGACCGACAAACTTATAATGAGGCCAATTGCGATTTTCTCCACTGGCAGTAAACCTAAAGTCAATAAACAATTGTGAAGGGAAGTGAAGGTAGGAGACAGATGAAATGCGAGAAGGGACTCACAACCTGTAGGTGGTGTTTGGTTATTTACACATCCATTGGCGATGCTAGCCCCCATGGCCATTCCCATCCACTTCCTGCCAATCCCCACCCAGAACACTCTACCTCACCCGGGGAACTCTTTGGGGCTTGTTTTATTGAGCTTTGTAATTAGGCTGCAGAGACCCTTTACAGTAAACATGCACATAGACGGGACCCCACCGCCAAATCTTGATAATTTGCATGGCTGAGCTCATACGTGCAGGGCAAAAGACGGCATACAAGTGTGCACGCTGCCTTTTCGCCTGAACTTTTGCACTCTAACCTGCAAATGAAGTAAACGCTGCCTGCCATGTACACATATCAAGCAGCGTTTACAATGGGTTCCTATGGGGTCCACCTGCTTTTTGCTGGAGCAATTGCGCCGGCATGAAAATGCATGCTTGTGCAAATGCTGGCACAGAGCGGAAGGGAGGCGTCAGAAACTCAAATCGCGTTCCGCCCTTCCTCTGCGCCACACAAATGGACGTAAATGAGCCGTGTTGGGAATCAGTAGCGTAAAGGCCTTACTCAAGACTTTTACGCGGCTGATTATTCCCATTACGAGGAGCCCAAAATGAGCTCCTTTGAGTCTATCTCTGTGCTTTCTGATCAGCTTCTGAATCATAATGGCTAAATTGCTGCTGTAAACCAGCCAAACTAGCTCTGAGTGTTTTAATTCTCGTTAACAAGTAACCGTTGGCCCACTGCACATTTGTCTTCAACTCCTCAACCTTTCTAGATGAACTACCGCGTTTCAAAACAGAAAAAAAAAAAAAATTGCAAATAAATGGCCGCCGGGAAAGGGAAAACATAGTCCGTTTTCCCTTTCCATGGCGGCCATCGGGAGCGGACGCGCTGGGAACAGAAGTGTTTCCAGCGCGTTTGCTCCAAGAAAAGAAGAAAAAAGAAGATAAGTGGGGTTGGGAGGGTGGGGATGGGATAGTTTGCGGGGGAGGAGGGTGGAGGAAAAAAAAACGCACCTGAGTCGCCGGCAGGAGACGAAGGCAGCATCCAGCCATGGGGAGGCTCAGAGCAGGGATTGCCCCATTTCGACCCTCCTCATTGGCTAAGGGGCTGCAACGCCCCTCGCCGGGAACAGAGTACCCGGCACGCACGGCGTACACAGGAATACCGTGTGGTATGGCTCGGAAAAGAGCCAATCCACACGCTGTATTCCCGGTGCGCAGCACGTGCCGGGTACTAATGTGTGATAACAAGGCTTTCAGTGTTCTCTGAAAGGGGAATCAGTGACCTGCCCCTTTGTGAGGGGGCATAGCTCAGGGGCAACCCGCTTGACTTGGAAGCAAGACAGCCCAGCTTCAACAGAGGTTTGAATACTTGAATGTTGTCTTCATAAAAAGAGAAGATTATGAAGAAGTGATTCCTGCGCCTGTCTGCTCACCTGGGCCAGCGCCTGAGATAACCCGCCCGTGTGCCTTTGCCGGTGAATGAGCCAACTTACATTTTTGCAGGACTTGTAAAGCACTTTAGAAGGGAGTTGTGATCAGGTTTGCAGCCAAGTCACAAATCTCTGCGTGATGCCTCCTGTTACTGACTGCATCCTGACTTTACCCAGTGTAACCGTTGCCCCACTGCACATTTGTCTTCAACTCCTCAACTTTTCTAGATGAACTGTTGCCTCACTGCATTGTTCTCCTCAAGTCTAGATGAATTGTTGCCCACTGCATTATTCTCCTCAAGTCTAGATGAACGGTTGGCCACTGTATTGTTCTCCTCAGGTCTAGATGAGCTGTTGCCCACTGTATTGTTCTCCACAGGTCTAGATGAGCTGTTGCCCAATGCATTGTTCTCCTCAAGTCTAGATGAACGGTTGGCCACTGTATTGTTCTCCTCAGGTCTAGATGAGCTGTTGTCCACTGTATTCTTCTCCACAGGTCTAGATGAGCTGTTGCCCACTGCATTGTTCTCCTCAAGTCTAGATGAACTGGTGTCCACTGTATTGTTCTCCTCAAGTCTAGATAAATTGTTGCCCACTGCATTGTTCTCCTCAAGTCTAGATGAACGGTTGGCCACTGTATTGTTCTCCTCAGGTCTAGATGAGCTGTTGCCCACTGTATTGTTCTCCACAGGTCTAGATGAGCTGTTGCCAACTGCATTGTTCTCCTCAAGTCTAGATGAACTGTTGCTCCACCATATGAATGTCTGCCCTTCTTTAACTCTTGCCCCATTTTATTTTGCTTCTTAACTGAATTGTTTGCTCTATTTCAATGGTTTGACCCAGTTTATTCACTGCCCCACTATATTTTACTTCCTAAAATCATAGATTAATTGTCTGCCCATGGTATGAAGTTTGCCCCAACACCTGCACTCTCTTCTTCACAGTCAAACAGACCATAAGCAGATCAGCTATGCCGCAAGCAGACAGCAATTTATAATCCCTCCCTACAGACATCGAACAACAGAATTCTAGGTACGACGTTCTTTAATCGTCAGGCATTTCAAAGCCTGCTGTTTAAACGTGTTTGACAGTTCATTAAATTTTTTAGGGGGGGTGAACGAAAGGGCAGATAAGTGGTTGGGGGGGTTCGGTATAGGTAAAAATAGGTGCAGGATAGGAGGATTGGGGGGACCCACCCCCCCTGAAAAAAAAGATTTGATGAACTGTCAAACACGTTTAAATTGCAGGCTTTGAAATGCCCGACGATGAAATGACATAGAACCAAATTCCACTCCTCAACAACCAACTTACATACAACCTGCCCGGCCAATGTGCCCTAGCACCATGCCCACACGAGCCACCCATCTGGGCACAAATGTCGCTAAGTCCTTGGCACAGACCACCTAGAAACATATCTGTGAACAGTGCCTGGGAACTTCTAGACGGCATGCATCAACACAGCAGCAACGCTATCTTGCCTTTTCCCTCTCTCCAAAATAACCTAACCCACCCTCCTTTTTCAAATTGGCAAGAGTGCCAGAAGACCATGCAAATGGCAGTGGCGCGTAGTATAAGTCCCAGTAATACAACATAACAGTCTGCATGCTTAGGCAAGGATGAAAAGAGGGGTCTAAAAGGAGACTGAAAAAAAGGGAGGAGCTGGGCACAGGGGTGAAAGAGAGGGTAGAAAAGAGGTGGGGCAGAGAAGGAGAAAGAATGAGATAAAGAGCAAACAGAGAGATACACAAATAGTGAGGCAAATAGAGAGGGATATTTAGAGATAGAGAGAGTAGGAGTGCAAGAGTGTGATACAAACAGAGAAGGACAAACACAAGCAGAGGTGGACGTCCAAAGAAAGAGAAACATGTGAGTTCAAACGGGGATAGCATGAATGTGAGATTTAGAGAGAAAGAAACAGAGCAAAAAAGCAAAATGGTAAGAGCTAGAATTACAGAAACAAAAAGGGTACACGTGAATTCCAGAAAGAAAAGCGCAAAGAAAGGGTAAAGAGGCAATGGAAATGATCTTTCTCTGCAAAGTTCTTTTGCCCACCAGGGGCAGTATTGCAGTAGCTTTCCACGGTGGCCAAAGCTTGTAGTGCATATGCTCTTGTGCAAAGGAATACTTTTTATCCTATGGAAGGGAAACATATGCAACTTGCAAACAATACACCATGGGGCAAAGCTTTCACGGAAACACTTAGGCGCCATACAAATGTCCAATAGATAAATAAATAAAATACTGGCCTAGACTAGTGAGTTCTTGTGCTTCTTTTGTATCCAAAGCAGTAGCCCAGTGTATAAAGGTCAAGGATGCTCACATTCTCTGTACCTGGTACTTAGATCCTTACATTTTGCTTCTAGGTTATGGATCCTAATGGCCAAAGTATCCATCAAGGATGGGCAACCATATCAGCTGTGCCAAGCCTATGACTCTCACACTGTTTACTGGATGCAGCTCATGTGCCAAGTCATGTATACTCAGCCACTCTGCATCCAGGCCAGAAAACTTGACACCCTGTGCCAATGTGAGAAACCCTTTAGTGCGTTTGAACATATCAGGATGCAGGCCATCCTCACACCACTTAGATGGACTAGGAGCACACTGAGTATGTGAGTTTAAATGGCCAGGAACAGCCAGTATGCGTGTAATGAAAGCTCACTCATTTTCAAAGGGGAAGACTCCAGAGACTGTAGCTAGAATAAGTAAGATGGTGGCATGGGATACATATGAGCCATCATCCGCGTCAGTGAATAAGATGGTGCATGGGATACATATGAGCCATCATCCGCGTCAGTGAATAAGATGGTGGCATGGGATACATATGAGCCATCATCCGCATCACTGAATAAGATGGTGGCATGGGATACATATGAGCCATCATCCGCGTCAGTGAATAAGATGGTGGCATGGGATATATATGAGCCATCATCCACGTCAGTGAGTAAGATGGTGGCATGGGATACATATGAGCCATCATCCGCGTCAGTGAATAAGATGGTGCATGGGATACATATGAGCCATCATCCGCGTCAGTGAATAAGATGGTGGCATGGGATACATATGAGCCATCATCCGCGTCAGTGAATAAGATGGTGCATGGGATACATATGAGCCATCATCCGCGTCAGTGAATAAGATGGTGGCATGGGATATATATGAGCCATCATCCACGTCAATGAGTAAGATGGTGGCATGGGATACATATGAGCCATCATCCATGTCAGTGAATAAGATGGTGGCATGGGATATATATGAGCCATCATCCACGTCAGTGAGTAAGATGGTGCATGGGATACATATGAGCCATCATCCGCGTCAGTGAATAAGATGGTGGCATGGGATATATATGAGCCATCATCCACGTCAGTGAGTAAGATGGTGGCATGGGATACTATGAGCCATCATCCGTGCCAGTGAATAAGATGGTGGCATGAGATACATATGAGCCATCATCTGCAGTCAGTGATTTTCTGTCTGCATTACAATTCAATAATCCTCAACAATTGTTGCACTGTGCGCTTTTCTTGTTACATGCATGAAGTGCCATCATGGCATGGATTCACTTCCAACCGGTCCTGCTGAGCAGGCCTCTTGAACCTCGGTTTCCTACAAGATAAAGCGAAGAGAGTTACAATAGCACCATTTCATCTCACTCTTATTGAACTATAGACTTACAGACCCATACACTCACAAAATCTCTTAGGTGTCCACTTACGTTATGGACATGCGTGGAATACTTTATTCAATATAATGCACAGGTACCGCTATATAGAGCCCAATGCGTCTTTCATTGCCAGCTGCACTGAACCTGAGAGGATCAGCCCCTGGTGTGGCCTCATTTTACCAAGCAGGAGTGGTGGTACACATGTTTCCCTGCCCCATGCACCTCTTTTGGTGTGATGGAGAGTTCTTGGGAACTAATATGTTCTGGTTTTTGCTCCTCGTGATTCAAATGTTGCCCCACAATTGCTGCATTCCTCACCAGACAAAGAGGATGATGGTAACAGAAAAGAGCCTCTCAGTAGGCTGGTCTGGGGTGAGCCACCTACTGAGCTGGCACTGAATCTGTTCCCATTGGACACCTGCAATTGTTTGTTCGTGTCGTGATTTACTTTGTTGGGGCCTCCAGCCAATGCACTTACCCTTAGGTGGCATCACATTAGCATCCAGGCCCCCCTGCTCCTGGTCTAGTACGTCACAATGGATACCAGACTAAAGCAAGATCTTTTACTCGTGTGACCACCAAATGGGATGGTACCATGTTCCCCTGTCCAATAGACCTCCATAAACACCCACTGGCTACTGGTTGCAGCCAGTCTAAAAAAATATATATATATATCTAATGTTTGCCCAGGGGTATAAATGGAAGACAGCAGGGGTAACAAGGGAGACCTAGCAACCCCCAAATGACATCCCTGATAAATGCTTAGCTGCATTATCACATTTTCGTAAAGGGTACGCCTTTAGCTCTCTGCACAAATATGGTCTCAGGCTGAGGGACGGGCGGGGGTGGCTGTGGACCTTTTCTGATTTCCTATGATATGTTGACTGTTCACAGGTGGCAGTGGGTGATCATCTGTAATTGTGAATGTAATATTTCAAGATTTTTCTGGTTAGAAAACAGATTGTTGCATTGAACTGATACTGAGGCAGCATGTAACCCTTTTTTGTAAGGGCATGGTTCCAAGCCTCCATGCCTTAGAGAACTCTATGCAGGTTGATACAGGCATCAGCCTGTTCTATTAGTTTACTGTCAGTAGAAAGCAGTGGCTCCTAATCATAGGAAATCGTTCCGCCAGCAAATAATATGGCAGACACCAGGGATTTAAGTGCGCCAGTGCTAGCCAGGGCCCAGGCAGTCTCTAAATATTGCACTTTAGTCAGAGCACTGCGGTGACTCTCCGAACTGACTTGCAACCCTGATTTCTTCCCCAGTAAGGTAAATAAAAAGATGAGTACCGATGATGCTCTTAGCCAGTAGAAGTCCCTATTAGCTGTGTCTAGAATCACAAAATCAGTTAAAGGCATGTGGAATTAGGTTGTTTTCAAACATGTAAGGAAAAATATAAGAGAATCAGTGGTGCAGCACCATTGAGCTGACCGGGCTTCTGATCCCCTTGGAATTTTGGGCTTTGTTGACTCGACCTGGCTGAACTACAGAGCTGTGGCCGGACAGAACAGCACACAGATGTTAAAAGGCGCCCGGGCTTCGCTGTTAGCAAAGGTCTTGCAATTATTAACGTATAGCATTTCACTCTTAGCACCTGCATTCACATGCGTACATTTTTAGCCAATTGAAATCGTGATGTGGGGTTAGTACTTGCATGCCAGACAAGTGATTGGAAGGGTTGAGAGGGGACATGAGACTGCTCATTCTCATGCAGTCCTTAAGTGGGTGCTTTCAGACTTAATGGAGGAAGTTAACTGCTTGCAACATTTAAGCTGCACTAGAATAGTCTCACTAGAATATGTAAGGAAGTTAGAGGCCCCCACACAAATAAGTTTGCCCCTCCTCCACCGTCTCTGAAGTTAGCGTCTCTCCCAGCATTTGAAGGATTAACCCATTCACCCCCTGAAATGTAGGTTTCGTTGCACCACTGAAGAGAATACATTGATTTTTGCAATGCACTATATTAAAGTATTGTCATTACAGTGATTTTCATTAGTACATAAGAGCCATGGATTTCTTTCAAAGGAACTGATGGATGTATGGTGCACTGACATACTGATTTGATGTTCTCTTTTATATTGGAGTATATTTATTTTGATCAATATTTTTACAGCTCAATAATTAAATTGTACTACATCTTTCAAAGATTAATTTACTCCTTCTCATTGCATGTGTGAAAACGTGATAGGGTCTGTTAGGTCACGTCTTTAATTATACAGGCCCCATCTCTTTTCAAGGATTATTAGCTACTTACAATTTGCATCTGCGCCAGACCTGTTAGGCCCCAACCCCCAAATAACAGAGCCCCCCCACCCTCTCGATTACTTGCACAACTTACCACACTGATACACACATCTGCTACTGGTTCGGATAACAAGGAAGCTTAGAACATCCTTAAACACAAGATCGACAAAAATACAGTAACCGTTCCAGAGCCCCTTGCAGGGTTTCCTGTCTAGGCCAGAAGGCCATGCCTGAAGCTTGGCCAGATCACTGGCAAGTCACGTGACATAATGACTCTCATAACTTTCACGTTGCCTGCAGTTCTAGGTTTATCACCCGGCATAATCTTCTAACATTATTAAAACTTTCTTGAACCAATCCCCAATTACCTTTACTCCCATGGTTTCATTAGGTTTGGCTATTAGGTGACGCTGAAAGCACTACCTTTAAGCCGAAACTATTGTCATTAAAATAAGAGCTTTAACATAAGAGCTTGAAATAGGAGCTTTGAATGAGGGTCTCTAATGCTTTTCAATGCAGATGACATCTGAGGATGGATTTGTGTAGTTTGGCTATGTGTCCGACCCATTTAACACTAATCTCTAAGTGAAATCTATATGATTTTCCTCCCATTCCCACCCATCTTCCCTCAAACCACACACCTGTTTGCACTCTTTGCCTGCATTTGTATTGTGTGGTGAATTTATCAACCATTTTCACTTCCAAAATGGCGGCAGCAATGTGTTTATGTTATTTAAACGATATTTGACTTGATTGATGGTTTAAAAAATATTTACAGCATCTTTTAAGTTATGTTACATATTTTAATATATTTAGTTTTAAAAATGAAGAAGTTACTGTTAAATATACGTGTTTTGTAAAATGGCTTTCAAATAGTACATGTACTGATTTGTGAGTGGTGTTCAAGTATCTTGTGATGTAAACATGACCTGATTGGCTGTGTAGTTAGTGATGTCAGCATTATGTGATTGGATCGGTAGTCTGTGTTTGTTTCTACAATCCATTTTGTTTCTATATTCGAAGCGAGCATTAAAGCTGTGTGTCTGCTTAACATTTGAAGACAGAGGTAAAGCAAGTGATTTTCAAGGATGCCTGTTTTATTTTCTCACCTGCTGCAGTCTTATTTCTGCTTGCCTAGGTTCTTAATTGTAGCATCCTGTGTTTTAAGAAGCTTCCGTCACTGTATTAGGGGGAGACTCCTCCTCCTGAGGGAAAGTTCTAAAAGAACCTTTACACTTGCTTACCACTTCAGGTTGTGGTAGTTTTTGCCCTCTAGTGCATTTTATGACATGAGCAATGGCAGAGCAAAGGTTGAGCCGGTTCACCATCAGGATGTTTGCCGCTCTGCGCCAGCCTCTCCTGGAAGACTCCGCCCACGGACTAGCACTGATCGTCCTGCAAACCAATGACAAGAGCACAACCCCAAGGAGCATGAGCTGTCCCATGCTGGCTGCAGTAAGCACACAAGCACGTAGCCGGTTGAGCTCCTGAGACGACTTCACACCTGAAAGCAATCACCCAGCACTGCATGGGGTGGACAGCTCACATTCATTTATGTCATCACACCAGAGGCCAATTCCCACATGCCCCCAAGGTGAGGCCAATCAGATATCGCCAATAGCACAGCGCTGAGGAAAGCAAAAGCTAACATTTCTTCTTATCACCAAAACTAAAGCTAATTTACAACTCATCAGGTAAGACCAATCAACTGGGAATCCTTGGCCTACATCAGTATTGTACTGTATTAACAACTGGGGAAAGTCAAGAAAAAACTATAAATGGGGAGTATGGCCTGGAGAATGGTCATTAGCTTGGTGGATAGGTCATGGGTAAAGCAGGAAGGAGCCAGCACCCCACAAACTCGATTCACAGCAGGGCATAATAATCATAATCATTTCAATAATAGAACCTCGCATTACAGTGCTTAAAAGCGGAAGGAAGCCGCATAAAGTGCTCTATGTAAATTTGTCATTATTGTTATTCTATTATTACTAATATGCCTGGACATTTCAAACTAATTAGTTACTAACCTGTCCTCTGTATTCAGTGTGTTAACATTATAAAGGGTATTCCAGAAGACCAGGGTTCGCGCTACAGTCACCTCTCAGCAGAGTACCCATGGCCCAACGAACCTTCCCCCGGCAATGATGGAGGACTCAGCCAAGGGCAAGTCAGAACTGTCCTTTATTTTCCAAACAGACAGGGATCATACAGGAAAACAAAATTCTCCAGCAATCACAGCCCCTGAGCCCATGTCACAAGCTTTTATGTTATTATGATATCACACTTCCTAACCGTTCCCCAAAAATCTAAGCGTGTGTTCTATTGGGTAACGTGGGTACTATTACCTATATGTGTCCCCTATATGAGTTGTCACACTGGTTCTTCCATGTCAGGTGGGTTTTTCTGAGACTTCCCCAAAACAATCTATTACATTGTTGCATGGCTGCAGGATAGCCTTTGGCCCTTGCCCCATTACACACCACCCCAGGATTTGTGCTCTCTGATTGGCTGGAGCAGGTCCCCCCAGGCCTGGGACCCTGCTCTGTTCACAGCGCTCGTGTACCTTCTCAAGGTAATGAGAAAGACTGTGTGTCCCAATTTTTGCCACTGGTATAGCCACATAGCCTGGGAGAGTGCCTGCAGGTTGCAATGTTCATTGGGCAACACATGTAACAATTCTATCTTTGCTGGGAACCACTTCTCTTCCCACCACGGGTAAAGGGCTATTGTTTGGCTTGGCTGCGTCATGTGGGTGAGGACGGCAGAACTGAGCTTAATTTTTGTCTGCAATTAGTGAGGATTTATTCTGTCATTTTGCAGGTGGAAACCTGCCATGAGAGCCAGGAATGTTCCACCCGCCCTTGTCCTTGGTTGCAAGCACTGGCCTTTTGCTTTGTGCTGCGGAATCTGCATCTCTTTGTTCCTTATTCTGAGGCCTGTGGCTTCATGGTGTCACGGATTTATAAATATATGGCACACTCTAGACCAGGACTCTTTCTACTGGCCAGGGATGTGGCGCACAATAAAAATGCTTTCAAGTTTATTTATTTCAGATTCAGCTTTGAGAAGGCAGCCAATCTGTCTCACACACCCTTGACGTACACCCCGTGTCGCAATGGACCATGAACCAGGCCGGTGTGTAATAATGAAATATTTATTATTTTTAAAATTCAAATGAAAATCAAACAGATTCAATATAGGGCAGCAATCACCATTGTGGTGATAATTACACAGTAAAATGGGATACACTTAATTTAACGTTCTAATATCAGACATATCAATGCATAAATGAATGAAAGCAAGATTACTTTTTGGGTAATACTTTTTTCAAATGGCACCATGGTTGTGTATTCCCCTTGCAACACTCCCTCAAACCCCTGTTAACCAAGCTTTGTGTTGGTGGAGAGGGGTAGCAAGGAGTCAGGTATACTAGCCAAAAATTAGATTGAAAATCCGACCCACCACCCCTGAATGGGAGGCCAAAATCATATTGAAATTGAGCAAAATGGCACTCAGAATTACTGAATGGTTATTTTACATGTGCGGTTGAATGGATAAGATAGGAATTTGTGTGGCTGTACTAAAGAAGCAAGAAAACCTACAAGCTACAAGGCAAGGGACTAAACAACATGCTTACAAGTGGGAAAATTGACTTTGGGAAGGAAACAGTGCAGCAAAAATCACACGGGGCAAAATTGCAATTATTTAGTTTTCACTGGTTTAAAACGAGCAAACAACTTCAGAAATTAGCTAAACAGACAGAATCGAAAATCTGTTTTACTGATGAGGTACAAAGGCACATAACAGGTATGATACTAAAGTGAAAGGGTGACTCTTTATGGTAGACAGTGTGGTATTTTTGAAAGGAAGGGAAAAATCGGATTTTTAAAAGGGAAACACTTTCACAGGCAAACTCTGTTTTATTAGCAAAATGATTTGTTTTACTGCAACTATATTTTAGTGGCTATATTATTAAAGAAAGACACAGTAGGCAGGGAGGTTAATTTGCAAGGTTAACCTATTCACGCCACGTTCATCTCTATGGAAAATTAATTAATTTATTCAAAACAGTACTAAGGACTTATACAACGGACTGAGATGATTGGGAAAGAATTAAGCTACACATGGAGACTAACACAGATTTTTCTAAGGACAGGATACACAGAGGATTCTGACAATTTAAGAATTTACTAGGGTACTTATAAGATTTCTTATAGGATTGGACAGAATGCAAGGTAACAGAGAGGTGTAAGCAGCTTTTTTGGTTACTGGAGAGGGGTGATACTTACAAAATACACTTGGGTTGGGTAGTTCAGACAGCTAACCGGGTCTCTGGACAGCGGGACAAGGATCTGTCACTGCGCAGCGGCGGGCTATCCTTCAAGGGAACAGTGGGGCAACCAGGGTCTGGTCACAGTGGACATCGGGGTGCATCAGTTGGGAAAAGACAGGTCTGGTCACTGGATTCTCTCAAAGGGTCAGCAGCCTTTCCCCCTTTCTCCCTGAATTATTGGGATTTTTGTAGGGTTTAGTTCTGGATAATTGTCCTGCCTGGATAGGAGGTTCTGCATGGATCTGGATCAGCTGCCCCTGGCCTGGCACTGGAGTCTGGAATCTTGTAGGGTGAATGTTGAATATCTGGATCTCTGGATTTTGAATGTTGGATTTTTGAATGTCCTGACTCTCTCTATGCTTCCTCCTTTTATAAGCAGGATGACATCAGAGGACCTTTACTATATGGGCGGAAATAACCTGGACATACCTCTAAGATAGGATAGGTCAGCCTGTGGATGCTGCCGCCGCCTCCCTGTAAGCAGATTGGCCCCCGGAAGTGACATCAGTTTTAGGGTGTGTGTTTTATGATGTGCATTGTTATAGCACCGTTACTTTTGCCAAAATCAGTTATGAAACAAAACACTTATATTTACAATTGTTGTCATCATGAAAATTAGAAAAGCAGACCCCATATTTTACAAAGAATATGACGTCCCAAATCCCAAGTTTGTGTGATGCTGTTTTGTCCTTCTGGCAGTCTTTCGCCATTTCTCTGAACAACATGTTACCTAAAATTATACAAATGGCTACACATGAGCCTAACATTGTCGGGCTTGATTCCATTACATTTATACATTTGTGTCATGTACGCTTTCTTCAGAAATGCCTCTTTAATGCCGTTCACGTCCCCCACATGCTAGGATAACCCACATAGTCTTATTTTAATGGCGCAAAATTTACATTAAAGCTGTCATAATTTCACATTACTGCTTCTTTAGATTACTGAAATAAATGTCTTAATGTAAAACGTCTTTTAATTCCAATGGGCTGGCTTTGTTCCCAAAAGTGGACAGTCTTTCCAAGCCAAATGTTTTTCCCTTAGTCAACTGAACAACAGGGTTCCCATGACGCTCTTTCATCCCAGGCAATGGAAGCTGAGGAGAGGTGTGAAAGGAATTCACACTTCCTTGTGATAGGGCCAGTACCCCTTGATCCATTGTCCCCGGCTGCAAAAGTGCTGGCCAGTCTGACGAGGTCTCAAATTCCCACACCTTGGTCCTTTCACATTTGTAAAGGGACTTCCTTTCCCAAGGGGCTGGATATCTTCAAAGTGCCTGCCTTGCCAAACTGGTCTGACAGGAATGCCTGAGCTCCAGCCAGGCTGTTGAAGTTCTTTGTGCTGAGAAGAGTAAAATACACAGAGTAAAATACACCTGTATTTTTGCGGCTTCCCAAAATATACAGTTTTGTTTCTGGCATTTACAGTATTATTTCTTATTTAGCTGTCATAATGTCATTTTATTTCTGTGTAAAGCAGTAACACAGGTTAATTTTATTTTTGTATCCATTTAAAAATGAGGCATTCCTCGCATTTTGTTTTCAGTCAGCTTTTATAACTCTGGTCAATTTCTACCCACGGGGATATGTTAAAGAAATTGGTTCTTTGAAACAGACATCAGGAAAAGGAGAGAGAGAGCTTCTTTGAAATGCTGTGCGTGTGTTTAATTTGTTTCCAAAGTAATTGTTGAATGCGGCCTGAAATATAATTCCTGCTTTTCATAGACTTTATTTGGCACCACAATGCCGTTCAGGGAGGAATGGCCCTTATAGGATGATGTTCATTCTGAGTATAGATGGGCATGGCTGTGTTTTACTGGAACCAAACGTGGTGATGTTTGAAGATGAAAATAGCACCAGTGCAAGGTTGTTTTAAACGCAGAACATTTTCTTTTGCAGTTTGAAGTTTTGAGCTGACAGCATAGCAGCGCAGAGCCATTCTGCCTTGGAATCCTTCTCTTTTTTGGTGCACATGAAGAAAATAAATGCAGCCATTCTCGGGATGTCTGTGCTCCATCTCGCCCCATATGTGCTCATCAGACACAGAGCAGCCATGATTTCTGTAACTGCTTAAATGCAGTTTTGCGGGAGGGAATATGTTCTCAGCAGCCACAGCGCATCCATTATTTCTGTAACTGCTAAAATGCAGTTTTGTGATGCAGGGATTTCTGTTGGGCTGGTAAATGTAGCTCACAATGTGATTTTACTGGAGTAATTCTATGGTTTTCCTACATATAGTAGTATAACTATGTGCAAACTCGGATTGATTTCGACCAGTACATTAGAAAATTACGTCTGAAAAAATTCTTTGCCATCACAGATTTCAAGGCACAGAAAAAGACATTACCGGAAGGAAAAACAGATATTACCTTTTCTGAAATGGGAGCTCTTGCTGACTTAGTTGAGCTCCAAAAAGGCCGAACAGTCAATGATGGTCAAGAGATGGAATCAATTGACTTTCAAGAGTTGGACGTTAGAACAGATTGGACAGTCAAAAGCAAATTGAAACAGAAATCAAAGTTCAATACAATAGCTAACACCGCCAACAACATAGAAGCGTTCCAAACACTGGTAATTGAGGACTTAAAAAAACTCAGACGAAACAAAAGATACAAAGAGAGAAGCAATTTGACCATGAAGGACAGAATGGCCCTTAATGAACTTTGCAACCTGACAAACTGTGTGATTAAGCCCTCAGATAAAGGACGAAACATTGTCCTAATGACTCGTGAAAATTATGTTAAAGAGGCATGCAAACAGTTAAATGATAAAAAATGCTATGAAAAATGTGGACAAAATCCAACAAAAGCATTAGAAGAGAAGGTAAAAAAATGTGTAGCAGGTTGGGAACAGAAAGGCATACTAACTGAAGAAAATTGCAAATTTCTACGAACGACCAACTCCATCACACCAACCATATATTTTCTTCCGAAAATACATAAGAACAGTAAAAAACCACCAGGAAGACCGATCGTTTCCCTAGTGGGGTCAGTGTTGGAGAACATGTCGATATTCATAGATGAACCTCTTCTGTCCTTCGTCTCCTCATTACCTTCCTATCTCAAAGACACAAAGGATTTTCTATTGCGAGTTAACAATATACCCTGGGAATCCAACTTCATGATGGCAACCATGGACGTGGTGTCCTTATACACGTCAATTGAACATAATTACGGCAAAAAAGCTTGTGAAAGATATCTAAACACCAGGTCCCTCAACTATCTGGAACACACACAAATGATTGTAGCTATGATTGATCTCTGCTTCACTAACAACATCTTTTTTTTCAATGAAGAATATTTCAGGCAAATACAGGGCACGGCTATGGTGACAACATTTCCCCCATCCTATGCCAATTTGACTATGGGGGCCTGGGAAGCTACAGAAGTATGGACAGAACAGAATCATGATTTTACTGAAATTGTGGTTATCTGGCATTGATATATAGATGACTTATTTGTAATTTGGAAAGGGACAGAGGTTGGTTGGTATGATTTTGTAAAGCATCTGAACCAAAATGAGAACAACTTAAGATTCACAGAAACACACAGTTATTCGTTCATAACTTTCTTGGATGTTAATTTAAGAATAGTGGAGCAAACTCTAACGTGTGAATTACACAGAAAACCCACAGGATCAAATTCGCCACTACACGCTAATAGCGGGCATCCGAAGAGTTTGATCTGGAGTGTACCGTATGGTGAATTTATAAGGTTAAGAAGGAACAGCACAACTTTAGAAACATACGATGCAGAAAGCAAAATCACAGCAAGAGGATTTCGACAACAGTGTTACCCTAAAAAAGTCATTGAAAGAGCGTATTTAAAAGCCAGAAGTCATGATAGACAAATCCTCTTGGCAGACAAAGAAAAAGCTATGAATAATGAGAACGAGGAAGTACGACTCATACTCACGTATGATAGTCAAACCACAGAGGTGAAACGTGTGTTACAGAGACATTGGAACGTTTTAACAATTGATAAGGACATTGGAGGCCTGCTGAAAAAACATCCAGACATCAGTTACAGAAGAAATACTTCAATCAAGGATAAATTGGTCCACAGTTTCATGGATAAAGAAGTAGCCAAGGACACGAGTGCCTGGTTGACCAATCGGAAGAAAGGTTTCAACAAATGCACAAGATGCAATATGTGTAAATTTGCAAAGAACTGCACCACCTTTGAGCATCCAATAACAAAATCAACTGAATATATAAATTACAAAATCACGTGTGATACTGAATATGTAGTATATATTCTGATGTGCAAATGTAAAAAGTGGTACGTGGGCAGTACCAAATGCAAATTAAAAATAAGGGTGCAACAACATGTGAGAGCCATACAAAACAAAGATGCTAACTATCTGATGGCAAAACATTTCACTGAATGCCATAAAAATAATATGGACAGTTTTGCTTTCTTTGGTATCCATGCAATTGAAAATGGCCCGAGAGGGGGAGATCGAGAAAAAAAGCTCTGACAACAAGAAACACGTTGCATCTTGGACTTTGAAACAAAACAACCGCAAGGCCATAACATAGACGAAGAACTATACACTTTCTTAGGGCACTAGTACATGCATTATCATATACAAAACAACCTGGCACTTCTTACCAATAAGGACTGACTGATATAAAGTGTTTTCATAATTGGGTTTTAAAAGTGAAAATCCATTATTGTCTGTATTTTTAACTGCACTTTTTTGATAATATGTTGTGTATTTTGGGGTTTTTTATGCACCTTTTTATATTAGTCACCATGTATGTTTTATTCTGGTTATTGTGAATGGATTTTACTGCAGACTAGAGACATTGAAGAAAAACCGGGGAGGTAACTCAGTGTAAGAGTAGAAATAGATTTCTACACTGATATGAAGTTGAAAGCACTAAGCACTGTATGATACTCGGAGGCTGATATGCACTAAAGCACTAGGCACTTAAGTAAGCTGCTAGCACTAGGCACTTTATTTATGCACTATGCACTTTAAGTAAAAAGGCACTAGGCACTTTATCTAAAGAGATTGTGCAGATTGGACCATGTTGAGGGACTTTTTTAAGGAACTAATGTAATGGATTTGTTGGTTGGACAATTTATATTGAGCGAAAAGTAAATCCTTAAATGATTACTCAATCATGGTTTAACGTAGCTTAATTTTCTAGGGATTAAGCTCTGTTCAAAGATGTCCGCCAGCCGTACCAACACAATTAAGTCCCCTCTTCTATGTTCATGGCCGTTGGATCCCCTTGTCCCATTTCTATGTCGGCAGACAAGTTTTATGCATTTAAACACTATGGTGGTAGCACTTGGGTGTTGTGAGCAAGCGGCAAGTAATGCCGCGAAACGCGTTGACTTTTCTGGGAAGCTACAATGCTGTATTTTAACGAATAAAGAAGCCATTATGGATATGCTGGTCACGGACTGATTATTTAAGCCTGGTTTGAAGGAGAGTGCTCCTCGCATAACTGACGTTCAGCCAGTTCTTTTGAAAATATATATATATATATATATATATATATATATATATATATATATATATATATATATATATATATAGTGGTATTCTCCTTAGGTGTTAGTAGTATTTGGCTCTTTAAGGTTCCTTATACGTCCCCGAAGTTCCATATGGTTAGTTGCAATAAGCTGAGTTCCAGATACTGCTTGAGGGTTGACACTAGTATTTTCAGAGCAATACCCTGTTCCTTTGAAGCGTGACCAACTCACCTAGTAATGCATTTTTCTTTGCATTCTGGGACTTGGAGTCCAACCAACATTTATAATATGTAAAATGGCATACTAGAATTCAAAGGAAACAAAACTAAGATTGGCTGTGACAGTCCGAGTCATTTGTTATAAAGTGTGATCTCTGTACTAGTGTGGAGGGAAAGTGCTACGCTTGGATAGCCTCTAGTGAACCATCAGCCATCCAGAGGCTACATCCGGCATGTATTAAAAAAGCATTGTCAATGCCAACAGGTTGTGCTTTTGTGTAGGCATGGCAAAAGGCACTTGCCAGGCACTGCCATAGTGGATTAACTGGTCATTTATGGTAGCAGGCGCAACATTCTTCCGAGTACCTATATAATAGCATCTTTGTTATGATATAATGTATTAATTGATCTTCCAACAAAACCAATAAAAACAATATGTTTTTAAAAAAACGTGCTTTACGTGAATCTGCGGTCAAGTAAACAATGGCACAGCTGGCAGGGAGTGGCTCCCTGAGGCTCAGCTGCACAGTCATCACCCTGCGTCCTGTGTGTTCTTCTGGGAACTCGAGGCGTTCACCATTGACCCTGGCTATTTTTGGCAAGGCCCTCTTCTCTTTACATTACTTCTCTAGGGAAGTGTTCTGAAAGGAGAAGGGTGACTTGCAGCAACATCTGTCTCATGCAGCAAGCTGCCACTCTGCTTCGGCTCTGCCCCCTGTCTCGGCTCCCTCTGTCAGCACAGACCTCTGTTTAGTTCGTTCCCCGCATGTTGCCCGGGGAATTAGTTCATCAGCTTTTCAGCCACTAATGATATGTTGCATTGGATGCTCAATGGAGTAGACAGGCTGAGGCCTGAGGGACAAGCACCGCCCGCTTTTCCCAGGGCCCAACCAGCGACATTAGAAGCCGGGGAGGGGATGAGTGTGGAGTAGGAAGAAGCTGCTCTTGCTCATGAAATAAAAAACAAGCTGATGGCCTTATCACTAAGTTTCATTTCTCGCATTTCTTTAAAGTGCACTGATGCAGCTCAGGGGAGATTTTAATTGGGTGTGGTTACTTCATGTTCTGGCACAGTGCAAATGAGCATTTGGTTGAACTGTGTAGTTTAACTGGTTGGAATTATACAATAACCTAGAATAGTGCTAACTTGTGCTAAGCCTACAGGAAAATGCTAAGGAAAAGCCACAATGAATAAAGTAAATGTACTTTAGTTGAGCAGACCCTTTGCCCTGGCACCTTGTATATAATGGCAGGCCCAGTCTGTTGTGGTGCGCTCTATGCGCACACCGATGCCCGTGAGCCCCCTCCAGTTACAGACTGCACCAGGACACGTCTTTGCAGTTCGGGCTCCCCGGTCGCTCTGCGCAGCTGGGCACGCCGCCTTTATTTCTAGTGCACGCGGCGTTGTGCAGCGTCACTCCGCCGCGTGTGTGCAGTCCTTTGCTCCCTTCCAGCTTTGTGTGTCTTCCTTGTTGCCAGCTGTGCTGTCCAGCCACCTTTTGTCCGGTAGCTCTGCGATGTTGGCTGTCCTCTGGGTTGTAGAGGACTGCCAGAGTTCCAAAAATTCTGTGAATGTGGTATGAGCAGCGCACGAGCACCTTTCCCAGCCGCTACTGCTGCATACCAGACGCTAGGGCACCATGGATTTGTTCCCGCCGGGTCCGTGACTCACCACCGTGTAGCGTCGCCGATGTAAAACACGCCGTGTTCATCAAGCGAACGTTGCGATGGTATCCCATCCTCGTCGCCAGTTGTTGTATAGCCACCCATGCCGCGGGTGGCTCACATGCATACATGCGCACATGCACACACTCAGAGAGACACGGGACGCGATGCTGCCTGCTACGCGTCCCGGAGGCAACTGCCCGCACAAGCGCGGTTTATTAACCTGCGCATGCGCGGGTCCCAAACGAGGCTCACGCATGAACTACAACTGACTGGGACCTCACAGTCCCATGGAGGCAATCAATCAGGGACTGTCAGCAGGAGGCAGGCAGCATGCACCACACCATGGCCGGACTGCACCCTCGATGCCTCACGCCCTCATTCCCCGCCCTAGGATCTATACTAAGGTACAAGCATGTGAGCAACCAAGAATAGAGGGGGTGGGGGGTTTCTGTAACATTATGCCTCTCTCTCTCTCTCTGCTTTGGCTCTAGCATTGGGATATGCCAAACAAGGGTCTATCTTGGGCCCCCAGGAACTGTTCTCTATGCCAAACCTTGCACCCTGCTGAATAATCTGGCCAAGCTTTATTGTCTGATCATGCTCAATTGATTGGTGATTTGTTTGTCAATTCGAAACAAAACAATGAAACAAACCACACATAGTCTCGCCCAACACCATATGGCGGCTACCAACCGAAAAACACACCTGCGCTCAGTGAACGGGGTCACCGAACTGAAGCTGCCAACATCACATCCCAGCTCTCTTTCTCTTTTTCCCACTATGTCCTACTAACTTGCTTTACAGATCCACCAGAGCGTCAAGAGACCACACAGTTGGCAACACTGCGCGGTATAAGAACCTTTAACATAACATAACATTCTAATGTTCTTTTCCATTCTAAAGTGTACCCAACGCTACCGCCCAACCTAATGTATGTGAGGAGCTAAAGTGCGGTGCTCCCTGTGACTTTATTGTCTTCCCCCCCCCATGATGATGATTTCTATTCCTATTTAATCGACTTGTAAACTATACTGTCAACACAGGTGCCTTCCTGCCACTGACCTAGAGAGTGGGGAGTTAAGGCTAGTAGCCAATGTCAGAAGTAAAGAACTAGGATTGTAATTTATGGAAAAAGAGAGGGGAAAAGGAAATGACTTTCTGATCAAGGGTTGCTAATTCCAGAGAGAAGGACCGAGAGGAAGCATCCACCCTTACAGGAGGAGCAGGATGGTGGGCAGAAAGAAAGAAATGATCAGGAGATTGGAGTGATCTCAAAGGGGTTTAGTGATTTCTGTTTGGACCAGGAGGCTCCAGGGCCCGACCCCCTGTTCAGACAGCAGGTAAACATGCACCAACATGTGTTTACTCCCTCTGTCTCCACAGGCCATCCCCATCCCTCTGGTCCCCCAGTGATGTTCCCTTGTGCCCCCCACCCTTCTCGCACACAGGTGTTGCCTGTTTTGCTTGATTCTTCTACCCTGCTTCCCCTGGCCCCCTCCAGCCTACTTCTGCAGGAGTCTGTCCTGATACAGTCTGGTTTCACCATCACCGTCTTGTAGCCAATGCTGGATTTGACTTTTATGGACTTCATTGATTCACGGTGCGTCACCCTTTCTCATGGTGGCCCTGAGTCATGCTGTTCCCATCTTCATCTTGTATCCAGGCTTGCAACATTATGTGTGACTACTGACTTCTGCAATTGTATTTGCTCTCCCCTCTTGCTTCTGCAGTCTTTATGACTGCTTACTCTCTGTTCTCTCCTCCCCTCTTCCCCTTACTTTCTTCTATGCACTTACTCTATCAGAATTGTCCCTGGAACTAGTATGATAGCAACCTCGTCTGTCTCCTCCCCACCCCCCCCTGCACTATCTGAATTGTCGTCAGGCCGAGTACGATAGTTAATTTCACATCCTTACCGTTCTTGGCCTGTAAGAATGTCATTGTATTTTTCCTTCTTCTCTCCCTTGCCTTGAAGCGCTTTGAAGCACATTGTGTATAGGCGCTATATAAATAAACTATCATATCATATCATATCATATCAAACCCAGAGTAGATAAGGAGTTGAGTAATCTTCAAAGGACCAGGCAAAGAGACTGGACAAGAATGCACTGTTTAACCGGTAGCCATTGAAGCTTGGCAAGGAAAGGAGAAATGTGCACGGAGCAGGGAAGATTGAATATAAAACGGGCAGCAATATTATGAAGGACCCTGAGATGTTCAATGGCGCAGGAGGGGAGACCGAGGAAGAGTGAACAGTGATAATCCTGATGGGATTGAATCAGAGCAGCCAGTGGCAGCTGAAATGCAGGCAGAGCAGGAGAGGAATAGGAAGATCTGGCAAAGGAGGCCAAGGTGAAAATGCAGCAGGAGGAGGTGGCCAGAAAGAGCAGCACCAGACAACACTGGAAACCACAAATGCCACAAAGTCAGAATGTTTGTCTCATCTGTGTGGTTTCCCTGTTATTGATGTGTAGTTTTGTTGGCCCTTTGGACGTCTGTAGTACGTAAGAGGTATGCAGGTGTTGAAAAAGGAGGTGGCGGTTAGTAAGTTTCTGTTTGGGACTGGGTGTGTGGTGGTTTTATTGTTGATTTCTTGAGTCCGTCCAAACCTTGTCGCCAGTTTGCTTTATTCCAAGAGTATGGTTAGTGGGGGGATGCATTTTTATGTGTGTCTCAGCGAGTTGAATAGCCTGGCTGTCAGTCGTTTTCTGAATTTTAAGTGCTCTTCTGTAGTTCTTATTTTCTTTGGTACCAAGTTCCATAGTTTGGCTATTAAATTGGAGAATGCAGTTACTCCAAATGTCCTTTTCTCATAGTTTTACGTTCCTATTTGAACGTCGTTTACTCGATCTTAAGTTTCTTCCTGGTTGGTAACGGTTGATTATTTCCGCTTGGAGAAATTTGGCTCCTTGTCTGTGTAGTGATTAGTGTGTTGTGCAGAGGGCTTTAATGTAAATGTTTGTTTTACTGATAGCCAGAACAGACTTCTCAGGGCTGGTGTGATGTGGTCTCTTCTGTTTAATCTCAGAAGTAGCCCTGCTGCAGTGTCTGGGATTCAGTGTCATTTTTTTATGAGGCATTCTCACATTCCACTGTAGAGGCTGCATGCATAGTCTAGTCTTGACAGCACCAAGGAGATGATTGTGAGGGTTCTGTGTGGGAAGTTGAGGTAAGGGAGTATCCCTCTTATTACTTGCAGAAGATAGAAGCATTTATTAGCTAATGCGTTGTCTTGGGGTTATAGAGAGAGTCTGTTGTCCATAAGAATTCCGAGGTTTTTTGTCACTGACGATGTCTCCAGTTGGGGTCCCAGGCACGGTGGCCAGCTCAGATGTGTCTGTGTGCATTGTCTATCATTATTTCTGTTTTGGTTGGATTTAGCTTGAGATTGTTGTTAGTCATCCAGGAGTATATGTCGGTGAGGCATTTGTTGAGGGTGGTATTCGTGTCTTGGGCAGAGGTTATCTTGAAGATGAGTTGGGTGTCGTATGCGTAGCTGTATGCTGTTAGTCCATGGGTTTGAATGAGTTTTATTAGGGGGACATGTAGATGTTGAAGAAGAGCGAGGAGAAGCTTTCTCCTTGTGGTATGCCACAAGTGATATTGTTAGTGCTAGATGTAAAAGGTGGTAGGTGTGTTCTTTCTGTTAGGTCCGTGTGGAAAGATCTCAGACATTGTAGCACAGATTTGTCAATGCCGCACTCCTCCAGTCTCTTTATTAGTGTTGTGTGTCTGATTGTGTCGTAGGCGGCTGATATGTCTAGTAGTGTGAGGGCCGACTGGGTGCTGTTGTCTGTGTTTATTTTTAGGTCAACCCATATGGAGAGTAGTGTGGATTCCGTTCCTCTCATGGGTCTGAAGCCGACTTGAAGTAGGCTTTGAGAAATGGCATAGGAGATGGAGGTGATGAGGGCGCAGACACTACAGGAGAATGACATTATGGGCACCTTGGCATGAGATGGCCTGGCCAACAGTGTTGTGGGCGTTCAAGGACTATAAAGTCATGCAGCTCCAAATCTGTCTCCCGAAAGCCACTGACTATCCTGATCCTGGCGAAGAGAAGGGACAAAAGGTTTGTGAGAGTGCAGGCGAGAAAAGTAAAGCCGAAGCAGAATTTTAGTAGGGTCTGGTCCTCCTGATTGGACAGAATTTCCCACAACCCTTCATTTTTAATGTAACCCTACTGCCCCAGGCTGAGCCTACCCCCAACCACATGTTAAAATGCTCCCCTCCCAACCTGCAGTTTGCAGCATCCTAATGATCGACTGCCTAAAAGTCTTGCTGTACTTGTGCCCTTGCTGACAGCCATTGGGCCTCATTAGAAGTTTGGCGGTAGCCTTGCTGGTAAAACCGGCAGGCTGCCGCCAAACTTCCAAAAATTTCCGGCGCCGCCGAATGGGCAATTACCGGGTCAATACGGCCCTGCCGGACCCGGTAATTGCCCATTTGCAGGCACTGGAAAGAAGATGCTCCCCATTCCCCATAGGGCCGAACGGGAATGGGGAGGTCGGATGCACCAGCACCTTTTATAATGCTGCCGGTGCATCCGACATGCTGTGCTCGCGGATGCCTTTCTGCCCACCAGGTCCGACCTGGCAGGCAGAACGGCACCCGCGAGCACAACTCGTAGTTTGCCGGTACGGGTACTACAGTACCGGCATGCTTACCGGTACCGTAGTTCCCGGACCGACAAACTTATAATGAGGCCAATTGCGATTTTCTCCACTGGCAGTAAACCTAAAGTCAATAAACAATTGTGAAGGGAAGTGAAGGTAGGAGACAGATGAAATGCGAGAAGGGACTCACAACCTGTAGGTGGTGTTTGGTTATTTACACATCCATTGGCGATGCTAGCCCCCATGGCCATTCCCATCCACTTCCTGCCAATCCCCACCCAGAACACTCTACCTCACCCGGGGAACTCTTTGGGGCTTGTTTTATTGAGCTTTGTAATTAGGCTGCAGAGACCCTTTACAGTAAACATGCACATAGACGGGACCCCACCGCCAAATCTTGATAATTTGCATGGCTGAGCTCATACGTGCAGGGCAAAAGACGGCATACAAGTGTGCACGCTGCCTTTTCGCCTGAACTTTTGCACTCTAACCTGCAAATGAAGTAAACGCTGCCTGCCATGTACACATATCAAGCAGCGTTTACAATGGGTTCCTATGGGGTCCACCTGCTTTTTGCTGGAGCAATTGCGCCGGCATGAAAATGCATGCTTGTGCAAATGCTGGCACAGAGCGGAAGGGAGGCGTCAGAAACTCAAATCGCGTTCCGCCCTTCCTCTGCGCCACACAAATGGACGTAAATGAGCCGTGTTGGGAATCAGTAGCGTAAAGGCCTTACTCAAGACTTTTACGCGGCTGATTATTCCCATTACGAGGAGCCCAAAATGAGCTCCTTTGAGTCTATCTCTGTGCTTTCTGATCAGCTTCTGAATCATAATGGCTAAATTGCTGCTGTAAACCAGCCAAACTAGCTCTGAGTGTTTTAATTCTCGTTAACAAGTAACCGTTGGCCCACTGCACATTTGTCTTCAACTCCTCAACCTTTCTAGATGAACTACCGCGTTTCAAAACAGAAAAAAAAAAAAAATTGCAAATAAATGGCCGCCGGGAAAGGGAAAACATAGTCCGTTTTCCCTTTCCATGGCGGCCATCGGGAGCGGACGCGCTGGGAACAGAAGTGTTTCCAGCGCGTTTGCTCCAAGAAAAGAAGAAAAAAGAAGATAAGTGGGGTTGGGAGGGTGGGGATGGGATAGTTTGCGGGGGAGGAGGGTGGAGGAAAAAAAAACGCACCTGAGTCGCCGGCAGGAGACGAAGGCAGCATCCAGCCATGGGGAGGCTCAGAGCAGGGATTGCCCCATTTCGACCCTCCTCATTGGCTAAGGGGCTGCAACGCCCCTCGCCGGGAACAGAGTACCCGGCACGCACGGCGTACACAGGAATACCGTGTGGTATGGCTCGGAAAAGAGCCAATCCACACGCTGTATTCCCGGTGCGCAGCACGTGCCGGGTACTAATGTGTGATAACAAGGCTTTCAGTGTTCTCTGAAAGGGGAATCAGTGACCTGCCCCTTTGTGAGGGGGCATAGCTCAGGGGCAACCCGCTTGACTTGGAAGCAAGACAGCCCAGCTTCAACAGAGGTTTGAATACTTGAATGTTGTCTTCATAAAAAGAGAAGATTATGAAGAAGTGATTCCTGCGCCTGTCTGCTCACCTGGGCCAGCGCCTGAGATAACCCGCCCGTGTGCCTTTGCCGGTGAATGAGCCAACTTACATTTTTGCAGGACTTGTAAAGCACTTTAGAAGGGAGTTGTGATCAGGTTTGCAGCCAAGTCACAAATCTCTGCGTGATGCCTCCTGTTACTGACTGCATCCTGACTTTACCCAGTGTAACCGTTGCCCCACTGCACATTTGTCTTCAACTCCTCAACTTTTCTAGATGAACTGTTGCCTCACTGCATTGTTCTCCTCAAGTCTAGATGAATTGTTGCCCACTGCATTATTCTCCTCAAGTCTAGATGAACGGTTGGCCACTGTATTGTTCTCCTCAGGTCTAGATGAGCTGTTGCCCACTGTATTGTTCTCCACAGGTCTAGATGAGCTGTTGCCCAATGCATTGTTCTCCTCAAGTCTAGATGAACGGTTGGCCACTGTATTGTTCTCCTCAGGTCTAGATGAGCTGTTGTCCACTGTATTCTTCTCCACAGGTCTAGATGAGCTGTTGCCCACTGCATTGTTCTCCTCAAGTCTAGATGAACTGGTGTCCACTGTATTGTTCTCCTCAAGTCTAGATAAATTGTTGCCCACTGCATTGTTCTCCTCAAGTCTAGATGAACGGTTGGCCACTGTATTGTTCTCCTCAGGTCTAGATGAGCTGTTGCCCACTGTATTGTTCTCCACAGGTCTAGATGAGCTGTTGCCAACTGCATTGTTCTCCTCAAGTCTAGATGAACTGTTGCTCCACCATATGAATGTCTGCCCTTCTTTAACTCTTGCCCCATTTTATTTTGCTTCTTAACTGAATTGTTTGCTCTATTTCAATGGTTTGACCCAGTTTATTCACTGCCCCACTATATTTTACTTCCTAAAATCATAGATTAATTGTCTGCCCATGGTATGAAGTTTGCCCCAACACCTGCACTCTCTTCTTCACAGTCAAACAGACCATAAGCAGATCAGCTATGCCGCAAGCAGACAGCAATTTATAATCCCTCCCTACAGACATCGAACAACAGAATTCTAGGTACGACGTTCTTTAATCGTCAGGCATTTCAAAGCCTGCTGTTTAAACGTGTTTGACAGTTCATTAAATTTTTTAGGGGGGGTGAACGAAAGGGCAGATAAGTGGTTGGGGGGGTTCGGTATAGGTAAAAATAGGTGCAGGATAGGAGGATTGGGGGGACCCACCCCCCCTGAAAAAAAAGATTTGATGAACTGTCAAACACGTTTAAATTGCAGGCTTTGAAATGCCCGACGATGAAATGACATAGAACCAAATTCCACACCTCAACAACCAACTTACATACAACCTGCCCGGCCAATGTGCCCTAGCACCATGCCCACACGAGCCACCCATCTGGGCACAAATGTCGCTAAGTCCTTGGCACAGACCACCTAGAAACATATCTGTGAACAGTGCCTGGGAACTTCTAGACGGCATGCATCAACACAGCAGCAACGCTATCTTGCCTTTTCCCTCTCTCCAAAATAACCTAACCCACCCTCCTTTTTCAAATTGGCAAGAGTGCCAGAAGACCATGCAAATGGCAGTGGCGCGTAGTATAAGTCCCAGTAATACAACATAACAGTCTGCATGCTTAGGCAAGGATGAAAAGAGGGGTCTAAAAGGGGACTGAAAAAAAGGGAGGAGCTGGGCACAGGGGTGAAAGAGAGGGTAGAAAAGAGGTGGGGCAGAGAAGGAGAAAGAATGAGATAAAGAGCAAACAGAGAGATACACAAATAGTGAGGCAAATAGAGAGGGATATTTAGAGATAGAGAGAGTAGGAGTGCAAGAGTGTGATACAAACAGAGAAGGACAAACACAAGCAGAGGTGGACGTCCAAAGAAAGAGAAACATGTGAGTTCAAACGGGGATAGCATGAATGTGAGATTTAGAGAGAAAGAAACAGAGCAAAAAAGCAAAATGGTAAGAGCTAGAATTACAGAAACAAAAAGGGTACACGTGAATTCCAGAAAGAAAAGCGCAAAGAAAGGGTAAAGAGGCAATGGAAATGATCTTTCTCTGCAAAGTTCTTTTGCCCACCAGGGGCAGTATTGCAGTAGCTTTCCACGGTGGCCAAAGCTTGTAGTGCATATGCTCTTGTGCAAAGGAATACTTTTTATCCTATGGAAGGGAAACATATGCAACTTGCAAACAATACACCATGGGGCAAAGCTTTCACGGAAACACTTAGGCGCCATACAAATGTCCAATAGATAAATAAATAAAATACTGGCCTAGACTAGTGAGTTCTTGTGCTTCTTTTGTATCCAAAGCAGTAGCCCAGTGTATAAAGGTCAAGGATGCTCACATTCTCTGTACCTGGTACTTAGATCCTTACATTTTGCTTCTAGGTTATGGATCCTAATGGCCAAAGTATCCATCAAGGATGGGCAACCATATCAGCTGTGCCAAGCCTATGACTCTCACACTGTTTACTGGATGCAGCTCATGTGCCAAGTCATGTATACTCAGCCACTCTGCATCCAGGCCAGAAAACTTGACACCCTGTGCCAATGTGAGAAACCCTTTAGTGCGTTTGAACATATCAGGATGCAGGCCATCCTCACACCACTTAGATGGACTAGGAGCACACTGAGTATGTGAGTTTAAATGGCCAGGAACAGCCAGTATGCGTGTAATGAAAGCTCACTCATTTTCAAAGGGGAAGACTCCAGAGACTGTAGCTAGAATAAGTAAGATGGTGGCATGGGATACATATGAGCCATCATCCGCGTCAGTGAATAAGATGGTGGCATGGGATACATATGAGCCATCATCCGCATCACTGAATAAGATGGTGGCATGGGATACATATGAGCCATCATCCGCGTCAGTGAATAAGATGGTGGCATGGGATATATATGAGCCATCATCCACGTCAGTGAGTAAGATGGTGGCATGGGATACATATGAGCCATCATCCGCGTCAGTGAATAAGATGGTGCATGGGATACATATGAGCCATCATCCGCGTCAGTGAATAAGATGGTGGCATGGGATACATATGAGCCATCATCCGCGTCAGTGAATAAGATGGTGCATGGGATACATATGAGCCATCATCCGCGTCAGTGAATAAGATGGTGGCATGGGATATATATGAGCCATCATCCACGTCAATGAGTAAGATGGTGGCATGGGATACATATGAGCCATCATCCATGTCAGTGAATAAGATGGTGGCATGGGATATATATGAGCCATCATCCACGTCAGTGAGTAAGATGGTGCATGGGATACATATGAGCCATCATCCGCGTCAGTGAATAAGATGGTGGCATGGGATATATATGAGCCATCATCCACGTCAGTGAGTAAGATGGTGGCATGGGATACTATGAGCCATCATCCGTGCCAGTGAATAAGATGGTGGCATGAGATACATATGAGCCATCATCTGCAGTCAGTGATTTTCTGTCTGCATTACAATTCAATAATCCTCAACAATTGTTGCACTGTGCGCTTTGCTTGTTACATGCATGAAGTGCCATCATGGCATGGATTCACTTCCAACCGGTCCTGCTGAGCAGGCCTCTTGAACCTCGGTTTCCTACAAGATAAAGCGAAGAGAGTTACAATAGCACCATTTCATCTCACTCTTATTGAACTATAGACTTACAGACCCATACACTCACAAAATCTCTTAGGTGTCCACTTACGTTATGGACATGCGTGGAATACTTTATTCAATATAATGCACAGGTACCGCTATATAGAGCCCAATGCGTCTTTCATTGCCAGCTGCACTGAACCTGAGAGGATCAGCCCCTGGTGTGGCCTCATTTTACCAAGCAGGAGTGGTGGTACACATGTTTCCCTGCCCCATGCACCTCTTTTGGTGTGATGGAGAGTTCTTGGGAACTAATATGTTCTGGTTTTTGCTCCTCGTGATTCAAATGTTGCCCCACAATTGCTGCATTCCTCACCAGACAAAGAGGATGATGGTAACAGAAAAGAGCCTCTCAGTAGGCTGGTCTGGGGTGAGCCACCTACTGAGCTGGCACTGAATCTGTTCCCATTGGACACCTGCAATTGTTTGTTCGTGTCGTGATTTACTTTGTTGGGGCCTCCAGCCAATGCACTTACCCTTAGGTGGCATCACATTAGCATCCAGGCCCCCCTGCTCCTGGTCTAGTACGTCACAATGGATACCAGACTAAAGCAAGATCTTTTACTCGTGTGACCACCAAATGGGATGGTACCATGTTCCCCTGTCCAATAGACCTCCATAAACACCCACTGGCTACTGGTTGCAGCCAGTCTAAAAAAATATATATATATATCTAATGTTTGCCCAGGGGTATAAATGGAAGACAGCAGGGGTAACAAGGGAGACCTAGCAACCCCCAAATGACATCCCTGATAAATGCTTAGCTGCATTATCACATTTTCGTAAAGGGTACGCCTTTAGCTCTCTGCACAAATATGGTCTCAGGCTGAGGGACGGGCGGGGGTGGCTGTGGACCTTTTCTGATTTCCTATGATATGTTGACTGTTCACAGGTGGCAGTGGGTGATCATCTGTAATTGTGAATGTAATATTTCAAGATTTTTCTGGTTAGAAAACAGATTGTTGCATTGAACTGATACTGAGGCAGCATGTAACCCTTTTTTGTAAGGGCATGGTTCCAAGCCTCCATGCCTTAGAGAACTCTATGCAGGTTGATACAGGCATCAGCCTGTTCTATTAGTTTACTGTCAGTAGAAAGCAGTGGCTCCTAATCATAGGAAATCGTTCCGCCAGCAAATAATATGGCAGACACCAGGGATTTAAGTGCGCCAGTGCTAGCCAGGGCCCAGGCAGTCTCTAAATATTGCACTTTAGTCAGAGCACTGCGGTGACTCTCCGAACTGACTTGCAACCCTGATTTCTTCCCCAGTAAGGTAAATAAAAAGATGAGTACCGATGATGCTCTTAGCCAGTAGAAGTCCCTATTAGCTGTGTCTAGAATCACAAAATCAGTTAAAGGCATGTGGAATTAGGTTGTTTTCAAACATGTAAGGAAAAATATAAGAGAATCAGTGGTGCAGCACCATTGAGCTGACCGGGCTTCTGATCCCCTTGGAATTTTGGGCTTTGTTGACTCGACCTGGCTGAACTACAGAGCTGTGGCCGGACAGAACAGCACACAGATGTTAAAAGGCGCCCGGGCTTCGCTGTTAGCAAAGGTCTTGCAATTATTAACGTATAGCATTTCACTCTTAGCACCTGCATTCACATGCGTACATTTTTAGCCAATTGAAATCGTGATGTGGTGTTAGTACTTGCATGCCAGACAAGTGATTGGAAGGGTTGAGAGGGGACATGAGACTGCTCATTCTCATGCAGTCCTTAAGTGGGTGCTTTCAGACTTAATGGAGGAAGTTAACTGCTTGCAACATTTAAGCTGCACTAGAATAGTCTCACTAGAATATGTAAGGAAGTTAGAGGCCCCCACACAAATAAGTTTGCCCCTCCTCCACCGTCTCTGAAGTTAGCGTCTCTCCCAGCATTTGAAGGATTAACCCATTCACCCCCTGAAATGTAGGTTTCGTTGCACCACTGAAGAGAATACATTGATTTTTGCAATGCACTATATTAAAGTATTGTCATTACAGTGATTTTCATTAGTACATAAGAGCCATGGATTTCTTTCAAAGGAACTGATGGATGTAAGGTGCACTGACATACTGATTTGATGTTCTCTTTTATATTGGAGTATATTTATTTTGATCAATATTTTTACAGCTCAATAATTAAATTGTACTACATCTTTCAAAGATTAATTTACTCCTTTTCATTGCATGTGTGAAAACGTGATAGGGTCTGTTAGGTCACGTCTTTAATTATACAGGCCCCATCTCTTTTCAAGGATTATTAGCTACTTACAATTTGCATCTGCGCCAGACCTGTTAGGCCCCAACCCCCAAATAACAGAGCCCCCCCACCCTCTCGATTACTTGCACAACTTACCACACTGATACACACATCTGCTACTGGTTCGGATAACAAGGAAGCTTAGAACATCCTTAAACACAAGATCGACAAAAATACAGTAACCGTTCCAGAGCCCCTTGCAGGGTTTCCTGTCTAGGCCAGAAGGCCATGCCTGAAGCTTGGCCAGATCACTGGCAAGTCACGTGACATAATGACTCTCATAACTTTCACGTTGCCTGCAGTTCTAGGTTTATCACCCGGCATAATCTTCTAACATTATTAAAACTTTCTTGAACCAATCCCCAATTACCTTTACTCCCATGGTTTCATTAGGTTTGGCTATTAGGTGACGCTGAAAGCACTACCTTTAAGCCGAAACTATTGTCATTAAAATAAGAGCTTTAACATAAGAGCTTGAAATAGGAGCTTTGAATGAGGGTCTCTAATGCTTTTCAATGCAGATGACATCTGAGGATGGATTTGTGTAGTTTGGCTATGTGTCCGACCCATTTAACACTAATCTCTAAGTGAAATCTATATGATTTTCCTCCCATTCCCACCCATCTTCCCTCAAACCACACACCTGTTTGCACTCTTTGCCTGCATTTGTATTGTGTGGTGAATTTATCAACCATTTTCACTTCCAAAATGGCGGCAGCAATGTGTTTATGTTATTTAAACGATATTTGACTTGATTGATGGTTTAAAAAATATTTACAGCATCTTTTAAGTTATGTTACATATTTTAATATATTTAGTTTTAAAAATGAAGAAGTTACTGTTAAATATACGTGTTTTGTAAAATGGCTTTCAAATAGTACATGTACTGATTTGTGAGTGGTGTTCAAGTATCTTGTGATGTAAACATGACCTGATTGGCTGTGTAGTTAGTGATGTCAGCATTATGTGATTGGATCGGTAGTCTGTGTTTGTTTCTACAATCCATTTTGTTTCTATATTCGAAGCGAGCATTAAAGCTGTGTGTCTGCTTAACATTTGAAGACAAAGGTAAAGCAAGTGATTTTCAAGGATGCCTGTTTTATTTTCTCACCTGCTGCAGTCTTATTTCTGCTTGCCTAGGTTCTTAATTGTAGCATCCTGTGTTTTAAGAAGCTTCCGTCACTGTATTAGGGGGAGACTCCTCCTCCTGAGGGAAAGTTCTAAAAGAACCTTTACACTTGCTTACCACTTCAGGTTGTGGTAGTTTTTGCCCTCTAGTGCATTTTATGACATGAGCAATGGCAGAGCAAAGGTTGAGCCGGTTCACCATCAGGATGTTTGCCGCTCTGCGCCAGCCTCTCCTGGAAGACTCCGCCCACGGACTAGCACTGATCGTCCTGCAAACCAATGACAAGAGCACAACCCCAAGGAGCATGAGCTGTCCCATGCTGGCTGCAGTAAGCACACAAGCACGTAGCCGGTTGAGCTCCTGAGACGACTTCACACCTGAAAGCAATCACCCAGCACTGCATGGGGTGGACAGCTCACATTCATTTATGTCATCACACCAGAGGCCAATTCCCACATGCCCCCAAGGTGAGGCCAATCAGATATCGCCAATAGCACAGCGCTGAGGAAAGCAAAAGCTAACATTTCTTCTTATCACCAAAACTAAAGCTAATTTACAACTCATCAGGTAAGACCAATCAACTGGGAATCCTTGGCCTACATCAGTACTGTACTGTATTAACAACTGGGGAAAGTCAAGAAAAAACTATAAATGGGGAGTATGGCCTGGAGAATGGTCATTAGCTTGGTGGATAGGTCATGGGTAAAGCAGGAAGGAGCCAGAACCCCACAAACTCGATTCACAGCAGGGCATAATAATCATAATCATTTCAATAATAAAACCTCGCATTACAGTGCTTAAAAGCGGAAGGAAGCCGCATAAAGTGCTCTATGTAAATTTGTCATTATTGTTATTCTATTATTACTAATATGCCTGGACATTTCAAACTAATTAGTTACTAACCTGTCCTCTGTATTCAGTGTGTTAACATTATAAAGGGTATTCCAGAAGACCAGGGTTCGCGCTACAGTCACCTCTCAGCAGAGTACCCATGGCCCAACGAACCTTCCCCCGGCAATGATGGAGGACTCAGCCAAGGGCAAGTCAGAACTGGTTCTTCCATGTCAGGTGGGTTTTTCTGAGACTTCCCCAAAACAATCTATTACATTGTTGCATGGCTGCAGGATAGCCTTTGGCCCTTGCCCCATTACACACCACCCCAGGATTTGTGCTCTCTGATTGGCTGGAGCAGGTCCCCCCAGGCCTGGGACCCTGCTCTGTTCACAGCGCTCGTGTACCTTCTCAAGGTAATGAGAAAGACTGTGTGTCCCAATTTTTGCCACTGGTATAGCCACATAGCCTGGGAGAGTGCCTGCAGGTTGCAATGTTCATTGGGCAACACATGTAACAATTCTATCTTTGCTGGGAACCACTTCTCTTCCCACCACGGGTAAAGGGCTATTGTTTGGCTTGGCTGCGTCATGTGGGTGAGGACGGCAGAACTGAGCTTAATTTTTGTCTGCAATTAGTGAGGATTTATTCTGTCATTTTGCAGGTGGAAACCTGCCATGAGAGCCAGGAATGTTCCACCCGCCCTTGTCCTTGGTTGCAAGCACTGGCCTTTTGCTTTGTGCTGCGGAATCTGCATCTCTTTGTTCCTTATTCTGAGGCCTGTGGCTTCATGGTGTCACGGATTTATAAATATATGGCACACTCTAGACCAGGACTCTTTCTACTGGCCAGGGATGTGGCGCACAATAAAAAACGCTTTCAAGTTTATTTATTTCAGATTCAGCTTTGAGAAGGCAGCCAATCTGTCTCACACACCCTTGACGTACACCCCGTGTCGCAATGGACCATGAACCAGGCCGGTGTGTAATAATGAAATATTTATTATTTTTAAAATTCAAATGAAAATCAAACAGATTCAATATAGGGCAGCAATCACCATTGTGGTGATAATTACACAGTAAAATGGGATACACTTAATTTAACTTTCTAATATCAGACATATCAATGCATAAATGAATGAAAGCAAGATTACTTTTTGGGTAATACTTTTTTCAAATGGCACCATGGTTGTGTATTCCCCTTGCAACACTCCCTCAAACCCCTGTTAACCAAGCTTTGTGTTGGTGGAGAGGGGTAGCAAGGAGTCAGGTATACTAGCCAAAAATTAGATTGAAAATCCGACCCACCACCCCTGAATGGGAGGCCAAAATCATATTGAAATTGAGCAAAATGGCACTCAGAATTACTGAATGGTTATTTTACATGTGCGGTTGAATGGATAAGATAGGAATTTGTGTGGCTGTACTAAAGAAGCAAGAAAACCTACAAGCTACAAGGCAAGGGACTAAACAACATGCTTACAAGTGGGAAAATTGACTTTGGGAAGGAAACAGTGCAGCAAAAATCACACGGGGCAAAATTGCAATTATTTAGTTTTCACTGGTTTAAAACGAGCAAACAACTTCAGAAATTAGCTAAACAGACAGAATCGAAAATCTGTTTTACTGATGAGGTACAAAGGCACATAACAGGTATGATACTAAAGTGAAAGGGTGACTCTTTATGGTAGACAGTGTGGTATTTTTGAAAGGAAGGGAAAAATCGGATTTTTAAAAGGGAAACACTTTCACAGGCAAACTCTGTTTTATTAGCAAAATGATTTGTTTTACTGCAACTATATTTTAGTGGCTATATTATTAAAGAAAGACACAGTAGGCAGGGAGGTTAATTTGCAAGGTTAACCTATTCACGCCACGTTCATCTCTATGGAAAATTAATTAATTTATTCAAAACAGTACTAAGGACTTATACAACGGACTGAGATGATTGGGAAAGAATTAAGCTACACATGGAGACTAACACAGATTTTTCTAAGGACAGGATACACAGAGGATTCTGACAATTTAAGAATTTACTAGGGTACTTATAAGATTTCTTATAGGATTGGACAGAATGCAAGGTAACAGAGAGGTGTAAGCAGCTTTTTTGGTTACTGGAGAGGGGTGATACTTACAAAATACACTTGGGTTGGGTAGTTCAGACAGCTAACCGGGTCTCTGGACAGCGGGACAAGGATCTGTCACTGCGCAGCGGCGGGCTATCCTTCAAGGGAACAGTGGGGCAACCAGGGTCTGGTCACAGTGGACATCGGGGTGCATCAGTTGGGAAAAGACAGGTCTGGTCACTGGATTCTCTCAAAGGGTCAGCAGCCTTTCCCCCTTTCTCCCTGAATTATTGGGATTTTTGTAGGGTTTAGTTCTGGATAATTGTCCTGCCTGGATAGGAGGTTCTGCATGGATCTGGATCAGCTGCCCCTGGCCTGGCACTGGAGTCTGGAATCTTGTAGGGTGAATGTTGAATATCTGGATCTCTGGATTTTGAATGTTGGATTTTTGAATGTCCTGACTCTCTCTATGCTTCCTCCTTTTATAAGCAGGATGACATCAGAGGACCTTTACTATATGGGCGGAAATAACCTGGACATACCTCTAAGATAGGATAGGTCAGCCTGTGGATGCTGCCGCCGCCTCCCTGTAAGCAGATTGGCCCCCGGAAGTGACATCAGTTTTAGGGTGTGTGTTTTATGATGTGCATTGTTATAGCACCGTTACTTTTGCCAAAATCAGTTATGAAACAAAACACTTATATTTACAATTGTTGTCATCATGAAAATTAGAAAAGCAGACCCCATATTTTACAAAGAATATGACGTCCCAAATCCCAAGTTTGTGTGATGCTGTTTTGTCCTTCTGGCAGTCTTTCGCCATTTCTCTGAACAACATGTTACCTAAAATTATACAAATGGCTACACATGAGCCTAACATTGTCGGGCTTGATTCCATTACATTTATACATTTGTGTCATGTACGCTTTCTTCAGAAATGCCTCTTTAATGCCGTTCACGTCCCCCACATGCTAGGATAACCCACATAGTCTTATTTTAATGGCGCAAAATTTACATTAAAGCTGTCATAATTTCACATTACTGCTTCTTTAGATTACTGAAATAAATGTCTTAATGTAAAACGTCTTTTAATTCCAATGGGCTGGCTTTGTTCCCAAAAGTGGACAGTCTTTCCAAGCCAAATGTTTTTCCCTTAGTCAACTGAACAACAGGGTTCCCATGACGCTCTTTCATCCCAGGCAATGGAAGCTGAGGAGAGGTGTGAAAGGAATTCACACTTCCTTGTGATAGGGCCAGTACCCCTTGATCCATTGTCCCCGGCTGCAAAAGTGCTGGCCAGTCTGACGAGGTCTCAAATTCCCACACCTTGGTCCTTTCACATTTGTAAAGGGACTTCCTTTCCCAAGGGGCTGGATATCTTCAAAGTGCCTGCCTTGCCAAACTGGTCTGACAGGAATGCCTGAGCTCCAGCCAGGCTGTTGAAGTTCTTTGTGCTGAGAAGAGTAAAATACACAGAGTAAAATACACCTGTATTTTTGCGGCTTCCCAAAATATACAGTTTTGTTTCTGGCATTTACAGTATTATTTCTTATTTAGCTGTCATAATGTCATTTTATTTCTGTGTAAAGCAGTAACACAGGTTAATTTTATTTTTGTATCCATTTAAAAATGAGGCATTCCTCGCATTTTGTTTTCAGTCAGCTTTTATAACTCTGGTCAATTTCTACCCACGGGGATATGTTAAAGAAATTGGTTCTTTGAAACAGACATCAGGAAAAGGAGAGAGAGAGCTTCTTTGAAATGCTGTGCGTGTGTTTAATTTGTTTCCAAAGTAATTGTTGAATGCGGCCTGAAATATAATTCCTGCTTTTCATAGACTTTATTTGGCACCACAATGCCGTTCAGGGAGGAATGGCCCTTATAGGATGATGTTCATTCTGAGTATAGATGGGCATGGCTGTGTTTTACTGGAACCAAACGTGGTGATGTTTGAAGATGAAAATAGCACCAGTGCAAGGTTGTTTTAAACGCAGAACATTTTCTTTTGCAGTTTGAAGTTTTGAGCTGACAGCATAGCAGCGCAGAGCCATTCTGCCTTGGAATCCTTCTCTTTTTTGGTGCACATGAAGAAAATAAATGCAGCCATTCTCGGGATGTCTGTGCTCCATCTCGCCCCATATGTGCTCATCAGACACAGAGCAGCCATGATTTCTGTAACTGCTTAAATGCAGTTTTGCGGGAGGGAATATGTTCTCAGCAGCCACAGCGCATCCATTATTTCTGTAACTGCTAAAATGCAGTTTTGTGATGCAGGGATTTCTGTTGGGCTGGTAAATGTAGCTCACAATGTGATTTTACTGGAGTAATTCTATGGTTTTCCTACATATAGTAGTATAACTATGTGCAAACTCGGATTGATTTCGACCAGTACATTAGAAAATTACGTCTGAAAAAATTCTTTGCCATCACAGATTTCAAGGCACAGAAAAAGACATTACCGGAAGGAAAAACAGATATTACCTTTTCTGAAATGGGAGCTCTTGCTGACTTAGTTGAGCTCCAAAAAGGCCGAACAGTCAATGATGGTCAAGAGATGGAATCAATTGACTTTCAAGAGTTGGATGTTAGAACAGATTGGACAGTCAAAAGCAAATTGAAACAGAAATCAAAGTTCAATACAATAGCTAACACCGCCAACAACATAGAAGCGTTCCAAACACTGGTAATTGAGGACTTAAAAAAACTCAGACGAAACAAAAGATACAAAGAGAGAAGCAATTTGACCATGAAGGACAGAATGGCCCTTAATGAACTTTGCAACCTGACAAACTGTGTGATTAAGCCCTCAGATAAAGGACGAAACATTGTCCTAATGACTCGTGAAAATTATGTTAAAGAGGCATGCAAACAGTTAAATGATAAAAAATGCTATGAAAAATGTGGACAAAATCCAACAAAAGCATTAGAAGAGAAGGTAAAAAAATGTGTAGCAGGTTGGGAACAGAAAGGCATACTAACTGAAGAAAATTGCAAATTTCTACGAACGACCAACTCCATCACACCAACCATATATTTTCTTCCGAAAATACATAAGAACAGTAAAAAACCACCAGGAAGACCGATCGTTTCCCTAGTGGGGTCAGTGTTGGAGAACATGTCGATATTCATAGATGAACCTCTTCTGTCCTTCGTCTCCTCATTACCTTCCTATCTCAAAGACACAAAGGATTTTCTATTGCGAGTTAACAATATACCCTGGGAATCCAACTTCATGATGGCAACCATGGACGTGGTGTCCTTATACACGTCAATTGAACATAATTACGGCAAAAAAGCTTGTGAAAGATATCTAAACACCAGGTCCCTCAACTATCTGGAACACACACAAATGATTGTAGCTATGATTGATCTCTGCTTCACTAACAACATCTTTTTTTTCAATGAAGAATATTTCAGGCAAATACAGGGCACGGCTATGGTGACAACATTTCCCCCATCCTATGCCAATTTGACTATGGGGGCCTGGGAAGCTACAGAAGTATGGACAGAACAGAATCATGATTTTACTGAAATTGTGGTTATCTGGCATTGATATATAGATGACTTATTTGTAATTTGGAAAGGGACAGAGGTTGGTTGGTATGATTTTGTAAAGCATCTGAACCAAAATGAGAACAACTTAAGATTCACAGAAACACACAGTTATTCGTTCATAACTTTCTTGGATGTTAATTTAAGAATAGTGGAGCAAACTCTAACGTGTGAATTACACAGAAAACCCACAGGATCAAATTCGCCACTACACGCTAATAGCGGGCATCCGAAGAGTTTGATCTGGAGTGTACCGTATGGTGAATTTATAAGGTTAAGAAGGAACAGCACAACTTTAGAAACATACGATGCAGAAAGCAAAATCACAGCAAGAGGATTTCGACAACAGTGTTACCCTAAAAAAGTCATTGAAAGAGCGTATTTAAAAGCCAGAAGTCATGATAGACAAATCCTCTTGGCAGACAAAGAAAAAGCTATGAATAATGAGAACGAGGAAGTACGACTCATACTCACGTATGATAGTCAAACCACAGAGGTGAAACGTGTGTTACAGAGACATTGGAACGTTTTAACAATTGATAAGGACATTGGAGGCCTGCTGAAAAAACATCCAGACATCAGTTACAGAAGAAATACTTCAATCAAGGATAAATTGGTCCACAGTTTCATGGATAAAGAAGTAGCCAAGGACACGAGTGCCTGGTTGACCAATCGGAAGAAAGGTTTCAACAAATGCACAAGATGCAATATGTGTAAATTTGCAAAGAACTGCACCACCTTTGAGCATCCAATAACAAAATCAACTGAATATATAAATTACAAAATCACGTGTGATACTGAATATGTAGTATATATTCTGATGTGCAAATGTAAAAAGTGGTACGTGGGCAGTACCAAATGCAAATTAAAAATAAGGGTGCAACAACATGTGAGAGCCATACAAAACAAAGATGCTAACTATCTGATGGCAAAACATTTCACTGAATGCCATAAAAATAATATGGACAGTTTTGCTTTCTTTGGTATCCATGCAATTGAAAATGGCCCGAGAGGGGGAGATCGAGAAAAAAAGCTCTGACAACAAGAAACACGTTGCATCTTGGACTTTGAAACAAAACAACCGCAAGGCCATAACATAGACGAAGAACTATACACTTTCTTAGGGCACTAGTACATGCATTATCATATACAAAACAACCTGGCACTTCTTACCAATAAGGACTGACTGATATAAAGTGTTTTCATAATTGGGTTTTAAAAGTGAAAATCCATTATTGTCTGTATTTTTAACTGCACTTTTTTGATAATATGTTGTGTATTTTGGGGTTTTTTATGCACCTTTTTATATTAGTCACCATGTATGTTTTATTCTGGTTATTGTGAATGGATTTTACTGCAGACTAGAGACATTGAAGAAAAACCGGGGAGGTAACTCAGTGTAAGAGTAGAAATAGATTTCTACACTGATATGAAGTTGAAAGCACTAAGCACTGTATGATACTCGGAGGCTGATATGCACTAAAGCACTAGGCACTTAAGTAAGCTGCTAGCACTAGGCACTTTATTTATGCACTATGCACTTTAAGTAAAAAGGCACTAGGCACTTTATCTAAAGAGATTGTGAAGATTGGACCATGTTGAGGGACTTTTTTAAGGAACTAATGTAATGGATTTGTTGGTTGGACAATTTATATTGAGCGAAAAGTAAATCCTTAAATGATTACTCAATCATGGTTTAACGTAGCTTAATTTTCTAGGGATTAAGCTCTGTTCAAAGATGTCCGCCAGCCGTACCAACACAATTAAGTCCCCTCTTCTATGTTCATGGCCGTTGGATCCCCTTGTCCCATTTCTATGTCGGCAGACAAGTTTTATGCATTTAAACACTATGGTGGTAGCACTTGGGTGTTGTGAGCAAGCGGCAAGTAATGCCGCGAAACGCGTTGACTTTTCTGGGAAGCTACAATGCTGTATTTTAACGAATAAAGAAGCCATTATGGATATGCTGGTCACGGACTGATTATTTAAGCCTGGTTTGAAGGAGAGTGCTCCTCGCATAACTGACGTTCAGCCAGTTCTTTTGAAAATATATATATATATATATATATATATATATATATATATATATATATATATATATATATATATATATATATATATATATGTATTCTCCTTAGGTGTTAGTAGTATTTGGCTCTTTAAGGTTCCTTATACGTCCCCGAAGTTCCATATGGTTAGTTGCAATAAGCTGAGTTCCAGATACTGCTTGAGGGTTGACACTAGTATTTTCAGAGCAATACCCTGTTCCTTTGAAGCGTGACCAACTCACCTAGTAATGCATTTTTCTTTGCATTCTGGGACTTGGAGTCCAACCAACATTTATAATATGAAAAATGGCATACTAGAATTCAAAGGAAACAAAACTAAGATTGGCTGTGACAGTCCGAGTCATTTGTTATAAAGTGTGATCTCTGTACTAGTGTGGAGGGAAAGTGCTACGCTTGGATAGCCTCTAGTGAACCATCAGCCATCCAGAGGCTACATCCGGCATGTATTAAAAAAGCATTGTCAATGCCAACAGGTTGTGCTTTTGTGTAGGCATGGCAAAAGGCACTTGCCAGGCACTGCCATAGTGGATTAACTGGTCATTTATGGTAGCAGGCGCAACATTCTTCCGAGTACCTATATAATAGCATCTTTGTTATGATATAATGTATTAATTGATCTTCCAACAAAACCAATAAAAACAATATGTTTTTAAAAAAACGTGCTTTACGTGAATCTGCGGTCAAGTAAACAATGGCACAGCTGGCAGGGAGTGGCTCCCTGAGGCTCAGCTGCACAGTCATCACCCTGCGTCCTGTGTGTTCTTCTGGGAACTCGAGGCGTTCACCATTGACCCTGGCTATTTTTGGCAAGGCCCTCTTCTCTTTACATTACTTCTCTAGGGAAGTGTTCTGAAAGGAGAAGGGTGACTTGCAGCAACATCTGTCTCATGCAGCAAGCTGCCACTCTGCTTCGGCTCTGCCCCCTGTCTCGGCTCCCTCTGTCAGCACAGACCTCTGTTTAGTTCGTTCCCCGCATGTTGCCCGGGGAATTAGTTCATCAGCTTTTCAGCCACTAATGATATGTTGCATTGGATGCTCAATGGAGTAGACAGGCTGAGGCCTGAGGGACAAGCACCGCCCGCTTTTCCCAGGGCCCAACCAGCGACATTAGAAGCCGGGGAGGGGATGAGTGTGGAGTAGGAAGAAGCTGCTCTTGCTCATGAAATAAAAAACAAGCTGATGGCCTTATCACTAAGTTTCATTTCTCGCATTTCTTTAAAGTGCACTGATGCAGCTCAGGGGAGATTTTAATTGGGTGTGGTTACTTCATGTTCTGGCACAGTGCAAATGAGCATTTGGTTGAACTGTGTAGTTTAACTGGTTGGAATTATACAATAACCTAGAATAGTGCTAACTTGTGCTAAGCCTACAGGAAAATGCTAAGGAAAAGCCACAATGAATAAAGTAAATGTACTTTAGTTGAGCAGACCCTTTGCCCTGGCACCTTGTATATAATGGCAGGCCCAGTCTGTTGTGGTGCGCTCTATGCGCACACCGATGCCCGTGAGCCCCCTCCAGTTACAGACTGCACCAGGACACGTCTTTGCAGTTCGGGCTCCCCGGTCGCTCTGCGCAGCTGGGCACGCCGCCTTTATTTCTAGTGCACGCGGCGTTGTGCAGCGTCACTCCGCCGCGTGTGTGCAGTCCTTTGCTCCCTTCCAGCTTTGTGTGTCTTCCTTGTTGCCAGCTGTGCTGTCCAGCCACCTTTTGTCCGGTAGCTCTGCGATGTTGGCTGTCCTCTGGGTTGTAGAGGACTGCCAGAGTTCCAAAAATTCTGTGAATGTGGTATGAGCAGCGCACGAGCACCTTTCCCAGCCGCTACTGCTGCATACCAGACGCTAGGGCACCATGGATTTGTTCCCGCCGGGTCCGTGACTCACCACCGTGTAGCGTCGCCGATGTAAAACACGCCGTGTTCATCAAGCGAACGTTGCGATGGTATCCCATCCTCGTCGCCAGTTGTTGTATAGCCACCCATGCCGCGGGTGGCTCACATGCATACATGCGCACATGCACACACTCAGAGAGACACGGGACGCGATGCTGCCTGCTACGCGTCCCGGAGGCAACTGCCCGCACAAGCGCGGTTTATTAACCTGCGCATGCGCGGGTCCCAAACGAGGCTCACGCATGAACTACAACTGACTGGGACCTCACAGTCCCATGGAGGCAATCAATCAGGGACTGTCAGCAGGAGGCAGGCAGCATGCACCACACCATGGCCGGACTGCACCCTCGATGCCTCACGCCCTCATTCCCCGCCCTAGGATCTATACTAAGGTACAAGCATGTGAGCAACCAAGAATAGAGGGGGTGGGGGGTTTCTGTAACATTATGCCTCTCTCTCTCTCTCTGCTTTGGCTCTAGCATTGGGATATGCCAAACAAGGGTCTATCTTGGGCCCCCAGGAACTGTTCTCTATGCCAAACCTTGCACCCTGCTGAATAATCTGGCCAAGCTTTATTGTCTGATCATGCTCAATTGATTGGTGATTTGTTTGTCAATTCGAAACAAAACAATGAAACAAACCACACATAGTCTCGCCCAACACCATATGGCGGCTACCAACCGAAAAACACACCTGCGCTCAGTGAACGGGGTCACCGAACTGAAGCTGCCAACATCACATCCCAGCTCTCTTTCTCTTTTTCCCACTATGTCCTACTAACTTGCTTTACAGATCCACCAGAGCGTCAAGAGACCACACAGTTGGCAACACTGCGCGGTATAAGAACCTTTAACATAACATAACATTCTAATGTTCTTTTCCATTCTAAAGTGTACCCAACGCTACCGCCCAACCTAATGTATGTGAGGAGCTAAAGTGCGGTGCTCCCTGTGACTTTATTGTCTCCCCCCCCCATGATGATGATTTCTATTCCTATTTAATCGACTTGTAAACTATACTGTCAACACAGGTGCCTTCCTGCCACTGACCTAGAGAGTGGGGAGTTAAGGCTAGTAGCCAATGTCAGAAGTAAAGAACTAGGATTGTAATTTATGGAAAAAGAGAGGGGAAAAGGAAATGACTTTCTGATCAAGGGTTGCTAATTCCAGAGAGAAGGACCGAGAGGAAGCATCCACCCTTACAGGAGGAGCAGGATGGTGGGCAGAAAGAAAGAAATGATCAGGAGATTGGAGTGATCTCAAAGGGGTTTAGTGATTTCTGTTTGGACCAGGAGGCTCCAGGGCCCGACCCCCTGTTCAGACAGCAGGTAAACATGCACCAACATGTGTTTACTCCCTCTGTCTCCACAGGCCATCCCCATCCCTCTGGTCCCCCAGTGATGTTCCCTTGTGCCCCCCACCCTTCTCGCACACAGGTGTTGCCTGTTTTGCTTGATTCTTCTACCCTGCTTCCCCTGGCCCCCTCCAGCCTACTTCTGCAGGAGTCTGTCCTGATACAGTCTGGTTTCACCATCACCGTCTTGTAGCCAATGCTGGATTTGACTTTTATGGACTTCATTGATTCACGGTGCGTCACCCTTTCTCATGGTGGCCCTGAGTCATGCTGTTCCCATCTTCATCTTGTATCCAGGCTTGCAACATTATGTGTGACTACTGACTTCTGCAATTGTATTTGCTCTCCCCTCTTGCTTCTGCAGTCTTTATGACTGCTTACTCTCTGTTCTCTCCTCCCCTCTTCCCCTTACTTTCTTCTATGCACTTACTCTATCAGAATTGTCCCTGGAACTAGTATGATAGCAACCTCGTCTGTCTCCTCCCCACCCCCCCCTGCACTATCTGAATTGTCGTCAGGCCGAGTACGATAGTTAATTTCACATCCTTACCGTTCTTGGCCTGTAAGAATGTCATTGTATTTTTCCTTCTTCTCTCCCTTGCCTTGAAGCGCTTTGAAGCACATTGTGTATAGGCGCTATATAAATAAACTATCATATCATATCATATCATATCAAACCCAGAGTAGATAAGGAGTTGAGTAATCTTCAAAGGACCAGGCAAACAGACTGGACAAGAATGCACTGTTTAACCGGTAGCCATTGAAGCTTGGCAAGGAAAGGAGAAATGTGCTTGGAGCAGGGAAGATTGAATATAAAACGGGCAGCAATATTATGAAGGACCCTGAGATGTTCAATGGCGCAGGAGGGGAGACCGAGGAAGAGTGAACAGTGATAATCCTGATGGGATTGAATCAGAGCAGCCAGTGGCAGCTGAAATGCAGGCAGAGCAGGAGAGGAATAGGAAGATCTGGCAAAGGAGGCAAAGGTGAAAATGCAGCAGGAGGAGGTGGCCAGAAAGAGCAGCACCAGACAACACTGGAAACCACAAATGCCACAAAGTCAGAATGTTTGTCTCATCTGTGTGGTTTCCCTGTTATTGATGTGTAGTTTTGTTGGCCCTTTGGACGTCTGTAGTACGTAAGAGGTATGCAGGTGTTGAAAAAGGAGGTGGCGGTTAGTAAGTTTCTGTTTGGGACTGGGTGTGTGGTGGTTTTATTGTTGATTTCTTGAGTCCGTCCAAACCTTGTCGCCAGTTTGCTTTATTCCAAGAGTATGGTTAGTGGGGGGATGCATTTTTATGTGTGTCTCAGCGAGTTGAATAGCCTGGCTGTCAGTCGTTTTCTGAATTTTAAGTGCTCTTCTGTAGTTCTTATTTTCTTTGGTACCAAGTTCCATAGTTTGGCTATTAAATTGGAGAATGCAGTTACTCCAAATGTCCTTTTCTCATAGTTTTACGTTCCTATTTGAACGTCGTTTACTCGATCTTAAGTTTCTTCCTGGTTGGTAACGGTTGATTATTTCCGCTTGGAGAAATTTGGCTCCTTGTCTGTGTAGTGATTAGTGTGTTGTGCAGAGGGCTTTAATGTAAATGTTTGTTTTACTAATAGCCAGAACAGACTTCTCAGGGCTGGTGTGATGTGGTCTCTTCTGTTTAATCTCAGAAGTAGCCCTGCTGCTGTGTCTGGGATTCAGTGTCATTTTTTTATGAGGCATTCTCACATTCCACTGTAGAGGCTGCATGCATAGTCTAGTCTTGACAGCACCAAGGAGATGATTGTGAGGGTTCTGTGTGGGAAGTTGAGGTAAGGGAGTATCCCTCTTATTACTTGCAGAAGATAGAAGCATTTATTAGCTAATGCGTTGTCTTGGGGTTATAGAGAGAGTCTGTTGTCCATAAGAATTCCGAGGTTTTTTGTCACTGACGATGTCTCCAGTTGGGGTCCCAGGCACGGTGGCCAGCTCAGATGTGTCTGTGTGCATTGTCTATCATTATTTCTGTTTTGGTTGGATTTAGCTTGAGATTGTTGTTAGTCATCCAGGAGTATATGTCGGTGAGGCATTTGTTGAGGGTGGTATTCGTGTCTTGGGCAGAGGTTATCTTGAAGATGAGTTGGGTGTCGTATGCGTAGCTGTATGCTGTTAGTCCATGGGTTTGAATGAGTTTTATTAGGGGGACATGTAGATGTTGAAGAAGAGCGAGGAGAAGCTTTCTCCTTGTGGTATGCCACAAGTGATATTTTTAGTGCTAGATGTAAAAGGTGGTAGGTGTGTTCTTTCTGTTAGGTCCGTGTGGAAAGATCTCAGACATTGTAGCACAGATTTGTCAATGCCGCACTCCTCCAGTCTCTTTATTAGTGTTGTGTGTCTGATTGTGTCGTAGGCGGCTGATATGTCTAGTAGTGTGAGGGCCGACTGGGTGCTGTTGTCTGTGTTTATTTTTAGGTCAACCCATATGGAGAGTAGTGTGGATTCCGTTCCTCTCATGGGTCTGAAGCCAACTTGAAGTAGGCTTTGAGAAATGGCATAGGAGATGGAGGTGATGAGGGCGCAGACACTACAGGAGAATGACATTATGGGCACCTTGGCATGAGATGGCCTGGCCAACAGTGTTGTGGGCGTTCAAGGACTATAAAGTCATGCAGCTCCAAATCTGTCTCCCGAAAGCCACTGACTATCCTGATCCTGGCGAAGAGAAGGGACAAAAGGTTTGTGAGAGTGCAGGCGAGAAAAGTAAAGCCGAAGCAGAATTTTAGTAGGGTCTGGTCCTCCTGATTGGACAGAATTTCCCACAACCCTTCATTTTTAATGTAACCCTACTGCCCCAGGCTGAGCCTACCCCCAACCACATGTTAAAATGCTCCCCTCCCAACCTGCAGTTTGCAGCATCCTAATGATCGACTGCCTAAAAGTCTTGCTGTACTTGTGCCCTTGCTGACAGCCATTGGGCCTCATTAGAAGTTTGGCGGTAGCCTTGCTGGTAAAACCGGCAGGCTGCCGCCAAACTTCCAAAAATTTCCGGCGCCGCCGAATGGGCAATTACCGGGTCAATACGGCCCTGCCGGACCCGGTAATTGCCCATTTGCAGGCACTGGAAAGAAGATGCTCCCCATTCCCCATAGGGCCGAACGGGAATGGGGAGGTCGGATGCACCAGCACCTTTTATAATGCTGCCGGTGCATCCGACATGCTGTGCTCGCGGATGCCTTTCTGCCCACCAGGTCCGACCTGGCAGGCAGAACGGCACCCGCGAGCACAACTCGTAGTTTGCCGGTACGGGTACTACAGTACCGGCATGCTTACCGGTACCGTAGTTCCCGGACCGACAAACTTATAATGAGGCCAATTGCGATTTTCTCCACTGGCAGTAAACCTAAAGTCAATAAACAATTGTGAAGGGAAGTGAAGGTAGGAGACAGATGAAATGCGAGAAGGGACTCACAACCTGTAGGTGGTGTTTGGTTATTTACACATCCATTGGCGATGCTAGCCCCCATGGCCATTCCCATCCACTTCCTGCCAATCCCCACCCAGAACACTCTACCTCACCCGGGGAACTCTTTGGGGCTTGTTTTATTGAGCTTTGTAATTAGGCTGCAGAGACCCTTTACAGTAAACATGCACATAGACGGGACCCCACCGCCAAATCTTGATAATTTGCATGGCTGAGCTCATACGTGCAGGGCAAAAGACGGCATACAAGTGTGCACGCTGCCTTTTCGCCTGAACTTTTGCACTCTAACCTGCAAATGAAGTAAACGCTGCCTGCCATGTACACATATCAAGCAGCGTTTACAATGGGTTCCTATGGGGTCCACCTGCTTTTTGCTGGAGCAATTGCGCCGGCATGAAAATGCATGCTTGTGCAAATGCTGGCACAGAGCGGAAGGGAGGCGTCAGAAACTCAAATCGCGTTCCGCCCTTCCTCTGCGCCACACAAATGGACGTAAATGAGCCGTGTTGGGAATCAGTAGCGTAAAGGCCTTACTCAAGACTTTTACGCGGCTGATTATTCCCATTACGAGGAGCCCAAAATGAGCTCCTTTGAGTCTATCTCTGTGCTTTCTGATCAGCTTCTGAATCATAATGGCTAAATTGCTGCTGTAAACCAGCCAAACTAGCTCTGAGTGTTTTAATTCTCGTTAACAAGTAACCGTTGGCCCACTGCACATTTGTCTTCAACTCCTCAACCTTTCTAGATGAACTACCGCGTTTCAAAACAGAAAAAAAAAAAAAATTGCAAATAAATGGCCGCCGGGAAAGGGAAAACATAGTCCGTTTTCCCTTTCCATGGCGGCCATCGGGAGCGGACGCGCTGGGAACAGAAGTGTTTCCAGCGCGTTTGCTCCAAGAAAAGAAGAAAAAAGAAGATAAGTGGGGTTGGGAGGGTGGGGATGGGATAGTTTGCGGGGGAGGAGGGTGGAGGAAAAAAAAACGCACCTGAGTCGCCGGCAGGAGACGAAGGCAGCATCCAGCCATGGGGAGGCTCAGAGCAGGGATTGCCCCATTTCGACCCTCCTCATTGGCTAAGGGGCTGCAACGCCCCTCGCCGGGAACAGAGTACCCGGCACGCACGGCGTACACAGGAATACCGTGTGGTATGGCTCGGAAAAGAGCCAATCCACACGCTGTATTCCCGGTGCGCAGCACGTGCCGGGTACTAATGTGTGATAACAAGGCTTTCAGTGTTCTCTGAAAGGGGAATCAGTGACCTGCCCCTTTGTGAGGGGGCATAGCTCAGGGGCAACCCGCTTGACTTGGAAGCAAGACAGCCCAGCTTCAACAGAGGTTTGAATACTTGAATGTTGTCTTCATAAAAAGAGAAGATTATGAAGAAGTGATTCCTGCGCCTGTCTGCTCACCTGGGCCAGCGCCTGAGATAACCCGCCCGTGTGCCTTTGCCGGTGAATGAGCCAACTTACATTTTTGCAGGACTTGTAAAGCACTTTAGAAGGGAGTTGTGATCAGGTTTGCAGCCAAGTCACAAATCTCTGCGTGATGCCTCCTGTTACTGACTGCATCCTGACTTTACCCAGTGTAACCGTTGCCCCACTGCACATTTGTCTTCAACTCCTCAACTTTTCTAGATGAACTGTTGCCTCACTGCATTGTTCTCCTCAAGTCTAGATGAATTGTTGCCCACTGCATTATTCTCCTCAAGTCTAGATGAACGGTTGGCCACTGTATTGTTCTCCTCAGGTCTAGATGAGCTGTTGCCCACTGTATTGTTCTCCACAGGTCTAGATGAGCTGTTGCCCAATGCATTGTTCTCCTCAAGTCTAGATGAACGGTTGGCCACTGTATTGTTCTCCTCAGGTCTAGATGAGCTGTTGTCCACTGTATTCTTCTCCACAGGTCTAGATGAGCTGTTGCCCACTGCATTGTTCTCCTCAAGTCTAGATGAACTGGTGTCCACTGTATTGTTCTCCTCAAGTCTAGATAAATTGTTGCCCACTGCATTGTTCTCCTCAAGTCTAGATGAACGGTTGGCCACTGTATTGTTCTCCTCAGGTCTAGATGAGCTGTTGCCCACTGTATTGTTCTCCACAGGTCTAGATGAGCTGTTGCCAACTGCATTGTTCTCCTCAAGTCTAGATGAACTGTTGCTCCACCATATGAATGTCTGCCCTTCTTTAACTCTTGCCCCATTTTATTTTGCTTCTTAACTGAATTGTTTGCTCTATTTCAATGGTTTGACCCAGTTTATTCACTGCCCCACTATATTTTACTTCCTAAAATCATAGATTAATTGTCTGCCCATGGTATGAAGTTTGCCCCAACACCTGCACTCTCTTCTTCACAGTCAAACAGACCATAAGCAGATCAGCTATGCCGCAAGCAGACAGCAATTTATAATCCCTCCCTACAGACATCGAACAACAGAATTCTAGGTACGACGTTCTTTAATCGTCAGGCATTTCAAAGCCTGCTGTTTAAACGTGTTTGACAGTTCATTAAATTTTTTAGGGGGGGTGAACGAAAGGGCAGATAAGTGGTTGGGGGGGTTCGGTATAGGTAAAAATAGGTGCAGGATAGGAGGATTGGGGGGACCCACCCCCCCTGAAAAAAAAGATTTGATGAACTGTCAAACACGTTTAAATTGCAGGCTTTGAAATGCCCGACGATGAAATGACATAGAACCAAATTCCACACCTCAACAACCAACTTACATACAACCTGCCCGGCCAATGTGCCCTAGCACCATGCCCACACGAGCCACCCATCTGGGCACAAATGTCGCTAAGTCCTTGGCACAGACCACCTAGAAACATATCTGTGAACAGTGCCTGGGAACTTCTAGACGGCATGCATCAACACAGCAGCAACGCTATCTTGCCTTTTCCCTCTCTCCAAAATAACCTAACCCACCCTCCTTTTTCAAATTGGCAAGAGTGCCAGAAGACCATGCAAATGGCAGTGGCGCGTAGTATAAGTCCCAGTAATACAACATAACAGTCTGCATGCTTAGGCAAGGATGAAAAGAGGGGTCTAAAAGGAGACTGAAAAAAAGGGAGGAGCTGGGCACAGGGGTGAAAGAGAGGGTAGAAAAGAGGTGGGGCAGAGAAGGAGAAAGAATGAGATAAAGAGCAAACAGAGAGATACACAAATAGTGAGGCAAATAGAGAGGGATATTTAGAGATAGAGAGAGTAGGAGTGCAAGAGTGTGATACAAACAGAGAAGGACAAACACAAGCAGAGGTGGACGTCCAAAGAAAGAGAAACATGTGAGTTCAAACGGGGATAGCATGAATGTGAGATTTAGAGAGAAAGAAACAGAGCAAAAAAGCAAAATGGTAAGAGCTAGAATTACAGAAACAAAAAGGGTACACGTGAATTCCAGAAAGAAAAGCGCAAAGAAAGGGTAAAGAGGCAATGGAAATGATCTTTCTCTGCAAAGTTCTTTTGCCCACCAGGGGCAGTATTGCAGTAGCTTTCCACGGTGGCCAAAGCTTGTAGTGCATATGCTCTTGTGCAAAGGAATACTTTTTATCCTATGGAAGGGAAACATATGCAACTTGCAAACAATACACCATGGGGCAAAGCTTTCACGGAAACACTTAGGCGCCATACAAATGTCCAATAGATAAATAAATAAAATACTGGCCTAGACTAGTGAGTTCTTGTGCTTCTTTTGTATCCAAAGCAGTAGCCCAGTGTATAAAGGTCAAGGATGCTCACATTCTCTGTACCTGGTACTTAGATCCTTACATTTTGCTTCTAGGTTATGGATCCTAATGGCCAAAGTATCCATCAAGGATGGGCAACCATATCAGCTGTGCCAAGCCTATGACTCTCACACTGTTTACTGGATGCAGCTCATGTGCCAAGTCATGTATACTCAGCCACTCTGCATCCAGGCCAGAAAACTTGACACCCTGTGCCAATGTGAGAAACCCTTTAGTGCGTTTGAACATATCAGGATGCAGGCCATCCTCACACCACTTAGATGGACTAGGAGCACACTGAGTATGTGAGTTTAAATGGCCAGGAACAGCCAGTATGCGTGTAATGAAAGCTCACTCATTTTCAAAGGGGAAGACTCCAGAGACTGTAGCTAGAATAAGTAAGATGGTGGCATGGGATACATATGAGCCATCATCCGCGTCAGTGAATAAGATGGTGCATGGGATACATATGAGCCATCATCCGCGTCAGTGAATAAGATGGTGGCATGGGATACATATGAGCCATCATCCGCATCACTGAATAAGATGGTGGCATGGGATACATATGAGCCATCATCCGCGTCAGTGAATAAGATGGTGGCATGGGATATATATGAGCCATCATCCACGTCAGTGAGTAAGATGGTGGCATGGGATACATATGAGCCATCATCCGCGTCAGTGAATAAGATGGTGCATGGGATACATATGAGCCATCATCCGCGTCAGTGAATAAGATGGTGGCATGGGATACATATGAGCCATCATCCGCGTCAGTGAATAAGATGGTGCATGGGATACATATGAGCCATCATCCGCGTCAGTGAATAAGATGGTGGCATGGGATATATATGAGCCATCATCCACGTCAATGAGTAAGATGGTGGCATGGGATACATATGAGCCATCATCCATGTCAGTGAATAAGATGGTGGCATGGGATATATATGAGCCATCATCCACGTCAGTGAGTAAGATGGTGCATGGGATACATATGAGCCATCATCCGCGTCAGTGAATAAGATGGTGGCATGGGATATATATGAGCCATCATCCACGTCAGTGAGTAAGATGGTGGCATGGGATACTATGAGCCATCATCCGTGCCAGTGAATAAGATGGTGGCATGAGATACATATGAGCCATCATCTGCAGTCAGTGATTTTCTGTCTGCATTACAATTCAATAATCCTCAACAATTGTTGCACTGTGCGCTTTGCTTGTTACATGCATGAAGTGCCATCATGGCATGGATTCACTTCCAACCGGTCCTGCTGAGCAGGCCTCTTGAACCTCGGTTTCCTACAAGATAAAGCGAAGAGAGTTACAATAGCACCATTTCATCTCACTCTTATTGAACTATAGACTTACAGACCCATACACTCACAAAATCTCTTAGGTGTCCACTTACGTTATGGACATGCGTGGAATACTTTATTCAATATAATGCACAGGTACCGCTATATAGAGCCCAATGCGTCTTTCATTGCCAGCTGCACTGAACCTGAGAGGATCAGCCCCTGGTGTGGCCTCATTTTACCAAGCAGGAGTGGTGGTACACATGTTTCCCTGCCCCATGCACCTCTTTTGGTGTGATGGAGAGTTCTTGGGAACTAATATGTTCTGGTTTTTGCTCCTCGTGATTCAAATGTTGCCCCACAATTGCTGCATTCCTCACCAGACAAAGAGGATGATGGTAACAGAAAAGAGCCTCTCAGTAGGCTGGTCTGGGGTGAGCCACCTACTGAGCTGGCACTGAATCTGTTCCCATTGGACACCTGCAATTGTTTGTTCGTGTCGTGATTTACTTTGTTGGGGCCTCCAGCCAATGCACTTACCCTTAGGTGGCATCACATTAGCATCCAGGCCCCCCTGCTCCTGGTCTAGTACGTCACAATGGATACCAGACTAAAGCAAGATCTTTTACTCGTGTGACCACCAAATGGGATGGTACCATGTTCCCCTGTCCAATAGACCTCCATAAACACCCACTGGCTACTGGTTGCAGCCAGTCTAAAAAAATATATATATATATCTAATGTTTGCCCAGGGGTATAAATGGAAGACAGCAGGGGTAACAAGGGAGACCTAGCAACCCCCAAATGACATCCCTGATAAATGCTTAGCTGCATTATCACATTTTCGTAAAGGGTACGCCTTTAGCTCTCTGCACAAATATGGTCTCAGGCTGAGGGACGGGCGGGGGTGGCTGTGGACCTTTTCTGATTTCCTATGATATGTTGACTGTTCACAGGTGGCAGTGGGTGATCATCTGTAATTGTGAATGTAATATTTCAAGATTTTTCTGGTTAGAAAACAGATTGTTGCATTGAACTGATACTGAGGCAGCATGTAACCCTTTTTTGTAAGGGCATGGTTCCAAGCCTCCATGCCTTAGAGAACTCTATGCAGGTTGATACAGGCATCAGCCTGTTCTATTAGTTTACTGTCAGTAGAAAGCAGTGGCTCCTAATCATAGGAAATCGTTCCGCCAGCAAATAATATGGCAGACACCAGGGATTTAAGTGCGCCAGTGCTAGCCAGGGCCCAGGCAGTCTCTAAATATTGCACTTTAGTCAGAGCACTGCGGTGACTCTCCGAACTGACTTGCAACCCTGATTTCTTCCCCAGTAAGGTAAATAAAAAGATGAGTACCGATGATGCTCTTAGCCAGTAGAAGTCCCTATTAGCTGTGTCTAGAATCACAAAATCAGTTAAAGGCATGTGGAATTAGGTTGTTTTCAAACATGTAAGGAAAAATATAAGAGAATCAGTGGCGCAGCACCATTGAGCTGACCGGGCTTCTGATCCCCTTGGAATTTTGGGCTTTGTTGACTCGACCTGGCTGAACTACAGAGCTGTGGCCGGACAGAACAGCACACAGATGTTAAAAGGCGCCCGGGCTTCGCTGTTAGCAAAGGTCTTGCAATTATTAACGTATAGCATTTCACTCTTAGCACCTGCATTCACATGCGTACATTTTTAGCCAATTGAAATCGTGATGTGGGGTTAGTACTTGCATGCCAGACAAGTGATTGGAAGGGTTGAGAGGGGACATGAGACTGCTCATTCTCATGCAGTCCTTAAGTGGGTGCTTTCAGACTTAATGGAGGAAGTTAACTGCTTGCAACATTTAAGCTGCACTAGAATAGTCTCACTAGAATATGTAAGGAAGTTAGAGGCCCCCACACAAATAAGTTTGCCCCTCCTCCACCGTCTCTGAAGTTAGCGTCTCTCCCAGCATTTGAAGGATTAACCCATTCACCCCCTGAAATGTAGGTTTCGTTGCACCACTGAAGAGAATACATTGATTTTTGCAATGCACTATATTAAAGTATTGTCATTACAGTGATTTTCATTAGTACATAAGAGCCATGGATTTCTTTCAAAGGAACTGATGGATGTAAGGTGCACTGACATACTGATTTGATGTTCTCTTTTATATTGGAGTATATTTATTTTGATCAATATTTTTACAGCTCAATAATTAAATTGTACTACATCTTTCAAAGATTAATTTACTCCTTTTCATTGCATGTGTGAAAACGTGATAGGGTCTGTTAGGTCACGTCTTTAATTATACAGGCCCCATCTCTTTTCAAGGATTATTAGCTACTTACAATTTGCATCTGCGCCAGACCTGTTAGGCCCCAACCCCCAAATAACAGAGCCCCCCCACCCTCTCGATTACTTGCACAACTTACCACACTGATACACACATCTGCTACTGGTTCGGATAACAAGGAAGCTTAGAACATCCTTAAACACAAGATCGACAAAAATACAGTAACCGTTCCAGAGCCCCTTGCAGGGTTTCCTGTCTAGGCCAGAAGGCCATGCCTGAAGCTTGGCCAGATCACTGGCAAGTCACGTGACATAATGACTCTCATAACTTTCACGTTGCCTGCAGTTCTAGGTTTATCACCCGGCATAATCTTCTAACATTATTAAAACTTTCTTGAACCAATCCCCAATTACCTTTACTCCCATGGTTTCATTAGGTTTGGCTATTAGGTGACGCTGAAAGCACTACCTTTAAGCCGAAACTATTGTCATTAAAATAAGAGCTTTAACATAAGAGCTTGAAATAGGAGCTTTGAATGAGGGTCTCTAATGCTTTTCAATGCAGATGACATCTGAGGATGGATTTGTGTAGTTTGGCTATGTGTCCGACCCATTTAACACTAATCTCTAAGTGAAATCTATATGATTTTCCTCCCATTCCCACCCATCTTCCCTCAAACCACACACCTGTTTGCACTCTTTGCCTGCATTTGTATTGTGTGGTGAATTTATCAACCATTTTCACTTCCAAAATGGCGGCAGCAATGTGTTTATGTTATTTAAACGATATTTGACTTGATTGATGGTTTAAAAAATATTTACAGCATCTTTTAAGTTATGTTACATATTTTAATATATTTAGTTTTAAAAATGAAGAAGTTACTGTTAAATATACGTGTTTTGTAAAATGGCTTTCAAATAGTACATGTACTGATTTGTGAGTGGTGTTCAAGTATCTTGTGATGTAAACATGACCTGATTGGCTGTGTAGTTAGTGATGTCAGCATTATGTGATTGGATCGGTAGTCTGTGTTTGTTTCTACAATCCATTTTGTTTCTATATTCGAAGCGAGCATTAAAGCTGTGTGTCTGCTTAACATTTGAAGACAGAGGTAAAGCAAGTGATTTTCAAGGATGCCTGTTTTATTTTCTCACCTGCTGCAGTCTTATTTCTGCTTGCCTAGGTTCTTAATTGTAGCATCCTGTGTTTTAAGAAGCTTCCGTCACTGTATTAGGGGGAGACTCCTCCTCCTGAGGGAAAGTTCTAAAAGAACCTTTACACTTGCTTACCACTTCAGGTTGTGGTAGTTTTTGCCCTCTAGTGCATTTTATGACATGAGCAATGGCAGAGCAAAGGTTGAGCCGGTTCACCATCAGGATGTTTGCCGCTCTGCGCCAGCCTCTCCTGGAAGACTCCGCCCACGGACTAGCACTGATCGTCCTGCAAACCAATGACAAGAGCACAACCCCAAGGAGCATGAGCTGTCCCATGCTGGCTGCAGTAAGCACACAAGCACGTAGCCGGTTGAGCTCCTGAGACGACTTCACACCTGAAAGCAATCACCCAGCACTGCATGGGGTGGACAGCTCACATTCATTTATGTCATCACACCAGAGGCCAATTCCCACATGCCCCCAAGGTGAGGCCAATCAGATATCGCCAATAGCACAGCGCTGAGGAAAGCAAAAGCTAACATTTCTTCTTATCACCAAAACTAAAGCTAATTTACAACTCATCAGGTAAGACCAATCAACTGGGAATCCTTGGCCTACATCAGTACTGTACTGTATTAACAACTGGGGAAAGTCAAGAAAAAACTATAAATGGGGAGTATGGCCTGGAGAATGGTCATTAGCTTGGTGGATAGGTCATGGGTAAAGCAGGAAGGAGCCAGCACCCCACAAACTCGATTCACAGCAGGGCATAATAATCATAATCATTTCAATAATAAAACCTCGCATTACAGTGCTTAAAAGCGGAAGGAAGCCGCATAAAGTGCTCTATGTAAATTTGTCATTATTGTTATTCTATTATTACTAATATGCCTGGACATTTCAAACTAATTAGTTACTAACCTGTCCTCTGTATTCAGTGTGTTAACATTATAAAGGGTATTCCAGAAGACCAGGGTTCGCGCTACAGTCACCTCTCAGCAGAGTACCCATGGCCCAACGAACCTTCCCCCGGCAATGATGGAGGACTCAGCCAAGGGCAAGTCAGAACTGTCCTTTATTTTCCAAACAGACAGGGATCATACAGGAAAACAAAATTCTCCAGCAATCACAGCCCCTGAGCCCATGTCACAAGCTTTTATGTTATTATGATATCACACTTCCTAACCGTTACCCAAAAATCTAAGCGTGTGTTCTATTGGGTAACGTGGGTACTATTACCTATATGTGTCCCCTATATGAGTTGTCACACTGGTTCTTCCATGTCAGGTGGGTTTTTCTGAGACTTCCCCAAAACAATCTATTACATTGTTGCATGGCTGCAGGATAGCCTTTGGCCCTTGCCCCATTACACACCACCCCAGGATTTGTGCTCTCTGATTGGCTGGAGCAGGTCCCCCCAGGCCTGGGACCCTGCTCTGTTCACAGCGCTCGTGTACCTTCTCAAGGTAATGAGAAAGACTGTGTGTCCCAATTTTTGCCACTGGTATAGCCACATAGCCTGGGAGAGTGCCTGCAGGTTGCAATGTTCATTGGGCAACACATGTAACAATTCTATCTTTGCTGGGAACCACTTCTCTTCCCACCACGGGTAAAGGGCTATTGTTTGGCTTGGCTGCGTCATGTGGGTGAGGACGGCAGAACTGAGCTTAATTTTTGTCTGCAATTAGTGAGGATTTATTCTGTCATTTTGCAGGTGGAAACCTGCCATGAGAGCCAGGAATGTTCCACCCGCCCTTGTCCTTGGTTGCAAGCACTGGCCTTTTGCTTTGTGCTGCGGAATCTGCATCTCTTTGTTCCTTATTCTGAGGCCTGTGGCTTCATGGTGTCACGGATTTATAAATATATGGCACACTCTAGACCAGGACTCTTTCTACTGGCCAGGGATGTGGCGCACAATAAAAATGCTTTCAAGTTTATTTATTTCAGATTCAGCTTTGAGAAGGCAGCCAATCTGTCTCACACACCCTTGACGTACACCCCGTGTCGCAATGGACCATGAACCAGGCCGGTGTGTAATAATGAAATATTTATTATTTTTAAAATTCAAATGAAAATCAAACAGATTCAATATAGGGCAGCAATCACCATTGTGGTGATAATTACACAGTAAAATGGGATACACTTAATTTAACTTTCTAATATCAGACATATCAATGCATAAATGAATGAAAGCAAGATTACTTTTTGGGTAATACTTTTTTCAAATGGCACCATGGTTGTGTATTCCCCTTGCAACACTCCCTCAAACCCCTGTTAACCAAGCTTTGTGTTGGTGGAGAGGGGTAGCAAGGAGTCAGGTATACTAGCCAAAAATTAGATTGAAAATCCGACCCACCACCCCTGAATGGGAGGCCAAAATCATATTGAAATTGAGCAAAATGGCACTCAGAATTACTGAATGGTTATTTTACATGTGCGGTTGAATGGATAAGATAGGAATTTGTGTGGCTGTACTAAAGAAGCAAGAAAACCTACAAGCTACAAGGCAAGGGACTAAACAACATGCTTACAAGTGGGAAAATTGACTTTGGGAAGGAAACAGTGCAGCAAAAATCACACGGGGCAAAATTGCAATTATTTAGTTTTCACTGGTTTAAAACGAGCAAACAACTTCAGAAATTAGCTAAACAGACAGAATCGAAAATCTGTTTTACTGATGAGGTACAAAGGCACATAACAGGTATGATACTAAAGTGAAAGGGTGACTCTTTATGGTAGACAGTGTGGTATTTTTGAAAGGAAGGGAAAAATCGGATTTTTAAAAGGGAAACACTTTCACAGGCAAACTCTGTTTTATTAGCAAAATGATTTGTTTTACTGCAACTATATTTTAGTGGCTATATTATTAAAGAAAGACACAGTAGGCAGGGAGGTTAATTTGCAAGGTTAACCTATTCACGCCACGTTCATCTCTATGGAAAATTAATTAATTTATTCAAAACAGTACTAAGGACTTATACAACGGACTGAGATGATTGGGAAAGAATTAAGCTACACATGGAGACTAACACAGATTTTTCTAAGGACAGGATACACAGAGGATTCTGACAATTTAAGAATTTACTAGGGTACTTATAAGATTTCTTATAGGATTGGACAGAATGCAAGGTAACAGAGAGGTGTAAGCAGCTTTTTTGGTTACTGGAGAGGGGTGATACTTACAAAATACACTTGGGTTGGGTAGTTCAGACAGCTAACCGGGTCTCTGGACAGCGGGACAAGGATCTGTCACTGCGCAGCGGCGGGCTATCCTTCAAGGGAACAGTGGGGCAACCAGGGTCTGGTCACAGTGGACATCGGGGTGCATCAGTTGGGAAAAGACAGGTCTGGTCACTGGATTCTCTCAAAGGGTCAGCAGCCTTTCCCCCTTTCTCCCTGAATTATTGGGATTTTTGTAGGGTTTAGTTCTGGATAATTGTCCTGCCTGGATAGGAGGTTCTGCATGGATCTGGATCAGCTGCCCCTGGCCTGGCACTGGAGTCTGGAATCTTGTAGGGTGAATGTTGAATATCTGGATCTCTGGATTTTGAATGTTGGATTTTTGAATGTCCTGACTCTCTCTATGCTTCCTCCTTTTATAAGCAGGATGACATCAGAGGACCTTTACTATATGGGCGGAAATAACCTGGACATACCTCTAAGATAGGATAGGTCAGCCTGTGGATGCTGCCGCCGCCTCCCTGTAAGCAGATTGGCCCCCGGAAGTGACATCAGTTTTAGGGTGTGTGTTTTATGATGTGCATTGTTATAGCACCGTTACTTTTGCCAAAATCAGTTATGAAACAAAACACTTATATTTACAATTGTTGTCATCATGAAAATTAGAAAAGCAGACCCCATATTTTACAAAGAATATGACGTCCCAAATCCCAAGTTTGTGTGATGCTGTTTTGTCCTTCTGGCAGTCTTTCGCCATTTCTCTGAACAACATGTTACCTAAAATTATACAAATGGCTACACATGAGCCTAACATTGTCGGGCTTGATTCCATTACATTTATACATTTGTGTCATGTACGCTTTCTTCAGAAATGCCTCTTTAATGCCGTTCACGTCCCCCACATGCTAGGATAACCCACATAGTCTTATTTTAATGGCGCAAAATTTACATTAAAGCTGTCATAATTTCACATTACTGCTTCTTTAGATTACTGAAATAAATGTCTTAATGTAAAACGTCTTTTAATTCCAATGGGCTGGCTTTGTTCCCAAAAGTGGACAGTCTTTCCAAGCCAAATGTTTTTCCCTTAGTCAACTGAACAACAGGGTTCCCATGACGCTCTTTCATCCCAGGCAATGGAAGCTGAGGAGAGGTGTGAAAGGAATTCACACTTCCTTGTGATAGGGCCAGTACCCCTTGATCCATTGTCCCCGGCTGCAAAAGTGCTGGCCAGTCTGACGAGGTCTCAAATTCCCACACCTTGGTCCTTTCACATTTGTAAAGGGACTTCCTTTCCCAAGGGGCTGGATATCTTCAAAGTGCCTGCCTTGCCAAACTGGTCTGACAGGAATGCCTGAGCTCCAGCCAGGCTGTTGAAGTTCTTTGTGCTGAGAAGAGTAAAATACACAGAGTAAAATACACCTGTATTTTTGCGGCTTCCCAAAATATACAGTTTTGTTTCTGGCATTTACAGTATTATTTCTTATTTAGCTGTCATAATGTCATTTTATTTCTGTGTAAAGCAGTAACACAGGTTAATTTTATTTTTGTATCCATTTAAAAATGAGGCATTCCTCGCATTTTGTTTTCAGTCAGCTTTTATAACTCTGGTCAATTTCTACCCACGGGGATATGTTAAAGAAATTGGTTCTTTGAAACAGACATCAGGAAAAGGAGAGAGAGAGCTTCTTTGAAATGCTGTGCGTGTGTTTAATTTGTTTCCAAAGTAATTGTTGAATGCGGCCTGAAATATAATTCCTGCTTTTCATAGACTTTATTTGGCACCACAATGCCGTTCAGGGAGGAATGGCCCTTATAGGATGATGTTCATTCTGAGTATAGATGGGCATGGCTGTGTTTTACTGGAACCAAACGTGGTGATGTTTGAAGATGAAAATAGCACCAGTGCAAGGTTGTTTTAAACGCAGAACATTTTCTTTTGCAGTTTGAAGTTTTGAGCTGACAGCATAGCAGCGCAGAGCCATTCTGCCTTGGAATCCTTCTCTTTTTTGGTGCACATGAAGAAAATAAATGCAGCCATTCTCGGGATGTCTGTGCTCCATCTCGCCCCATATGTGCTCATCAGACACAGAGCAGCCATGATTTCTGTAACTGCTTAAATGCAGTTTTGCGGGAGGGAATATGTTCTCAGCAGCCACAGCGCATCCATTATTTCTGTAACTGCTAAAATGCAGTTTTGTGATGCAGGGATTTCTGTTGGGCTGGTAAATGTAGCTCACAATGTGATTTTACTGGAGTAATTCTATGGTTTTCCTACATATAGTAGTATAACTATGTGCAAACTCGGATTGATTTCGACCAGTACATTAGAAAATTACGTCTGAAAAAATTCTTTGCCATCACAGATTTCAAGGCACAGAAAAAGACATTACCGGAAGGAAAAACAGATATTACCTTTTCTGAAATGGGAGCTCTTGCTGACTTAGTTGAGCTCCAAAAAGGCCGAACAGTCAATGATGGTCAAGAGATGGAATCAATTGACTTTCAAGAGTTGGACGTTAGAACAGATTGGACAGTTAAAAGCAAATTGAAACAGAAATCAAAGTTCAATACAATAGCTAACACCGCCAACAACATAGAAGCGTTCCAAACACTGGTAATTGAGGACTTAAAAAAACTCAGACGAAACAAAAGATACAAAGAGAGAAGCAATTTGACCATGAAGGACAGAATGGCCCTTAATGAACTTTGCAACCTGACAAACTGTGTGATTAAGCCCTCAGATAAAGGACGAAACATTGTCCTAATGACTCGTGAAAATTATGTTAAAGAGGCATGCAAACAGTTAAATGATAAAAAATGCTATGAAAAATGTGGACAAAATCCAACAAAAGCATTAGAAGAGAAGGTAAAAAAATGTGTAGCAGGTTGGGAACAGAAAGGCATACTAACTGAAGAAAATTGCAAATTTCTACGAACGACCAACTCCATCACACCAACCATATATTTTCTTCCGAAAATACATAAGAACAGTAAAAAACCACCAGGAAGACCGATCGTTTCCCTAGTGGGGTCAGTGTTGGAGAACATGTCGATATTCATAGATGAACCTCTTCTGTCCTTCGTCTCCTCATTACCTTCCTATCTCAAAGACACAAAGGATTTTCTATTGCGAGTTAACAATATACCCTGGGAATCCAACTTCATGATGGCAACCATGGACGTGGTGTCCTTATACACGTCAATTGAACATAATTACGGCAAAAAAGCTTGTGAAAGATATCTAAACACCAGGTCCCTCAACTATCTGGAACACACACAAATGATTGTAGCTATGATTGATCTCTGCTTCACTAACAACATCTTTTTTTTCAATGAAGAATATTTCAGGCAAATACAGGGCACGGCTATGGTGACAACATTTCCCCCATCCTATGCCAATTTGACTATGGGGGCCTGGGAAGCTACAGAAGTATGGACAGAACAGAATCATGATTTTACTGAAATTGTGGTTATCTGGCATTGATATATAGATGACTTATTTGTAATTTGGAAAGGGACAGAGGTTGGTTGGTATGATTTTGTAAAGCATCTGAACCAAAATGAGAACAACTTAAGATTCACAGAAACACACAGTTATTCGTTCATAACTTTCTTGGATGTTAATTTAAGAATAGTGGAGCAAACTCTAACGTGTGAATTACACAGAAAACCCACAGGATCAAATTCGCCACTACACGCTAATAGCGGGCATCCGAAGAGTTTGATCTGGAGTGTACCGTATGGTGAATTTATAAGGTTAAGAAGGAACAGCACAACTTTAGAAACATACGATGCAGAAAGCAAAATCACAGCAAGAGGATTTCGACAACAGTGTTACCCTAAAAAAGTCATTGAAAGAGCGTATTTAAAAGCCAGAAGTCATGATAGACAAATCCTCTTGGCAGACAAAGAAAAAGCTATGAATAATGAGAACGAGGAAGTACGACTCATACTCACGTATGATAGTCAAACCACAGAGGTGAAACGTGTGTTACAGAGACATTGGAACGTTTTAACAATTGATAAGGACATTGGAGGCCTGCTGAAAAAACATCCAGACATCAGTTACAGAAGAAATACTTCAATCAAGGATAAATTGGTCCACAGTTTCATGGATAAAGAAGTAGCCAAGGACACGAGTGCCTGGTTGACCAATCGGAAGAAAGGTTTCAACAAATGCACAAGATGCAATATGTGTAAATTTGCAAAGAACTGCACCACCTTTGAGCATCCAATAACAAAATCAACTGAATATATAAATTACAAAATCACGTGTGATACTGAATATGTAGTATATATTCTGATGTGCAAATGTAAAAAGTGGTACGTGGGCAGTACCAAATGCAAATTAAAAATAAGGGTGCAACAACATGTGAGAGCCATACAAAACAAAGATGCTAACTATCTGATGGCAAAACATTTCACTGAATGCCATAAAAATAATATGGACAGTTTTGCTTTCTTTGGTATCCATGCAATTGAAAATGGCCCGAGAGGGGGAGATCGAGAAAAAAAGCTCTGACAACAAGAAACACGTTGCATCTTGGACTTTGAAACAAAACAACCGCAAGGCCATAACATAGACGAAGAACTATACACTTTCTTAGGGCACTAGTACATGCATTATCATATACAAAACAACCTGGCACTTCTTACCAATAAGGACTGACTGATATAAAGTGTTTTCATAATTGGGTTTTAAAAGTGAAAATCCATTATTGTCTGTATTTTTAACTGCACTTTTTTGATAATATGTTGTGTATTTTGGGGTTTTTTATGCACCTTTTTATATTAGTCACCATGTATGTTTTATTCTGGTTATTGTGAATGGATTTTACTGCAGACTAGAGACATTGAAGAAAAACCGGGGAGGTAACTCAGTGTAAGAGTAGAAATAGATTTCTACACTGATATGAAGTTGAAAGCACTAAGCACTGTATGATACTCGGAGGCTGATATGCACTAAAGCACTAGGCACTTAAGTAAGCTGCTAGCACTAGGCACTTTATTTATGCACTATGCACTTTAAGTAAAAAGGCACTAGGCACTTTATCTAAAGAGATTGTGCAGATTGGACCATGTTGAGGGACTTTTTTAAGGAACTAATGTAATGGATTTGTTGGTTGGACAATTTATATTGAGCGAAAAGTAAATCCTTAAATGATTACTCAATCATGGTTTAACGTAGCTTAATTTTCTAGGGATTAAGCTCTGTTCAAAGATGTCCGCCAGCCGTACCAACACAATTAAGTCCCCTCTTCTATGTTCATGGCCGTTGGATCCCCTTGTCCCATTTCTATGTCGGCAGACAAGTTTTATGCATTTAAACACTATGGTGGTAGCACTTGGGTGTTGTGAGCAAGCGGCAAGTAATGCCGCGAAACGCGTTGACTTTTCTGGGAAGCTACAATGCTGTATTTTAACGAATAAAGAAGCCATTATGGATATGCTGGTCACGGACTGATTATTTAAGCCTGGTTTGAAGGAGAGTGCTCCTCGCATAACTGACGTTCAGCCAGTTCTTTTGAAAATATATATATATATATATATATATATATATATATATATATATATATATATATATATATATATATATATATAGTGGTATTCTCCTTAGGTGTTAGTAGTATTTGGCTCTTTAAGGTTCCTTATACGTCCCCGAAGTTCCATATGGTTAGTTGCAATAAGCTGAGTTCCAGATACTGCTTGAGGGTTGACACTAGTATTTTCAGAGCAATACCCTGTTCCTTTGAAGCGTGACCAACTCACCTAGTAATGCATTTTTCTTTGCATTCTGGGACTTGGAGTCCAACCAACATTTATAATATGAAAAATGGCATACTAGAATTCAAAGGAAACAAAACTAAGATTGGCTGTGACAGTCCGAGTCATTTGTTATAAAGTGTGATCTCTGTACTAGTGTGGAGGGAAAGTGCTACGCTTGGATAGCCTCTAGTGAACCATCAGCCATCCAGAGGCTACATCCGGCATGTATTAAAAAAGCATTGTCAATGCCAACAGGTTGTGCTTTTGTGTAGGCATGGCAAAAGGCACTTGCCAGGCACTGCCATAGTGGATTAACTGGTCATTTATGGTAGCAGGCGCAACATTCTTCTGAGTACCTATATAATAGCATCTTTGTTATGATATAATGTATTAATTGATCTTCCAACAAAACCAATAAAAACAATATGTTTTTAAAAAAACGTGCTTTACGTGAATCTGCGGTCAAGTAAACAATGGCACAGCTGGCAGGGAGTGGCTCCCTGAGGCTCAGCTGCACAGTCATCACCCTGCGTCCTGTGTGTTCTTCTGGGAACTCGAGGCGTTCACCATTGACCCTGGCTATTTTTGGCAAGGCCCTCTTCTCTTTACATTACTTCTCTAGGGAAGTGTTCTGAAAGGAGAAGGGTGACTTGCAGCAACATCTGTCTCATGCAGCAAGCTGCCACTCTGCTTCGGCTCTGCCCCCTGTCTCGGCTCCCTCTGTCAGCACAGACCTCTGTTTAGTTCGTTCCCCGCATGTTGCCCGGGGAATTAGTTCATCAGCTTTTCAGCCACTAATGATATGTTGCATTGGATGCTCAATGGAGTAGACAGGCTGAGGCCTGAGGGACAAGCACCGCCCGCTTTTCCCAGGGCCCAACCAGCGACATTAGAAGCCGGGGAGGGGATGAGTGTGGAGTAGGAAGAAGCTGCTCTTGCTCATGAAATAAAAAACAAGCTGATGGCCTTATCACTAAGTTTCATTTCTCGCATTTCTTTAAAGTGCACTGATGCAGCTCAGGGGAGATTTTAATTGGGTGTGGTTACTTCATGTTCTGGCACAGTGCAAATGAGCATTTGGTTGAACTGTGTAGTTTAACTGGTTGGAATTATACAATAACCTAGAATAGTGCTAACTTGTGCTAAGCCTACAGGAAAATGCTAAGGAAAAGCCACAATGAATAAAGTAAATGTACTTTAGTTGAGCAGACCCTTTGCCCTGGCACCTTGTATATAATGGCAGGCCCAGTCTGTTGTGGTGCGCTCTATGCGCACACCGATGCCCGTGAGCCCCCTCCAGTTACAGACTGCACCAGGACACGTCTTTGCAGTTCGGGCTCCCCTGTCGCTCTGCGCAGCTGGGCACGCCGCCTTTATTTCTAGTGCACGCGGCGTTGTGCAGCGTCACTCCGCCGCGTGTGTGCAGTCCTTTGCTCCCTTCCAGCTTTGTGTGTCTTCCTTGTTGCCAGCTGTGCTGTCCAGCCACCTTTTGTCCGGTAGCTCTGCGATGTTGGCTGTCCTCTGGGTTGTAGAGGACTGCCAGAGTTCCAAAAATTCTGTGAATGTGGTATGAGCAGCGCACGAGCACCTTTCCCAGCCGCTACTGCTGCATACCAGACGCTAGCGCACCATGGATTTGTTCCCGCCGGGTCCGTGACTCACCACCGTGTAGCGTCGCCGATGTAAAACACGCCGTGTTCATCAAGCGAACGTTGCGATGGTATCCCATCCTCGTCGCCAGTTGTTGTATAGCCACCCATGCCGCGGGTGGCTCACATGCATACATGCGCACATGCACACACTCAGAGAGACACGGGACGCGATGCTGCCTGCTACGCGTCCCGGAGGCAACTGCCCGCACAAGCGCGGTTTATTAACCTGCGCATGCGCGGGTCCCAAACGAGGCTCACGCATGAACTACAACTGACTGGGACCTCACAGTCCCATGGAGGCAATCAATCAGGGACTGTCAGCAGGAGGCAGGCAGCATGCACCACACCATGGCCGGACTGCACCCTCGATGCCTCACGCCCTCATTCCCCGCCCTAGGATCTATACTAAGGTACAAGCATGTGAGCAACCAAGAATAGAGGGGGTGGGGGGTTTCTGTAACATTATGCCTCTCTCTCTCTCTCTGCTTTGGCTCTAGCATTGGGATATGCCAAACAAGGGTCTATCTTGGGCCCCCAGGAACTGTTCTCTATGCCAAACCTTGCACCCTGCTGAATAATCTGGCCAAGCTTTATTGTCTGATCATGCTCAATTGATTGGTGATTTGTTTGTCAATTCGAAACAAAACAATGAAACAAACCACACATAGTCTCGCCCAACACCATATGGCGGCTACCAACCGAAAAACACACCTGCGCTCAGTGAACGGGGTCACCGAACTGAAGCTGCCAACATCACATCCCAGCTCTCTTTCTCTTTTTCCCACTATGTCCTACTAACTTGCTTTACAGATCCACCAGAGCGTCAAGAGACCACACAGTTGGCAACACTGCGCGGTATAAGAACCTTTAACATAACATAACATTCTAATGTTCTTTTCCATTCTAAAGTGTACCCAACGCTACCGCCCAACCTAATGTATGTGAGGAGCTAAAGTGCGGTGCTCCCTGTGACTTTATTGTCTCCCCCCCCCATGATGATGATTTCTATTCCTATTTAATCGAATTGTAAACTATACTGTCAACACAGGTGCCTTCCTGCCACTGACCTAGAGAGTGGGGAGTTAAGGCTAGTAGCCAATGTCAGAAGTAAAGAACTAGGATTGTAATTTATGGAAAAAGAGAGGGGAAAAGGAAATGACTTTCTGATCAAGGGTTGCTAATTCCAGAGAGAAGGACCGAGAGGAAGCATCCACCCTTACAGGAGGAGCAGGATGGTGGGCAGAAAGAAAGAAATGATCAGGAGATTGGAGTGATCTCAAAGGGGTTTAGTGATTTCTGTTTGGACCAGGAGGCTCCAGGGCCCGACCCCCTGTTCAGACAGCAGGTAAACATGCACCAACATGTGTTTACTCCCTCTGTCTCCACAGGCCATCCCCATCCCTCTGGTCCCCCAGTGATGTTCCCTTGTGCCCCCCACCCTTCTCGCACACAGGTGTTGCCTGTTTTGCTTGATTCTTCTACCCTGCTTCCCCTGGCCCCCTCCAGCCTACTTCTGCAGGAGTCTGTCCTGATACAGTCTGGTTTCACCATCACCGTCTTGTAGCCAATGCTGGATTTGACTTTTATGGACTTCATTGATTCACGGTGCGTCACCCTTTCTCATGGTGGCCCTGAGTCATGCTGTTCCCATCTTCATCTTGTATCCAGGCTTGCAACATTATGTGTGACTACTGACTTCTGCAATTGTATTTGCTCTCCCCTCTTGCTTCTGCAGTCTTTATGACTGCTTACTCTCTGTTCTCTCCTCCCCTCTTCCCCTTACTTTCTTCTATGCACTTACTCTATCAGAATTGTCCCTGGAACTAGTATGATAGCAACCTCGTCTGTCTCCTCCCCACCCCCCCCTGCACTATCTGAATTGTCGTCAGGCCGAGTACGATAGTTAATTTCACATCCTTACCGTTCTTGGCCTGTAAGAATGTCATTGTATTTTTCCTTCTTCTCTCCCTTGCCTTGAAGCGCTTTGAAGCACATTGTGTATAGGCGCTATATAAATAAACTATCATATCATATCATATCATATCAAACCCAGAGTAGATAAGGAGTTGAGTAATCTTCAAAGGACCAGGCAAAGAGACTGGACAAGAATGCACTGTTTAACCGGTAGCCATTGAAGCTTGGCAAGGAAAGGAGAAATGTGCATGGAGCAGAGAAGATTGAATATAAGACGGGCAGCTGTATTATGAAGGACCCTCAGATGTTCAATGGCGCAGGAGGGGAGACCGAGGAAGAGTGAACAGTGATAATCCTGACGGGATTGAATCAGAGCAGCCAGTGGCAGCTGAAATGCAGGCAGAGCAGGAGAGGAATAGGAAGATCTGGCGAAGGAGGCGAAGGTGAAAATGACAGCAGGAGGAAACCTGAGATTCAACACCAAGATGCTTAACTGTGGAGACAGGGACATGACATAAACCCATGGAGGGTGACCAGAAAGAGCAGCACCAGACACAATGGAAACCACAAAGTCAGGATATTTGTTTCATCAGTGATGAGTCAAAGGAAAGGAGAAGGCATTCATCCAAGAGGAAATGGATAACATACAGAGTTCAAACTGGGATGCATGATCTGTCCATCAAGGAATGTACAGTAGTCATGAAGAAGTTACGTTATGATGATTTATCCTGCCCACTCCTGTCACTTGCATGGTCTCCAGGCGCTCACGTGCCTCTGTAAGAAAAGTGGGTGGGGTCGGTTAGTGAGGGAAGAGGGATAGGATAGAGGCTGTGCTCTTCTGTTGATGTTTGTAGAACCAGGAGGAATTAGTGTCTGTGCGTGTGAGGTTTCTGGTTGTGGCCTGCTGTGTGCACTGGGCCAGTAGTGTCCGGAGGGGTAGCATCAAGTGTCCGGGTTGTTTGTTGTTTGTAACTATTTGGTTTGGTGGCATGGTTGTACAGACTTCTCAGGGCTGGTGTGATGTGGTCTCTTCTGTTTAATCTCAGAGGTAGCCTTGCTGCAGTGTTTTGGATGCATTGTAGTTTTTTCATGAGGCATTCCAAGGTAGAGGCTGCATGCATAGTCTAGTCTTGATAGTACCAAGGAGATGATTGTGAGGGTTCTGTGTGGGAAAGTGGGGTAAGGGAGTATCCCTCTTATTACTTGCAGGAGGGGTAGAAGCATTTTTTTTGCTAAGGCTTTTTCTTGGGGTTATAGAGCGAGTCCGTTGTCCATGAGGATTCCCAGGTTTTTTGTCACTGACGATGTCTCCGCTTGGGGTCCCAGGCACGGTGGCCAGCTCAGATGTGTCTGTGTTGAATTGTCTTTCATTATTTCTGTTTTGGTTCGATTTAGCTTGAGATTGTTGTTAGTCATCCAGGAGTATATGTCGGTGAGGCATTTGTTAAGGGTGTCATTCGGGTCTTGGTCGGATGTTATCTTGAAGATGAGTTGGGTGTCCTATGCGTAGTTGTATGCTGTTAGTCCATGGGTTCGAAGGAGTTTCATTAGGGGGGACATGTACATGTTGAATAGGAGCGGGGAGAGGCTTGATCCTTGTGGTATGCCGCAGGTGATATTCTTAGTACTACATGAAAAAAGCGGTAGGTGTGTACTTTCTGTTCGGTCCATGTGGAAAGATCTCAGACATTGTAGCACAGATTTGTTAATGCCGCACTCCTCCAGTCTCTTTATTAGTGTTGTGTGTCTGATTGTGTCGAAGGCGGCTGATATGTCTAGTAGTGTGAGGGCCGACTGGGTGCTGTTGTCTGTGTTTATTTTTAGTTCTTCCCAGATGGAGAGGAGAGCAGATTCCGTTCCTCTCATGGGTCTGAAGCCGACTTAAAGTAGGCTTTGAGCAATGGCAGAGGAGATGGAGGTGATGAGGGCGCAGACACAACGGGAGAATGACATTATGGGCACCTTGGCATGAGATGGCCAGGCCAACAGTGTTGCGGATGTTCAAGGTCCAGAAAGCCATGCAGCTCCAAATCTGTCTCCCCAAAGACACTGAGGGCCCCATTCTTAAGTTGGCGCAGTGAGTGTGCCAAAGAGCATGATTCACTACGCCAAATCAGGACCCCCAGGATCCACCACTATTCTCAAGTGGGCCTGGACGTCCTCGTAGTGCACGACAGTGTACCTTCAGCATTGTGCCTGTTTTTGGCATAATGGGCGCAATCCTGAAATCTCTGCAGCATTTTGGTAAAATAACGACATATTAGTTATTTTACAAAAATGCTGCCGAGAACACTGGGGCTCAGTCCACCCATGCAAACCTAGGTTAACGAATTGCATTGGGTCAGCTTATCATAATATTAAACCAGAAAGAGCTCAAGGGTGCAGACATGTCTCTATTAGGATACGTTTAAATATTTAAACGTATGCTAATAGAGACATCTCTGCACCCAATGCTTAATCCAATGCTATTTGTTAACATAGGTTTGCATGGGTGGACTGCAGCAAAAATGTTCTGCCACTGTGGAAGCAGCTTACCTGCACTGCGACCGGCTTCTTGTGGCACTCCTCCAGAATAACGGCACCACAATGGTACTGTATATTTGCGCGACTTTAGCGCACATATAAAACTGGAGGAGTGCAACAAGAATACCAGTCTAAAGAGGCAGGTAACGAATGTGGCGGTTGCTAGGTTGGTTTCCAACCCATCCTAGCAACCGCCACATGTATTCCGAAACTGGCACATTCCTACCGACTTCGGAAGAATGTGCCACCTTCAGAATAGGTCTAACGTACCGAAAAGGTTGTTAACGCTTTCAACAACCTTTTCGCTACTTAACACCATATGAGAATCGGGCACTGACTATCCGGATCCTGGCGAAGAGAAGGGACAAAAGTTTTGTGAGAGTGCAGGCGAGAAAAGTAAAGCGGGGGTCGAATCTGAATTTTGCTAGGATCTGATCCTTCTGATTGGACAGCATTTAACAGAACCCTTCCTTTTTAATGTAACCCTACTGCCCCAGCCGAGCCTACTCCCAATCACATGTTTCTAAAAAGCTCCCCTCCCAACCTGCAATTTGCAGCTTCCTAATGATCGACTGCCTAAAAGTCTCAGCTGTACTTGTGTCCTTCCTGACGGCCATTGTGATTATCTCCACTGGTAGTGAACCTAAAATCAAAAACCAATTGTAAAGGGAAGTGAAGGTAGGAGACAGATGAAAAGGGAGAAGGGACTCACAACCTGTAGGTGGTGTTTGGTTATTTACGCATCCATTGGCGATACTAGCCCCCATGGCCATTCCCATCCACTTCCTGCCAATCCCCACCCAAAACACCCTACCTCACCCAGGGAACTCTTTGGGGCTTGTTTTATTGAGCTTCGTAATTCGGCTACAGAGACCCTTTACATGTAGACATGCACATAGACGGGACCCTGCTGCCGAATTTTGATATTTTGCATGGCTGAGCTCATAAGTACAGGGCAAAAGACGGCATACAAGTGTGCACGCTGCCTTTTCACCTGAACTTTTGCGCTCCGACCTGCAAATGAAATAAACGCTGTCTGCCAAGTACACATGTCAAAAAGCGCTCACAATGGATTCCGATGGGGTCCACGTGCTTTTTGCTGGAGCAATTGCGCCGGCATGAAAATGCGTGCTTGTGCAAATGCTGGCACAGAGCGGAAGGGAGGCGCCCTTCCTCTCCGCCATACAAATGGACGAAAATGAGCCGTGATGGGAATCCGCAGCATAAAAGCCTTAGTACAGACTTTTACGCAGCTGATTCCCATTACGCGGAGCCCAAAATGAGCCCCTTTGTGTCTATCTCTGTGCTTTCTCACCAGCTTCTGAAACATAGTGGCTTTAATGCTGCTGTAAATCACCCAAACTAGCTCTCACTTAATACAAATATTGTTGACAAGTATGGCTTCTGCCAATTGCTTTATAAGCAGTATGTGTGTCCTTGCACTGAATTCCTGTTAAAAAACGGAATTGGAAAAGCCAACAGTTTTGGGTCTTGTGTAGACATTAGATGAGGCATTTTCGAGACGCTGCCACAATGTCGCCATTTGCGAGTCTGGCCATCGTATACCCATGAATGTTAATGTTAATGTTAATGTTAAAGGTCATTTGTACCGCGCACTATCACCACCGGAGTGGTCCCCTGGCGCTCTGGCGGCTCTGAAAGAGGGGGGGGATGGTGGGTTAGTGGGTGGAGGCTGGAAAAGTGCAAGATTGCAGTGATGTGCTGTTGGCAGCCTCAGCCCGGTGGTTCCGTCGGCTGGGCCTGGGGTGTATGCGGCCGGTAGTCGTCGTGTGCTGATGTGCGAGTCTATGTGTTTTTTTTTTGTTTTGTTGTTGCAGTGTAGTGAAGTTCGTGCGGTTTGCTGCGCTAGAGGTTTGTGGTTGTGTTTGGTTTGGAGTTTGAGAGGTGTATGCAGAGAAGGAAATTGTTAATGGTATTCGTTAGTCATCTCTATCCTGGACTGAACCGTGTAATCTTACCCGACGGGATGCTTGTACACCCTGAGCCTCAGGAGGTATGTGCCCGATTTTCCATTCGAGGCCGTTTGAGGATCTAGCTGCCCCCTCCGCCCGCTCCCTTAATAACCTTGCATGCTCCTCCCCCCCTCCACATGACTAGCGCCGCTGCTAGTGTCCATACACCCGGTTGTGTGGTGATTGGTGGTATATTGTCTGTTCCACAGCCTCGTGGGACCTAGTTGTGGCTGTAAGGGCGGTGGGGGATGGTAAGGGTTGGCTGGAGTAGTTGTATCCGTTTCTCTGTGTCTCGCGGGTGGACCCCTGTGTCCAGCGTCAGCCCTGTTGGTGCCCCGGGTACTTCTGTCGGTTCTAGCGGTTTGTCACTGACCTTTTTTGATGATTCGTTTGTCTTATTGTTGTTTTGGTTTTATTCTCCGGTGTTGAAGAGGTAGGTTTTTAGTAATTTTCTGAATTTAAGGTGGTCTTTGGTGTTCCTTATTAATTTTGGGATGTTGTTCCAGGTTTTCGCGGCTAGGTGGTAGAAAGCGGTGCCTCCGAGTTTCTTCTTGATGTAAGGTTTTTGTTCCAGTCGGATTTCGTTGGTTGACCTGAGTGGTCTCGTTGGCTTGTAGATTGTTATTTTTTTTTTGTAGGAATTCAGCTCCTTGTCCGCTGATTGCCCTGTGCGTTATGCACATTGTTTTGAAGATGATACGCTGTTTTACTGGGAGCCAGTGTAGTGTTTTTAGGGCCGGGGTGATGTGGTCTCTTCTGGATAGTTTGAGGAGTAGTCTGGCTGCAGTGTTTTGGATCCGTTGTAGCTTCTTCAGTAGGTATTCTGGTATACCGAGGTAGAGGCTGTTTGCATAGTCGATACTTGACATGATGAGGCCGACGATGGTGAGTGTTTTGTGTGTGAAGGAGAGGAAAGGTAGTATTTTTCTTGCCGTGTGGAGGAGGAAGAAGCATTTCTTGACTGTTGCGTTTATTTGCGGTTCTAAGGTTAGGGTGTTGTCCATCAGGACTCCCAGATTTTTTACTACCTTAGATGGTGATGGTATAGATCCCATTTCCGTTGGCCACGGGATGGCGGTTTCCTTCTCTTGGTCTTTGGATATGATCATGATTTCTGTTTTTCCTGGGTTGATTTTCAGGTTGTTGGCATTCATCCAGTTGAAGACTTCTTTTAGACAGTCGGTTAGGTTCGAATGATCGGCTTGGGTGTCTTCGATCTTGTAGATGATTTGAGTGTCGTCTGCATAGTTGTAGCATTTGATGTTGCGTTTCTTGAAGATTCTGATTACAGGGGTTTGGTAGATGTTGAAGTACAATGGAGATAGTGAGGATCCTTGTGGTACTCCACAGTCGTTGACTCGTGGGGTGGATTTGAAGGGTTTGATCCAGACGGTTTCAGTTCTGTCTGCTAGGAATGATTTAGTCCAGCGTAGCGCTGTGTCTGTTATGCCTATGTCTTCTAGTCTTTTGGTTAGGGTGTCATGGCTAACTGTGTCGAAGGCTGCTGAGAGATCGAGCAGGATAAGGGCAGATGTTGTGTTGGAGTCTGCGTTTGTTTTTAGGTCATCCCAGATGGATAGTAGTGCTGTTTCTGTACCTCTTGTGGGTCTGAAGCCGACTTGAGCTTGGTCTAGCAGGTGGTGTTCTTCAACGTATTCTTGGGTTAGTTTGTATACGTAGGTTTCAAGGAGTTTGGCTGGGTAGGGGATGTTGGAGATTGGTCTGTAGTTGGAGAGGTCATCTACGTCCCCGCTTGTGTTTTTCAGAAGTGGTTTGATGTAAGCCGATTTGAAGATCCTTGGTACTGTCCCTGTTGCCAGTGATAGATTTAGAAGGTTTCTGAAGTATTCTGCTGGTGTTCCTTGTCCGAGGATGGATTTGTAGATGTCCGGGGGGCAGGGATCCATCGGTGAGCCTGCTTTCTTGCTGTGTTTTATTAGCATTGCGAATGCCTCTGCTGATATTTGAGGGTAGTTATTGAGTTTGTGCTGCGGTTCTGATTTGGGTTCGTTTGGTTGTAAGTCGCTGCTGGTTGGTCTCTGTTGGATGGTTTGTCGGATGTCATTGATCTTCTTTTTGAAGTGGTCTGCAAGGTTGTTGCATAGTTTCTCCGAGGGGGTTGGGGTGTTGTCACAGCCTGGTGGGTTTCTCATTTCTTTAATGATACGGAACATTTCTTTTTGTGTGTTGGTGGCATTTGTGATTCTGTCATCATAATGCTTTCTCTTTGCCTTTTGAATTTCCTTCTTGTATGCGCGAATGTGCTTCTGGAACATTGTTTTTTTGTCTGGATTGTAATCTTTCCTCCATTCCGTTTTCCATCTTTTTGTTTTCCTTTTTCATGGTGCTTAGTAGTGGGGTAAACCATTTTGCCATTGCTCTTTTTTTTGATGGTGTGAATGGTTTTTCTGGGGCCATCTTGTCGATTGTGTCTGCAATCCATTTGTGTAGTATCTCCGCTTTCCCGTCTAGGTCAGCTAGGTCTAGTTCTGTTGTTGAGGGCTTGGTTAACTCCAGTTGTTCGAATAGGTTGCCTTTATTGACGTCTTTCCAGTTTCTTTTTGTGGTGGCTGTGAGTTTGGGAGGTTGGATGTAGACTTGAGTAGGCAAAGTGATTACGAATGGGATGATGAGATGGTCACTCCACAGTATTTGTATCGGCGGTGCCATGGTGATGAGTTTTTCCTCTGCGAATATTGCGTCCAAGGTGTGTCCTGCCGAGTGAGTTGCCCCTTTTACTAGTTGTCGTAGTTTCATGGTGGCGAGTTGTTCAGTCAGTGAGTTTTGGGAGTTGGCATGACTGTCTTCGAACCAGATGTTGAAATCCCCCAGTATGATTAGGTGTTCGTGGTTGATGGCTATGTTGGTTATGGCTTCTATGAAGTTGTCGACGAAGGATGCATCATAAGTTGGGGGTCTATACACCAGGATGAATGTTATGTTGGTTTTTGGGCTAGTTGTTAGGTGTATGATCATGGACTCGCAGTTGGGGATGTTGAGTGGTTCGTCTGTTCTTATTGTTAGCTGCTCTTTAAATGCTATTGCGATGCCTCCTCCTTTTCTGTTTTTCCTGTTTATTTGAAGGCATTTAAAGTTTGCTGGGAGGCAGCTTTGGAGTGTGATTTTGTAGTTGTCGTCCAGCCAAGTTTCTGTGATGAAGAGGATGTCGATGCCGTTGTCGTCGAGTAGGTCGAAGATCTCTGTAGAGTGTTTTGACATGGATCTTGCATTTATTAGATTGCAGTGGAGTTTAGAGGTGTAGCTTGGTTTGCCTTTTTTTGTTAGGGTCGTTTTCTGATCTTGTTCAGGAGCAGGTTTCGGGTTGTCAGCGTTCTCAAGTAGTACTTCTAGGTTTAGCCTGGGGTTTTTGTTTTCATCTGGTTCGTCTTCCAGGGGACATGGTTGTGGGTTGGGAGTTCTTCTTGCTTTGGTGATGTATGGTGTTATCGCTTCAGTTGTGCGCATGTTGTATCTGGTGGAGTTTGTCATTCTTCGTGATGTTGGTAGGTTGTTCAGTGTAGATGGTTTTGGCGTCGCGTTGTTTCGATCTGGTGAGTAGGTCTCAGTGAGGTATGGAGTTAGGTAAAGGGATTTGTCTCTTCTTTCAGTGTTGGTCCGATCTTTGAACCTGTCTGTGGGGGTGTGTTCTGTTGTTGCGGTTCTTAGTTGAAGTTTCGGGGTGTTTGTTCTTTCTTCTCTTCTTTCCCTCTGGGTGGGTCGTTTGCGCGGCATTGTACGATTCTGAGTTGTTTTAGTTTAGATGTTGTCTTGGTCGGGGTGTAAGGGTGGAGTTAAGGGTTGTATAGTTATGTAGTTGGGTTCTAACAGTGGCTCTCTTTAGTCTCCGTCTCCCTTAGCGACAATGCAGATTTGGGCACGGCGGCCCTGCTAGGTTTGAGACACCTGTATAGTGTGGGAGTGGCCTATCAGTGCAGTTTGGAGAACAGACAATGCACTTTGGGCACGGCGGCCCAGCTAAATTTGAGGCAACTGTATAGGGGGAGAGGGGCCTATCAATGCAGTTTGGGGGACGGACAATGTAATTTGGGCGCGGTGGCACTGCTAAGTTTGAGACACCTGTATAGTGGGAGAAAAGCCTATCAGTGTAGTCTGGAGAACAGGCAATGCAATTTGGGCACGGCGGCCCTGCTAGGTTTGAGACACCTGTATAGTGTGGGGTGGCCTATCAGTGCAGTTTGGAGAACAGAAAAAATACACTTTGGGCACGGCCGCCCTGCTAAGTTTGAGACATCTGTACGGTGTGGGAGAGGCCTATCAGTGCAGTTTGGAGAACAGACAATACACTTTGGGCACGGCGGCCCAGCTAAATTTGAGACAACTGTATAGAGGGAGAGAGGCCTATCAATGCAGTTTGGAGAACAAACAATGCAATTTGGGCACGGTGGCCCTGCTAAGTTTGAGACACCTGTATAGTGGGAGAAAAAGCCTATCAATGCAGTTTGGAGAATAGACAATACACTTTGGGCAGGGCGGCCCAGCTAAATTTGAGACAACTGTATAGAGGGAGAGAGGCCTATCAATGCAGTTTGGAGAACAGACAATACACTTTGGGCACGGCGGCCCTGCTAGGTTTGAGACACCTGTATAGTGGGAGAAAAGCCTATCAATGCAGTTTGGAGAACAGACAATACACTTTGGGCACGGCGGCCCTGCTAAGTTTGAGACACCTGTATAGTGGGAGAAGAGCCTATCAATGCAGTTTGGAGAACAGACAATACACTTTGGGCACGGCGGCCCTGCTAAGTTTGAGACACCTGTATAGTGGGAGAAAAGCCTATCAATGCAGTTTGGAGAATAGACAATACACTTTGGGCACGGCGGCCCTGCTAAGTTTGAGACACCTGTATAGTGGGAGAAAAGCCTATCAATGCAGTTTGGAGAACAGACAATACACTTTGGGCACGGCGGCCCTGCTAAGTTTGAGACACCTGTATAGTGGGAGAAAAGCCTATCAATGCAGTTTGGAGAACAGACAATACACTTTGGGCACGGCGGCCCTGCTAAGTTTGAGACACCTGTATAGTGGGAGAAAGGCCTATCAATGCAGTTTGGAGATTAGACAATACACTTTGGGCACGGCGGCCCTGCTAAGTTTGAGACACCTGTATAGTGGGAGAAAAGCCTATCAATGCAGTTTGGAGAACAGACAATACACTTTGGGCACGGCGGCCATACTAAGTTTGAGACACCTGTGTAGTGGGAGAAAAGCCTATCAATGCAGTTTGGAGAATAGACAATACACTTTGGGCACGGCGGCCCTGCTAAGTTTGAGACACCTGTATAGTGGGAGAAAAGCCTATCAATGCAGTTTGGAGAATAGACAGTACACTTTGGGCACGGCGGCCCTTCTATCAAATGCAGTTTGGGGCAACGGGGTTAGGTATCTGGTGTAAAGCTGTACCTCTCCCAACCCCGGCCCTCCTACCTTACTGGTCCTTGTAGTCGCTGGTTGACGGCTGGTCACTGGGGTGCTGACATTTCCTGGAGTTGCCTCTGTTGGAGTCGCCCTTGGCCTCGGGGCCCTTAGCCGCTGGGGGCTGCCGGGCAGAGGGCTGCCCGGGGGGACCGGTGATAAAGGCTGGAGGGACCACTGAGAACGGTGCTGGGAGAGGAGGAGAGGGGGGCTTTGGTTGGTGAAAGGCAGTGGGCGCCTGCAGACCCGGAAGCCCAGTAACCAATCACGGGCGGTGGGCGGGTTGGGAGGAGGGAGGGAGCAGGGACACGCTCGGGGAAGGGATGCGGGATGCGGTGGGAAGGGGGGTCAGCGGGGCAAAATGGAGGTCGGGGGCCGCAAGCACTCACCTGCCGATGATTTTTTAGGAGGCAGTGGGCGCCTGCAGCGCGGGTCGCTAGACCCTGGGCCCGGAAGCCCAGTAACCAATCACGGGCGGTGGGCGGGTTGGGAGGAGGGAGGGAGCAGGGACACGCTCGGGGAAGGGATGCGGGATGCGGTGGGAAGGGGGGTCAGCGGGGCAAAATGGAGGTCGGGGGCCGCAAGCACTCACCTGCCGATGATTTTTTAGGAGGCAGTGGGCGCCTGCAGCGCGGGTCGCTAGACCCTGGGCCCGGAAGCCCAGTAACCAATCACGGGCGGTGGGCGGGTTGGGAGGAGGGAGGGAGCAGGGACACGCTCGGGGAAGGGATGCGGGATGCGGTGGGAAGGGGGGTCAGCGGGGCAAAATGGAGGTCGGGGGCCGCAAGCACTCACCTGCCGATGATTTTTTAGGAGGCAGTGGGCGCCTGCAGCGCGGGTCGCTAGACCCTGGGCCCGGAAGCCCAGTAACCAATCACGGGCGGTGGGCGGGTTGGGAGGAGGGAGGGAGCAGGGACACGCTCGGGGAAGGGATGCGGGATGCGGTGGGAAGGGGGGTCAGCGGGGCAAAATGGAGGTCGGGGGCCGCAAGCACTCACCTGCCGATGATTTTTTAGGAGGCAGTGGGCGCCTGCAGCGCGGGTCGCTAGACCCTGGGCCCGGAAGCCCAGTAACCAATCACGGGCGGTGGGCGGGTTGGGAGGAGGGAGGGAGCAGGGACACGCTCGGGGAAGGGATGCGGGATGCGGTGGGAAGGGGGGTCAGCGGGGCAAAAAGGAGGTCGGGGGCCGCAAGCACTCACCTGCCGATGATTTTTTAGGAGGCAGTGGGCGCCTGCAGCGCGGGTCGCTAGACCCTGGGCCCGGAAGCCCAGTAACCAATCACGGGCGGTGGGCGGGTTGGGAGGAGGGAGGGAGCAGGGACACGCTCGGGGAAGGGATGCGGGATGCGGTGGGAAGGGGGGTCAGCGGGGCAAAATGGAGGTCGGGGGCCGCAAGCACTCACCTGCCGATGATTTTTTAGGAGGCAGTGGGCGCCTGCAGCGCGGGTCGCTAGACCCTGGGCCCGGAAGCCCAGTAACCAATCACGGGCGGTGGGCGGGTTGGGAGGAGGGAGGGAGCAGGGACACGCTCGGGGAAGGGATGCGGGATGCGGTGGGAAGGGGGGTCAGCGGGGCAAAAAGGAGGTCGGGGGCCGCAAGCACTCACCTGCCGATGATTTTTTAGGAGGCAGTGGGCGCCTGCAGCGCGGGTCGCTAGACCCTGGGCCCGGAAGCCCAGTAACCAATCACGGGCGGTGGGCGGGTTGGGAGGAGGGAGGGAGCAGGGACACGCTCGGGGAAGGGATGCGGGATGCGGTGGGAAGGGGGGTCAGCGGGGCAAAATGGAGGTCGGGGGCCGCAAGCACTCACCTGCCGATGATTTTTGAATGGAAACAGGTCATGTAAACCTGTGCTCTCTGCCAGCAGTAACCACAGAATGCGAACAGCTTCTATTGATCTGATGCTGCCCTAAAATAATCTCATGTTATATCATTTCGAAATTAACCATTTATATGCCACGCACCCCCAGCTGAATTGACTCTTTGAACTTTGCTAATAATTGCTATGCTGTTAACGCTTTGATCCTCATGTTATTGTTTTTAAAGAATGCCGATGCAATATTAGAGCTTTCATGAGACATCCGGCTTTGTGTGATGCACCAGGCACACACTGGCTTGGTAACTGAGAAGCATTGCTCTGCTGACTTCCCGGAATCCCTGGGGGGCATCTGTGGGCACCGTTTTCTTTTCCTGACTTGACGTTCACGAATACCTCCTCCCCCCTAGAACCTTTTAACTCCACCCCCGAGATTGAGCAGCACATCATAGTTAAATTGCATCGTTGTGTACCAAGTTCACATGTAGACGAGGGACCCTGCAGCTGAGAGTGGCATTTTAAGTGGACATTTTATTTTAAAGCTAAGCGGAATCTACGTCCCTTCCTACCAGGAAGAAAAGAATATGTCCAAAGGGGGCTCCAAACGGGTAAACGGGTAACCCTGTGCTCAAGAGTTGAAACACTATGGGGGTGCTGCTAGAATGATGGAATGGCTGGGAAGGAGCTGGTCTCAAGTTAGGTATGCATGCCAGTGTAAGGCATCCCGTGATGGAGGGACTCCGTCAGGTGGTAAATCAGTCCCCCAAGAAAAGGTCACTAGGGTTGGAAGTCACCCTTCTGCCCGTGTCTAAATACAGCTGGTCTGGAATCGGTCCCGTGTAATGCATTGCCGTTCAAAGGCCTGGTATGCCTGTAGCAACGCCAGGCGAGCCTTCCAAAGGGCGGTAGTTAATTAACCTCTTAAGTGCTGAGGACGAGTATGCTCGTCCTATTTGCGTAGACTTGCATAAGAGCCCAGCAGGTTTAATGCAGAGTCTGAGAGCCGGACAGACACCAGACCCGCAGCTGAAAGGCTGGTGGAGCCGGGGCACAGTTCATACATGTTAGACCAAGGCTGGTGGCAGGAGTTGCTTAGTGGGACGTACACCAGACCCGCAGCTGAAAGGCTGGCAGGGCCGGGGCACAGTTCATACATGTTAGACCAAGGCTGGTGGCAGGAGTCGCTTAGTGTGGCAAACACGAGACCCGCAGCTGAAAGGCTGGTAGAGCCGGGGCACAGTTCATAACATGTTAGTCCAAGGCAGGTGGCAGGAGTCGCTTAGTTGGACAAACACCAAACTCGCAGCGGAAAGGCTGGTAGAGCCAGGGCACAGTTCATAACATGTTAGTCCAAGGCAGGTGGCAGGAGTCGCTTAGTGGGGCAAACACCAGACCCGCAGCTGAAAGGCTGGTAGAGCCGGGGCACAGTTCATGACATGTTAGACCAAGGCTGGTGGCAGGAGTCGCTTAGTGTGGCAAACACGAGACCCGCAGCTGAAAGGCTGGTAGAGCCGGGGCACAGTTGATAACATGTTAGTCCAAGGCTGGTGGCAGGAGTCGCTTAGTGGAACAAACACTATACCCGCAGCTGAAAGGCTGGTAGAGCCGGGGCACAGTTGATAACATATTAGTCCAAGGCTCGTGGCAGGAGTCGCTTAGTGGGGCAAACACCAGACCCGCAGCTGAAAGGCTGGTAGAGCCAGGGCACAGTTCATAACATGTTAGTCCAAGGCTCGTGGCAGGAGTCGCTTAGTGGGGCAAACACCAGACCCGCAGCTGAAAGGCTGGTAGAGCCGGGGCACAGTTGATAACATGTTAGTCCAAGGCTCGTGGCAGGAGTCGCTTAGTGGGGCAAACACCAGACCCGCAGCTGAAAGGCTGGTAGAGCCGGGGCACAGTTCATACATGTTAGACCAAGGCTGGTGGCAGGAGACGCTTAATGGAACATGCACCAGAACCCCAGCTGAAAGGCTGGTAGAGCCGGGGCACAGTTCATGACATGTTAGAGCAAGGCTGGTGGCAGCAGTGGCTTAATGGGATACACCAAACCCAAGGTGGGAACCTCAATATTCACTGGTACCTTGAGGTAGAGACATATAATAATACAAAAAATGGTATGAGGAAATGAGGAAAACAACTGAAAGAGGAAGGCAAGGGAATGTAAAGATCAAATCATCATTTTCATTTTATTTAGATTTGTATAAATAACATTTTATGAAATAATTTAATCAATTCTTAAAAAACATTTTGACTATTCAAGCATTCAAACATTCATTCACTAATTGAACATCTAAAAGTCATATAAATGAGCTAAAGTGTCACAGAAAAGTACTATTCATTTCATTAGTACACATCTTTTCAATTTATTGATAGTTCCAAATAATCAAGAAACTAATCATTATTGATAATAGTTCATTCCAGGACAAAGTATCGACTATTGGTGCCTTAAAAAATCATTCTTCTTTACGAAAAGGCTTCCCAGTTGGTAAATAGTTTCGACTTGACAGATTGTGTGTGTCTTCATCAGGATTGGATGAACGTTTAACAAATATTCTAAAAGCAAACAAACATACAATTAAAATTACAATTACATACCCCTGTCAACCCTCTCTCAGTGTTACCTCTCTAACAATACAAACCAGATCTTAGAGAACAAAAACAACTCTAAGTCCAAAGTGGACATCTCTTTAACCACGGTTTTATAAACATCATAGGCTGTGTATAGCATAGTTTGAAAGAAAGCATTACTGACCAAATCAGTGAGATTTCATTTATCCATCCGAAATTTCCCTAATTTCATTTGGGACTCCGGGGTTCAGAAAAACGGAAGTTACTCTCATACTCCTAATAATCTGCACTTTCCCATTTGTGCTAAAACAGCCCACTCTAATCACAACGGGGAGGACCCCACTAGGACAGGCTTCACATATCAGTTTAAAAAATACAGTAACCTCCTACCTGCAAACCCCATTTGGTTCGCCTAATGGCTGGTATTCCAGTAGCCTCTGGTGAGGGTCTGAAGTGCTAGACCCCCTGAAGGAGGTGACGATATCTAAAGAATTTGGAAAAAATAAAAATTTAAAATATCACAATAGATGAGAATAAGCTAACCATAATAATCTCTCTGGGCGGAGCAAAACACATATTTATACCTTCTTTCTGAAAGATTCTCTCCGAGGCTGTATTATATCCCTCTCTCCCTATTGCACCGCTCCCTTTTTATTCGTATTGAAGGATGTCAGTGTAGCCGCGGTGAAGGGAAAAGGAAACGAAAGCACTGTTTCCCTTCTTCAACACAGCACGTTAGATTAGAAGGAGGCGTGGCTCTTCACAACTGAACGCCTATGCTCACTCATGTAACGATCTGTGAATCAAATAGACAAACGGCTCAAATTACAAAAAAGCTTGTTAGCAGATGTCTGCCATTGAGAGGGACCCATCAAATCCTAACAGAAAACAGCTTACCTAAAAAGCAGAACAACACTGTTTAACCGGAGGACAAAAATGACCCCTCTCTGACGAAACACTGCCTCAGCCGTTGAGTTAAGCTAAGGCAATTCTTGACTCGGTATTCTAACGGTCTAAAAAATGAAATATAAATAGACCGCGTCAGCTCATATGCGACAAAGAGTACTAATAAACCCGTCGCCACCCAATACAGACTCGCTTACCTTAATCTCGTCTTGGGCCGAAGGTACGCACGTCCGCCATTAGAGAAAAGTGGACCAGACCGACTGCGAAGAAACTGTCCTTCTTTTATTTCGAAAATAGTGTCAAGGACACAAACAAAGGACCAATATCAACGTCCACCAGAGGGCAACATGTATCCTGGTATAAACCCAGGTCCTAAAGCTAGAAAAAGGACTCAGAAATAGTCTTAAGCCCTGATGTAAATCCAATTCATATGTAAACAGGACATTTAGTGTAAATTTAATGCAAATTTAAGGGAGAATAAAGGAAATGAAGAACCTTCCTCGCTGAGGATTGGAGATTAATTCCATTCCTCTTGCAAATTGAGTCCAATATTTAAACTATTAGTATGATATATCCACCATTGTTCTTTTTGTGCTAGGCGTGCAGCGATGTTGGCTGCATCAGTGCCCAACACCTTTTCAACTGGCCACCATTTCAAATCTTCTGGTTTATGGTTGAATTCAAGGAAATGTAACATTAAAGGAGCATTCTGCTGGCCCGTTCTGATCTTTGATTTATGCTCACTTATACGTAATTTCACTGCCCTAGAAGTCTTCCCAATGTAAGCTTTATTACAAGGGGATATAATAGCATATACTACATTGGCACTAAGGCAGTGTCATGATGCCTACCTCCAAGGAGCCAGGCCGGGCCCAGCAACCCCAGAGGCAGACATCATTTTCCCCAGGGAAGTCTCAGCGGGCCCAAGTCGGGGCCCTTTGGACTCAGTCCTGGCGCCTTAGGCGCCAGGCTCATAGCGGACCCCAGTCCTGGCGCCTTAGGCGCCAGGCTCATAGAAGAGGATATGTGTTTAAGTGCTTGGGTGCACACTTACCTGATGCAGACCTTGCTGCTTCATCCAGGCCCTCTTGAGGCCTGAATGGGACTACTTTACCTGTAGGACTACTTCACCACCCGGGTGTGGTCGGGGAAGGATACATACCTGATTGGTGGAAGGATACATACCAGGAACTTCTTCCAAGGCTATTTAAACCCCACCCGAACAGCCACACGTGCTTCGCGTTGTTCTGCACCTAGCAGCTGGTGCTCACCGTGTCAGCTCCTGCATCCTGACTTCAGCCACGCCTGCCAGCACCCTGGAACACCTGCAAGGGGAGAAAGGAAGAGAATAGGAGAAGAAAAGCCCTTACCTGCTAAATCTGCATCCCAAAGTCATTTCTCCAACGGCCCTGAAAAGGAAGACATCATTTTAAAGGCATTTTGTTTCGATCGCTGCAGCGCTGCATTTTACTCACCTTTGCAAGGCGCTTCCATCTTCAGCAGCGATCTTCCAGATTCAGCTACGCCCCGGCGCCTAGAGGAAAAAAGACAAGAACAAAGGTGAAAGGGAGAAAAGGAATAAGGAAAGCTCAGTTTCCTTTTAAGTCTTACCTGTTGGATTATTCCCACTGCATTTCGGGTCCTGCCGCTTCCTGGCATCTCCGGACCCCGGCCCCTATGGGGAAAAAAGACAAAGACATTGAATGAGCGAATGCAAAGACATTACCTGAGCGCTCATCCAGAACTGTTTCACTTCGGGTCGGCGCCGGCACTCCGAACCCCGGCCCCTAAGGGGAAAAAGACATAAGCATTAGCGCTTGCTGCAATTAGACAACGAACATTATTATCAAGCTTGAACTTTTGAACAGAACTTTTACAGCGCCTTACCTGAACAGTCAAGCTTACCTGAACTCCCATCAATCCTCAATCCAGTGAAGTAACTGGGTTTCAACGCGCCCCTGCATCAGAAGCAGGATGGAGAGCTCATCCTTCCAAACCCTAAGGTGAGGCTTCACGGGGAATCGTGGAGGAGGTATCGTGGAGGGTTGGAAGGGAGTGGGAGGCTTGAGCATTGTTCCACAGTTGGTAATACTCCCTTTTCACGCACAGGAGGGTATCCAAAGAGCCAGGGAAGCCAGAATAGAGGGGCCCTTCCTGTCCATCTTCAGAGTTCTGCGCCTTCGACACCGCGCCTCCGTGGGAACCAGGTGAGCGTTACAGAACGCGAAGCCTTACCACAATTTCCCACCTGGGCACTATGGAGACTTCCGAGACAGATCAGCTGGCCCATCTTTTAGGGGAATTACGGGCAGAAGTGCACTCAGCCCGCCAGGAGACTAATGCTCTCAGAAGGGAACTAATCCTATCCAAGGAAAGAACTGATGATCTGGCCAAAAGGTTATTGCAGGGCCAGGCAGAGCACACTCCTTTACCTGTTTCCGGAGATATTTCTACAACAATGGGTTCGAATAACCCGGTACAAATTAATCTACCTGGACACATGCCTTTGGCCCCGCCGGAACGTTTTGCGGGGATCCCAAGAAATATGCCGTTTTTATGAACCAATGCCGTTTACACTTTTTATGCAGGCCCGGGGCCTTCCCCAACGACCAGACCAAAGTAGCCTTTGTACTATCTTACCTCAGTGGCTGTGCTGCCGATTGGTCTATTCCATTGGTAAATCAGGATGATCCCATTCTCCGGGATTTCCAGGGCTTCCAGGCCAGCATGGAAAGATTGTTCGCTCGACACTCGCAGGGACAGGCCCTTGACAACGAACTGCTATCCTTACGACAAGGTAATCAGGATCTTTTGTCCTATATCGCCACCTTTAATAGACTAGTTGTGGAAACGGAATGGCCTGAAAATAAAAGGATCACATTGTTTCATCGAGGCCTGCGCGGAGAGCTTAAAGATGTTATAGCTCAGATAGTGGATCCACCCCAGACCTGCGCAGACTACATAGACTTAGTGGTTCAACTTGATCACAGACTTCAAAATAGAAAAGCAGATCGGCTCAAGTATGAAACCAGAGTACTTATCAAGACCCACGTTAACTCCAAGAGTACTGACGTTTCCGAACCTATGCAAATTGGCAGTGTTAAAGGACCATTAACGCAGAAGGAACGAGAGAGAAGGCGACAAATGCAACTTTGTCTGTATTGCAGAACTTCCGGTCACTTTCTTCAAAGTTGTCCAGTTAAACCACCCAAGAAGGTGGTTGGAGCCACTGATAACGAGTTATTGACACCTGGTTCGGGAAACGACCTAGCCCGACAAGCGTAGGGGTCCGCTTGCCGAGCTTGAAAACAAACTCTTTGACCTCGCATTTTGTCATGCCAATGGTGCTTGTGAACCCAAAACAGCCTCAGCAGTTGCATGCTATAAAAGCATACATAGACAGTGGAGCTATTGGAAATTACATAGACCGTGAATTGGCTTCCAGGATTAAGCTTCCTCTCCGCCCGAAAGTAACCCAAGATGTAATTACTACAGTTGATGGAACCGAAATAGCCTCACGGCCAGTAACGCATTCCACAGTTGAAATCACTCTGGTGGGTCAGGACGGACATCGGGAAGCAATCGTGTTTGATGTGATCAAGGCCCCACAATTTCAAGTACTTCTTGGTATCCCTTGGTTAGAAACACATAATCCGAGAATAGACTGGCGAGCAAAGAAGATAACTTTTCCTGATTGCGAACCAACCTGTTACCCAAGGAATCCAGCTATGGGTCTAGCCTCTGTAACTTCCACCCCTGTACAGCTAACATCTGAATACCAAGAATTCCAAGACGTTTTTTCAGAAAGAGCAGGCTAACACCTTACCTCCCCATCGATCTTACGATTGCCAAATCGACTTGGTACCCAATGCACAACTACCTTGTAGTAGGATTTATGCTCTTACTGAACCTGAGAACCTGCATTTGCGCCAGTATTTGGATCAATACCTGGCCAATGGCTTCATTCGCCCATCAAAGTCACCAGTCTCTTCCGCTTTGTTCTTCGTACCTAAAAAGGAAGGAGACCTTAGGGCCTGTATTGACTACTGCGCCCTAAATCAGATAACGATTAAGAATCGTTACCCTTTGCCCCTGATACCTGAGCTTATCGACCAAGTAAAAGATGCTCGTGTGTACACCAAGCTAGATCTCCGAGGAGCTTACCACCTGGTACGTATAAAAGAGGGCGACGAGTGGAAGACTGCATTCCGCACCAAATTTGGGCTCTTCGAATATCAAGTAATGCCCTTCGGTTTGTGCAACGCACCTGCCGCCTTTCAGTACTTCATGAATGATGTTCTTCGGGAACTTATCGATGTTTGTGTCATCGTTTATATTGACGACATCCTGGTGTATTCCTCCTCAGAATCTGATCACAGAAACCATGTTAGGGCAGTTCTTGAGAAATTGCGCCAGCACAAATTATTTGCCAAGCTCGAAAAATGCGTTTTTCATACCACAGAAGTGGAGTTTCTCGGATTCATCCTGACACCTCAAGGAAAACGAATGGACTCGCGGAAAGTAGACGCCATTCTCAAATGGCCATCTCCTAGCTCTGTGAAGGGAGTGCAAAGCATGCTTGGCTTTGCCAATTTCTATCGAAGGTTCATCCCGGAATTTTCTCGAACTGTTCAACCCATCACAGCTCTCCTAAAGAAAAATAAACGCTTTGAATGGACTCTTGAGGCTGAACAAGCCTTTCAGGACCTGAAAACCAAATTCACCTCTGCACCTGTATTGAAGCACCCGCGCCCAGATCTCCCTTACATCGTGGAAACCGATACATCCAGTTCGGCCATGGGAGCTGTCCTGTCGCAAAGAGACCCAGAAACTAACCAACTACACCCTGTAGCCTTTTGGTCCAGAAAATTCTCTCCACCTGAACTCAATTACGCAATCACCGACAAAGAACTACTGGCTATTAAATCAGCTTTCAAGGCTTGGCGTCACTATCTTCTCGGTGCAAGACACACCATCACCGTAATTACGGACCACAGAAATTTGCAGTATTTAAAGACGGCCAAAGCTCAATCTTCGCGACAACTCCGATGGGCTTTATTCTTTGCGGAATTTGATTTTGTAATTACCTATCGCCCTGGCTGCAAGAATGGTAAGGCAGATGCCTTATCCCGGATAGGCATGGAAGAACCCAATTCGAGTTTAGAACCTGTGCCAATCATACCGGAACAAAGAATTCTAGGCTTGACTTCATTGCAAACCATTCAGGACATCCAAGCTCAAGTAAAACAGCTTTTTGACTCTTCTGCCTTACTGGAATGGAGTCAAAAGGGTGCTCACTACACCGTTAAGGATGATTTACCCTACTTCCAAGAGCGATTATTTCTGCCAAGTAAAGAATTGCAGGAACTTGTCATTACCCGTCATCATGAATCATTAATGGAAGGACACCCCGGTATCGCGAAAACAGAAGAAAAGATCAAACGCCACTTCTGGTGGCCTTCTTGGAGAAAAGACATAAAGTCATTTGTGTTGTCTTGCGGAATCTGTGCCCAAAATAAGAGTCAAAAGAAAAGGCCAGCAGGCCTACTTCGACCTTTGGACATTCCACCAGCACCTTGGCACACCTTGTCAATGGACTTTATAACTGACCTGCCTCCTTGTGGTGGTTACAACACGATTCTCGTAATAGTGGATCTATTCTCCAAAATGGCCCATTTTATCCCTTTAAAAGGATTGCCGTCAGCTTCCACCTTGGCCAAGGAATTTATTGAAAATATAGTGCGGTTACATGGTTTCCCTTCCATATTAGTCTCAGACCGTGGAAGTCAATTTATCTCCCACTTTTGGAAGAAATGTTGCCAACTAGCACAAATAGACGTGCGGTTATCCACCAGCCACCACCCCCAGACCGACGGACAAACCGAGAGAACCAATCAGACTCTCGAGCAATATCTGCGGTGCATGTTACACCAATCCGAGTTAAATTGGAAAGACATCCTTTGGATTGCAGAATATGCATACAACAATTCAGTGCATTCTGGAACCGGACAGACTCCTTTTTATACCCTGTATGGTCACCATCCTCGGACCTCTGACCTAGATCCACCTCTGACCCTGGAGATGCCTGCAGTAAATCACCTACATTCCACAATAACCCAAGCCTTCAAAGAAGCTACAACCCACTTACAGCAAGCCAAGAAAAAGTATAAAGAAAACACTGATTTGCACCGAAGTAAAACTCCTCCTTACCAAGTAGGAGATCAGGTATGGCTAGCAACTAAACATCTACCCCTTAAGGGTCAGCGAACTTTTAATCCCAGATTCATTGGGCCTTACCCCATCAAAGCTATTATCAACCCAGTGGCCTTTAAACTCGATTTACCATCCAACATGCGGATTCATCCCGTTTTTCACGCATCTCTTCTAAAACCAGTACAACCTGGAACCAGACTGTCTGAGCCCCCAGGCCCTGTCCAAATTGATGGAGAATTAGAATTCGAAGTGAAAGACATTTTAGATTCCAAGATATTTAAGTCGAAGCTCTTCTATCTTGTTGATTGGAAAGGATATGGACCTCAGGAAAGATCTTGGGAACCCAGTAACTATGTTCACGCACCACGATTAATTCAACGATTCCATCGAAGATTCCCGCACAAACCAAAACCCCCGGAGGAAAAGACCTTGGGAGGGGCCTTGAGGGGGGGTACTGTCATGATGCCTACCTCCAAGGAGCCAGGCCGGGCCGAGCAACCCCAGAGGCAGACATCATTTTCCCCAGGGAAGTCTCAGCGGGCCCAAGTCGGGGCCCTTTGGACTCAGTCCTGGCGCCTTAGGCGCCAGGCTCATAGCGGACCCCAGTCCTGGCGCCTTAGGCGCCAGGCTCATAGAAGAGGATATGTGTTTAAGTGCTTGGGTGCACATTTACCTGATGCAGACCTTGCTGCTTCATCCAGGCCCTCTTGAGGCCTGAATGGGACTACTTTACCTGTAGGACTACTTCACCACCCGGGTGTGGTCGGGGAAGGATACATACCTGATTGGTGGAAGGATACATACCAGGAACTTCTTCCAAGGCTAATTTAACCCCTCCCAAACAGCCACACGTGCTTCACGTTGTTCTGCACCTAGCAGCTGGACGCTCACCGTGTCAGCTCCTGCATCCTGATTCAGCCACGCCTGCCAGCACCCTGGAACACCTGCAAGGGGAGAAAGGAAGAGAATAGGAGAAGAAAAGCCCTTACCTGCTAAATCTGCATCCCGGAGTCATTTCTCCAACGGCCCTGAAAAGGAAGACATCATTTTAAAGGCATTTTGTTTCGATCGCTGCAGCGCTGCATTTTACTCACCTTTGCAAGGCGCTTCCATCTTCAGCAGCGATCTTCCGGATTCAGCTACGCCCCGGCGCCTAGAGGAAAAAAGACAAGAACAAAGGTGAGAGGGAGAAAAGGAATAAGGAAAGCTCAGTTTCCTTTTAAGTCTTACCTGTTGGATTATTCCCACTGCATTTCGGGTCCTTCCGCTTCCTGGCATCTCCGGACCCCAGCCCCTATGGGGAAAAAAGACAAAGACATTGAATGAGCGAATGCAAAGACATTACCTGAGCGCTCATCCAGAACTGTTTCACTTCGGGTCGGTGCCATATCTCCGGCACTCCGAACCCCGGCCCCTAAGGGTAAAAAGACATAAGCATTAGCGCTTGCTGCAATTAGACAACGAACATTATTATTAAGCTTGAACTTTTGAACAGAACTTTTACAGCGCCTTACCTGAACAGTCAAGCTTACTTGAACTCCCATCAATCCTCAATCCAGTGAAGTAACTGGGTTTCAACGCGCCCCTGCATCAGAAGCAGGATGGAGAGCTCATCCTTCCAAACCCTAAGGTGAGGCTTCACGGGGAATCGTGTAGGAGGTATCGTGGAGGGTTGGAAGGGAGTGGGAGGCTTGAGCATTGTTCCACAGTTGGTAATACTCCCTTTTCACGCACAGGAGGGTATCCAACGAGCCAGGGAAGCCAGAATAGAGGGGCCCTTCCTGTCCATTTTCAGAGTTCTGCGCCTTCGACGCCGCGCCTCCGTGGGAACCAGGTGAGCGTTACAGGCAGGTAGTATGATGCCTCAGTTCCCAAACTTTTCCATGAATATTAATTGTCGTAGTAGCCGAAGTACTGGGACAATTGGAACAATTGCCACAGGGGTAATGTCCCTTAATGGGAGGCATACCCCACGATGCAGTGATAGTAGGTTGGCTATCTTGAACAAAATTTCTGTCCGCCTTAGAGACCCAGTTCTTAATGTTTCTGCCTCTTTTAAACGCATAAATGGGTTTTGCCAATTTCAGCATATTAAGTTGAAGTAAGTGCCAGTGACTAGATATTGTCTTCTCAATTTTATTGTGTTGGGTATTAAACGTGAGGGCACATACTAGCTGGTCCTCTCCCAACTTTCTTTCTTTCTTGTCCTTTCTGAAAAGTCCATCTCTGTGCTGATATCCTGCACGTTTTTTAGATTGTTTAAGCAATCTTTTGGGATACCCTCTTTCTAGCAGCCTTTCTTCAATTACCGAAGCTTGCTTAATAAAGTCTTCCACTTTGGTGCAATTTCAACTAGCCCTCAGAAACTGCCCATAAGGGATATTAGATTTCAGTGACTGGGCATGAAAACTCTTGTGGTGCAGTATAGTATTTCTGTCCGATTCCTTCCTGTAGAGGTCCACTGCCAGTACTTTTTTGTCTACTTTAATCAGGAGGTCAAGGAACGCGATCTCCTTATTGCTGGTTTCGATGGTGAACTTCAAATTGGGATTTAGATTGTTAATCCAGACAAAAAAAGCATTATAATCCCCTTTAGAGTTGTCCCAAATGATAAGTATGTCGTCAATATACCTCTTATAAAGTTTTAAAGCTGATCTAAAAGGATTCGAATCTGTCATGTTGCTGGTTTCTTCAAAATCCCACATGTAAAGGGTGACATAGTTGGGTGCAAATGACGCACCCATAGCCGTCCCCTTAATCTGCATGTAATACGTGTTCTTAAATCTAAAGAAGTTTTTGGTGAGTGCAATTTCCAATAATTCTACCAAGAATTCACTCGGAACTGAGATGGTATCAGTTCTAGTTTGAAGAAACCTCTTCATAATCCCCAATGAATCTTCCTGGGGAATATTAGAATATAGCGACTCCACGTCTAGCGTGATAAGCATATCATGGTCGCTATTGAACGGAAATGCCTCCACACATCTGATGACATCACTGGAGTCAGACAGGTAAGTAGGGGTGTTTTTAGCCAGTGGTTTCAAGAAATAATCTAAATACTGCCCCACTGGTTCCAAGACCGACCCACTAAGAGAAACAATGGGTCTGCCAGGTGGAGCTACCATACTCTTATGGATTTTTGGCAACATATAAATTGGGTGGTCCTGGTATTCTCAGGGACAAGAAAATTAAATTCTTTTTGGGTAATAGTTTCCCTTTCTAAAGCATCCTTCCCTAAATGTTCTATTTCTCTCAGAATACTGAGCGAGGGATCTCCCTGCAATTTAACATATACCTCCTGGTTATCTAGCTGTCTCATAACCTCAAGGTCATATTTGGTGGCATCCCATACTACGACTCCTCCTCCCTTGTCCGCCTTTTTAATCATCACCGATCTGTCAGATTGTAAACTCTGCAAACCTGCCCAGTCTTCCTTGGAAAAATTGAAACATTTAGTATCCACACTGTTGTTCTCTTTATTGTCATAGATAGCATTAAAATCTCGAAGCACTGCCTTTTCAAAAGTGGCTGTCTCTTTAGCTATCATATTGAGAGAAGGGGTAAATCTAGAAGGAGGTTTAAATGACCACCAAAAAAATCTTTGAGTCTGATTTTCTGAAAAAAGGCTCTCAATTCTGTTTCAACATCCATTTTGCTCGGGTTTTTCATGGGAATGAAAGAAAACCCCTTTTCCAATATGGATATTTCTTTCGTAGTCAAATTTCTGTCAGACAAATTATATACAGCTGAAGGGGGGGCTTATCTTCTGTATGCTCGCCTTCTTGTTTCGAACATGTTTCCTAATCTAGGTGGACCTGTCTGAGGTGGAGGAAAAGGAAGTTCCTGAGGTGGATATGGTTGCATAGGCCCGGGAGGAGCAAACCCTTGTGGGTAAAAATAGGGAGGATATTGAAAAAACATGTTTTGTCTCCCTCTTCTTCCTCCTCTTTGCGAACCTCTGTTCCTTTGCCTTTGTTGATTACCTCTCTTTCCTCTCAGATATCCATCCCCTTCATCTGACGAAGTGTCAGAAAAAGTGACTTTTTTCGAATTGGTGCCCCTGAGATACTATCTGGATCTCTCCAGTTAGCTGGGCCCTGGTAATCCGCATGTAAATAAGGATATGCCGTCTCTTTAGAGAAGTTTTTTACATCCTTAATTAATTTCTCCATTTTTATGGCAGTAGTGATCTTAATAAAATCTATCACTTGATTTTCAATTGTTTCTAACTTCTCTTTGATGTTCACAATGGTAGCATCAGCCTGAAAGGCTAATTCTGCTTTCTGAATCTCTTCTCCAACTACCATACTTTTTTTTAAAGCTCTGTTTATAGTAAGAAGCATCCAGTCCCTGCTGCACTTTGTTCCTATGCCGGAAAATGCATTTTTGTATTCAACATCATCCACAAACAGACATGGCTCGTTACGGACGAGCAATCCAGTTGGGATGATGCTTTTCTTTAAATATTCTGTTAGCAAGTGACTGTGCATTTCTGTTCGAAATTTCTTTTTCTTTAATCTTAATATACTATCACTAGTTATATTCAGATAGTCTCCCATCACATTGTCTAACTGTAATTTGTCAAAAAATGAAGGAATCTTAATGGCCTCTGCCAACTGTTCTTCACTAAACGAAACTGAATCTGAAGCCGACATAGTGAGCCCAGGGTGAGACCGAGGACCAAACAGTCCAATACCAAAAAGGACTAGTACCTCACAGGAGGAAGGAAGTGAAACTTCCACAAGGCCACAAAAGGGGCCTCTTCCCCACACAGCAGCGTGCTACACCTAAGAGACCAAACCCAAGGTGGGAACCTCAATATTCACTGGTACCTTGAGGTAGAGCCGGGGCACAGTTCATAACATGTGAGACCAAGGCTGGTGGCAGGAGTCGCTTAGTGGGACATACACCAGAGCCGCAGCTTTAAGGCTGGTAGAGCCGGTGCACAGTTCATAACATGTTAGACCAAGGCTGGTGGCAGGAGACGCTTAGTGGGACGTACACCAGACCCGCAGCTGAAAGGCTGGTAGAGCTGGGGCACAGTTTATAACATGTTAGACCAAGGCTGGTGGCAGGAGGTGCTTAGTACTGAAAGGCTGGCAGAGCCGGGGCACAGTTCATAACATGTTAGACCAAGGCTGGTGGCAGGAGTCGCTTAGTGGGACATACCCAAGACACGCAGCTGAAAGGCTGGTAGAACCGGGGCAGAGTTCATAAATTAAAGTGGGGGGACTCATCAACAAACTGAATGGTATGTGACATCGCCAGAAATTAGCATATCATGGTGAAATATGCACATTTCACTAAATTGGCTTCGCATAACCACCCAAATTGCACAGGACGAATGGCATTTGCCTTTCATAAAATCAACACCCACACAAAACCAATAGAGGATATTTTCTTCTAATAGTGTTTTTGAAAACGTAAAAAAGGTGCACATGTACTAAACTCCAAGAACCAATACAAATGTTTTCCCTGGATCTTGCAGTACCAAAATGGCGCCATTTCACCTTTGGTTGTTTGTAGTGCAGTGGTGAAGTGTCCAGCCGGCAAACCTGATGACTGAGGTTTGATCCGCAGTCTGGGTTTAATTCATAAATTTAAAGAAGCCATTCTATGTTTCGTATTTTAGCTGGGGGCAACTGAGTCCCCCCGCATGTACCCTCCACTGGAGCCCTGATGTTAGACCAAGACTGGTGGCAGGAATGGCTTAGTGCTGTGTCAGGCTCTGCACGGCATATGCGTGACTCTTTCCCAACCCTGCCGGCCTTTCAGATACATCGTTTGTTGTAAGTTCTCCACAGTTCCCAATAGGTCGGATTTTGTTCATTGCATGTGTCAATCGGTACATACAATAATTGTATTTACAAGTGCGCTCCAGTCTGCGCTATTCACTACCTGAACCTGAGGGCATTGTTTACTTGCCTGATTAAATAACTCCTAACTTTCCCTTCTGTGTTTTCCAAAGATAGCAGTTTAAAGATTGTTATTGTTTGTGTCACACACTCTTGTTAGGGCTCCCTATCCACATTTAGAAGGTGAATCCCAGGGGTGGAACACACTATTCCCTTGTCAGTGAATGGGATGGTCATGTTAAGTTTACTCCTGACATCTCTTCCCATTATGTTTACTGGTGTCTGTCGGGAATACAATAAGGGTAGAGTCAGGTCATGCTCCCCTTTAGAAAGTGTAAGATCGTCTGTAAAAGGAACCAATTCTGTTTCCCCAGAAAATCTCTCTGCATGCATGGCGTTGCCTGACATTCTATACCTCCCCTCTGCAGGATCTAGCTTCCCCTGTGGCTACAAGAAAGGAGAAAGTCTTGTCACCTATCGTCACCCCTATACGAGGTTCCTCTGCCGGGTTGGGTCTAATCGATCGGATGAAACACATCAGGTCTGTCTATGGGCTGTCCTATTGAGAGTTTAATAACATGCCATTCCCTGCGAATGGGATGACCCCCACCACGGTAGTCCCTCCTAGTCTGTGTGTGCCAGTGTCTCATCACCTTACTGTGTAGGATATGGTGGCTGCATATTATTCTGAATCTGTGGTGCATGTGGTGCCTGTGGGTATAGTTGTGCTGGCATCTGCACCTGTGGTGTCTGCGTCATAGGTTGGTATGTCTGCGGGTATGCGTTCGAAGTCTGTACTTGTCACTGTGTTTGCTTCTGAGCATAATACTCAGTCTGTTCTCCTTGATATGTGGGCTGATACTGCATCCCTCCATTCTGTTGCATTGCCCCTCTAATCCTAAACACCCTGGAGATATGTTCTATCTGTCCACATACCAAGCACTGGGGTGGCTCCCTCATTGGCTTCGGGTACCCCCTAAAAACTCCTCTTGGCCTTTTTGCATTAGGTGCTCGTACCCACAGTGCATACTGCGCTTATTGTGCACCTTCTCCTCCCATACTTGTTAACACTGCCACTTCCGTGGTATATTTTGACAATTTCTTCAGCACTAACTTTGCCTCCTCCTGCTTTCTTTCCTTGCGCTTATTCCTTGCACTTTCTTGCATTAGCCTGCAATAGTGTACTATGGTGAGTTGAATTTCTGACCACAGGCTTGCCTCCATCCACAGTAACATTTTGAGTTCTTTTGCACCTGCTCTGGCAACCCTTGATATAGTATATGACAGAATAATCCTACTGTCTTGTCCCACGGTTCTCGCGTTTCAAGTCTCTACTTCTCTTGCATAGCCTGGATGTACTGTAAGGGGTCTTTGTCTTCCCCCATTTTGAGTGCCATGATCGCGTGCTAATGTCTGAGGTGTCTGGGTACTGCACCCATAGAGCTTGCCATATAGCCACTCAGCAGTTGTTAAACAGCGAGCCATTGTGCGCTGTATTCTGGGTGGTTACTCCAGGGTAGCCGGCCCTTTTCAATACCTCATCGGCAACCTCTCAGAGAATCATTGACAGTAAACATTTCTTGTCCCCCATCGCTAATGTCTGACCTGCTGTTAGTCTTTCCATCTCGTATATTCATTTCCCCGCTCCCGTGGTCAACAAGGGTAGCTTACACCTCAAGTTGTCTTTGTCTTTTTGTTGCCATGGTATGTATTACGGTCGCCCTCCTCCCTTCTCCAGTAAGGGGAACTGTGTCAGCCCTGTCTCCCCATCCAATCTCCCGGTCTTTGGTGGCGGTGAACGCCCTCGCCAATTTTCCCCTCCTCTGCGCTAGAAGATCTCTGAGCCTTTGCGTACAGGGGGTAACGCTATCTACGCTGTGCAATTCAGCCCTAGAATGATGTGCCCTCTCATCTTTGTCGCCCCGCAATCCGTCCTTTCTTTGCTGGCTTCCAACATCGTGTCTCTGCCTTTGCTCTTCTCTTTAATCCCTCAGGCAGATCGCCCCACTCCCTTGTCTTCACTTCCTCCGAAGTCATTGTCCGACCCAGTGCCTCCCTCATCGCTGTCAATGTTGTGTTGGAAGCTTATTCTATGTCAATTATGCTCTCATAGTCTCCCCTCACGGAGGACCTGGCATTGCTTTTGTTGGGCAGCGTAGATGCCCTATTGTGTCTCCTCCCTAGATCTCACTCTTCTTGCTCTTCCCTCTCTACATTATCATCAAAACATGCTAAACCCAACTGTACTCTCACTTCTTTCACAGCTTGCTCTTCCTCTTCTCTGCGTCGCTGCGCTCCTACGAGTCGCTCTATTTCTAACTTCCTCTTTTCCCTCTTAATCTGTACTTGCTTTTGCATTTCTTCTTCACTTTTCCTCGCCATCTCCTCAAGCCCTTCCTGTCTCTGCATCTCTCGCTGTTTGCGTTTTCATGCTTCTGCCTTCTGTTTTAACCTCCATGCTTCCTCGCGATCTTCCTTTTCCTCCCTCTCTCATGTGAGAAACCTGACCGTGTCTCACGCGCTAGTCCCCGGGGATCTGTCATCCAGGTGGTCAGGACATGGCAATCGCTTTTAGGTCCAGTTCCTGGGGGTGGACCAGTGTGGGAGGATCACCTGGATGAGGGGTCTTCGGGGAGTGGAAGTGGGACACCGAAGGGTGAGACACGGTATCCCCTTCCTTATACCACCTTTTCCCCATCCTACCCAGGTAGGATACCTAGGAAATAACCCCCCACCCCCTTTCCCGACACAAACACTTTCTCACGGACAGCCCACTGTGAGCGATAACGGACTAACACCAGAGCTGTGTACCTGACCTGTCCCAATACCATGGTCAGGCAAGATCAGGCAATTACGGATCACTACACACACCTGACTTCCATTACACTTCCCAACATGGATAAAAGGTGGAGCACGCAAGCACACTCTGAGCGAGGCAGAACAGACGAGGAGACAGCAGTTCCAAGAAGACAGTTTAATACAAGGAGAAAGACGGCGAGACCAGAGAGGGTCGCAAGAAGGGAAGTACCCTTGAATTCTAAAGACTGTTACTTATGTGAACTTGGAAAGTAAGAAACCGAAGAGCAGGAATGAAAGCTGATCAAACCTGTACAGTCTGTCAGAGGTGCCCGGGGCTCTCCTGCATTGATAACCCAGGTGGAGAGGAGCGATTGCCACTTGGTACTGTCCTTGGCTCCTGCAACAAAGCAGCGTCAGAAAAGACAGCACAGCCAGTGAGTCAGAGAGACTGATATCAAACCAGCTTTTGTTTTGAACCAAGGCTACAAGCAGCAACTTTGTATAAAAAGAATGGTGTGAGAGGCGTTGGCGATGAGCGACGCAAATATAATTGAAACATTTCAAGATTGATTGTACTTTTGGAAGGTCAAGCAAATATACCATATACAGAGTGGTCCGGCGACACTGTTACGCTCACCTGGTCTCTGCGGAGGCGTTGGGGCATGGTTGCAACCCTCCCTGAACTTGAATCACCCCCTTCAGGCCTCTCCCTCAGTAGAAAAGCTGTGAGCGGTGGTACGTGGTGATACTGCTCCTGCATGGAGATAAGAGTGTGTGAGTGGGCCAGTCTGTGATTGTTGTACCTCTCGAACCCTTCACCCCAAAGTACGGTTTCTGTGAGCATACGCCAGCCCATAAAGGTCACCTGTGAATTATGGAAGATAAGCTCTCCATCCTGCTACTTCTGGCAGGGGCGCATCAAATGGGATCTAGTTCCTTCACTGATCCCTGTTAAGGATTAGTCCAGTCCAGCTGCGACTATGCTTCTCCTTATGATTGGTAAGTTTTCTTGAGCTCTGGTGATGCTGTTTGTTCTATTTAATGTCTTTATATGTTGCTCCTATTTATGCCCGCAATAATGTCTCTCTTATGTTTTCTTCCCTTAGATGGAAATGCGGCCTCAATGCAGCTGTGAGATGCGAGATGCGGCCGGATGGAAGATGGATGCTACCGCAATGTTTGACAGCAGGTAAGTGATGGTTTAAGGAAAGCGCAAAGTATGGTGAAGCGCAACCTTAAACTGACTGTTTTTGCGATGTCTAACCTTGTCTTCTGTTTTTCCTTGCAGGCGCTGCTGTCGACGATGGAGCGTGTCGTGCTGCGGTGCCAAGATGAAGATTTCAGCGTTCTGGAAAGTGTAAAGATGAATACTTGGTTCGCCGAAAAGATGTACAGGTAAGAACAGCTTCCCCCAATTGGTAAGTATGCTGGCAGGAAGCAGGATGTCCAGGAAGCAGGATCATCAAAGGTAAGTCTGACCTCAGGCGACGGTGAGCGTTACACTGCTTGCAAGTGCAGAATGACGCGAAGCATCTGTTTTAATAATAATTCATAATAATTTGGCATTTTATATAGTGCTACGAACCCTCAGGTATCTGAGCGCTGCTTATTATTACCCACGGTGTGTGGTGCTCATTTATCGACCTCGGAAGGATGAAAGGCTGAGTTTGGCCCCGCCAGGATTCGAACTTGCGTTAGCAGGCTCTGCACGGATGTCAAAGCAAGCGCTCTACTCGCTGTGCCACTTGACCGTCTTGAGGATCGGGGCAGCTTATATAGCTCAGATCTTGGGCATGCCCATTAGGGCTGGCTAGAGAGTGAGCCCGTGCAAAGGCAGTCCATTAGCAGCCACACCCAAGAATACACTTGGGGCTGCTTAATGGATGGAATGTTCAAGGTTAATGCATCCTGCTTAATGGATGGAATGTTCAAGGTTAATGAATCTGAAATGCTATGTCCATAATAAAAGCTTTTTGGTGTTAAATGGATGTTCTTGTTTACTTTTGTTCATGAGCCTGGTGCCAAAGGCGCCAGGACAGTGTCCACCCAGGTCTCCTGTGCATGCGACCCCTGCATGCCTGTGCCCCTGACTTCATGACCATGACAGACACGTGGGTGCTCATTCAAAAGTCTCTATTAGGTATTCAACTGATGCTTTATGTTAAGAAAGGAAGATTGGGATTGAAGTGGTCATACAACGGGTCAAGATAAACCCTGTGTACATTTGAAAGTCTTCAATCGTGTGAAGTGCATCGACATTAGTCCGAGCCCGGCTGAGGGGGATCCAAGGTGAACCGTGAGTCACGCGAGAAAGAACTCTATGATATTGCTATGAAAAGGATCTGAGCCCGGCTGAGGGGGATCAGGGTGAACTGTGAGTCACCAGAGAATGAATTCTGTGATTTTGCCATGAAAGGAATCTGAGCCTGGAAGAGGGAGATCCAGGGTGAACACCCTAACTTTTGATAGCATTGCAAGGAAAAGAACATTTGTTTTGTACAACAGGCCCTTTTGAGTCAAGAGACTTGCAAGAGTTAAAGAGGCCTGGACACTCAAGGGCCGGAATTGCTGAAAACTGAACTGTATCCATGTGTGCCGCAGAAGCCAGAGTGCGTGCTTTGCTCGAGTACCCTGAAATTTCCCCATGTTCAAAACATGGGGAGGGAAGGAAGGCCAACGGCTTGAGCATCCATCATTTGTGAACACTTATTTCTTTTTCATGAACATTACTCCACATTATTTGTAAATTAGTGGTAAGGATTGGCAATTTCTTTTTTAGTATAGGCCCTTTTTATTTGACAAGACTCCACTAGTACTGCATTATTATGATTTGATGGTTGTAGCGTACATTTAGGTTTAGATAGGCGTTTGACACACCCATGTGAAAGTTCAATAAACACCCTTGAACTGTGGTCACTTGTGTGTCTAACTATTGCCACCTTGCGTTCCTTACACTCATCTCTCTACCTCTTCCATTATCACTGCTCATTCCCTTGCTTCACTCATGTTCTTACAATCCATTACTTCCTTAGTTGGTCCTCCCGCTTCTCCTGATGTCTTCCCATCTAATTTAAGCAATATTTGTCCCCCACTAACTCTTTTTTCGATGCTATATTCTCCAGTCATTCCTGCCTCCCCTCTGTTCTCAGGTAATTCTCCTTTACGCACATTTTGATATTGCTACACTCTCTCTTTTTGCCTCCTGTGCTTTTTTGTTCTTTCGGCTGTTTGTCCGGCCTCGTTCCACCCCTCCCTTTTTTTGTATGCTGGAGGCGCAAATATTGGGTTTGTGTACCCTGCTGCTGCTCTCAATTCCCACACTGGATATAATCCTTGTGCCCGTGCTGTTGCCCTTCACTCTCATGTTCAGGAGAAGGAGGAGGAGTGGGGGCCAAGGACTTGTCGCCTGGGGCCTCCCGTTGGTTCAGCATCCATTGATGCCGCGCCACATCCCCTCCATCGTCCTGGAACATGTTCCACAACTCGAATATTGCTATACGTTTGCTCAATTTCTACCCATTGTAGACCGCTTGTAAATGTGTGCGTAATGGTTGCTGCACATATTTGGAGAAGCTCCCACCTTTTGGCCATGGCTTAGGCAGCTTACCTTCTGTGCTCTGTGTCCATTCTGCGCTATATTTACAAATGTTGTCCTTGTATCACAGAAGGGACCGGCACAGGTGCTGTAGGGGTGTGTCCCCCACGTTACTTCCACAATAAAGTACATTTAATACTTGACCCCAAGTGGGGGCTTTTGACACTTCCGCTGTTTATTCAACAAATACACTTTACCTTACGTTGGCTTAACATTTTTTAGATAACAGTATTCACTCACAAGATCCGATGCCTCTCTGGCTCTCAACCAATACCTTGGGAGTGCTACACGCATCTCCATTCTGCATCCCTCTGTCTCCGTAGGACACCCACCAATCTCACGCATGCACCTTTTGCGCACCGCCTCAGAAACACCACCACTGCGCCAAACATTAATCGTCAAAACTTTTGCACCCCATTGTGCTTACCAAGTCCTATACACAAACCTCACTGGTGACGTCACCTCTATAATGCATAAGTGAAGGACACAAAATCGCCAATACCCACCCACTCACAGCGTTGCCCACAAACCCTTCCCAATGACACTGAGATCTCAACAAATATAAATAACATATATTCACGGCTATCGTCCTGCCTCCTAACAGGGCATACCAATATTTAACATGCTCAATCTGCACCTAGAGCGTCGCCATGTAGATAAAATGCCTCTGCAAGACTTAACCAGAACACCTTCCGCTATTCAAGCTAGCTTCATTTTGAAAGCCCTATACATGGGGATACCACGATCCATGACCCGAGTTACAACGCCCAATCCACAGGAAATTCAATATTTACATAACTTCTGTCATTCGTACCCTTAAGTCAATCGTCTAAGCGGACTGCCTCATCCAATCTCTGCAAGATCAAATGTTCCCTAACCACGAAGAAATGGCATCTACCTCCGCTCCTTGCTCAACAATACTTAACAATACTCAACGATACTCATCAATACTCAACACTACCTCACACCCAACACCTCTTCACCACCTCCCCTATTTGCCGTATGGCTGAGTCAATACACTCCGTGATCCGCTGATGCTGCTCGGCCACCGGCTCTCCCCAAAACTGACACTCCGCCCTACTGGTCTGCTGGGCGTCCCACGGACCGCGGGCATGATTTTCTCCAATGCGGTTCCTGATGGCCTCTTCCACGGGGTGCACCTCCGTGTGGTCCTCGCCTTTCGTGGGTCAACCCACAGCCATCCAGGCGTAGCAACGGAAGAGGCGGCTTTGTGCTGAACGAATGTAGCAAACCGTCCTCTGCTACCAATTTGTAAAGGGTATGCTAGAGGACCGGGGTTTGCACTACACAGTCACTGCTCAGCAGAGTACCCGGGCCCAACAAACCCTTCCCTGTGTAGGGTTGGCATGGTATCACAAGTATGTCACTGACACAATGGGTACAATTGAAGAACCTTTCTTGAAGTTTCTGAAGTTGGAGAAACGCCTACTTTGCCCCGTAACTAAAATCAGTCCTATTAGAGGCTGCCAAATAAAAATGGCCTATCTTAACAAAACCTAATGCCTGCCCTATCTCTTGTACCGAAAAAGTGAATTAAGTAGAAATATATGCAAACAAAAAATCAGTGTTTAAATTAATAAAGGTAGCTGAATCAGCTCAGCCCCCCAATGTTAGGCAGGATGACACACTCTGGCTCGGGTTCTCAGTACAACAAGCAGTTTCAATACATGGATCGAGGCCTGCCTGGCCATCCATGTTAAAGTCTCTCTTTCAGGCCTACAAATAATATTTCAACACAAAGTTCACATAGGTTCCCCTCTGTCAAGCTCAGACCTCTTCAAACACAGTTCACATGGGTCCCCCTCTGTCGGGCTCAGACCTCTTCAGCACAAAGATCAGCAAAACTTGAAAATGGGCTCCCTTCCCCAAGCTCATTTCACTCATTTCTTAGCCAGACTCAGACCACTTTCCGGTGTTGAAGGCTTTTGAAAGTGCGTGGCTTTCTTTACAGACCTCCGCAGGACCACTTCGACCAAAAGTTCAAGATTCAACTTCCACTCGCCCCTTCTTTAGGAGGTTATTCTGCTTACTTTACTTTTCCACTTCATTCGCTTTATCGTCACAAGCAATGCACCTTTCACAGAGACTTTCGAGTGGACTACTTCCTTTCACCGGACCACTCCGTTACTCAGTATCACTGGTTCCACAGCTGTCTTTACTTCAAAGTTTATTCACAGGTCTTCCTTTCCCCACGTGTCATCCACACGTGTGCAGCCTTCACTTGCGATATTCTGTTGCTACTTCAAACTTTCTTTAACACACACCGGTCTCTCAGGTTGCTTTCCAACTCACTGTGCATTTCTTTCTTAGCTATACTATAATTCGCGAGTCAAGGTTAGTACCACCAGCTTGGCCTAGCCTCCCAAACTCTGCCATTCACCCGGGAGGGTCACTGGCATCCTTGAAACTTAATTCCTTTTTCTTGTTTTCTCCATGTTTCTCCCCAGATCAGGCTCGCACCCCCTCCATAAAGTTCACACGCAGGTCTCCCTCACCCGGGCTCGGACCCATCTTTAATTTGTAGGTTTTAGTGTCTTTGACCTTCAAGTCTCAGAATGCACTTTTCCTTTTTGCTCCCACTTGGCTAGCTCCCCTTTTGTCACTCTGGCGGTTTTGTGAGCAGCAAGAGCACAAGGGAATGTTCTGTTGAAGTCAGGGTCCTATCACCTGCCCCTCAAAGGCCTGGGCCCTCCTGTTTGCCCAGGAGAGGAGCTCTGGTGTGGGCACTGCCAGATGACCCGAGCTGCCCCTGGTTTGGCTCCATGGAGTTGGCACTCCCTCGCCTCACTGCAGCCTCCCGTGTACTCACAGGCACAGTAGTTAGGCAGTCCTTGCTTCTCAGGCCTTCCAGGGTCTCCTCAGCTGGACATCTCCTCCTGGTCTCTGTGCTCCATCCAGCATCCCCAGCTCGTTCAAAGTGTGCTTGTGTGTTCTGTTTTTTATGGTGACTGGGAGTCTTAATAGATTTCAGGTGGAAATGGTTGTAGTGGGAGGCCTGACCTTACATAGCCTCGTTATTGGGACAAACTGGTGACTGTCCATAGGAATCCCTGGTGTATTGGTTCCTATGGGTAATCTTTGAAGCTCCCTTTTTCCTCTTCTTCGTCCCAGTGGTTTTTGGAAACAGCAGTGGAGAGGAATTATGGGAGCTGTGGTTTTATACAAAAAAGGGATAAGATGTTGTGGATTTTTATCAGAAAAGGGGATCTGAGTGTAGGGTTGTTGAGAAGTGGGTGTCAAGGAAGGAGGGGTAATACATATGTTGGGATCTAGGGATAATGTTAGTTTTCCTGAATGATTTCGCTTTCTTTTCTGTATAGGGAAAGGTTGGGGCATGATGGGTCTTTGGTGACAATATCCCACACAGACAGAGGGGATGTCAGGTAGGGGCAAGTCAAAAGAGGGGATACTGCATTTCACCCAAGGGCATTTCTTCCGCAGTCCCCAAAGATCCCCTGTCTAGGTGATCCTCCCTCGCTTGTCCGCCCGCAGGGTTGGGACCCAAGGGCGCTGGCCCTCCATTGGCCACCTGAACAAAGGATCACTGTGACCTACCAGTGAGAACACACGACAATGACAGAGGACTCAGTCAAGGGCAATTTAGAACTTTCCTTTATTTTCCAAACAGACAAGGCTTTATTGTATTCTGACATCACAATTCCTAACCCTTCCCTGAAAACCTAAGAGCGTGTTATATTGGTAGCACGGGTACTATTGCCTATAGGTGTCCCCTATATGAGTGGTCTCATTGGTCCTTCTATATCAGGTGGGTTTGCCTGAGACTTCCCTAAAAATGATCTATTATATTGTTGCATGGTTGCAGGATGGCCTTTGGCCCTTGCCCCATTACACACCATCCCAGTATGTGAGCTCCCTGATTGGCTGGAGCGGGTCCCTCCAAGGCCTGGGACCCTGCTCTGTTCACACCACTCAGTGCACCTTCTCAAGGTAAGGAGAAAGACTGTGGGCCTCATTACGAGAATCGCGGATTAAATCTTGTCATTACCGCCATGGCGATAATAACGGGTCCGGGTAGCCTTGACGCTGCAAATAGCAGCTGATTACGAGAGTGCCTGCACGCGCGTAGCAGCAAGCCGGTAACGGCCGTACCGCCATGCCGGTAACTTCCCTCAAACCCCCGATACCAGCACCATGTAATGCGCTAATAACTCCTCTGCCTCTGACCACCCCTAAATAACGGACCCGGCAGTACCGCTAATGGTGTTACCGGGTCCGTCATCAGCGGAACCGGAAGTAGCGTCATCGCGCTGGAACGGGGAAATGCACCAGCGGCCATCTTTAAAAACACAATCCATTGCAATCCTTGGTAGACAGGACCTGTTTTGGGAAAATAGCATACAGAACTCGAAGAAGATGTCAAAAGCCACACATAAAGGCGCTCCCTGCCAGCGCAAGGCTAGATTCAGTGATGAGGAACTGAATATGTTGGCGGACACCCTAGCGGAGCAGGCGGATGTGGTTTTCTGCTCAGACCTGAGGTGTCCTGCGCAGCTCCGTAAGAAGCAGATCTGGGAGGCTGTGGCGGAGAGGGTCAGTGCGGTTGGCACCACCGCACGCACTGTGAAGGATTGTAAGAAGCGGTGGGACGATCTACGGCTATGTGTCAGAAATATCCTGTTTGGCTAATCGTAGCCAGGGGCAGGCAACAGGCGGCGGGGCCCACTCCCCCATAAATCTCACCAGGTGGGAAGAAACGTGCAGCACCACCATAGACATGGAGGGAATTGAAGGGGTTGGTGCAGCAGAGTTCGGAGTACCATCATCAGCTAATGAAGGTGAGTGTCCACACAAACAACTGACATGCAAAGTACAATGTCGGGCAACAAATGTGATAGTGATGCAAGCCAATACATGGCCCATCATTCACACATACACATATCCCTGTCTAGATGTTGGCCCCACCACTGTCACATCCACATGCATGCTGCATGCTGCACCCATACCCAAAACACACCCGACACACAGATAAACAGCATGTGTCACACTACACGCAAGCCACAACACACCTGTAGGCCCCACAGCAAACACCACGGCAAACATACCAAAACCTGCAGGATGCCAATTCCACCCCCCCCAACATAGCACGCACCCAGTCCGCCACAACGACACGCATGGAAAGATCCACACGGCACAAACTGCACAGACACCAATGCATGCATGATGCAAGTTCTACCATCACTGATGCCCTGCCTCTCTTTGTCCCCCACAGGCACGGATGTAGACAGTGATGACCATGGAGCAGGTGCCCAGGCCACGGCACCTGCCAAAAGGGCCAGGGACGATGGCGCCAGGCCATCAACGTCCAGGGGCAGTCGGATGGTATGAGTGGCACGCAAGGGACTCACCAGTTAACCACCATCTACACAGCCACCAGCACCGGACCAACAAAGACCTGCCGCCACACCCCAGGAGTCAACGGTCACACAGGACATGGCCACAACGGTAGATTCAGAGCATGAGGGAACGCAGTCTGCTGCCACGTGTTCTGTGGGGGAGGTAGCTGCATCTGCGCCCATAGTGGCGATGAGGATGAGGGCCATGGTGAGGAGCACACCCACGAGGGAGGCACCCTGTCTGAGGATGCAGTGCAAACCCCAAGCCCTCAGGTCATCCCACACGTCTCCCGACAGGGCACCCCTCAGCCCGAGTCAGGAGGCGAGGGCACACATGTGGAGTGGTCCCCATCTGAAAACACCCCCGTATTGGCCGCCTCTGCAAATGTACCATCACCCTCCACTGCGATCTGGGACATGGAGGGGCGCATGACACGGATAGAGGGCCGGCAACAGGCGATGCATGAGCTTGTAAAACAATACATTGCAGATGGGGAGGCAAGTAGGCGCCAAATGCGTGCCAGCAGTGTGGCCATCATTAAGGCCGTAAACAGAAACAGCAAGCGGGTGCATGATGGTTTCACTGCAGTGGCCCAGATACTGGCCAGAATAGCGGACAACTTGGAGCAGTGGCGTCCAGCGCCAACCAAGCCGCAACCATCCGCCTCATCATCTGCCACACCTGCCAGCTCTACGCAGACCAGCCCTGTGTGCAGGTCCCTGCGCAGCATGCGTCGCACTGGAATGCAACCCCCTTCTCCGAAGAGGGACCAGAAGTAGCAGGGGCACCCTGCATGTGTTGACTGGAATTGCAACATGAGACATTTAGTGCACTTCATGGGTGGGGGTGTTGGGGGGAGGGGGTGTGTGGGGGTGTTGGGGTTGGGGATGTATGGGGGTGTTGGGGGGAGGGGGTGTGTGAGGGTGATGGGGGGTAGGGGGAGGGAGGTGGTGGTGTGTGTGAGGTGGAGGGTCTATGCACTTTGTAAATATCAACTGTTTAATACACCCGTTGTGTACCAAAAACATGACTAGACATTGCTTATTGGGCGTCTGTGAATTTATTTCTTTACAGTGCACAGTGTCCATCTACCCCCACACCCAGTGCCCAGAGTCCCACATCCATGGCACCCTCTGCATCCATGTGCATTAGAAGAATTGGTCTATCACAGACTGGCGCACATCACGTCCCTCATGTGCATCAGCACCTGGCTGATGTGCAACACCTTCTCCTTCATCATCTTCATCCTCACCCGGTGGTTGCTGGTCAATGTCAGGCGGCAAAGGTACGTTCCGTCGGATGCACATGTTGTGCAGCATGGCACATACCATTATGATCTTGCCCACCTTCTCAGGCCCGTACAGGAGTGCCCCACCCGACCTGCTGAGGCAGCGAAAGCGTGCCTTTAACAGGCCGCAGGTGTGCTCGATCACGACACAGGTACGTGTATGAGCCCAATTGTAGTCCTCATTGGGCCTGTTCTGCGGATTTCTAACAGGGGTGAGGAGCCATGGCTTCAGGGGATAGCCTGCATCACCTGCATGGGAGCACAATAAGGTATGTGTGAGGGTAGTTCTTCAATTGCATCTGTGCTCAGCCTGTCTTTAAATGCAGGATATTTCTGATGGTAGCCATTGACTACACATATGTTCAACTATCTGGCCTGTTCACAGCTTGCCAAACCATGGTGGTGGGCATGTGTGACATACAGGACTGAGGGGACTTGACATCAGACTCACCACTCACCCAGATGGAGTGAGAGGGTCCCTGATGTACTCACATGTGAGGGATGTGTGGCAGGTGATGTGACCAAATTCATGTAGGCCAGTGTTTGATGATATAGGCTGATATACACCATGTCACATGTTGTTTGGTGCATCATGCTTGCAGTAATTTCATGACGCCATGCACATGTCCCTACATGTCTGCACACATGTAATCATGCCATGATGTGTTTGGTGGTATGGTCCACAAGTGTAAGTATGCGTTCTTTTGATGATGCAGGGTGTCCACTCGCATGCTGGTACTTATGTGCAGTGGATGTTTACCACTCCAATCGCACTCAAATAGGTGATGTTGACTACTTGATGGGTTGGATTTCCAGCAGTCTTGTCACAAGTAGATTATTGCACTGTCATTCATCTACACAATTTGCCATGGTGGTATGCGTTGTTCCTGTGGTGGAAGGCCAGTGACAGTGGATTCCCATAGCGGGATTGAATTGTACGCACTCATGCATGCATGATCTGTGAGGTGCTTTGATGAGGTCTTGTATATTCAGCTTTGTGACTGCATGTTGGTGCACTGTAACGCTCACCTGATTCTCGCAGAGGCGCCGGTCTTGACTGGGCGACTACCGTATCTTCAAAGGTGATGTGTAGCACCCGGTTGGCTCTTTGGGCTGGACCTCTGTGCACTGTATGCCTGACGTGTAGAGTAAGATGTCTGCAGATAGAAAATATGGGGTTAATGAACTGGGGTTATTGGGGTGTCCCTATCTCTTTCCTCTTCTCCTCTCCTGTAGACCCCCAAAGGTTAACGCTCTCACCTTAGGTAAGTGAATGCCGAGCTCTCCATCTGCCTCGGGGCAGGGTGCTGTAACCAGTTTCTTCACTGGATAGGTAGCGCAGGCCTCTTAACTTCAGAGGACTGCTGTCTGTCGTTTACTGCACGAACTGTAAGTTTCGAGTCATTCAAATGTCTTTAAAGTCTTTAGTAATGATGTCTCTTGTTTTGCAGGGTTCCGGCGATGGCGGATGACGGGCTGACGTGAGTTGAAGATGGAGCCCGTGTGATGAATAGAAGCGCCTGGAAGCACGTAAGTAAGCGCTTGTTGCCTGCTTCACGATGCGCTCTAACTGTCTTTTTATTTTGCAGGTACGAGTTCAGAGCGGCTGCAGGGTGCCGGAATACCCACTGGATTAGATGTGGAAAGGAGTAATGGCACGTGAGTATTAAAGTTCCCCAATGTCTTTAAACGCACCTTGTTTTGTCTTTCAGATGCCGGAATGCAGTGTGAAGACCTCCGGAGCGCACGAAGAGTAGGTAAGCCTTTGCCTTTCAGATGCCGGAATGCTAACCTGTTCTTTCTTGTCTTTATAGGTGTTGCTGAAGACTGGATTCAGAATGGTAAGCCTTTGCCTTTCAGATGCCGGAATGCTAACCTGTTCTTTCTTGCCTTTATAGGTGTTGCTGAAGACTGGATTCAGGATGGTAAGCCTTTTCCCTTAGGCCCAGGACCGGATGCAGAAGACACGATGAGCGTCCTGCTGCAGAGGTTGCAGAATAACGCAAAGCAAGATTCATCCACCGGGTGTGGTTTAAATAGCCTCCTGTAGTGCTTAGGTGTCTCCTTCCACAGCCAGGCCTAGGTAAGAAAAGAGTTCCTGGTAAGAAAAGAGTTCCTGCCTTCCAGAAGAGTTCCAGTGTTCTGAATCTAGGGAGTGGCTCCAGCCCCACCCAACAGGAAAAGTAGTTCCAAACAGAAGAGGATCAGAGGCTCAACTGGCAGGCAAGTAAGCAGCATGGTCTGCTGCAGGTAAGTCCACCCAAGCATTATGAGCCCGGCGCTTCCAGCGCTGGGACTGGGCATATTTATGAGCCTGGTGCCGCTGGCGCCAGGACTGGGTCCAAAAGGTCCCAATTGGGACTGGTTGGCACTCGTAACCTGGGTTATGGATCTGCTTCCAAGGGAGTTGGGAAAACCCTGACCTTTTGGAAGCAGAGATCATGACATGCACTGTGGTGTTGTGGGTACAGTCTGATGATGTGCAGTGGACATGATGAGGGTAGTGCGCTGCTTGAGAGTGTGACATTTTGACATTGGTGTGTGGCCAGAGTATGTCGGTATGCATTGTCAATGTCATGTTCAGGTTGGGATGATTAGGGGCGCAGTGTTTTCCAGCATGGAAAGTTTCCAGTCACCACCACATTCACGCCCATGGGCCAGAGGACGGACAGGTAGCATATGCATGTTTCCCCCCCCAAACACACCCAGGTAGCATATGCATGTTTCCCCCCCCCGAAACACACCCAGGTAGCATATGCATGTTCCCCCCCAAACACACCCATGTAACATATGCATGTTTCTCCCCCAACACACCCAGGTAGCATATGCATGTCCCACCCCCACCCAAACACTACCATGGGCCTGTGAGCAGACTTACCCAGCAACCAGGCACGTTGTGCAGCATGTCGCTCCATGTAGCGGGGTAGCGGGGAGTTCCGCAGCACCATTGCATTGTGCGTTGGTCCGAGGTATCGGGCACCGCACTGTGTGATCATCTTGCTGGTGTCACATACCATCTGCACATTGATGGAGTGGTATAGCTTGCGATTGCAGTACACCACCTCCATGGCATACAGGACCTCCAACTCCACATGGGTGCAGTCGAGGGCACTGATGCAATGTGGCATGTCTGCCAGTGCATGTAATCCTATTTTAGTGTCACTCACCTCCTGGCCAGTCCGTGGTAGGGATATGTAGTAACCTGCGTGCTTCAGGAGGGCATCCAGCACTTGGTTCAGCATGAGTGAGAAACATGGTTGTGATATGCCATGCAGCTGCCCCACTGTGTGCTGGTAGGTGCCTGTGGCCAGGAAGTGGAGCACAGACACTACCTTCTGATATCAATCAGGCTGACTATGTCATTGTGTACTAGATCCACTATGGCGGTAATGGTGTCCCTGTCCAGGCGGTACAGGGTGTGGATCTCTGCAGGAGTCAAGTTGAATGGAGTGGCCCTTATGCGAGGGATTGGTGGCTGCCTGCGTGGTACCACTGCTTGTACTGGTGGTACTTGCTGGGCCAGTCTCACCCCCCCCCTTCTCCTCCTGCGTCTCCTCTGTAGTACCTGATGTAGTGCCTGCTCATGGAGTAGCAGTGCAGGCATGTCCTCCAGCTCCAAAATCGCAACAGCAAGTGGGATCATTCTGGTCTGGGAAGGGGTGTGGTGTGTGGGTGTGCTCCTTTTGTGCTGGGCCAGACTCCATTGCCTCCACCTGTGCTGATTGTGTGCACCTGTGGCAGTTGGGGACACAGCAGATTGCAATTAACGGGTGATCCGCGATGCTGGGGCTACCAGCATGGTGGTAACCATTATAGCCGCCATCTGGATGCTGGTAAGTGCATGTCTGTGTGACTCGTAATGTCCTCCTGTTTGCGGCATGCCAGTATTGCTGCCACGAAGGGCGCGTGTCCGCGCACATGCCGGTACGGAAGTGCACGGTATCAAGGCCTCCATGGGGTTGCCTGTAATACCGGTATTTAGACTCGTAATGGGCCAGTACGGTAAACGATGGCGGTATTACCATTCCGGACTCATTTCCACCATACCGCAAAACTCGTAATGATGCCCAGTGTGTCCCAATTGTTGCGACTGGCATAGCCACCTAGCCTGGGAAAGTGCCTGCAGGTTGCCATGTTTGTTGGGCAACACCGGTAACAATTCCGTCTGTCTTCGCTGGGAACTGCTTCTCTTCCCACCACAGGCTCGTCTTGGCTGTGTCATGTGGATGAGGACCACAAAACTGAGCTTTTCGGACTGTAATTAGTGAGGATTTATTCTGTTATTTTGCAGGTGGCTCCCTGCCCTGAGAGCCAGGAATATTCCACCGCCCTAATCCTTGGTTGCGAGCACTGGCCCTTTGTTTCATGCTGCAGAATCTACATCTCTTTGTTCCTTATTCTGAGGCCTGTGGCTTCATGTGAATTCACTGCAGTCTTTCTATGGTTTTCCCATAAATATATATATTGTGGTATTCTCCTTAGAGGTTAGTAGTATTTGGCTCTTCCAGGATCATTATACGTCCCCGAAGTTCGATATGGTTAGTTGCAATAAGCGGTTGAAAGCTTGTTCTGTGTGACTCTTGCTTTCTTGCGTTTCTGCATTTAGCTAGTGAAAGGAAAAAGGCTTCTGACAGGATGTACATGTATCTGTCCTCTGTCTACAGAACTGTGTTTGCATGTTCTTCGTATGTGCATGTGCGTGTCTGTGTAACTTCGTGCAGGGATGTGAGTTTGCTTCATGACTAACGTTACTATGTCATGGCGTCACTAATGACAGCAGCACAGCTGGATATTTATCATTAGTCAACCTGGTCCAGTGATGTGGCACCTGTATCCACGAAGACGTCAGCTGGATAGGGTTTGAACGGTTGTCTAAGAGAATATATACTCACACACGTAGGATGTAGTGGCCCTCCTGGGGGCTGGCTGAACAGTAACTGGCATCTCTCGTTTCTCATTTTTTGGGCTGTGATGCGTATAGGGGACACAAGAGCCATTCCTGGGGCCCTCTCTTCAACATGCTGCTCGAGGAATGAAACTGTTCCCGTGGGAAAGTATAATGCAGGGCTACCAAGCTGTCCCATCAGTGTACAGAGAGTACATTACCCAGCACTTGTGCTGATCGTTCCGCAATAAGACAAAGCGAGACTGGCGCTGTTAAAGCACTGGGCTATTGAGCAGTTTCTGCTGTTTGATTGTCCAGTGTCTGCACTTCACCCAATCCAGTGTTTTTACTTTTATTCATGTGTTTTAATTTTCCTACAAAAAAATTATTACTGCAAGTAGCAGAAAGCAAAGAGATGAACAAAGTACTGTTGCATCTGCTCTCAGCGGGCACGGGCCCATTTTCAAATCGCTGCTCTGCTCTCTTGTAGTAACTAGTAGGAGTGGCATAAATGCAGAGTTCCAGATACTGGTCGGGGATTGACACTAGTATTTTCAGAGCAATACCCTGTTCCTTTGAAGTGTGACCAACTCACCTGGTAATGCATTTTTCTTTGCATTCTGGGACTTGGAGTCCAACATTTATAATATGAAGAATGGCATACTAGAATTCAAAGGGGGAAAAAACCAAGATTGGATGTGACAGTCACGAGTCATGTGTTATAAAGTGTGAACTCTGTACTAGTGTGGATGGAAAGTGCTACTCTTGGATATCCTCTAGTGAACCATCAGCCATCCAGAGGCTACATCTGGCATGTATTAAAAAAGTATTGTCAATGCCAACAGGTTGGGCTTTTGCGTAGGCATGGCAAAAGGCACTTGCCAGGCACTGCCGTAGTGGTATTAACTGGCCACTGATGGTAGCAGGTGCACAATTGTGCGAGTACCTGGGTATATAATAGCAGTGCCTAACAAATGCCTAATACTTATACACAAGCGAAAACTGCTGGCTGTGCCAATGCTTGTTTTTCTTTTGTGATGTTTCTTTGTTATGATATAATGCATTGATTGCTCTGAGCCTCAGCTGCACAGTCATCACGTACTGTGTGTTCTTCTGGGAACTCTGGGCGTTCACCATTAACCATGGCTATTTCTGGACACGCCCTCTCCCCTTGCCCATAATTCTCTAGGGCAGTATTCTGAAAGGAGAAGGCTGACTTCTAGCAACATCTGTCCCATGCAGCAACCTGCCACTCTGCCTCGGCTCTGACCCCTGTCTCGGCTTCCTCTGTCAGCACAGACCCCTGTTTAATCCACAGTTCCCCGCATGTTGCAAGGGGAATGATGTATGAAGCCCGGGGAATTCGTTCATCAGCCTTTCAGCCTCTAATGATATGTTCCGCTGCATTCTAAGGGGAGTAGACATGTTGAGGCCTGAGGGGCAAGCACCGCCCGCTTTTCCCCGCGCCCAACCTGCGGACATTACATGCAGGGGAGGGGATGAGTATGGAGTGGGGAGCTGCTCTTGCTCATGAAATAAAAAACAAGCTGATGGCCTTATCACTAAGTTTCATTTCTTGTGTTTCTTCAAAGTGCACCGATACAACTCAGGGGAGATTTCCATTGGATGTGGTCACTTCATGTTCGTCACAGTGCAAATTAGCATTTGGTTGGACTGTGTAGTTTAACTGGTTGGAATTATACAATAACCTAGAATAGTGCTAACTTTTGCTAAATCTACAGGAAAATGCTAAGGAAAAGCCACAATAAATAAAGTGAATGTACCTTAGTTGAGCGGACCCTTTGCCCTGGCACCTTGCATATAATGGCAGGCCCAGTCTGGACAGAAATGCTGGCTGCACCACTGCGCATACTCATCTCTGGCTGCACCACTGTGCATGCTCATCCCTGGCTGCAACACTGCGCATGCTCATCTCTGGCTGCACCACTGCCCATGCTCATCCCTGGCTGCAACACTGCGCATGCTCATCTCTGGCTGCACCACTGCCCATGCTCATCCCTGTCTGCCACAGCATTAATACACTTGATGTTGTCTTGATGAAAGCACACCTGGCAGAATCGGACTAAAACATAACACAGGCCCACAATCACAAGTAGAAAATCGATACTTTTCGTGTCACACTGAGCACAACATAGGGGAGAGGGTTGTGTTTTGGGAAATGTGTTGCAAAAAGTGCATTTTAAAGCATATCCGGTCAATGACTTTAGTCAAAACTGCCAGCTGCACAGAACTGTAACATTGCAAACTGGCCCACTTTGGCACACACGCCTGGCCCCCACTAGCATCTTGGGCTGGGACTTCAGTCTTTGCTCGAATGCCCTAGTGGCCAATTCAAGCCTGCACTCCACTGCACACTGTGGGGGGAGGCAGTATTTCCGAGGGGACAGTTACACGCAGAAGCACTCTTTAGAGTGAGTGCTAGAAGATGAAGGGGACACTGTGGGTGTCAGGCCTCCAATCATGGGATCCATAACAGCAACGCCTGAAAGTACATGAAGCTTCAAAGCACATGGAATGTCCACCTGCCAACACCAACCAGCCGACACACTCTGACCATCCCTAGGCAAACAAAATACTGTCACAAAACAGATTCGGGAGCTCCTGGAGCACACTATCTCCAATCTAGAACCACCCCAAAGACCGGGATACTCTAACCCCCCCTTCCCCCACCCCCCAGCCCAAGATAACCCAAGTCTACCACCAGTGAGCAGCCTACACACCTTCTTAGCACTCAGCCTGAAACTGGCAGTGCAACTCTTAAGCACTCTACTAAGTGTGAGCAAAAACACTTGGAGCAGATGCTGACTGGCTAAAATGGTCAGACTGTTAGCAGTTCCACCTGCTTAACTGCCACGGCGCTTCCTCTTTTTGTCCTGGTCACTTCCACTGACATGCCAGGTTTTTAGGAATCCAGAACGAAAAACAGATTGCACGTACAGATGCGTCAAGTACGGTACTTGTAGGGGTGGAAATACTGGTCACCCAAACGCTCCAACTTCAACTTTTTTGGCCCAGCAGTTCTCGAGGCATGGAGTTTTCAGTCACCAGTGCAGTTTATAGTCTTCATCAACCCACTGCCTGAATCCCTTCCTTCTTCACCCCGAAACAAGCATCCGAAACCCACTTTCCTGTCACATCACCATAGCACCCCTCAACCGTGTCATCATCACCAATCACCACTAGTAACTGCTACCCATAACCACAACTTCAAAACCATAAGCCACCACAACTCACATGAGCACAAGCACCCCACAGCCAACCCTTTTTATATCAAACACTAAACTAACGCTAAGCACCCTTAACCACCACCGCCCTGGTGCGCACCAATATCACTCTCATCAGCACTCATTTCACGCCCCACTCTAGACCCCACCACCATCACACAACTACACATCCACCAACACATCATAATCGCCAGCGTCATGATCTAGTTGTTCTAAAGTGTGGCGTTCACCAGCAGAGTGGTCTCTTTGTGCTGTGGCCAGAAAGGGAGGGCAAAGGGGGTGAGGGGTAGTTGTTGTTTACAGGGCCTTTGGGAAAGCATGGCGCTCAGACATGGAGTGAATCCTGGGGTGGGGTGGCCCTACAGCTGTGGATTGAGGACTGAGCATGCATGCCCAACGACTGTGACAATAACGCTGCAGTCTGGGGGTGATGGACAGTGGCTGAAGGAGGATTTTGGAAGCTCTGTGTGCTGTGAAGGATGGTTTGAATCTGATGCGTTTGGCGACTGGGAACTAGTGAAGGGTGGAAAGAGCTGCCTTAATTGATCACATTTCTTGAGTTCGAGAAGATCAGCCCCAGAGCTCTGGAATTGTTGGAATCAGCGGATGAGAAATGAGGGAGGCCATGGTAGACAATGTTAACACAGTTGAGTGTTGAGGAGATGAGGGATCAGCAGATGAGAAATGAGGGAGGTCATGGTAGACACTGTTAACACAGTTGAGTGTTGAGGAGATGAGGGCATTCAGCACAGTCACTTTGTGTGGGCACATGAGGCAGTGGATGGTTTTACTGTGGGGTGTGAAGATAGACGGAGGAGGAGTCCCCTACCACACGTATCTGGGTGAGGGTGAGAGGTCCCGGGCATGCGTAGGAGTGAGGGCCGTGAGGGGGAGGCCAGACGAACGGGGGCCAAAACTAGTTGTTGGTCTGGTTTTAGGTTGAAAGTCTTCAACTGTGGTACGTGCCCCCTATTCTTTTTGCGTATTCTATACATGCTCAATAGTGACACAACTCAGTGTATTTTGCTCCCTGAGAAACTTTAAGACTCTCAGGATGGGGACCCCGAATGGTACCCCATGTTCTTCCGTGACAGGTAACCTTGCCCGGTTATCTGTGTGAGTTCCAGAAGATCCAGGAAGAGTTACTATGAGCTTGCAAATCAATAACAATTGGTTATCGGCCTATCTCTGGCCCAGAGCCCAGTGTTGGGGCATTTGCATCAGAAACTCTGAAGAAGGTCTACACCGAATCCTAACTTCCTTTGTGCATAAGTATACCGAATCATCCATCTATGATCTTGGCTACTTTCTGCCTAAGATGTCTGGGGCAGGGGGCATTTTGCTGTATTTTTTTTTACAGTTTTCTAAGGGGCGTGATTAGGTTACAATTAAACATAGTTTTTGGGCTAGTGGGGGATGGGGGAGCTGTGAGGAGGTGGAGAAACGGTAATCAGGGGCTTGCCCCCTATAGAAAGAATGCAGCAAACATTTCTAATAAAAATGGCCATGTGACGAGGTGGGCCAGATCCAAATCCCACATCCTGTGTTCTTACCCATGCAGAAGGATAGGAAAATGTGAATGGGGCGATACTTGTCAGAGGCCGAAGTAGTGTTTTGAGGCTTGGCCCTTTGTGCTGTTAGCCTTATAGCTCCATATGTCATGAATATAGAGTAGTGTTTTGAGTCTTGGCCATTTGTGCTGTTAGCCTTATAGCTCCATAAGTAATGAATATGGAGTAGTGTTTTGAGGCTTGGCCCTTTGTGCTGTTAGCCTTATAGCTCCATAAGTCATGAATATGGAGTAGTGTTTTGAAGCTTGGCCCTTTGTGCTGTAAGCCTTATAGCTCCATAAGTCATGAATATGGAGTAGTGTTTTGAGGCTTGGCCTTTGTGCTGTTAGCTTCATAGCTCCATATGTCATGAATATGGAGTAGTGTTTTGAGGCTTGGCCCTTTGTGCTGTTAGCGTCATAGCTCCATATGTCATGAATATGGAGCAGTGTTTTGAGTCTTGGCCCTTTGTGCTGTTAGCCTTATAGATCCATAAGTCATGAATATGGAGCAGTGTTTTGTGGCTTGGCCCTTTGTGCTGTTAGCGTTATAGCTCCATATGTCATGAATATGGAGTAGTGTTTTGAGTCTTGGCCCTTTGTGCTGTTAGCGTTATAGCTCCATATGTCATGAATATGGAGTAGTGTTTTGAGTCTTGGCCCTTTGTGCTGTTAGCCTTATAGCTCCATATGTCATGAATATGGAGTCCTGTTTTGAGGCTTGGCCCTTTGTGCTGTTAGCCTTATAGCTCCATATTTCATGAACATGGAGTTGGCCATCTTGTAATTCCTGTCTGTTTCTGCAGGTTTTGCTAAAGGGGAAGAAGAGTGGCACCAGGTTTCTTCAAGAGAGTGAACTATATGTTTGAAGTGGAAGAATTTGTTACTAAACCACTTGGCTGTGCTTTTCTTGGGTGAGACCTTAATATGTTTGGCAGGATCAATGGGGTCCGAACCTGTAGGGAGGAAGATGCTATGTGTCGGCCTGTAAGAGTCAGGACAGGGATGAAGAGGTTATTCGGGAGCATAATCAAATGGGAGAGGAGCTAGGGATCAGGGAGCAATTTTCCTCCAGTCCTAGAAGAAGATGAATGTAGGAGAATGTGCAGAGGAATATCCGCTACTAGGTGAAGTAATGTGAAGGGAATGCCAAAGTGATCCTAGCATGGAACTGACTTGTGTGAAGACCAGGATACAGAGTGCTGGCAACGATCAACAGAAGATCAGGAGTCAGGACTTTAAAATCCATGGGTACAGCTCCATGGTGTTTGAGGCCAAGGGCATTCATGTTTTGGATAAACGTCTTGTATGTAGAATGTTGGGGTTGCTGATGCGGTTGCTGAAGTGGCCAAGAATGACTTGATGACAGTATGAGCCAGGGACTGAAAATGTGTCATTGAAAGCGGATTGGGAACCGAGTGGTCATGAAAGGTGAAGGTGTTGGAGGGATGCCATTAGTGAGAGATAGATGGTTGGGACTTTAGGCATGAAAGCGAGGCGGCCGCTCCTGCCGACAGACGTTTACCTGTTAGGAGTATCTTAAAGGCCAGTGATGGCACCTCTGATGAAGAGGTTACTAGTTACCATGAGCCATGTTTAATTTGGGCAGGAGATAGAAAGATGATTGTCTGTCTCAAGGTTGTGGATTTCTGTGGCATGGTTAGGGGCAGAGGCTGCATTGAGCAGCAAGTCATTGACTTAGATGGGAAGCCACTTTCCGGAGGTGGAATGATTTATGAGTGTGTGGGCGCAGCAGGTTGATTTCATAGAGGGTGAGAACAGCACTCTCCCACAGGGGGCCATCAGGATTGACAAAGGAATTGAGGGTGCTCACAATAGGATTGTGCAGCGTGGCGCTGCAGGTGGGAGGGGTGGGTGGAGCTCCTTTGCAGATGTCTCGGTGATCGAAGTCTGGTGGCGGCAGACCATGTGCAGTTCCACTACATGTGAGTGATGGAAGGCACATCTTTAGTGATGAATTAGTCATGTGGAAAAGGGGGTGTGCACTAGCCATCACACATGGCTCAGGCTACCTTTATCTATTCTTAAATACTCCTGGCCGTGTTTCACCTTCCTTCACTTAGCATCAGGAATTATTAAAATGACACTAACCCAGCTACGATTCTGCCACTTTCAGAGCCACAAACCTATTGTCTGTTTTCACCGCCAAGCATGGAACCGTAGGAAATATCACATTGCCATTTCAATATGGCCACTGTTTGCAGTAATGTATTTCTTTGTCCATTTCAGGTGCCATCACAAAGGATCTTTCACATGAGGCCACAGCAACTTCATCTGGCTGCGGAAACCCTCATGGATCACAGAGCCAACACCAGACTCCCTGAGCAGACAGCGGAGGGGCCCACTTCTCCCATTACAAGGCAAATGCTCCTTCACTTCACCGTTGTGGCCTCACCCTGACTGCAGCTCCAGCTATCATCACAAGGCTAACACAACTTCACTTCCACCCTGCCAGGAGCTCAAGCCTGGATCCAGTGTGGACCCTCCCCCCCGCCCCCCCTGCAGCTAGCAGCTTCACTGTAGCTCCAGAGGATACCGCACAGAATGCCACACAGATTGCCACAGAGCAGTCTATGGCCCATGCCAGTGCTAAGGTAGGTGGCTTCCAGTTGCAGAATATGCCAGCTCAATCAGCCCAGCACAGGCAATGTTGCCAATCACAATGCCTGCATCACAATCAACGCAGCTGGTAATCCAGGGCGGAAACAAGGCTCTCACCTTAAAAGACATTTGTTAATATTTAAACAGGTTAGTTGTCTGACCAGGCTAGCAGAGCTGCTAGCTTCTGCTGCTGTTTTGAGACCATCCTGGTCACAAATTAACCGATGTAACCCCTGGTGACTTTTTTCATTTATTATAAATAATTGGTAATATGTGATTTAGTCTAATTTCTTAAATTTAAGTTAACTAACACTACAACTCATAAAACCAATGTGATTGTTTAAGGAAAGTCCAAGACTGGAAAAGTGGTTCCTCGTTGACATAGCATCATTCGTCTGCCTTCGTCACCACTTTCAACATTCTGATCATCATTCCTTCCTAGAGTAGGTAGAGACTTTGCCCGCCACCAGCACACGCTTGAACATGCTTAAAACAGGCTTCTACATACTGGCATCTTTCCGCTATGCAGGTGGTTGTTCAATGGAAATCATGCAAACAAAATCACTCACCCCTTGATCGTACAGAAACATTAGATTGCTCACTTTAGAAATAGGCCCCCGAGCAGGGGGGGCATTACCACTTCAGGTAATGCCCCGGGGCCCATAGTTACAGGCCTGAGCGATTACCCCATTCCGAGCCTCCTCATTGGCTGAGTGGCTGCCACCCACCCCTCCCCTGCCAGGGACAGAAGGGAAGGAACATTGGGGGGTGAGGGATTCCCGGTCGGGTAACGCCCGGCAAGGGCCAATGAGCTTCCTTGTAACAAGCTCATTGACCCTCCCTGGGTACTAATTAATAGCAACTCATTGGCATACCAACATTACCTGCACGTCTCTCTTTCTCCTCCCAGTCATTACTCTTGAAGGCACCCTGCCTTCCTGACAGCAATTCCAAATACTTTTTCCACAAACGTTTGACCCCCCTCACCCCTCTGCACTTACCCATGACACAGACATCGTGTTTTGTATCCTGTCCTCCGGGCAGTGATTCTGGAGGGCCCGCTGGACTTGACCCTCACTCTACCATCAGCAGTGATCCCGCTCCTGTGCCTACAAGGAAACACAGACGGACCGCTCCTGCCTCCCTTGGTGCCCCAGGGTGCGGGTCTGTGGTTAGTTTGGGTCTCTTCTGGGGCACAAACTGGGCCGAGATCTGAGGTTAGTTCCTGCACCCCCTGCGCCTGCAGCACAAGCTCGTAGATAGCTGTGCACCGCTACCAGTCCAGCGTAAATCTATAAAAGTCTTGAAAGGCACACGTTTTCAGCCATGTACTGCAATGGGCATACAATAGGAGTCCGTGCAATTTAGTACATTAAATTGATTCTTGGTGTGTTCCGTTAAGTTAGATTAAACCCATAATTCATATTTGAACAGTTTTTTCAACACTTTCAACTCTGTAGACAGATGGCAACCATAGCACACAAGTGTGTGAACAACACACATAAACACGCACAGACATCGATAGCAATGCGGAACATTGACTAGTAATCATAGACAATGCGCACACACGATGCGCAAAGAGAAGCACCCAGTCCCCCACACAGACACAGTAGAATGCACGTGCAGTCAGACACAATGAGAAGCACAGAATGACCCTGAGACAGACACACCTCCTCTGTGAGAGGAAGACCCTGAGCATTCTGGGATACTTCCCCTGGGCGGAAGGGCTGGTGTTGCTTTTGTGCAGCTCTCACTTTATCTGTATGCACAAGGAGTGGACCTTCTTTTTTGGGGGAAAATCTGTCTTATTATTTTATAACATATTGAAACACAGAAGCATATACAATAAGCAATGAACTAGAAACACAGGTGATCTATAATAGCAACAGTAAAACAGTTGTACACAAAGAAAACAAAGAAAAGGGAAAAAGAAAGGAAGCAGAAAGAAAAAAGAAAAGAAAAGAAAGGGCGGTCGAGGGGTCAGGCATACAGTTCAGTAAAAGTGTCCCAAATATTCACATATTTATCCTCCTTCTTTATGACCTGTAAGGACACCTTTTCCCTGCGGGATAGAATCAGCAGGCGTGAGGTCACTCTACCAACATGTGTAAATGAGAATCATGCGACCAGTCATCAAGAGCAGGCGTGAGGTCACTCTCCCAGCATGTGTAAATGAGAATCATGCGACCAGTCATCAAGAGCAGGCGTGAGATCACTCTCCCAGCATGTGTAAAGGAGAATCATGCGACCAGCCATCAACAGCAGGCGTGAGATCAGTCTCCCAGCATGTCTAAAGGAGAATCATGCGACCAGCCATCAACAGCAGGCGTGAGACCAGTCTCCCAGCATGTCTAAATCAGAATCATGCGACCAGCCATCAACAGCAGGCGTGAGTTCACTCTCCCAGCATGTGTAAATGAGAATCATGCGACCAGTCATCAACAGCAGGCGTGAGATCACTCTCCCAGCATGTGTAAATGGGAATCATGCGACCAGTCATCAACAGCAGGCGTGAGATCACTCTCCCAGCATGTCTAAATGGGAATCATGCGACCAGTCATCAACAGCAGGCGTGAGACCAGTCTCCCTACATGTGTAAATGAGAATCATGCGACCAGCCATCAACAGCAGGCGTGAGATCACTCTCCCAGCATGTGTAAATGAGAATCACGCGACCAGGCATCAACAGCAGGCGTGAGATCACTCTCCCAACATGTGTAAATGAGAATCATGCGACCAGCCATCAACAGCAGGAGTGAGATCACTCTCCCCATACCTATTCACCCCATGTGCTGTCTTATGTAGCCCCCCGCAACATGAGGAGAGGCTTGACCAGTCCATGTAGCTTCACCTATCTGACTCCTGTGCTATCTGATGCAGCCCCTTGCAACATGAGGAGATGCTTGACCAGTCCATGTAACTTCACCTATCTGACTCCTGTGCTGTCTGATATAGCCCCTTGCAACATGAGGTGTGGCTCTCCCAGCCTGCATTGATATACCTATTCTCCCCATGTGCTGTCTTATGTAGCCCCCTGCAACATGAGGAGAGGCTTGTCCAGTTCATGTAACTTCACCTATCTGACTCCTGTGCTATCTGGTGTAGCCCCTTGCAACATGAGGTGTGGCTCTCCCAGCCTGCATTGATATACCTATTCGACTCATGTGCTGTCTTATGTAGCCCCCCGCAACATGAGGAGAGGCTTGACCAGTCCATGTAACTTCACCTATCTGACTCCTGTGCTATCTGATGCAGCCCCTTGCAACATGAGGAGATGCTTGACCAGTCCATGTAACGTCACCTATCTGACTCCTGTGCTGTCTGATGTAGCCCCTTGCAACATGAGGAGAGGCTTGACCAGTCCATGTAACTTCACCTATTTGACTCCTGTGCTAGCTGATGTAGCCCCCTACAACATGAGGAGAGGCTTGACCAGTCCATGTAACTTCACCTATCTGACCCCTGTGCTATCTGATGTAACCCCCGTAACATGAGATGTGGCTCTCCAGCCTGCATTGATATACCTTTTCGACCCAGGTGCTGTCTTATGTAGCCCCACCGCAACATGAGGAGAGGCTTGACCAGTCCATGTAACTTCACCTATCTGACTCCTGTGCTGTCTGATGCAGCCCCTTGCAACATGAGGAGATGCTTGACCAGTCCATGTAACTTCACCTATCTGACTCCTGTGCTGTCTGATGTAGCCCCTTGCAACATGAGGTGAGGCTTTCCCAGAATGCATTGATATACCTATTCGACCCAGGTGCTGTTTTATGTAGCCCCCTGCAACATGAGGAGAGGGTTGACCAGTCCGTGTAACTTCATCTATCTGACTCCTGTGCTATCTGATGTAACCCCCGTAACATGAGGTGTGGCTCTCCAAGCCTGCATTGATATACCTTTTCGACCCAGGTGCTGTCTTATGTAGCCCCACTGCAACATGAGGAGAGGCTTGACCAGTCCATGTAACTTCACCTATCTGACTCCTGTGCTGTCTGATGCAGCCCCTTGCAACATGAGGAGATGCTTGACCAGTCCATGTAACTTCACCTATCTGACTCCTGTGCTGTCTGATGTAGCCCCTTGCAACATGAGGTGAGGCTTTCCCAGAATGCATTGATATACCCATTCGACCCAGGTGCTGTCTTATGTAGCCCTCCGCAACATGAGGGGAGGCTTGACCAGTCCATGTAACTTCACCCATCTGACTCCTGTGCTATATGATGTAGCACCTTGCAACATGAGCTGTGGCTCTCCCAGCCTCATTGATATACCTATTCGACTCAGGTGCTGTCTTATGTAGCCCCCGCAACATGAGGAGAGGCTTGACCAGTCCATGTGCTGTCTTATGTAGCCCCCGCAACATGAGGAGAGGCTTGACCAGTCCATGTAACTTCACCTATCTGACTCCTGTGCTATCTGATGTAGCCCCCTGCAACATAAGGAGAGCCTTGACCAGTCCATGTAACGTCACCTATCTGACTCCTGTGCTATCTGATGTAGCCCCTTGCAACATGAGGTGAGGCATTCCCTGCCTGCATTGATATACCTATTCGACCCAGGTGTTGTAGCCCCCTGCAACATGAGGAGAGGCTTGACCAGTCCATGTAACTTCACCTATCTGACTCCTGTGCGATCAGATGTATCCCCTTGCAACATGAGGTGAGGCTTGACCAGTCCATGTAACTTCTCCTATCTGACTCCTGTGCTATCTGATGTAGCCCCCGTAACATGAGATGAGGCTTTCCCAGCCTTCATTGATATACCTATTCGCCCCATGTGCTGTCTTATGTAGCCCCCCGCAACATGAGGAGAGGCTTGACCAGTCCATTTAACTTCTCCTATCTGACTCCTGTGCTATCTGATGTAGCCCCCCGTAACATGAGATGAGGCTTTCCCAGCCTTCATTGATATACCTATTCGACTCATGTGCTGTCTTATGTAGCCACCGGCAACATGAGGAGAGGCTTGACCAGTCCATGTAACTTCACCTATTTGACTCCTGTGCCATCTGATGTAGCCCCTTGCAACATGAGGTGTGGCTCTCCCAGCCTGCATTGATATACCTATTCGACTCATGTGCTGTCTTATGTAGCCCCCCCCGCAACATGAGGAGAGGCTTGTCCAGCCCTTGTAACTTCACCTATTTGACTCCTGTGCCATCTGATGTAGCCCCGTAACATGAGGAGATGCTTGACCAGTCCATGTAACTTCACCTATCTGACTCCTGTGCAATCTGATGTAACTCCCGGTAACATGAGGTGTGGCTCTCCCAACCTGCATTGATATACCTTTTTGACCCAGGTGCTGTTTTATGTAGCCCCCTGCAACATGAGGAGAGGCTTGACCAGTCCATGTAACTTCACCTATCTGGCTCCTGGGTTGTATACGAATTGTTCGAACTACAATTGTTCGAATCACAATTGACCTTTGCACAATTGACCGAATTGTGAAGGTCAATTGTTACATATATGCGGGGGGAAACCCCCTGCAACCCCCCATTATATATATAAATATATATATATATATATATATAACCAAACCAATATATATATATATATATATATATATATATATATATATATATATATATATATATATATATATATATATATATATTACATGGACGCGGTAGCGTCCATGTAGTTATGGTTAAGTTGGTGTTTCCATAGGAAGAGCATTTTTTGGGTGGTTTATAACTTCGCTCCCTCTGGACGAATCCTCACCAAACTTTGCAAAAAAAGTATATGGCCGACTCTGAATTTGTTTTGCAAAGTTTGGAGAGGTTTGGTCCAGGGGGTGCAAAGTTATAGGGGAGGTCCCAAAATGTGTGTTTTTTCCCATAGACATAACGGGAAAAAACTTTGCGCACGCCTACAGCCCAAACCGCTGGACGGATTTACACCAAATTTGTGGCAGGAGCGGGGGCTTGGTCCCGAAAAGCGTGCTTTTGCAAATTTGGTGTAAATCCGTCCAGTAGTTTTTTTTAAAATGACCAAAACGTAAGGCAAAAAAATTTGTGATATCTCCGTTCGCTCCGCGGACGGACTTCCCGGTTCGCTCCGCGGACAGTGCCCCAATTGGCCGAGCGGCTTGCGTGATGTCTGCGGACATCCAACGTGTTTGCTGATTGGACAGCAGGGGTGTGGAGCGCGTCAGATTTTCTGTGGCGCCCGCCATCTTGCATTCGCCGCAGACAGCGCGGTGAAACTTGGATTAAAAATTGTATTTAGTGGAGTCTGTTGGTGTGTAAGAGTGTTTGGGGATGGTGGGGGAGTATGAGATAGGTTCAATGTTCTGTTTTTTTTATGTGCTAGACGATTTTGTTGTGTTCGATTTGTCTGCGGACAACACGGCTGTTCTGAAATTTTCTAAATAAAGTAAATGGTGGGGTGTTCTGAGGACGGAGTATGTGTCCGTTTTGTTCGCAAGCAAGCTAAAATTGAGCTAAGAACACTCGCAGTGTCCTTAAATGTTCGTACATAAACAAAATGGTGGTGTCCTGAGGACTCTGACCGTATTGTACTCTGGCAAGTTGAATGTGTTCTAAGAACCCTCCGGTGTCCTGAAATGTTTGCAATAAAACAAAATGGGGGTGTTCTGAGAACGCTGTTCGTATTGTTCGTTGTCAGGTTGAAAGTGTTCCAAGAACCCTCCTTATGTCCGCTGACATTACAATTTCCAGTGGGCCTTACCCGACTTTTTGTCCACTAAACAAACGATAAATCAGGCTGGTGTGCGCCGACATTATGTGATAATGCTATCACTTGTCCCATCAACCTGGCTGACCTGCTTTTGCGACACTAAATCATATCTCCTGCCCCTAAGCCTGACATTATCAAAGCATTCATATTCCCTGCCTCTCTCCGTGACGTTACAGGGTGCGTAGCCAAACACGCCCAGTCGTCTCCAGTCCTACGCGACTTTACACAGAACCCAGAAAACAACACAGATCATCTCACAACACAGCGCACCACAATTCGGAATATGAAACTGTGATTTAAAAGCAAACAGCAAGATTGTACATTTCGTAAAGTACATTTATTTCACATCAAATGTTTAGAGAATATTCAGCGATTTGCATTTGTCTTTGCTGTCGATCCGCAAAAGTTCATCTTGAGTCACGCTCTGTTCCTTTGCGCTATACAGGGTGTTGGTTTATGATAGAAGAAGCACTATGGTCGCACTGATAATCGGAAGGCTGTTTCAACAACGAGGCATTATGGATTATAAAATACCAGCATATCAAAAATGGCAGTACACGTTTAAGAAGCGACAACAGAACAACCTAATCATTGTGGGGTTTATTTAAATACTACTGCATTTGCATGTGCATGTATGCATATGTATGTAAGGAGTTTGCATCTGTGCATTCGCGAGTTTCATTACAAAAAAGGGGTGAGCTCAATGAGAGTCTATAACAACCATGCCCTCGGCAATCACCCATCATGCACCTGGTGAATTATGCAAATTAGGTTATGACATCATTTAGCTACTTCTAGATACTTTTATGATGGCCAATAGCTACTTTTCTTACTAAGGAGGTGCCAACACTGCTCCTACACGACTTCATACAGAATCCGGAAAACAACACAGATTATCTCACAACACAGCGCGCCACAATTCGGAATATGAAACTGTGATTTAAAAGCAAACAGCAAGATTGCATATTTTGTAAAGTACATTTATTTCACATCAAATGTTTAGAGAATATTCAGCGATTTGCATTTGTCTTTGCTGTCGATCCGCAAAAGTTAATATTGAGCCACGCGCTGTTCCTTTGGGGTACACAGGCTGTTGGTTTATGATAAAAGAAGCACTATGGTCGCACTGATAATCGGAAGGCTGCTCCAACAACGAGGCATTGGACCACCATAATGGTTGGTATGTTGCTTCTAGCCGCTAGTACCGCGTAAGAGCATATTGGTCCTTGGCGATTGTCCCATAAAATGGTGAGGGTCATGAAGTTGCTTACAAGGAGCTGCACCTGGCAATTAAAAAATCCATCGGCAGGGTCTGAAAATCGTGACATTGACAGTAGGGAAGGATGTACCTGTTTTAAAAAACATACATTAGTCTCACCAGCCGATCGTCATTAAAAATATTAATTTTATTTATTAGGGCATGAAACTATTTGCTAGCGAGGATAGTGCAACGGAGTATGTTAACTTATTCCCATTAACCCACCCTCTCTCCCTCTCTCCTCTGCCTTTTTCTGAGCCGTCTAAGCGCAGGGGACCACTTCGGCGGTGATAGTGCGCGGTACAAAACAATATGCCACATTGAACGAACAAGTACAATTTAACCAGGCTTTAACGGCACGCTATTGTTATTATATTCCGGTATAAAATAATCTAAAGGGTTACTTTTTCCATTGTCTACGCGTAATGCAGTCCCTAAATACGACTCCGTCTGTGCCAACGATCTTTCTCATAGTGATATAATATATAAAAGCGGTTTTGTTTCAGAAACTTCATCCTTATCGTGTCTTACGTTTCTGCAGCCCTCCTTCAAAAGAAGTCTTTTAGCACGATCCCTGTCTGTTAAGGTCAAAAAACAATAGAACCTTATAGTGCGGGCCACTCCGGACCGCGAGCAAAAAATTGAAGCAGCTGACCTTCACTGTGAACGAGCATAAATTCTTACTTTGCAACATTCTGTGTAAAGCCATCTCTGAGAACTTGCTTTTTACACTCCATCTTTGTATATTGTCTGCGTGCTAATGAAAACAGTTTGTTAAAGGGAGTTTATAGTGAAGTTGCGCTAGTAAAAACCTATGAAATTCAGTGAAAAAACTTTGTTAAAGGGACGTTATGGTTCCAAGTAAAACCGAAAAACCCCTGAAATTCGCCAGTTATGGTAAGCTAAGCAACCATAACTCGCACCACCACCGTGCACTGCTAAGACTAACACCCACGACATCAAAGATGACATCACAAATGTCATTGATGACATCACTGATGACATCACATGTGTATGTACTTTTCATGAAATATGTGTACAAGGGATTCTTATTATAATGTTGTGAAAAAAGTGTCAAGGATCATTGCAATAAATATCATACCCTAATTAGTGCATTGAACGATGCATTGATATAAATAGCATTCTATTATGGGGTTCTATCTAGTATACTAAGCTACTAATGCAGAAACATAGCATTGTGTGCAGCGTACAAGATGAAGGTATAATATTCGTAATGTTAATATGATGAATAATGAAATGATAATTGTTTTCTTAATAGATTTTTGTGTACTGTGAAATATGTAATAAGTAGCTAATAAAACCCCTGTATTACATAATAGACAAAACACAAAGAGACAAGAACACATACCAGTATACATATACATAGGGTAAATAGCAGCTTTGAAACAGAGCAATCATTTATTTGCATGAAAATAATGCTGTCTTTAAAGCTTGTGTCTTCCCCTATGTATATGTTTCATATGATGTGACTGGACTCTAAGGGAATTACTATAAGAACCTACTTGTAGGATACATCTACAAATAAAATACAATTTTTAGTTTCTGACTGTTACTGAAGAAAACTATGTGGCCTAGATATGTCAGCAAAAGAAAAAAGAGTGAGCCAGACATGTGATGTCATCAGTGATGTCATCAATGACATTTGTGATGTCATCTTTGATGTCGTGGGTGTTAGTCTTAGCAGTGCACAGTGGTGGCGCGAGTTATAGTTGCTTAGCTTACCATAACTGGCGAATTTCAGGGGGTTTTCGGTTTTACTTGGAACCATAACGTCCCTTTAACAAAGTTTTTTCACTGAATATATATATATATATATATACATATGCGGTCAATTGTGCAAAGGTCAATTCGGACCCTTGACTTTCGGTCAATTAGGTAATTCGAATTGTGTTCGAACAATTTGGGTAATACCGACTACTGTGCTATCTGATGTAGCCCCTTGCAACATGAGGTGTGGCTCTCCCAGCCTCATTGATATACCTATTCGACCCAGGTGCTGTCTTATGTAGCCCCCGCAACATGAGGAGAGGCTTGACCAGTCCATGTAACTTCACCTATCTGACTCCTGTGCTATCTGATGTAGCCCCCTGCAACATAAGGAGAGCCTTGACCAGTCCATGTAACTTCACCTATCTGACTCCTGTGCTATCTGATGTAGCCCCTTGCAACATGAGGAGATGCTTGACCAGTCCATGTAACGTCACCTATCTGACTCCTGTGCTATCTGATGTAGCCCCTTGCAACGTGAGGAGATGCTTGACCAGTCCATGTAACTTCACCTATCTGACTCCTGTGCTATCTGATGTAGCCCCTTGCAACATGAGGTGTGGCTCTCCCAGCCTGCATTGATATACCTATTTGACTCATGTGCAGGGATGTCACAACGTGTGGTGAGGCCCAGGGCAGAACGTTTGGTGAGGCCCCCTTATAATTTTTTGCACTGGGCCAACATTGCCACCGCAAACAGGAGACGCAAGAAATCTCCCATTGAGTTTGTGTGGAGTAACCCAAATATGGTTCATTATTATGACAGCAAATCAACTACAGCAAAGTTATGTTTCTATACTGTAGACAAGTTCCCTCCAGAATAACAATTTTGCCACATGCATAAATATATATAGGATGGCATGACGGCGGGTGGTGCGTGACGCCAGCTTTAGGGAGGAGCGCCCTGCTCCTTTGTGCGCATTCAAACACACATCATACACAGTGACAGGTATATGATGTTCAGTGGCAGCTGATGAATTTTTGAACTGGAGAAGCTTAAATGTGTGCACCAATTATGTGGGACTGACAGAGCACAGTGAGGAAGCCCAAACAAGGGGTGCTTGAGAAGGTTTCCCGCCCCCAGCATTTTTTTGAAGCAAATTAAAATGGTGCATTTTACAGCACTTAGTTTATAAATTAGGGTGAAAAGCCATAGAGTTTGCAATTGGTTTTGTATGGTAGCCCACGGACAAACCCAGTAGATGTAAGTCACGAAACATGCACAGGAGCATTTTCCATTGCATTTAATGCTGCCTTTGCCCACATCATATGCCAGTATGAAAACATGTCCATGCAGGCTGCATCAATATATTTTATTTATTTATTTATTTGGCATTTGTAAAGTGTGCCGATCCCAAAGGCATCAGGGCCAGCATTACCATATAAGGACTCACAGCCAGTAAAATATAAAACATACACCGGAACTTATATAACGACGAGCTGTGCACCATAAGTGTTATTGCTGGCTAGACTGGCCAATATTCAATGTAGGCCAGTCTAGCCAAATTTCAACATGACGGTTGGGGACCCCCCATTGTTTAGACCGGAAAACAGTCTCAGGCCACTGTTGGGTGCATACATTATAATGGAGACAAACAAACACAGCCAGGAGTTAATAGCCACTGATTATCACAAGACGACCAGCCAGCAGGAAGCTGAAACACTAAATTCCCACTGAAAATCTTAAAATCCCCCTTTGTCAGAAGTTGGCTGATGTGGGGGAACCGGTGTTAAAAGGCAATGTGGTGATAAAAATTCTGTATGCCTCAGGGAAGTGACCGCTGAAAGGGCTCCAGCAAACGCAGCTGTAGGACGAGCATTTGAAAGTGCTCATTTTAAGCCCCAGAACGAAAGGAAATAGAAAGGAATATATTGCCATGTTACAAAACTGCTGACTGGCAACATGGGGGCATTTGCCGGGGTCCCCCGAAGTCACTTTCAACTGAAATAGCTGAAAGGCACTGGTGAGACAGCCAGCTAGCAGGGAGCTGAAACACTAAATGCCCACTGAAAATCTTTAAATACCACTTTGTCAGCAAGTGGCTGATGAGGAGGAACTGGTGTCAAAAGGCAACAAGTTGATAACACTTCTATGTACCCCAGGGAAGTGAAAGCCGGAAGGTGTTGATCAATTGCAGTTTGATGGTGCACACCTATATATGCTGTTTGTTTCTTTTCCACCATAGGAATGCCTAAAAGTGAGCGTTCTAGGCTCTGAGTGGTGGTTTTCAGCTGGCAGCGTAGCATCTGTGCACGTGGCGGATCCACACAATTGTACATATTATGAGAAAAGTGAATCTAATGATCTTACAGTCGATAAACTGAAAGAGATGTTAAACGCGAGCAAAATCTAGTACATACCAACCCAATGTATTTGAAAAACAGAAGACTGCATTGGTGTTATCATAGCTCTCAACTCGCAAGCTTTTGCAGGGTGTCACCCTCCTTACAATCAGCTGCCTCACTAGCCAAGCTCCCTATACACCGATTCACTTCATCTCACCCCGTCCAAAAATAAGAAATCTGGTGTTTTCACCCACCTTGGTAAGGTTGAGTGCTATGTAACTATCAACTGGAAGTTTGGGACAACTAATATGCATATCTATCTTTGTGTTGCATTCTGGGACTTATAGTTTACACGCTGATGGTGATGACCACACACACACACACACCCACACACAGGTTGCCATTGATTCACACAGGGCTCAAGTTGAGGGTACACGCGGGTGGACGGAGTCCACCCACTTTTTTCAGAGGGTGGACTCATTCCGCCCCATCAAAAATGAGAAACATTGAATGTCCTCTTTGAATTTATGTCACCAGGTGTGCAGGCCGGACACTTCACTACTGCACTATAAAAACCGATGAAAAATAAAAAACAACTAAAGGGGAAATGTCCCATTTCAGTGCTGCAAACTCCAGGGAAAACATTTGTATTGGTTTTGGAGTTTAAATCGTGCACACCTTTTAACATTTTCAAAAACACTATTAAATGAAAATATCCTCTCTTACATTGTACAGTGCCGCCAGTGCCACCTGCCCACTATATCCTCCCGTGGGCCATGGCCCGCCTCGCCCCCCATGCTGTGTGTGGCGTGTAACTATTTTTTTTTAAATCCTTTTTTTTCAATCTTAATGACACCTCGCAGCTCGCAAGATGAAATATCATCCAGGCGGCCGTGAGACCCCCCCCCGAGCGTGAGGCCTCGGGCAGTTTGCCCCCCTGGACCACCCTAGTGACGGCCCTGCTCATATGCTGTGTTATGTAGCCCCCCGCAACATGAGGAGAGGCTTGACCAGTCCATGTAACTTCACCTATCTGACTCCTGTGCTATCTGATGTAGCCCCTTGCAACATGAGGTGTGGCTCTCCCAGCCTGCATTGATATACCTATTTGACCCAGGTGCTGTTTGATGTAGCCCCCTCAACATGAGGAGAGGCTTGACCAGTCCATGTAACTTCACCTATCTGACTCCTGTGCTATCTGATGTAGCCCCCCGCAACATAAGGAGAGCCTTGACCAGTCCATGTAACTTCACCTATCTGACTCCTGTGCTATCTGATGTAGCCCCCCATAACATGAGATGAGGGTTTCCCAGCCTTAATTGATATTCCTATTCGACTCATGTGCTGTCTTATGTAGCCCCCTGCAACATGAGGAGAGACTTGACAAGTTCATGTAACTTCACCTATCTTACTCCTGTGCCATCTGATGTAGCCCCTTGCAACATGAGGTGAGGCTTTCCCAGCCTGCATTGATATTCCTATTCGACTCATGGGCTGTCTTATGTATCCCCCTGCAACATGAGGAGAGCCTTGACCAGTCCATGTAACTTCACCTATCTGACTCCTGTGCTATCTGATGTAGCCCCTTGCAACATGAGGAGAGACTTGACAAGTTCATGTAACTTCACCTATCTGACTCCTGTGCTATCTGATGTAGCCCCCTGCAACATGAGGAGAGACTTGACAAGTTCATGTAACTTCACCTATCTTACTCCTGTGCCATCTGATGTAGTCCCTTGCAACATGAGGTGAGGCTTTCCCAGCCTGCATTGATATTCCTATTCGACTCATGGGCTGTCTTATGTATCCCCCTGCAACATGAGGAGAGCCTTGACCAGTCCATGTAACTTCACCTATCTGACTCCTGTGCTATCTGATGTAGCCCCTTGCAACATGAGGTGAGGCTTTCCCAGCCTGCATTGATATACCTATTCGACCGATGTGCTGTTTTATGTAGCCCCCTGCAACATGAGGAGATGCTTGACCAGTCCATTTAACTTCACCTATCTGACTCCTGTACTATCTGATGTAGCCCCCTGCAACATGAGGAGAGGCTTGACCAGTCCATGTAACTTCACCTATCTGACTACTGTGCTATCTGATTTAGCCCCCCACAACATGAGATGTGGTTCTCCCAGCCTGCATTGATATATCTATTCGACCCATGTGCTGTCTTATGTAGCCGCCAGCAATATGAGGAGAGGCTTGTCCAGTCCATGTAAATTCACCTATCTGGCTCCTGTGCTATCTGATGTAGCCCCTTGCAACATGAGGTGACGCTTTCCCAGCCTGCATTGATATACCTATTCGCCCCATGTGCTGTCTTATGTAGCCCATCGCAACATGAGGAGAGGCTTGACCAGTCCATGTCACTTCTCCTATCTGACTCCTGTGCTATCTGATGTAGCCCCCTGCAACATGAGGAGAGGCTTGACCAGTCCATGTAACTTCACCTATCTGACTACTCTGCTGTCTTATGTAGCCCCCCGCAACATGAGGAGAGGCTTGACCAGTCCATGTAACGTCTCCTATCTGACTCCTGTGCCATCTGATGTAGCCCCCGAAACATGAGGTGAGACTTTCCCAGCCTTCATTGATATACCTATTCGACTCATGTGTTGTCTTATGTAGCCCCCCGCAACATGAGGAGAGGCTTGACCAGTCCATGTAACTTCACCTATTTGACTCCTGTGCCATCTGATGTAGCCCCTTGCAACATGAGGTGAGGCTTTCCCAGCCGGCATAACCGCACCTATTTTTGATTCCTTTTCAATCTGTTGCAAATTACCTTTGCAAATAGAGATGTGGTTCTGCTAATCTATGTAAACATACCACTGCTTCTGTAACCATATGCTTTTGCTCGCACTACCTTGTATGTAACTTGCACTTTTCTGTAACTAGCGCCTAGATGCCTGAGGGCTTTGTGCGCTGAAATAAATACTAAATAAATAAATAAATGGCATGTGGGGCACTGCAAGGGCTACTATACTCAGTACTCGTTTATCACTGAACACTGGCCTTGAATAACAGGGAAAGCATCCCCAGCACTGCCATAAAGAGTGTTCACCAAAATGCAGATATTGATATGTCAAGCATGGCAAGGACTCACCCTACATGGACAGGTCTCACCCCGACATGGAAAAGCCTCACCCCAACATGGACAAGTCTCATCCCTACATAGACAGGTCTCACCCCGACATGGAAAAGTCTCACCCCGACATGGAAAAGTCTCACCCAGACATGGACAAGTCTCACCCAGACATGGACAAGTCTCATCCTTACATGCACAAGTCTCACTCCCACATGGACAGATACTGTTGCTAGCCCTGTATTGCCATTGCATGAATTTCACCATCCACAACTTTCTGTAAAAGAAACAAGAAGTTGAGAAGGTGATAGCCACATGCCAAAGGATGTGTTGACATTTGAGAGATTCTGTGTAAATACAGATGGCCTTGCACAAGTGACTGAAGGTACTGCCACAACTTCCACTTATACAGAAAGTTGTGACAATGTGGAAATTAAGTTTGCGTTTGCAGCAACGTCTTTTTCAAACACACAAAACCATTAGTGATTTTGTGATGCAGGACAAAACTGAGTGAAGCTCACACCTGTGTTTGCCTCGGAGGTAATGGAGATGAACTCAGCAACTCATCAGTATTATTTTGCCACTTGAGTGTGCCACAGAGGCAGTCAGCAGTGAGGTGGCAGCACTCAGGCATGTGAGCACTACCATGCATGACCTGTGTCATGCGCTGAAGCAGAGGGCACACATATTTCACAGACTCTTACAGTCAAGATGTTGAGACTCTACCGAAAAGTCCAACCTTCAGCTCAAGTATGGCATTATGCCCATCAAGGAATATGCCTGTGCCCCCATTCTGGATTCACAACACAAATGTCGTCTGATTTCTTTTGAGGCATTCAGAGCCTGGCATGGAAAAAGTAGCGCTGGATCATACAACGCAGCATGGAACATGAGCTGGTGAGATCTCAGCATGATACAGACCAGGCAACAGTAGGACTTTCCTCTATCCCAGGGTTGTCCAACTCCAGCCCTGGAGGGGCAGGTTCCTAAAGGGTTTTCAGGATATCCCTCAATGAAATTCATGAGGAAGAATGTGCCTACATTAAGGATCATGGTATGCAAATTTATTCCATGAATATTAATGAGGGGTATCCTGAAAACCGGACATGGTTCCGGCCCTCAAGGGCTATCTCATCCTCCTCAGAGAGCAGTGCCAGCTTCACCACCGCCACGTTACCAGCACAGCAAGAAAATATAGTGAGTTCACCTGTTGCGAGTCATCCCTGTACTCTGGAAAGCTCATCCTTCATCATGCAAACAGGGGCAGAGCCACCAACATCTTCTGTTACAAGACAACCAAACTAAAATGTGGACGTGGGCCAGCCAGTTTGGAGTCATGGCTACTGCAAGATCCACTATACTTACACCAGGCACAGGTAGGCCCGCGGACCAGATGGTCAAAGAGCACCTGAAAGACCATGGGCTAAGATTCCTTGTTCTACTGGCGTGAGAAAATTGGTACAAAGTACTTGGCCTGTTCTAAAGTCTTCAGTGCAGGCTCTCAGGCAACTCTGGCTCATGCTTCACACAAATGTGGCATTGAAATGTTTGCTGTGGAAAGAAAATGTTTGGGTAGAATGTGAAGCGCATTTACATTTCGGCAAGAAAAGTACATACAAAGCCGCTTAGGGCCAAGACGTGGGACCTGCAAACACACATGCATGGATATCAGCAGCCGCTTAGGGGCAAGACGTAGGAGCTGCAAACACACATGCATGGATATCAGCAGCCACTTAGGGCCAAGACGTGGGAGCTGCAAACACACATGCATGGATATCAGCAGCCGCTAAGAGCCAAGACATGGGACCTGCAAACACACATGCATGGATATCAGCAGCCGCTTAGGGGCAAGACGCAGAAGCTGCAAACACACATACATGGAGATCAGCAGCTGCTTAGGGGAAAGGCGTAGAAGCTGCAAACACACATGCCTGGATATCAGCAGCCGCTTAGGGGCAAGACGTACAAGCTGCAAACACACATGCATGGAGATCAGCAGCCGCTTAGGGCCAAGACGTGGGAGCTGCAAACAACATTCATAGATATCAGCAGCCGCTTAGGGCCAAGACGTGGGAGCTGCAAACACACATGCATGGATATCAGCAGCCGTTTAGGGGCAAGACGTACAAGCTGCAAACACACATGCATGGAGATCAGCAGCCACTTAGGGCCAAGACGTGGGTGCTGCAAACACACATGCATGGATATCAGCAGCCGCTTAGGGGCAAGACGTAGAAGCTGCAAACACACATGCATGGAGATCAGCAGCCGCTTAGGGCCAAGACGTGGGAGCTGCAAACACACATGCATGGATATCAGCAGCCGCTTAGGGCCAAGACGTGGGAGCTGCAAACACACATGCATGGATATCTGCAGCTGCTTAGGGGCAAGACGTACAAGCTGCAAACACACATGCATGGAGATCAGCAGCCGCTTATGGGCAAGACATGGGAGCTGCAAACACACATGCATGGATATCAGCAGCAGCTTAGGGACAGGTCTGCTGTCGGCGCAGTGCAAGTTGGCGCAGTGCAAGTGGCAATGATCACATTACACTGCACCCTATGTTGATGATGCTGCAGGAAAAGCCTCCACTTTAAGGTCAAATTTGTATTTCGGTGGTGCAGTAAAAACGGCAGTAATTACGTTACTGCCCAAAAAAGTGGTGCTAACGGAATTACCACCTGTTTTTTCTGCACTGCTGAACTTGTAATGAGGCCTATTACTTTAAAGGGATGTGGGGATAGGGGAAAGGGTAAGGGGAGCATAAAAGCAGGGTAACCACACAAAAGAGGCCCCCGGTGTAGAGGCCCACCAGGAAATCCTTCTAGTCCTATCCGCCAGTGCAGGAAAGTGTGCACAAGCAGCAATGATGCACACACACACACACACACATCTGGTTTATCTAGTATCAGCTGTGCGGGAACACTTACACATGTCCCTCCCACAATGCACACGTGAAAGCCCCGCCAATCATGAACTGTGAGAACATAGAAAGGAATGATTGCTGTCCCCAATGATTACTCATTAAGGCCACTCCCAAGAGATACGAATGATGGTGACCTTTTCCAATTGCTCATCTGGAGCTCCCCTTTGAGCTTCATTCCAAGGACACTGGCTGCAGGCAGCTTTCTGTGTCAGTCTGTGTAATGCAAGCTCTTCTGGGGAAGGCATGGCGGCGGATTCATGGTCCCAGTCATGCGGGGGCTCTGGGGGCGCTCCCAGCTGTGGAGGCTTGATCACGTTCATGCATTGCTTGACATTGCTCTGTATGTGGTCGCAGCCAGATTCAACCCCGGTATTTGCATCATGAGAGAGCGTGTCCGTGCCCCCACATGATTCAGGCACTGTAGCACCCCCCTCCCCCGAAGGTGCAGTGTGAAGCTGAAGATACTGTCAAGCATTGAAGCCAAACCTGCGCTCCTGTAATCCAAACCCTCACTGAAGAATGCTCCAATATTGTAAACCCGCCCCGAAGAATGCCGTGGGTGTAAAAACTCTTTATATAACTGACGTCCAATACAACAGGTCGCTCAACCGAAGACATTCCAGGCAAGAACTCCCCCACTGATGACATTCTGTACACTTCAGCATAGTGCCCCCACACATACCATGCAGGCGCGCACACGTGCATTGCACACACACACCGCATGCAAACGCCACTACAAGCACCCGCCTCTAAGCTAATTAAGGCCCTAACATAAATTCGTCTCTAATTGACACATCTATGTGTCGCTCTGGTTAATTTGGGAATCCTTGCCCACATTACATTGTGTCTTGTTACTCAACTATTATTTAAACAAGTGCTCCAAAGATACATATATTTTGCTAACGACGAATTGATTTGCAACAAAAATAAATCCCTTTGTGAAAAATCTCAAGGATTTGCAAACTAGAACCCAGAGAAAGAGTGCACCCCCTCTCCCCCAATTCGCATTGGTTCCCCTGATTTTCAGCCCAATTCTAGATGATTGTAGTTCCATCTTTTGCGTCTGCTACCGCCTCACGCTCTGAGTCCCCAGATCATGCTGCGCCTCGCGCTCTGAGTCCCCAGATCATGCTGCGCCTCGTGCTCTGAGTCCCCAGATCATGCTGCGCCTCGTGCTCTGAGTCCCCAGATCATGCCACGCCTTGCGCTCTGAGTCTCCAGATCATGCCACGCCTCGTGCTCTGAGTCCCCAGATCATGCAACGCCTTGCGCTCTGAGTCTCCAGATCATGCCACGCCTCGCGCTGAGTCCCCAGATCATGCAACGCCTTGCGCTCTGAGTCTCCAGATCATGCCACGCCTCGTGCTCTGAGTCCCCAGATCATGCCGCGCCTCGCGCTCTGAGTCCCCAGATCATGCCGCGCCTCGCGCTCTGAGTCTCCAGATCATGCCACGCCTCGTGCTCTGAGTCCCCAGATCATGCCGCGCCTCGCGCTCTGAGTCCCCAGATCATGCCGCGCCTCGCGCTCTGAGTCTCCAGATCATGCCACGCCTCGTGCTCTGAGTCCCCAGATCATGCCGCGCCTCGCGCTCTGAGTCCCCAGATCATGCCGCACCTCACGCTCTGAGTCCCCAGATGAGGCCACTCTGCTCTTTGTGAAGTCTCCTGAAGTCATTTTTTGCACACTTCTATTGAGGTCATCTAGGTTAGTAAGGTCCACTTAAATGTTCTGTGCCACCTCCTTAGCCGTATCAATAATCAGGATGAGCCACTCCCTGCCACACTTGCTGGCCACATAGCTCCATTGTACTTTAACCTTCTCATTATCAAGAAATAGCCTATGCTCCTTTCTCCCTATGAGACCTTGTGGAAGTGCCTTGTTAGTTAATATTCAAGCATTATGGCTCTGTGCAGTTCAGTGCGGATTAAACATTGTTTCAGCTTTGTGATGCCATCCCAATCACACGGTCCAACCGTCATGTGAAGTGTTTCATTATAATTTAAGAGCGTAACAGAGCTCATCAGTGCTGAATGTTAGGGAAAATGTCACTTATTGCTATTTTACCTCTCTATTTGTGGACCCCCCCCAAACCTTTTGCTTTTGTTGCAGCCTCCTGTCCTGACTTTTGCCAGTGCAGCACAGCCTTCAGCTGCACTCCACTGGGCTTTCGCTCATCCTTCTAGGGAAACGGACTTGTCCTTCAGGTAGTCAGTACTGGGAAACATTGTTTCCTTTAGTCTTATGATTTTGTTGCCACTTTTGGCAACTGTATTTCAGTGTGCAAAGTACATTACTGTACCGCGCACTGTGGTCCTTGTCTTTTTTGGGCCCGTCATCCACTAAGGATTTTTTGGTAACTGGACAATGTGCCTAGGAGTAGACTGGTGGCAGCAGGAGCTTTTTCATGTATTTTTACATTCTTTTGCCAAGTCATACTGCTCTTGGCTCATGACTGTGGCTAGTGTCCATCATGGCCGTGCTAACGAGGTCTTTTGTCTTCTCCTTTGGCCATTTTGTCCGATGGCCTTCCTCCTGGTTTTTGTGACCTGGGGATTCCTTATTTGGGCATGCATTCACCCACGAAAGCTGCTGCTTTTCACGGGCTAATGCATGTCACGTGTGTGGGTACCCAGGAGGTGGGCTGGGACTGTCTGGTCCCAATCCACACTACTGGTGCCAGGATGTCTGGTGTGCACAGGGAAATGAGAGCCGCAGTGGTCCCTGATCGGACCTCTGCTGGTGTGCATGAGTGGAGCAGATCTCCTCATTGGCCAGTCAGATGCAAGCACTCACTGGACTTTGGGATATGAGGAGGGGGCCCGAGTGCAGACCCACAGATCACTGATAGGTCCGAATCAACCTATACACAGAGCCAAGTATCCAGAGGAGCGAATCAGATCCAAGGACTATCCGGAACTGTGCAGAAGAAGGTCGGCACCCTGTACCGCTATTATCCCGGTAGAGCCCTGCTTTGCGCTCGATCTCCGAAGACCTGCAAAGGTGCTTCAAGCCTTTGGAGTGGTGGGACCAATCATGGTCAATGCCTCCTTTGTGCCATGCAAACAAGCCTTCTTGGAAATGTCCCTGGACCCTCCAGTGGACTGACCAGCTTGTACCTTGGCACCCATGTTGGAGCATTGCTTCATCAAGTTTTGTCTCAAGCTTTGGGGAAATCCTAGTTCGCACTGCAAAGCATTGCCTTGCCAAATGTCGCTGTCCCAGGTGCTTTGGGCAGCAAGTGAGGAGCATGCATCAGACAGCAAGACTTGGGTGCCCATGCGTCACTGTGCAACAGTGGCGGTCACTGCTGGTGACTTTCCTGCCTTTCTTCAAGTATCCTGAGACCAGCTGCATTGGTGCTTTCTTTGTCCTGCATTCGTGACAAGAGATCAAGCCCCAGTTGTAAACCGTACCCACAATCGCACCTGCAGCACCTGTGAATCTTGAAGCTTAACCAGGGGTGGGATTTCGTACTACAGGCATCCCTCTCCATACCTGTCAAGTTTGACCCTGGAGTGAGCTAAGGGCGGTAAGTAATCATACCACTTAAATGTATCCCCTAGTTCATCCAACCCTTTTTACGCACATAGGATCCCTTGTGGTCTTTGCCTTGGCTTGGGTGGCCTCCGCTTCCTAAAGCCATCTGAAAGTTGGGGACAGCTTTGTTCTCTGCCGCAGATCCCCCTCTGACCTTCGGAACCGAATTTCGCCACTCCAGAATCCTCTCCTATCTTTACCTTCCGATTGAAAATTGTACTTTGTAGCTTTACGCATCACTGAACGCTTTTACGCACAAACTTGACATTGTGTACAAGGCTCCAATCTTTGTAGGGCTGGACTTTTTAAGGTCGGGATATCCATCTCTGGAGTTGGCCAATGTGTTTACGTTTGTCTGCTTTCCCTCCTGACATGTTTTGGCCAGAATCCTCATTTTACAGCATTGACTGAAAAGTGATTGTACATATATTTTACATAGTGTGTGTTTGTAGTAATATTACTGTGTTTGCCATTATTCACTTGTGTTTGTTCTGGCCCTTATAAATTGTGTATTTTTGATATACTGCTGCCTAAGTGTAATTCTTGTCGTCCTACTGTGTGTGCTCATCCATGACCTCAGATCACCCGCACTAACCCTTAGACCTAGCCTTGGCTGCTCTCCAAGCTACCTTGAATTGTCCTGGCTATCTTCCCAGATGTGCTCCCTGTTTCACTAACAAGGGTGGCCTCCTAAACATCTGTTCACCAGAGCAGAGTTTAGAAATCCATTCTAACACTGAGGGATAATCTTCGCTGAATGCCAAGATCCTTTCTTCAAACATGACGGCTAGACTTAGCTTGAAGGCTAATACGAGATTGAATGGTTCTCATGACAAACCTGCAAGCAGTTCTATACCCACCTAAGAGAACCTGTGTACATTGATACAGAGAGGTGTATCGGATCCAGTGCCACCCCGGACTCACTGAATATAGCAACCACAATAGAGTCTGGATCAAAAATGGTCATGTGCAGTTGCAAAATATCCTCCTCTCAAACACGATTTCGAGAATCTAAAATCTAATGTATTCATGTATCAAAAATACAAATATTAAAACATAAAAAATCCACAATATTCAAATTCACTGACAACACCAGTGGGAAACTCAGGCATTCTCAATGCATGTGACAAAGGAAACTGACCACAGCCCACATCTTATATTCGTGAAACTAATCAAGACAATAGAACAAATATGAAGAACGTCCTCTGAGTAAGCCTGGCACATCTAACTGGCAGTAAGTATCTAACTGGCAGTAAGCCTGGCACAGGCCACGTGTGCTTAACCCCCTGAACTATCTAACTGGCAGTAAGCCTGGCACACACCACATGTGCCTAACCCCCTGAACTATCTAACTGGCAGTAAGCCTGGCACACGCCACGTGTGCTTAACCCCCTAGACTATCTAACTGGCAGTAAGTCTGATACATGCCACGTGTGCTTAACCCTCTGAACTATCTAACTGCCAGTAAGCCTGGCACACGCCACGTGTGCTTAACCCCCTGAACTATATAATTGGCAGTAAGCCTGGCAAACGCCATGTGTGCTTAACCCCCTGAACTATCTAACTGGCAGTAAGCCTGGCACAGGCCATGTGTGCTTAACCCCCTTAACCATCTAACTGGCAGTAGGCACGGCACACACCACGCGTGCTTAACCCCCTGAACTATCTAACTGGCAGTAAGCCTGGCAAACGCCACGTGTGCTTAACCCCCTGAAATATCTAACTGGCAGTAAGCCTGGCACAGGCCACATGTGCTTAACCCCCTGAACTATCTAACTGGCAGTAAGCCTGGCACAGGCCACGTGTGCTGAACCCCCTGAGCTATCTAACTGGCAGTAAGCACAACACAGGCCACGTGTGCTTAACCCCATGAACTATCTAACTGGCAGTAAGCACAACACAGGCCATGCGTGCGTAACCCCCTGAACTATCTAACTGGCAGTAAGCCTGGCACACGCCACATGTGCTTAACCCCCTGATCTATCTAACTGGCAGTAAACCTGGCACACGCCACGTGTGCTTAACACCTTGAACTATCTAACTGGCAGTAAGCGCAACACAGGCCACGTGTGCTTAACCCCCTGAACTATCTAAGTGGCAGTAAGCCTGGCACACGCCACATGTGCTTAACCCCCTAAACTATCTAACTGGCAGTAAGCCTGGCACATGCCACGTGTGCTTAATCCTCTGGCACACGCTACTACCAGGTGTACATGGCAACTCTGCCAAATTCTCCCATAAGGAATGGCGAGGTGGATGTTATCGCCCATGAAATACTCGCCAGAATACTTTGCTTTCTTGAAATCCAACTTATGGGAGCATTTGGCAGAGTTGCCATTTATACCTGTACTAGCCTGTGTCCTGCTTACTGCCAGTTAGATAGTTCAGGGGGCACATGTGGCAGTGATCTCTCTGTGTGGTCTGCAGTACGCAGGTTCAAATCCTGGCCAGGCCAACTTAGTTTTTCATCTTTGCGATGATGTTAAATGAGAACCAACTTCTTTTGTATTACCATGGTCTATGTACAGAGCTTTGGCCAAAGTGCTGCACCAAATAGTTATTATCAGGAGGCAGTCAGGCGAGTCCCAGCAACTGCACTCCTGTGAGGAATGACCAATCCGTCGGGTTTGGGGAGTGGATTGCAGAGCGACTGAGAAATGTTCCAGATGGCGGCGATAAACATGTGAGCAGCCAGAGTTTCCCCAGAGGAACCTTTCCCTGGCAGGGGTCGCAGAATGCGTGGCCACTTCAGTAAACCGTGCCATGACTGCCCAAGAGAGTGGTATTGGGGGAGTACCCTCCTGTGTACTCATGGAGGTGTGAGGACCTCTGCGTGACAGTTCTTTCTATATTTAGACAGGATGCAGGAGTGAACATCTCTCCTCTCTCGAGGTGGGGGTCTGAGTGGTCAGTGCACCTCGTTGCCATGGTGAGCTGGACATCTCATAGGACAAGAGATGTGCTATTACCGTATTGACAGCTTTGCTTTTGCACGTGTCACTTAGGAATCCCTGCTTGGAATTGGCAGCAACATTGCGTGTTCATAGGCCTGTCCCACGGTCTGTGTGTTACTCCTGGCGGAGCCTCAGGCCTCAGCAGACTCAAGGATAGATCAGGGCTGTTCTTGAGCAGCGTCCCTATGGGAGGACTGGTGACTAGGCGTGTTCATAGGCCAGTCCCATGGTCTGTGTGTTGCTCCTGGCTGAGCCTCAGGCCTCAGCAGACTCCAGGATAGATCAGAGCTATTCTTGAGCAGCGTCCCTGCAGGAGGACCGGTGACTGGCCACGCTGCTGTGCTGGCCAATCAGGTCACACAGATTACTTTACCATAGACCCTGCCACCAGAGCGCTTTGATGCAACATCTATAAACCGTTCTTTAGGTGTCGCAGAAGTATGTTCTCGCATCACTCATAATCCCTGGACTAAAGTGATAATAGCATGCAAATGACACGTAAGAGGTTTAGGTGAAGTATGCTGCGTTGTATGGCCTGTTTTTCAACATATGTACCTTTGCTTAAAGGCACAGCAATTATCAGGGTAGGTGCTGTAACACAGTAATCTATCATCAGACATACACTTGGCACAGTGCCAGCTATAAATGCCAGTGCACCTGATAGGCCACATTCTCTGTGAGGGTTTCTCACGGTTTTGCAGGCGTGGACTCCGCCGACCTGGTGGGTCAGCCATAAGCTGTGCAGCAGCAGCAGCAGATGCCTCAACTCTGGGACTACAGCTGAACCAGCTGCCTGTGCGTGGTCAGTCTGTGAGTCCAGTCAGGAAGTTCAGGGGTGGTACAAGGAAAGATATGGCGCATCACATGTTTTAACGACCGCAGATGAAGAACATAAGAGATCTGTCTTCTCTGGCTCCCACCCCAGCCCCACACATCTGCCTGTGTAGCTGACCCTTCTATACCTGCCTTGCTTCTTTTGCAGATCCCTCTTGTCTTGTCACTCAGAACAGTCAGACACTACTCTGCTTTTTATTGACTCTCCGAGTGACCCATGTTTGCTCTGTGGCTCCACATCCTACGCTACCCTCAACTTCCATCTGGAGGCAGATTACAGAAAACTTTGCACCGGTGCAAATGCAAAGTTTGCACGGTATTAGCACTAGGGCAAAGTTTGCCTTATTTTTAAAACACTGGGACACATTAAAAAACCACTGCACCTCGACAAGTGCAGTTTGGCATATTAAACACACCAGGGCTAAAATGGCCCCAGTGCTAAACAGATACATTTTGGATGCATTTCTGCACCAGGGCAAAGTTTGCCCTAGTGCTAATACCATTCCATATTAGCACTAGGGCAAACTTTTCCCTGGTGAAAAAATTTAGCGAAAATGCATCTTTTTTGCACTAGGGCAATTATTGCCATGGTGCTTTTAAATGCCAAACTGAACTTGTCGAGGTGCAATGTTTTTTTAATATGTCCCAGTGTTTTTTTAAAAATAGGGCAAACATTGCCCTAGTGCTAATACTGTGCAAACATTGCACTTGCACCGGTGCAAAGTTTCTGTAATCTGGCCCCATGCTCCAGGCATCTACGGATTTGCTCCAATGTTAGTCTTTGTGAATCAGCAATAATGCAGCAGGTCCTAATTTGCTCCAGTGTAAACCTGATTTGCTCAAGTGTAAAACTTTGTGAATCAGCTACAAGGCAGCAGGTGCACAGCTCCTGATTTTCTCCAGTGTAATTCTTTGTGAATCAGCTACAAGGCAGCAGGTGCACAGCTCCTGATTTTCTCCAGTGTAATTCTTTGTGAATCAGCTACAAGGCAGCAGGTGCACAGCTCCTGATTTTCTCCAGTGTAATTCTTTGTGAATCAGCTACAAGGCAGCAGGTGCACAGCTCCTGATTTTCTCCAGTGTAATTCTTTGTGAATCAGCTACAAGGCAGCAGGTGCACAGCTCCTGGTTTTCTCCAGTGTAATTCGTTGTGAATCAGCTACAAGGCAGCAGGTGCACAGCTACATATTTTCTCCAGTGTCATTCTTTGTGAGTCAGTTATAAAGCAGCAGGTGCACAGCTCCTGATTTTCTCCAGTGTAAATCCTCGTGAATCAGCTATATGAAAGCAGGTTAAAATCTCCTTATTTGCCATTAAGGGAGCAGAGAAATAAATCACAGACTGAAATTGACAAAGACCTAACAGCTGTTTGTATCAGTTTTTGTCATTTGGTTGTAAAAATATTGTGCATGTGCACTACGTGCATTACATGTGACAAAAATGATAAAGTTGTACACTGCATGTTGTTTTCATATCTATATATATATTCAGTGAAAAAACGTTGTTAAAGGGACGTTATGGTTACAAGTAAAACCAAAAACCCCCTGAAATTCGCCAGTAATGGTAAGCTAAGCAACCATAACTCGCGCCACCACCGTGCACTGCTAAGACTAATACCCATGACATCAAAGATGACATCACAAATGCCATTCATGACATCACTGATGACATCACATGTCTAGTTACCCCTTCTTTTTTGTTCACTAGCATATATTTGGGCCAGGTGGTTTTCTTCCTGACAGTCAGGAAGTAAAAATGCAAAAGGTACTATGTTTGTAGACCTTACTCTTTTCATATGTACACTACTTTCCTTAGAATCCACTCACATCATACAGTACATATACATAGGGGAAGAAGCAGCCTTGAGACACAGCAATCATGTCTGTGCATGAACTTAAGTAGTTAGGTTATGAACACTTTCTGGTAATGCTGCTGGTTTTTTGCTTACTTTACTTTCCCTGATTATGCTTGTATTTGTATGCATTGTGGTCTCTTTACGTTTTGTGTGTAGTAGTACAATTATGCAGTAAAGGAGACATTGGGCCTCATTACGACCCTGCTGGTGCAGAAAGAATGGTGGTGGTAAAACCGACACCACCGTTCTTTCTAGACCGGCTGATTGAGAATCCTGCAGGCGGGAGCTGTAACTCCTGCCAGGTCTGACCTGGCGGGTTTAACACCACCTGCCTGTAGGCGGACATGGAAACACCAGCTCCGTCATAGATGGAGCTGGTGTTTCCATGGTCCCCATCCCCATGGAGTCCTATGGGGCTCCATGGGAATGGGGACTTACACAATTCCGCCTCTGGAATTTCCCAGTTACCGGGGTCGTAATGCCCCGGTGATTCTGGGAATCACGGAGGCGGAATGGTAATACGAGTCTGGCGGTAACCTGCCAGTTTTTCCAGCTCGGTTACCGCCGGCCTCGTAATGAGAACCATTGTTAAGTACTTATTACACGTATCACAGTACACAAAACTCTGAAATGAAAGGATTAATCATTTTACTATCCAAGATAGTAAGGTTTTGAATATTGCAGCTCTATGGCGCATGCTGCAGAGAATGCCTACATTTGTATAGGAGTTCGTTCATGTACTGGAATGAAGTCAGTAACATAATGGTGTTTAGAGAAATGCATCACCTAATGAACTATTTGGTGCATGATAGTTCTTCCAATGATTTTTGATATTTTTCTGATAACATTATAATGAGAATCCCTTGTAGAGGCTGTGCATAAAAACTAAATGCACATGTGATATCATCAGTGATGTCATGAATGACATTTGTGATGTCATCTTTGATGTCATGGGTATTAGTCTTAGCAGTGCACGGTGGTGGTGTGAGTTATGGTTGCTTAGCTTACCATAACTGGCGAATTTCAGGGGGGTTTTGGTTTTATTTGTAACCATAATGTCCCTTTAACAACATTTTTTCACTGAATTTGATGGGATTTTAGTAGCACAACTTACCCAAAAGTCCCTTTAACAACATTTTTTCACTGTATTTCATCGTTTTTTACCAGGATACCCTTACTTTATGTAGATATACCATACAACATACAGAACCCCCTATCCCATGCTAATAGCCATAGGGTCTGCGGACCATGCGACTGTCCGCGGACCTGGGCAACATCCACACTGTCCAAAAGCTCAGGGGGTATCTTACATTCTTGTAGCACACAACAAAGACACTGAACATGTTCAAAGAGCAGCACATAAATGAATTACAAACAAAAATAAACTAGAAGTACAAAGTGTATACTTAAGAAACTAACAATGCAGTTCTATAGGATGTACAGCATAATGGATCATACCAAAAACAAAAATAACCTATGCCTCCAGCAGAATTGTCTCACTGCTGCTTTATACAGAAACTGCACAGCAAATATCAACAGCACACCTACAAAGCACTAACAGCAAAACTGAAAAACAAACTGGTAAGTACACTACATCAATTCCTATAACTATACACTCTATACCATATCTCCTTCTGTCTGTGGTCACCATCTTACCATCTCCTCATATTTCTCCATTCACTCGCTCTATCCTTCTGCTTGCAAAGCTCTCCCTCGATGGTGCTGCCTACCCCAACCTTCCCTCTGTCTGCGAAGCACCAGCCCAGGGCCGATAAGGCACAATGCCTTCTCCACTCGGACAAAGGTCATGTTATCTGTCTGCCAAGCAAAATGTTTACGCATACTTTCTTCACACTAACTCATAACAATCTCTCCGCACTCTGCATCGCTTCTGTGTGTCTCATTGGAATGGCTTCATGCATTCTCTATTCTCGAATGTAGTGCCCACTCTCTCACTCGCAAACCCAAGTGCTATCTATAGTGCCTCAATGCATATTCTAAGTGCACACTCATGCGTGTCTCTCTACATGCATACATTATACAGAACAACATATCTCTACAAATATAACATGTGTCTCTAAATGGCACTTCAAGTATAACAGGCCTCATTCTATCACAAATTGCAAATGCATACAAAGTGGCAGAGTAATGTGGATAGCCTAATGTCACTACTTCATGTCACTACTAATCAATACTAATCAGAGTGTATGATGGATAACTGGATCCCTAAATGGGTAATGATTCTCTAACAATGGGTAATGATTCTGTAATGATAACAAACCAGGCTTCTCCATACTATCTGGTTTTACAAGATGGCAACCATGGCTGCTCCTGCAGCTGCTGCTTCAGCACCATCCCCACCCTCTCCACCACCACATTTCCAAGGGCCTGGAGAGGGGAACAGGCGTGGAGATGTAGAGAGGGATGAAGAGGAAGACGAGGATGAGGTAGTGGAAGTCCTTACTACTGCCAGCCAGCGTGAGTCTTGGGTGTGGAGGCTCTTTACCACCGTTGGAGGGGTACACAAGGCACGTGCATACAAGGCACGCTGCACTGAGTGCCACATGGAGCTCAGTCATGGCAAACCGGGTTTATACAGCTACGGGACCACTTCCATGCGGCGACACCTGAGGTCGTACCACAAGGCGGAAGTTTGGAGGGTCGTCTCCTTTGAACAAAGTAGTAGGTTGAGTTCCTCTGCAACATCCTCCAAATCTGCTACTGCCACCACAAGAGACACTCCTGTGGGACAGCGCATCCCTGAACCAGCCTCGCAGGCCTTATGCGACGCAGTAGACCTTACCTTTTGAGGGTCACTGTATTGTGTATGAACTGCAATGTGGTAATCTGCAGGGGGAACAATTTCGGAGTGCTTTCGAGGCTTCAATCCAGGAGCATGAGAAAGAGTGCCACCTACCCAAGTGACGCCCACCCAACATCTTCCTCTCTCCACTCGCCCTTTCTTATCCTTGTGGTTGGTGCCCCTCCCTTACCTTCCCTTCCCTTCATTTCCTTACCTTGTGTGTCATGTTTGAAAACCCCCAAAAAATACAAAACAACAAAAAACAAAAAAAAGGCTCTTTTCAGAGCCACCTTTCACAGTTTGAAAATAGAAGTGCCAATGAAATGGTGCAGGGTCCTTGGTATGTTTAACATTTTTGGGTGTTGCTCTATCAAAACCATTGAACTCTTCCCTGGGAGGAAGTGCTGGCTCTGAAAAAAGTGTAGTGTTTTTTGGTGTTTCCACAAGTTCAAGTGGTCAAAACCTACTAGAAAAAGGATTACTATACTTCCAAAAAGGGTCGCAATACATTTTGTATATTTCGCAGAAACATCTGATTCCCAGCATCAGTAAGATGGACTCCATCTCTGCGAAAAAATGTTGTGCTACGAAAGATAATATTTTTATTGAGAAAAGAGGACATGCCAACATCTCCCAAAAAGCGCAAACAGCCTTGTTGACATTGCTTGCTGACCAAATGAAGAAGAACAGAGCCACAATTGTCTCTGCGCAATACGAGAAAAAATTACTTGGGAGTTTGGAAACATGTCCATGACTTTCCCAAGTCCTTCTTTCATTGCAAACTGCAAGGATATTCCAGTAATATGTCCTAAACTGTTCCCTCAACAATGAATAATAATAATAATTATAATGTCTGGATGACGGTGTGTCATCAAAGTGGCACAAAGAGGAACCAAATCCAGCCACTTTATTCTGTGCACTCCATGCCAGTGCACATCGACATGAGGGAATACAAAATGTGCAGCCACTCCACAGCGCTCTGCATGCACCTCCAAACAATTTATCTAGGAGTCGCCCAAAATCCAGACACTCTGCCTCCTGAAAGACACAACCATAACCATCTGCTCTCCTCTCAGCAAACAGACCTTCTGCCAAAGTCTCTCTTTGCACATCACCCAGTAAACCTTACTGACCAAACCCCTGGCCTGCACAGTCCCATTTCAATGCCTGCCAGCCTCAAAATCCCCAGATGTGACATGTGTGCTCCGTGGAATACCGCGGTGTCTGTGCCATATCGTGCAATCTGTGAGGGTGGGCAAAGAAATTGCAACCAGGTTACTCCATTTCCTCTTTGATGGTGGCTCTGAAAATAACCTTTTTTTTAAAGGTGCTTCTAAAGAAACACCTTTCATTTTGTATTTTATTTTGTTATTATCACTTTTTTCCTCCAGATTTCTTTACATTATCCTTTGTAAAGCATTCCTTATATTTTGAAATAACATGGCATTTACCAGTATGGATAAAGACATTCCATCTGCTTTGAAATAATGAACATTAATATAATCAATATTCTCATGATTACGAGACAACATTCCAGCTCTAAACAAGAAAACAGACATGCTTTTGTTAACTAAACACTGTGCACCGTTTTGCTGGGGATAAAAAACATTACAATTGTCCCATACTACTCAAGGTATCATTTCAGAAAAAATAACCTTGGCACTTGGAAGACCCACCATCACTGCCTGAACCATTTTTTCAAGAGCACTCAACAAAGTAGAAGCACTGATGTATCCCAAATAGACAGCACCCCAATGCAGTACCACTACATATGGACTGTACCACATGGACATACTCTTACAAACTCCAACCACTGCCTGCATATCAGAGCCAGGCACAGTTGACCACAAAACCTCCACTCATTCAAAACCAAAATTGGCAGCTATTTCTTTAGACATAGCATACCTCTCTAAAACTTTTACAAACAGATCTCCAACTACCAACACCCTCACTTTCTTGACCTCTGCCATCTTCACTACACACAGCCTCTCTTCCTCCAAAGAACTACTTCATCACGGGATTGGCTAATCCCCACAGTCCCCTTTCCATGCCAGATATGCTGAGAAGCCCCGGATGTGGCACGCCCTGTCCACGGACTACTGCGGTGTCTGCGGACCCCGTAAAACAGGGGCAGCCCTCTTTCCCTTTCCACATCACTCTCTGCACCACTCCCTCATTGGCTACACATAAGCAGTCACACAACCATCCACCAATCACATCCAAGAACTCTACATATAACTCTGTCATCACAATTCAGCACTTTAGATGTACTGTTCATCACTCTGAGTACAAGTCTCCTGTGATTGCAAAGCACCTCAGCAAAAACTACTGTAAAACTCTCCAAGATTTCTCCTTCCAGATTCATCCACATCTACATACATCAACACAAACTGCAGGTATGAATATTGTGTGTACAGTAGATTTACAACTCTTTACGAATGCATTTGAACAGGGTACCTGCCACTTACCATGCATAATCTGCAAAAAAAGCATACTGTCATTTCTCCCATCTCCTACAATCAAGTTCACTTGCAACTCTGTCTGCTTTCCAAGTTTTCATTTACTCACATCACTCATTGTAATGTGCAAACCGTTATTCTCTTATTTCCTTCTGTCATTTTCACAACCACTTTCCCCTTAACACTCTATTATGAAATTCCTAGAATGCACACAAAACAGGAAACCAGCTTGTATTTTACCAGAGCATTGCAAGTACATACATTGCATGCATTTCACCAGTGCCTGCCACTTGCCATTCTTGCAAAACCAAACAAATACATGTGTACATTCAGAACAGTGCTAATAGAAATGTAGATATATAAATCAAATAACTGAAAGGTCTCCTCCACTCATGTAGCAAGCATCTATAGCAGAAAACATTAATGGAATTCCAAACACAAAAACATTCTCCTTTTCAATCTGTAAATCTTTCCAAGCTTTTTTCTCGCCCTACTACAACTTCCACTAATCCATTTCCACACATTCACTTTCAAAAATGCACCTCATAGGACATACTTATAAATACTCCACTAACCCCCTTAGCAATGATGCTGATGCTCTGAAATCCCCATTCATATACAAAGCTGTGCAATTTAACACATACAGTACCTCTTCCTGGAAAGAAATCCTTCTGCAAATGTAACTAATCTATTCTTCATGTGAAATTACTGTGCCATTAACACACATATGTACTAACTTCCTTCTTTCACAATTGCAGTGAAGACCACACTCCTGAAAGCCAGTAGCATCTCAAGTACAAAACAGAACCCGGAAGAAAGCTACTCTTTGCATCCAACAAAGTAAGTGTAATACTGTCATAGTGTTCTGACTGTTACTCAAACAGTGTAGTGTTCTTGTATTGTAGAACAAACAATTGTATCAACCCTACAGCATTAGATTCAGTATTATTGATTGCACCTCAGCAGGTGCACACTTTGGGGTCGATTCATGGAAATAATGTGCGCCGAAAATTCCTGCGCAGAGGTGCCAAAACGTGCGAATCGCAGTAAAAGTGCGAAAATCGCAGTGCAAGTGCGAAAATCACAGGGAAACCAGCGCACATCGATTCATGGAAGTCCGTGCGCGAGAAAAACATTGGATGTGCGCTAAAAATGTGCGCCGCACACTCCGGCGCACAGGTCATCCAACAGCGTGCGACACGGCCACTGCGAAATCGCACATAGCGTGGCGCACATCACAAAAGTAGGCGGAACACGGGGCGTAACACTCAGAATGGGGAACAACGCGTGAAAATATGGGCGTCACGGGGGAAGTACAGGAGGGAAGTGCGTGGAATGCCCACACGCTCGCCTACAACCCGTTTTCATGGAATTGAATAGGGCAAACCAGCGCACGGTCAAAGACGCGCACAGGGCCAAACAAGTACGCCACAAGAAAGCAGGCGGTAGCGCCCCGCGCCCCTGCGACTGAAAAAAATGTGCGCCAAAATGTGCGCTAACAAAAAGCACCCATGTACAGCCATGATGAATGGGCCATACAGTGGCCCTCTAGGACAAATGAGGTGCAAAGGGGCACCGAAAAACACGGACACCCGCTGTGTGAAAAATAGCGTGTGCGCGTGTTCCTGGGTGCGCGGGAAGTTCCACATGCGATTGGCCTGGGTACGTGTACTTCGGGGTACGCGGGAAGTTCCACACGCGATTAGCCTGGGTACGTGTACTACGGGGTGCGCTGGAAGTTCCCACGCGATTGGCCTGGGTAGGTGTACTTCGGGGTGCGTGGGAAGTTCCACACGCAATTGGCCTGGTTACGTTTATTCCGAGGTGCGCGGGAAGATTCACATGCGATTTCAGCAGGTTACGTGTATTTCGGTGGTGCCGGGGAATGCTACACGTGATTTGGCCATGTGGGTCCTCCCCGGTGTTCCCTCTACACCCTCCACGGCCCCTGCAGGCAGCCCACACCACAGGGTACTACCATGCACCCCTGCTCATGTCCCACAGGCAACCCATCCACCATGGCCATGCCCACCAGCCAACTCACATGTCACCTGGCACTACTGATCACCAACACATGTCTCCCACCACCCCCACCCCCCAGCAGTGCAGGGGCAGCCTCCACCAGGCCCCACTCATGTCCCCTATCACCCCCACCCCCCAGCAGTGCAGGGGCAGCCTCCACCAGGCCCCCACTCATGTCTACCACCACCCCCACCCCCCAGCCACCAGGGGCAGCCTCCACCAGGCCCCCACTCATGTCTCCCATCACCCCCACCATCCAGCAGTGCAGGGGCAGCCTCCACCAGGCTCCCACACATGTCCCCCTGCAACCCCACCCCCCAGCCACCAGGGGCAGCCTCCACCAGGCCCCCACTCATGTCTCCCATCACCCCCACCCCCCAGCAGTGCAGGGGCAGCCTCCACCAGGCCCCCACTCATGTCCCCTATCACCCCCACCCCCCAGCAGTGCAGGGGCAGCCTCCACCAGGCCCCCACTCATGTTTACCACCACCCCCACCCCCCAGCCACCAGGGGCAGCCTCCACCAGGCCCCCACTCATGTCTCCCATCACCCCCACTACCCATCAGTGCAGGGGCAGCCTCCATCAGGCTCCCACACATGTCCCCCTGCACCCCCACCCCCCAGCCACCAGGGGCAGCCTCCACCAGGCCCCCACTCATGTCTCCCCGCACCCCCACCCCCCAGCAGTGCAGGGGCAGCCTTCACCAGGCCCCTACTCATGTCTACCACCACCCCCACCCCCCAGCAGTGCAGGGGCAGCCTCCACCAGGCCCCCACTCATGTCTACCACCACCCCCACCCCCCAGCAGTGCAGGGGCAGCCTCCACCAGGCCCCCACTCATGTCTCCCATCACCCCTACCACCCAGCAGTGCAGGGGCAGCCTCCACCAGGCTCCCACACATGTCCCCCTGCACCCCCACCTCCCAGCCACCAGGGGCAGCCTCCACCAGGGCCCCACTCATGTCTCCCATCACCCCCACCCCCCCAGCCACCAGGGGCAGCCTCCACCAGGCCCCCACTCATGTCTCCCATCACCCCCACCCCCCAGCCACCAGCGGCAGCCTCCACCAGGCCCCCACTCATGTCTACCACCATCTCCACCCCCCAGCAGTGCAGGGGCAGCCTCCACCAGGCCCCCACTCATGTCCCCTATCACCCCGACCCCCCAGCAGTGCAGGGGCAGCCTCCACCAGGCCCCCACTCATGTCTACCACCACCCCCACACCCCAGCCACCAGGTGCAGCCTCCACCAGGCCCCCACCCATGTCTACCACCACCCCCACCCCCCAGCAGTGCAGGGGCAGCCTCGACCAGGCCCCCACTCATGTCTACCACCACCCCGTCCCCCAACAGTGCAGGGGCAGCCTCCACCAGGCCCCCACTCATGTCTCCCATCACCCCCACCCCCCAGCCACCAGGGGCAGCCTCCACCAGGCCCTCACCCATGTCTACCACCACCCCCACCCCCCAGCCACCAGGGGCAGCCTCCACCAGGCCCCCACCCATGTCTACCACCACCCCCACCCCCCAGCAGTGCAGGGGCGGCCTCCACCAGGCCCCCACCCATGTCTACCACCACCCCCACCCCCCAGCAGTCCAGGGGCAGCCTCCACCAGGCCCCCACTCATGTCCCCTATCACCCCCACCCCCCAGCCACCAGGGGCAGCCTCCACCAGGCCCCCACTCATGTCTCCCTTCACCCCCACCCCCCAGCCACCAGGGGCAGCCTCCACCAGGTCCCCACTCATGTCCAACTCATGTCTCCCTGCACCCCCACACCCCAGCCACCAGGGGCAGCCTCCATCAGGCCCCCACTCATGTCTACCACCACCCCCACCCCCCAGCTACCAGGGGCAGCCTCGACCAGGCCCCCACTCATGTCTACCACCACCCCCACCCCCCTGCAGTGCAGGGGCAGCCTCCACCAGGCCCCCACTCATGTCTCCCATCACCCCCACCCCCCAGCCACCAGGGGCAGCCTCCACCAGGCCCTCACCCATGTCTACCACCACCCCCACCCCCCAGCCACCAGGGGCAGCCTCCACCAGGCCCCCACCCATGTCTACCACCACCCCCACCCCCCAGCAGTGCAGGGGCGGCCTCCACCAGGCCCCCACCCATGTCTACCACCACCCCCACCCCCCAGCAGTTCAGGGGCAGCCTCCACCAGGCCCCCACTCATGTCCCCTATCACCCCCACCCCCCAGCCACCAGGGGCAGCCTCCACCAGGCCCCCACTCATGTCTCCCATCACCCCCACCCCCCAGCCACCAGGGGCAGCCTCCACCAGGTCCCCACTCATGTCCAACTCATGTCTCCCTGCACCCCCACACCCCAACCACCAGGGGCAGCCTCCATCAGGCCCCCACTCACGTCTACCACCACCCCCACCCCCCAGCCACCAGGGGCAGCCTCCACCATGCCCCCACCTATGTCTAACACCACCCCCACCCCCCAGCAGTGCAGGGGCAGCCTCCACCAGGCCCCACTCATGTCTACCACCACCCCCATCCCCCAGCAGTGCAGGGGCAGCCTCCACCAGGCCCCCACTCATGTCCCCTATCACCCCCACCCCCAGCCACCACGGGCAGCCTCCACCAGGCCCCCACTCATGTCTACCACCACCCCCATCCCCCAGCAGTGCAGGGGCAGCCTCCACCAGGCCCCCAATCATGTCCCCTATCACCCCCACCCCCCAGCAGAGCAGGGGCTGCCTCCACCAGGCCCCCACTCATGTCTACCACCACCCCACCCCCCAGCAGTGCAGGGGCAGCCTCCACCAGGCCCCCACTCATGTCTCCCATCACCCCCACCCCCCAGCCACCAAGGGCAGCCTCCACCAGGCCCCCACCCATGTCTACCACCACCCCCACCCCCCAGCAATGCAGGGGCAGCCTCCACCAGGCCCCCACTCATGTCTCCCATCACCCCCACCCCCCAGCCGTGCGATTTGCCTGGATACGTGTACTTCGGGGTGCGCGTGAACTTCCACACGCGATTGGCCTGGGTACGTGTACTACGGGGTGCGCGTGAACTTCCACACACGATTGGCCTGGGTACGTGTACTACGGGGTGTGCGGGAAGTTCCACACGCGATTGGCCTGGGTACGTGTACTACGGGGTGCGCGGGAGGTTCCACACGTGATTGGCCTTGGTACGCGTACTTCGGGGTGCGCGTGAACTTTCACACGCTATTGGCCTGGGTACGTGTACTACGGGGTGCGCGGGAAGTTCCACACGCGATTGGCCTGGGTACGTGTACTACGGGGTGCGCTGGAGGATCCACACGCGACTGGGCCTGTGAGAGTGGGGTACATGTATTCCCGGGGTGGGCGGGAATATTTACCCGCGACTGGGCCAGGGAGAGCGTGCTACGTGTATTCCTGGGGTGGGCGGGAAGATTCACACATTCGCCTACGATGTACCGAAAAAGAAATGGTCCAATCCTGAAACACGTACGCCAGCATGAAGCAGGCGTACGTCGACCCGCGCAGCATAAAAGTGCGCGCAAACAACAAACAAGCTCATACGCCAGGATGAATATACCATTCCTAGCAGCAGTGGCCGTGGGTTACCAAAGGAGGAGGAGGAGGATAGTGAGGGCCCGAATTTTCACTCCCAGAACCAGCCTTTTTGGGATGCCTGATGACCAGGTGTATGGGAGGTACAGGTTTCCACCACACATAACACTGGAACTGGTCAGTGAGTGGGAGGATGACCTCACATCACCCACCCTGTGCTCCCAAGCACTCAGCTCCCTGGAGAAGGTCCTCAATGTACTGCACTTCTTGGCCACAGGATCATTTCAGCGGACAAGTGCCATAGTGGGTGGGGTGTCACAGGCCACGCAGTTACGCTGCCTACACCAGGTCTTGAACATCATCACTGCACGCCCATCATTCCGTAGGCACATATACCTGCCCAGGACACCTGCAGAAAGGCAGGCTGCCACCCTCGATTTCTATGGGGTGGCACAATTCCCAAAAGTGCTAGGTGCCATTGACTGCACCCATGTGGCACTACGTCCCCCCAGGGCATCTGAGCACATCTATAGGAACTGCAAACACTGGCATTCCATCAACGTGCAGGTAGTATGTAATGCTAAGGGAATCATCACCTCAGTATATGCCAACTATCCAGGGTCTACCCACGACAGATTAATTTACCGAATGTCTACCCTAAACCGGGACCTAGAAGCTGGGCGGCATGGCGATACATGGCTGCTTGGTGAGTATGAATGCCACTGCACATGCATGCATGTCAGATGCAGAGTTATGTCACTACCCCACTAATGATACCCATCACCTCCTCACCAGGGGACAGTGCCTACCCTCTGAGCACCCACATGATGACGCCAATTCGGAACCCAATCACGCCTCCAGAGGTAAGATACAACACAGCCCATATTGCAACCCGGGGCATAGTGGAGCGCACATTCGGAGTGCTCAAGTCACGCTTTCGCTCCCTTGACCGTTCTGGCGGGCAGCTGTTATATGCGCCCCCAGTAGTGTGCAGGATCATAGTGGCAGCATGTGTCCTTCACAATGTTGCAACACGCCGGGGCGTGGCTGTGGACATGGTGGTGCCCCCACATCCCCAACCACATGCACGCCTGCTGCGCATGGGAGTGGAGAGGGCACGGGGTGAGGCAGCCCGTACGCAGCTGGTGGCTAATTACTTCACATAGAAATCACACCCCAGTGGAGTGCACACAGGCCTGGCACATACCATCTGATAAGCAATGATGACTCGACCTGACAATTAAGACGAACAAAGGGACAGTCAACTGTCAGAACCATAGCAGCCTGAGATTGTTCATGTGGAAGTGTCACAATGTGTGCATCCCTACCTACACAAACACCACCAATGCAGTGTCATCAAAAGATACTTCCATGCTGCAGAAATGAATACCCACTCGCAAAATACTACATGAAAACAGTACCATGTCACCCAACCCCTCCCCGGCACGGCCACACAACACACCATGGCATGTCATGCAATGTGAGAGGAAAGAAATTAATCCCCACAACATGCCCCAAGTGTCACCAGCTACAGTGTCTCTAATGGAAACATGTCCACACATGAAATGCTCACAGTAATGCAGGACCTACAACCCACATTACCAAATACTTACCAAGAATACCAATCACCTACACAACCTCCAACCTACCTTAAACATGACATTACAGACTTAAAAATTTGCTAGCCTCACTACCTGATGACAGCCCTCCGAACACTTCCAAGTATACAGTGTTAGCGCCACGCAAGAGTGTAGGTGCACTGCTTACAACATGGACTCCAGTTCCAAGGTGGACCGCATTGTGAAGACATGAGGAATGGACCTGCAAATTAGGAGGATGAGATGGATGCAGAGGCACATATCAATACACCATGCAGTGTACAATACAACAACAATATGCACTACGAATGTATACACAGTATTGACTACAGACTGCCCACACAGCTCATGGGAGTCCAATGTCACCATGTACGTCAATGTCACTTGGGCACACCCTTTGCAAGCCCATGGAAACGGGAAGCAGGAGGGGTGTGTGTGACAAAAACCCAAGCATCTGAACCAAATCCATGACAAGCCTGCATGTGCCCAGCCACAATGCAGCGTATGCCCACGGGAGCCACACAAGGCAACACACTGTCCCAAAAAAAATAAAATATCAAAAATGGCCATTAATGGGCCCGGGGGGGGGGGAGGTGGGCAAGGCCACCCAGGAGGTCCGAGGACAGGGTGCACACCAAAACCCACCTGTGTGGATCTTGCGGAAAAAAAACACCTCCATGGGCTCATGGCCTACACGGCTACTCTGTTGTGGGAGTATCACTGCTGTCGCTCTCCTCAACCTCTGCAGCTGCATCAGGAGGTGGTGGCACTATGGGAGGCAGCCCATGCAAATCCCTAGTCTGTTCCTCCATGGCTGCAAGCATGCGGGTGTGGTAGGTCTCTTTCTGGAGGATAAGTGTGCGGAGGTCACCATGCAACAACTCACGGGATGCCCGGGCCTCCGCCCTAGTTGCCTGCATCTCAGCTGAGAGCGTACGGGTGAGACGTTCCAGCTGCTGTTCTGTCCTTCTGTTTGTTGAAGCCTCAAGCTCAACAAGAGTCGTCCTGAGGTGCTTCCCTGTGGCCCTGGGACTCTATGGAGATGGCTTCCTGCAGAGTCGCCAGTGCCGCCCGCCTGTCCCTGTCAGACGCCAACATGTCCTCCCTGTGTGACTGGCAGATGGAGTCGGTTGCCTGCTGTAGTCGCTCCATCAGCCTTTCGGGGGGGACAATGGAAGTGGCCACCCTATCCATGGCCTGAGCCATCATCTCTGATGATGCTGCCTGTTTGGGTGCCATACCGTATATGGATTGCTCCCATGCGGTATTGCCAGGTGGCTGACGGCCACCACGTCGGCGGGCACCACACCTGTCTGGGGCAAGGCGAACTGCGTCTTGCTGTGCCGGCACTGCCTGAGGCTGCAGGACTGCATTCCCCCTCTGATCTGCTGGCCCAGGAACAGGATCAGATGTCGCGGAGTGTGACCCTGCATCCGTAACCACCAAAGGCGTACCTGCCAACACTGACATCCCCATTGAGGGTTCTAACCCTGGTGCAGGTGCGTCGGACAGAACAGAATCCCTCCCAGGAACACTCACCGGCGATGGCACATAGGTCTCATCATCCGAATCGACACCTGAATACAGCTCGGGGGAGGTGCAGCCAGAGACACCCCTTGAGAGCACGACCTGCAGCAGTTGTGGGTTCTCACCCACCACCACACCACGTCCCTCACTGTTGGTCGGTCGGCTCTCAGACCCCTCCTGGGTCTGCACCATCTCCACAACCCCAGCAGTATCAAGTGCGTCATCCCCTGCAAAGACATAAAAGAAAACAAATGGAAACAGGCATTAGCACTATGGCACACAATTAGGGCTGAGAGGCTACAGAAACAGTACTTGATTGACACATGTCCCACATGACTAAAACCCTCCCATGCATGCACCGTCACTGCGTGTGATGGGGAGGCAGATGGCACACATTGATGACACCAAGATGGAAGATGAACACATTTGCTGCATGCTGCCTAGCAGTGGCATCACACATTGGCCAGTGATTGGCAGGTCAAATACACATGCCATCACACAGATGGCATGTACCCTAGCCATGAAGTGAAGAGTGAGAGGAAGTCACCAATTGTTCATTCCGTCCAGTTTGCTCATATTATTGATTTTTTCATTGAAATGGTTCAAATGTTTAACCTGCAGCTGCCAGTCCAAAATGGTCCTATAGCACAGGGACATGTCTAAACTAATCATGTCCAGGAAACTAAGCCAGTCCACTGTACCATAGCCATGTCATACATGTGACAATAGGACTGAGAAATCCCCAGTAAAAGTGGTGGTATGCAAACAATCTGCCTGAATAAACAGAGGTAAATAAGCAACAATGTTGTGGCAAGATGACACTCCAAGGGCAACTGGCGTGGTGTTGGGCTGGATGTCTAATGTTGGCAGAAGGTATGCTGCTATACCCAAATGCTGGTGCCAAGAATGTATAGGAAGAGGCACATGGGTGACCCGAACCACTCAGGTGCACACACCCTCACCAGGCACCCAAACAGAAGCCCTCCCACACACACCATGCACATGGATGACACACACATGCATGTGCACTCACCAGACAATGCCTCGTAATCTGCCAGTTCTCCCACGCCTTGGATCTGTTCCTCCGTGACGTAGGTCCCAGCAACCTGCTCATGTGGAGTGAGTTCTATGTCGTCTGCTGGAGACCCACCTCCAGTCACTAGAGTTGCGGCATGACTTGAGGCCAGCTTATTCTTTGCCCTGCGCTTCAGGTAATTCCAGCGCTTGTAGCATTCATTAGCTGTGCGCCTCACGATTCCAAGGGAATTTATGATGTCCGCAATGGTCTGCCAGTGTGCCTGACGTTGTGCAGGTGTGGTCTTGGATCCTGAAACAATCACCATTTCGCGGTCATGTGCGGACACATACTCTACAAATGCATTCAGTTCGGCCTCATTGAAGCTGTGTAGCCGTGTCTGGGGCATCAGCCTCTACTGGACGAGCACTCTTCCTCTTCCGCTTGGAAGGTGGTGGGGATCCTGAGTGTCCTACGCCACTCTGGACACTAGGGGCAGGAGCGTGGGATTGCACACTCAGCATGGGAGTTGGTGCAGGCATTAGCTCAAGTGTGATGGCGTCAGGGGGAATGTCAGCATGATGGACTTGGACCAACACTATCCTGGCTGGGTGTGTGAGAGGTGGGGTGGATGGAGCCACAGCTGCCCCTGCAGCCTCCACAGCCTGCCTACGTGGGGCAGAAGATTACCTAGCTGCCCCTGATCCATGTGGCCTGATGACACCAACGTTCACCGGCGCACGTGGCCTAGACCTGCTTACCTGGAAGTCAGCCATGGAGTCACCCTGTGCCAGGTCTGGTTCCACAGTGGGCTGGTCCAACAAGGGCTGAGCATGGATGGTGTCAGCCACGTTAACCTCAACAAGGGGGGGGGGCATGGGTGTCCCTGACTGCTCCTCCACACATGGGGGGCTAGGGGCACCCTGCAAGTCATGGCCACGTCCCCTACTGGATCCACCACGGCCACCACTTGGGGCTCGGCCACCTTTGCCACCTTTACGGCTTGGTCGCCTCCCAGCCATGGCACTGATGTTATTGTGCGTATGGGAGTCGATGTGAACTATTGTCCTGGGCAATTGGGGTTCAAAGGGGTTGGGTACCAGATGGTAATCGTACCCTAGTGCTCAAGCAAGGCTGTATGTCACCCCTGGGGAAAGATGACGAGTCACGCAATGGACAGGCACCCCAAAAAAGGGAAGTAAGGTGCACGCAACCCCTCCTAGACCACGTGCGTGGAAAAATAAACCTGCACTACCCTGTGGCACCCAGAAACACAAGAATTAACGTATGCGTGTCACACGCAGCCTAGAATGACCTCTGAAGGGGTACGCGACACAAGGGGGAAGCACAGATGTTAAATACGTGCGCGACTCACCGTCTGCCAGGAACAAAAGCGTGAAAAATATGCGCGTGTGCGTGTTGGCAACACCCCCGCCAAAAGAAGAATTGTACGCTGTCTGAGGAGACAGGACAACAGTAGAAGGGAACGCTGTTTGAGGAAACAGGCCCAGGAAAAAGAGGAAAAGAGAAAAAGCTGTCAGAGGTAATAGGGAGTACGAACTGGAAACGCTGTGAAGTAAATCGCGTGTGAACCGACAAGAAGTACAGATTTCACCCACTCCCTCTCCACGAAAAGCACGTACAAGGAAATGGCGTTCTACACGTACCTTTTATACACACGTCACAGATGCGCATACGCGATGAGGTCATTTCCACCAATTATGCGCTTTAACACTCGGACGTGTATCTCTTCATTTTTACACGCGCCATTCTCTACGGCCATGCGCGTGACGTCACAGCTGCGCATGGTGGCCTTTGGGCCAATGAAATCGCATATGCGAGCACACGTGGTAAAACTGCACGTCCGAGTGTCATCGCGTGTAATCGGAGGGAATTGAGCGTACACGCGATTGGCCTGGGTACGTGTATTTCTGGGGTGCGCAGGAAGTTGCACACGCGATTGGTGGAAATCCACGTGTGCTCTGTCATCACGTGTAATGAGGGAAACACCCGCGCGCATCACAGACGCGCTTACGCGCTAAGGGCCTTTGGTCCAATGAAATCGCATATGCGTGCTGACGTGCATATGCGCTAAGGGCCTTTCCTCGATTTACACGCAGACGTGCAGGATTTTCACGTGCCAAATCACTCCGTATCAAGCTGGCCACGCATAAGCACACGGAAGACCACGCTCCTGCCCAGAAGGCCGAATTACTGCCCCCCAGAGCCCAGAGCACGCTCCCACCCGCCATCTGCTGCTGCCTGACTGCCTGCTGCCCACGTGCCCTGCCATTTGCTGCCTGCACATCAGCCAGGGGTGCTGTTGCTGTGACCACCCCTGCTGGAACCGAAGACTCCCGACTGGGATTCCATCGCTCCAAACCCCAGCCCCAGGACCCAGTTGCCCACCCACTCCTGCCTCTGGGGTTGTCATGTCGGGCACTGCAACATCTGGCACCACTGACAACCCCCGGCCAGAGAAGCAGAGGGGCACCAGCTTCAGTGCCAGGGAAGTTGGTGTCCTGGTGGAGCAAGTCCTGGGGCAGTATGATGCCCTCTACGGAAGTGTGCGCGCCGACAAGGAAGGACGGACTCGGATCTGGACGGACATCGTGACTGCCATCAATGCGGAGGGGGTGGCAGTCTGCGACTTCCAACATGTCAAGAAGCGCTGGGAGGACTTCAGGTCCAGGACCGTGAACAAGGCCCGGCGCCTCTTGAAGGCAGCGGATGCTAAGGGGCGCCGGGGCCACTTGTCGGAAGATCAGATGAGGGTCCTGGAACGCATATCCCCAGCGCTCCACGTCCAGGTCCTTGAGAGGCAGACCTGTCTGAAGTCGAGCGGTAAGTGTACATGCATCATGATCGTAAGCTGTGCGTGTGGTGATGTGCCAGTAGTGTGCCGGTTGCACATCTGTTTGTATGGGGCCGAGTATGGGTGGGGGTGTACAGGACCGTGAGGCTAACACATGCGAGGGCTGTCATGTGTGAGACATGGATGGTGCTTGTGTGTGTAGGCTTGCATGCCAAATGCAGTTGTGTGGGCACACATGTTTGGATGAATGTGTATGTAAGTGGGCATGTTCGTGATGTCACACATGTATGTTGTTTTCAACTGCATGTATCAGCACTGTGTACATGTCCATGTGTGTGTATTTGACAAGGGTGCAACAGTGAGGCAACATGGCTGCATGTGACAGCGGGATGTGGAAGCCTGATTGGCAGATGTGACATGGATGCCCATCGGAACACTGCGACAGTTGGCTGAGGTGTACACATGCATGCAAGTGTGGTGGTGTGCGTGCATGTGTAGTGCACTCCCTGTGTTGCATGTGATGTCTGGCTCACCTTTGCCTGCTCATGCTGTTGTATGTGTATGGATGGTGCTGGCAGTTGCGATGTGGCTGTGGTATGGCTCATGTGTGCAAGTTGAAATGACATGTGTGTTGCCGATTGTGATGCCATGTCTGAGGTTTGCCAATGCCACTCATGTGCAACTGTCATGTGTGTATGTGTCCATTGTACAGCGCCCTGATGCCTGTGTTTTATTTCTCCCTGTCTGCAGCGTTAACTGATGAAGAGGGCAGAGAAGGTGCTGTGGAGCACAGCGGCGGGGATCGCACCGCCAGCCGGAGACGCAAGGCCTGGCTCCCCTCCCAGGTTGTGATCTTGTCGGGGAGTGAGGAGTCCGGTGCCGCGTCCCAGGCCGCAGCTGCCGCGGGGAGGTCCAAGAGGCAGAGGTCGGAGTTGGACTCCTCAGCAGCAGAAGGGGCAGATGGGACCCCACAGGGCCCAATGGGGGAAGATGGCACGGAGTCATCCAGGTTGGTGGGGGGTGTGGTGGAGGAGGAAGCCGTGCAAGCAACAGAGATGGGGTCTGGAGGTGGGGATTCCACTGGTGCTAGTGGTGCAGTGCAGGACCAGGGACAGGAGGCAGCACAGGTCGCCGTGGAGGTGCCTGTGTGCAATCCTGTCCCTGATCCTGTCACTGCATCATCTTGCACCAGCAGGGATGCCTATGTCCAGACCCGTTTTCAGGCAGGGGATGAGCTAACGACAACTGGCCTTCCTCTGCCTGCGGACGTGGCTTTCCGGGTCCGGGTTGAGCCTGTCCTGACTGGTGTGGCGTTGCGTCAACGGGCCATGCGAGGTGACCTGCAGTCTTTTCATGAGGAGACTGCACGTCATCTCGAATGGCTCGTTGACCGCGTCGGCCTACTGGGACAGGTCACCCAGGCCGGATTCCTCCGTTTGATGGGGCTTGCTCAGACCCCCTCCTCAACTGAACCCCCTATGCGCCAGTCGTCCTCCGTGCCATCTTCCCACCCATCAGTCACCTGGGTGCCCTGTGGAGCTGCCTCTGACGGTACGGCCAGGCTGGTGGAGGGGGCATCCCTGCCACAGTCGGGAGTCGGACGTCCAGCAGGGGTGGCCACATCAATGACTGCACCCCAGCCAGCGGAGGATGTGCAGGCAGCAGGAGGCAGTGCACGGGCAGAGGCGCAGCAGCAGCAACGTGGTGGGAGCCATGATGGCTCGGGGCCTTCCACATCGGAGGGGCAGGCATCGGCCAGAGGGCAGGAGGACCCAGGACGGGAAGTGTCTTCTGTGTGGCAGCGGTTGGGCCACGCCATAGATGCGGAGCGGCAGCGGGCGGAAGAGGCACGGCTCACGATGGTCAGGGCAGAGAACTCCATGCAGAGGGCCCTGAGGCGTGCCGAGTGCCTCGAGGCAATCCGCAGGGAGTTTGGGGGGAACATGTGGACGGCCCTGCAGACCCTCGGGGCCATGGAGGAGGAGCGCCTCCGGGACATTGAGCAGGAGTTCGATGATGCCCTGGCCCGGAACATCCCGAAGTGAGCCGTCAGACTAGCCCGCTGCCCTTGTAAATAGTTATATAGTTAGTGTTAGGTTTCCTTTGGTTTAGCTTTTTTTTTGGACCTTTTGGACAATGGGCCACATTTTTGTATATAGTTATTTTTTTTAGGTAGTGTTATTAGATAGGTTTCATTTCTTCGGTTGGGATCATGGACCCTGGATAGTTTATCTGTACATAGTTGACTTTTGGATTTTCAATTTTTATTATGATTTCGCCATGGAGCAATGGTTTTCGATTTTAATTTTCCATTGGATTTACTTTTGTGGAATGTGACTTTGGACACCTTTCCTTTGCATTATGATTTGTGGTTTAGCATTATTTCACAGACCTGCTGTTGTTTTTTTTTAATTTCTATTATTGTTTGTTTATTTTTTATTCAATTTATGTTGCTTGTAATACATATTTTTTCGTCAAAGTTCAATGTGTAGTATCATCTCATTGGTTTCATGCATATCATGATATGGGTTTTGACATTCACTGACACCCATTGGGTGTATGTGAGGGACATGTGTTCATTTCCAAACTTGCAATTGGGCTTCTGTCATGTTTTTGCCATTTCTAAGTGGGTGGATGCAATACTCGGGTGGGTGTTTGCCATTTGGAGGCTGACCATAAGGGCCAGGGATCTACATTGTGGTGAAATGTTTGCTGGGAGACATGAGTGGGGGCCTGGTGGAGGCTGCCCCTGCACTGCTGGGGGGTGGGGGTGCAGGGAGACATGAGTGGGGGCCTGGTGGAGGCTGCCCCTGGTGGCTGGGGGTGGGGGTGATAGGGGACATGAGTGGGGGCCTGGTGGAGGGTGCCCCTGCACTGTTGGGGGTTGGGGGTGCAGGGAGACATGAGTTGGACATGTGTGGGAGCCTGGTGGAGGCTGCCCCTGCACTGCTGGGGGGTGGGGGTGATGGGAGACATGAGTGGGGGACTGGTGGAGGCTGCCCCTGCACTGCTGGGGGGTGGGGGTGGTGGTAGACATGGGTGGGGGCCTGGTGGAGGCTGCCCCTGCACTGCTGGGGGGTGGGGGTGGTGGTAGACATGAGTGGGGGCCTGGTGGAGGCTGCCCCTGGTGGCTGGGGGGTGGGGGTGCAGGGAGACATGAGTTGAACATGAATGGGGGCCTGGTGGAGGCTGCCCCTGCACTGCTGGGGGGTGGGGGTGCAGGGAGACATGAGTGGGGGCCTGGTGGAGACTGCCCCTGGTGGCTGGGGGGTGGGGGTGGTGGTAGACATGGGTGGGGGCCTGGTGGAGGCTGCCCCTGCACTGCTGAGGGGTGGTGGTAGACATGAGTGGGGGCCTGGTGTTGGCTGCCCCTGGTGGCTGGGGGTGGGGGTGCAGGGAGACATGAGTTGAACATGAGTGGGGGCCTGGTGGAGGCTGCCCCTGCACTGCTGGGGGGTGGGGGTGCAGGGAGACATATGTGGGGGCCTGGTGGAGGCTGCCCCTGGTGGCTGGGGGTGGGGGTGATAGGGGACATGAGTGGGGGCCTGGTGGAGGGTGCCCCTGCACTGCTGGGGGTTGGGGGTGCAGGGAGACATGAGTTGGACATGTGTGGGAGCCTGGTGGAGGCTGCCCCTGCACTGCTAGGGGGTGGGGGTGATGGGAGACATGAGTGGGGGCCTGGTGGAGGCTGCCCCTGCACTGCTGGGGGGTGGGGGTGGTGGTAGACATGGGTGGGGGCCTGGTGGAGGCTGCCCCTGCACTGCTGGGGGGTGGGGGCGGTGGTAGACATGAGTGGGGGCCTGGTGGAGGCTGCCCCTGGTGGCTGGGGGGTGGGGGTGCAGGGAGACATGAGTTGAACATGAATGGGGGCCTGGTGGAGGCTGCCCCTGCACTGCTGGGGGGTGGGGGTGCAGGGAGACATGAGTGGGGGCCTGGTGGAGACTGCCCCTGGTGGCTGGGGGGTGGTGGTAGACATGGGTGGGGGCCTGGTGGAGGCTGCCCCTGCACTGCTGGGGGGTGGGGTGGTGGTAGACATGAGTGGGGGCCTGGTGGAGGCTGCCCCTGGTGGCTGGGGGTGGGGGTGCAGGGAGACATGAGTTGGACATGAGTGGGGGCCTGGTGGAGGCTGCCCCTGCACTGCTGGGGGGTGGGGGTGCAGGGAGACATGAGTGGGGGCCTGGTGGAGGCTGCCCCTGGTGGCTGGGGGTGGGGGTGATAGGGGACATGAGTGGGGGCCTGGTGGAGGCTGCCCCTGCACTGCTGGGGGGTGGGGGCGGTGGTAGACATGGGTGGGGGCCTGGTGGAGGCTGCCCATGGTGGGTGGGGGTGGGGGTGCAGGGGGACATGTGTGGGAGCCTGGTGGAGGCTGCCCCTGCACTGCTGGGGGTGGGGGTGGTGGTAGACATGGGTGGGGGCCTGGTGGAGGCTGCCCCTGCACTGCTGGGGGGTGGGGGTGGTGGTAGACATGAGTGGGGGCCTGGTGGAGGCTGCCCCTAGTGGCTGGGGGGTGGGGGTGCAGGGAGACATGAGTTGGACATGAGTGGGGGACTGGTGGAGGCTGCCCCTGCACTGCTGGAGGGTGGGGGTGATGGGAGACATGAGTGGGGGCCTGGTGGAGGCTGCCCTTGCACTGCTGGGGGGGTGGGGTGATGGTAGACATGGGTGGGGGCCTGGTGGAGGCTGCCCCTGGTGGCTGGGGGTGGGGGTGCAGGGGGATATGTGTGGGAGCCTGTTGGAGGCTGCCCCTGCACTGCTGGGGGGTGGGGGTGATGGGAGACATGAGTGGGGGCCTGGTGGAGGCTTCCCCTGGTGGCTGGGGGGTGGGGGTGCAGGGAGACATGAGTTGGACATGAGTGGGGGCCTGGTGGAGGCTGCCCCTGCACTGCTGGCGGGTGGGGGTGATGGGAGACATGAGTGGGGGCCTGGTGGAGGCTGCCCCTGGTGGCTGGGGGGTGGGTGTGGTGGTAGACATGGGTGGGGGCCTGGTGGAGGCTGCCCCTGCACTGCTGGGGGGTGGGGGTAGTGGTAGACATGAGTGGGGGCCTGGTGAGGCTGCCTCTGGTGGCTGGGGGGTGGGGGTGCAGGGAGACATGAGTTGGACATGAGTGGGGGCCTGGTGGAGGCTGCCCCTGCCCTGCTGGGGGGTGGGGGTGCACGGAGACATGAGTGGGGGCCTGGTGGAGGCTGCCCCTGGTGGCTGGGTGGTGGGGGTGATAGGGGCCATGAGTGGGGGCCTGGTGGAGGCTGCCCCTGCATTGCTGGGGGGTGGGGGTGCAGGGAGACATGAGTTGGACATGTGTGGGAGCCTGGTGGAGGCTGCCCCTGCACTGCTGGGGGGTGGGGGTGATGGGAGACATGAGTGGGGGCCTGGTGGAGGCTGCCCCTGCACTGCTGGGGGTGGGGGTGGTGGTAGACATGGGTGGGGGCCTGGTGGAGGCTGACCCTGCACTGCTGGGGGGTGGGGGTGGTGGTAGACATGAGTGGGGGCCTGGTGGAGGCTGCCCCTAGTGGCTGGGGGGTGGGGGTGCAGGGAGACATGAGTTGGACATGAGTGGGGGACTGGTGGAGGCTGCCCCTGCACTGCTGGAGGGTGGGGGTGATGGGAGACATGAGTGGGGGCCTGGTGGAGGCTGCCCCTGCACTGCTGGGGGGGGTGGGGTGATGGTAGACATGGGTGGGGGCCTGGTGGAGGCTGCCCCTGGTGGCTGGGGGTGGGGGTGCAGGGGGATATGTGTGGGAGCCTGTTGGAGGCTGCCCCTGCACTGCTGGGGGGTGGGGGTGATGGGAGACATGAGTGGGGGCCTGGTGGAGGCTTCCCCTGTTGGCTGGGGGGTGGGGGTGCAGGGAGACATGAGTTGGACATGAGTGGGGGCCTGGTGGAGGCTGCCCCTGCACTGCTGGCGGGTGGGGGTGTTGGGAGACATGAGTGGGGGCCTGGTGGAGGCTGCCCCTGGTGGCTGGGGGGTGGGTGTGGTGGTAGACATGGGTGGGGGCCTGGTGGAGGCTGCCCCTGCACTGCTGGGGGGTGGGGGTAGTGGTAGACATGAGTGGGGGCCTGGTGAGGCTGCCCCTGGTGGCTGGGGGGTGGGGGTGCAGGGAGACATGAGTTGGACATGAGTGGGGGCCTGGTGGAGGCTGCCCCTGCACTGCTGGGGGGTGGGGGTGCACGGAGACATGAGTGGGGGCCTGGTGGAGGCTGCCCCTGGTGGCTGGGTGGTGGGGGTGATAGGGGACATGAGTGGGGGCCTGGTGGAGGCTGCCCCTGCATTGCTGGGGGGTGGGGGTGGTGGTAGACATGAGTGGGGGCCTGGTGGAGGCTGCCCCTGGTGGCTGGGGGTGGGGGTGCAGGGAGACATGAGTTGGGCATGAGTGGGGGCTTGGTGGCGGCTGCCCCTGCACTGCTGGGGGTGGGGGTGCAGGGAGACATGAGTGGGGGCCTGGTGGAGGCTGCCCCTGGTGGCTGGGGGTGGGGGTGATAGGGGACATGAGTGGGGGCCTGGTGGAGGGTGCCCCTGCACTGCTGGGGGTTGGGGGTGCAGGGAGACATGAGTTGGACATGTGTGGGAGCCTGGTGGAGGCTGCCCCTGCACTGCTAGGGGGTGGGGGTGATGGGAGACATGAGTGGGGGCCTGGTGGAGGCTGCCCCTGCACTGCTGGGGGGTGGGGGTGGTGGTAGACATGGGTGGGGGCCTGGTGGAGGCTGCCCCTGCACTGCTGTGGGGTGGGGGTGGTGGTAGACATGAGTGGGGGCCTGGTGGAGGCTGCCCCTGGTGGCTGGGGGGTGGGGGTGCAGGGAGACATGAGTTGAACATGAATGGGGGCCTGGTGGAGGCTGCCCCTGCACTGCTGGGGGGTGGGGGTGCAGGGAGACATGAGTGGGGGCCTGGTGGAGACTGCCCCTGGTGGCTGGGGGGTGGGGGTGGTGGTAGACATGGGTGGGGGCCTGGTGGAGGCTGCCCCTGCACTGCTGGGGGGTGGGGTGGTGGTAGACATGAGTGGGGGCCTGGTGGAGGCTGCCCCTGGTGGCTGGGGGTGGGGGTGCAGGGAGACATGAGTTGGACATGAGTGGGGGCCTGGTGGAGGCTGCCCCTGCACTGCTGGGGGGTGGGGGTGCAGGGAGACATGAGTGGGGGCCTGGTGGAGGCTGCCCCTGGTGGCTGGGGGTGATAGGGGACATGAGTGGGGGCCTGGTGGAGGCTGCCCCTGCACTGCAGGGGGGTGGGGGTGATGGGAGACATGAGTGGGGGCCTGGTGGAAGCTGCCCCTGCACTGCTGGGGGGTGGGGGTGGTGGTAGACATGGGTGGGGGCCTGGTGGAGGCTGCCCATGGTGGCTGGGGGTGGGGGTGCAGGGGGACATGTGTGGGAGCCTGGTGGAGGCTGCCCCTGCACTGCTGGGTGGTGGGGGTGATGGGAGACATGAGTGGGGGCCTGGTGGAGGCTGCCCCTGCACTGCTGGGGGTGGGGGTGGTGGTAGACATGGGTGGGGGCCTGGTGGAGGCTGCCCCTGCACTGCTGGGGGGTGGGGGTGGTGGTAGACATGAGTGGGGGCCTGGTGGAGGCTGCCCCTAGTGGCTGGGGGGTGGGGGTGCAGGGAGACATGAGTTGGACATGAATGGGGGACTGGTGGAGGCTGCCCCTGCACTGCTGGAGGGTGGGGGTGATGGGAGACATGAGTGGGGGCCTGGTGGAGGCTGCCCCTGCACTGCTGGGGGGGTGGGGGTTATGGTACACATGGGTGGGGGCCTGGTGGAGGCTGCCCCTGGTGGCTGGGGGGTGGGGGTGCAGGGGGATATGTGTGGGAGCCTGTTGGAGGCTGCCCCTGCACTGCTGGGGGGTGGGGGTGATGGGAGACATGAGTGGGGGCCTGGTGGAGGCTTCCCCTGGTGGCTGGGGGCTGGGGGTGCAGGGAGACATGAGTTGGACATGAGTGGGGGCCTGGTGGAGGCTGCCCCTGCACTGCTGGCGGGTGGGGGTGATGGGAGACATGAGTGGGGGCCTGGTGGAGGCTGCCCCTGGTGGCTAGGGGGTGGGTGTGGTGGTAGACATGGGTGGGGGCCTGGTGGAGGCTGCCCCTGCACTGCTGGGGGGTGGGGGTAGTGGTAGACATGAGTGGGGGCCTGGTGAGGCTGCCCCTGGTGGCAGGGGGGTGGGGGTGCAGGGAGACATGAGTTGGACATGAGTGGGGGCCTGGTGGAGGCTGCCCCTGCACTGCTGGGGGGTGGGGGTGCAGGGAGACATGAGTGGGGGCCTGGTGGAGGCTGCCCCTGGTGGCTGGGTGGTGGGGGTGATAGGGGACATGAGTGGGGGCCTGGTGGAGGCTGCCCCTGCATTGCTGGGGGGTGGGGGTGATGGGAGACATTAGTGGGGGCCTGGTGGAGGCTGCCCCTGCACTGCTGGGGGGTGGGGTGGTGGTAGACATGGGTGGGGGCCTAGTGGAGGCTGCCCCTGGTGGCTAGGGGGTGGGGGTGGTGGTAGACATGAGTGGGGGCCTGGTGGAAGCTGCCCCTGGTGGCTGGGGGGTGGGGGTGCACGGGGACATGTGTGGGAGCCTGGTGGAGGCTGCCCCTGCAGTGCTGGGGGGTGGGGGTGATGGGAGACATGAGTGGGGGCCTGGTGGAGGCTGCCCCTGCACTGCTAGGGGGTGGGGGTGCAGGGAGACATGAGTGGGGGCCTGGTGGAGACTGCCCCAGGTGGCTGGGGGGTGGGGGGGATGGTAGACATGGGTGGGGGCCTGGTGGAGGCTGCCCCTGCACTGCTGGGGGTTGGGGGTGGTGGTAGACATGAGTGGGGCCCTGGTGGAGGCTGCCCCTGGTGGCTGGGGGGTGGGGCTGCAGGGAGACATGAGTTGAACATGAGTGGGGGCCTGGTGGAGGCTGCCCCTGCACTGCTGGGGGGTGGGGGTGATGGGAGACATGAGTGGGGGCCTGGTGGAGGCTGCCCCTGCACTGCTGGGGGGTGGGGGTGGTGGTAGACATGGGTGAGGGCCTGGTGGAGGCTGCCCCTGCACTGCTGAGGGTGGGGTGGTGGTAGACATGAGTGGGGGCCTGGTGGAGGCTGCCCCTGGTGGCTGGGGGGTGGGGGTGCAGGGAGACATGAGTTGGACATGAGTGGGGGCCTGGTGGAGGCTGCCCCTGCACTGCTGGGGGTTGGGGGTGATGGGAGACATGAGTGGGGGCCTGGTGGAGGCTGCCCCTGCACTGCTGGGGGGTGGGGGTGGTGGTAGACATGGGTGGGGGCCTGGTGAAGGCTGCCCCTGCACTGCTGGGGGGTGGGGGTGCAGGGGGACATGTATGGGAGCCTGGTGGTGGCTGCCCCTGCACTGCTGGGGGGTGGGCGTGGTGGGAGACATGGGTGGGGGCCTGGTGGAGGCTGCCCCTGGTGGCTGGGGGTTGGGGGTGATAGGAGACATGAGTGGGGGCCTGGTGGAGGCTGCCCCTGGTGGCTCGGGTGCAGGGGGACATGCATTGGTGGGCAGTAGTGCAAGGTGACATGTGGGTTGGCTGGGGGGCATGGCCATGGTGGATGGGGTGCCTGCAGGACATGTGCAGGGTAGGCCCCTGTGGTGTGGGCCACCTGCAGGGGCCGTGGGGTGTGTAGAGGGAACACCTGGGAGGACCCACACGTGCAATTCACGTGTGGTGCTCCCCGCGCACCCCTGTAATATACGTACCCTGATGGAATCGCGTGTGATACTTCCCGCGCACCCCTGACATACACGTACCCTGCTGCTTTTGCGTGTGATACTTCCCGTGCACCCCTGGAATACACGTACCCTGCTATTTTTGCGTGTGATACTTCCCGCGCACCCCTGGAATACACGTACCCTGATGGAATCGCGTGTGATACTTCCCGCGCACCCCTGAGATACACGTACCCTGCTGCTTTTGCGTGTGATACTTCCCGCGCACCCCTGAACTACACGTACCCTGCTGTTTTTGCGTGTGATACTTCCCGCGCACCCCTGGAATACACGTACCCTGATGGAATCGCGTGTGATACTTCCCACGCACCCCTGAGATACACGTACCCTACTGCTTTTGCGTGTGATACTTCCCGCTCACCCCTGAAATACACATACCCTGATGCTTTTGCGTGTGATACTTCCCGCGCACCCCTGAAATACACGTACCCTGCTGCTTTTGCATGTGTTACTTCCCACGCACCCCTGATACACACGTACACAGGACAATCGTGTGTGGAACTTCCCGCGAACCACTGAAATACAGGTTCCCCGCTTGACGTTTGCTGTTTGCCAGCCCTGTGAACTGGTCCAGGGTTAGCGCAGCCCTTTGCGATTATTTGGGGATTTTGGAGGCTTTTCCTTGCGCGAGGGCATTCTTGGGGGCGTAACTGGCGCTGCTTCAGGGTCGCTGCGCCACGCTGCGCCACTGCTGGTTTTGGATGCGAAAATCCATGAATACGCTGTGCGCGGAAATCGATTTTAGCACACGCGGCTGGCGCAGACATTCGCACGGGCACGCTGTGCGCCAGCCTCGTGCGCCACTTTTGTGCGAATTTCTATGAATTACTCTCTTTGTTTTGTCATCTGAACACCAGTATAGTAACACACAGATATGAGTACAGCCTTCCCAACCTGGAGTAACAGCCCATTCCACAATCATACACCTCTACATGTATGCCTACCCTCATACTCAGACACTCCTGCACAGTGCACACATACATTGCACAACCTCCCAACCCACACTTTCTTTTTTCTCCAACAGACACCAAAGAATGCCAACCAGAAAGCAACTCTGTAGAAAGCAACACTGAAATAGAGCACACTTTGACTACTCTTTCAAAATGTAAAACTAAACAGAAATGTATTAAGAAGACTGCAACTACCACTAGTGCCAACCCTGCACCTATCGATCTTGATGTAGCCACAAGTAAGCACACCAAAAAAATTACTTTACAAAAAATGTTCCACCACAGAGTCCTTCAGAACCTTATAAAAAGAGGGGACAAATCATGCTCAACCCTTAAAACCTACAGCAGAAAACTAATCCTCGAAGCTCTAATAGACAGTGCAATCCTTCTCAAAAGGAAATTATTTATATTAGTTTTAAACTAAATGAAACCACTAACAAAACGAATTACTAAACTACAACAAGGACTTCTCAACACATGGAATATCAACAAAGATAGCTTTGCAAACATCTGTGCAGGTGAGTGGAGTCACACCACCAGCACAGAGCCATATTTCAACGAAGAAGCATACAAACAAAAGCAAACAAACCCAATTGCCATACATAGCAGTGGACAAGGGTATGAAAAGGTTAACAATACCATCATGGAACAAGAAACGCTGCTCACAGAAATATCCCCAGCAAACTTAGCATCAACTCTCCATTCCATCGAACCAATACATCCAGTCTACAAATGGCCGTGCACATCAATGTGTAACGCACGCAAACAATCTTTCACATCTTTACGCCAGTTCCTCAATCAGTAAGTAAGGCAAAGACAAATTAAAAATAAAACTATTATAAACTAAGGACTCTTGTCCAGTGCGCAAATACAAAGGACTATGAGGACCTTTATTAGCCTGCATTTCTGGACCTACTTGCAAAAGCACCTTCCACCATATCAAAATGTTAGCAACACACCATTCATCTGTAAGAAATCTTGTTCATAAACTGTACTATGCAAAAAGTCCTGCTTTAGCACTGGACCATTTAAATAACATTCTTCTATATGGTACAGCCCAAGAACTACTCGAAGAAATAGAGCACACCCAAAACAAATATTTTGGAAGTGAAACCCACTTACAAAATTCAATATCTTTAAAACAGAGTAGCAACAACCTTACAGATGTCAAGCTTCTACTACACACATACAAAAAAGAAGTACTAAAGTTTAAAAGCACATCTGGTGAGGTACCATGCCATGTGTGTGTGTGTTGCAGCAGAATATTTTATAAAAAGAGCACAAAAACTGTAGACATAATGTACAAAATAGAAGACAATGAGGAATCCAATTAGCTCTGTATCTTATAGCAAAAGACAAATACGAAATTACTAACCCCACAATACTGCACTGCAAAACTTGACAACAACGAAATACCTTCACGTGCTACAACTAATAACTTGGAAATATTCCCACTGCCAAAATCACTCCAACAACTGAACTTGTATGAGAGCATTATAATTCAAACAGTGCACCCATTTCAAGCAATAATAAGCCTTCAACTGAAAACAGCAAAACTACCTCCCTCTGAATTACTGAAAGGCATTCATGGCAAAGTAGTTTATTTGCATTAGATCTCAAAGAAAATGTAGACACTCTGGGAGTGCAACGGCCAATAGATCAATCTTTGATTATCCTACTGAATGGCGTACCTACAAAAGATAAAATAAATTGGCAGCAACTAGTAGACTTACATAAAGTTAGAGAAGCCCTGCAATATCTAAAAGACAACAATGAATACTACAAAGAAACAAAAATTGAAGAAAACCTGAGGGAAACCACCAAAATAATTCATGACTCGTCAGGAGCTGACTAATTTCAACTTCTAGATCCTACTACAGCATCCACTATTTTAGACCATTCTACAATTCACCCACTGCACTCCAAAGACACCATAGATGATGCACTGGAAACTTGACAAATGCGGCAAGCCAAAGGATCTCCAATCATCATATGGGAAAAAAGTGTAGAAGCACAAGCCTTTCCTCTACTCTTTCCTACTGGAAAAGGAGGAAGGTACGATGAAAGACCCACACAAATAACAGCATCAGAATACCGCTCTTTACAAATGTATTCTGAAGTCCCGAGTTTCAGACAAAACATTGAATACATATTCCACCTTCTCTTTGAAAGTGAACTAGCAACTCTATGCTACGGAGTTGCACACACATTGAAAACAGGCTCCAATTTTCTAAATATGTCTGCTACGCAATTACTACAAAAGGTGGAAGAAAAAGATGAAGTTTTACAGTCAAGTATCACCAATCTTTTAGCAAACATGCGTGGTATGAAAGAATACTGGTTCCGATGACATGCAGAGGTACGCTGTATGATAGGAAACCTTGGCCCACCCACAGGGTTTGTGACATTAAGTTCTGCAGAGTATACATGGGAAGACTTACACGATTTCCTACGCATAGCAACTAAAATCAAAACAAATATAGACATAACACCAGGAGAACTCTGCTCTCTTGATCCTATACATGTATCAAGATACTTCCATCATCACTTTATTGCCATGCTACACCTCATTTGTAATAAAAACAGATCCATTTGTAATAAAACAGAACCTCCTCTAGGAGAAGTGCAACACTTCTTTTAGAGAAAAGAATACCAAGCCAGAGGAGCCCCACACATCCACATGCTTTTGTGAATTAAAGATGCTCCTAGATTTGGTCAGGACAGTGATGCCACTGTTTTTCAGTTCATTCAGAAATATGTCATTTGTGAAATACCTTCATAAACTACACATAGCGACCTACATGCACACATTTTACAATTTCAAAGACACAAGTGTGGCAGGTATTGTCGGTGCAAATATAAAGACAAAGGGAAATACTACACCAAATGCTGCTTTGGTTTTCCTAGACCAGTTTCAGCAACAGGACAAGTGAACAACTTCATGACTTCAGTTAGACATAGGGTGTCATTACGAGGTTGGAGGTAACCATGCTGCAATTTGCGGCATAGTTACCTCCTTACCGCGTACCGGGTCCGAGGACTTACCGGGCCATTCCAACCTTGGAGGACCAGGTAATTCCTCATGTGAGGAACCCGGACCCAGTACATCCCCATTCCCATTCGAGCCCCCATAGGGCTCAATGGGAATGGGGAGGGAGCTAACAACAGGCCCATTAATAACGGCCCCGTTGTTAGCTCCCGCGAGCAGACTCTTAATAGGGCGGTAAGGGGCCGTAAGGTGCCGTTAACCCCTTACTGCCCAACTCGTAATGACCCACATAGTGTCAAAGGCAAATCACCTAAGAACACATACTGCATAAAAAGAACAGAAGGTACAAAGTACATTAATGATTACAATACAATTATTGCCCTTCTTTGGAATGCAAATAAGGATATGCAGTACATTGCCGACAATTCCACTGCAGTTGCACGATATGTCACAGCCTACTTAACCAAAGCAGAGAAAACAGAGCTGAAAGACCTCTGGGATGACATATCATCTGACAAAAACACTGTCACAGAAATTGTACAGCTTTGGCATAAAATTCTCTCCAATAAAGAATGTGGGTGCTACGAAGTCGCAGACCGTTTAACCGGCACTGCCTTGTATGGGAAATCTGAAAACATAGTATGGCTAAGCCTTGGTCCTGCTACATCCAGAAAAAGAGTTCTCAATTCATATGAAGACATAGAAACAATAGCCAAAAATGATCCCAACAGCCAAGACATTTTGAAAAACAACTTATTAGACACATACTACCCAGACAGGAGTACTGCTTTGGAAACCATGTGTCTATACCACATAGCCCAAAACTTCACATACAAAAATAATATTAAACCAAATGAGAAGAAAGGTAGATACAGAGTCGAAAGCTGTGAAGGCAGCCTGGTGAAACTTACCAAATGCAGCCTAATTAACCATATGAAATTGTCATTAAAAAATATTCAACATAAAAAAACTGTATTACATGGCCCTACTACAACTTTTTAAACCATGCAGAAAAAAAGAAGATTTATTAGATACCCATGTCTCCTATGAAGATGCTTTCAAAGCAAATGAAAGCACTATAACAGATATATATTTTACGCAGTACAAAACCATGTTAGACAATGAACACCAACAAGAAGAAGAACTTCAGGCACAACTAAATATGGACACTCCTGACAGCAATCAACCTTCTCTAACAGGAAGCCAAGAACCGCTTGGACAGCCACTCATAGCAAATGAGGCAGAATTAGCCATGACTGAAGTAGAAAACACCATGTGCCAATATGAAGGATCTACAGAAGAGTTTGCTATACTCAAATCACAATTAAACAATGAACAGCGTAGCATTTTCCTAGAAGTAACTAAACAAATTGAATATGGTATTCAGCACAAAACTAAAACTTGTACCTGTCAAGACTACAAACCTATACTGCTATATGTAAGTGATCAAGCTGGTTCAGGGAAAACATTCTTAATAAGAATCATCAGCAAGTTACTTCAACAATTGACAAACAACAAACTGTCAGCTGTTGTAATTGCCCCCACAGGTTTAGCTGCCTACAACATAGGTGGTGTCACTTTACACCGATTGCTACTCCTTCCAGTAGAACACCAAAACAAATTAGACTACTCCAAACTTTCAGCAGAAGCTACAATGGAAATACACAGAGTATTGACACAAATGAAAATGCTTCTAATAGATGAGGTGAGCATGGTCTCCAATCTAATCTTTTGAGGAAAACACATTATTGATTTCAGAGATCTTCTTCAATTAACACCAGTGAAAGGTGAACCTATTTTTAAAATCTTAGGGCACAAACTATACCATAAAACTCTTGGCAGCATAGGAAATGTACATCTTTGGCAATATTTCCAATACAAAGATCTAACTGAAAACATGCGTTAGTCTGCACACCTCACCTACACCAACATTTTGAAAAGTATTAGAGTTGGTGTACTATATAAAAAATCACCATCTATATTAAATACCAGACACATGCATGCACTCTACGGACATAACTCATGTGCTACTGATGTCATGGAACAATTAGCACACAAAAATGTAAACTGTATGTCCTTGAAGCCAACTCTTGCAAGCTGAGCACAATTCATTGAAACAATGCTGAAAAAAGAAATGCAACTAATAGTTCAAATTTACTCCACAGACAAACTGGACGTACACAGTATGACACTACCCATGTGTGAACAAGCCACAGCATGACTAAATACCTTAGAAAACTCTATCTCTAACACAGCTGGTTTAGAGAAAATATTAACATTGTCTTTAAACTGTAGAGTAATTCTAAAACGTAACCTTGATGTGGAGCAACAACTAGTTAATGGAGCACTTGTTACAGTTGTTGGCTTTCAAACATACCCACGTGACAACAACATTCAATTTGTCAATATTCACTCTGACAAACTTTCAGAAGTTAAAAAGATAGGACGCTCAACAGCCCGATTCCTTCTTTTAAAAGAGATGTATGTACGTACGCAGAGAACCATTTTCTCTATCTCTGGCATACGCAGTAACCATTCAAAAATCACAAGGTCTTACCCTAGATCAAGCATGGACAGATATTGGCAGCACAGTGTTTGAAGAAGGCATGAGCTACGTAGCACTGTCACGCCTACGTACACTTGAAGGACTATTTCTAGTTAATTTTGATGCAAGTAAAGTAAGCGCTGATATTCCTTGCATTGTAGAGTACAATAGACTATGTGCACTCTATGCATCCCATCTCAAAACCTACCCTATTCCTCAAAAAGTAAAACTTTGTAAAAAAAAACTAGTGCAGACTCAACTTACACAGGATCTCACAACAATACCTCCAAAGAAATTAAAAGCAGCTGGTACTTCATCAATTACCACAACCAAAGAAGGATCTACTGAAAAGAAGAATGCATACCAAACTGCACAAAAAAAACAACTACCTCTTCAAAGAAAAAACTTGCACTTCCATTAAATGACTCAGACACAGAACTGTCTGGTCCATTCACATTTTCCAATACAACTGGTGTAAATTGCTATGCAAATGTAGCAATCAATATTCTATTCCAATTGCCAACAATTTTTGAAAACATTTACTTAAACGGGACAGACCAATTATGTTTGCAAATGTTAGTCCTTCACAGAAATTCAACAAACAATCCTGACAACACTTACAGTGTTTCTGGAATAAGGCAGGAATTGGACTACTGTACAGAAATGGTGAGATTCACTATATACACACAAGAAGATCCACAAGAATTTCTAATGTACTTACTACAAGTTCTGGAAAATAAAAACATACCTATAAATGAAATCTTCCAGATGTCATACAAGTAGAAACATACATGCACTCTCTGCAGCCATCTGGCACAGCAGCAAGTCCCTAATGAACGCTCTGTGTATGTATCCATACCTAACTGTGAATCCATTCCATTTCAGCAGCTTGTACAAAATGCAAACCATGGCATATTATGTACTACTTGCAATTCCGATAATTGCTCCACCTTAAATATACAGTCACATAGTGAATACGTAATAGTAATGCTTTCGCGTTACAATGCAGATGGTACCAAAAACAACTGCAAGCTGACTGGATTCACACATGGACAAGTATCACTTGGCAAAAAAACCTTCACAACAGTAGGCATAATCTACCCCGCAGCAGCCACAAACAATGCAGGTCACGAAACTGCAAACATCAAAAAAGAAATGCGGATGGTTCGAATGTAATAAAACTTCCATTAATCTAAAACAGAGATTACCAGCAAATCGTGTAAACGCTTATTTAATATTCTTAAACCAAAATGTATTCACTAATCTGAGTATGAGCATCTACAAAATGTCCTCAATAACCTTTAAATCCACAAACTAATAGAATAAGGCAACAGCTATCTAACAGTGAAAGTACCCATCCACCAACAAGAGAAAACATGCTTGAAAACACACCCTGCAGAAGTGAAAAAGTGTAAACAGTTAGAATACGCCAGCTGGTATCTAAATACAACCAGAATACTGCATTATACATTTTTCTGAGGAAACCCTGCAGCACTTATTATGTATAAAAATACCCCCAACAACTTCAAAACTATCCATAGTTAGAATACGCCAACAGGTATCTAACTGCCCCAAAATTCTGCAACACCACTGAGCAATACCCCAGTACTTACAAAAGATGAACAACCAAACAGATAAATGAATACTGCTAAAATGCAACAAGAAATAAACAATTAGAATACGCCAACTAGTATCTAACTAAAACAATAGTACCACCACTTCCAAACCAAAAACCATACAGCTATTCAAATCCTCCTACTAAAATCAACCACCAAAAAAGACTGTACCATAACTTAGAAAGTATTTTATTAATCCGCATGGATTTTCTTTCCCACAGACCCAATGATTATACGAACAAACACAGGAACTGAGCACATTGCACAGTACACTGGTTTGAAGCATAGTACCTGTAAAGTACTAACTATGAGGGTCCACGAAGTACAGAAATGTCTGCTATGCAATGCGATAACTCATTAGAAACTACCTACCCTAACATGTGATCTTTTCATTTGTCACAGAGAATGAAAAAAAAATTCTGCTACATTTTCCCATACCATGCAAAGAACTGCATATAGCCTCAACCATGCAAACAGTAAGTATACAATGATTGGTGTCACAACGTTCAGTGCATACCTGTATTATACTACGATAGTTGTAGCCAGCCATACAATATCATACCCAACATTCTGAACAAAGTCCAACAAACCAACTACCACACACCATGTCCACTTTCCTACAAATACTATTACACTACTGGCAGCCAGTGGTTAAACTCTTGAAAACATACCCCCTATGCAACCCACATACCACTGTAAAAATGTTTGCTTGCACCCAAGACTCTAGGCCCTGTCCACAACCACCGCAGCATAACATAACCATGCAAGCAAACACCTGCCCACTGACCATAACCCAAAAACAACCACCTCAAGATCTATCCACATCACTTAAAATACTAAAACAGTAATTACAGCCAATGCACAAACTCTTCAATGCATGCCCCCTTCACCCAATACTCTCCTAACTACCCAAAAGCAATACTTCATAGCACAGTAAAATATCTAACAATCTGGCCAGTGTTTTTTATGTCCGTGGACTACCACAGTGAAAGCGGACACCGCGATGACAGCACGGCCTTCTTCCACCGAAGCAAAATACAGCATTTGACCCATCTTTCACTCCTCCACCCTCTCCAGCCACTCTTCCACACCATCACACTCCCCAAAATTGGATTTTGGCTCTGTTCCACGCTGCACTGTCCGTGTATACCCGATGGCGATGGCGGGCGCATCAGGAAAATGTGACGCACCTCACGCTTCACTCCAACCAATCATTGAACATGTTATGTGTCCGCGGACATGACGGTGCCTTCCTGGCCAATCCGAGTCCTGTCTGCGGAGCAAACAGGGAAGTGAGTCCGCCGAGCGGACACATATATCACTAATTTTTTTGGACCCACTTTTTGGTTGTTTTAAAAGAAACTACTGGACGTGTTTACATCAAGTTTACAAAAGCACACTTTTGGGACCATGCCACCGCTCCGGCCGCAAATATGGTGAAAATCCGTCCAGCGTTTTGGGCTGTAGGCGTGAGCAAAGTTTTTCTCCATTCAGTCTATGGAAAAAAAAAGATTTGGGAACCCCCATATAACTTTGCCCCCCCCTAGACAAAGCCTCACCAAACTTTGCAAAATAATTCAGAGCAGGCCATATACTTTTCCTGCAAAGTTTGGTGATGATTTGTCCAGGGGGAGCAAAGTTAAAAGCCACCAAAAACATCCTCTTCCTATGGGTTTAGCAACTTAACCATAATGGATGGAACAGGTGGAATGGGTGACATATGTGGATGGAACGGGTGACCCATGTGGATGGAATGGGTGACGCATCTGGATGCAATGGGTGACGCATCTGGATGGAACGGGTGCTGCATGTGGATGGAACGGGTGATGTATGTGGATAGAACGGGTGATGTACGTGGATGGAACGGGTGATGTATGTGGATGGAACGGCTGACGTACATGGATGGAACGGGTGATGTATGTGAATGGAACGGGTGAAATATATGGATGGAATGGATGAAGTATGTGGATGGTACAGGTGAAATACGTGGATGGAGTGCATAAAACAACTTAGAATACACGGAACGGATCGGAGTACATGAAACAGATTTGAATGCATGGAACGGATTGGAGTGCGTAGAGCGGATTGGAGTGCGTAGAGCGGATTGGAGTGCGTGGAGCGTATTGGAGTGCGTGGAGCGGACTGGAGAGGAGCGCCTGGAGCGGACTGGAGCGCATGGAGCAGATTGGTGCGCATGGAGCGGACTGGAGCGCATAGAATTGTGCGACTTACATGGAATGGTTTGGAGTGCATGGAACATTTGAAAGAGCATGTAACCCATCATATCACATCACCACGTTTAGTCTCTTCTTTACACCACCATTCTACTAGAACACAGTGATACTATGACATATAACTGTTCTCATACCAACACCTGCCTCATACTCCCCATCACTCTAACTAAACACTGCTGGTTACACTCCCCCCAGCCAGGCGTTCTCCTCAGGCCTAACGCAGCCACAATCGGTCTGGATAAATCCTGCCAGAACGAACACATACTCTTGATCTCTCAACCACCACACCTACCGCTAAGAAGCAGCTATTACACGAATGCCACACCAGCTGCACACATATCCGGTGCTCACATGCACCTTTGACTCTCCCTACTCTCTCTACTGACTTGAACTTCGGTTCCCAAGGGCGTTCAACCTACCAGCGCCTTCAGACCATACCAACGGTACATAAGGCGCTATATAAATGCAAAGTAACATAACATAACATAATAGTGCACGTATTCTGGGAATGGGCCACAGTCAGGCCCTTCCAAGATAGGTTTTTTCTATATGGTCTATGACGTCTACATTGTATCACTGTGGTCCAAAAGGCATCTCAACTAGGTTTGACTGTTGAGGGGCCTTTCCACAGTCCAGATTGTGTGGGTTTGAAGTTCATTCCGAGATCAATATTAGAGGATTAGAGACTTAGAAAAGGTTCATAGGGAATGCAATTGTGGGAAAATACTTATTTGTATTCCCACCTATTCTCAGAAAATAACTTTAAGGTAAAATGAAACAACTGGAACAGAATTTGTTTAATTCTCATAGACACAGGTTTTATTATATAGCTGCAGCTTTTTCCACATGGTCGTACAATTTTGCCATGGGATCCACCTGCCTTCTCATTATCTATCTGTGTCTGCTCTCCCCCATTCAAAGGAGAGCCTTTATATATTTCAAAGCTAGGGTAGCCTTACAAAAGTCTTTGACCCTGGCTAAATTTGCGCTCCGACCAGGGCGTCAACTAACTCTCTTGTAGCTGTTCTTAGGCTATAAAACATACTAAAACTCACTCTGTAAGCACAAATGAGTAGCTGAATCCATAATAAGGCATTCACTTAAATTGCAAGCTCAAGAGTTCTAAAGCAAGATATGTTTGCAGTTTTCTGTTTCAGAGAACCTATGTCAACACCGGGGGCCATTCGCCCTGACCCTTTTTACACCCGTAGAGCCACAGGGCACACCCGCATTGTGATTCACATTACGCAGCAGTGGAATACGGTGCAGCACCGTCAGGCAGCCTCTTTAATGTGCCAACATGTGCTTTTTGCAACTGTTTGCCTATCTTTTGCCTTCAATCACAGGGGCTTTAGGCATTTCCCCACCTGTCTGTAGCAGTTTATATTGCAATGACATTGTTAGTCAAACATTGAGCGCCGACTTCCCTGCTTATGTGCCTGGGTTTCTCTTCTTTTCTTTGCCTTGCTGTTTTGCACCTCCATTTCAATGCAGCCTTGGCGATATAGGGTGATTTCATCTCTAATCAGGACCAACGTGTCCTCTCAGCCTGTGAGTAACATTTTAACCTTTTTTTTAACATACACCTAGGCACAGCATTGATAACTTTGCTGGATTTCTTTTTTTTATTTATTTTTTTTTAACTTTTATTTATTGGCATAAAGGTCAAGACAGGCACAGTTCAAATTACATGGCAATGAGCTGACAACAAAACCGTACAATCAGCACCACACCATGGTTAGGTTATATATCACAAGCTGATAACAACTGATATCGCGGGGAGGCGTCGAGAAGCACAAAGAAAAAGCAAAAACCAATAGGAGAAGTTAGATCACCCGTGGCATGTCGGATTGTCCTGGTAGGGGAGATGAGGTCAGTTCCACTTCATCTCTGCTATTTAAATAGCTACAAAATTCCGACCAGACATTTTTGGGGCGAGATGTCGGAGGTAGGGATCCAATGTATTCCTCTTCGCACATTTGTGTCCAGGTAAGTGCTTTCAGCCACATCGTAAAAGGGGGAGGATTGCGGCGCTTCCAGCATTGCAATATGCATCTTTTGGCCACCATAATACTTACATTTACAAATGTTGCCATTTTCTTTACACTCTCACCTTCCCAAGCACCAAATAGTATGGCAAGTGGCTCCATAGTCACCGGAGAACCAACTATTTCGGAGAGTGCCTCTGTCACGGCCGTCCAGAATGTGTTGAGGGCGGGGCAAGCCCAGAACATGTGTACATGGTCTGCCTCACAGGATTTGCATTTGGGGCACACAGGGGTCGGGGTGCCTGTGAATGACGCAACTCTATACGGTGTGTAATAGAGCCTATTAAGGAGCTTAAATTGTATGCAGCGGAATCTGGCGCTTAGGGAGACCCTTCGTGTGTGTGTACACATTATGCCCCAGAGATCGTCTGTGATTTCCACTCCAAGTTCCCTAGCCCAAGCGGATTCTGGAACGTGTACCAATGGGAGGCATGATGGGCCTGTGCAGCATTCCAGTACAGGCGAAGGTCTGGGGCCGTGAAACCCCCTTTGTCATAGGGCAGCGTCATGTGTTGCCACTTCTTGCGGACTGAGCCTGGATGCCAGAGAAATTGTGCACACTCCGAGTGGAGCTTCTTGAAGTATTGAATCCCAGGCCAGATCGGCACGTTAGCAAAGACATACAGGAGTTTGGGGACCACTACCATCTTTATTAGAGAGAGTCTGCCCGCTAGGGATAGAGGTAGATTGCGCCATTTGGAGAACTTGGAGAAGACTAGGTGGGCTGCTGCCTCGTAGTTGTCTGTCAATAGAGAGGCCTTGGCTAGTGATATTTGTACCCCGAGATACCTAACCCCACCCAAGGACCAGCGTAGAGGGTACTCACAAGACGGTCGTTGGGTTGCCACAGTAAGAGGGAAAATTTCGGACTTAGAGTAGTTGATTGTGAAACCTGAGAACGTACCTATCTTGGTGATATCACGGATGATCGGATGTGGAAGGATTTCTGACATACAGGAGCACGTCATCTGCATATAGAGAGATGATCTCTGGTGCATCCATTAATCGTATGCCTTTATTGCCGTGCCGACCCCTTACATGATCAGCCATGGGTTCTATAGCGAACGCAAAAAGGAGGGGAGAGAATGGGCATCCCTGACGAGTGCCCCTGTGTAGCGTAAAGGGAGAGGAGGGAACAGAGTTTACAAGAACTCTAGCTCGTGGGTCCGTGTATAACAGTTTTATGTAAGAGGTCATTTTTGGACCCACACCCATTTTCTCCAGCACGGCCAACAAATATTGCCATGAGACCATATCAAAAGCCTTTTGGGCATCTAGTGTTACCGCCACCGCGTCCGCGCCTGGTTCAATTCTGGACATCACATTAAACAGGCGGCGGATGTTCAGCGCTGTCGATCGACCCGGGATGAAACCGCACTGGTCCTCATGGATCATGTGGGACATGAAAGGGAGAAACCTGTTAGCAATTATCTTAGCAAAGATTTTTCGTGTCGGTATTAATAAGGGATAGGGGCCTGTAAAACACACACTCGTCTGGGAGTTTTCCAGGTTTGGGGAGGACAGTTATTAAAGCTTCTCTAAGGGAGGGGGGGAGGCAATTCAAACGAAGTGATTCGGCCCAGACCCCGTGTAGCACAGGCGCTAGTATAGCCACATGCTCCTGGTAGAACTCGGAAGTGAGCCCATCCGGGCCAGGCGCCTTGTTTTTGGGGAGGTCCGATATCACCTGAACTATCTCCTCCAGGGTAAATGGGGCGTCTAATATTTCCCGGGTGTCTTGGGAGATAAGGGTCATAGGGATGCTCTCAAGGAGGTCGTCTAGGTCTTGGGCAGAGTGTTCTGGTTGGGGACCATACAGATTGGCGTAGAAGCTAGTGAAAGTGTCTAGTATGGACTGATCTGACCAGTGCCTCACTCCACTGTCATCTATGATGTTGTCAATGCGGGTCCCACCAGTCTCAGCACGCACTAGCCTGGCCAGGGTTCTACCCGGTCTGTCCCCCTCCCCATATCTACGGGGCCGCAACAGGACGTGTATAGTATTGTACCTCCCTCATAGCGTGTGACTCAAACTTTTCCAGCTCTGATCTGATTGCAGCTAGGGTCATTGGGGACTGAGTGGTCAGGTAGTCCTGTTCAAGTGCTTTAAGTTTGGTTTCCGAGTTGGTTAAGGCCTGCCTTATAGCTTTCAGGACCCCAGCTTCTCTAGAGATGCACATCCCCCTGATATAAACCTTGAACGCCTCCCACCGAATCCCTACGGGTGTATCGGTTGTATTGTTCTTTTCAAAGAATGTAGTTATATCGGCTAGGATCTCGGCTTTAAAGACAATGTCTGATAGGGCGGTGGATTTGAAGCGCCAGTGGGGTCTTAGCGGCACTGCGTCACCGAGTTGAATCTGTAGTACAGGGGAATGATCAGATAGCGTGCGTGCAAGTATCGTGACATCTGAGACCTTCCCCACCAGTCTGCCAGAGAGTAGAAACAGATCTATTCTCGAGGAACTGTCATGCACAGTGGAATAGAAAGTATAGTCTCTGTCATGGGGGTGGAGCGTTCTCCATACATCATGTAAATTGAGAGAATCCATATGTAAGAGGAGACGTTTGGTCCTCGTGGTGTGGGTCTGCGACTGGTCGTCGTCCTATCTAGTAAACTGTCCAGTGTTAGGTTCATGTCCCCCCCCCATATTATGGGGACGTCTATGTATCTCATGAGTATGGCCGTCACTCCGTCAAAGAACTCGGGGAGTCAATGTTGGGCGCGTATACGTTGACCAGTAAGCATTCTCCGTGAGCCAAGGTGCAATGCAGGATCACATATCTGCCTTCTGCGTCAATGTGCGATGAGCGGAGAGTAAAATGGATAGATTTGTGAATGAGAGTCAGGACCCCTCTAGCTTGGGTGGAGTATTGGGTGAAAGTTTGTGCAATGTTTGACGATAGGTGTTTAAGGGCATGTGTCTCTTGTAGTAGGAGAACCTTGACCCCGTGTCGTTGTGCGTAGGCCGCAATCCTACGAGATTTCGTGAAATTTGTCAGGCCACGTATATTCCATGACATCATTTTAATCGCCATGTAGGCAGCCTACGGGACATCCCAAGCAAAGGCACTGCCCTTGATAAACGCCATGAGTGCTGCCATGCTGCACCGTTGCCATTGTGTGTAACCCGTCTTAACCCCTGCGCCATTTTGAATATAATCTACCCCAACTTTCCAACCCCCCGCCCTCACCGCCCTGTCCCTGTCCCAACTAGCAGTGTGTGAATACCCACCCCTAAAGTGAACTATTGGATGCCATCCCCAACTTGGCAATGCATGAAAAAAAGCCCAACCGGGGCGAAGACACAAACATTTAGATTCTACAGGAATTGAAGCTGCAGTGGGGGCCACCGCTGCCGTTCCGCCCACCAGTATTGATACGAATCTTGAATAAACAACATAATCAGAGGCTCGGCTAACATAAGTGAGGTTACAGAGCAAGGATGCATGTATTAACGGGCATCAAGACTAACTCATAAGGGGAGGACAGCAGCCAGTTCTAGTTGTTGTCCATCGGGACCTCAGGCGGCTCTGCCAGTGGAATCTGTGCCTCGATGAACTTTACAGCCTCGTCCGGGACCGTGAAGAAATAGAGCTTGTTACGATGAGTGAATTTAAGGCGTGCGGGGAAAAGCATAGCGTATTCAATCTTCCTATCACGTAGCATTTTCTTCACCCCAGTGAATATGTGTCTCTCCATCTGCACACCTACTGAAAAATCGGGGAAGATCCTGATTACTTGTGAATCCATCCTTAATTCCCCCTTCTCCCTGGCCAGGCGGAGTATATGATCCCTGTCCTTATAGCTGAGCAGTTTTGCTATGATAGGTCTGGGGAAGTCCCCTGGCCGCGGCTGAGGTGCCAAGGAGCGGTGAGCTCTTTCGACCGTGAAGAATGGCAAGAGATCAGAGTCATCCAGGAGATCTCTGATGAGTTTTTCCACCGCTAGTTCCATGCGCCCTTTGAGTGCAGTTTCGGGGACCCCAATTATGCGAATGTTATTTCTCCGCGACCTCGATTCGAGGTCATCGCATTTAGATTTGACCTGTTTCATGTCTCGGACGAGCTCTGACACTGTGTTTTGCAGAACATGCACATTGTCTTCAGTGGTGCCAGTCCTCTGCTCCACTTCAGTCATCCTAGCCCCGTGCTGGTCAAGCTTAGCCCTTAATGACGCCACATTCGCATTAATGTCATCTAGCTTTTCATGAAATGCTGCAAAGTTTTTAGCCATGGATTTCATCATAGTGGCCAAGTCCGGCTGCGGGGGTCCCGGCAGAAGGTCGCCCTCCTCCTGGGTTGTAGCGGACGATACCTGGTCTCCCCTGGGTGTCGCCCTGGCGAACTTGTCCATAGCCCCGGCTTTGCTAGTGGCACGTGATTTGTTAGACATTCTTCTGGGGAAGAGTCAGGGCCAACACGACGATATAGATGGTGGAGGAGGCCTGGATCGCACCGTATTGTGCTGGACCACGCTGAGCCCCGTCGCGGCCACAGGCGCTGCAGGTGGAGAGAGCCGGGGGAGGACAGGCGAGCCCTGTGTGATTTGTGTCGCTAGGAGTATGCCCAGGCCCGCAGGGCTGCTAGCCGTTAGTGAGTCAGGCAGGGTGTCCCCACAGGGCTGAACGGGTGAAACTGTTCACAGCTACATGCGTTTAGATAGTGGGATGATTTCCCCCCTCTGCAGCCCCCTGGAACCAGCAGATCCGAGTGGGAGATCCCCAGCACTTGAATATGTGGAGTCCAATCAGACAGGGCCCCTCTAGGTGGCCATGGAAGTGATAGGATAGTAAGTCACAGCGGGTGGACCGCGGGGGCCCACAGGCACCGTGGGCACAGAGAGTTGGGGTGGAGCGAAGCAGGCTTGTGTTTAGGCAGTCTCCCTTGGGCTGTATCTCAACACACTGGGTGAAATACCAGTAGCGGGGTGGGTGGAGGACCCCCAGCAGGGCATAGAACAGCTTCCAGCACCCACCTTATAGCCTTTAGGGTGGCTAGACCCGTATGTTCCTCGGCGCAGGACTGGGGCCAATGAGGCACGGGAGCCGCGGCCAGCCAGGGGTTAATGTCGCGATCCACACCGCCGAGGGCTGTGCAGCAGTTGAGTGTCCCACATTCCAGCACAGGTGCGCCACGGGGGGGGGGCAGCGTTGATAGCTCCTCAGTGGAGTAATGGGGCCAATCCTGTTCATTGCCGCGGGGGGCAGCGCCCACGTCCCGCGGCCGTTGCAGGCCGGAGATGCCGCTGCATGGGTGGTGGGGAAAGCAGGTACGCTCACACGGCGTCTACGTGTCCTCAGGCCAACGAGCGAATACCCCTCTGCCCCTCAGCACAGCTCAGGCGGCCCCCGATCCTCCAGCCCGGGGGGGCCGCACATGTATGCAAGTGGGCGCCATGGCTCCAACCCAGTCCATGGCTGCAGGAACGGCCCGGTACTTCACCCGGCAGGCAGCCGTCGGGTGTCTCAAGGCCCCGCCTCGCCTGGCATAAGCGGGAGAGAAGATCCAGCCGAGGCAGAGGGGCCGCCGGTAGTCAGCAGATGACGGTGCCCAGAGGTAGAACACGGCAGGGGCCCGGCGGCCGACGCTGCAGCGGGCAAGTGCGGCCACGCAAGGAGGCCGGATGCCGCCGCTGGCCTAGGCACCTAATACTCAGGATGCTGGCTCCGATTCCACCCCAGACTTCGGACACAAGGAGAGGAAAGCAGCAGCAGAAGAATCGTGGCAGTAGCAGTAGGGGAAGATAAGGATTAGCGCCGATACAAAGCAGATTCTGGTGGGCAGGAACGGAGCTCACTGGCTAGGCAGCCATATTGCTTGGCTGCTCAACAGCGCCCCCAACTTTGCTGGATTTCTAACCCTTATGGGTCCTTCTCTGTTATTTTTTGTAAAGGTCTCTGCGGGTGATCCCTCGACACCAACAATACTCTGTGCACACGCTTTATGTAGTTGAAGTAAGTGCACCTTGTGGTGAATGGATACTCTATGTTGACACAACTGTTATTGAGCTGATGATTTCTTATAAATGGCTATTTCAATTTGTTGTGGAAACAGGGAACCAGTCTTGCTGAAAACTATCCGACCCTGGGGTATTAGTTGAAACTAGGAACAAAAGGAAATCCTCCACCCCCTTTTTAGCACTCAAGACAATAATGGATGGAAGACAATCACTGGAATTTAGATTGTCTCGCCTAGTAGACTGAAAATGAGTTGTATTTCTGTTAGTCTGCCCTTTTCTTCCCATTATATCTTCCAATGTGATATCATTGTTTATGGTACTGTGATTTGGTCTTCTTGTCTGATGGTGAATTCGCTAGATCTATACGGATTGTGATTCAAGAGGGCCATCTGCTCCAGAGTCCAAATGAACAGGAATGGAAGCTGCTGTTAGAGTTTCTATCTGTATTTTTTGCTTTTGCTCCCTGTCCCGACACATTTCTACATTTCTTTGCACATTCTTTCCTCTTTTTTGTGTCCTGAAATGTTGTGATGTATTGGTTTTGTGTATTTCATTCATTGTTTTAACTTGTACGTGTCAAAGCCAGCATCATGCGGCTACATTGAATTATTAAAAATGATATATATTGATCATTATTTTCTTATTTCATTTGACCCTCGCTTCCCCTTTCTGTTATTTTGATATGTATTTGGCCCATGAAATTAGGGTTTATGGGCTTGCCTACCTTGCGTTTTTGTGATTGTCTGTTGAATAACCAGGTTTTGAGTCGTTTCCTGAAGGTGATGTGGTCTTCTGTGGTTCTAATTTCTTTGGACATCGTGTTCCAGAGGTTAGTAATTAGATGTGAGAAAACTGTTCTGCCAAATGTCCTTTTTTCGTAATGTTTTGCCTCTATTTATAGATAGTTGCTGCATCTTAGGTCCCTTCTTGGGCGATACTGGCTAATCTTGTCTTAGAGGAAATCAGGTCCTTGTCTGTGCCAGGCTTTGTGGGCGATGCAGAGTGCTTTGAATTTGATGCATTTTTTTACTGGTAACTAGTGTAGGCTTTTCAGTGCTGGCGTGATGTGTTCGCTTCTGTTTGGTCTTAATAGAATCATGGCTGATGTATTTTGCACCATTTGGAGTTTCTTGGTGAGTGTTTCCGGCATTCATATGTAGAGGATGTTTTTGTAGTCGATCCTTGTGAGTATCTGGGATATGATTGTGAATATTCTGTGAGGGAAGGAGAGGTAGGGGAGTAATCCTCTGTGTAGTCTTAGGAGGAAGAAGCATTTTTTTAGATTGCGTTGACTTGCTGTTCCAGGGATAGTCTGTTGTCCATTAGTATTCTTAGGTTATTTATTTATTTATTTATTTTTTAAAAAAACTTTTATTTATTCAGCTCGGCAACACAGATACAGGTGAGTAACAAAAAGCATATGGAATCAAAACAGCGCAATCGGCACAGATTCATATAGTACATATAAACGAAGTACATAAGGGAAAAGGAATCATCATATGCACATGGGGGACACATAGAAGGTCGGAACGAAGGCAGATGGAAAATAAATCAAGGACCAACTAAGGATGAACTAGGAGAAGGAGCTGGGGATGCAGGATCTGAGTCGGTGTCAGTGGGGGACATAAATGAGCGGAACTTCAGCCAAATATCTCTAGGTCTGGAACGGGCGGCCTGTTGTATCGCCCAGGACTCTTCGTGTCGGAGGCCCACGTAACTGCCCTGAGCCACTGTGCGTGAGTAGGGGTGATAGGCCGAAACCAGCAAAGTAGAATTGTACGCACAGCTAGTAGCATACAGAGGCCAGCCAGTTTCCTGGAGTCATGGTGGAGCTCGGGGAAATCGTGAAATAGGCATTTCATTGGGGATGGGGGGATGGGGGATTCAAGGATGGACGACATAGTGGAACACACTGAGGTCCAGAATTGAGTGAGTCGGGGACAAGACCAGATCATGTGGATATAATCAGCATCCTTATAGCCACATCTAGGGCACCTAGGGGAGGAGTCGCTCGAGATGCGATGTAGCCTGGTCGGGGTGTAGTGGTACCTGTGGAGCACCTTGAATTGAATTAATTTGAATTGGGAGTTGAAGGAGACCCCCTGGATACGTGCACACATATGGGTCCAACGCTCATCGGACATCTCGAGGCCGAGATCTGTCTCCCAGGAGCGCCTAAGTTTGGAGAATGTGGGGGGTGATCTGGTTTGAAGCAAAGTGTATAGTCTGGCAATTTTGACCCTCATAGGGGCAGGTGAGGACAGTTCGGTGATTACAGTTTCATCAGGTGGCAGTGCTGGGAAACATGTGTACTTGTGTTTGAGTACTCTACGGAGGGATGAATATTGAAGCCAAATGGAGGGTCTCTGTCTAAGGGGCGCCGGGAGGTCAGGCCATTCTATGAAATTACCCTGTTCGAATATGTCACGCAGCAATTCATAACCCGCCTCGGCCCATGTACGAACCACAGAGGGAGGGACTCATGGGACCTCCGGAAGAAAATTCCAAATTGGGAAGTTACCGTGGAAGGGATGGACGGTGCCCAATATTTGCCAAGATTTGGATAAGGCCAAGGATGTGCATGTCGCTGGATCCAGTGAGTCCGATACCACTGGCATGTGCGCAGTGTGCTGGAGTTGTGCCGCCAGCCAGTACTTGAGGAAGTCTGGTGCCCCAAAGCCGCCAGCCTTCATCGGGGCGGAAAGGGTCTTGAGTTTAAGGCGGACCGCACCAGAGTGCCAGAGGAAGGTGTTAAGGGTGCGTGTCAATGCCTGAAAGAAGTCAGCTCCCGGCCACTGCGGAACATTAGCAAATCTCTACAGGAGTTGGGGAAGTACCACCATCTTCAGTACCCCTATCCTACCCGCCAGTGAAATCGGAAGTTTGTTCCAGCCCTGTATTTTTATCATAAGGTTTGTAAAGTATGCCTGATAATTATCTTCCAAGACCCGTTCAGTGTGACGAGACACCACTACGCCCAAATAAGTAAATTTAGATTGGGCCCATGCGAATCCCATGGTATCGGGAGGGGGGAGTGTGCTGGGAGTGAGCGGAAAGAGGGTTGATTTAGAGCAGTTCACTGTGAGACCAGAGATACGTCCAAAGAGAGCAATATCCTCCAGTATTGGGGCCAGGTTAATTTCGGGGGAGCGAATATAGAGGAGAGCATCATCAGCATACAGAGAGACTATATCTGAGGAACCGGCAGTACGTAGACCCCTATGTGCATGGTTTTGGCGAAGCATATCCGCAAACGGCTCCATTGCCACAGCAAAGATTAAGGGCGAGAAGGGACAACCTTGTCTAGTGCCCCTAGCTATATGGAAGAGGGGGGAACAACGGTCCTCAGTGCGGACTCTGGCAACAGGGTTGGAGTAAAGTAGCCTGACCCAGGAGACAAAGGTGGGGCCAAATTTGCATTTGTCGAGTACCCGCCAAAGATAACCCCACGAGACCGAATCAAAAGCTTTTTGCATATCAAGTGTCGCAGCCACCGCGTGTACACCTGGGCTCACTCTACTTATAATGTTGAAAAGGCGTCTCAAATTCAAGGAGGTGAAGCGGCCCGGGATGAACCCCGCCTGGTCTGGGTGGATGATATGTGGCATGAAGGGGACAAGTCGTAGAGCGAGTAAAAATTGCATAAATCTTGACGTCACAATTGATCAATGAGAGTGGGCGGTAAGAGCATTGAGTGGGGGGTTTATTGGGTTTTAGTAGGACTATTATGGTGGCTTCACGGAGTGAGGGGGGAACTGGCCTACCTCCACCGACTCCTCCCAGAGAGCAGCCAGACGAGGGAGTAGGAGTGATTTGAAATGCTTATAACACTCGACAGGTATACCGTCCGATCCTGGGGATTTGCCTGAAGAGAGGGAGCCTATAGCCTCCGAGAACTCCTCAGGGGTGAATGGATTCTCGAGGGATCCGATGGTATCGGGAGAAAGGACCGAAAGGGGAAGTTTATCAAGATAATCATTGATTTCTGCCGTAGTGGCGTTGTCTGAGTGTGCATATAGGGATTGATAGAAGGAGAGGAATTCGGCATTGACATCTCCAGGCGAGGTGGCCAGGGATCCGTCAGGTCTCTCAACTCCAGGAATGGGTGGGGCACCAAACTCACGGCGGAGAAGTCTAGCTAGGAGACGGCTAGGGCGCTCACCCTCACCATACCTCCTCGCCCGCCCGGGATTATCAAGAAACCTCAGCTCGCGGTCCGCGAGCGCATGAAAGGTGTCCAATTCCGTGCCGATTAACGCAAGGATTTCAGGGGTTGGGTCTAGAGTATACTGGACCTCAGGTGCAGATAATGTGGCCTCACTCTCGGCGATTTCCCTACGAATAGTTTTGAGGATACCGTTTTCCTTGGAAAGGGCAATGCCTCTGATGTAGACCTTAAAGGACTCCCAGAGAGTGGCCGGGGAAGACACGGAGTTGGTGTTGATCTCGAAGAACTCCTCGATCGCCGACTCCATCTCTGAGCTAAAGACCGGATAGAGGAGAGAAAGTGGCTTCATTTTCCAGTGTCTGGTTCGGTCCCGGTCTGGGCCCCAACATAGGGTGACAGTCACTGGGGAGTGATCAGAGAGGGTCCTGGGGAGGATTGCCATACCAGATACGCTCCTTATCAGACCATCAGACATCAGCCATCTGTCAATCCGGGAAAAGGAATCGTGAGCCGAGGAATAAAAGGAGTAAGATCGGGAGTCGGGGTAGAGGAGCCTCCATGCGTCAAACAGGGCCAAGCGGGGAAGGGAGGAAAGTGTAGTATATGCAGCTCTGGAGAGTTGACGGGGTCTGGAACCAGATCTGTCAAGATCCACATCGAATATCGTGTTAAAATCGCCTCCCCAGAGAATCAGTATCAGGGGGAAGCCATCTAAGAGAGTTATAAGGTGTGTGTAAAATTCGGGATCGTCAATGTTGGGACCATAGATATTTAGCAGGACAACTTCCCTATTCTGTAGGGTACCATGGAGTAGCACGTATCTGCCCAGGGGATCAATTACTGTAGCAATGGGGATGAATCTAAGGCTCCTGTGAATAAGGGTCATAACCCCGCGGCTCTGGGTAGATTAGGTGGTAAAGTACCTTTGGGGACCCCATGTTTTAGCAAATTTTTCACAATACTCTGTGCATGCATGCGTTTCCTGGAGGAACAGGATTTTAGTCCCGTGTCGCTCGGCCTGAAGTTGTAGTAGCCTCATTTTCTTGTAATTACCCAGCCCCCGTACATTCCAGCTCATAAATGTCAAAGTTTCCATAAATGTCAAAGATGCTCCGAACCATGAGGCAAGTTTAGGATAAACATAATGCCCGACAATAAAGTCCATTCCCACCCAGGGGAGGTCCCATGGGGGGAGGGGCGGGCATGGTCAACAGATAATGAACCAATTTAACAGGATTGTAAGAAGTAAATTCCCGATCAACTGGACCGAGAAAGTGTGTGGGCTCAGCCACAGAAACTGAGAGAGTGCCCTAGTGACATAGGAGCACCTGGAAGGGGAGACTGAGCCAAGGAGAGCCAAGAAGCGAGCGGGGGAGCCCAGGGCGAGATCAGACAGCCTAACAGGAGACTGTCGAGTGTACGTCGCAGCAGCCCGGGAGGGCTACAACGGTGCACAATCGGTTAGTGGGCTATGGGCGTCCAGCAGCGTCTCCCAATGAAAGGTGATCGCCTGGAACGTCAATATCTCAATCAATACAATGGTGGTGGATAAATAGCATTAAAAGTAGTGTAGTTCGAAAGGACAGTGAACACTGGGACCAAGGGGCTTCAACGGACCTCCCGGGCAATCAAGAGAGCAAAGAGTGCATGTAGCGAGTACCTGGAGCACATCAATGGGGGAGCAGACCGCAGCAACGACTGCCCAACAGCCCGACCTTACTGTGATATGTCAGTGAGTCAGGGAACAATAACAAAAGTGAGAAACAGCAGAGACAATAACATTATTTGTTACAGGTGTGACCAAGTCGCCACATGGGAGCCACATCAGGTAATGCCAGAATGTCATGAGTCCAGATAAGTTCTGAGGCAGGATATAACGGCAGGTGGTCAGTCAAAATCTCGAAAAAATAATCTCGAATAACAATAAGGTCGGAAAAAAAAGACCGAAAAAAAAGTCGATTTTTTTTTTTTTATTATATATTTATTTTGGGGTCCGGGATTAAAAATTAAATGGTAAAAAAAAAAAAACTAAAAAAAAAGGGGGGTTTGGGGGTGAACCCCCCCATTTCGAATAAAAAACGTCAAAAAAAATAATGCAACTTTTTTTTTCTGCCTTTTTTTTCGAGATTTATTTTTTCGAGATTTATTTATTCGAGATTTTGACCATAGACCATAACGGCATCCATTCAACAATTAGTCTAAGCTGTGGTGAGCCAATGACTCATCGCGTGGCCCGATGCAATAAGGGGGAGACCCTGACGGTGCCTGTTATAAGTACATTTCAGCCGGGGAAGTGTTCATCTATGAACCTGGAGGCCTCCTCAGGCAGCGTGAAGAAGTACACACGGTTTGCATGCTCGATACGCAGTTTGGCGGGATATAACATGGCATATTTAACCTCCTCTTCACCGCCAGGAAGGTCTTGCGTTCACGCTGAACTGCCACCGAAAAATCCGGATATAGGTGGATCCTGGCTGCGCCTAAGAGAAGGTCCCCCTTGGCCCTCGCCGCTCTGAGGAGGGCATCACGGTCGCGAAAATTTAGGACCCTGGCTATGATCGGTCGTGGAGGTGCTCCAGGTTTGGGTTTCGCCGTGAGTGCACGGTGGGCTCTCTCGATCGCAAACTGTGGGGAGAGTTTTGGGGAGTCCAGAAGTTGGAGTAGCATGCCCTCCACGTACTCTTCCATGGGTTCTTGTATACCATCCTCTGGCACCCCAACAATGCAGAGGTTGTTGCGCCTCGAGCGAGACTCAAGGTCCTCGTTCTTCTTCTCCACCTCAGTAATGCGGGCGGATAGCGCGGAGACCTCCGCACGGAGGGACCCTAGGCCGTCCTCAGCGGTGCTCACCCGTGCCTCAATCTCGGCAACACGACCATCAGTTCTCTCCATATGTGCCTTAATAGAGGATATCGTGCCGTTCATGTCATCCAGTTTACTATGAATTGTGGTGAACCCCTCCCGGATGAACTCCATCATTTTCTGGGAGTCGGATGGTTCCAGCGCCAATGAAGGGGAAGGTTCCTGTGCAGATGTCTCCGTCCCAGGGCCTCCCGAGGGCTTTGTGAAAATATTGATAGAGGATTGCTTCTTGCCGGTTCGTGTCGACATGTTGCCGGTAGGGGGATGAACTTAAGTCCAGGAGACCAAACGGGGGAGTGGATAGGGCCCCAAGGGGAGGCACCAGGATCGACGCAGCTGGCGTATGAGCGGAGGCCGAGCCAGGCACCCGGAAGGAATATGGCATCTCCGTTGGGGGGCCTCCCGGGCCAGCTAATCTATGTAGGAGCCAGTGAACAGCAAGCGGTCCCAAGAAATTCTATAGGGGGTCAGGGCCCAAGAAGCAATGACCAGCAGGAGAGGCAGAAGGAGCAGGAGTCTTGGGTGTTGATGTACTGAGGTAGTGCAGGGGTACACCACTGTATGAGGCAGCAAGACGGTTGGCTCTCGGTGGAGGTCGTCGAGGGCAAGTGGAGGGGCCCGGAGCCCTGGAACAACCGTAGCAATAGGCCCAACAGATGGGTGGTTCGGTGGGAGACAGTTGAGGTTGTCTCCGTATCAGTATAGAAGGTAGTCAAACCATCTGCCACAGCCAGAAGGCTTAAGGAGGAACTGGCCACAAGGTCCCGGAGCGGGGTCCCCCGTTGGGGTCAGGATGGAGCTGGTGGCTGGGGGAGAGACCCACTGGGGGGCGACTTCGAGCTGGCGCATCAGCTCCAGCGGTTTCCAGTGGAGAAGGAATGGGGTTGCCGCGACCAGCCAGGCCCGCGTGCAGCGCCCACAGTCAGCCACGAGGTCAGGGGTCCAGTGCGGAACGAGGGGCACCCCAGGACCCACCGTGTAACGAGGGGGATCAAACCTCACCCAGGGCTTCCGAAATCAAGGAGGAGGAGGGCAGGGTCCGCTGTAGTGTGGCGGGCGTAGAGGAGATCGGGCCAGGACCACTCACCACCCGGGGCCGGATCGATGTGCACTCGATCTCTGGTCAGCACACTGCCCAGGACGGGGCAGCGGAGCAGGTCGCTCTGGGATCCAATGTAGGTCTCGGCACCAGTGAGGAGGAAGAGGTCGTGGCGCAGGCCGGCCCCCTCAGGAGTAAGCCGCGCAGGGCGAGTGGAGCGCCCCTCCCCCCACAGCAGGCCGCAAGCTGTGGGACTCGGGCAGGATCACCTGGAGCCGAGAGCGGGGCCGGAAGGCGCCCGCCCCCGCACCTCTCACAGCGGGCTGTAACTCCGCAGCAGGAGCGGCCCAGCGGGTGGAATTCGCATGGTAGACTCCTGGTCCTGCCAGCAATCCCCGTTATGGGTCGGTTATATGCAGTGCCGGGGCAAACAGGAGAATTTTCAGGTGAAAAGTGCCACACGGGACGGAGCTGGGAATCCGGCAGCTATCTTCGCTGAGCGCAACAGCGCCCCCCGTTCTTAGGTTATTTACTACATTGGTTGTCTCTGGTTGCGTTCCCATGCCGTTCGGCCAGTCCAGTTGTGGGTTCCCTCCTTTGAATACTGTGAGTGAGAGCATTATTTCTGTTTTTGCCCGGTTCAGTTTAAAGTTATTCGTTGTCATCCAATTGTAGATGTCTGTCTGGCAGTTGTTGAGGCAGTTATTTTGTTCCTGGGTTCTGTTTGTTTTCACAATCAGTTGTGTGTCATCTGCGTAATTGTAGGTGGTAAGACCATGGGTTTGAATGATTTTCATCAGTGGGCACATATAGATGTTGAAAAGCAGAGGCGAAAGGATGGCTCCCCGAGGGACTCTGCAAGATATATTTTTGGTGTTTGAGGTGAACGTGGTAGGTAGGTTCTTTCGGTTCGGTTTGTTAAGAATGAAGTAAGACAATTTAGTGCAGATTCCTGTATGCCACATTCCATCAATCTCTGAATTAGTATTGTGTGGCTGATTGTGTTAAATGCTGCTATGTCCAGTAGTATGAGGGCCAATTGGGCATCATCATCTGTGTTTATTTTCAGATTGTCCCATATTGATAGGAGTGCTGATTCTGTTCCTCTCATTGGTCTGAAGCCAACTTGTGACCAGTTGAGTATTCCATTTGTTTCAATGTATTTAAGTAGTATTTTGTATACCTGGTTCTCTAGGGTGTTTGCCATGTAGGGCAGGTTGGATATCGGTCTGTAGTTGCTCTGGTCTTCTGCGTTTTCCGATTCCTTTTTTATCATTGGTTTTATGTATCATGATTTGAAGGTGGACGGTACTATTCCTCTTTTGAGTGATAGATTCATTAGGTTCCGGAAGTGAGTTGCCGGTGCTTTGTGGTTCATGGTTCCTTTGAATATTTTCGGGGGGCAGGGATCCCTTGCAGATCCTACAAGGTTGGTGTCCTTGATCACTGTGGCGTAGGTTTCTTCTGTGATTGGTTCTAGGCAGGTGAGTTTTGCTGCAGTTTGCATTTCACCTGGTTTTTGTGGTCGGCAGTTCTGGTTGTATTTGCCCAGGCTGTGTTGATGGCCTCCTGTATTGTGTCTATTTTTGATTTCAGGTGGTTGGTGATGTTGTCACAAAGTGCTTGTGTCGGGCTGGTGGAATTCTTGCAGGACGAAGTTTTTTTTTATCTCTGATGATTTTGAAGAGTTCTTTCTGTGGATTGTTTGCTGATTCTATTCTTGCGGCATAATAGTATTTCTTTGCTTTGAGGACTATTGATTTGTATAGTTTGCATTGTCTTTGGTATTTTATTTTGTCGGTTGTATTGTTCTCTCCATTAGTTTTTCCATTTTGCGGTTGTTTTTTTGAGTTCTTTCAGTTCTTCTGTGAACCATTTTGCTGCCAGTTTTTTTAGTGTTGCTTTGAATGTTTTTGCAGGTGCCAGCTGATTTAGGGCCCGGTGATCCACCCGTTGAGTGTGTTTTCTGCTGTGTCTACAGTTGTTTAGTTTGGTTCTGTTCTGCTAGGGAGGGTTGAGTCTAGAAGGTTTGTTAGGGCTTCTAGGTCTAGGTTCTTCCAGTTTCTTTTCTTGCTGGCATGGAGTATTTCCTTTCCAGCCAGTAGGAGGGTTTGGCATGTGATGTAGAATGGTATCAAGTAGTGGTCGCTCCTTACCATCGGTGTAGGTGGCGTGGATACACATAGTCCTTCTATTGAGAAAACTGCATCCAGGGTGTGTCTGGCGTTGTAGGTGGATCCATTTACTATTTGCTTGAAATGCAAAGTTTCAAGGAGTGCGCAGAATGAGTTTGCTGTGGCTTTGTTTTCTTTTTCGAACCAGTTGTTAAAGTCTCCCAGTATGACTAGGTTGTCATGGTAGGTTGATAGAATGGCAGCCTCGTCTGCTAATTTTGTTGCAAAGTTGTGGTTGTAAGATGGTGGTCTGCAGATGAGGAAGAATACTATGCTGGTTTGGTCGTTGAGTTCCATCTTGTTGAGTAGGGATTCACAGTCTTCTACTTCGGTTGTGATGACTTGAGATGCTCGGATATGTTCTTTGTGTATGATTGCGATTCCGCCTCCTCTTCGGTTTTCTCTGTTGGCATGTTTATGTTTATGTTTAATCATTTATAATGCGCACCAAGGTAGCCGAAGGCTAACGGGCGCAGGAACAAAAAACAAAACACCATCAATACAAACAGATTGTACAAATAACAAAAAAACAAACAACAAAGTCTATGGAACATCCTACGGAAAGGTGCAAACCAACAGCCTAAGAGATGGTGAGCGCCAAACGCTTAATAAGAAAAAACATTTCAAAACCTACATAAATAAAGGACACAGGTATACATCAGATAATTAGATTACATCTAGAGGTCCCTCTGGGGAGATATTTACACAGTCTAAGGACTGTATTAGTTTAAAGTTGTCTGGTATGGCTTGATTCGCAATGGCTTTGTAGATGTCCGATACCCAGGATTCTGTAAGAAAGAGCACGTCTTTGCCTGCTTCGCTTAGAAGGTCATGGATTTCTACTAAGTGCTTTGCCATGGATCTAACATTGAGAAAGCTTGTTTTTTTTATTTTCCTTTCGGGTTGTTGTCTGTATTGTTTGTTCTGTTTGGTGTGTTGTCGGTTGGGTTTCCGTTGCTGGCGGTTCTCCCCTGGTGGTGCCTGATGGGGGGTGGAGTTATATAGTGGTCAGCCTCTTCGTCAAGTAGACTAATAGGGTTGATGGCAGGGTTGGTTGGTTTTGGTTCATTCCAGCTGGTGAATTGTGCTGGCACTCGTCCATTGTTACAATCTTTGGTGATGTAGGGCATCTAGAGGGTAATGGATTCCTGTTTGTCCCTGATTCTGATCGGGGTATTGTCCTCAATGTAGTCCAGGTTGGAGTGGTTTATCAATTGTCATGTTACATTTGGTGTGCCGGTGGGGTCTGTATTGGAATCCCTTATTGCTTGTCGGTTTGTTGTTGCTTGTCATTCTTTGCTTACCAAGCAGTCGTTTGTTGACAGGTTCTTTGTATGTGTCCTCTGGCCGTATGGCCTGTTTTTTACCCAGTTTTTCGGAGTTGTGGAATTTTGCTGGTTGGCACCATCCTGCGCAGTTAGGGTTTCCTTATTATTTATTTTGTCCGTTCTGGCTTCTATGTTTTTCTTGTTAGTGAGGCATGATGCTTTGGTTGTGGGTTGTATTCCTTTGTGTGGGTTCCCTCTTTGTATTGGTGTGTTTCCTGGTCGTTGGGGTCCAGTCTTCGTTGTTTGTGGTAAGTTGTTGTTTGTAATTTGGTGAGGTTGTGGTTGTTGAACCAGGGGTTGTAAACCCTCGCGGTTTGGTCGTTTACTGCTGTTTCCTTTGTGGTTCTGATGTGGTTTTTGGTGTTTATCTTTGAGGTCTTTTGGTTATGGTTGTTGAACTAGGGGTTGTAAACCCTCGTGGTTTGGTCGTTTTCCATTGTTTCCTTTCTGGCTCCGATGTGCTTTTTTCCTTTTTTTGGTGTTTATTTTGGGGTCCTTTGGTTGATGTTGTAGAAAGAGAATGGGCTGTCCGGCTAGGTAGCCGCTGAGGTGGCAAAGACCTGGCAGTTTGCGTGCAGCGGGGGAGCGTGTTGGGGTGGGGACACGGCTGATATGGTGGGGGCCGTTTGCTAGGTGGGAGAGCTGGGTTATCCGAAAACCTGTGGTGGGTGAAGGTGTCTGGGTTGGAGGCACAGCGGTTACTCAAAAGGGCACCTGTACCTTAGCTACCAGGGCTTGTTGTGGTGGAGAGCGTTGGGATGGGGACACTGCTGATGGGGACACTGCTGATGGGATGGGCACAACCTAGATTCGGGGTGTTTTGCTAGGTGGGAGAGCTGGGTTTTCCAAAAACCCACGGTGGGTGGAGGTGTCCTGGTTGGAGCCACAGCGATTACTCAAAAGGGCACCTGTACCTTAGCTACCTGGGGTTGTGGGGGGACCAAGCAGGAGCACAGCAGCAGTACTTAATTTGGGGATTCCTGGTAAGTGGGTGAAAGCCTAGGGCTGCGGGTTCAACCATAAAAGCATTGATGCCTAGCTTGGGGTACCTAGCAGGTAGGAGAGAAGCTCAGATTGAGGACACAGCAGCAATGCCAGGCATGGCTATCAAATGGCCCAGATGCCTGATATGGGTAACTGCAATGCAGCTATCTCAAATCTAGTAACCTAGATTTGGGACACCTGGATAGAGGGAGAAGTGGCCAAAGCGGGGGCACAGCAGCAAATGCAGTGATCCCCGGCCCGGGACACCTGGTCAGAGGACACAGGGGCACAGTGCTGGTCTTTGAAACAAAAACAGGCAGAGCAACAGAGATTTGAATCCAGGATCCACGCTTAGAAACCCAACTCGGGTATTAAACGTGTTATAAAAAACAAACAAATAAATAAATAAAATAAATAAGGGCTCAAAATCAGGGCACAAAAATTAGTGAAGCAACCCTAAATTCAGGATACCTGAAAAGAGGGAGAACGACTCAAAACAGGGCCCAACAGAAAACGCAACAGCACCCAGATCTGGGACACCTGAACAGAGGGAGAATGGTCCAAAATGGGATACAACAGTAAATGCAGTAACACCTAGATGTGGGATACCTAGATAGAGGGAGAAAGGCTTAAGATGGGGCACAACAGTAAATGCACAAACACCTAGATTTGGGACACCTGGACAGAGGGAGAATGGCCCAAAATGGGGTACAACAGTAACGCTGCTCCTATTTACCTGATCGACAGATTTCATAGACAGACCTCCCTGAGACCCACAGGAACAGCATATAGAGACTGCCTCTCTGTCCCCAACTACAAACGCTCCACTATAGGGGGCAACAGCTTCCCAGTGAAAGCAGCTAAACTGTGGAACTCCCTACCACCAACTCTCAGAATGGATTTACCTTACCAAAACTTCCGATCCAAGATTATTTCATGATTGAAGACGTAAGCTCTCTAACATACTGAGGCCCTAAATCCTGCATACTCTTGCCTTCTGTACATATTGTATTCACCTGTGTTAACCTGTATATATATATATGTATATAATCCTGCTTTATTACTCTGTGCTTGTGTATCTATATATTGTTATTGCTGCAACTAAGCTTCTCAAATTCATGTAGCATTACAAATAATTAAAAAAAAACAAATGCAGTAACACCTAGATTTGGAACTCCTGGATAGAGGGAGGATGGCCTAAAATGGAGCACAACAGTAAATGCAGTAACACCTAGAACTTATGGTTTATCAAAACAATCTTGCTGACCAACACAATCTGGCTAAATCCAAAATTTGATTACTTTAAAAAAATAATGTGCCTTTCTTTTCCGTTTTTGCTTTTCTTTGGGGTCGTTTTTTTTTATTTAGAGTGCTTATCAAACATGTTTTCAGTAATTCTGTTTGTTGCATTAAGAAATCACACATTTGTTATTTGACGCTTTGGATTAAGGATCTGCTTGCCGCAAGTTGTTTTCCTATTACTGATCATGTACAACCACTGTTTCTCTCTCAATATGCCATATTTGATCTTTTATTTGCTTCAATAAAATATGTCAAAAAAAGAAAAATGTATTTGAATCCATTCCTTCTGGGATATATTTGTTATACAATTAGCTGCCTGCCATGACCCCTATCAAACTAAACACACATAAGATAACTTCCTGTTAAATGAAGTACTTCTCTGTTAACACATCCTTGGCGCAATAGACAAACATACTAGATGGCGTGTAGGGAAGAGTTAAAAAATATCTTGAAGCTCTAAACATGTTTATCATATTAAAGTGACTGCTTTCACATATCCTAGGTTGTTGATTCCCATGTGCAAAACAAGGATCTCAGGGATGCCATCCATGTTCCAAACAGAACTTAAAATGTTGCACCATCTAGCACAACAGTGTCCACCCATTCTACAAGCCCTGCCCCTTCGAGGTAAGAATTCAGATTCAGGCCCCACTTCTCCACATGCTCATTCAACAAAAGGATCCAGCAATCCCAAAATATCTGGACTTCAAGGTTGACATTGGCATCAGACATGGCACACAGGTGAACTACAAACATTTCACACATTGCTTCAAACATCCTAAAATGCAAACTGTGATAAAATCCAATACTGACCGGAAGGAGTAATAGGGGGGAGGAGAGTTTTTTTTTTATTTTTTTATTTTTTGTTTAAAATGATATAGTTTTTAACAAAACTTTCATTTATATATTTGTTATCATACATATTCAAAATCATGAGTGAGAAAAAGAAATGAAGAAAATTCATATAAAAAGCGACCAAAAAGAAAAAGTTACAAAGAAAGTAATTTCTGACACGGGATTGTCTCAAAACCATTACATAGTTTTTTTGTTGCTTTTTGTCTGATTTGATTCCATCATAGCTACAGAGCCTAAGTTACTCATAAGAATTATGTGATTCCAGAACTGGATAATAACTGTTGTTAGGCTTCTATTAAGTCCTGATAGTATGAGATTCCATCTATCGTTAGGAGACAACTCAGAACCTTTCGTAGAAATCATTCCTCTAAACAGAGCTCTTTTGTCTGCAAGCGCAGGGCAAATCATAAAGACGTGAAAAAGAGTCTCAAGGGATTGCTTATCTTCACAAAATCTACAGAAAGCTTCCACTTTCGCAATGTGTCTATTTTTTGCCAAGAGTTCAAGTGTTGGTAATTGATTCAAGTGCAATCTAATAAATTGGTCTCTAATAGACCGATCCGGGAATTGTTTCAAGTATGATGGAAATTCATTAAGAGCACGGATGGCTAGCTCACAATTCAAATTCATCCGGTAACGACATTTCTCTGCTATAGAACAAATCCAGTCGCTTAGTTGTATTCTTTTTTTTGCACATTGAGGGCGGTTTGTTAGGATCTCTTGGGTTATGTTATTTGATAGCATGTAGCCCTTGACTGTATTTTTCCATAAAGTCAATGCCGTGTTAGCCACTGCATTCTTTGTTTCTTGGAAGATCTTGTAAGCTGGTATATTATCGACGTTGATCATTTTTCTATATAGCTCAATTTTTTTCCAATCGACTATAGATCGTAGAGATTGGAGCGCAAGCTCATGTCAGATTCTTTTTATCGGAAATGAATTCGGGATGGCCAAGATTTTCCACCAGAATAGGCCTTCCAGGAGATCCCATATATTCTGGTCTATGTTTATTAACAACTCACTTCCGTAGCTAAGAATGGCAGACACTTTTTGTCGATAAAAGATGATTATAGGTTGCAGTGAAAATTTACCGTACTTTCGATGTAGAATTAGCCCTTGTCTGGCCAAGGAAGATATTTTGGCTCTTAGGTGAGTTTGCCATTCTGTTTCTACTTTGGACTGGTTCACCATGATTCCCAGGTATTTGATAGATGACTCTTGCATCAGTTTTGCCCCGTTCAGGCGGAATTGAAAGGCTTTATTTTTGGGTTGTCTCACCGTCGTCAAGGCCATGATTTTTGTTTTGGTGGTGTTTATCTTCAAATCATTTTGTAGCATATAGGTTTCCAAATCCATAAGACTTTGTTGTAACCCCAACTGAGTTTTGACCAAAATAATGATGTCATCTGCATACAAAAGATGGAAGATATTAGAATTGTTTAGTTTTGGCGGGTTTGCTGCCTGAAACCGCGGGGGTTCTGGTATGTCTGAAATGTAAAGCTTAAAGAGTATTGATGCCAAGGGACATCCCTGTTTGAGGCCATTGACTGCTTTTACGGGACGGGATAATTGTCCCTGTTGAGATAATCTGATTCTCAGTGTTGTGTTACTGTATATTTGTTTAATTGGTTCCAGAATCATCGAAGGACATTTCCATGCTTTCATTTTTTCCTAACGTGTGGCTCTATTCACCAGGTCAAAGGCCATGTGCAGGTCTATGAAGGCTGCATAGATGTTGTATTTATTGGTCAGCGCTTCGTGTTTTAATAAGTTCAGGATTATAAGGTTCACATGATTTCCAGTGTACTTTGTGAATCCTGTCTGTCTTGTGTCAAATTTCATGTTTTCATTGATCCATGTATTAAGTTTATTAAGGAGAAGTTTCGCAAAGATTTTCCCGAGCAGGTATAATAAGGCGATAGGTCTATAATTCACTGGGATTTGCCTATCGCCCGCCTTGTGAATTGGAATCAAGATGGCTTTAGTCCAGGTTATGGGAATTTGTTTAAGATTTTCAATGTAAGTAAACAGCTGGAAACATAATTTGGCCTAATCCTCTGGATGTTTTTTAATGAGTGCATTACTCAGGCCGTCAGGTCCAGGAGCTCTCGATGTATTGAGTTTCCTTATAATAGCTTGTAACGCTCACCTGACTCCCACGGAGGCGCTGGCCTGGTTCGCCTGTTGTGACCTCTTCTAAGGTGATGCGCAGGGTTCGGAAGACGGACTGGACCGGGCCCCCAAATCTGGCTTGTCTGGCTCGCAGAAGTATCCTTCTGTAGGCGAAAATAGGGGATTAACTGTCTGTGGGGTAATGCAATCAGCCTCCCACTTTCCCCTCTCACCCTCCTCGAAACCCTTCTGTGATTCCTCGTAGCGTCTCACCTTAGGGTCTGGAAGGACGAGCTCTCCATCCTGCTTCTGAGGCAGAGGCACGTTGGTATCCAGTTACTTCACTGGATTTTCGGATTGGTGAGAACCAAACTTGCTTGGCTTCCAGGTAAGTTTTTTGATAAGAGATTCCCCTTGTGTCCATGCATTAATGTACTAATGCTAGTGTCTTTTTCCCCATAGGGGCCGGGGTACGGAATGCCGGGGAACAGGCACCGACCCGAGATGAGAGGTGAAATCCTTGTAGAAATCAGGTAAGTCTTTAATGAGCGTTTTTTTGGTAATGTCTTTTCATTCGCTCATTAACGCTGATGTCTCTTTTTCCCCTTAGGGGCCGGGGTCCGTAAATGCCAGGATGCGGCGCGGACCCGAAATGAAGAGGGAATGAATCAACAGTTAAGTCTTAACATGGAGATTTAGCTTTCCTTATTCCCTTCTCTCTCTCTCACCTTTTGTTCTGGTCTTTTTCTCCCTAGGCGCTGGGGCGTGACTGCGAATCCGGATGATCGCTGCTGAGCATGGAGGCGCCCAGAAAAGGTGAGTGGAATGCGGCGCTGCAGCGATCGACGCGAGGAGCTTTTAAATAAAAGTCTTCCTTTTCAGGATTGTCGGCGAGATGTCTCCGGGATACAGATTTAGCAGGTAAGGACTTTTCCTTCTTCTGTTCTCTTCTTCTCTTCCTTTGCAGGTGATCCAGGATGCTGGCAGGCGTGGCAGAAGTCAGGATGCAGGAGCAGACACGGTGAGCGTCCAGCTGCTAGATGCAGAACAACGCGAAGCACGTGTGGCTGTTCGGGTGGGATTTTAAATAGCCTTGGAAGAAGTTCCAGGTATGTATCCTTCCTCCAATCAGGTATGTATCCTTCCCCGACCACGCCCGGATGGTAAATTAGTCCCACAGGTAAAGTAGTTCCTTTCAGGCCTCAAGGAGGCCGGGATCCTGCAGCATGGTCTGCATCAGGTAAGTGCACCCAAGCACATCCATAATGAGCCTGGCGCCTATGGTGCCAGGACTGATATCTTTTATGAGGCTGGCGCCATAGGCGCCAGGACACTGTCCAAAGGGCCCCTATATGGGGTTGCTGGGTCCTTCCTTGGGGACTGGATGTCCGCTTTCGGGGACGCAGGGCTTGAACCGGCTCCCCGGGAGCGGGCATCATGACATAGCTAAAATGGCATCATACAGTTACAAGGAAAGTAATTTCTGACACGGGATTGTCTCAAAACCATTACATAGTTTTTTTGTTGCTTTTTGTCTGATTTGATTCCATCATAGCTACAGAGCCTAAGTTACTCATAAGAATTATGTGATTCCAGAACTGGATAATAACTGTTGTTAGGCTTCTATTAAGTCCTGATAGTATGAGATTCCATCTATCGTTAGGAGACAACTCAGAACCTTTCGTAGAAATCATTCCTCTAAACAGAGCTCTTTTGTCTGCAAGCGCAGGGCAAATCATAAAGACGTGAAAAAGAGTCTCAAGGGATTGCTTATCTTCACAAAATCTACAGAAAGCTTCCACTTTCGCAATGTGTCTATTTTTTGCCAAGAGTTCAAGTGTTGGTAATTGATTCAAGCGCAATCTAATAAATTGGTCTCTAATAGACCGATCGGGAATTGTTTCAAGTATGATGGAAATTCATTAAGAGCACGGATGGCTAGCTCACAATTCAAATTCATCCGAATGACATTTCTCTGCTATAGAACAAATCCAGTCGCTTAGTTGTATTCTTTTTTTTGCACATTGAGGGCGGTTTGTTAGGATCTCTTGGGTTATGTTATTTGATAGCATATAGCCCTTGACTGTATTTTTCCATATAGTCAATGCCGTGTTAGCCACTGCATTCTTTGTTTCTTGGAAGATCTTGTAAGCTGGTATATTATCGACGTTGATCATTTTTCTATATAGCTCAATGTTTTTCCAATCGACTATAGATCGTAGAGATTGGAGCGCAAGCTCATGTCTGATTCTTTTTATCGGAAATGAATTCGGGACGGCCAAGATTTTCCACCAGAATAGGCCTTCCAGGAGATCCCATATATTCTGGTCTATGTTTATTAACAACTCACTTCCGTAGCTAAGAATGGCAGACACTTTTTGTCGATAAAAGATGATTATAGGTTGCAGTGAAAATTTACCGTACTTTCGATGTAGAATTAGCCCTTGTCTGGCCAAGGAAGATATTTTGGCTCTTAGGTGGGTTTGCCATTCTGTTTCTACTTTGGACTGGTTCACCATGATTCCCAGGTATTTGATAGATGACTCTTGCATCAGTTTTGCCCCGTTCAGGCGGAATTGAAAGGCTTTATTTTTGGGTTGTCTCACCGTCGTCAAGGCCATGATTTTTGTTTTGGTGGTGTTTATCTTCAAATCATTTTGTAGCATATAGGTTTCCAAATCCATAAGACTTTGTTGTAACCCCAACTGAGTTTTGACCAAAATAATGATGTCATCTGCATACAAAAGATGGAAGATATTAGAATTGTTTAGTTTTGGCGGGTTTGCTGCCTGAAACCGCGGGGGTTCTGGTATGTCTGAAATGTAAAGCTTAAAGAGTATTGATGCCAAGGGACATCCCTGTTTGAGGCCATTGACTGCTTTTATGGGACGGGATAATTGTCCCTGTTGAGATAATCTGATTCTCAGTGTTGTGTTACTGTATAGTTGTTTAATTGGTTCCAGAATCATCGAAGGACATTTCCATGCTTTCATTTTTTCCTAACGTGTGGCTCTATTCACCAGGTCAAAGGCCATGTGCAGGTATATGAAGGCTGCATAGATGTTGTATTTATTGGTCAGCGCTTCGTGTTTTAATAAGTTCAGGATTATAAGGTTCACATGATTTCCAGTGTACTTTGTGAATCCTGTCTGTCTTGTGTCAAATTTCATGTTTTCATTGATCCATGTATTAAGTTTATTAAGGAGAAGTTTCGCAAAGATTTTCCCGAGCAGGTATAATAAGGCGATAGGTCTATAATTCACTGGGATTTGCCTATCGCCCGCCTTGTGAATTGGAATCAAGATGGCTTTAGTTCAGGTTAAGGGAATTTGTTTAAGATTTTCAATGGAAGTAAACAGCTGGAAACATAATTTGGCCTAATCCTCTGGATGTTTTTTAATGAGTGCATTACTCAGGCCGTCAGGTCCAGGAGCTCTCGATGTATTGAGTTTCCTTATAATAGCTTGTAACGCTCACCTGACTCCCACGGAGGCGCTGGCCTGGTTCGCCTGTTGTGACCTCTTCTAAGGTGATGCGCAGGGTTCGGAAGACGGACTGGACCGGGCCCCCAAATCTGGCTTGTCTGGCTCGCAGAAGTATCCTTCTGTAGGCGAAAATAGGGGATTAACTGTCTGCGGGGTAATGCAATCAGCCTCCCACTTTCCCCTCTCACCCTCCTCGAAACCCTTCTGTGATTCCTCGTAGCGTCTCACCTTAGGGTCTGGAAGGACGAGCTCTCCATCCTGCTTCTGAGGCAGGGGCGCGTTGGTATCCAGTTACTTCACTGGATTTCGGATTGGTGAGAACCAAACTTGCTTGGCTTCCAGGTAAGTTTTTTGATAAGAGATTCCCCTTGTGTCCATGCATTAATGTACTAATGTTAGTGTCTTTTTCCCCATAGGGGCCGGGGTACGGAATGCCGGGGAACAGGCACCGACCCGAGATGAGAGGTGAAATCCTTGTAGAAATCAGGTAAGTCTTTAATGAGCGTTTTTTTGGTAATGTCTTTTCATTCGCTCATTAACGCTGATGTCTCTTTTTCCCCTTAGGGGCCGGGGTCCGGAAATGCCAGGATGCGGCGCGGACCCGAAATGAAGAGGGAATGAATCAACAGGTAAGTCTTAACATGGAGATTTAGCTTTCCTTATTCCCTTCTCTCTCTCTCACCTTTTGTTCTGGTCTTTTTCTCCCTAGGCGCTGGGGCGTGACTGCGAATCCGGATGATCGCTGCTGAACATGGAGGCGCCCAGAAAAGGTGAGTGGAATGCGGCGCTGCAGTGATCGACGCGATGAGCTTTTAAATAAAAGTCTTCCTTTTCAGGATTGTCGGCGAGATGTCTCCGGGATACAGATTTAGCAGGTAAGGACTTTTCCTTCTTCTGTTCTCTTCTTCTCTTCCTTTGCAGGTGATCCAGGATGCTGGCAGGCGTGGCAGAAGTCAGGATGCAGGAGCAGACACGGTGAGCGTCCAGCTGCTAGATGCAGAACAACGCGAAGCACGTGTGGCTGTTCGGGTGGGATTTTAAATAGCCTTGGAAGAAGTTCCAGGTATGTATCCTTCCTCCAATCAGGTATGTATCCTTCCCCGACCACGCCCGGATGGTAAATTAGTCCCACAGGTAAAGTAGTTCCTTTCAGGCCTCAAGGAGGCCGGGATCCTGCAGCATGGTCTGCATCAGGTAAGTGCACCCAAGCACATCCATAATGAGCCTGGCGCCTATGGCGCCAGGACTGATGTCTTTTATGAGCCTGGCGCCATAGGCGCCAGGACACTGTCCAAAGGGCCCCTATATGGGCTTGATGGGTCCTTCCTTGGGGACTGGATGTCCGCTTTCGGGGACGCAGGGCTTGAACCGGCTCCCCGGGAGCGGGCATCATGACATAGCTAAAATGGCATCATAACTCCAAAATGTATTCCACGGGGCCAGATCGGTAATCGGTTCATTTAAAGATTGTTCTCTCGTGGTTTGATTGTAGATGGTCTCGTAATGGGTTATCCAATCGGACTCGGGGATCCCTTGAATTTGTTTGTGTTGATTTTCAATTTGAGGGTTTAATAAATTCCATAATCCTCGAGTATTATTGGATTTCAATAGGGCTAAGATCGATTCTGCATCATGTTGTAAAAGCAAGGCTTTGGCATTTTTTTGTCCAGTTTCTGTAGGTTTGCCTCGCTTTTCCAATATCCCTTGTCATATTTGCATTATTCTTTCTTTTTATTTCAGTGATCTTTCTCCTGAGATCTTTCTTCTTTTTGGCTAGCTGTTCATTATAGGCATGAATGTACATTTATTTTTCGCAGTAAGTTGTTTGTGTGTGTTTTGTAAGAAGGGTCTAAGAATCCATTCATAGTTTACTTGATTCATGCTAGTCCTGTTGGTATTAGTATAAATGCTAGTTAACTGTTTTATTTGATTGCTATTAATGCGTAATCTGGTGGCTGCAAAATTCGTTTCCATCTGTGGTAAGTAAAGAATATCGGCTATTGTGTGGATGTGGTTCCATTTGATACTGACGATTCGATGATCACTATTTTCCGAACTTGTATTGTCTAAGGATATTATCTTAGAAGTGAGAGTTGGGGACGTATAGATGTAATCCAGTGTTGCTACCTGCTTTCCATCCGTCCATGTTGTAGATATTTGGGTAGATTTTGTGACATTAGTACAGATAAGATGTCTAATTGCTGTTTCTTCCGTCCACATTTTTGCTCTTATTGTAAGTTTGGTTTTATCTAGGAGAACGCCTTGGCTGTCGAATAAGTGGATGTTTAAGTCTCCACATATAATTTTTTCGATCTTTTCAGTTTCGATATTTAGTTGATCTATCGCGGAGAAGAGGGAGTCAATAAATTAAGCAGCCTGAACCACCGCCGGGTTCCAATACAAATTAAATATTGCCAATCTCTCTGCATTGCCTGAGGCTGGGGTGACATCTATCTCCCTTATGGATGTAATTTCCAGTATCATCAGTTGAATCCAGGGAGAAATGTTAATGGATTCCCGTACACGTATGCTCTCTTCAATTTTAATCAATGTAAGGAGCCCTGCTGAAGGTCGTCCTTTCTGTCGCTGTATTGCAGCGTTCATAACTGTGGTATAACCATTGCATCCTGGCAATGATGCCAGCCATGTTTCTTGCAAGCATACAAAATTGAATTTCTCAAGATTATCTGTATTAATTTGAAAGAGATGAGAGAATTCTCTGGTGTTCCAAGAACAGAGGCTCAGGATTGTGTTTGTTTTTTCCATTGATGGTTATGTGCTCCTCTCGGAATAGTAGCCGTCAAAGTCGCGTTTCTCCAGCTTGACAGTGATACTGTCCTGTTGAGTTTTGTTGCACATTGATTTTCTGTTATTTGATGTAATGGAGCAGCATATGAAGCTCAATTCCAAAAAACAGGATGCTTCAATTGCGATCTTTTCTAAGGTCTCTATATTGTGGAATTGAACATGGATCACATCTAATTTTTTGTCATCGATGAACTCCACTAATTTGATGTGTCCTGTATTGACCCATCGTAGGGCAGGGATTGCGTGGATCAATCGAAGGGTATTTGTTCGATTTAATATCACCTCCTGCTTATCTTTGTTAAGTTTTTCAATTTTTTGTCTTTTATTTTGCGGTGGTTCCCAAGGATTGATGAACACAGGAGGCAATAATTGGGTTATAGAATTTGTGTATGAGCTGTTTTCCCGATTTGATCTGGTAGTTGTGTAAGTTCTATCTAGGTATTTGAACAAAGATCCTTCACTGTCGGATATAATCTCCACGCTCGGGTGAGTTGCCTTGTTTAGAGACATCCAACTCTATATCTGAGATCGCTTCACATTTTCGATCCATATGGCTCATTTCTACAGATTGCCCTTCTTCATAACAATCCAAAATTATTAATGACTGATCATTGGGTAACCTTTGTAGGGAGTGAATTGAATCGTGGTCTTCTATAGAATAGGTTGATAAATTTAAAAGTGCCGCTTGTGTGAGCCGGTCCTGAAGCTGAAGGTCTTCAATATCGGTTTGTATCTCAATATCATTTATGGAATTCTCTATTTCTATTGTGTCCACGTTCTGCATACGCTGATGATCGAGCTTTAAATGGGGGCACACAGGTTGGAACTTCTATTGTTGTTCTATTTTAGTCGCTTTTGGGGTAGTTAAGTTGCGTAGAAATGCTCTCGAGCCATTTGGTTTTCTCTTTCTGGTTGTTTTATTTTTCTTCAATGTATGTTGTGGAATTTTTTAATTGTTCTTTGTGCTATCAAATATAGCAAAATTTTCTGGTTGTTTTTCAGGTAATTGGGACAGATCTTCGTTGTCTCAATTGTTAAGTCCTCCCTGGTTTGTTGGCTCAATAGTTGTATCCTCCGCTCTGCTTCTCATATTGTTTCGTGACAGAGGGTTAGGTGGTTGAGCAGTTGCATTGTCATTTCCGTTGTTGTTGTGGGGTTTCGCAGCGGACTTCTGATGTTCCTTCACAATCATTTCCGTCATGGCTGCAGTCAATGTTCTTTTATCTTCACGATCTCATCTTGCAATTTCAAAGAGCCTTGCTTGCCACTGTGCGCTGGTTTCTGCCTCTTGATTAAGTCGATTATGTATAGTGTTAATGAAGGCCTCCAAAAAGATTTGTTAAGAATGGATTAGGACCAAGAGTGTTGCTTGGTCCTTTTGTGCTCTCCCGTTATTTTCTAATAATTTCATGAACGGTGCCATTGCCTGTGAGGTTACTGCAAGCAATACATTTTGAAGATCTAACATTGTGATGGGTATGGCTTCTATTGTTTTTGGTGGGGTTCCGTTCTGGTGACACTGACAAAAATGCTTAGTACTCGGAAGTTGTCCAGATGTTAATATGGTGTCATTAGGTGTCCCCCCATCATTGGATATCATTGGCGGTAAGCCTCTAAATTCCAGCGCGGGGGGGGGGGACTGATGTTCGTGGCGTCGAAACTGACCAGCTCGACTCTTCCTTAATTTTGGTCTGAAACTGAAATGAAGCGTTTCTTTTTTCCTGATTGGAGAGCAGGTCCTCAATTTCTGTAATGTCTAATAATAGATGTGCTTGTCGTGTTTAAATTGGATCCAAGCTCCTGTGTATAGCGGCGTCTATTGTTTATGCTGATATATACGTCTGTTCCCAGAGTTTTTTTGCCTCAATTGCTTTTGCTTTTTGTGAACGGAGGGGATGCAAGGGCTCTCGCTGAACTCTCTATCGATGGTCTGGAGGCACTTCTACTGGTGCCAAGTCATTTTGTTGTGATTCTGCATCACTGCAGAGTTCAAGCAATTGATTATTTGGTTGATTTTTGGGGAGGGGTTGGTAGTGGGAGTATCTGCCGTATATGGCATAGGAACTGCCACGGGGTTGGTTTCCATTGTTACAACCCCCATGTTGATGGATGAGTTCAAGGTACTAGGTTCGCTGGTTTCAATCTACCAGGGTGGTCTGATTCCGGGCTCCCACAGGAGACTTTCCAAGCGGGAGTTCTGCTTATAGTGGCTCAGAAAGAGAAGTAGTTCTGATGGGGAGGGAATCCGTCAATAACAAGACCTTGTTTTTGGATCTTGTTGCAGGACCGGTTGCTGTGGCCATCAACAAGCTGTTCGCCGTGATCAGAGAATTCATAAGCGCCCAAATAGCTCACTGGCTGCTGGAAAAGTGCCACCATTGGACACTGCAGTACCTGCTGAGCCCGTGGCGACAACAATGGCAGTCAAAGAGTGAGCAAGACCAGACCCCTGCATGCATACTCGACTCGCCACGGCCCAGGCAGCCAAGCCACACCCGTGAGAGGAAGCAACCGACCAAGCCCGAGGACCGAGGCAGAAACCCACCCAAGGTCCACCAAGCCAAGAAGCGCCACGCAGCGGGCGGGGCTCCACGCGGACGCCAAGCAAGGTAAGCTGTAACAAGGCAGGTAAGGGGGGGGAATTAGATGGGAATCCAATTTGGGAACAAGTAAGGACAATTCACAGTGAATCAAAAAGCGAGTCAAAGGGGTTAGGTGCCCGCAGTCCTCGTAATCCTTTCAGCCCTCTTGTTTACGCCCTTGTTGAGCAGTTATTTAAGTAGTAGTTTGAGCGGTCAGTTTTTTACATGGTCAGTGGAGTGGTATGTGGTAGGCGAGTCAAAGGCGTGGAACACCCGCAGTCCTCGCTTCATCGCTTCAGCACTGATAAAAGTTCTCAGTTTAAAATGGAAAGAGGATGATTATCCAATAGACTGATAATGGGCTAACAAAAGAAAAAAGAAACAGCACTCAATGCAGAGTTAGGAAAACGTCCAAAATGGACGAAATGTAGAAGGTGAACAAGGCACACCCACACAAAAAACAAGGGGTGGTTGATCCCAGTCCAACAACAGTGAACAAGCGCTTAGATGCTTAGAGACCGAGAGAAAGACCTTACCCACGGCCAAGACCCTCTTAGCTTAAGCCACGCAAACATCTGCCCATAGCAAAGCTCCAGTTCTCTGGGTCTGCTGGTTCTGACTGTGGCTGGCTCTGGCTCTGCTGGCTCCGCTGGCTCAGGTCACAACCTCCCAGCGTCCTGGCCACCGTTACGGTACGGCAGTGATTCGGCAGTGACTCACAGGGGATCGGACTGAGTCACTAGAGGGAAGGACCTAGCGCTTGTCAAGCCGCACCTCTCACACACACAGAAACTGAAACCGGAACTGGAGTGAGGCCGCTTCCGACAAGTTAATTGGTTAGTTCTGAACGTAGGGGGAGTGCACAGATGGGCACTGTAAAAGGTAAAAGTGAATGGTAAATCTTCTTCGACTCTACTTTGATAGCCTGGGCCGAGTGTAGGCTATTTTCTTCAGAGAAGACAGTTAGCAGCGTAAACCCACAAACAAGAAATTGCACGGTAAGTACCTGTTATGATGCAAGCTACGACACAGGCATACTTTATATATATGTAGTTTATTGTGATAACTACATAACAGACCACCAGCACAACCTCTCCCCTTCCAGGTCTTTCTCCAACTGCTGTGCCTGGAACCTGGAATATAATACAACCATATACATTCTAACTTGTAACAGACGCATAACTTTTTACATTCTATATGGAGTGCCTAATGCTTAACACTCCATTTCGCAAGAATACTTGTACAACAGTACCAAATAAAATAAATGTCTAAAAAAGTTCTATAAATAGATGAACTTTCCTTAAGCACAGATAACTATTAACACGCTAAAGACCAAACCATTTATGGCAATAACAGAGGTGATACTGGCTAAATATAAATATGCTGTATATTCCGGCTTATTCTCACTCTTTATACGCTTCACTTTTTGTTAAATTTATGTTGTATATATTAGGGTTGTATATATATATATATGAAGTGTTATGAGGGATACTGGCTCATCATTGACAACTGGTAGTACCAGAAGGAAAACACAGTTAATGCTTGACCGAGGAGACAAAGCCACGATCCAGTATTAACATAAATAGTGTTTGGGATTAGGATGCTAATAGACAGTGGGATGGACTATACACTGATGAGTGTGGATACATGGAGGCAGAAAACGAGAAGTTGTACCCTACAAGAGGCCAGTCTCAGAAAATGTGTATGGGGAGGAACCAATAGAGATACCGGGACAGTTTGAAGCAGAACTGCAGTTTATAGACTGAAACGTAACAGGCTTGGTGCAAGTGACCAGAAAAGGGGACAATTTCCTGTCTTGCGACACCCAAGTTGATTTGGGGATACAATTGGACCCATATCATCCATGAATCAGGCTATACGTTTTAACTGTAATGGCTGAGAGCATGAGCAGTGAAAGTGATCAAGGGGAGATTGAAATGTGGTATCCAGATGTGTTTAAGAATAAAACACGTTGTCTCAATAGTATTATGCACTGCATAAAGATTAAAGGGGGAGCAGTATCTATTAGGGCTAAAGCTCGCACCAGAGCCTTGACCTTAAATGCAGAAGTGGAGAGTGAGATGAAGAGATTGAAAAGGAGGGTATTGTTGAGGAGACAGAAGCGGCAGAATGGATAAGCCCAATAGTGGTGATGTGAAAGAGTAGTGGCATGGGAAGGCTGCGCATGGACCTAAGGGGGCTTAGCAAAAGCAACAGATTTCCATTGCGCAAGATTAATGAACTGATAGCAAGCAGAGGTATCTGGAGCTAAAATATTTTCTGTGATTGATCTTAAGTCAGCTTGTCATCAGGTTCTATAACATGAGTGTTCAATTGATCTGACCACATTTGTTATACAATTTGTGTTCTATGTATGCAGAAGAATGCCATTCGGGTAAATTTGATTGATAAACTGACAAGTAGGGTAAAGTGTTTCCAGGATGACTTATGGATATGGGGAAGGGATTGAAACGAGCATGAAAGGTGTTTGAAAGAAGTGGTGAGGATTCTTAGCAAGGCTGGTTTGACTAATTGGAGAAGTGTATGTTTCGGAAGAAAACTGTGGATTTCTTGGGACAAAGAGATGTGAGGCCTAAGCATGATGTGATTGAGGCAGTAGCAAATGAAGGCTTCAGGGAACAATGGAGAGGTGGCGTCCTTTCTAAAGAGGACTAAAGAAATGTCAGTTTTAATTGTTGTGAGTTTTGTGACAGGGAATTCAGAAGTGTTAAAGAGAGTCTGCTGGAAGCAGCAGTACAGACAGGTTTTAAAGATGAGTTGCAGGTGTATTTATATACCGATGCCAGCGAGAATGGAATAGGATGCGTGTTAATGCAACCAGATGAGTCAGGGATGAGAACTGTGGCTTTAGGTCACGCACCCTCAGAGAAGCGGAAAGGAGATATTCAGTCCTAGAAAGAGAAGGATTAGCTTCCATATGGGGAGTTGAGAAGTGTAAATAATATGTATTGGGTAGGCCATTTAAAATGGTCATGGACCAAAAGCTGTTGGTGTCGATATTTAGCAGAAGGGGAATGGATGGCATATAAAGAAGAATAGTTTGGTGGATAACCAGGATGCAGGGCCTGAGTACAGAAAGATGAACAGAATATGTATAGTTGACGAACATAAGTGAAAACTATGACACAGTCAAAAGTGACGGTGGAGCTGGAAAAGGTGAGGTGTTGTGAATTCAAAAGTGATTAATGAAAAAGAGTGGGTGGACAGATGTTTATGTTCATGCATCTCTATAGCACATTAGGCCCAAAGGCAAATGGGTGCACAATTATGAAAAGTACAGCATAAAAGCATAGAAAAAGGATAAAATACAAGGGATCTAAAAAGGAGTTAAAATCAGGATAAAAGCCAGAGATAAAATATGGATGCAAAAAATATAATCATAAGAAAACAGCCAAGTAAAACCAGCAACAGAGTCCAGCATAAAATCCCAAAAATGGGCAGGTAGAAAAGAAGGTTTTCAGAGCTTTCTTAAAAACCTGCAGAGAAGTCTCAAGTCTAAGTGAAATTGGCAACTTATTCCATAGGGTCAGAGCTAAAAAGTCAAAAGCACATCTGCCAGCTGTCACCAACTTAGCCCGAGGTATCTCAAGAAGATTGCTTTACAAGATTGCAAAAGCCAAGTGGAATGTTTCACAGAAACTCTTTTTTTAAAGTAAATGGTGCTATTGCCAAAAAGACATTTACGTGCGATAGAGAGAACGTAAGACGTTCTTGTACGGGGAGCCAATGGAGGTCACTCCTGTGAAGTGTGCCCTGCGGCTGATATTGGAGACAATGCAAACTGCGCTGTTCTGTCAAACTTGTAGGTTTGCCAGGTATTTCTGTGTGGCTCCCAAAATAAGACTTCCGCAATAGTCAATATTTGCTCATATAATGGATTGAGCCACAATAGCACAGAGCTCGTTCGATAAGAAAGGTTTAATCCTACATAATAACTTTAGGTAAAAGGATGCTGTGGAGATGATGAAAGTGACTTGATCTCGCATAAAGAGGGAAGAGTCAATGATGATCCCAAGGGTTTTTAACTTAGAAAGAACTGGGATGAGACAACCTGCGATGGTAACATTTTATATCCCTGTACTTTTTTTGCAAACTATACCTAAGTAAGAAACAATAACCAAGAATCTTTCTATTGTAAATATGTATATTGCTGCCACAAATGTATCTGTATATATCTGTATCTGATGTCCTCATCATATGTAACTATGTAACCTGTACTGCGGCCAGATGCCTACGGGCCGGTGCGCACTATAAATGAATAAACAATTACAATTACAATTACAATCAGACAATCTGCTTAGATTTTGCTGAGTTCAGACTAACAATAACTCTGTTTTGAGTCATTAAGTGCCAGGGAGTTGCGAGCCATCCAACATTGTATGAGGCTACAATCCTAATTTACTCTCGGTGGTGTAATCCCTAGTGAACTGAATTATAATCTGCGTATCATCAGCATAATTATTGTACAATACGCCATGCTCATCTAAGATGTCAAAAAGAGGTTTCATAAATAAGTTAAAAATAGTGGGTGAAAGGAATGTGCTCTGAGGAACCCCACAAAGAAGCATCACAGGGGGAGCACTGTGGGGATGATGAAATACTCTTGCCCCGCGATCAGAGAGAAAAGATCAAATCCAATCTGCTGATTTAGACATAAAGTATGCAATCGACTGCACTCTGTCATGTAAATATTAAAATCAGAGGTGGAATTAGCATGTAATGGTTGGCCCAGGGAAGAGGTGAGTGGGGAGCTTAAGGGATATTAGAGAATCAAGAATGAAATGGGGATGGAATGCAACTCGTTGATTAGGGTACATCAAAGAGTAGTACCAGAGAGCATGAGAGAAGCAGTCATGGAAATTGCACATGAAGGGCATTTGGGTCTGTGTAAAATCAAGGGTCTGTTTCGGGAAGATTATTGGTGTAATGGAATGGATGCGGATATCATGAGAAAGTTGGGGGAATGTGAAAGTTGTAGAGCTAGTGATAAAGTACCCCCATGAGCGAGGTTGCAGGACCAGAGACAGTCTGGGATGTGGTCGAGGTAGGCATATTAGGGATATGGAGTGTGAGAGGAGAGCAAGGAAGTTATAGTATTCTGGTGGTTGACATGTTGTCAAAATCGCAAGGGCAGAGTGTGTGATCAGGCACATCAGTGAAAGGAAAACTGTGAAAGGTGATTTTGGATTATGGTCTGCAATTTCCATCCAGAGAATTTGACATGTTTTTGGAGGAGAATGGAATAAGACAGGTGACAACTGCATTGTATTACCCCAAGGGTAATGCAGTAGTTGAACGATTTAATAGGACACTGATAGATGTGGTCAGAATAGCTACAGCTACGGGCGGTGACTGGAATAGAGTGGTGCTGAAAAGGGTTTTCCAGTATAGGATGACTCCCCATGACACAATAGAGATATCGTAATTTGAAAGTTATGTCCAGAATGGTTAATGAGGGCTGGTCTAATTGAAGTGGATGACACTGAGATGAGGGGGAGAATGAGGACAAACAGTTTAAAATAAAACAAGAGATGTCATAGGTTGAATTATTTGAGGGTGGTGCACATGCCATGAGGGATGGTGGTGTAAATAAAATTGGAAAGAAGTGTGCAGAAGGTCTGTCTAAGTATTCGAGAGAGATAGCAGTGGAAGAGGATTTGGGAAATTCGATGGAAATGGAAAATGGTGAGATTTGCAACAAAGAGAGGGTGGTGAGGGTGCCAGGAGTGGTGTGGGGAATGAGAAGTGGAAGAGCGAGGGTATAAGTAAAATGTTCAAACAATGCAGTGTAGGGGAGGAGCTGTGTTGTATATATTAGGGTTGTATATATATGCAGTGTTATAATGAATACTGGCCCATCATTGACAACTGCTAGAAACTGAAGGGGAATACTCCTACGGGGTGTGGAATGTTCAGACAGAGAGAATGCTTGTGCTGAAAGAGAAGGGGGTAGGAGAAAGCAGCAAAGGAGTGGGAGGAGTTGTGGCTGAGGCTGCTGCTGTAAGCTTTGGACTGGTATAAAGATATTTGATGATTTACAGGTCTCAGCAACTTAATAGGTAACCTTTTAACTTGACTAAAAGGGGGCTTGTTATCCATAATTGAAGATCTTTTTTGGGGGGACGGTGATATATGTAGTATCAGTGAAGTGTGTGGTGTAAGAGCATGGTCTATAGCAGCATGTGATGAAAGTGTATGTGTCATAAACTGCGTGTTGTGTGCATTGTAAAGCCTGTCCATAGGAGTATGTGTTGTACTAGCGTGTGTTGGAACAGTGTTTCATAACAGTGTGTGCTGTAAGAGTGTGTGTCACAGGAGTGTGTCATAGAAGTGTGTGTCGTAGGATCACGTGTCACAGGAGCGCATGCATTAGGAGTGATTGTCATAGAAGCGCATGCCATAGAAGCATGTGTCATAAGAGTGTGACTTCGGAGGGACTGCCATAGGATTATGTGTCGTATGAGTGTGTGTCATAAGATTGCATGTCATTAGGCTGTGTGAGTGTATGGTGTATAACTATCATATAAGTGGTAACAAGTAAAAAATGGATATGTCCTATATGCCTCCTATACATATGAAAACTTGCATTAAAGTCAGGTAAGACTTTGTGAGGTTTCAATATGGACAAGAGGCATATGTTAGTTTTACAGTTCGTACATGTACGCAATTTACACCTCCTGAAAACTGACATCAGAGTTTGTCCTGACTTTTATGTGAGTTTTCAGATGTATATTAGTGTAGATATACTAAATGTTAATCCCCCACACGTACATGGAGAGTGTGTTTATAACATTTAGATTTATTCTGTTCATGCATTCTCTGCCTCCTTTGCGTTTGAAAGCTCACATTAAAGTGAAGTCTAATTTTGATGAGAGTTTTCAATACGTACAAGAGGCGTGTAGGAGTTTTACATTTCACACTTGTATGCAATTTATCACCTTTAGCTTTGATGTGAGTTTTCAGATATAGGGCCTCATTACGAGGAGAGCGGTAAGGGGTTAATGGTGCTGGTAAAGGTGTCGGCGCCGTTAACCCCTTACCGCCCTATTACGAGGTCTGCTCTGGACGCCTGGTTTTACCAGACGTCCTTTGCGGGTCCTGCGAGCGGCCCAGCATGCTAACAACGGGGCCCTATGGGGGCTCGAATGGGAATAGGGATGTACCGGGTCCGGGTTCCCTGGATGGGGAAATACCGGGCCCTCCAAGGTCGGAATGGCCCGGTATTTCCCCAGTCAGGGAACCCGGACCCAGACCCGAGTTTGGAGGCAGCCATGCCCTTATTACAGCCAGAAGTTCATACAACACATAGCATTAGAAACTATTGCCCTCACTTATAGCTAAAGGAAAATATACCTTTCAAGGACAATCTCACGCTACACCCTTCAAAGATTAACATAAATAATCTACTGCGTTTTAGGACCTACTCCTACTTCATGGTTATCTCCAGTCTCTATCTAGAGACAGCTGGCGTTGGGTAAGATTTAACTGATTCAGGAAGCTTAGGGAGGCCATTATAATGGCTATTGATGATCCCAAGTGGATCATATGTGTCCCTTATTCAGGGCATGGCTGCCTCCAAACTCGTAATGAGGCCCATAGTGGTGTGATACATGAACTGTGACACTCATAAGCCTCTTTGCACAGTTCATATCAAAGATGCAAATTTATTATCCAAAAAAAAGTTTGTCACAGGCTCCCCCAAACTGGACATTTTGGGAAAAATTTGTTAAAAGATGAAAACGTAATTAAGAAAACAAAATTATGCAGTTTTCGTCATGCTCCCATTCATTTTCCATTGAGAAAAAGTGCATTTTGTGAATAGCCATTCTGCTGGTTCAGACCAAACAAAAAAACAACTTGGGCACAAAACACTAACTTAATTTATTTGACTGGTTTGGGGTAAATGCATCCAGTAGCTTTTGAAATATTGAACAGAGAAGGTGGGGCTCCCTACTACTAAAGTTTTTTTTATATATCTTGCATTATGCTTTGCAGCAGAGAGGCTGAGAGGCTTTTCAGAAATGAAAACCTGCCATGTATTCCCAAAAATCTATTGCTAATAACCTTTGTCACGATGGATGGATTTTGATGAATCTTTCCCCAGAAATGTTTGTCATGGACCCTTCTTCAAACTGGACATTTGGGGAAGGATTTGTTAAAAATGAAAAAAAGTTATTAAGTAAACAAAAAAACACAGTTTTCGGCCCGCTCCCATTCATTTTCCCATAGGTAAAAAGTGCAGATCTTTTTGCACAGGAACATAATCTTTTATGAACGTTGCGGTTTTTGATTGCTGTTCACACGTTTTATTAGTGCTGAATCTTTCTATCTATTGCATGTCCTGTGTTCTTTCCACAGGGGTAGATTGCTGTAGTGTTTTTCTATTTAGTTAGTTTTGCATATGCTATGTCTAATTAAACTATACATATTTTTGTAGAATCTTGATTGGACATTCCTTTATTTTGTACTGTTGTACTTTGCTGTTTGGGTTGCTACTGGTTCCCTTCCACACCCCTCTTGAGAGTATACCATTCCATCGGCCCACGTTACCAAAAAAGGCAAAGGAGCTATATCACTTGACTGTGCCTGTTTCACCTTTATGACTGGGATCTCCCTTGTTTTGTGAAAGTGTGAGGGCTGACTAGGGGTTTAGGCACTACTCATCCTTGTACTCCTGCGCAGCAGAAGTCATTTTCTTACACAGAACAAAAGCAGAAGCAATCACAACCTTCACACCACCCACAGAAGTTTCAGAATTGGACAAGTCTGCCAGGAAAAGGGCAGGCCACAAACAGCTCAGTCTATACCACAATACATAACTTTTCAACAGAGAATAAATTACCTATGGAAGCAATTATACCAGACGAGCAACTATTCACATTATTTTGTGAAGAATAAAGAATTAAAGTAATTCATTTGCAGTACAATGAAGCCCAATGTCGCACAGATATGATGTAAGTGTACAATTACCGGTACCGTAGTTCCCGGACCGCCATAGTATGAGTTGTATTGACGGGTGCCGAATTGCATGCAGGTCGGACCTGGCAGGCAGTGCGCCACCCGCAAGCACAACTCGTCAGATGCACCGGCACCGCATCCGAGCTCCCCATTCCCATTGAGCCCTTTGGGGCTCAATGGGAATGGGGAGTTCCACATTACTGGTACCCGCGAAAGGGCAATTAACGGGTCCGCCAAGGTCCGCATGACCCGGTAATTGCCCATTCGGGGGTGCCGGTAAAATCATGGGTTTGGCGGCAGCCGGCTGCCGCCAAACTCGTAATGAGGCCCAACTGACCAGTACATGCTACTAAAATGCAATACCTTGCAAGCTTGAAAAGAAAAGAAACAAGTGCCAGGCTGAAGTATCTTCTAGCTCAGTGTTTATGTCCCCACCTACTTGCCACATTGGCCACAGTTTGCCTTCCCCCCACCAATCCCTCCCATGCCAGCGGAAAAAACAAAAAAGGAATATTATTGGAAGTGCTTCTAAATGAGATGAATGAATTGCTACCTGATTCTTGTTGTTAAAGATATTTTCAATGCACACTTTTCAGCGGGGTCTGAATATATAATATAATGTGTGCTCTTTTTTCTCTGGAAACCAATATCCATCACAGCCTCAGATTTATATCTGCAGGGAGAATAAATATTGACAAGTTCAAGTGGAATCAGGAAATGACCAAAAAATATGAAAGAAGACAAAGGAAACTAAAAACATAGCCCTCAAGCCCAAATCATGCATGGAAGAGTAATAGCTAAATTCAAAGGTGGAAGAGCTAGACTGTCGCCCTGTGTCCTCTAGTCCCTGGAGAGACATCACCTGGATTATTTCTGCCTCTGAAGCTGTTTGTGGTGGCACCTTGGTACTAGTTCTATCAAAGTTAAGGCCTAAAATCATGTTAATATTGCCGGCTAAGATCAAATCTGTGTCCTAATTTTCGGTACATTTACCAGCTAAATTTAGAAAAAAAACTGGGAACATCTATATTCGAACTGTATATGTTAACAAGGGTTATCCTATTGTGGTGGTATGCACCCTTTGGCTCTTCAAATGTTTTGCACTAAAACTCCTTTTAGCCAAAGCCAAAAAAGTTGATGGTGATTGACCATGAGAGTGAATGCCAGGTATATTTGCCCTGGCCCTCGGGCTGGCCATTGTAACCGGGCCACTAAATACCTTCTTTTCCGGTCCAGCTGCATATAAGGAGAAGGACTGCTATCATGAGTTCTATCTAGAAATTATTGCATAACACATTGTTGACATTTTGTCAAGGGAGAAGATCTTTATTTTATTGTAACATAGCCAAGGTCAGGATATTACGATAGTAGAAGTTTGCAAAAGACATCCCATGAAGTGTTTACCTAAGTGTCTGTAGTCTCCTCAGTCACTCTGCGCTCAAAGTGCTCTCCTCAGATTGTATGCCTTCGGGCTCCACTGCAGAAGAGGCGTGCCTCTGAGGAAGGCGACACTGAACTGATCCATATCATCAACGCAGATGCGTGAATTGTTGAGCTAAGTATCCCCAGTTTTCGCAATCTCTCTACACTCCCTGTGCTCTCCTCAGATTGACTGCCATCTAGGTCTACTGCAGAGTAGGCGTACCTCTGAGGACACCAACATCAGATGGCTCCATATCATCGGCATGGATGCACAAAGCGCTGCACAAAGTGTTGAGATAAGTGTCCGCAGTCTCAGCAGTCTCAGCAGTCTACGTGGTCCAGGGAATATGTGAGTAATATCACCTGAGAAAGTTTATCTATAGTTTTTTATTCTAACCACTATTGCATGTTCTGCAACCTAAATGGATTTGGATGAGTATATTCTGCACTGCTGTTCTGCTAAGGAAGCCATGCAAGATTCCATGGTAGCCAGCTCTGTTTATCTACTGGACAAGGTGTTTTCTTTGACTCAAGTGTCACAAATGGCTAATAATGCAGATTTTAATATTATTAGAGTGTAAGATAAGGATGCTGAGACTCAGTCTACTATAGTCCAAAATCATAAGGAAGCTGGGTCTCCAACTGCTACAGTCAAATGTTAATATAAATGACTTTGTAATTCACTGCACGGAATTCTAAATCCTCACATTAATTTGAAAACGGGTTTTATTTATTGAGCATTTGTAAGGTGTCTATACACAAGCGGTTGTACTGTTTGAAGACCTGCCTCTCTTTCCCAATCCCCATGTTTGTCTATTTTAACTTTGAAAGTGGATTTTGCCGGTGGCTCCTCTCTTTTGCAGCTTTCTTTGAGTTTGAAACAAGAGGCACATGGAACGGAGGTTGATACAGTATCTGCTGGTCTAATTACTGCTTTTGGAAACCCACATTCACATGATTGCAACATTTGCCTAAAACCAGCAGCCAGTTCTATAATCTTAGACAATAAGCTTGAGTTAGTGAGTTCACTTTTAGAATTTGCTACTCCTTCACCCTCGCAATGGGGGTGCTACACACTGTATTACCATTGCTGGTTAAATTTTATGATGTTTTGCTGGGCGATGTCCGTTCTAATACCTCTTTATTGGGAATCTTACAACAATTGGTATTGACTTTAAAAAGTCGGTGCTGAATAGATCAAGTGAGAATAAAAGGAGATATGATATGGATCACATCATTAAAAGGAGGAGCGGCCATCACTAAACGTCTCAGGATATAGTTGTGAATGACAGTAATCAATTAAATGCATTATCTTACTTAACTTTGAATGAAAAGTTAATAAACTCTGCTGACAATTCTTATCGATCTGATTGCCTGAGATCCACAACTGAACCAGCTAATAATGTTGTGAGGCCAAGCCATTATATAAGAAGTTGGGTGTTTGGAATAAGAATGAGAAGCTTATTAAATATTGTTGATCTAATAAGAATCAGCGGGAAGCTATTATCTGTGAATTGAGCAGTCTAGCTAATTGCGAATGAAAAAACGTATTTTGATCTAATCCCACACTCCTGCCAGGCTACGCATCATAACACAAATGACATGAATCCATGAAAAAAAGGCAATGGTTCTAGGTGCTACTGATATAAGATATTTTATGAACCCACAGGCTGTATACAAAAGCAAAGCACAGAGGGTTATGAAGTTATCAAACGGTTAGTCGAATTCTAGGGTGGAATTAGTTTCTAAGGCCGAAGTTCAACAATCTGGTGGTAGGTAGGTAGTCTTGGTTTGGCGTAAATGGTGGAGGTTTCTAAGAGAGCCATATGTTCTGTGGACAGAGTTTTCTCTTGATTTTCTGGAGCATACTGTTGAAACGGAAAACTAATCCAACAAAAATGAAATAGAACCTGGGCATCGGGAGTGTGATTTGCTCTAAATGCTTTAAGTCTGTTGATTCCCAATGTTACTGCTATTCGATCCTTGGATGATTAGAGCAAGATGGTTAAAATTAAGCATGGTCCTTTGCACTGAATTATTCCTAGCATCTAGGATATTCGCTTGTACTGACTATGGAATTGTGTTTTGAAGACTCTTCATTTCCATTGAATTGTCAAATGATCCTTTAAATATTCTCACAAATACATTCTCCTAGTCTGATTTCCATCCACAATATTAATCAAGCTGAATTCCTAGATACTGAGATTTTAAATGTGTTGAATTTACATCTAAACCACTAGCTATTGTGGAGCAGCTGATGTCTCAAAGGGATCCCCTATGAGTGATGTGTTTTAATGTTTGCATTTTACAGACTCAGATAAGAAGGATTTAGTTTGTTACAAATAGTGTAGAGAATGATCATCCTCCTATAAAGTTAGATATCTCTTACCATATTTGGAGCCAGGACAATTTGATAATTCAATGCAAGGGAACTAATTGGCAGGTAGGTCTCTGTGTTTTCAAAGATTACAATCGTCTAGTAGTCGATTAGCCACTGATCGTTCTTTGTTACTCTCAGCTTTACAAGTTACTTCTCAAAATGGATTCTGATGACTATGTTAATGGTTTGAAAATACTTTACTGGAACTCTCGAGGCCACAATAGTTATGAATACAAGGGTACTTGACTTTATGGTGGATTATGATTTTATTTGTGTTCAAGAGATTTGGTTTATGATTTATCCTCAATCCTATTGGTTTTACATATGCTTTTTAAAGAGCCTATCAAAGCTACTAGTGAATCGTCCTTTTGGAGGTCTCTTAATTCTACCAAGAAATATGTTACCGTCACTGTCAAGATGGTGCCTAAACTGATCTCTCATCTACTTGTGCTTTTTTACCTAATGGTGTCTGCCTTTTATATCAAGAGTATTGGTTGATACTAAGGGCCTGATTCACAGAAGCAGTTCATAATGACACAATCCCATTGGAAAACACTGTGTCAATTAGGCCCTAAGTGTTCATTGCCACTTACATAGGAGTGGTTGGTACAGCAGATTCTGGCCTATGCCACTGAAAGTTTTACATTTTGATCTGAGACATTGGGTCATTTTAACTTTTTGTTGCATGGGGATTTTAATGGTGTCTGTCCTGATATGATTGATTTTGAGGATGATCTGTTTGACAGATCTCAACATCTTCCCTCAATAAGAAGTGTGACTGATTTTTTTTTATTTTAGCAACATGGGGTTCAGTTATGTTTAGTGAACGGGTAACTGGACATATTCCATGAAAACCTACTTGGTTAAATGATAAATCATGTTCCTTTTTAAATTATATATATGTTTCAACTTCTCTTGTACGGTTATAAGTACAAATGCCAGTGGTCTCACATTTATTTATACAATTTTCTGCAGAGTAGTACTGGCCTTCACTTATAGGCCCCTATTGGTAATTTGTCTATAAATCAGAGACATGATTCATGTTAGATGGCCTAGGAAAATTATGATGGCTTTTACTTGTTATAGCAAAATATGATACAATCTCAGTCGTGGGTAATGCCTTCTCAATTCTCTGAAACATTTTGAAGAGCAGAGTCATTATTTTCAATATATTGTCTCTAATGGCTATTGATGATCCCAAGTGGATCATATGCCATAATATTTCCCCAAAGAGTGCCTCTTTCACATTAGTCAAATGTTCCTAAATGTGTCTCGCATGACCAGAAGCTTGTGTTTAGGCAAGAACTTCAGACATTATTCTTCAAAGATGAATTAAACTGGGAAGAATATAAATTACAAAAACTATAATATAAAAATTGGCATATTGCCTACAGAAACATGGCATTATTACTAAATGGAAAAGAATGCTTTCAGCGGAAAATAATAAAGACACTTTAACATTCTGGACTCTTGTATCTGAGAACCTAGCTAATCAAATGTTCTCCCAATGTAATCCTATTTTAGAAATGGTCTCCATACAATATTGAAAAGACTTCTATAATTCCATAGCCCTGCCTTAACCTTATGATAATATTGTGAGTATTCCTAGACCAACATCTGGAAGCTGGAAAATCATGTTTTCTTTCTGGACATTTCTAATATTATAAAGACATTAAAATGTTTTCATTCACTGGGACCGGACCGTTTCTTTAATGTAGTACTTGAAGCTGATTCTGAATTTTGGGCTTGCATCTTATTTATATTATTCTTAAATATGACATCTACTCTTTGTTTGCTGAATACCTGGTTCAACTCTTACATCATCTTTAAGGAGGGCTGCAGGGCATCGCTCAGCAATTACAGACCCATAGCTTTGTTAGATACCACCAGCAAGGTTTTCAGTCCTATCTTATTAACTGAATTCGAGCAATGTATACAGGATAATGACATTTTGCCCATTTGTCAAATTGGATTTCACTCACGGATTTATACCACAAATAACGTTTTTGAACTTTATCTTTTTTTATTGTGTTATGCTTAAAAATATAAACCTTTCAGAACAATTAATCATTACTTATATCTTTACAATTCATTATACAAAACATATTTCCTAAAACATCAAGAAAGCATCATGCTCCATAAACCTTAATGATATCATCGTCAGGTGATGTAAAGACAAGAAACTGTCATAGTAAGATCATAAAACCAACTTCCATCCCTATAAAAACATCTACGGACGCCCCAACCTTCTGTATCTCAATCGAAAATAAGAAATATTACTAAATTATCAGCAAAGCAGCATACACACATTAAAATGTCTAAATTCTTACAGCCAGAGGTTCATGCAACACATAGCATTAGAAACTATTGCCCTCACTTATAGCTAAATGAAAATATACCTTTCAAGGACAATCTCAAGCTACACCCTTCAAAGATTAACATAAATAATCTACTGCGTTTTAGGACCTACTCCTACTTCATGGTTATCTCCAGTCTCTATCTAGAGACAGCTGGCGTTGGGTAAGATTTAACTGATTCAGGAAGCTTAGGGAGGCCATTATAATGGCTATTGGTGATCCCAAGTGGATCATATGCCATAATATTTCCCCATTGAGTATTCAAATGTCCCGCCAAGCCTTTCCAAAGAACTGCTGCCTCATATCCTTGTACTCGACGCAGTCACAGAAAATGTATCGCAATGTTTTCACTGAATCAGGCAATTTGCAAAATCTGCACGCTGCGGTAGGATGCTTATCCTTATACCTAATATGTAAAATGCCTCGAGTTAAAATCAAATTCAACCTGAGATGGAGAAATTTTTGATGCCAGTACATATTAGGGAATTTCTTCAAATATGGTGGGAGAGAACCCCATTTCCAATGCTCTAAAAGCAAATCCTTCTATCCCCTACACGTTTCAATAGTACACCGTGTCAAAATCCAGTCAGCCTCCCATAACATTGATTTTACCTTCTCAGGGCACTGAATTAATTTGTCATGATTACAGCCAAAAGTTAATTACATCTACTTCTCAAGTTAAAAAAATCATTATTCTTGCTTAAGTGAAGTCAGGCGGTTCTAAAAATAAGGAACCATAGGGAGTTGCTAACATTTTTCAAAAGCGAAGCAAGGCGCACAAAATGTATCTTGCTTTTAGAAGGATCAGCCCCAACTCAGACCTAATTACTGCCCTCGGAACACTCTGGGGCAAATGTGGACGTCCCTCCATATCTAGCCTCATAACCTTCCATCACCTTCTATTCCAACCAGAGGATTGTTTCAAGGCTGTAAATAAATGTGGGTATTATTTTCACAGTATAGTATTTTATTACAGGGTCTACGAAAAACCAACCATACTTATAAAGAATCTTTCGTATTTTGGGGTGCATTATTTCAATTTTGGTTCTCAAGTAGGTATACAGGGCCTTCTTTTTCGGAAACGTAAAAATGGGAATTCCCATGTATAGGATATAATCAACAGTGTTGAACTTTTTAAAGGTTTATGAGATCGGGAGAATATTAAATTTTTTGTTTTCTTTGTCTTAATGACTAGGTCATTTTGCAAGGCATACCTCTTAAGGCCATTCAAAGTCTTTGGACACCCAGTTGCGTGAAATCCATAAGAAGGACGTCATCCGTATAAGCAAGCCACTTTAAATGTTGCTCACACAGTTTGGAGATGCTAGAGCGCAATTCTCAAGACTCTCCCCAATGTCTGATATAAATATATGAAACAGTGGATTTCTTTGAAAAGCGCTCCATTAAGATCTAGATGAACCCTCAGTGTTTTATTGGAATATAGATGCACCAACATACTCCAAGCCCCTGTGGAAGATTCCACTTCTCTAACTTTCCCCTAATTAACAACATTAAACGCCAAGGAGAAATCCACAAAACAAAGGAATATACTGAGTACGTTAGGAAGGCATGCCTTATTCTGGAACAAATTTAAAATTAAGTCATTCAGGTTTGTACCAATAGATTTTCTGAAGCCTGACTGAAACTTGTTCATATGACCAGTCTCAATAGCCCATTTTACAAGATACGTTAAAATTAAAGTGCATAAAATGTTATTTTCCACATCCAACAAGGTGATTGGCAATAATTTATGGGTTTGTTTCTGTTACCTTTTTTAAATATCGGTACTACATATGAGAGGGACCAGGTTGGAGGCGTTTTTCTATATTTGATAATATTTGTGAAGAGGGCAAAGAGAACCTTTGTCCATAGATCTGGCTTCCTTTTTAGAATTGCATTCGAGAGGCCATTCAGACCCACTGCATGGGAGCTGCTAGACTTTTTAATTGCCCCCAATACATCATCTTGGTAAAAAATAAGAACCCATATTGTGCCATTCTCCATGTTGACCCTTCCATCTGATGTACCCTTTTCCACATAAATATTTGGAAAGTGCATAACCCAGACATCCTCTGATATAGGATGAATCTGATCCATAGCCTGGTCACCTACCAACCCGTGGATTAGTGACCAAAACTGCCCCTCTTGTTTCCTAAACAACATTTAACTTAATATGTTAAAGCATGACATTTTGATAAACCAAGATAATCCTATTTTTTAACCTTTGCTTGATTTTACAACAGAATTCAGTAAAGTGGACCATAACAGGTTGTGGTATAATATTTCCTTGTGGGGGATCCCTGAAAGGATATTGAAATTGCATATGCTTAGATATCATAGTAATACAGTGCAAATATGGCTGAACTCGGAAGGTTTCTTTTGACTCTTATAACTACTTTGAAAAGGATTGAAACATGGTTGCTTATTGGCCCATTTAATGTTTGATTTCTGTTTGACTGGTTTAGCGATTAGCAAGCGGAAAAAAGTAACAACTTCTCAGTGAGACATGGTGCTTTCAGGTACTTATGTTTAGCTTTTGCCAACGATTTGATAATTATGGATGGAACTCATATAGTTCTCCAATGAAGCTTACAGCATATTTGGAAATATTTTGTAAATTATGGTCTACATATTAATTCCACAAAATCTTGCATTATGCAATTTTCAAGGAGATTGTCAAGTAATAAACCTTTTATACGGCATCTGAAGGGATTCCCTCTTTTGGTCCAAAAACACGTGACTTATTTGCGCTTCAATATAACCTGTTCTCTGTCTAATTCAGGCTGATATAAAACCAAAACAAACAAACTTCTTCCTTTAATAATAAAACAAAAAAATGTGAATTTCTTATAACGTGGTTATTCATTATCCCCAATAGTACAGCTTTGTAGGCACAAGATTATTCCTGCACTCCTCTATGATATTGGCATGATATCTCTGTAACTGGACACATTTAGAGAATAGTGTTGTGATGGCAGCAGCTAATTAATTGTTCACGGTATGCAAGATTATGAAGCCCAATTTGGTTTTAATCATGAAGAAATGAAAGGTTACTCTTATGCTGGTTTAAAAAAGGGAAGTCTCCCGTTATGATTGGCTTAACATCTATAAATATCCAGAGGAAAAACCATCCTTTGTGGAGTTTATACATTGTTTCTCTAATTTGTGCACTATGCAGTGGTACTTAAAGCAATTTCCCTCCAGATTTTATATGAGACAATAAATCATATTTCATTTTATTTTGATGCTTACAAATTAAATGATGAGAGTTCGGCAGTGTCTTCCCAGATGACTGGCATATGTAATTTCTACAAGACACTTGAATGGATTGCAATTCTTAAACATTTAGGTATTTTTGGGGGGAAATTCTCCATGATCTAAGCTACTTACGTCTCTTTGTCTATAACTCATCAATGTGGGAAACGAATGAATGTTTTGATAGATTGATAGATTGCTGTTAGGCAGACAGATTCCGCTTATTTTAGCACTTGCACGATCCGAATGACACAATGACACAAGGCCTTGCAGGATCGTTTGTCTTGTGTTCCTATGTCTTCCCTCCCTTGTCTTGTGGCGCTTATAAACACTTGTGTACGATGTTTGAAACAAGAATGATGTGCTAACGAAACCAACAGTGCACATAATTCCCCCAAACTAAAAAATGACATTTACAAACACTATAGAGGGAAAAAGATACGCGTAGGGCGGCGGCCAGGCGATGGAGTGACCATCACAATACATTTTGAAAAATATTTCCAGACCTCATGCAAATGATTGAAGGCTCAGTAACTTCCCCCTGAGATACTGAAAGCTTGCATGTACTTTAATTATCAGTGCAAGGGTTGCATATCCTGTTGGGCAAATGTGTAGGTGTCTCTCGTTCCCGCGTAGTGTCTCAGGCAGCCGGAGGCCTGGCGCTGTGGACAGGAAGCAGCGTCGTGTGTCAGGGAATTCATGGGCCATAATAACGGGGCATTCGTTCTTTGAGTCTGGTAGTAAAGCTCGTGTTGGGAATCACCTTGACCGGAGACTAGCAGGTGTGAGAGATAGGCCCCTTCACAAGGGGACAATGGAATATGGTATTGTCACTGTGAATGGAGTGGAGCATTCATTCTGACAGGGCAGGTTTCTGAACTGATGGAGGAGGCATTCTGGTTCTGAACATAGCATTTTTCCAAACTAGTAACAGACATGGTGGGGGAGGGGGCAAAGTTAATTCTGAAGAGGATTGGTAACCGTGGTGGTAAGAGTGTTTACCGCCACTTATACCGATCTGCCTCATGTTGCTACATTTGGCAGGCAGAGTTGGGGAGTGGAGTGGACATACAATCCTCAATGAAAATGACCCCCATGTAATGGTGGACGTATGGTGGAGTGGTTAGTGCACAGGCCTGTTTCTATTCTTTCTCCTCTCGCATGACATATGAAATATTTCCAGGAAAGGCCTTTTATGTAAAAATCATCATCATGTGGTTTGTAAACCACAGGGTTTGGGGGACTTGCCCCACTATTCTTGCATTTTTTTTAATGGATCGCTTCCTGCTGTCCATAGTCCTACTTGAAGCAAGTGGTTTTTAAGGATGTCACCAACTGTGGCTTTATCCCCCAGACCTTGTCCTAATACTGAATATAGTGCGGCTTCTGTCTGCGTCAAGGTGCACAAACAAGGTGGGACCTGGGAGTGTCTCCCTAACGGCCTATATCCTGCGTCAAGGTGTTCATTGATTCTCTCTCGGCAGGCCCCAACATTTGAAACATTTGAAAATGTGCTCAATTAAACCAACACAAAAGTTATGTAGTCTGCCACGTTCACATTCCCTGGAACAAATGCAAATCTCAGCCCTGCTTTTTAGTTTTGCTGGATTGGAGGTGCTCTAGCATCACCTATAAGCCACAGCCACCTGCTTTAGAGTGCAGCTAGGAGGGAGATGGCATGAGAGGAGGGACACACAGCCTGTGAGGGTTGTTTCAGAATGGTTAATCAAAGAAGCATTTAGAAAGCCAACAGGCTTTGCTTGTGTGTAGACATTAGGCTGGCATTTCCCAGCTGCACAGTCTATTGGGCCATGGGCAACAGGACCCCGGAGAGTCTGCAGCTAGTTTAGACTAAGAAGAAAAAAGATTCAGGTCCACCTAAAGCCCCCAAAGGCAGGAACGGTCGAGGTATCGCGTTTCTGAACTGCACAAACCTGGACACTTAATGCAGAGACTGGGGCGGCCTAGAGATGCCCACTGCTGAAGAGACACTGAGAAAAGGGAAGGCTCCTGATGACCTGCGCGTCCAGGAGGGAAGCATTGTGACCTTGTAAAAGATCCTTTAATAAAGATAGTGACCTCTGAGATATGCTCTTGGAGTCCTACTTAACCCAGGTGGAACCCTGTGCACAGCATCTTGAGATCTCCTGCAACTAGTTCTTCATCAAAACGTCAATTCACAAGAATGTTCAAAGTCACCCAAGAGCAACTGGTGGCACTGCTTTCGCCCAAAGCAGCACAATTATTCAAAGGTAGAACCTTGCATTAAAGAAAGCGCAATTGCATTTTATTTTCAGGAGACTATCTTGCACTCGGGAGCCATCCTTTGCAATCTGTGCCTCTCCTTTTCCAGTGGATGGTTCCGCCCAGTGCCTCCCAGGTTCCTCCCAGTGGCTCTCCTTTCCAGCAGCTGATTCCGCCCAGTGCCTCCCAGGTTCCTCCCAGTGGCTCTCCTTTCCAGCGGCTGATTCCGCCCAGTGCCTTCCAGGTTCCTCCCAGTGGCTCTCCTTTCCAGCGGCTGATTCCGCCCAGTGCCTCCCAGGTTCCTCCCAGTGCCTCTCCTTTTCCAGCGGCTGATTCCGCCCAGTGTCTCCCAGGTTCCTCCCAGTGCCTCTCCTTTTCCAGCGGCTGGTTCCGCCCAGTGCCTTCCAGGTTCCTCCCAGTGGCTCTCCTTTCCAGCGGCTGGTTCCGCCCAGTGCCTCCCAGGTTCCTCCCAGTGGCTCTCCTTTCCACCTTTCCGCCCAGTGCCTTCCAGGTTCCTCCCAGTGGCTCTCCTTTCCAGCAGCTGATTCCGACCAGTGCCTTCCAGGTTCCTCCCAGTGGCTCTCCTTTCCAGCAGCTGATTCCGCCCAGTGCCTTCCAGGTTCCTCCCAGTGGCTCTCCTTTCCAGCAGCTGATTCCGCCCAGTGCCTTCCAGGTTCCTCCCAGTGGCTCTCCTTTCCAGCGGCTGATTCCGCCCAGTGCCTCCCAGGTTCCTCCCAGTGCCTCTCCTTTTCCAGCGGCTGATTCCGCCCAGTGCCTCCAAGGTTCCTCCCAGTGGCTCTCCTTTCCAGCGGCTGGTTCCGCCCAGTGCCTTCCAGGTTCCTCCCAGTGGCTCTCCTTTCCAGCAGCTGATTCCGCCCAGTGCCTCCCAGGTTCCTCACAGTGGCTCTCCTTTCCAGCAGCTGATTCCGCCCAGTGCCTCCCAGGTTCCTCCCAGTGCCTCTCCTTTTCCAGCGGCTGATTCCGCCCAGTGCCTCCCAGGTTCCTCCCACTGGCTCTCCTTTCCAGCGGCTGGTTCCGCCCAGTGCCTTCCAGGTTCCTCCCAGTGGCTCTCCTTTCCAGCGGCTGATTCCGCCCAGTGCCTCCCCGGTTCCTCCCAGTGGCTCTCCTTTCCAGCAGCTGATTCCGCCCAGTGCCTCCCAGGTTCCTCCCAGTGGCTCTCCTTTCCAGCAGCTGATTCCGCCCAGTGCCTTCCAGGTTCCTCCCAGTGGCTCTCCTTTCCAGCGGCTGATTCCGCCCAGTGCCTCCCAGGTTCCTCCCAGTGGCTCTCCTTTCCAGCGGCTGGTTCTGCCCAGTGCCTCCCAGGTTCCTCCCAGTGGCTCTCCTTTCCAGCGGCTGATTCCGCCCAGTGCCTCCCAGGTTCCTCCCAGTGGCTCTCCTTTCCACCTTTCCAGCAGCTGATTCCGCCCAGTGCCTTCCAGGTTCCTCCCAGTGGCTCTCCTTTCCAGCAGCTGATTCCGCCCAGTGCCTTCCAGGTTCCTCCCAGTGGCTCTCCTTTCCAGCAGCTGATTCCGCCCAGTGCCTTCCAGGTTCCTCCCAGTGGCTCTCCTTTCCAGCAGCTGATTCCGCCCAGTGTACACTAACAGAGCAGCAGTTGCACAACTTCTCAGCGCTCGACTCCAGCAGACATCACGATGCCAGGCGCAAGGCACACAACAGTTCTAAGGTTTTCACTACATCTGTTCATTTCTCTCTCTTTGCACGACAAAATGCCCCCCCCCCCCAGGTGCTTCAGAATGTTGGTATGCATGGACACATGGGATTACTCTCTCGTGAAGTTTCAAGGAAGCCATGGATGGCAATATGAGCATCTTAAATGTTGCCCAGAAAAGGCTGTTACGCAAGTCCAAAAAGCAGTCTGCCGTTCCCCAATTGCGGCACCTCTCCTAGAGCGGGGTGTTGATAAAGGCGTTGTGTCAGCTTGTTACACAACTCTTGTTAATGGTCTGTACCATGATGCAATAGCGCTGTTAAATGTGAAAATGAATTTCATTGTACGTTTTGAAAATTGGATCAAATATGTAATAAATATAATGAAGATTTGAGAGTAGTGTGTTTACAGGTTACTCAATATGAAATTCTTCATCCCTGGTGTTGGACTCCGAATAAACTTCATAGACCGGGCAACTTAGGTGCGGATGTGTGATGAGATGTGGAGTGCAAACATCACACATATTCTTTGGTCATGCACTTAAGTGGGGCAATATGAGGACTCCATTCTTATGGCAACCCAAAGCACTTTGAGAATGTCCATAATAGTTACTCCGACTAAATGAGTTATCTAACTTCCGTAATATTTCAAAACATTGGGAAGCGTGACTAGCTGAGGCACTAACAGGAGCAAACACGTGTGTTCCCAGGCTTCAGAGGCCAAAACGGACAGAGTGGGTAGCTGAAATGTCTAAAATAGCTTCTTATGAACGTCTAACACATCACTCACAGGATGCATAAGTCAGATCTTCGAACACATTGGGACATTTTATAGACCGTGTACCTGATACATAAACTGCCCGGCCATTTATAAATATTAGTTTCACTATATTGGCACTCTGAGGTGGTCCTTGGCCTTCTTTCATTCCCTCATGTTCATCTAATTAGGTTTCAGAAAAATAGGACCTTCAGTAGATACTGACATGGGCTTCTGTGGTTTTTTAATTTGTCATCTTTTCTATTATGATTATATGGTCAACTATATTTACTATTTCAATATTGTGGATTATTTCATATATATATATATATATATATATATATATATATATATATATATATATATATATATATATATGGAATAAGAAAAAAAGAATAAGAAAACAATCATTTGACACGGTTAAAATAAATTGCACCTAGGTCACTAAATAATGCACACAGTAAACAAAATGGAACAAAAAATAGGATTAAAATAATAACTATAGTTATACACTCATTGATGCAATGTAGGTACATTGTGGACAATAATATCAATGCATGTACAAATGTATATGTTTAAGTGTATGAGGAAACATGGATTAATATGAAATGCAGTAGTTAAGATTATGGGCCTCATTACACGGAAGGCGGTGAGCCATGGCGCTATTAGCGCCATGGCTCATGCCGGTAAAATACCGGCACCGCCTTGGCGGAAAGGGGATTTACCGCCCCATTCCAAGGTTGGTGGGGCGGTAAATCCCCCTTCCGCCATTGCCCTTCCCCATTCCCATTTCTGCCCCATAGGGCTCTATGGGAATGGGGAAGGCGCTAATTACGGCACTGCAATTTTGCGGTGCCGTAATTAGCTCCGAGGTCCCTTAGCGGGTTGGTTTTTAACGCCTGCAAAAAGCAGGCGTTAAATTCCCCAACCCGCAAAGGGACCTCGTAGTAAGGCGGTAATGGTTAACGGTCACAGTTACCATTAACGGTGGCCGTTAACCATTACCGCCTTCCGTGTAATGAGGCCCATATCTACTTAGAAAAATCGTGAACCTTAATTACATGTTATGTAATTTTATTGTTTTACAATAATTACTTTTTTAGTTCACTTTTTAATACAACGTTAACAGAATGGATTACGGAGTGCATCTAATACCTAATTATAAGGTTTTATGTGAGACTATATCATTATTGTGTTTGTTATTTATAGATGGTTGAATAAAGAACAGATATGTACTTAAAAGTCTACAGGATTGGAAAGCATGTCAAGCATTTTAGTGCGTTGGTTTGTTAACTTTAACCTATTAATATGTAATGAATCATAAACAATGTTATTGAAGAATGTTTTTAAATCTAATTACATTCTTGTATTTTGTATGTTTGATTATACAAATAAATGTAAAGAAATTAAAGCAAGGACCTCTGAAGAGCCATGAGCATCCAGGCTGCACAATGTTTAGCACCTGCATGACTTGACCTATTGGTGGATGTGGGAAGCGAGGAGGCCATGCCTTGTAGCTCATTGGACAGCACATTAATAGGGCTTTGGTTTGCTTTATGGTTATGCCTATGTGATCTCCCTTTATTCATTTAATCTCCATGCATTGCCTGATAATATCTATCAAGTATGACAATTGAGGTCTACGCCAATTGAGCTATTCGAAAGTGTATCAATGGTCCCTCTGGAGGCCAAACAATGAATTTAGGTGAATTAAGGCTAGAAGAGGGAACCAACGGAAGATTGGGAAAAAAGCCAGCGCAGGATCTTGGTGACTTTGGTCAGATAAAGGTCCTCCTTACTGTTACTGCGACTTGGTCCCGCAGATTTACAGTGGGATTACAAGTGATGATAGGCGATGTAAATCCCCGTTTGTTTAATCCATAGGACTCCATGATGATTTTGGCAGGATTACTGCCGATTTTGCATATTTCCGGCAGGAAGGTGGAGGATTTACCTCCACTTCAAGGGCATACTCGGGATTTGGCAGAGCAGTAAAACTAGTGGTAAATCGGTTACTACCGCTATTGTGCCCCTCCACCAAACTCTGAATAGTGCCCAAAGTCTTTCTAAACTGGATGCACAGCACTAGCTAATTAAGATGGGTAGCTTGTGACATCACCCACCTTGTGTCTTTTCCTTGTGCTGGACACTTCACAATTGCCACATGAAGAGGACATCTCAATGCATCTATTAGTCTGGCTAATTGTCCAACATGCTGGACGGGTGATCCTTCAGATCTCCTGCATCCTCTTCTTTTCCATCTTGATAATCCTGAATGAGCTGTGGATGTTGCATAGGCTGAATCATTGTATATGGTAACGTAATTGTCTGATGACCCTTCGAGTGCTTCTATAAGTGCGACAAGTTCTGCCGCTTGTGCTGACATGTGTGAGGGTAACTTTTTTTGCATCACTATTTGATATGGTTCTTCTTGATCTTTTGCATACCTCACTACTGCTGCACCTGTATGTCTCTGACCATCCTCCTGATTTATTTATTTTTTATTTTTTTTTTATTTGATTTAGTTGTTATTACAACTTTACAAATTTTCATTTTTTTTTATAAATAGGCAGATAAAATCAACATTTAGTTATAACATATAAGAAGGAAACAACATAAACTTTAAAATTACAGATAGATATTTTTCTCTCTTTTTCTCTTTTCTTTTCAGGTATTAAAAGATAGAGCTTTTTAGGAATTTCTTTTTGCATAAGGAAATGCTATGTCAAGTAATTGTATAGCAGCAATAATGATCGATATTTTTCTTGCACTGAAAATTTCATACCATATTTCATCATAGGATCGACTAAGATGTTCTCGTGTCAATTCTTTCATTAATTTAAATCGATATGAAACAAAGGCATTACATTGGACAATGATGTGAGCAAGCGTTTCTGTTTGAGATTTGTCATTACAAAACCGACAATGGCTCTGTTTCTCTGTGATCACACCACGTCTTACCAAAATTTCGTGGACTGGCCATAAGTTAAATCGCAGGCGCAAGATTTTTGTTCTTAAATTTACAGATGGGCATTTAGTAAGATATTGAGCCATACTACCAAATTCTTTGTGACCAAAGAGAGATCTATTAAAGTCTTTCAATCTTAGACATTTTTCTTGAGTGATTATCCAATCGGTCTGATACATTTTAGTCTTTGCTCGATTTGGATTTGTAATCAATAGATCAATTGATATATGAGCTTCAACAAGGGCATTCACGACATGTGTTCTCCATTTTTGTGGGAATAAATGAGTGGAGAATAAAAGGTAATTTGCTAAGATGGCAAGACTATTTCTCTTGTTTATCCCCATAAGACATTTTCTTAGAAGAATGCACATTTTCCATGTGGCTTGAGCATGTATAGACAGCAGACCAAGTTCAAACCTCAGTAACATGTTCGGTGTGGACTTGGGGAGACCAAATACACGTTTCCAAAATTTTGCTTCTATACTATTCCAGAATTTGAGAGTTCGTGGGAGTATAGATTCCATACCATATATGAGAACAGGTATTACCTTTTGCTGGTAAAATTTCATAATCGGGATGCAAGTGAACTTACCAAATCTTGCATGAATTATTCTAGCCTGTGAAATTAAACCTGTTAGTTTGGTTTGGATTATTGTCTCCAGTGCGTTATCTGAGGCAAAGTTGTTGAAATATATTCCTAGATATTTATATTCATTCACGATCTGTAATTTTTTATTGCATATCGTCCATGTATATTTAGTCCGTGGAGAGAACTTTGGTTTCCCAAGGATAATGATTTGTGTTTTATGTTCGTTCACTGTGAGGTTATTTTTCGTCACATAAAGGTCGAGGGCATTTAATAAGTGTTGAAGCCCACTGGGAGTTTGGGAGATGAGGACTAGATCGTCAGCATACAGAAGCCAAGCAACAGCTTGATTTCCCAACTTTGGGGGATCAGATTGTACCGCCGCGAGATCATCTGCCAAATCAAGCAAAAATAGATTGAAGAGAGTAGAGGCTAGTATGCATCCTTGCTTAAGCCCTCTCTCAGTTGGAATAGATTTAGACAACAGGCCCTCTAAATTAAGTTTCACCTGGACAGAAGTGTTAGAATGTAGCAAACTCACAATTTTTAACAGTCTCCCTGGGCAACCGTAATGCGCCAATTTCCTCAGAAGACGTACTCGGTCAACGGAATCAAACGCCATGCGGAAGTCCACAAATGCAACATATAAGGGTTGCTTTCGCATGGCGTAGGATTGTTTAATTGCATTAAGAATGGTTAAATTAATAGCTGTTCCGAGACCTGCTACAAAACCTGATTGAAACGGGTCTCTACGCTTATACTGGAGAGACCAGTTGTTCAGATCACGCAATATTAACCTACAAAAAATTTTTCCCGGTACATCTAATAAGGCAATAGGTCGATAGCTCAAGGGATTTTGCCTGTCTCCTTTTTTATAAATAGGGACAATGATGGATTGTGTCCAGGAGCTTGGAATTTTTTGAAGGTATATGATTAGTTGAAAAAGTGAATGCAGAATTGGTGCCCACATATCGATATGTTTCTTTAGGACTGCATTCGAGAGTCCGTCAGGCCCAGGAGCCCGTGACATGCTTGATTTGTTAATATAATAAAAAATGTCATCTTGGTCAAATTTTAAAGTAAAAGGTGACATTATTATATCCGAGGGCTCGCTTACGGTTGGAGCAAGATATATGGATGAGAAATGATTGCACCACTCATTTTCCGACACTCCATTTATATGAGATGATACTTGCGATGCATTAGTTACTGAGTTTAGGAATTGCCAAATTTGTGCTGTATTTTTGTTCTTAATCTGATCTAACATCGCTTCTCCTTCTTTTTGTTGCTTTGTTATTTTGTATTCTTTCATCCAGTTTCTATATGCAGTTTTGATAGCTCTTAATGTCTGGGTCTTTAAAGATGGGGCTAGTTTGAGAGCTTGTCGCTTTTGTGCTCTGAATAAAGCTTTCCTAGTTCGAATGGCATTGTCATAAGTTCGAGCAGATTTTTGTTTAATGTTTTGTTTTGTGGCATATAATTGCATAAGATCAAAAGGGACCAATCTATATGGTTCTACTGACATTTGAGAAATTTCTACATAAGATCTTATATGGTCACGATAGCATGTTAAGGATTCGTAAGACCATTTTAATCGATTTAGAGAGTTATTAGTTTCGTATTTGCCCATCAATGATTGAGTTTCTACGATCGGTGCTGGGGTCAGCCTGATCTTGAATGTTAATGGACAGTGGTCACTGTGTTGTGATGACTTAATAGCAAAATCAGTAATATGTGCGAATAGGTTTCTGGAAACAAAGATAAAATCAATAGTTGCTGACTGTTTTTGGCTATGCCATGTCGGTAATGGAGGTGAATCTGCTGCACTTGTGCCATTCAGCATAATTAAATTCCATGTCTTCATGAATTTGTTCCATAATCTTATGCGCTCAAGATCTTTTATAGTTTCTTTGTTAAGCAGATGCAAATTCAAGTCACCTGCGATAACACAGTATACAATTTCTCGCACAAGTATAACATTTTCTAGGACATCTGTTATATCTTTCAAAAACTTGTCAGTTGTAATGCCCATTGGATTCCAATAAACATTAATACAAGCAATTTTAAAAGAACTAATCGAAATATAGGAGCATTGGATGAACGGATTGCTAGGTGGCAATGGAGAAAGATGGATATTTGCTAGCGCGTTCGATGCAGTAAGCAGACCTGACATGGGTCTACCTCTCTGAGCGCGCAATGCTGGCTCAAGTAGTATATCATAATTGTTCCAAGTTGGTGCAGTGGACAGCCAAGTCTCTTGTAAAAAAACCAGATCATAATCACTCAGTATGCTCTCAGGGTTGTTAATAAGATGAGAGAAACCTCGAGTGTTCCAACTTAGCACCGACAAATCACTCTGCTCCCTATTTCGATCTAGTTATACTCTAGTAATGACATTTGAGTTCTTGTACATAGGTGTATCGGTTTCATTTCTATATTTAGAGATGTATGGTTGAAATCTATGGGTGGGCTTCAAGCAAGATTTGATAGGTTCTTCATCTTTGTTATTGCGTGAGAGTGTAAATCCTAAATCAAATAATTCGTTCCGGGCAGCCCAAATGATGTTATGAATGATTAGAGACCGACACCATATAAGGACTGTTGTTAGATCCTCACTGCGGGGGAATTCTATCTGATCAATATCATTAGAGTTGATCTCTCGCAAGGCTTTCACATCCGAGAAAAGTCTGAGAATGCTTTGTCGATTCATGTTATATGATGTAGTTAGATCTTCACGTGCCATTAAAAGCAAGGAGTGTCTGTTTTCTACTTTTGTTTGCTGGTTTCTGCCAAACTGAGTTAGTTTACCAGAAGTGAGCTTTGGGTCTTGGTTAGCGAAATGATGTAAATTTGATTGTTTTTTAGATTTATCATCTTTTGAGTTGTTTTGTATTTGAGTTTTGGAATTTAACATCCATAGGCGAGCAATGGACTCTTTAATTTCATTTAGATCTGAGTGTGTTATGTTATTATTAATAGACTCCTCTCGTGTTATTTTCTCATCGTCATAAGGCACTGAGTCAGCAAACGTTACTCGTTTTACTGATGGTTTAATTAATTCACTAGGCATCGCATGGGGTGTAAGATCCGGAGAATTGAGAGTCGAAAACTTTGCTGGACCATTAGTTATGATTGGAAAGACTGGGGGCTCAAATTTGCGTGTCTCCAGATATAAATCAATTTCTTCCCTTAGTGCTTTTCTTGAAGATGCAACTACATCTATCACTTTTGTATCTGGTACACTCACCGCATTTGTTTTTTCAACAGTGGTTCTTGAAGGCACACATGCGGGTTTATTTTGAGTTCTAGGAGATAGGCTTTCAGACTCTGCTAATGAGATCAGATCGTTCAATGGGGGGTGATCCATGATCATTCCCACTGACTGGGTGCTGACGATGTTTTTTGGCTTCTTAGATTTTGCTAGAGCAACATATTTCTTGGTTATGAGGTTCGCTGCTGTTGTTGATCTAGAATTCGCCCTTGTGATATTGTTGACAAATTGTTTAATAGATGGGGTGGCTGTTGCTTTTGCAGTTTTCATATTTTTTGTTTTTTTTGCAGCCATTTGGTTAGAGCTCTTCTTTTTTGAGAGATTCTCATTCACTTCATTGATAGTTTTTTTGTCAAAGACAGAGTAGATCATTTTATGTGTATGAGAGCCTTCTAACTCTTTATTCTTATCTTTTTGTGCTGAGGAACATTCAATGGAGGGTAATATGACAGGTTCTTGAGGTGCCATTTTTTCTACTATAATACCTGGTACGAAGGGAACCGCTGTCTTGGAAGAGTATGGAACACTAGATTTGTGTGGTTCAAGACAAATTTGAGAATCCATAATAATTTCTACGATTTGGCAATCTAGATCTTCTATAGTTTGAGTGCTTATACAGGTCCCAACCGCACTTTCTTTTACTGTACAACTCGGCTTCTGGGCCAGAGACTCGGCTATTTTTTGTTGTGATTGAGTGACATTATTTATTTTTACATTAATGTCATCATGTAAAGAGGACACCTTTGATAATAGTTTGGTTTGATTATTTTCAAGAGTTTTAACATTAGCAGTGAGGCACTTTAAGGTGCTATCCACTGATTCAAAGAGCTTCGCAAGAGCCATTAATGCTATATTCATGACTTCCAAAGTCAGATTTTCTGATTTGTGATTAGTGAAAGATCTTTCAAGACTCGTAAAATTATTATTCGATCTTCGTGGAGTTGGTGGTATGAATGAAACCTCCAGAGTCGATAGGTCGCAATCAGGCCGATTGAATATATCTGGAGATTGCGATAATTTAGAGCCCTCTGCTCTAGCCGAGCAGACCGAGTTGTTATTCTCTAGAGCATTTGTTAATTCACTTGATTTTCTAAGTGTAGCAGCAGCTCCAGGTTGTACGTCACCAGATAAGGCATTTTTTAACAGTATACTGTCTGACATAGAGACAGGCATTTTAGAGGTTTCTAATGTCTCTTTTAAATTTATGTTGTCATCTGATATATGCACTCTCTCGCTCCCACTACCTATTTCAGAGTTAGTTGGTACCAAATCGATAATATCGTTAGCATGAACAACAGTTACCATCTGATTAGTGAGGGGTACTGGGGTGGTCGTTCCACACTGCGCCCCAAAGCCATATTTCCGAATGTCAGCATTATCCATCGGTGGTTTTTTCATTTTTTCCTTGGTTTTGGATTTGATTTGAGCAAAATTTTGGACAGGCGTGGAACAGGTATTTGTTGCAGGATTTGGTGGAAGTCTTTCAACCGCCGACGCAACCAGCAAGGGCAAAGGCTGTGTTTCTGACATTATTCGAAGCCGTGTGTTCGTAGGCATGTCGGTTGTAAGTCGATAAATTTCGTTTCTTTTAGTGGTCATACTTTAAGTATAACGACACAAATTTTATGTCCAGGATAGATTATGTGCTAGAACACTCTCCCGTTTAAGAATAAGAATGAGAGAGAAGAGGAGAAACAAAAGGAAAGCAAGAGCCCCGTGGACTCCCGGACGCCGCGGCGAAGCGGCAAAGCGGGGACTCCACGGGGACTCGCTCGGGTGCGCGCGCGCGGTGCGCGCGGATCTGGGCTTATATAGGCCCGCCTCCACCAGGTAACCAGCACAAAGCCTAGGTAAATATAAATAGGCTGTGATTAATATAGTCCGCCTTGTATAAGAAATAAAAGGATGAAAAGTTTTCTTGGAGGCTGATATCACCTGCTGGGCGTTGTAGTCCGGTGAAGTAAAAGTCAATGTCCAGAGCAGAGCAGACTGCAGCAGCGTGAAGCGGCAAAGCGGGGACTCCACGGGGACTCGCTCGGGTGCGCGCGCGCGTTGCGCGCGGATCTGGGCTTATATAGGCCCGCCTCCACCAGGTAACCAGCACAAAGCCTAGGTAAATATAAATAGGCTGTGATTAATATAGTCCGCCTTGTATAAGAAATAAAAGGATGAAAAGTTTTCTTGGAGGCTGATATCACCTGCTGGGCGTTGTAGTCCGGTGAAGTAAAAGTCAATGTCCAGAGCAGAGCAGACTGCAGCAGCGTGAAGCGGCAAAGCGGGGACTCCACGGGGACTCGCTCGGGTGCGCGCGCGCGGTGCGCGCGGATCTGGGCTTATATAGGCCCGCCTCCACCAGGTAACCAGCACAAAGCCTAGGTAAATATAAATAGGCTGTGATTAATATAGTCCGCCTTGTATAAGAAATAAAAGGATGAAAAGTTTTCTTGGAGGCTGATATCACCTGCTGGGCGTTGTAGTCCGGTGAAGTAAAAGTCAATGTCCAGAGCAGAGCAGACTGCAGCAGCGTGAAGCGGCAAAGCGGGGACTCCACGGGGACTCGCTCGGGTGCGCGCGCGCGGTGCGCGCGGATCTGGGCTTATATAGGCCCGCCTCCACCAGGTAACCAGCACAAAGCCTGCTGGGCGTTGTAGTCCGGTGAAGTAAAAGTCAATGTCCAGAGCAGAGCAGACTGCAGCAGCGTGAAGCGGCAAAGCGGGGACTCCACGGGGACTCCTCCTGATTTATGGTTGATGAACCGTCTACATAAAGTGCATCATCACTTGTCTTGTGCTTCTTCCTTGTACACTGCAGTCATGTACCTTATCTTGTGGCTGTGCTACAAATGTTGCTGGGTTTACGATGTGACATCTCACTATGTTGATGGCTGGATTGGACAACATAATCTCGTAACCAGATGTTCTCTGTGTTGTGAGTGTGGATTTTCTTCTCTCTAATATGGTGAAAACTGCATGTTCAACATACAACATTATTGGGCAGCCCATGCTCAATTGCAAATGCGGTGGCTGCTAAGGCTTGTTCACATGGGAAATGTCCCTGCATGACTTGGTCCAAAAGTGCACTGTAGTAGGCTCGAGGTTTGTGATTCTATGATGATTTCTGTGTGAGTACTGCTGTCATCACCTGTCCATTTGCATGTGAAAACAGATAGAACTGTTTGATGTAATCTGGTGTTGCTAATACTGGGGCATTGCTGATGGCCATCTTTAGGTCATTGAATCACTCTTTCATCTCATCTATCAGTTTAAGGGTCTCTTCCTTTTTCTGGGTATCCTTGAGTGCTTGTAGCAAGGGTCTGACGTATGTGAAGTAATCAAAAATCCATGGTGTGCAATAGTTGCATTAAGACTGGTACAAAGGTAGTATGCAAACCAGTGAACATTATAGCCACTCTTATGGCCTTCTTTTTGGTTTGAACGTTTTTTTCAGCACAAGGAACTTTCGATTCATAAGTCACCAGAATATCGTTTGCACGTTTGTTTTTTCCCCTCAGAATGTGAGCATGGGCTTCATACGTCTATCTGACCTGATAGCAACTCATGAAGTAATCACATCCTGCCTGTATCTATAGCAGAGAAGGACAGCATGTTTCCAGAGAAGGGCGGGGAAGGATGATATCATTTTCAGAAGTTAAAGTCGAAAAATGATTAAACTCCATTCCTCCGGTATTATATAGGGCTTAACTTTGTACTTTATAAATCACCAAAATCTATGTACAATTTAGTTGACCTCTTTTGAAACAGGTAACACTGAAAATATGTGCACTTGTAGGGTTGGACCCAAAAATAAATAATGCAAGTAAACCAAATGAGTCAATAAAGTGCACAGGAGCAAGAAAAACAAATGCTTATTACATGCAACCACGATGGTGAATAATTGAAAAATCATTCAATGAGCAACACAAAATGGTGCTGTTTTAGAGTAGAAAGTAGAGTGACATTGTAAAACATTGTTTCAGAATACTTTGAGAATATAATTCACTGATTGGTCGATCGAGATTGCCCAATATGGGAATCTATACAATGCCTAGCTCTATTGGTTTATCCTACCCCTCGTGACCGTACTGTTACCTACATCATAATAATGATTTCATGCTGGTGCCATCTAGTTCCCCAGACTTATGACTGGACAGTCAACATTTTATTATGTTTCACTTCATCATCAGCTTTCAATTGGTGGAGCTCCTTTGGCCTTTCTGGGGTGGGCCACTTCGGTCACTATTGACCAATGAAATCGTGAGTTGTGAACAGTGTGGCAACAATTGTATTTTTTGCATCCTGCTTTCATGAGAATTCAACGTTGGCACCATTTTACTGTTCTCACCCTTCGAGCTGCCTTTCTGCTATCCAGGAATGGTGTGCCGCCAATGACCTCTGCCTTAATGCCAGTAAGACTGAGATTCTACTCATCGGTACACCCACTCCCTCCTTCCATGCAGCTCTCTGGCCTGCCTCCATTGGCCCCCTCCCTGCTCCTACCTGCAATGCAAAAAACCTCAGGGTCATCTTCGACTCCACACTCTCCTTCTCTCCTCATATTTCTGACGTCGCTAAGAAGTCACACTACCAGCTGCACCTCCTCAGAGGTATTCTTCCCTTCCTCTCCTTCCCCCAGAAGCTCACTGTCTCCCGAGCCCTGGTTCTCTCGAAGCTGGATTACTGTAACAGCCTCTACCTTAATCTGCCTGCCTCCACTCTCTGCCCTCTGTAACTCATACAGAACAGAACTGCGAGACTTGTCCTTGGCCTCAAGCCCAGGGACCGTATCTCTCCAGGACTGAAATCTCTACACTGGCTCCCAGTGGCTGCAAGGATAAAGTTCAAAACCCTCTGCATTGTCCACAAGGCCTTCTGGGGCCTTGGTCCTAAATACCTTCAACTCTCTCTTCCCAAATATCTTCCTTCCCGAGCCCTTCGCTCATCCGCCTCCAACTCCCTCAGGGTCAGCCGCTTCTCGAAGCAACGAGCTGGGGGTAGATCTCTCTCCGCGGCAGGGGCCTCCCTCTGGAACAGCCTTCTTGCCTCCCTGAAACTTGAGGAGAACCATCTCCGGTTCCGGAAGCACCTCAAAACCTTCCTCTTTGCCTCTGCTTCCTCTCTCCCTCTCCCCTGCTGAACAGCTAATATTCTTCACTGAAACTGCATTGATTCTGCAACTGGACCACTCTTAACGGCCTCGGTCCTGGGCCCAGCCACTCTCCACTTGCACTGATGCCCTGGAACCCCTCTGCACTGCGGGACTGTCTCTGTATCCCTACAGCCCCCCCCCTTTTCCAGCACTTGTTCTGTACTTACCTTGCACTTGCCACCAGCTGGCCCTATTTATTTATTACTTTACGCCACTTACCTTGTACTGCACTTCCCCCCTCCCCTTCCCCTTGCACTTTTCCCCCTCCCCCACCCCTGCACTTGTACGATCTGAATGACACCTGGCCTGGTAGGATCGTTGTCTGTCTCCCCTTGTTTCCTCCCCTCCCTGCCTCGTCGCGCCTTGAAACACCTGTGTATAGGCGCGTTACAAATGCCATTTATTTATTTATTTATTTATTCAAATTTGTTGAGCGCACATCAGCCCAGAAGCATCGTGGCGCTTGTTACAGACATCTTAGTTGCAAAGGAAACCGTAGTTACAAGCAGTACATAAATTACAGAGGAAATATATACAATAGCAAGGCAGTATATTTACATGGCTTCCTGAAGTTTGCTAGTTATTTAGCAAGGAACAAGGTTTTCAGTTTCCTGCGAAAGATGGGAAGTGAGTTTTCCGTTCGGATGTCTGAAGGGAGAGCCATATCATATCATATCATATCAATCTGCAGCATATTATTGCAACTTCTGATTGAAAACATGTAACTTCTCCCTTTCCTTTCCCAAGCATCCATGCAAGGCTCTGGGACGTGCATCCGTCAGGATCATGTTTATTTTTACATGTGCTCCAGTGGCTAAAATCATTCTGTAAATCATTGATGTGTCCTAATAGATGTACAACCTTTGTTGCACCTTCTGTGTTGAGCTATGGCCTTTGAACCTGTCTTAGTCCTGTATACTGAGCTTGTCCTAGGCTCAGAGCTTACATTGTCCCTTGTCTGTGTCTCCACTCCTAGGTGGATTTTTTTCCTACAGGGGGCAATGTTTAAATGACTCTGTCCTGTGCGTGTCTCTGCACGTAGTCTTGTTCTCACCCTGGCTGCGACTTTGTGGTTGTTAGTTTTAAGATCATGACAGAACCTTTATTAGTTATATGTTTCACTTGCTGAATGTGTGGGAACTGATTGAGCATTCTCCATCACAGCCGATCCCTACATGGCATTGTATCCCTTCCCCTCGCAGATCCTGCTTCTTGAAGCAACTTTTGATTAGGTCATGATGCCTTGTGCTGTGCCTGTTTAAGGGTTTCACCTCCTACTTCTCACCCATCGCTGTGCGACTTTACACCGTGTTCAAGGCTGCTGACCTTGCCTACACATTCCACACATTCTGTTCTGTCTTGAACTGACTGCCTTTTGCTGTGTAAAACTATCTTTGGTTTTAAGGCCTGCTATTCAAATGGCCCATGCATTGCCTTTCAGTTTGAGGCCTACTCTGATTTAACTACCAATGAAGCGTTAATGTTTGCGTATTTATATATATCGCGCGTTACAGTCTCTATCCCTTAGTGTTGATACTTCCCACTCCTCACTACCTGATGAGTTTCTTGTTTCTTCTAGTCTTCACTGACGTGTGTGCATGCATTTGGTTGGGCTAACCTCTGTCCCTATGTTATTCTATTGTTGCCTTTATTTACATGGCTTGTGACCTATCTATAAATGCACCTATCTGTGTGTATGCGTTTTGCTGGCTGCTACCTATCTCATGTCACAAAGTGAACTATCACTACTGCTGGTGTGTCATGCTCGCTGCTCTGGTCTATTAACACTTGCTTTATCCAATAAATGCTTACTCTAGCGCCTATTGTGCACCCTGTCCCTTAGGCCTATTCACTTGCATCTACATCTGTGTGTGTGTGTCAAGTTGATTCTTGGCATATAATTTCTGGTTAATAGTGTCTGCTATCTTTCTGTGCATCTAAACTCAGAATGCATGTGTGTGATGCTGTTCTCCATTTATCTCCTGGTGAAGGGCTATGGTGGGAAGGACAGTGTAATCTGCTTGCAACCTGGACCTTTGGTCTTGGATGTACGTTCTGCCTCGTGCTATATGAGTTTTCTTAGTTTATATTTTCTCTCACATTCCCCCCTTTCGTTCCATCCAGAACAAATTCCCTAATGAGCTCTTTATCTCTTAAATCTTGTTTGTGTGACCAGTCATATGTATCTTTGGGGATCCATATCTTGCTTATGTTTCTTAAATTCCCACCCCTTGGCAAAATCCCTGGGTCTGTCCCCTAAAAAACAGCAGCCCCAATCTCCTGTGGGATCTACGTAGCACTCTAGGTAATTCACAGGGTCTGGGGGTGGTGCCCAAAGGGTTCCCCGCAGGCCTATGGGCTGATCTATGCATACAATCTTGGGTATTGGTTTTATTTCTATCTCGTCTGTTTCTGCATTTTCATGTTTCTAAGGAGAAGTGGCCTCTTCTACCTTTACTGCAAGCACTTTTATACCATCTCCACGAGACACACAACGTGCTCTTATAAGTTAATAGTTGCTCCAAATCAGGATTAACAAGATCACAATTGGCAAAATTATTTGGTAGGCATTTGTCAACTAGTTTGGCAGCCATGAGAACATTTTTGACAACCAATCATTGTCTCTTTTAATTCCCCCGTCTTCTTCCATTTCAACCTTTAAATGATGTAAGGCTTTTATTGCTACAGTGAGGGGCCCAATATCTTGGTCATTTGGGGGAATGTAAGTACATCAAACCCTCCATGGCTGTGAGGAGATTGAGGACCATACGGTTCTGAAGTACCATAATACGGATTGCCCTCAGTTCTTCTCTTATGGCATTGAGGCGGTGCTCAGTTGCATTTGCCAGCTGGACCAAGTTCCAGCGTATTATCTCCAACCACTTTGCATTAGTGGCTGCTTGAATTCCAGGAGCTAGAAGTGAGGCGAAGAATGTCTCATTCTTGGTGAATAATCTGTATTGAGTCTGAACTTCTTCAAGGGCTTTATCTGTTTCCTTGAAGAGGTAATTCGATTTTTTTCCTGCGATTTAAGGTTTGTGAGTCATTCTGTCTCTGTACTGTCTGTGTACTGCTGGGGGCAAAGTAGGGGACAAGGGTTTCTCATTGGGAATCGACAAATGCTTGGCAGGGAATAAAAGTACTGGGGACTGCAGGTTCAGGAGGGAGCACACCCCATTCCAAAATGATGGTAGATGGAAGTAGACATTGGGTCACATTGTCAGAAGAGATCAATGATCATAGCTATGCTGTCTTGTGATGCTGACATTGTTATGGTGTGATTGCATCCTTTGTTCTGACCTACAGGCACATTTCCTTTGCCTGCGAAACAGAATGAAGATCGAGTGAGTATCTGTGCTTTTACTGGTTGCTCATGTTGCTGCAAAGTGGTTAGTTGATTCTAACACTGGTATCTCTAGGGGAATAAACAGCCTGGGGGAGCCAACTTCATGTGGGATAAGCCCACACACAAAACATGAATCATTGTACTGAGCTCTGCAGATTTCTTTCATGGTACTGTACCACACGTTCCCTTCTGAATGATGCTCATCTATTATTCTAACATTTACATTTTCCTCCTTTTGTATACTTCTTTTATGTCTGGTCATAAGGTTTCCATTACATTCCTATTGCTTGTTAGGGAGAATTCTCAATCTATGGCTAATTTCCCTTACCTATAGAGTCCCCCAGCAGCTTTGCTGGATTTGAAGGGTTTGTTTCTTTTTACCTGCTAAGAGTGAGACTCTTTTTCCCACTCTTAGGCATTTTTGCTATGTGTGTTCTAGGCTATTTTTGTGTTTAATGCCTATGGGATTTTCTCTCACCCATAGGAACCATCATTATTCACATGTGTTACACAGCACCCTCAGTGCAGTGACACAGGGGTGTCGTAGCGACCCCCAAACATAGACTCCATACCCTGGGACTGACTACTGTCTCCCAGGGCATGTAAAGTCCCCATTGACTTTACTAGTCAAATCTTATGAACTTAACCAGTACAACCCATCTTACCATGGAGGTACTGGAAAGGGTTAATAGTTTTTGCCTTGGGTTCATTTTCGAGGGGGTACCTTAAAGTCCCTCTCTCTAAAGTTTCTGGCTGGTGGCAGTGGTTACTACCATAAATATTCAACCGCAAATATTTTCCTATGGGATTTTCCCATTGTTCGAGGCTACTCCTTTTACTGACAGCCTCTAACATACCGCCGGGTTATTTTATTATTAACTTTACTCCGGTAGGTTTTATTTGCCAGAACTTTAATATAAATTCTTTCTCGTGTCTTACTCTAAACTCCTAACCCAGGTCAGGGATCCTTTGTTTGCTCTTTTGGCGCCTCTGAGTCTGGGGTGGGTCTGTTGTTTGAGATGGGGGGGTAGAACCCCTGGACAGAGTTTCCACAGCAACTCAGGTCGATCTCTAACCTGATAGGCTGGAGGGTCTCCCGCCAAGAAGACCACTCCCCTGTGTGAGTGACAGCTATGCTGTATGAATGGGTCTCTTTCTGCATAAAAGCAGGGTCCTGAGGACTGGAAGAGCAAGACGTCGCCACTGGAACTACGGAACCGAAGGGGAGAGAAGCCACAGATATCTTCAGCATCTACACCACTGGATCGTCTCACCACTTTTCTTCCACACGATGAGAGGAGATCTTCATCGAAAGAGCCTTCTTCCCTTGAGCTGGTGGGACCAACCAGTTCACCCATCGCTTCCTCGAACCTGCCTTGGTCGAATGGGCAGTGCTCAGCACTTGGAGACTGGATAGCCAGGCAGCTATTGACCCGGATCACGATTAAAAGGAGCGTACCTTTTAAACTTCGTTTGGCAGCACCGCGGCTGGTTTCATCCCTGGGTAGTGCAGTGACTCGAACCTTCCTCCACGACAAGAGCCTCTCTTCCTCTGCTGGACCCCTCGAACTGCAGGAACTACCAGGCACAACCGCCACCGCAGGAGCCACTTCTTCACGTTTAGGATACATTGTTCCGCCAGGCCTCCCTTTCCCCGTGGTAGCCCTAAAGGTGTTTTAAATCCTTTATCTACTTGTTGGGTTGGCCGCCCTCTCTCTTAACATTGTCTTTCGCATAGCATCTACCTTTTCAATATTCGTTTACCAAAGACTTGACTGCAGCTACAAGAACATTTTTGCTCCTAAATTCTTGGTCCTGCACCACTGACTCTGGCTCAGGCCTTTTGACTCTGGCTGATTTGTTAGATCTGCTCTCACTAGATTGATTCTCAATGAGAAATGTGTTGATGCACCTAAATCTTCTATACCCCTCTTCCTTCCGACTGTTTTAACTTGTGGAGTGCCATTTTGCTCAGTTTTCATTCACTTATCTTTCTGCTAATGTGTTACTGTGCATTACTTGTTCACAAAACTTCAGGGAAGTGTTGCTAGGGGGTGTCTGAAGATATTTCGGTTTAACTTGTGCTTTCCCTCCCTTTCGTTAAATTGATAGAGTGCCATTTGTAGTTGGTTTTCACTGTGCCGTTTTGCTCAGTTTTCACTCTACCGCAAACTTGTCTACAATTGAATAGGGAGTTGTATATACTTTTCCTTGACTGAATTTTAACTTACTTTATCAACTGTGATTAATGTGTTGAACTAGATGTGTATATAATAAATATATATTCTCTTTTTGATACAAAGCTTTGGTCAGTGTTTCCTTGTTCCATAGTACTGTGATACCTATTGTGTAAACCCTGAATACTGCTCATCTCCCTCTTGAGATAAGTCTGACTGCTTAGCCACAGCTACCATCTAACTGCCTGAGTCATGGAATTATTTGCGTGAAAAACGCAGATTTGCGCACCTTTCTGCCTGAAAATCCCTGTTTAAAGTATGGGGATTTTCAGGCAGAAAGGAGCGCAAATCTGTGTTTTTCACGCAAATAATTCCATGAATCAGGCTGAAAATCTTTGTGGTACAGACTGATACCAAAGGGGATTTTTATTGCTCTCACCTGTAGTCCTAATCCTGGGTAGTGGTCCCTGAGGAAACTGCACGGGATTCTGCCTAACATTGCTATTTCTAGCTTCTAAGGTCATTAGTTTCATCATAGAATAGGAGAGTAGAAGAGAGACAAAGAAACTACAAATTCATTTGAACAGCTGTTTCATTGTACTTGTTTCTGTAATTTGAGTCTCTAGAGTCTGAGTCGACCTGTCAACCTTTATCTGCCCAATTGGTTGTACTCTCTTGAAATTAGATCTCACAGTCTTTTGTACTGAACTTTGGCTGAGGGTGCTGGTCGCAGCGTCTGCTTCTCGTTGGAGCTCTGTTGCTGTGCTAGTGTCTTTTTTGACATCTGAAATGTGGATCCACGCCTTGTGATTCTTTAGTGTTACTGCAGTGGGAGTAGCTTGGATGACTTCATAGGGTCCCACGAACTTGGGCTGGTGCCATTCGCAATTGTGCTGTTGTGTGTAAGCTTTGTCGTCTGGGCGTAGTTCAGTTGACGATGCTGCCACTCGAGTACGTTGGGGCCCATTGCTGCCTCTTTAAAATTACCTGATGAGACAAAGCGTTTGCACATGTTGACAGATTCATAAGCTAAACATGGAACTATTGCCCAAGAATATCTGCGCTCCTCTGAGCGTCCATCAGTGTGGAAGTTGGAGTGACCGGCGTGTGCATCTGCCAAACCTGTCACTACCTCATTCAGTGACAAGTGGTGGTCCTTGCTTGGCTGGTTGCACAAACTGGCCAGGAGCAAGCAATAACATCAGCTCTTTTTCAGCGTGGCACATATTTTGGCCGATTTGTTTTTCAGCAGGCTGTTTAACCTTTTAACTATCCCGTTGGCTTGTGGGTGGAATGCCGTGCACAGCTTGTGCTTTATGCCCAGTAGTTTTGTTATCTCATTGAAGAATTTGTTTGCAAAATGAGGATCAATGTCAGACCTCAGGGCACTGCATATTATCCACCTTGGAAAGACCTCCCCCACAAGAAATTTGGCTGCAGGTTTTTGATCAGTGTTTACACAAATACCAGCCTCAATCCAACGGGAAAATGGGCATATAACTACAATCATATACCAATATGTACTGCACCTGTTCACCATGTCGATAAAGTCAACATGGAGCTCTTTGAAAAGTCCTGTTGGGCGGGGCAGTGTAGCCCATAGGGTCTTCATTGTATAACCTAGGTGAAACATGGTTGTGCAGTTGGCCACAAACCTATCCACTTATTCTGAGAGGTTCTGACTGAACCAATCCTCACTGATGTCAGCAGTGATGTGCTGCTTAGGTGCATGTGTTGGAGTATTGGAGCTGTTCCAGGCTGATATTTAATAATTTAAGAGGCATTACTATTTTACCTGTGTGGTTATGTCTCCAGAGCATATTTGTGGGGGCCAATGTGCATCCACTTTTCATCAATAGTGCATAGACACTGAACTGTATAATTGTGATAACTATTCCTGCTTTACTGCTATGACAGGTATGTTGCTTTCCATTGGCAAGTGCATATAAGCTGCCTGTTTGGCGGCTGCATCCGCAGCTGCATTTCCAAGCAAAATTGTGTCTTTTCCTTGTGCTGGACACTTCACAATTGCCACATGAAGAGGACATCTCAATGCATCTATTAGTCTGGCTAATTGTCCAACATGCTGGACGGGTGATCCTTCAGATCTCCTGCATCCTCTTCTTTTCCATCTTGATAATCCTGAATGAGCTGTGGATGTTGCATAGGCTGAATCATTGTATATGGTAACGTAATTGTCTGATGACCCTTCGAGTGCTTCTATAAGTGGGACAAGTTCTGCCGCTTGTGCTGACATGTGTGAGGGTAACTTTTTTGCATCACTATTTGATATGCTTCTTCTTGATCTTTTGCATACCTCACTACTGCTGCACCTGTATGTCTCTGACCATCCTCCTGATTTATGGTTGATGAACCGTCTACATAAAGTGCATCATCACTTGTCTTGTGCTTCTTCCTTGTACACTGCACAGTCATGTACCTTATCTTGTGGCTGTGCTACAAATGTTGCTGGGTTTACGATGTGACATCTCACTATGTTGATGGCTGGATTGGACAACATAATCTCGTAACCAGATGTTCTCTGTGTTGTGAGTGTGGATTTTCTTCTCTCTAATATGGTGAAAACTGCATGTTCAACATACAACATTATTGGGCAGCCCATGCTCAATTGCAAATGCGGTGGCTGCTAAGGCTTGTTCACATGGGAAATGTCCCTGCATGACTTGGTCCAAAAGTGCACTGTAGTAGGCTCGAGGTTTGTGATTCTATGATGATTTCTGTGTGAGTACTGCTGTCATCACCTGTCCATTTGCATGTGAAAACAGATAGAACTGTTTGATGTAATCTGGTGTTGCTAATACTGGGGCATTGCTGATGGCCATCTTTAGGTCATTGAATCACTCTTTCATCTCATCTATCAGTTTAAGGGTCTCTTCCTTTTTCTGGGTATCCTTGAGTGCTTGTAGCAAGGGTCTGACGTATGTGAAGTAATCAAAAATCCATGGTGTGCAATAGTTGCATAGCCCTAAGAACTGCTGCATTTCTTTCACCGTGTTGGATTGGGATATGTTTTTGACTGTTGTCGCTCTGTCTGGGGTTACTCTTCTCACTGCTGCTCAGAGTATTTTCCCTAAGTGCACTACTTCCTTTTGACAGAAATGAAGTTTCTCTTTGTCTACTTTGTCGCCTTTGTCTGCGAGGTGTTGCAGGAGCTTCATAGTGTCTTGTCTGCACAGTTCTTCTGTGAGGCTACATACCAGCATGTCATCTATATACTGTAGTACTTTGCTTGGCATTTGTTTGTTTGCCAGGTCCATCTGGAGGACCCTGTTGAAGACCTAGGGGACTTGCAGGTCCCTTGTGGTAAACAAGTGTGCTGGTACCTCTGGCAGTGGTAGGAGTATGCAGCAAGGTACTGGGAAGCTGTGTGTAAGGGCACAGAGAGAAATGCATTTTTGTTTGATCACTGTGAAGTATGTGATGTCTACAGGGATATTGCAGAGTTTTAAGGGCTTGGTTGCGCACTAGTGGATGCTCTGCTCCCACTCTATTGCTGTCACGCCCCCCGGTTTCCTACTTATGTCCAGGGGAGAAGCCCGTGGCGTTTGGCCTGGCGTTTACAGCAACGCCGACGCCACCGCCAGTAAACAACTACATCTCCCAAGAGGACCGTGCCTACAAGGATCCTTTGGAACGTTTTCACTTTCTTTTGCGTGCGTTTCACGCCTCCTTTGGATTCACTTCCTATATCTGGCCACGCCCCCAGTAAGCCGGTGCTCCTAAACCATTGCGTTACGCGAGCTACACTCCTGGGATAAGTTGTTCTTTTCTCGATTCCTTGATTACCTGGTTACCGAATCCTACCTTTGCCTTGGACCTTGTTATCCGTTTTCCTGATCCTGTCTTAGACCTCCGTTTGATCTCCTCCCCTGCTCGACCACGGAATACACACCGGACTTGCTTTGGGTTCTGCTCCTCATGTCTGGCTCCCGGCTCCCTTCAACCCTGTGTTCGTCAAACGCTCCTGGCCATCCGCTCCCCGAGCGAAGAAAGAAACACCCTACATCCAGGCGTTCGAGAAATCTTACACCACTTCTAATTTCTCTCTGAAGTGTTGTTTACCGCGCTAGCAAGAACGGCGCTGTTTATTTACACCCGGTGATTTTTGCTTGACTTTTTTTGTTTGGTGTTTTTGGGATGCTTTGCTGTGCTCATCATTTGTTGGTGTTTTTGGGACGCTTCGCTGCTTCGCTCTGTCTCTTTGGACCTTGGGACACTTGACTCCTGGCTTCACTCCTTGGATTGTGGGACGCTCTGCTGTTTGTTTTTTCCTGCTCATTTGATTTCCGAACATTGGATTTTGCTTTCACTCATTGGATTGTGGACGCTTTGCTGTTGACGTTACTCATCCAATATTGGGGTAAAGTGTTTGATCCCCCTTCTTTCGAGAAAGAACACTTCCTCTGACCTTCACTCACTCCCAGTCTTGTGTCTTATCACAAGTAGGTATTCCGCTGGAAAAAAGGAATACACAGGTAAGCTTGTGGGTCTCGGAGGGGGTAGAGGGACTGGAATTGTCAACAAACGGTATGTAATATTTGCTTTGTTTGTTTTCTTCCCTCTAGCTCCGCTGTGCGTTCCGCCTTTTTGCCTGAGCCCTTGGCCTGACAGGTGTTCTTTTCCCTGCACGCTGTGCTCTCAGGAAGGAAGTCTGAATTACTTTAGCGGCATCTAGCCCAAGTGATCCCTCAGACCGATCGTGGAACATCTGGAGTGCGACAGATTTAGAAGCCCAATACTGGTGCCTGTCTGTCCGAGATGGATCCTAATGCGGATCCTATGGCTGCTATGATGCAAGCCTTTACCACGTTACGCACAGACATGGCAGCAGCACATGCTGCTTTGCACCAACGCATGGATGTCATGCAAAGCTTTGTGCAACCCTTGCCGGTGGATGAGGAGTTTGGGGATGTTCCCGCTCCTGTACCGCCACCGGTTCCTCTGACACCCCTTGCCCCTGTGGTGTTGCCGGGTCCTTTTCCATTGGCACCACCGGAACGCTTCACGGGAGATCCCAAAATGTATAGGACATTTGTCAATCAATGTCGTTTACATTTTCTATGCCGTCCTTTGGCATTCCCTAATTCTGAAACAAAAGCTGCTTTTGTGCTCTCTCATCTAGGGGGTATGGCTGCGGCCTGGGCGAATCCGTTGCTGGAGTCCGATGACCCGGTTTTGTACGATTTCGATGCCCTACTAGTCGCCATGAATCTGGTCTTTGATACCAGATATAAGGCTCAGGCTTCGGACCTAGAATTTCTGGCAATATCCCAGGGTAAACAACCCCTTTTGGCGTATTTAGCCCGATTCAATCAGCTGGCCGCAGAAACCTCTTGGCCTGAATCAAAAAAGGCGGCAGTCTTTTATAAGGGATTATCAGACGAACTTAAGGACGCGTTATCTGTCGTCCCTTCTGTCCCTTCAGTATTTCCTGAATTGCTTGATTTGGTGTTGCAGGTCGATGCTCGGCTGCAACAAAGGCGTGGAGAACGCCGTCACCCTGATCTACGTCCTGGCAAACCCGAATCGGGATCCTCTCCAGCCTCCGGGGATGTAGAACCCATGCAAATTGGGGCAGTAAAAGGCCCCCTCTCAAAGGCAGAGAGGGAGAGAAGAATGCAAAACAATCTATGTCTGTATTGTGGACAGACGGGACACTTCATTCGTGTCTGCCCTAAACGCCCTGCTAAACGGGCGGGAAACGCCACAGCCCGTCCCTAAATCGAGCCGATGTGACGGGTCAGCCTTCCAATGGCTCATTCCTCCATACAGCTGCCGCGCACATATACTTAGATATGTCTTTTGTGTTGCCCAAGTCTCAAGTTTTTTCTAGTCCAGTCATGATAGATTCCGGGGCAACAGGTAATTATATGGATGAACATCTGGCAGCAACCTATGGTATCCCGGTAGATCCTAAGGAGTCACCAGAACTTGTCTATGCAGTAGATGGCTCCTGTTTGGTTTCGGGTCATGTCGTAAAACAAACACAACCCTTGCGAATGAGTACAACGGAAGGGCATACAGAATACCTGTCTTTCGATCTCATTTCTGCACCGCAATTTGGGGTCATTTTGGGCCTCCCGTGGTTGCGTAAACATAACCGTATCATTGATTGGGTGGAACAAACAGTGCTTTTTTCTTCTCCCTTGTGTTTAGAGGACTGCTTTCCAGTTCAGGGGACATCTCTCCCCTCTCCATGCAGGGCTCTGGTTCCGAGTACACTCACTTGTAACGCTACTACTAGGGCGACGATGGAAATACCTTCTGCATATCAGGACCTGATTGAGGTGTTTGACAAGGGTTTGTCTGAACAACTGCCACCGCATCGGGAATACGATTGCCCGATTGATTTGGTACCCAATGCCATTCTCCCCCATGAACGGATATATTCCTTGGCACGGCCCGAGGAAGAGCACCTAAAGGAGTACATTGAGAAGTCTCTGAGACTGGGCCATATAAGACCTTCCCGTTCTCCAGCTGCTTCCCCGATTTTTTTTGTGGGGGATCTCCGGCCTTGTGTAGATTATCGTGCACTTAACGCTGTGACAGTAAAAAATCAGTATCCATTACCCCTCATTTCGGAATTGTTGGATCGCCTCTCCACCGCCAAACTCTTTACGAAACTAGATTTAAGAGGGGCCTACAATCTGGTGAGAGTGCGTGCAGGTGATGAATGGAAGACTGCCTTTAAGTGCAAATACGGCCTTTTTGAATATCTAGTAATGCCGTTTGGCCTATGTAACGCCCCCGCAACGTTCCAACACTTTGTCAATGACATCTACCGAGATCTGTTGGATGTTTTTGTTGTAATATATCTGGATGATATATTAATATTCTCTGAAACGTTATCACAACATGAGGAACATGTTCGGACGGTCTTGCTCCGTCTTCGGGAACATGGGTTATATGCAAAAGCTGAAAAATGTGCCTTTCATGTTTCCTCTGTGGAGTTTCTATGGTTCGTGATATCCTCTCAGGGTGTTCATATGCACGATGCAAAGATACGAGCAGTCCTTGATTGGCCTGCTCCCACTTCGCTTAAGAGTTTGCAATATTTCCTAGGATTTGCTAATTTTTATAGACGTTTCATTGCATCCTTTTCAGCCATCGTAGCTCCATTGACACGCCTTACCAGTCCTTCAGTTCCCTTTTGTTGGGACACTCAGGCTCAGGCCGCCTTTCAGACCTTGAAAGAGGCGTTTACTACGGCTCCGGTCTTGCTACATCCAGACCCCCTACTGCCTTTTATCATTGAAGCTGATGCCTCTGCCCTTGGGGCTATCTTGTCTCAAAAATGCCCCACGACTCGGCAGCTACACCATGTAGCTTTTTTTTCCAGGAAATTGACTCCCCCGGAAAGACACTATACCATAATGGAACGAGAGCTACTGGCTATTCGAGCTGCTTTTAAGGAGTGGAGACACCATCTACTGGGGGGACGACACCCTGTCACGGTTTATACGGACCACCGTAACCTACAAGCTCTATCTACGGTGAAATGTACCAACTCTAGACAAATCAGGTGGCATTTGTTTTTTGCACAATTCAATTTCACGGTTTCTTATCGACCGGGCCCCTTGCATGGCAAGGCTGATGCACTCTCTCGCATCGGAGATGATACACCCTCAGAGGAGGCAGTCCTTCCTGTTTTGCCAAACAACGCTGTTATGTGTGTCTGTGCTGCAACCGGTTCGTTACTAGAACGGATCCGCCATTGGGCTGCAGACCATGGGGAGGTTCTTCAAGGGCTAAAAGCACGGTTGATATCGGGATTACCTTATGTACAGGAACGCCTATATATCCCTGATGCCCGGACTCGGTTACAGGCCCTAAACTGGTCCCATGATACTCGCCTAGCGGCCCATCCAGGACAAACTAAGACAACTGACCAACTCCTCCGGTGGTGTTGGTGGCCCAATATGAAACGGGATGTGGCAGATTATGTATCCAAATGTGCCGTATGTACACAATGTAAAACGGTACCTGGAAAACCGGTGGGGCTTCTCCAGAAAATGCCCATCCCGTCACGTCCATGGCACACTGTGTCACTTGATTTCGTGGTGGAACTACCACCGGTCCAAGGGTTAACCACTATCCTGGTGGTAGTAGATACCTTCACCAAGATGGCCCGGTTTATCCCCTGCAAAGGTGTCCCTTCTGCTCCTGCATTGGCCAAGTTGTTTTTCAAACAGGTGGTCCGCCAATTCGGCCTTCCTCTGGTCCTTATCTCAGACGGTGGATCCCAATTCACCTCGCGTTTTTGGTTAGCTCTCACCCGTTTTCTTGGCATTGACATTCGCCTGTCCTCAGCATACCATCCTCAGACGGACGGGCAGACAGAACGTCTTAATGCCACCATGGAGCAGTATCTTCAATGTTTATGTCTGCAATATCAATCGGACTGGCTGTCCGTATTAGGGGCTGCGGAATTCGCTTACAACAATGCCTGCCATGCATCGGCTGGTTGTTCACCCTTCTATGCCATGTATGGTTTACATCCTCGAGTTCTACCGTCCATCCTTCCTTCGGTGGCACGAGTACCTGCAGCTCAGGCAACAGCCCAGTCGTTACGGTCTATCCGTGCCAATGTGCTTCAGCATCTACACCAAGCACAGGATCGCACAAAACGAAATGCTGATAGGCATCGCAGGTCAGCCCCGCAGTATCATCTGGGGGATAAGGTCTGGCTATCCACTGTGCACCTTCGCATACCGGGCAAACGTAAGCTGAACCCTCGCTACGTAGGTCCCTATACCATCACCCGATGCATTAATGCAGTAGCCTATCGCTTGGACATACCTTCACCTTGGAAGATCCACCCCGTGTTCCATGTCTCCCTATTGCGGCCTTATGTTGCCGGTACGTGCTTGTGCAATCGTCCCGCTCCCATTACGATTCAGGGGGAAGAGGAATATGAGGTACAGGCTATTTTGGATACCTGAGTGGTCCGGGGTACCCGGCATTATCTGGTGGATTGGAAAGGCTATGGCCCAGAAGATCGTACTTGGGAGCCCGCCTCAAATCTCCACGCTCCGCATCTTTTGCAGGCGTTTCTCCTGTCTCGTGGTTCGAGACCCGGGGGACGCCCATCTTTGAGGAGGGGTACTGTCACGCCCCCGGTTTCCTAGGGCATTCTTATGTCCAGGGGAGAAGCCCGTGGCGTTTGGCCTGGCGTTTACAGCAACGCTGACGCCACCGCCAGTAAACAACTACATCTCCCAAGAGGACCGTGCCTACAAGGATCCTTTGGAACGTTTTCACTTTCTTTTGCGTGCGTTTCACGCCTCCTTTGGATTCACTTCCTATATCTGGCAACGCCCCCAGTAAGCCGGTGCTCCTAAACCATTGCGTTACGCGAGCTACACTCCTGAGATAAGTTGTTCTTTTCCCGATTCCTTGATTACCTGGTTACCGAATCCTACCTTTGCCTTTGACCTTGTTATCCGTTTTCCTGATCCTGTCTTAGACCTCCGTTTGATCTCCTCCCCTGCTCGACCACGGAATACACACCGGACTTGCTTTGGGTTCTGCTCCTCATGTCTGGCTCCCGGCTCCCTTCAACCCCGTGTTCCTCAAACGCTCCTGGCCATCCGCTCCCCGAGCGAAGAAAGAAACACCCTACATCCAGGCGTTCGAGAAATCTTACACCACTTCTAATTTCTCTCTGAAGTGTTGTTTACCGCGCTAGCAAGAACGGCGCTGTTTATTTACACCCGGTGATTTTTGCTTGACTTTTTTTGTTTGGTGTTTTTGGGACGCTTTGCTGTGCTCATCATTTGTTGGTGTTTTTGGGATGCTTCGCTGCTTCGCTCTGTCTCTTTGGACCTTGGGACACTTGACTCCTGGCTTCACTCCTTGGATTGTGGGACGCTCTGCTGTTTGTTTTTTCCCGCTCATTTGATTTCGGAACATTGGATTTTGCTTTCACTCATTGGATTGTGGACGCTTTGCTGTTGACGTTACTCATCCAATATTGGGGGAAAGTCTTTGATCCCCCTTCTTTTGAGGAAGAACACTTCCTCTGACCTTCACTCACTCCCAGTCTTGTGTCTTATCACAAGTAGGTATTCCGCTGGAAAAAAGGAATACACAGGTAAGCTTGTGGGTCTCGGAGGGGGTAGAGGGACTGGAATTGTCAACAAACGGTATGTAATATTTGCTTTGTTTGTTTTCTTCCCTCTAGCTCTGCTGTGCGTTCCGCCTTTTTGCCTGAGCCCTTGGCCTGACAGGTGTTCTTTTCCCTGCACGCTGTGCTCTCAGGAAGGAAGTCTGAATTACTTTAGCGGCATCTAGCCCAAGTGATCCCTCAGACCGATCGTGGAACATCCGGAGTGCGACAATTGCTCAGTGGCCTGAGCTCTTGTATGAATCTCCAAGAAAACCCGTTTGCTTTCATCACTGGGTATATTGCTGTGTTGCACGGTGATGTGGATGGTACTTGTTAGGCAGAATTACATGGAGTACCCTTTGGGAACACTACACACAATTAAGACTACAGGTGTAAGCACAATCTCACCTTTGGTATAAGTCTGTACTACACAGTATTGTAGTAGCAGTGCTGAGCAGCCAGGCTTATCTCAAGAGGGATGTGAGCAGTACCAGATGTTACACAAAGGACTTGCAATCACAGTGGTTCAAACAAACACTTACTCAAGCTTTCTTGGTAAAACAATATGACTTTATTTACACAGTTTGTTAGAAAACACTCCACTAGCAATAAGCAGCTAAAAACACACTATAATACACTAAAGTACTACACCAATAAGTTTCTGAACAAGTTAGGCACCCCTGAAGCGGGAGCAAAATGGCACTTCAGTAACTTTCAAAAGGAGTAATAAGACAAAGGTTATAAGTCAAACACAAATACTTTCTTAGGCAGGGCAAATAGTTTCAGTTCACTACAAGAGGCAGTTCAATTCAATAGGCCTGGGTCAAAGTCAATGGATCAGTAGTAAACGGTTAAGTCTTTGCCAATGTTCTCAGAAGTAGTTTGCACGAAAAAGAGTTATATGTCGGATTAGGAGCGAACAAGATTCCAAAGTTGGGAATGTTTCACAAACTTTCACTGCGGCAGGGAGAATTTCTCAACCGCATTTGCACAGTACCTTTTGAATGAAGAAAAGCTGTAGCTGAAGCAGTTGTTCCTGGTAGTTCCTGCAGATCTCGCTGTTCCTGTGCTTCAGTTGTGGGGACAAGACGGAGGACGTCGGGAGGTTCCTGCACTGCACGGGGGCGGATCCACAAGCTTGGCAAAACATCGGTTTAAGGTGTGAGTGCCTTAAAGTCCACAAACTCGTATCCTTCTCACTGGCTATCCGGTTTTCAACAGCACTCTGAAGAAAATTCGTGCAGTCTAGAGATGGTTTCCAGGTGGCTTGTGAATTGGTTGTTCCCACCAGCTCAAGGGAAGAAGTCATCCTTGAAGGGGCTTCTCTGTAGAGGGAGTTTCAGGCAATTCAGACCTGCAGCAGGGCTTCACCGGGCAAACCAATGGTCCAGGAGTTGCAGCAGTCATCTTCCTTCAGCTCGTTTGCGGTTCTTTCGTTCCAGTGGTCGACTCTGCCTTCCAAGTCCTAGAGACCTGCTTTTAAACAGTTTGCTCCCATTCATTCCAGCCTAGCTGCCACTCACCCAGCAGGGTGGCTGTCATGCCAGAGTGCATTCAGGTCTCCTAGGAGACTAAGCACAGGGAGTTTCAGGCACCTCCCTCACATCCTGTCCACCCCAGACACTCAGGCGCCAGAGGGGGGCTTCAGCACTGAAGCCCGCCAAAGGCAAACTAACAAAGGGACCAAACCTGGTTTACCACGCAGAGACAAACACTAGAAGGACCTTTCCAAAAAAGAAATGGTGAAAAAAGTCAATCGGAACCTGTTTTTACAGAGGGGGCTCAGACGCCATCTAGAAAAACATGGCTCCGGTGGATTTTAGCTACCAGAGTGTTTAAATGGGTTGCGGCCGGGAAAATCATGGTAAAAGTACTGCCACCAGCCATTCTGAGAGGAAAGGGTAGCTTTTGAGGGCTACATGAATTTTCTAGGCATGGGGCATACTAGGTATTCCCTCCAGCACTCTACTGTAAGGCAGTGTGTACTGGGTCTGTAATTTAAAAAGACTAGCAAAGTCAATTTAACTTAAGATTCACCGGGATACAGTAGTCAGTCCCAGAGAAGGTATTTAAACCTTGAGAAGTCTGAGAGACATCCCTTGAGGTGCTGTGTGAAACACAAGAAAAAGATGATGCCTATAGAGTTGTCTAAAACTCCATCCAAAGAACACAAAAGTAAATCACACATCAAAATACATGAAAGAGTGGGAAAAAAAGGCTCACACTATTTCCAGGTAAAAATTAAAGTTGCTGGGGGTCTCAAAAGGTAAGGGAAATTAGCACATTTATAAGAATTCTCCATAACACCCCCCCCCCCCAGACTAAGGGACAGGAGGATTTAATCCACTTCTGGATGAATCACCTTACTCCCGTCGGTCAAACATCATGGAAGACCATCAGCATTTTGGTGGTGACACCCTGACCTGTGTTCAATGGTGAAATCAAACCCTTGCAGGCTGATTGACCATCTCAATAGTTTAGGATTTTCCCCTTTCGTTTGCATAAACCATCTCAAGGGTTGGTGGTCAGTCTGAATCACAAAAGTAGACCCATCCAAGTATGGTCTAAACTTCCTCAGTGACCACACAATAGCAAAACATTCTCTTTCAATGGTTGCCCACCTTGTTTCTGGTTCCTTCAGCTTCCTGCTGATGAAGCAAATGGGGTGCTCCCTACCTTTCTCATCCAGCTGGCTCAGAACTGCACCTATACCTGTATTGGAAGCATCTGTTTGCAAAATGAAGGTTTGGTTGTGGTCAGGAGCTCTTAAGACTGGAGCTCGACAAAGGGCTTTCTTAAGTCTTTCAAATGCTTGAGTGCACTCCTCATTCCACCTGACCTTCTTGGGGAATTTGGGTGAGGAGACTACATTCAAGGGAGAAGCTATGGCCCCATAGTTCTCTATGAAGTTCCTATAGTAAGCAGTGAGGCCTAGGAAGGCTCTCGCTTGGGTTTGAGTAGTAGGGGTGGCCCAGTTCTGTACAGCTTGCACCTTGCTAGGCAGTGGCCTGATTTCACCTCCTCCTACCTCATGTCCAAGGTAGACCACTTTACTCTGACTAATCTGACAATTACTTTCCATTATGGTCAGATCAGCCTGTTCAAGGGCCTGCAAAACATATCCTAAGTGGTCAGCATGTTCTTTCCAAGTAGGGCTGAAGACTGCAATGTCATCCAGGTATGCCATGCAGAAGTCCTCCATCCCATTCAGAACTTGATTAACCATCCTTTGGAATGTTGCAGGTGCATTCTTTAGTCCAAAAGGCATTGCCTTAAACTGGTAGAGGCCTGCTGGGGTGGAGAATGCAGTTTTCTCCTTGGCATGGTCTGTCAGTGCTATTTGCCAATAGCCTGAAGTGAGATCAAATGAACCAAGTTTGTCCACCAGTTCATCGATCCTTGGTAAAGGATGGGCATCAGTCTTTGTGACTGCATTAAGAGCTCTATAGTCCACACAGAATCTCAACTCCTTGGATCTTGCCTTTGGCACTAGTACACCTGGACTAGACCATGGACTGGTAGATGGCTTTATTACCCCGAGATCAGGCATCTTGTTGACCTCTTCCTTTATGTAGGTTCTTACATGATCTGACATCCTGTAACCTCTGATTTTAACAGGTAAACAGTCACCAGTGACAATATCATGCTGGCCCTAAGGGGTCAAGCCTGGTGATAGTGAAAACAGGGAGACAAACTGATTTAACAGAAACATGCACTCCTCCTGTTGTTCGACTGTCAGATTAGAAGAGAGATTGACTCCTTCTATCTTCTCATCTAAAGGCTGTCCTCTGAGTAGGTCAGGTAGAGGTTCACTCTCCTCCTCCTCTTGAGCTGAAGCTAGAAGCAAAGCTCCTACTTCCGGTCTTGAGACATGAGCTTTTAGACGGTTGGTTTGAAAGACTCTGGGAGCCTCCTTAGGATTGCCTAAGTCCACCAGATAGTTGACCTCTCCAAGTTTTCCCACAACCTTGAAGGGTCCTATCCATTTGTCATGTAAGGCCCTCTGCCTTGTAGGTACCATAACTAAAACTTGCTGATCTTGAGTAAACTCAACCATGTTGGCCTTCTGGTCATGCCAATGTTTCACCAGAGCCTGACCTACTTTTAAGTTATCTGATGCTTCTGCCTTCATGTGTGACATTCTCCTCCGAAGACCTATCACATAGTCAGTGACTATCACTGGCTTGGGGGAAGGAGCACTCTCCAACCCCTCCTTAATTAGGGTCAAGGGACCTCTAATTGGATGGCCATAGAGAAGCTCAAAGGGACTGAATCTAACTCCCTCCTGAGGGACCTCTCTATAAGCAAATAGAAGGCATGGCGGTAGAAGGTCCCACTTTCTTCTAAGGAGTTCCTCTAAAGCACCTATCATGCTCTTCATTGTCCTGTTAAACTCTCTACCAATCCATTTGTCAGTGGATGGTAGGCAGTTGAGAACTTGTAAGTCACTCCACAGTTCTTCCACATGCCCTGCATTTCATGGAACATAAAACTGGATCCCCTTTCAGAGATGACTACTTTAGGAAAACCTACCCTGGTAAAAATACCAAGTAGGGCCTTAGCAACAGCCTGAGCTGTAACAGTCCTTATAGGTATTGCTTCAGGATACCTAGTAGCATGGTCTACTCAACCAGGATAAACCTGTTGCCTGAAGAGGTTGGAGGGTCTAAGGGACCAACAATGTTGATTCCTACCCTCCCAAAAGGGTCTCCCACCACTGGGAGAGGCACCAAGGGTGCCACATTCTTGGCTCCCCTCTTGCCAGATGTCTGACAAGGGTGACAGCTCCTACAGAATTTATCTACATTCAGACCACAATTTAGACGATTAGAAATAAAGAGAAAGGCTTTCCTTAGTCTTCTTGAAACTCAAGTGACCAGCCAAAGGAATCTCGTGGGCTTACTGTAGGAACTGTTGTCTGCTCTCCAGAGGCACTACAAGTCTTCTGTAGTCCCATGGGATAGACTCAGTTGGTTCACTGTAGAAGAGGCCATCTTCCCAGTATAACCTATGCTTCCCTGGCTCTTGCCCTTCCAGCTTAGATGTTGCCTTTTGGCGAAGACCTTCAAGAGTAGGACACTCTCTTTGACCTCTGCTGAAGTCTGCCCTACAGGGTCCACCTTCTGCCAGTAAAGACTGCATGTCAGGATGGTCTGCAGGATCCAGATCTCCAACAGGGGCAAGGTCTTCTTCCAGCTCTGATTCCTCAGCAGCTGATTCAACCACTCCTGGTGGTTCCTCCCCAGACACTCAGGCGCCAGAGGGGGGCTTCAGCACTGAAGCCTGCCAAAGGCAAACAAACAAAGGGACCAAACCTGGCTTGGCGCGCAGAGACAAACACTATAAGGACCTTTCCAAAAAGAAATGGTGATAAAAATCAATCAGAACCTGTTTTTACAGAGGGGGCTCAGACACCATTTTGAAAAACATGGCTCGGTGGATTTTAGCTACCAGAGTGTTTAACAGGTTGCAGTCGGGAAAATCATGGTAATACCACTGCCACCAGCCATTCTGAGAGGAAAGGGTAGCTTTTGAGGGCTACATGAGTTTTATAGGCATAGGGAATCCTATGTATTACCTCCAGCACTCAGCTGTAAGGCAGTGTGTGCTGGGTCTGTAATTTAAAAAGACTAGCAAAGTCAATTTAACTTTACATTCACTGGGAGACAGTAGTCATTCACAGAGAAGGTATTTAAACCTTGGGAAGTCTGAGAGACATCCCTGTGCCACTGCACTGAGGGTGCTGTGTGACACACAAGAAAAAGATGATGCCTATGGAGTTGTCTAAAACTCCATATGCAAAGAATACAAAAGTAAAACACACATCAAAATACATGAAGGAGTGGGAAAAAAAAGGCTCACACTCTTTCCAGGTAAAACTTAAAGTCCTAGAAATCCAGCAAAGTTGCTGGGGGTCTCAAAATGTAAGGAAAATTAGCACATTTATGAGACTTCTCCCTAACAGTTCTATGATGCTCTGCTCCATCAAGGACATATTGTCCCTCATCTGCTTCTCTGGAAAGTGGATATTGTTTCACTCGTGGAAGCATTGCTCCTGGCTTATGTTTGATTCCTACTGCTCCTATGCTGTTCAGTAACCCTACGTCACGGGGGTTGTCTGTCTACAGTCAGCTATGCACTGCTGCCAAGTCTTTGTCCAGTGTGTGGGTGGTGCTGTTGCCACATACACTTTCTGTGGTACCTCTCTGTGTTGTATTGCCATGTGGCAGGGGATGCACATTTCAAACAGTATTTCCCCTTCAGATTCTGTGTCTGCAAATAAATGTTCAGCAGTGATTTCTCTTAATGGTAGAGTAGGATCTATGCACAATAGGGTGTGCCATTCTATCCCTTCTTCATCTGCGCCTGTGCAAATGATGGAGTCTTTTCTGGTGATCACTGCGTCAATGCGTAAAATGAAATTTGTGCCTAGTGCTCTTTCTTGTGGAACTACTGGTCTGAATAGGAATTTCGCAGGCAAGCGAAATATCACATTTTGCGCTCCTGGTAGCCATCCAATCAGGATGGACACTGCATAGATGAACATCTGCTCATTCAAGGGTAGTGCTTGAACTTTGTGGCTACTCTGGTGTAATGCATACCTGTTGTGGAGGACACTATTCCGTTGTTTCTGATTGTCATCTTCAACACTATTAGGTACACAGTATATCATTGGCTCTCAAACTATAAGGCCCTTCATTATATGGCCCTCTACAACTGGTTGGCACGCTCGTGCCCTTCTAGAACATTTGGTTCAATTAGCAGCACGGAAGCTCAGACCCAGGTGCCAGGAGGTGGACTTGACTTTACTTCCACACCCAATTAGCCCATCATCTGCCATCACCCATGCCTTCTGCCATGCAGATTGTCTTTGACTTACCCTTGCAAAGTATCCTTGTCTGTGGGAATACATGGGAGTGGCTCACGTGACAGGAGACCATGATTTGGTCCATTTTGCTGCATTTAAATGTCTTAAATGAATAAAACTTGGCACGCATGGTGTTCTTTCTTTGCACCTTAACAAGGGATGATTCAGCTTCTCAAGAATAGATAACCAGTTTTGGCTGCTTCAGCTTTGACACCAGGCCAAACAGCCTCACCATTTGTGTCCCAGACCTCAGCTAATTCTTGCTGCGACACAGCTCTCGGCCTTTCCTCTCCATGGATCCGGGCATACTAAATTCATGACACCGATATCCAGTTTCCATACAATGGCGGCTTTGCCTGCAGTCTATTCACTACGCATAGCCAGCTTCTAAGATTACATAATGTACTTGCATTACAGCATCTGTACAGTTATTGAATGTCTTGCATTTTCTATAGTACTTCGCACACATGCAATCTTCTTCTCACATATGAAAGTTTACTCAATTCTTTACTTCATCATCAGTTTCTGTGAGATCCATGCATTTTCTTCAGCCAGTATTCTCAGGATGTCACGCCCGTCTCTTGTGACGTCACCAGCTTCTCTTTCTCTCTTTTTCATATTCCTTCATGGAGTTCCTCCCTCAGATTATCGTCTCCTTGGGAATACATTTGATAGGGTTTTCTCAGAGGGTACCTTCTTTCGAATATCCGCTGTGGTATGGTCACAACTGTTGGTGTCAGGCATGGCACAATCTCAGGTTTCCAAAATATAGGAGGTTGGGGGCGGGATTTCCTGTAAAGGCATTCACCTGCTCCTCTACATGTGTGTATGCATTCAGTTAGGGCTGACCTCTGTCCCTATGTTATTCTATCATTGTCTTTTCTTACATGGCTTGTGACCTATCTATAAATGCACCTATCTGTGTTTATGCATTTTGCTGGCTGCTACCTATCTCATGTCACAAAGTCATCTATCAATACTACTGCTGTGTCAGGCTTGCTGCTCTGTTCTATTAATGCTTGCTTTATGTAATAAATGCTTACTCTATAGCCTACCATGCACCCTGTCTCTTAGGCCTACTCACTTGCATTTACATCTGTGTGTATGTGTCAAGTTGACTCTTGGCATATAATTTCTGGTTAATAATGTCTGCCGTCTTTCTGTGCATCTAAGCTCAGAATGCATGTGTGTGATGATGCTCTCCATTTATCTCTCAGTGAAGGGATATGGTGGGAAGGACAAGGTAATCTGCTTGCAACCTGGACCTTTGGTCTTGGATGTATGTTCTGCCTTATGCTTTATGGGCTTTCTTAGTTTATATTTCCTCACATGTGTGGGATGCAAGACGTTCATCCCAACCACTATCTAATCAGACAGCTGTTTCCCCTGGTAATGATGATGTGTAAAGACTTCCCAGAGGGAGGGTATCTTGAAGAATAGACCTAGTGGCCCACTATTGAGCCTCAACCCAAGTGGACCATTAAGGCCAAGATACAAAGGGGAATGAGAAAGGACGGTGGGACGTACCTGTGAAACCAGTGATTATCTCTGTCATTGATGATGTCATCTGTGATATTATTATTGTGGTAATATGCTGCTGAACAGGGAGCGCAGCGTTAAGGTGGACTTGCTCGAAATGCGATTGCTGAATTTTAGGGGTTTTGTTGTGCTAAATCTGGTCACCTTAACTCTCTTAACCAAGGTTTTTTTCACTGAATTTCAAAGGTTTTGTTGCTATGTATTTTTCACATTAAATCTGATCAAAGTAACTCTCTCCTAAATAAAGTTTTTTCACTTACGTTCAAGGGTTTTGTTATACTATAGTTTCTTTGGGCCCACTAGCCATAGCCTTTGACCCCGGACAATGTGCATGTTTCACCAATAAGTTTCTTTTGGGCCCACTAGCCATGGCCTTCAGCCATGGCCATTGTCCACAGCCTTCGGCTGTGGCCACTGTACATGTTACACCAATACGTTTCTTTGGGGCCCTCTATCCATGGCCTTTGGCCGTGGCCACTGTACATGGTGTACCAATAGGTTTCTTCGGAACCCACTAGCTATGGCCTTCGGCTGTGGACACTGTTCACGTTGCACCAATTGGTTTCTTTGGGGCCGACTAGCCATGGCTTTCAGCCATGTCCAGAGGGCCATGTTCAGAGGCCACAGCCAAACATGTTCCATAATTTCTTGAGGTCTCACTATCTATGGCCTTCGGCCGTGGCCTCTGTGCGTGTTGCACCTATATCTTTCTTTTGGGCCGCCAGCCATGGCAAACCATTAATATGTTACCAAACACCCTTAGCACCCTGCCCAGTAGATGTTGGCACTGGAGATGTAAACATTTTTTTTTCTAACTCCTTATTCCCGCTATCATTTCACATTAATCAATTCTAATAACAGAAATTTCTGTATTAGAGTATAGGTTTGCTGATTCCTGCGATAACGCGAAAAATTGCTCAGAATTAAAAAGTCTTCCATGTCCTCATAGGAACTCAACATGTATCCCCCTTCTTTTTTCCAGGTCCCCTCATTCAACTCAATAGCTTTTCCCCTCCCTAGCCATCTCCCATTACCCCTATCACTTATCGCTTTGTGTGGCATTCATTTTTTTTATGAGCTCATATTTGCTTTCTTGCCGCTGTAATCTTTGAGGTTCCTGCGGTCTTCCCCTGATAAACTGAAGCATTTCTACCCATAACTGGCTCCCCAACCCACCCCCAATTCCCCAAATTCACGTTGTGTCTTATTTCCCACTCCCGACCTGATGTGATTGCTATTGCAATTGCTATTGGTATTTATATAGCGCCTGCAGCCAGGCCATCTAAATGTTGTGGTTCAAAACAGTCAGTGTTCCCATGGGAGTCACTACATAAACAGGAGAGTTTTGAGTCTCTTTCTGAAGTCGAGAACATTATTTTTTTTTTTTTTTTTTTTTTTTTTTTGATGCTGCAGTTTATTTGAAAACTTTTTCATCATTTACTTGATTTAGAATCGGTTTTTAACTTTTGTTTGTTTAGTTCGAGTATAGAAGATAGGAAGAGAGCGATTGTGTAGGTGTACTTGTTGTTGTGGCCGCTTAGGAGAGCGGTCCATCTTTCTTGCGTACACATTTGTGTCGATGAGAGTTGAAAGAATGCACCGAATTCTTTGCGTTGTGTGGCGAGTTCGTTGCATTCCATTACGAGGTGAAAAATGGTTTCCTCGATTTTTTGGTCTTTACAGAACCTGCAGTAGTTGTCTTCGGGCTTGATCTGTCTTTTTGTGTATAGGTATGCTTTTGTAGGAAGAATGTTTAGGCGAATTTTTAGGAATGTTGCTCGAATGGTTTGGTCTGGGAAGGTTTGCAGGTACGCCGGTGGTTCGTGGATTCTCCTATTATCTTTTGTGCATTGTAGGTTCTGTTTGTAGGTATTTATTTGTTGGATGGTCTTTATCCAGTCGTTATGCAGCAGTTTTGTTTTTGCGTGTTGTGGACGAAGTGTGAGCAGTTCTTCTGTGATATTTTCACTATCCATTTCTTTTCTCATTGTATTTTTCCATTTTTCCAATATTGTCGTGTTGAAGGTGTTTTCTTTGTGTCGAAGTATTTGAATTGCTGGAGTTTTCCCATCTGTCAATATTTTCCGAAAAATGTCTAGTCTTTTCCATTGTACGACTGATTCGATTGATTGAGTTGCCAGTTCGTAGCGTATTCTTGGCATTGGAAATGTTTGCGGGAGTCGAAGGACTTTGCGCCAGAAAGTCGCTTCATATTTTGTCCAGTTGACTCTCTGAGCGTTCAACATTGCTTCGGTACCGTAGGTGAGAATCGGAATATACTTGTGTCTGTAGTAGGAGATAATTGGCTTAAAGGAGAACTTGCCGTATTTTCTGTGAAGGAGGCAGCCTTGTCTTGATAGAGTTTGAGATGTTTGTTCGATTTTGTCTATCCACTGCTCTTCTGATTTTGACTGGTTTATTGTGATCCCTAGGTATTTGAACGATGTAACATTTTCTATTTCTGAGTTGTCGATCGTGAAGATATATTGGTTTGTTCTTTTTTTTGATGGTTTGGTGAGGGTCATTGTCTTTGTTTTTTCCGTGTTGATCGTTAGTTCGTTTTTTTTCATGTAATGGCTTAGATCTGCTAGTGTCGTTTGTAGCCCAGTCTGTGTTTTGTCTAGTAGCACAATGTCATCAGCGTATGCCATGATTGGGACTGGGATCGAGTTGATTTTGGGGGGATTGGTTTTATGTGATTTTAGATGTTCTTCGATATCGGCAGTGAACAAGTTGTAGAGTGTCGCTGCAAGAGGACAGCCTTGTTTAAGTCCGTTTTCTGTTGGTATGGCAGATGTTGTAGCTCCTTGTCTCGATAGTCTGACTTTTATCGTGGTTTTTGAATACAGCAGGATAATTGGTTCTAGGATATCAGATGGACAGTTCCATGTTCTAAGTTTCGACCATAGTTTTTCGCGTGAGATTGCGTCAAAAGCCATTTTTAGGTCAATAAATGCTGCGTAGATTGTCGAGTTGGAGTTGATGGCTTCATGTTTGATTGCTTGTAGTAATATCAGGTTGAGGTTTGTTCCAACATTGGCCGTGAATCCTGTTTGTCTGGTCGAGAATTTATTGTTTTTTATGGCCCACGCGGTGAGTTGGTTTAGAAGTACTGCTGCAAATAATTTTCCTAGCGGATCGAGCAAGGCGATCGGTCGGAAGTTTTGGGGGTCTTCTCTAGGGCCTTGTTTGTGGATTGGTACGATTACTGCTGTTCTCCAGGAGTTTGGTATTCTGTGCAGTTTATTGATCAGTTTTGTGATGTGACACAGGAGGGTTGCCCAAGCGTTAGGATCTTCTTTGATTATGGCATTGGATAGTCCATCAGGGCCTGGGGCTCTGGAAGTGTTGAGTTTGTTGATCAGGAGGATGTAATCTTCAAATTCTGCGTGTACTTTCCATGTTGGGTCTGTTATGGGTTGTGTGTTCTGTTGAACCGTTTCTCGTGATGCATAGATGGTAGTGAAGTGCGTTATCCATTTTTCTTGGGTTACGTTAGCTGTAAGCTTCTGCTGTTTTTGTTGATTGTCATTGAGTAAGTTCCAGAGTTCTTTTGTATTGTGGGATTTGTGGATTTTCAATATGTTCTCTGCATCTGCCTGCTGGATGAGGCTTTTTTGTGATTTAGTCCAGTTTCGATGGTTGTTTTTCAGAGTTTTGATCTGGTTTGGGATATCGAGAGCTGGGGTTTTCTTTATCTGTCTTATTGTCCGATTTAAGGCTTTTTTCCTTTCGGCAATTTCTTGGTTGTAGAAATGTCGATGGTCTTTCTGCGGGCGATTTTTACTGGTTTGTCGGAACGGAATTAGGATCCATTCGTAGTCAATTTTTAGAGCATTTGTCAGACTTGTCTGTAGGAATTTTTCCGGTAATGAGGCTAAGGATGCTTGTGGGATTCTCAGTCTTGTTGTTGTTCCGTTTAGTTCTAATAGAGGAGATGGTGGCCCCGTCTCTATTTTTTCCAGTGCCGCTTCAGAGTGGGCGGTAAGTTGATTATGGTCGCTCCTATCTGTTAGTATCGTCTGCACGTTTGTGACTGATCGGTGAAGTTTTTCAGATAGGAATATATAATCGATGATCGCATGGGATGAACCTCTGCTCCATGTTGGTGTATAGGGTTTCGAAGTGTTCCCTTGACTCAGAAGGAGTAGGTTGCGTATCGTGGTTTCTTTCATCCATCTCTTTGCGTTTGCCGATAGGTCTGAGTGCTTTAAGAGGCCACCGTTCTTATCGTATAGTTTGATGTTCAGATCGCCACATATTATTACTTCCGATGACGGATGTTTAGTTGTGGCCTCATCGACTGAGATGAAAACTCCATCTAGGAACATATCTGTTGATATTGCTAATGGGTTCCAATAGAGATTTAGGATTAGGATTGTTGAGTTGTCTTTCTCTTCTCGTTTTTGCTGGTTTTTTGTATATATTATTGTGGTCAGTTGAATCCAGGGGTTTATGTTTTCGGAGCGTATTACTGTGCTGTGAGGGTTTATCTTGATTAGGGTGAGTAAGCCTGAAGCGGGTCTTCCTTGTTTTTGTACGATAGCTGGGTTTAGGAGTGTGATAAAACCATCACATGCTGGTGGGTCGCTGAGCCAGGTTTCTTGGAGGCATATGAATTGGTATTGCTCTAGCTCAGCAGCTGAGTCCGTAAATAGATGGAGATTTCCTCTGGTGTTCCATGAGCACAGTGACCACGTAAATCCATTGTTCGTTAATTGTTATGAGTTAGAGTTCATTGAGTATTCTGTAGATTCTGTTTCTGAGAAGGTGGTTTCGAAGTCATAGATTCTTCTAATTGCATGGGCATCTTTGTCTGGTTGTTGGCTTCTTATTGAGTCTTCTATAGATTCAATGTCTGATGAAGGAGTTTCAAAGCTTGTTCTGTTAGATTTGTTATTTCTGTTTAGGTATGCTTCTTCTGAGGCACGATTTGAGTTTCTGTCGTCAGTTGCCTGTTTTTGTTTCCTTTGGTCGTTGTTTTTTCTTTCGTATCTTGCTGTTGTTTTATATTTTGGTTTGCTTGGCATTCTTGTGGATGTTGAGGCCCAGCATGAGAAGCCCAAATTGTGCAATTGTCTTCGTGTTGATATGATGAGTTCTTGGTTATTGGGGTCCGAAAGCTCTATGACGATTTTATCCAAGTTTCGATCGTCTTTAAAGGTTATCAGATCAAGGTCTTTTGTTGTGAGTTTTTTCAAGCAAGGTATTACGCCAAAGAGGCGTAGTAGATTTGTTCTATTTAGGATTACCGGTTCCAGGTTTTTATTTGCATTTTCAATGTGGATTTCATATATTTCATTTTGTCGTAGTGGATTAACAAATGTTGGTCGCATCTGGGTTTGTTGACTGGAGTCTTGTGGTGTTGTTGTTATCGAGATCGACGAGATGGGGTCGTAAGCTTCGTCTCTGGTTGTGGATATTGAGATGTTTTCCATTGATAGCATCGAAATTTCTTCTAGGGAGAGTTCAGTAGAATTGTCTTGATTTTGTTTCGCATGTTGATCAAGGATTGTGGTATATTCATCGATTATTATGTAACTCGTCTGGATTATTGATTGCGAAGCCTGTTGATTGTTTTCTGATGGTTGTTCTTCGTGGGTGGTCATGTTGAGCAGTTCCTCATCGATCGGCGAGTGTGGCAGGATAGGTCCCGCTAATTTGGGTTTGGTCTGGGCTAGATGAACTTGAATGCTTTGTGTGTTGGCAGCTGATATTTTCTTCTTTGGTTGTTGAACAGTTTGGGCGTTCTGGTTTATATTTCGTAGAAATGCTCGAGAGCCCGTTTGTCGTTTTTTGTTATTTTTCTGTTGGGTGGGTTTTGTTTCATTTGTTATTTTTTCTTTTTCGAAAATCTGAAAGTTTTCATTTGGGTTCTTTGTTATGTTACTTGGGGTGATGGTTTTTGTTTTTTTGTTAATAATATTTTGACTCGGTTCTTTTGGTACTTGTTGGGCGAGGTCCGAGGTGGTTTCAGATAGTTGTTGTGTCTGAATTGGACATTGTGACGCTTTTAGAGACGGCGGGGTTTGTAGTCGTTGATCGTTTGGTCTGGTTGGTTGCTGGTGATGGTGTTCTTTGAGCATCTGTACTAGTTCTCCTGTAAGTTTTGTTTTCTCTTGTCGGTCTCCTCTCGCAATCTCGGCTAGTCTTTGTTGCCACCGGTGTGTCTCCTCTGCTTCTATTGTGAGTCTTGATTCCACTGTCGAGACAAAGTGTTCGATGTGTATCTGTTTTGAGTGAATTAGCGCTAGAAGGGTCGCCTGATCTTTTATTGCATCTTTCATATCTTCATGTAATTTCAAGAAGGGGATCATCGACTGGGAAAGTGTTGCGATGAGCATGTTTTGCAAATCTAGCATTGTTGTTGGGATTCTTGGGTGTGGGTCTTCTTCGGCTTGTTCCTGGTTGTCGTTTTTCTGTTGGGGGTCTTTTGATTTTTGATTCTTGATTACTGGATCTGGAGTATAGTAAGATTCATCTGTGTCATAGTTGAATCGGGATGGGGCAGTTTTACGTTCATCCAATTCTGGTTGACGTTCTTTTTTCATCAGCTTGTTTTGGTTGCCCTGGGGGATACATGGTGTTGATGTTAGTTGCATTGGGTTTGCTTCCGTTAAGTCTCCAAATACTTCTTTTCCTTTTTCTGCAGTAGTCATGATTGACTCAATTTCAGTGATGTCCAGTGATAATTTTTCCGGTCTGTTTCTTGTTTTTGATGTTGTTGGTTCCACTGGGCTGGTGGATTTGACGGAGTTGTGGGTTTTAAGCCACGCAAGTCGTGCTAATCTTGCTTTTTCTTTTTGCTTCTGTTGTTCTGGTGTTGGGACTGCTGGTTTTGTAATTTGGTCTTGTGTTCGTTCAATTTGTTGGCAGTTTGAGGTAGGCTTGAAGCCGATATGTTGAGCTGTGCGTTTTGGTTCTTGGTTGTTAGCAATTTCCTGAGGATTGCTGACTATTTCGTGTGGTTTCTTCAGTTCCATGGATTGTTGATTTCGGATTTGTTTGTCCGGTGTTAGATCCTGTTTTGTCGGTGTCTGCAACTGTTTGTTTGTAAGTTCCATGGGTTCTTTATTGCTGATTATAAGATTTGTCAGGGTGTCTTGTGTCCTGTTGTTTGGAGGGTCTTGTTTTGTGGACTGGTGGGTTGTGTTCAGAGCAATTGGAGGATCGATCAGTTGCTGTTCAGGTTCGAGTTGAAGAGCCGGTGATGATGATACGGAGATGGTGGTTTGTCCAGTTGTTGTGATTGGATTCTGAGCTTGAGTTTTAGTGTCCGCACTCTTCATCTCGGTTGAGGTAAGTTGCTGATTTTCAACTGTGCTGTGTGATTCCGCTAATAGTCGAGGGGATATCACAATGGGATTAGCAGATTCAAGGTTTCTTTCTTTGAAGTCTTCTGAGTTCTGTTTAGAGTTTGAATTCTGTGTCAGGGACTTTGGAATTTCTTTATACAATGTCACTTTCTTGAAGGATTGCTCCAGTGTTAGCTGCAGTAAATTTTCGTCCGTTGTGTTAGCGATCGCGGTCTTGGCTGTTTGTCTTGTTTTTGGACGTTGAGTTGGGTGTTGTTTGTTGGTGCGAATTATTGTCATTGTTTCCAGTTTGTAGATTGCAAAGTTTAGGTTTTTTGGGGGGTTCCTATTTGGTTTCTTAGAATACTGGCCCCCTGGTTGCGGCTTGCTACTGTTGTCTATTTGATGAGGTCAGGATCCAAGGGTCGAACCCTTTCGGTCTCCTGATCAGCGGGGCTGCGCAGGTTTGTCTTCGTTCTGCTTTTCTGTAGAGGGTCAAGTTGCGCTTTCAGGATCCAAGGGTCGAACCCTTTCGGTCTCCTGATCAGTGAGGCTGCGCAGGTTTATCTTCGTTCCGCTTTTCTGTAGAGGATCAAGTTGCGCTTTCAGGATCCAATGGGGGGACCCTTTCGGTTTCCTGATCGGTCAATGGTACGGGGTTGTGCGATCGTTTTGTTCCTGTGGGGCGGTTAGAGCTAAGTTTTCGGGATCCAAGGGACGAACCCTTTCGGTCTCCTGATCAGCGAAGATAAGCAGATGTTGGAGTCGGAGTCCTGACGGGTCTGGTATAGGGCGTTGAGGGGGCTGCTGTACAGCTGCGGGTGTCGGGAGTCAGCGCGTTGAGTGGCCGGGGCGGGGCTGCGAAGGCACACGCGGCAGAGGACCCTGTTCGGTGTTAGGTGGATGGAGCACGAGTACGCCAGGCACAGGCAGGCTCCGGTGTCAGAGGAGAGTCAGAGGGGAATCGTTCAGAGGAGTCGTTCAGCTCCGGGCCAGCCGATACGGACACACGAGGGGACAGCGCAGCTGTCAGCGGCGAGAGGCAGGTCACCTGCAAGGTTTTGAATGTCTTCGAGTGACTCGGTGGGCGGATTTTTCTGGGGGGGCGCCGCGGAGCCTGCAGAGCCTAAAGACCAAAAGACTCTGCAGCAGACTCCGCGGCCGCTCCGCGGTCTTCTGGGTATTTTAAAGGCACCAGGTGAAAGCAGGTGAAACAAAAAAAGGACAAGAAGCAGGTCCTCACAGGGTTCAGGAGCAAAAGCTGTAGAGTCCTCTCGCAACCGCAACCAAAAGACTCTGCAGCAGACTCCGCGGCCGCTCCGCGGTCTTCTGGGTATTTTAAAGGCACCAGGTGAAAGCAGGTGAAACAAAAAAAGGACAAGAAGCAGGTCCTCACAGGGTTCAGGAGCAAAAGCTGTAGAGTCCTCTCGCAACCGCAACCAAAAGACTCTGCAGCAGACTCCGCGGCCGCTCCGCGGTCTTCTGGGTATTTTAAAGGCACCAGGTGAAAGCAGGTGAAACAAAAAAAGGACAAGAAGCAGGTCCTCACAGGGTTCAGGAGCAAAAGCTGTAGAGTCCTCTCGCAACCGCAACCAAAAGACTCTGCAGCAGACTCCGACCGAGTCGAGAACATTATTATACTCTGTAAGGTCATGGGGGAGTTCATTCCAAAGTTTGATGGCATCCTTTTTCCTCCTTCAAATAACGTTTTGAGTTATTTCATGTGCGGCTTCTCCTGGTAATATTGTGGGAATCACTTGCAGCAAGCACACAAAAAAGGCGGATTTCATTTTGGAAAAGCCTCTCTGCTGCAAAGCACCAAGACCGATATATATATAAAGGTTTTAAGGAACAGTGGGAATATTTAAAAACTACTGAATGGATTTACCCAAAACCAGTGAAGGAAATCATTGTTTCTTATTTGGTCCAAATCTGCCAAGTGGTTTTCACGCTACAGCTTTTAAAAAATGCATGTTTTCTCAATGGGAAAATGAATGTGATTAGGCTGAAAACTGCATTTTTATGTTTTCTTAATAGTTTTTTCTTTTTTAAGGAATTGTTCCCAAAATGTCCAGTTTAGTCTGGCTCTTGAGAAACCTTTTGTTTGGAAAATGTCATCCAAATCCATCCAGCAAGACAAATGCCTTGCTCAGCCTCTCTGCTGCAAAAAGCACCAAGGCTGATATAAAGGTTGTAAGCAGCAAGGAGGCACCTCCTTCTCTGTCAAATATTTTAAAAACTTATGGATAGATTTACCCCAAACTAGTCAGGCATTTTAAGTCAACCATTTGTGCCCAAGTTGTTTCAGACAGGATCACAGTGTCCCACATGTTGCCTTTGGTTAAACAGTGCTTTGGGTAAAAACAAGCGCACAGCCTGAAATTCATTGGTTCACCCTCAAGCGTTAGGAAAAGTGTGCAGTGCATAAAACCGGTTCACAGTCTGTGGTATACTGGCTTACTTTCCATCAAGACCAACAGTGCAATGAATAAACCGGTTTTCAGACGGAAATACAGACGCGAACTCCATGTCGACACAGTCCTGCTTATAAAAAGAAGCACTATATGAACATATTATATACCTATAGATAGGCCCACATAAGAGCCCTGTTAGACAGTAAATAAATAAATAACATCCGCCTAATACATTAAGGCCCTGGTTCACAGAACGTTTTCCTATGGCATTACGCCATTATAAAACACTTCCATGAATCAATGTGTAAAAGTCCCTGCACGAAAAAGGGTAACAGCAGAAAACCGCCCAATCTTTACTTCCTATCAAATGACAGCGCAATTTATAATTGTCCGATCACCTACATGAAGCTGCTCAACCCAACACCCATTGGGCAGTTCTTAATCTGGCAATTCACATATTTTCCCCACGTCTCAAATTTAAATCCAACCCCTTTTTTTTCGTTTCAGAGTGTGTGTTTTAAGTGCTTCGGTGTTGGCGCTGAGATGTGGTGCTCAGCTGTGGCGTAGCGCTGTGGTTCCCCCCCTCTGTTAGACTCCAGGAGGGGGGGAGGACCAAAGTGCTCCTGAATTAACTGCAGAGGCGGGGGGTAGGGGGTGCACAGTGCTCCAGAATTAAATGCCTAGAGGAGTTCAAGCACTTTTAAACAAACTCTATCACTTGGAGTTCACTTTGCAGCTAAAGTGTCTTTACTGTAACATGTGCTCTATTACTCCATTGGCGACCAGCAGAACAATGGGCGGGACAAACACGCTTTGTACAACTACCTATAGATGTTATTCTCTTCACTGGACTGCGAAACGTCTCCTTGGCCTTAAGGCCAGGGATCGTATCTCTCCAGCACTGAAATCTCTCCATTGGCTCCCAGTGGCTGCGAGGATCAAGTTCAAGACCCTTCGCATTGTCCACAAGGCCTTCTGGGGCCTGGGACCAAAATACCTCCAGCTTTCTCTTCAGAAGTATCTTCCTCTTCGAGATCTTCGATTCCTCCACCTCTAACCTCTTGAGAGTCAGGCTCTTTTCTAAGCAGTGAGCTGGGGGCAGATCAGTCCAGAAGCAGCTCAAGACTTTCCTCTTTGCTTCTGCCTTCCATCTTCCACTTCCCTGCTGACCTCCTGTCGGATACTGCATTGGTTACAGAGGCGGATCTAACGGTCGCTAGGCAGACCAATGGCGACCGGGCCCCTGTGCCAGGCCCCGCCCCTTTCACGCAGCACAGGGCCCTTTCTGTTGGACGTCTTGGACGTCACTCCAGAGTCCAGTCTCCTTTCTTTCTCCTTTCCAATCCTGGGCCAGTGTAGCTAGTGGTGGTACCTGAGAGACGACTGTGACGTAGACACGTCTCGTGACGTCCCTACACTGGCCCAGGATTGGAAGGGAGAAAGAAAGGAGAACGTTAGATCCGCCTCTGCCACTCCCCCAGCACGACCTGCACCAGTGAACACAGGCTGCGGCCCCGAACAGTGCCATCTGCACTGATGTGCGCCCTGAAGTTGGGGGCTGCCCCAAAGGAAGCCCCAGGAGAGGGACCATCCCTGGCCTGGTAAGTCAGAGACTCAGGGCCCGGCTCAGAGGACCGCAGCACTGCGTATAGCAGCTGCACGGCTCCCCTGCAGCACACAGGCTACCCTCAGGGGCGCACCTCGTTACCTCTGTGGCTCTCTAACTTAACTCCGCCCACCCAAAGCTCCGCCTCCATGACCCGCCCACCTAGGGCCCACACCAGGTGTTCCCCACGGGGCCCTTTGCCTTAAATCTGCCACTGACTGGTTACCTGGCTACCCTCTGAATCACGGGCCCAGGTCCCTGCCCTCCCAGCTGCGCACCTCCACTGCCTCTGGTACCCCTGCACTGGGGCTGTATCTGCAACCCTACAGCCCCCCTACTTGCACTTATCTAACCCTTGCTGTCTGCACTTAACCCCTTGCACTGCCACTTGTTGGCAGCACTTCTTTTTATGTCTTCTCCTACGTCTTGCTCTTCTCCTCCTCCCCTTCCCCTGATGCTTTCCCCCTCCCCTATCCCCTGCACTTGCGTGATCCCAGTGTCACTTGGGCTAGTAAGATCGTTGTGTTGTCCTCACTTGTTCCCCTCCCTTGTCTTGTCGCGCCTTGAAACACTTGTCTATAGGCGCGCTATATACAAAATATCATATGGTATCGTCCACATGGAAAAAAAAAATGTCAAGGTGACTCATCCATAGATGTGCCTGTTATTTAACCCCAGAACAGGGGCTGGTCTCCCTTTCATGCCCTGCAAGACACTGTTGACACCACACAACTTGAGTGGCGCACAGCTATACGTCATTTTCTGTTGACAGTTTAATGGTGCACTCTGCCCCCCCCCCCTCCCCCTCCGCCAGGCCTGCATTTAGCCACGTGGATAAATAAACAATAACACTAGTTTATAAACTAGGTTTAAACAATGGTGTCCAAAGACTGCAACATGCAAACACAGCCAGCACCGTTTGTCTTCACGCGGTGGGGGAGGGAAGGAGGGAGGGGTGGAGGGTGGGGCAAGGAGAGGGGCGTGCGTAGGGGGCTTCCAGCAGCACTGTGCGCGAAAAGCAATGTCTCAGAGCTGTGTCTAGGATAGTGCTTTCCCTGAACTTTGTTTTCACGCGCGGACAACGGTTTAACCGCCTAAACAGCAGCAATTCCCCTCACTTGCCCTGTTGAAACATATGCATGAGAAACAAAATAAAACCAAAAAACACCACTCTTCTCACAGAAACTAAAAGCGCAATGATTCTGCCAAAAAACGTACTGGCAGTTGGATGTCATGCGCCAGGACCATTGGCAGGACCAACACTTCACTTCACAGTCCGTCATTTATTATTTCAGACAGTGACGCCAAACAGTTTTCTCTTGGTTTTAACATCAACAGTGGGCTATTTTTCTTTCTCCAACTGACAAACGGACAAAGCTAAAACTGTCAGTTCTCGGAGGAGGGGGGAGAAAAAGGAAATGCTATTATTAGTCTTTTTCCTTCTCTCTCTTTACTTCATTTTAAAAGGCCTGATGTGACCACACTCTGAGCAGGCCTCACATACTTCAGACCCAGACTGCTGGTGAATGCTGTCCTTGCTCCCTCATGAGTCTTCCCCCTCCTTCCTCTCAGTTATACCAGGCCAGAGGGGAAACTGCCTGACGGAACTGTGACACTCTCACCGCAGATAGCTGTCAGCCCACATTCAAATCTCTCATGTTCGGCTTCACTGACACTCCACCAACCTTCCCTGGGAGGGACGTTAAAACAGAAACAGGCCGGGCAGGCCTTACTGAAAAACTGACAGGAATCGCCAAGCATAAGCACCCCCTGCCTGTCAATCTCCTCCAAATTCCCTCCTCAGACCGAAGCGCGGGCTCTGCAACCAGAGGGGCCATACCAACTCCTCCATCCCCTAAGGAGGGGATAGTTGTAAACAGAGTCGTTGCTAGGGCGTGGGTAGGGGGACTATAGTCCCTGATCTTTTGGTTGTAGCCCCAGATAGAATCTCAGGAGCTACAGCCAAAAGGCTAGATAGCCCCCAGTCCCAACAGTTCCGACATCAGCGTAGCCCCGGGTCTTTTTAGACCTAGCAACTCCCCTGGTTGTAAAACACCTGAAATGTCTTTAATGTTCACTGCTGGTGACACACATTTCCTTTCGCCACCCTGTGAAAAAAAGAGATATATATTTTGTTAGCGAGAAACAAATTCATCTTACTGTGGTGTAGAGGAAAGGGTAAAGAGGCGTCATGACCTGTCACGTAATGACCCGGCCACGTGAAAAAAAGTGGCACGGCCCGCCAAAACGGGACCAGTGTCAATAACACAGTTAATCTGCATACATGTCTTCATTCCATGACACGGCTGGCCCTGCCCAGGCCCGGCTTGCTGCCACATCACACTGGTGACGACGAGGCAGTCGCATGACCTTCGCCTGCTGTGTGACTGCACGCATCTTTGGAAGCGGTAGCTGTGTGTGAGAATACAATCGAGCCTGACGGCCCTAGCAGTGTGCATGCAGAACGACTGGCAGGCCGTTTCACCACCAGCAATCACCGCTGCATGGAGCACAGGGGCAGAGCTACGCCTATGGGGAACGAATGCCTCAACCTGGGGAACAGCACCCAGTGTGTGGCCAAAACAGCGCACACATCTCGACTGAGGCAGACGCGCTAATAAGCAAGAAAAACCATCCCCCGTGCCATGTGTTATGGGGCACAGCGTATCACCACCGAAGGGGGAAAACTCACATCAACAGAAACTACATTGATCAGAAGGATAGGTCCTGCAGCTAGCCAGCCCTCGCACAACACGACACAGTGCACGTTTTTATGTGTGCGCTGGCACCAGCCTGACTCACGAAACCCAGGTGGCAGAATTTGCTGGGAAGCCCATTCCTGTGCCATACAGCAGCAGCAAGATCTCCCGACTACCAAGGTCGGTACCAAGGTCGGTGTGGTCCCCAGAAAATACATAAAGGAAGAGAAAGGAGCCCCAAATCCAGCCCACATTCCAGTGAAACAGTGAGTAGCCCCATCAGCGGAATGGCACCGCAGGCCCACACAAGAGACAGCTGGAGGAGATCAAGGGGAGAAGCACAGAATAACAACACCTGGCAAGGGCGCACACACAAGCACACCGTCCCATCTCATGCGGTGTGAGGAGAGTACCCCCGAAGCTTGCATCCCCAGCAAGCAGCATGTCCAACGAGCAGCAGTCACCAAAAGCCCACGGTACTGCCCACACGTCACCAGGTTAGCCATCTGGGAGGCGAGAGCCATGCAAAGGTACCACGATGTGGCAAGACTCGCCACAGGGCTCGTTCATGAAGCCTATTGACCCTTACCCAGAGGTTGCCGCCCTTCAATGGGAGCTGTGGTGGCAGCACTTCGAGCTACACCTCAAGTTGAAGAAAATCATAGCAACAGAAGAAAAACGCACATTCCTCATGCTGATCCTGGGAACTCTAGCCCTGCGGCTGCCCAATCGAGACCCGGAAAATGACTACCAAGCGCCCAAAATGGCGCTCAACAACAAATTCAAGCCCAAATGAACGCAGATTATGAGAGATTCCAACTCAGCCTGGTGAGGCAGTGGCCCTCAGTGACAATCGACGATTTTCACACCAAAGTATGGGAATTGGCTGTGGGATGCGAATTCCCTGACAAGGAGTTCTCTGTGCGACAACAAATAATCTATGGTATCTCGTCCAACAATCTCAGGCGAGCCATCTTATCAGACAGAAACCTGTCCCTTGAATGAATTCTGGAGGTAGGAGGACAGAGAGAAAGACCATACTCTCTGGTAGTGGCTATGGAGGCGGCCATGAGTCAATTGCCAATCGATACAGACAAGTTAACCACAAGCATTCCTGCGATTGACTCGAGGGGAAACACCATGGGAAGAGCCCCCACCTTACCAAAGAGCCCTCCAAGGACACAGCAGTCGTGCAAAAGGGGCAGAGGAGCCTGGCACAAAGAAGAGCCGTGCCCAGCCATTGGAGCAAGATGCTGCAAGTGCGGGAAAATAAATAATTTCACCTCTGTCTGCCTCAGCGCCTAGTTCCAGCACGAGCCTCGCAGGTCACACTCGAGAGACACCAGGGTGTCAGAAACAGGATACAAAAAGGATTGGAAAGGAAAAGCAAGGACGGTGGGTGAGATCAAAGTTTGAGGGACAGCGACCGTGAAGACAGCGAACAGTCGGAGGGAGAATCATCTGCAGAGCACCACATAAAACAATAGAAGAGACGAAGCGAGAAGGTGCACCTCATATCAGCAGTGGAATAACCCAAGAGCACCGGAAGAACAAAACGCAGGTCCCAGCCGACGTGCACAGTACTCGCAATCAGCACACAACAAGAAGGGTCATCGACACTGGGGCCACAGTGAATGTTATGCCTGTGAACATGTCCAAGACAATACCAGAAAGCCCCAAACTAAACCACAAAATGGTTCGGCTCTAAGCATATGGCAGCAAGAAGTCTCTCCCTGTAAAAGGAACTTTCTAAGCTGAGGTGGCCTAGAATGGAGAAGCGTGCTGCACCCAGATATATGTCATTGATGCAGGCAAAGACACACTGTGAAGCTGCAGAACAGCAGAAAAATTGAAACTCATTTACTTCGCTTTTCACCTGCAAAAGCCGTCATTCACAGATTGCTGGAAAAACATATAAAACTGTTTAAAGGGATCGGTTGTTTGAAAAACCAGACCTTCACGCTCTACATAGACCAAGAACAAAAAGCAGTTAAACAGAAGACGGTCCTCTTCCATATGCGTGCGGCCGTTGAAGCAGAGCTAAAGAAGTTACAATACTTGAACTTTATCGAGAAGACACCGGGGTCCACCCCATGTGTGTCCCGATGGTCATCACCAAGAAACCAAAGCAGTCTTATGCATATGTTTTGACCTGAGGCTCCCCAACCTCACAATTGGCCATGAACGTCACATCACTTCCACAATAGATGAACTGATCGTTGACTTAACTGGAGCCACCCTCTTCAGCAAACTGGATCTCTGGTCTGGTTACCATTACATCAAGTTTGCGTGGGATTCGAGGTACATCATGACCTTCTCACAACTGGGGCTCCGAAGGTACCCTTGACTCAACTTTGGAATTTGGTCAGCAGCCAAGGCCTTCCAAAACGAAATCCTCAAGGTATTGCAGGACCTGCCTGGCTCCACGAATGTCAGTGATGACATCTTGTTGACAGTACCTTGGAAGGAGAGCACAACACACAGCTTTCAGCCATACTGCAATGGCTAGAAGAGTCGGGATTGACCCCACACAACGAAAAATTCGAATTTGGAAAATAGGAACTGGCTTATTTCCGATATGTGTTTAATGCAAATGGTGTATCCCCTGACCAGACCAAGGCAGCTGATGTCAAAAATGGAAAGCCTCTGACCACCGCAACAGAAGTCTGGAGTTTTATAGGCATGGCTACATATTGCAGCCGGTTCATAGCGAACCTAGTGACAGTTGCAGAACCCCTACAAGATCTCACCAGGAAAGATGCGCTGTGGACATGGGGGAAAAGAGCACATCACTCCATTTCAGCAAATAAAAGACTTGCTCATAACCAATTCCACAATGGCATTCTTCAATACTGCATGGAATATAGAACTACTGGTGAATGCTAGTCCAGTCGGGCTCATAACCAATACCACAATGGCATTCTTCAATACTATATGGAATATAGAACTACTGGTGAATGCTAGTCCAGTGGGGTTGGGAGAAGTCCTCACCCAAATGGACCAAGAAGGAATCATGCACCCTATTGCTTTTACCATCCTGGCGCTAACAAAGACTGAAAAAAACCAAGCACAAATTGAGCGTGAGGCCCTTGCCATCATGTGGGGGTGCCAACATTTTAAAGTATATCTCCTGGGACATCATGCCACAATCTACATGGATCATAAGCCGCTTGTGCCGATCTTAAAGGGGTCAGCCCCACACCCGCCGGCAAGGCTTGAACGCTGGATGCTCCAGCTACAAGCGTTCGATATCGAGGTACTATACCGATCTGGCAGATACAACCCGACTGACTACTTGTCTCGTCACCCAAAGCCAGCAACACTGGCAGAATAAGAAGTCTCACTACCAGCTGCACCTCCTCAGAGGTATTCTTCCTTTCCACTCCTTCCCCCAGAACTCACTGTCTCCAGAGCTCTGGTTCTCTCTAGGCTGGACTACTGCAACAGCCTCTTTCTAAATCTGCCTGCTTCTACTCTCTGCCCTCTACAACTCATCCAGAACAAAACTGCGAGACTTGTCCTTGGCCTCAAGCCCAGGGATCGTATCTCTCCAGGACTGAAATCTCTTCACTGGCTCTGAGGATTAAGTTCAAAACCCTCAGCATTGTCCACACGGCCTTCTGGGGCCTGAGGCCTCAATACCTTCCACTCTCTCTTCCTAAATATCTTCCTTCTCAAGCTCTTCGCTCATCCGCCTCCAACTCCCTCAGGGTCAGTCGCTTCTCCAAGAAACGAGTTGGTGGTAGATCTCTTTCTTCGGCTGGGGCCTCCCTCTGGAACAGCCTCCCTGCCTCTCTGAAACTTGAGGAGAACCATCTCCGGTTCCGGAAGCACCTCAATACCTTCCTCTTTGTTTCTGCCTTCTCTCTTCCTCTCCCCTGCTGATTTCCTGTCTGATACTCCACTGGTCACCTAGCTACTCTCTGATTTCGGGTCTAGGTCCCGGCCTGCCAGTTGAACACCTGCACTGCCTCCCGGCAACCGTTGCACTTGGGTCTGTATCTGTAACCCTAGAGTCCCCCTACCTGCACTTTCGGACACCTGCTGCCTGCACTTACCCTTGCACCTGTCACCTACTGGCCGCACTTCTTGTTATTGTTTTGATCCCATGTTCAGCACTGTCCCCTACCCATTCCCCTGGCACTTTTCCCCTCCTCCCTCCACTGCACTTGCGTGTTCTCAAAGTCACTTGGCCTATTAAGATCGTTGTCTCTGTCCTCCCTCTGTTCCCCCTTCCTTGCCTTGTTGCGCTTTGAAACACTTGTGTGGGTGCGTTAAAAATGCCATATCATATCATATCATAACCCCTGAGCTGATGCCTGGACCTGACAGCACCCGTGAGACACCGAGAAGAGAGACAGGAAAGAACACTGTGGGACCATGGACAATTCTCTGAATCCCATCCAGACTCCCCCAAACCCCTGTCAGAGGTGAGCAGATGTCTAGGACGACCCCTGTGAAATCCCCCCTGAAAGCAGGTCAAGGTATTCTCTGAGAGATAGGCTTCAGCCATCCAAGAAGCTGAGGGGTTTCACCATGCACAGAATTAATTAGCGAACTGTCAGCTGAATATTGTTTGTCTTATTGTCCAAGTTGGGAAGGGGTGTTGTGTAGAGGAAAGTGTAAAGACGTGTCATAACGTGCCACTTAATACTGGGCCTAGTGAATAAAAGAGTCACGGCCTGCCAAATCAGGACCAGTGTCAGTAGCACAGTTAATCTGCGTACATGTCTGTGATGCTGGAAATGCATCGGAGGGACAGGGCCTCCGTATCCTTGTCCTTTACTGCTTTATATTGTGTGTTCTGTCATGTTTTCCGCGCAGGAGTTCATGTGGGACTCCTGGCGGTGCAGCTCTCTTTTGGTTTGGTGTACAGACCCATGGGATACCCTTATGGCACCCATGGGTGGGGGTGCAACCCTGTGCCCCTAGTGTATGTTTTTGGGCATCTGTGTGTGGCCCACAGAGCAGGGTATGGGCTGGTGGCAGCTCCATGCTGAATTTGACAAGTGCTCTGAGTATCCTCCATTTTGGGATACTCAGGCCCTTGCATTGGAATCAGTTGATTCCTGATAGGAAACAAGATGGCCCCTGTGGCCTCTTGCTTTATATCGCCTGTTACCTTGTTTTCCCAAAGCCCTGTGAAGCCCTGACTCTGTCCCTTCCCCCTGACTGGCTGTTGGGTGGAAGTTCCATATATGGTGTTGTTGTGAAGTCCAGGCTAGACTGGCTGGAGCCTTCCCAGTGACTGTGTGTTGTTGGTACACCCTGTGGGTGGGACCTGGGTGAATGGAGTGTGTGACGAATATGCACTTCTTGTTGTGGATGTCTAGTTTCTGGTGTTTGACACAATGACTGAGACAGCCCTGCCCGAAACTGGTATGAATGCAGTGTGGAGTGTTGAATGGCTGGGTACTTGTCCCAATACACATAACTTGTTGTGAGTGTCTGGATAGAAGTCAATGGCCTGAATGCACTATGCACCTGATTGGCTGCCTCCCTGCATGAATGCCCTTCTGACCGATTGGTTGCCTGAGTGTGACCCAGCAGAATGAATGGGAGATCAACTAGTATATCTGGGGGCCTCTCACTGCTAGAATTCGTGTTCAGAAGCTGAAGAGAAACTGGAGTTGAAACTGAAGCTTAACCTTGAAGCCCTGCTGAAAGAGAAGTCTTGCTGCTGCTCTACTTCACCAATCTGAAAGCTGCTGTGTCTCCAAGGACTGACCCAGAGAGGACCTGGTTAGGCACCCTCTTCCCGAGCTACGAGGGACCATCGTGCACTACTAATCTTTGCCAGCGCTCCCTGGTAGACAGACCTACAACAGGCTTCTGACCGGAGACGGGGACCACCGCGTAATCACAAGGAGAAGCACCCGGACACTGTTGTCCATCACCGTCGACGACCGCCGTCGCCGACCGGAGCCGCCGTGCTCCCTTTGCCTAAGTAACATTTGATCCAAGGACGCTCTCGCCTGCACCGTCGACTGCTTTATCCCGCCGGAGAGGAGCTTCCGCAGGTGGGTTGCCCGCCACCTAAAGACCACATAGATGCCGATGACTCGACGCCCTTGCTGGACCACAGTTCTTCAAACTCTTTGCGGTCCTGAACTATCATCACTGAGGTGCCCCGGACGCTTCTTCCTTGCAGGACGCCAACGCTCCATCATCGACGAGCACCGCTAGGAACGAAGCTGCCACCTCACCGTCGTCGTTCAACCCTTTTCCTTGTGGGATCTCGACGATCTGTGGCTCCAGCCTTAAAGGGAGCCGCTCAAGAAGGATCCGTTGACAACCCGACAACAAACTCTGCTATTCCAGGTACATTGGGGTTGTAGAACTATTGTAGAAGGAAATAAGACTTCTAGAACAATATTTGGACTGGGCTTGTGATATTTCTTTACTTTACAGGTTGCCCAGGTGGGGGGATCTCCACCCAGAGCTGTGTCTAGTGGTAGGGGCCAGTATTCTGCCAATTGTTCTAACCAACTGCTTTCCTCCTATGTCTATTGTTGGTTGCCTTTAGTAAGTGATCTGTGTGACATTTAACCAGAGTATAGTTGATGCACTTTAATGAGATCTGATAATAATTGTGGTACCACTTTAGAACTGTAGATTTTCTGAGCACAAAGTGAGTTATTGTGATAGTGTACATAACCTTGAGCTTAATTATATAAAGACTGTGTTTTAACTATTACAGTCTGGGGACATTCCTTTGTGGGGGCTTGGGGACTACACTGTACTTAAGAACCAGCCTGCATCACCTCCTGAGAAGCTAGGCCCTGATTTCTCGTCCATTGCTACCAACAAAAGAGAATATTGGCTGGGGTCCTCTGTGCCTCTCCTCTAACTTATGGAGAGCGAAATTACAGACCCCCCCTCTAGTCTTTACAGAGTCTTCATTCCGTGGCACAGCCGGCCCTGCTTACTGCCACCTCACACTTACTATTGCCCTGAAGCCCTGTGAACACACACATAGCTGCACATACACCGAGGGCCCTTGTGTAATGAACCTAAATCCTCATTAAAAAGCCTGTGTACTTTACAAAGATAGACGTTACATTTGCAGTCAGCACACATTTTCATTATTTTATTCCTTCCCATATTACATATTATATACCACAGTCTCTGCCAAACCCAGAATTCTGTGAAGGGTTACACATATATAGCTATAATTCTGAGAGACGGGGGCACCTGTCTCTCCATAATATTTTTGAACAACTACTGGATGGAGTAACTCCAGACCGTTACTGGAAATCTAGTCAATGCTTCGTGCCTAAATTGTTTCATACCTGGTCCATTTCCATCCAGCGGTTTTTCTGTGCGCTGTGCAGAAATTTGCACTTTTTCTGTATGGGAAAATGAATGGGAGTAGGCCAGAAACAGTGTTTTTTTGCTTTCTTGGTAATTTTTTGTTTGCACAATATCAGCCAAATCTGTCATGCAAGTCAAAAGTTATTAGCAATACATTTTTGGCTTTCCTATGGAACTAGCTACACACCTTAAGTATAGTGCGGCAACCACTGCACTATTTCCTATGTAGCTATATGTATGCTCTATTTTTCTATCTGACTCTCTCTATCATGCTATTTCTCTATCTTCTTTTCTCTGTCTCTTTCTGTCCCTCTCTCCCGCTCTCTCTCTCGGCAAAAATCAAATTGTCGGGTGCGCGTTCTCTCTAACCATGAGAGCTGTTGCTGACAGCAGCATGACCAGAGAAACAAGAATATCTTGAAAGAGGGGAACACGTGGGGTGCTGTGTTATTCCCAAAGCATCAGTGACAGAGGCATTCCCCAAGGTGGGGAACGACTCAGTAGATGTAGAAATACAATGGCATTGCATGTGTCCTGGCGGAATGCCACTATCACACTGGTGGTGCATTTTATGTAGCTGGAGGTACAGGGGAAATGGATAGGCTTTGCAGGGAGTGCTGGGGATCTAACAGAGCTTGTAAGGGGGCAGAGGACCGGGCTACAGGGAAATAATTGAACAACGTATCTCCTTTATCACTAGGATATTGCCCATGGGCTGTTGCTAGTGCCATCCTAATACTTACTATTACTGGGGTGAAATCCAGGCTGCAACAGCACAGGAATGGGCTACAAGATGCTTTCAAATCTGTAAGGGAACGAACATTGGTTCCCCAGAGACAGAACAATTTCCAAAAAATCCTGCCATGGGTTTAAAACTTTACCTAGACCTCTGAGGTCATGATGGGCATTGGTGACGTGGTCAGAATCTAGGGCAATGGGATCCTCCAGTCCTTTCCAAGGGCCAGATGGATATTTATAGGATTTCCCGGAACCCAGTTCCAGCAGGATCTCCTGTTTTCTGTAAGTCTCAGCGAGTCTGAATTGTGACTGCATGGAAAGCACCTTTTCCCGGTACCACAGTCTTGAGGTCCAAACCTTTGAGTCAGTAGGCGTATGCAGCCTGAACAACATTCTTTAAGTAGCACCACTTTAGCCGCAGGTGGTAGGTGGTGCCCATAGATGAGCGTATGGGCTGTCAGATACAGAACTGACCAATTGCCATGCATGCTGGTATAATAATTATAATTGTTCTTTTATAATGCGTTTAATACCAGAGATTGGTTTCTACGCCGGATCGGGATTCGAACCTGTGTTGCCCTGCGTTGTCTTGCTTCTAAAGCGAACGCGGTGTCCCTGAACTATCCCCCCTCAACTATTGGAAAAGCGCATTGAAGGTCATATTTATGTAAATGATTGAGGCAATCTCAACCCAAGCCCCTCCCCCCACACGTGCATCCACCAGGGCAGTCACTGCCTTTTGTCTGAGTTCATGTCCATGGACATCTGACAAGCAACACAAGCCAGGCTACCATGTGACCGCACATAGACAGTTTGCCAATAGCTGTAACAGAACAGCCCTATATTTGGCTTAATATGGTACAATCTAGAAAAGTTGCATTTTTAATAACTTCCTAAAGTGAAGATGATCTTGAGTACATCTGAGAGACAAAGGCTGTGCTTCCCAAAAAACAGTGCCCCTCACATAGAAGCCTCGAGTCCATGCCCAGGTGCGTTTATGCTTTTCTCTGGGTACTCATATAAGAAGCGTCCCCTCCTATCACAAAGCTGTATTAGGCCTGTATGTGTAGAATGCTTGTACAAGGAACAATTGACTGGCACCATTCCAGGCTCTGTGGCACATACCTGGGCATCCAATGCCAGGATCTGAGCGCCCCTGGGAACATGCTCATACTCTTCCGGCACAGTCACACCCTTGAGGCACAGTCAGTGAGTGGGCGGGCATCCGCCTTTGCAATCCTTCTACACGGAACGACTGACTGGCACGATTCCAAGCTCAGTGGCACATACCTGGGCATTGAATGCCAGCATCTGAGCGCCCCTGGGAACATGCTCATACCCTTGAGGCACAGTCATACCCTTGAGGCACAGTCAGTGAGCGGGCGGGTATCCATGCTTTGCAATCCTTCTACACGGAACGACTGACTGGCACCATTCCAAGCTCTGTGGCACATACCCGGGAATCCAATGCCAGCATCTGAGCGCCCCTGGGAACATGCTCATACTCTTGCGGCACAGTCACACCCTTGAGGCACAGTCAGTGAGTGGGCGGGCATCGTGCTTTGCAATCCTTCTACACGGAACGACTGACTGGCACCATTCCAAGCTCTGTGGCACATACCCGGGAATCCAATGCCAGCATCTGAGCGCCCCTGGGAACATGCTCATACCCTTGCGGCACAGTCACACCCTTGAGGCACAGTCAGTGAGTGGGCGGGCATCGTGCTTTGCAATCCTTCTACACGGAACGACTGACTGGCACCATTCCAAGCTCTGTGGCACATACCCGGGAATCCAATGCCAGCATCTGAGCGCCCCTGGGAACATGCTCATACTCTTGCGGCACAGTCACACCCTTGAGGCACAGTCAGTGAGCGGGCGGGCATCCGTGCTTTGCAATCCTTCTACACGGAACGGCTGACTGGCACAATTCAAAGCTCTGTGGTACATTCCTGGGCATCCAATGCCAGCATCTGAGCGCCCCTGGGAACATGCTCATACCCTTGCGGCACAGTCATACCCTTGAGGCACAGTCAGTGAGTGGGCAGGCATCGTGCTTTGCAATCCTTCTACACGGAACGACTGACTGGCACCATTCGAAGCTCTGTGGCACATACCTGGGCATCCAATGCCAGCATCTGAACGCCCTGGGAACATGCTCATACCCTTGAGGCACAGTCATACCCTTGAAGCACAGTCAGTGAGCGGGCGGGCATACGTGCCTTGCAGTCGCTGTGATCAGTTGCTCAGGAATGCAGCCAAAGGTCTTTCTCAGCTGCCTTTGTTTGTTGTCGGGGGTTATATCCGTGAACATGAGAAAGAAAACTGCAACACCCACAAGAGGGGCTGGGTGGGGGGGTTACTCTTTCTGTCGTTTGTACCTAAATCCTGAATCATCAATAACAAAGCAGTTGCTTCCCTATAATGAGATTTGCAGCTGAAGCGTGGGTGGAGAGTTATCATCTAGTCCTGGCATCATGAGGGATTTCCAACGGGAGGATTGTGATCATTGGGCCTCTATTGGCGTGTCTGCCCTCAGTGGCCCTTTAAAAGGAGGTGCTGTGGTGGGTACAGCCTACAGTCATTCCTTATGGGAATTCAGGACACACATAGATGCCCTTAGCATCATGCTTAGGACACCTGTTCAGAGGTGGTTTAATGAATTCTAGCCCTGTGATGACTGAGGTCAGAGAGCAAGCAGCCGCATGCAGAGGCTAGACAGACTCACATGCTTGCATCAGATGCTGTCATGAACCCTAATGCCAGATGTGCACAGGAGCTAGTCACACAATTGCAGCATGCTGGAGGGGACTATACTTGAGCAATCAAGCCAGATCGGTGGGGCATTACCTGCCCCAGTGATGCCCCCGTCCAGAGGGGTTGATTGCGCTGGGATGCTAATAATAGTTGTTTTTTTTAAGTTGACAAACAAAGTGTTTGCCGTTTCACAACACTAGTGTTCCTGGAGCCAGCGAAAGACAAGGGAGCGTTAGGTAAGTGGGTGGGATTCGGTGTAGGTTAATATGTGAAAAAGGAGGTTGGGGGAAGGGTACGCAGGGGAGCTAGGGGGCTCACTTACCTCAGTCACGGTGGGGGAAGACGGCAGTGGCGAGGAGGATCAGAGCATGTCTTAGAACCCCCAGACCCCTGTTCTGAGCCTCCTGATTGGCTGGGAGGCTGAATCCCCCGCCCCCCTGTGTACTAATCAAAGGTAAGTGGGCAGTGTCAGAGGTTCACATCAGAAGCCAGTATGAGAAGCCGGTACTTGTAGGAAGTGTTTGTTGGGCGTGAGAAGCAGGCATTGATGGGCAGTGTTTTATTGTGACAGATATGAGCATTGTAGTGCACTTCTACATGGAGCACTGAGGGAAGCACGCCCTGGTTGGTCACTTGATAAGCTGTTGGGGATTGGCAAAGCGTGCCCTGGTTGATCGCTTGATAAGCTGTTGGCAATTGGCAATCTGAGAATCTATCATTTGAGTGACTTTAGCACAGCTGGAGAAATTGACGCTTGTGGGCTGCGCGAGCAACTGCAAGCGGTGGGCACTCTGAAGAGATGGCCCTGGTGGCCTTCGTGGAAATCTTCTACTGCTGAGAAGGTTGGGGGTGGCCTCTCACGATTAGTATAAGGTGATGATACTTCTGAGCCCTCTGAGGGTAAGGCACTTTCGGGCATTATGCTTGCACTGCTGGGAAGTTTGGGGAATCGGAACTGGCGGGCAATGTCTTGAGGCTGAGGCTGGTGGGCGACTGGCACTGGTGGGCAATGTGTTTAGGCTGCACCCAGTGGGCAGCGTTAAGAAGTGTCACTGGTCACTAATGGGATACGCTTATTCTGGTCGGAAGTGTGGGGAACTGGCCCTCCTGGGAAGTGGGAGAGATGTGCAAATCTTCCATTGTTCTTCTAAGCAATGAATGTTGCCCTTGCAGGCCCTGCTGTCTCCCCGACTCTGTGCTGATGGTGTCTTTCTGTAGCACCGAAGGACGAAGCATTCCTAGTTTCTGTAACAGGCCAGTAAACACTGCTCACTGTTTCTGATCAGGTGTGGACTATGTTGAGCCTTCTCTGGCTGTGCTCCAGTACACGCTTCGCTCCCCTATTCCACGTGCAGGGAGGGGCTTCCATTCATGAACGCCCCAAACCTTTGAAAAGTAGGGGCTCCGTTTCCTAATACTCCACTTCAGACTATCTTGGAGATTAAAACACTTCTAGGCAATCATTCGTGTAAAATGTGACCCAGTCTTTGGTCCTACTTAGGCTATATTGGTTGGATGGTTACAAAGCTGTTGAGGTGATCTTTGTACAATAAACACATAGGTCTAGCTAAAGTTCTCTATGGAAGCCTTAAAACGAAGAGCAAGTTGAACACTTCCTTTATCTTATACCTAAATACACACCTTAATGCATTCCTATGCTGTGCAATCTATACTCAGAACACAATGTTTCGCCTGTTTTCGCCGCTTCATCGGGAGTCATTTTGAGGATATGAGGGTTGTTCCCTTTCGCTCTCTTACTTTACAGTTTGGTTTGACATGATGGTGTTGACTGATGTTTTAAATATATCCCATCGTCACAGGAAAGTACAGCTGCATGTTTTGCCATCGAATAAGGGGTCAGAAGCTGACGGAAGAATTCTTTTCAGAGACCGGTTCTTTCAAGAAATAGTTGCAGCTTTTGAATAGAAATCCTTATCACGAGCGATCAAACATTCAATTCCTTAAAAACCTTTTCTTTGTGTTAGAGTTCTGCGCTAATATTATACTGTTTAAAAATACATTAAGAAAGTAGAATGTGCACCTATTCAATAATGTGAAATGAATTTAGCGCACCGGTGTGCTTGTTTCTTTGGAGTTGACTGTAAGAAGCAGTGTCCCAGAGCAAGGCCTTTTGTCAATCATTGTGCCTCAACAATGAGCTTTTGCTCAGCCACAAGGAAGCACTCTTCACGCAGAGTTGCTCCGGTGCAAAGTTGGATCAATGGCTGGTCAGAAGACTACACATGGAACCCACAAATACAGCGGATGAAATGCAATACTGCCAGCGAAGAATGTTGGTAAATATAATTCACAAACATAGTCTACATATCCCCAGAATTGTTGGGTTGCACGGTGTAACCTCCCTCTTTACAAAGTGTAAGCCAATTACAAAAACACTTAGTTTCAAAATGTTTTCCAGCACCCATAAAAACACTTTAGCGTACAACCCCTCTCACGCCAGACAACCCAGACATTTACACGCAGTTTCATTTATTTTCAGACCTCTGACAAAAACACCCAGAGCATTTAGGTGTAATTTCAGTGCGCTTGCCTCTCTAGCACAACCTTTAACGTGTGTGATACATGCAAAGGTGCATACACTTTTCTGGGCTTGTCCCATTTTCTGAATTACACCAGCCCTTGGACACACCCTAAACTCTCAGACAGACCTCATTAGAAGCCCACTTTTGCTCGTTTAGTACTGATACTAGTTTAGGACCTCATTACGAGCTTGCTGGTCCGGATACAATCAGGACCGGCAAACTCCGAGTTGTGCACAGCTTGCCTGTAGCACCGGCACAGTAATGAACCATGCCGGTGCTACAGGAATCCCCATTCCCATTTGAGCCCTAAGTGGCTCAAATGGGAATGAGCATCACCCGATTCGGGCACCCGCCAAAGGGCAATTACCGGGTCCGACGGGACCAGAATACCCCGGTAATTGCCCATTCACAGGTGCCAAACTCTCTTGCAAGTTTGGAGGTACTGGCAAGGCTATCTCCAACCTTGTAGGTTACCCATATGAAAGTAACATTACTCGAAACTTACCACGTGCTTCAGAGATGGAAAAAAAATCTGGATGAACTTAGTAAAAACGGACCCAGTAAACTCTGTCAATTTCTTACGGAATGTTTGTCTTTAACACAGGAATAGGATGGGGATTTTAGAGCCAATGATGAACCCACACAATTCTGCGTCTCCCGCAAGGATTCATCATCCAATCAACAGTCTCAGGGTCAATTCTCAGGTTTATTCACAGGTAGGTTTTTAGAGTTAGTTCAGCTAGTTAGTGCTCTATAAACTTCCAAACGAAATTTGCCTCCCAAATAAGGCCGTATTACTTCTTGTTCTTTTGAGAGTTTTACTATGTTGTGAGGGAAGGAAAGGACAGGGCACGTTCACACTTTGAGACGTTTGAGGAGTGTCAGGGAGTTCTCATTGGTGTAGGCATTTTGGACGTTACTACGAGTATGACGATGCAGTAATAATGGCAGTAAGGTGGCAGTAATTCTATTACCACTAGTTTACTGCCACATTACTGAACCACCGTACTGTGCATTTGGTGGTAAGTGGAGGAGTTACCGCCAGTGGTTTGCTGGAGGTAGATCCCCCACTTCACCAAAATCCAGCAGATTTATCACATGGAATTACCGCTCAAATTCAATCTGTTGAAAATACGAAGGTAGTCCCATGTGCTACAAAATAAAATGGGGAACTACTCTGCCTCCACTAATCATAATCCTGAGGTATGTTTATGCGAACAAGTGGCAGTAATCCTGTTAGAGCTTGGCAATAATTCTACAGTCATAATGAGGCCTTTTGTGTAGTTTGTTTTTCTTTAGTGTATTTTGTTTTAGTGTTTTTTAGCCAGGAATTAGTGTGTTTTTACTTTACTCTGTGTTGTTAGTTTACTCCTCTTTTTCTTTTTCCCTTTTTGTCCCTTTTCAGGTTCAATAAAAGACAAGAAATGTCCCTAAAACTATTCCCACTTCCTGTTCTGTTTGTCTTGTGTAGTGTTACATGTAGCAGAGTATCATAGGGGTTATAGTGGTAGTAGGATTCGCTCACTCGTTGTAAACGTCTTGGGTTGATATGATATGACAAGTCATTTATAATGCGCCTGTAAACAAGTGGTTCTAGGCGTGACAAGACAACGGAGGGAAAACAGATGGAGGACAAGACAAACAATCTTACTAGGCCTTGTGTCATTGAGATTGTGCAAGTGTGAGAAACGAGAAGTGCAAACTGAGAGTTAGGAGAGGGGGGAAGTGCCGGGGAGCAATGCTCCGAGTAGTGCAGCCAGAGCAGAGCGCCTCTGGGTATGTGCAAGGAGGCAAGGGACTGTAGAGGTTACAGTTGAAGCCCCTAAGTGCGTGGTAGGCCCGGAGGCAGTGCAGGAGTGACTGATCGGGAGAGAGCCTGGTACCCAGTAAGGCTCTGAGGGTAGACAGGCGGCTAGTCAGTGCACCAGACAGGTCGGAACAGGTAGGTCAGCAGGAGAGGGAGAGAGAGAAAGCAGAGGAGAAGAGGACAGTTTTGAGATGCTTCTGGAACTTCAGGTGGTCCAGCTCAAGTCTGAGAGGGGAAGGGAAGCCATTCCAGTGGGAGGCACCTGCAGAGGAGAGAGAGATCTACCAACCACTTTCTGTCTGGAAAAACGTCTGACCCTTCGAGAGTTGGAGGGAGCTGTGCGAAGGGCTCGAGAAGGTAGGTATTTAAGAGAGCCTTGGATGTAGTTCAGTCCCCAACCCCAGTAAGCCTTGTGGACAATGAAAAGGGTCTTGAACTTGATCCTTACAGCCAGCAGGAGCCAGTGGAGGGCTGGAGAGAAGCTTCTGGGGGAAAGTGAGAAAAAGAAGAATACCTCTAAGGAGCTGCAGCTGGAAGTGGCCTTCTTGGCAAGGTCTGTGATGTGAGGAGAGAAGGAGAGAATGGAGTTGAAGGTTTTTTGCCTTACCTTCTTTTTCTTCCCTGCTTTCTCTCTCTTGCCCCCTTGCTGATCTACCTCTCTGCTGCGCCGACTGGTTGCTGGCTACCCTCAGACTCTTACTGGGTACCAGGCTCCTCCTTGATCCATCTCCCCTGCACTGCCTCAGGGCCTACCGCGCACTTAGGGGCTGCAACTGTAACTCCTACAGGACCCTGCCTCCCTACACTTACCCAGAGCTGCGCCGCTGTGGCTGCACTACTCAGAGCAGTACTGCCCTGATTGCACCTCTCCTCTCCCCCTACCTTGAACTCTCCACTTTTCCCCTCCCCTGCTTTGTCGCAATTGCACGATCTGAATGACACATGGTCTAGTAAGATGTTTGTCCTGTCCTCCCTCTATCTTCCCTCCCTTGTCTTGTAGCACCTAGAAACACTAGTGCACAGGCACCTTATAAATGACATATCATATCATATCATAAGGAGAAGCTGCATTTTCCTCTAAGAAGTAGGAATATTCCACCATGACTGATGATATGAGGGAATCTCATGATGTTTGATGGTGTAGGTTTGCGGGCTAGGCCACGTAACATCACTGATTCTCTGATTTGACTGTGGAGCCTAAGACATTGTAGAAGGCATCAAGAGAAACACTGATAGATGAGGCAGGGCCATTAGAGGAGGACCTAAGTAGTAGCACAATTAGAGGGGAAGTAGGACCTCTTGTGGACACACCAAAGGAGGCAGTGAAGGCAGAGACTTTAATGGATTCCCCTCATTGAGCCATGGGACCCAGGGCCTCTAGTGTATGCCCCATGGAAACAGGGCCAGTGGAGGTACAGTGTATCCCCATGGGAACAGGGCCAGTGGAGGTTCAGTGAATGCCCCATGGAAACAGGGCCAGTGGAGGTACAGTGTATGCCCCATGGAAACAGGGCATGTGGAGGTAAAGTGTATGCCCCATGGAAATAGGGCCAGTGGAGGTACAGTGTATGCCCCATTGAAACAGGGCTGGTGGAGGTACAGTGAATGCCCCATGGAAACAGGGCTAGTGGAGGTACAGTGTATGCCCCATGGAATTAGGGCCAGTGGAGGTACAGTGTATGCCCCATGGAAACAGGGCCTGTGGAGGTACAGTGTATATCCCATGGAAATAGGGCCAGTGGAGGTACAGTGTATGCTCCATGGAAACAGGGCTGGTGGAGGTACAGTGTATGCCCCATGGAAACAGGGCCAGTGGAGGTACAGTGTATGCCCCATGGAATTAGGGCTAGTGGATGTAGAGTGTATGCCCCATGGAAACAAGACCAGTGGAGGTACAGTGTATGCCCCATGGAAACAGGGCCAGTAGAGGTACAGTGTATGCCCCATGGAAACAGGGCCAGTGGAGGTATAGTGTATATCCCATGGAAATAGGGCCAGTGGAGGTACAGTGTATGCTCCATGGAAACAGGGCTGGTGAGGTACAGTGTATGCCCCATGGAAACAGGGCCAGTGGAGGTACAGTGTATGCCCCATGGAATTAGGGCCAGTGGATGTAGAGTGTATGCCCCATGGAATTAGGGCCAGTGGATGTAGCGTGTATGCCCCATGGAAACAGGGCCAGTGGAGGTACAGTGTATGCCCCATGGAAACAGGGCCAGTGGAGGTATAGTGAATGCTGTGCCCCATGGAAACAGGGCCAGTGGAGGTACAGTGTATGCCCCATGGAAACAGGGCTGGTGGAGGTACAGTGTATGCCCCATGTAAACAGGGCCAGTGGAGGCACAGTGTATGCCCCATGGAATTAGGGCCAGTGGAGGTACAGTGTATGCCCCATGGAAACAGGGCCTGTGGAGGTACAGTGTATACCCCATGGAAATAGAGCCAGTGGAGGTACAGTGTATGCACCATGGAAACAGGGCCAGTGGAGGTATAGTGAATGCTGTGCCCCATGGAAACAGGGCCAGTGGAGGTACAGTGTATGCCCCATGGAAAGAGGGCCAGTGGAGGTACAGTGTATGCCCCATGGAAACATGGCCAGTGGAGGTACAGTGTATGCCCCATGGAAACAGGGCCAGTGGAGGTATAGTGAATGCTGTGCCCCATGGAACAGGGCCAGTGGAGGCACAGTTTATTCCCCATGGGAACAGGTGTAAAACAAGAAGTGATAGGTCGCCTACCCCTACCTCAAGACCCTGAATCACCAAAGGTTATGTCCAAGGTAGCCTTATATAATTTTCAGGTTACACACACCAACCCTCATACAAACGGTTATTATTCAATATTCAATTTATTATTCAAAAAATTAGTATAAAAAACATTAATATACAAAACAACGCCTAAAGAAATATAAAAACAAACTGTGCTAATCACTTACAATCTAGATGGTGACAAAGCACCAGACCTTTCAAAACGTCAGTGACCATAGTGAAAGGTAATGGGAAAGAACAGTATATCTTACTGTGGGTATGTGCATGTGTACTTGCAGGGAAGAGTCAACATATATTGTGGTCTCCCAACTTCTAATGTATACCTCAAAGGTGTTTAACCAGAGTGAATGATGTAGTGTTATGTTCTTAATTGGTTTAAACACTCTGTGTAAGGTAACTTGTGTGGATACAGGGTAGCAGCGGGTGATTTAGTACACGCCAGCTATCCTATCGTGGTTTATTCTAAGTGAGAGATAGGAATCAGCTAATACACACGTTCCTAATAACACGTCGACATATGTTTCGGCCTTTGTGACTCATACGGGATTCTCTCTGGTACCGTTGGTCAAGATGTGGATAATGGCCGTCTTCAGGACAGAGGCAGATTTGAAAATTTTCCGTATTAAATACTTTCCCAATGGTTGAATATCTAGATAAGAATATATAAAAGGAATGCATAAAAAGGTTGTATAAATTGTGACATATTATTGGCCGATATTTAAAAGAGGGTGTGGACTGCTGGTCATGAAACTGCAGTAACTTGGACTGACCTGAGAGTAACTCTATTTCTTTGGGTCGTATCTGGTAGAAAATATCGGCAGATTCAGATGGGTTCCTACAGGGTTGCCATCCATTCAATTTCAAATATTGTGTCTGTAAAACATACAGACAATAATTCGTTAGATACCTATTTTGGCTCTTCATTATTTATTTAGTAATTTGTTAGCGCATAGGTGCCAGTGATTTTTAAAGGTTACCTTTCGTTTTTCTTTTTTCTTTCTTGATGGACTGATGAGCTACGACAACTTCACTAAGCTCGATTCGCAATGGTGATGGTATTCTTGCACTTGTTATTACACTGAGGCTGTGAAGAATAACAGAGACATTTACAGCTTGCTCATATATGAAAGGTATTTTGAGTCATGTTATTTTAGAAAAACAATAAATAACGGTAGCTATATCAGTGCATCATGCACATATGTATTCTAAGCTAATGGCAACTGCTAGCCAAACAGCTGAAGTCCTTTACACTGTGCAGCTAGTATTAGTGGTCATTGCAATTCCCACTTATTATTACACTGAGGCTGTGAAAAATAACAGAGACATTTACAGCTTGCTCATATGTGTAAGATATTTTGAGTCATATTTAGAGAAACAATAAATAGCGATAACTATATCAGTGCATAATGCACATGTGTGTTCTAGGTAAATGGCAACTGCTGGCCTAACGGCTGAAATCCTTCACGTTGTGCAGCTAGTCTTAGTGGTCATAACAGTTCCCATGCAACATTGGGACCGGCAGCTGAAACAAAGTAACATATTCCGAACGCGGGAAGACCCTTTGGCCTCTGGCACCCGTGTTGAAAAGCGCAGCGCGAGGTGGGTTGTTGAACCTACGGCGCCATAGATATATTGTCTGAGCTCACCTTCAGTCCAAGTCTGAATCCGTACGATCCGATTCGAGGTATCGTTGCTACGCCTAGTGACCGCACATATCGGCTAAGTACGTGTTTTCAAAAGAACGTAAAAAGCACGTGAGGAGTATCACGTGCGTATACGTACCGTGAATTTGTGTCTCTCAATTTCTGCATTTAGTTACTTTTCACAGCATCTAATGTTATGCATTAGAAGGAAAGTGGCACGAACGGCCTACGATCACTGTAAGATTTTCGTAGTAACAGGGCAATTACGGCCGACTCTCGTGTCGGTCCGGCAAAGTGCACCTGTATAATGCATGCTGGGGTTTGTAGTGCACATAGTCAGTGTAGTGATAGAGACAGATTAAAAGTGGAACATCCTCACGTCGACCAGTTGTGTTCTATATTGCAGAAGAGTAAATGTAATTTACAGTTGGGCTAAACCACTTATGTTGTTCATATTTGATACACATCAAGTAGCAGAAACACATTTTACAGCCGTATGTTGTATATAATCCTATAAAATTAGCATGTTGGTGATACGTATATACAAAAAACCTGTATCTTTTAGGCACCATCTTTTAGAACATAGGTACTATAGACAATATACAATATTCTTACACTCACTTCAACCATCAAATTGTATGTACATGATAAATTATCACAGTTGTTCGACGTGAAAATTACTTATGAGCATAACTTCTTGTTTATCAAACAACTCTCGGCATGGTGATACTTTATACAAGATTTGGTCCAATCAGTGAGACATGTGTTCAATCGTTTACAGAAATTTGTTCCATTCAACCGCTATGTTTAAGCCATTCTTTACAGAGTTAGTTTCGTATATCCAGCGTTGTTCACACTTGATAAGAGTCAAATTGCGGTCCCCACCTCTTATCGCTTGTTTCACGGTTTGTAAGACGCACCAAAGCATCTCTGTTGGTTTATGCTGTTTTTGAACATAGTGTGACACCATCGGTTTATTTTCTATTTGATTTCTTATACATGACTTATGTTCGCAGATGCGTTGTCTGACTTGCCTTTTTGTTTTTCCAATATATGCTAGATTACAGGGGCAGAGAATGACATATACTGCCCAGGTGGTGGCGCAGTTAGTGAATTCTCGTAATGGGATAACTCGAGTCCCTAGGGTGAAATTCTTCATATTTTTAGTTTGTGGGCAAACTGAGCATTTCCCACACTTATGGTGTCCAATAACCGGGCCAAGGCCCCATAGTGTATTCTGAGTTGGTTGTGGAATTACTGGGCCTGGGTAAGTGTGTACCAGGCTGTCTTTAAGAAGTACCCAATCATATAATCTCCATGGGAACAGGGCCAGTGGAGGTTCAGTGAATGCCCCATGGAAACAGGGCCAGTGGAGGTACAGTGTATGCCCCATGGAAACAGGGCCTGTGGAGGTAAAGTGTATGCCCCATGGAAATAGGGCCAGTGGAGGTACAGTGTATGCCCCATTGAAACAGGGCTGGTGGAGGTACAGTGTATGCCCCATGGAAACAGGGCTAGTGGAGGTACAGTGTATGCCCCATGGAATTAGGGCCAGTGGAGGTACAGTGTATGCCCCATGGAAACAGGGCCTGTGGAGGTACAGTGTATATCCCATGGAAATAGGGCCAGTGGAGGTACAGTGTATGCTCCATGGAAACAGGGCTGGTGGAGGTACAGTGTATGCCCCATGGAAACAGGGCCAGTGGAGGTACAGTGTATGCCCCATGGAATTAGGGCCAGTGGGTGTAGAGTGTATGCCCCATGGAAACAGGGCCAGTGGAGGTACAGTGTATGCCCCATGGAAACAGGGCCTGTGGAGGTACAGTGTATATCCCATGGAAATAGGGCCAGTGGAGTTACAGTGTATGCTCCATGGAAACAGGGCTGATGGAGGTACAGTGTATGCCCCATGGAAACAGGGCCAGTGGAGGTACAGTGTATGCCCCATGGAATTAGGGCCAGTGGATGTAGAGTGTATGCCCCATGGAATTAGGGCCAGTGGATGTAGAGTGTATGCCCCATGGAAACAGGGCCAGTGGAGGTACAGTGTATGCCCCATGGAAACAGGGCCAGTGGAGGTATAGTGAATGCTGTGCCCCATGGAAACAGGGCCAGTGGAGGTACAGTGTATGCCCCATGGAAACAGGGCTGGTGGAGGTACAGTGTATGCCCCATGTAAACAGGGCCAGTGGAGGCACAGTGTATGCCCCATGGAATTAGGGCCAGTGGAGGTACAGTGTATACCCCATGGAAATAGGGCCAGTGGAGGTACAGTGTATGCCCCATGGAAACAGGGCCAGTAGAGGTATAGTGAATGCTGTGCCCCATGGAAACAGGGCCAGTGGAGGTACAGTGTATGCCCCATGGAAAGAGGGCCAGTGGAGGTACAGTGTATGCCACATGGAAACAGGGCCAGTGAGGTATAGTGAATGCTGTGCCCCATGGAACAGGGCCAGTGGAGGCACAGTTTATTCCCCATGGAAACAGGGCCAGTGGAGGTACAGTGTATGCCCCCTGGGAACAGGGCCAGTGGAGGTACAGTGTATGGCCCATGGAAACAGGGCTGGTGAAGGTACAGTGTATGCCCCATGGAACCAGGGCCAGTGGAGGTACAGTGTATGCCCCCTGGGAACAGGGCCAGTGGAGGTACAGTGTATGGCCCATGGAAACAGGGCTGGTGAAGGTACAGTGTATGCCCCATGGAACCAGGGCCTGTGGAGGTACAGTGTATGCCCCCTGGGAACAGGGCCAGTGGAGGTACAGTGTATGGCCCATGGAAACAGGGCTGGTGAAGGTACAGTGTATGCCCCATAGGAACAGGCCCAGTGGAGGTACAGTGTATGGCCCATGGAAACAGGGCTGGTGAAGGTACAGTGTATGCCCCATGGAACCAGGGCCAGTGGAGGTACAGTGTATGCCCCCTGGGAACAAGGCCAGTGGAGGTACAGTGTATGGCCCATGGAAACAGGGCCAGTGGAGGTTCAGTGAATGTCCCATGGAACCAGGGCCAGTGGAGGTACAGTGTATGCCCCCTGGGAACAGGGCCAGTGGAGGTACAGGATGTCACATTCCTCATGTGCGGCAGAGGGTGGCTGCAGCAAGCACACAGAAAGAGTAATATAGGGTGACTCTGTCTGGGTATGGGGCCTTAGGGATGATATTGCCTCCACCCTGCATTGCAAGGTTATGCCCAGGACAAGAGGGATGTCAATCAGGAAGAGAGTCAGGGGCAGTACCAGCCTGTGAAGGTGCTGCAGCAGGTGGTCGACCTACCTGAGTGGAAGGAGGAGCAGGTAGAAATGGTCAAAGAGGTCAGGAGAGGGAGACTCGTGTGCCTGGCATTGTGGAGGGGGAAAGCCCTGCTCCGGAGGTGCCCCACCCTCTAGGTAGCCCACATGCTCCAATGTTTGCCACTATTTATGCCTGCCAACAGGCAAGACTGTCAGGGCAGAGAAGGGGAGCTTTTCTGCACTGTGGCGAGCTCCTGGGAAGAGGGAGAAGTTAGGACAGAATGGAAAGGGCAAGTGCACCACCAGCAGCTTCTGCCTTTGGGCAGAAACTCCTCGACCATATCAACAAGCCTGCAGGGACCTACTGTCCTTATTGGGTGCAGTCCCTTTGCTTGGGGTTCTGGACTTTATAGTGGTGATGTCTAAGGTGATGAAGCACATGGTGCTGCCCCATCCTTCCCTTTTGTAGGGCGTTGTTCAGATGGGAAGGAATGAGGCAGTCATGGGGGAGGGGCTAGCCACACAGGGTAACTTCCCATCTGTGAGAGTTACAGCCGTCTGTGGAAGAGCACATGTTGCTGCCCCATCCTTCCCTTTTGTAGGGCGTTGTTCAGATGGGAAGGAATGAGGCAGTCATGTGGGAGGGGCTGGCCACACAGGTTAACTTCCCATCTGTGAGAGTGACAGCCGTCTGTGGAAGTTACTGGATGTTTGTGCCCCGGAAGAGAGCTAGAGAACCTTAAGGGGTAGTTCTGCACTGTGGGAGAATCTGAGAACTTTAGTAGGAGGCAGTGTCCTGACAGAGAACCAGAGCACTTAAGTGGGTGTCTGCACCTTCTCAGAGGGTTCCATGTCATTTCATCGCAGGATGTTTTTTCGCTGGGTTTTTTACTGTCATTTTTTTAACGAAAAAACCCATCGAATTTTTTAAAAATCTTTTTGGGGGGGTTCCCCCACAAACCCCCCGATTCTCTTTAATGTTTTATGTATTCGTAAACACCTGCACCCCATATATATAATTTTCTAACCCCCCCCCTAAAAAATTCGATGGGTTTGTTCAAAAACAAATTTGCGGTAAAATAATCCTGCGAAAAAACCTCCCACGATGAAAGGACGTCGGGTGTCGTGTTCTGCGAGTGAGCCCTAGATGTTTAGTTTGTGGCTGCACTATGTTATAGAACTCAAGAACCATAAAGGGTGGTTGTGTCCTGTGGAAGATCCAAAAAATATTAGTGGTTGGCTGCACCCTCTGAGAGAACCCAAGAACATTAAGGGTTGGCTGTGCTCTGTGGGAGTATGGAAGAACTTTAGCAGGTGGTTGTGCTCTGTGTGAGAACCTGAGAAACCTAAAGGGATGCTGTGCCCTGTAGAGGAACCTGAGAACTTAAGTGGGTGTCTGCACCTTGTGAGAGTACCTGAGAACCTTAATGGGTGGCTGAACCCTTTGAGAGATCCCAACATTTTTACAGATGGCTATACCATGCAAGAGAACCATTTATCTTTTAAGAAGTAATGTGATTATCATGAGACAATACAAGGATTCAAAAACATTACTTGCTCAATAGGCTCAACATGTGTAAGTCAGCAACTAGTCAGGGCCTCTCAGGTACCACTATAGCTATTTGCTTTCCAAGCACAGGTACCATGGAACAGCCTTGCTCCACCTTTCAGTGCCTGGCATGTACCGAGTAACAATCATCATCATCCGAACTGGGGTGTTTGCTTTGGGTGGATGTTATTCCATATTATTGCATAATGAAGTGACTGGTCATTCTTCTAAATGCCAATTCTACAACATCCAGCACTGCAGCGCTTCTTCTGAGGTCAGAGACAAGAGCCCCAGCAACACTAAACACTCTTTCAGACTGCGCACTGGCAGGGGAGCAGCTTATCAATTCATGAACAACTTGCACAAGTTCCACTGTCCAGGCAGACGAGCAGCTATACTAATACTGTAATGGGTCATCATCCCATCCCATGGGAGAAGTCCTCCTCCACTGTCAAATGCAGAGGAAAAGTGTTCACTTTCACTGTGAAATATGGGTCAATAAAGGAATCCAGTAGAACTCAGTGTTATCTTTAAATGCAAGTACTTGAGGAGTGCCACCAAGGCTGAAAGTAGGTTCATCATTAGCTGTTTTCTGCTACAACAAAACACAAATGCAAACTATGAACCCTGAGCCACTGTGGCTCTGCCTCCTCCACCTTCTCCCAGATGTCAACTTCCCTTTGGCTTTGGCCGTGAAGCCTTTGCATGCACTATGTTACCTGGTGCCGAATTGCAGACACCTGCTGCCCCCTTGAATTGCTCCATGACGCCTGTTTGCTATTCAAGGAAGGAAACGCCACACAATGTGCATTGGTAGCTATCTAGTCAATGCAATGATCACTGCTCCATATGTCCATGGTGAAGTGTACTTTGTGTCCCTTGGATTGCTGTAGTACCCCGTACCCTATGTAGCCATAACCACATGTATTTATTTGTATTTATTATTAACATGTTTCAGTTAAATAAACTATACACACATCAATGCATAAAAAGCCATAAAACATTCAAAAATAAAAAAGATTTATACTAAAGATATCTATCAAAACATTCAATTAGAACATACATTAATGATACATTTATCTATAATGAAAGCATTCACAATATAACATTCAAAAACTCAAGTTATTAATTCATTGCTCATCTTGTAGTACCACGAGCCATACTCTATATTGCTCCATATCAAGTAAAGTATTGCTTGTGTTCAAACATTTCAGCAACAAATGCATAACTTTTTAGGTAGCCCAAGTGCGTATAGTCGCAACACCAGTCCCATTGTTCGATTACTTTTCTCAAAGGCAGTTTTGGAAACATAACAGGATACATTCCAGTCCGGTTTCCAATCAATATTAGTGAATAACCTTCTTATTGCCTCTTCACGATTTGCCATTCCCGCCTTTTTGGTTTCTATCTATACCCAGCAATTGTCACAACTGACAGTCAGGATTGGCCAAGGTTTTAATGCACACTAAGGCAAGTTTTAGACGTTTTATTTCCATAGGGACGCAGTTTGGAAGACCCAAGATTTGCTTCCAAAAACGTCCCTCAATTTATTTTAACCATGCCAAATTGGAGATGGTTAAACTCTCAAGCCCTTATAGGACTGCCGGACTGAAACATTGTATATACAAGCACCTGGCTCCTTCTAAAGGGAAGCCACCCCTGTGCCTAAAGATTTGTGCCATAAGTGCCTAACAATTTGTGCCATAAGTGAGGTTAGCTGTGCTGCCTTTCTAATTCTGGATAGCCCCTCTGGGTTTCAAGTTCTACGCCAGCCAAGTAATCTATATTGGTCAGTGTATTCGATGGTTGCCCCCTTTACGTTAAGTCTCAGCCTCCGTATTCGCTCTCTCTTAAACAGAATACCCTGCGTTGTCCTCATATTTATAGTCAGATAGTTCTCTTTTGAGTATTTCCACAGTTCCTTCGCTACTTGTTAGGCCAAAGAAGGTGTGATTGAGAATCACCAAATTGTCGGCATATGCCAAACGCAATGATGTTGATGGTGACTTGTTGGGTGGGTGGTCTGCTTTGCATGATTGAAGCTTTCTGGGGTGCGGGATGTATTGACCCACTCCGTTATGCTATGCGGCATCACCCTGCCAGTTATGGGGAAAGAAACAGCAACAATGGTGGCAAAACCCTTGTGCGCACCAAAATCCTACAAAAACATGCAAAAACCGTGTGCTTCAGCACACAAAAAGAGGGATGCACAACCTGCCACCCATGGTATATGTGCAGAGAGAAAAGAAGCACTTTGTAAGTGAAACCCAAAAATGTGCCTACAAATGACATTTGCTTTGTTGCCAAAAACTCCAAAATGCCCATAACACAACACTTCTTAACATTCAAAATCTTGCCTGGTGCTAAAATTCATGTATCAAATGAAGCATTGTGAAACATACAAAGTCTGTGAACTGACAGCCTATGCCAAAATCTGGGTGCAGTACCCAGGGATACCTAATTGACAGCTGTCAGATGAGTACTGATGATTTTAAAGGTGACCTAAAACTAAAAAGTCTGCTGGATTAGCAAACATAAACAGGATTGTTGCCAAAAAGGAATACAGATTTTAGTTGTGTTTTTCCCCAAAGATTTTAAGGCCAAGAAAGAAATGTATTTATGTTTGATGTAACAAATTTGTTTTTTTCTGGATTTAAGAAGTTAGTTAGCCTGGCTGAAGCTGCAAGAACAAGAAAGCAGGTTTTTGTCCCAGAAGGAGGGCCTTCCTCTCATCAGAAACTCACTGGGAGGTGTTAATTGCGGGTTAGAACAGAATATTGTCTACAGAAAGCGAAGGAACAATGACAAAGCTTCAGCCTAGGTAATTGGAAGTGTGAAGGGGGTCGTAAATGGCCTCTGGAAGGAACAAACAAGGAGGGGGATGCCCTGGACTGCAGGGAGACAAAAAGGGGCGGACCATCTGTTGCTAAACACGAACAAATCAGAATTTTTAAAAGACTCATAACTTGCTATTCATAATGGTGAAAAATATAAAAAGGACAGAGTTGTTAATTTAATTTCTGGCTGCACGTGTGAAGAGGCGGTAGAACTGTGTGACATGTTCTGGACAGGAATGGCAATATAAGTGGTTTTATGCAAAATGTATTACTGTTAGAATTGTGAAAATGTACACCCATATCCCTATGTTAAACACACACATTTGTGGAAATTTGCATAACATTTGGAAATTGTGTTCATAGTGAAAAGGGCAAAATTCTGTAGAAAGTTGAGACAAGTTCCCACCGCTGCAGGGTTTTGAGGAATAGATGCTACGTAAAATATGGCATCTTTATGTGTGATTCGTATAAAAGTGACCAATGTAGAAATGTACATTTAGTGTCAAATCCGATTTTGAAACCAGTGGCTAAAGGGAGGTCTCTGAGGTTGGTAAAGCAAATCATAAAATGTGACATCATCCGGCCTTGATCCAATCACTCGAATTGCAAGGACGGAGATGAAGTGTAGTCCTATCCTTAGCTAAGCCGGCCCACACACCCCCTTTGTGATGTCATTCTATAGCATAAATAGAGACAGCTGACAACACATAGGGACTCACTGATCCAGCCACTTTCCTGATTCCAGGGAAGCACTCTGATCCAGCTTCCTACATCCAGCTTAAATAATCTTCCAGATCCAGATGCCAAATCTCTTGCAAGCAATAGAGAACTATTGATTCCAGAAAGGCCCAAATCCTCCAATTTATTCTCTCCGCTCAGTAAAGCGCCGTGGGAGGAGAAGGCCTTTTTTAAACATTATCCTGAAACTCTCTGGCTTGCCACCACTAGGCTCGCCTGAGGAACTCGCAATCCAGCTGATTCAGATACCCACAGACTAGGAGGGAATATCCTGTGCAAATCCAGCGACCGGCATAGCTGATCCAGTACCATGCCTCATGTGCTGTCTTTCCTAGACCAGACCCAATCCATGACCAGAGCTGACGATCCATTTAAAAAAATGTATCCTGTGAGTATTAATAGGAAGAACTGTGGCCCATAGTATATTTGCATTGTCTTATCCCTATTTCAAACCCGTCCTATCTTTCATTCAAAACCAGTATTGTTAGGAGTATCTTTGCTTTGTCTTATCCCTATCTCAAACCCATCCTATCTTTCCTTCAGAACCAGTATTGTTAGAACCATCTGATCCTTTTCTCATCTGAAGTTGAGTTCCTTTACCAGGCGGGTCACCCTGATCAAGTGACTGTAAGATCCCGGTGTGGTATTCACTTTTTCATAGTCATCTTCTAGTGTAAGCAAACCCATTTTTCATTTCAAAAGTGCATTTCTGTTTTCCATTCTTGTGCCTATTTTACAAAAAACACCTTTACTAAAACCTCTATAACTTCCTGAATTTTTGTGATAGAAACAACATTTCAACTCCTACTTCTACCTATAGCTATCCATAGAACCTCAGTGTGATTCTCCCTTTATAGCGAATATCGTGCAATGAAAAGTTTGCCGCAATATAAAAAATCTGAAAGGTTTACATGTGTAAAATCGCTTTAAACTGCTTCCAATTTGGAGGAAATCATTTCTTGTGATTGTGTGCAACTATTCAAAGTGGCTCCCATAGGAATGTATAACAATTTCAGTACTTTTGACCACATTTGGTGTTTTTGCCCAGTCAATTCTTAAGACAATTGTAAAAGCCAAAAGTCAATTCTGTTTTTCTCTTGGGTTTGCAGGGGGAAAGTGGGACTGATATTCTGTTTGATTTGTTCTATTCCTCAATACCTGCTCCCTCCTCCGATCTCTTTACATTGCATGTTGGGGGTTGGAGGGTGTTGCAGGGGGAACCTCTAACCCTAGTGCTATCTTTTCTGAACCTACACAAAAGTATAGTTTTCTGTGCTGCATTTGTTTTGCTTATTACTTATTCCTAGTGTATTGAAGATATTATTCTGTGTTCTGTCACCCCATTGGTGACTATTGTTTACCTATTAAAATATCTTGTGATTACATTATAAATACATAAATAAATATTTACCTTTGCAAACTAGCCTGATTCCTGGTTCAGTGTGACCTCGGGGGGTTCCAGGAGAAGGGTGTGATATGAGTGGTATAGCGTTCAGAATATTGAACTTATAGACAAAAATAAATAAGGGTTTCAGTTGTGCACTACATGAGGGGCTTTGACTTGGGTGTGTGCCGGATTGAAATCACTTACAGCTTGGGGGCTCGTCACGAGATCCTGAATTAGACATACCACTCGTGAAAGTCTAACACAGCGTGCTAGCTGACGGGGTTCATACACCTTGTTGGGTTACCATACTGTGCTACACTGTAAAAGCACCCCTCAATAGAAATACTCAAAGGAGTTGGGCCTGTTTTCAAAAGTAAAGTAACCCTGAGAAAAGCCAGAAGGAAATTAATATTTCCGGAATGGTGACCCCAGTGGAAATCAACATTGCAAGGGAACACCTACTGCACAAATTGTTTGTCAGTGGTGAATGGCTGGAACAGAACGAACAGGTATGGCTGCAGGGAATAAAACAAGAAATCACTGAAATCAACCTTAACAACTGGCAGGGCAAGAGGCCATTACATCAAGCATTCAGTGAGCTGTACATGACCCCTAAAATAAAAGAGGAGCAATGCAAAATTGCCAAAATAGCAGCCTACCTGTACCTTCATATAGGAGTCATACAGGAAAAGTACACAGACCATGTAGACTTCACAAATAGGCAAGGGGAAGCACTGCAGAAAATCAAGAGCAATCTGGACTCTGCAGAGCAAAGGCTCCATGATAGTAAAGAATCTGAAACAGAGGCTAGGCAGTATGCCACCAAACTCCAAGAAGATCTGGCTCTCTTACTGCAAAAGAATACAGAGCAAGATACACAGGTGCAGACACTGCAAAAAGAGTGTCAGGAAAGGTTGGACTCCTTAAAACAGAGTGAACAAAAGCTGACGCAACAATTAACTTTTAACAGAGTCTGTGCAGAACAGCTCAACGTCTTACAAGACCAGATAAACCAATTAAAAGAGGAAAATAATAAACTGATTTTCAAAGACCTTGAATCCCAAACAGAGTTTGATGAGGCGCACCTGAAAGCTGGGGCACTTAAAAAGAAGAGGGACGACCTGGCTGCACAGAGGGGCACTCTAACTCAGGAAAGGGACGCCTTAGGCCAGGAAGTTAGTCATTTAAAGACAAAGTTAGAAGAAAATCACCTGGCCCTTCAGGAACTTGGTGAAATCAAAATGGACTATGAAAAGCTGTTAGAGCACACCAGGCGGGTGGAGAAGGCTCTGGCAAAGAATAATCAGACCAGTAAGGACTAAACTCAGTAGGTGAGTCCCCTGCAGCAAACATTGGCCCAATACTCCCAATTCAGGCAGGAAGCACAGAGAGACAATGAGGCTCTCTGTGAAAAGAATAACAGGCTCTGTAGACAGATAGCCATGCAAATGCCAAACTACCTTTGGGGATGCGGATCTTGTAGGCGACTGGTGAGATCTTGTCTATAATTTCAAAAGGTCCCTTCCATGTAGGCAGAAACTTACGCTGTTTGGCCTGGTTCCTTTGAAAATTGTATAGATAAACCCGGTCTCCTACATTGTATTCCTTCCTAGTGGTCTTCAGGTCCTAGTGGGTCTTCATGCTATCGGCTGATCTTTCTAGATTTCGCTGAGCATAGGCAAAAGCATGTTGAAGGTGTTTTCTTAAATTTTCAACATACTCATGAGTTGTGGAGGCATTGATCAATGTCTGCTCTTGGGGCCTATAAAGCAGATGCTGGGGTAGCACCATCCTGCGTCCAGTCATCAGCTCAAACGGTGACATTTTAGTTGCAGATGAAGGGGTAGATCTGATGGATATTAGGACAAGAGGTAAACGAATATCCCAACTTGGCCCAGAATCTGCCACAAACTTTTTTAAGATGCTCACAATGGTTTTATTGTAACGTTCTACTGAACCAGAAGAGGCTGGACGGTAAGCAATGTGTAGCTTCCTTTTAACCCCCAGTATCTCCCACATCTTTGTCATTTCTTCGCTGGTGAAATGGCTACCTCTGTCTGACTCAATCCTTTGGGGCAGTCCAAACCGCGAAAAGATGTGATTGATCATCAGGGCAGCTGCTGTTTCTGCCTTACAGTTTGGGGCTGGGAGACATTCCACCCATTTAGTAAATAAGCATGTCACTATCAACATGTACTTATTCCCCTTAGAGGAGCGAATCACGGGCCCTATGAAGTCGACTTGCAAATCTGACCATGGCAGTGTCATCCCCCTCTTTTGGAGAGGCACACGGTGTGTGAGGGATGTTGGCTAAAATTGTGCACACACAAGACACCCCTTCAAGTATTGGTCGAGATCCTGCCCCAGGTGTGGCAAGTATGCAACCTCTCTTAAGATTTCAAGTGTTGTATGAAACCCCCTATGACCGGCTGTGGCCGCATCATGGGCGTGACTTAAAATCAGGCTTTGGAATGAGGTAGCAACCACCCAGTGATCTTGGCCAGCTTGGGATTTTCTTACCAACAAACCGTCTTGGATTCGGAACATTTTTGGACATTTCATCAACACTCTGAGGTCCTCCTTCCCAATGAAATCGGTATCGGTCAGGGGAAAGTTCTCAGGGTACTCAATGTGTTGGTAAAACTTACCTATTATTGGATCCCCCTTCTGAGCCGTAATCAAATCAGAATCTGGGCTCTCCTTACTCCATTGTGCAGTTGAAAGATCATTGTGAGCATTTGTCTGGGACCTAGTGATAGCAGTGACCTGGATTTCGCCCATCAGGGACTCAATCTCTATTAGATCCCCTTGGATGGCCCCGGTTTTGGCCAGCTGATCAGCTAAGTCATTTCCAGTTTTGTCTGGTCCCTCTACTTTGGAATGACCCTTGATCTTCTTCCAGTAGATGGTCATCCCATTCACAGTGACCAGATCATCAATATTTTGAATTAACTTCCCAGGTTTCAAGGGTTTGTTATTAACACATAACATGCCTCTGGTTTTCTAATTAACCAGGTGCTCCACGAACCCGTTCCAAACATAATCTGAATCTGTGATTAAGACCAGTTTGTGGAGTTGATGTTGGACAGCAGTGAGGATGGCTTGATGCACAGGCATTAACTCTGCCACTTGACTACTTCGGGGACAAATCTTGTACCTAGCGGAGGGTTCTGGGGACTCATTCACCCATGCATTCCCTAGGCCGGCCACAAGTTATTTTTCCCCGTTGTTGTGAACATGGTAAGAGCATCCATCCACATAAACAGTGGACATTCCCTCACACTTGTCCTGTTCAAAGACTTTGTGGGGGGAATTGAGGTATGCCTTCATGTTGTCCTAAGATTTTTAGAATTTCGTCCTCGAGACAGTTTTCTCTGGCACAATCATGCAAGTCAGCCAGACCTTCCGCGAGGGGACTCTTCTTGTTTTGGCCATATCTGACCTTCACAGGAAAGCCTTGCATTGATAGAATCCAGGAAGTAATTCGGGAATTACTCACATTTCCGGCCCAGATTCTGTCACTTTGGAGATATTGCAGAGGCTGGTGTGGAGTCTCCACTATGATGTGTTCCCCCTGATAAATGGGTAGTAATTCTTCAATGCCCACACCATTGCCAGGAGTGCCTTCTCACAATCGTTGAATTTTTCCTCCACAGAGGATAATGTTTTACTCGCATAAGAGATTACTTTATTGACCTTGTCATGTTTTTGGTAAAATATGCAGTCAAGCATGTATTAGAGAACCCTGTCTGCAAGAAAAACTCCTTGTTTTGGACAGGGAAAGCTAGGTAAGGCGCTTGTGAGAGGCTTCTTTTGAGTTGTCTTACTGCCTCGGCTTGTTCTGGACCCCATTCCCACTTGACCCCCCCCTTCAGAAGATGAATTAGGGGTCTAGTGATCTCTGCCTAGCCCTCAATGAACTTTCTGCTGTAATTAGTCAGTCCAAGGAGGCTCCTTAGTTCCCGCAGAGTCATGGGATCCTTCAGTTTCTGAAGTGCTTCCACTTTCTTTTCCTGGGGACAGAGACCCTGAGGAGTAATCTCATGCCCCAAGAAATTAACACGGGTTCTACACCACTGTGCTTTCTGAAAGGAAGGTTTTGCTCCGGTGGCCCTCAACTGTGTCAGAACATAACAGATCTCCGCCATGTGTTCCTCAACAGTTAAGCTTTTTATTAGGACATCATCTACATAAGCCAGGTTACCCCTCTCACCCAGGTCGGGCATGGCCTTGTGTAGGAAAATATTGAACTCATTGCCGGAGTTGAGGTATCCGAAGGGAGTCCGGGTCCACGTGTTCTGCTGACCCCCAAAGGTAAAAGCCAGCTTGTATTGATCCTCCTTTCTGACAGGCACATCCATTATCCAGTATCCATTAGTCAGGTCTATTGCAGTGAATACCTGTGACCACTGGATCTGGACCAGCCCTTGGTCAATGTAGGCAAGAGGCCATCGGGATGTATGAACCCGTTTGTTGAGCTCCCTAAGGTCGGCGCAGAGTCTCCACTGGCTGTTTGGCTTCAATATTCCCAGCACCGGATTATTGAAGGTGCTGTGGACTGGACGGATTATCCCTCGGGACTCAAGGTTCTTAATTATTTCAGTAAGGGAATCCATGGATGCGAGAGGCAAGCAATATTGCTTCACAAACACTGGAGTCATGCCAAGGTCCGTGGGAATTGTTGTTGTGTGGATGTCGGTGCGACCACAGTCATATGAGTCCACCACAAAGAGATCCTGAAAATCCAAGAAAACTTGTTTCAACTTTTGCTTCTGCTCCAGAGTCCCTGTCATAAATCACCAATGTATCGACTGAAAAGGATACGGAAACCAATAAAGGATACAATTTGGCAGGGCTCTCCCGGATCCTATTTTCACACGACTTGATTGTAGGCAGGTCAAATTAGACCTTCCAAATGATACAACTCTCTGACTGGATGAAACAGGCAGAGAGATGGATCACTGGAAAGGGCGTGTGTATTGTGTAGGAAGTATGCCTAGGATAGATAAAGTATCATAAGAAACTGTCCCAATCGAATTACTAAGATAACACAGTTTAGCATTAATTGAGACACTGACCTTATGGCAAAACTGAAGAAATCCACGAAGGTTCCTTGAAGAAAACCAGGAGTTGAACAAACGACAAAGGAAGGGAAGATAAGTAAGGGAGACTTATCCCGAATGGCACGAGGCTCTCGCTAGATACCGGGTTGGTGCACCACAGGATAGCGTCCAAAGTACTGTGCACAATAACCTTCAAATAGTTCATGAAATACTTCCTTTTCCACGATGAACAAAAACATTTCACCTGTTAACTGTCACAGGTAACAAAGGTTCAAAATAGTTCAGAAAACCACGTGCAGGATTGCACGCGATAGAATGCACGCAGCCAGGTCAGCCGCGCTTGAAAACAGCGTCCGCGTGGAGATTTGGCACGCGAACAGGATTCACGCAGCTCAGGACAGCCGCGCTTGCAGACAGCGTCCGCGTGGAGATTTGGCACGCGAACAGGATTCACACAGCTCAGGACAGCCGCGCTTGCAGACAGTGTCCGCGTGGACATTTGGCACGCGAACAGGATTCACGCAGCTCAGGACAACCGCGCTTGCAGACAGCGTCCGCGTGGAGATTTGGCACGCAAACAGGATTCACGCAGCTCAGGACAGCCGCGCTTGCAGGCAGTGTCCGCGTGGAGATTTGGCACGCAAACAGGATTCACGCAGCTCAGGACAGCCGCGCTTGCAGACAGCGTCCGCGTGGAGATTTGGCACGCGAACAGGATTCAGGCAGCTCAGGACAGCCGCGCTTGCAGACAGTGTCCGCATGGAGATTTGGCACGCGAACGGGATTCACGGAGCTCAGGACAGCCGCGCTTGTAGACAGCGTCCGCGTGGAGATTTCGCACGCGAAGAGGATTCACGCAGCTCAGGACAGCCGCGCTTGCAGACAGTGTCCGCGTGGAGATTTGGCACGCGAACAGGATTTACACAGCTCAGGAATTAGTGTGTGGAGGAAACACGCTCCAAATAGGCCAAAGAAGTTGCTGAGGGAATGCGAGAACGCAGGTTCGGAGTTCAGCTACCAAAACGCCTAAATTGACTTAATCAGAAGCAGCGATCGGAGTTTCCACGCTGCTTATGTACGCACTGCCGTGATACACGTGACGGACCAAAGTCACGTGAATTTTAACAACGTGAAAAATGCAGACGTCGTTTTCCGGGCAATGCATCGAACAACCTCCATTTTGAGTAGAATGGTCTAATGGTTCTATGGGCGTAACTCATTTTGTATGGAGAGGTCGTTCCTGGTCCAGAGGTATGTCCAGCAGGCATGACAGTCCCACAGGCATCAGCTAGGTTGACTCTCTCTTCAACCATCTGCCAGAAGCCCGGAAAGACTGTTGGTTTCGCTATCTCAGCGGCCTCCTCCAGCTGGGTGGAGAAGTCCCTGGTCACTGTGCTGATTTGGACTGGTGGCTTCAGGTGGGAAAGGCAGCCCTCATGGACCTGGAAGATCACCTCATCCCTCCTGAAGTCACACGTCACATCTTCCTTACCATAATGGCAGGAAGTGTACACCAGGAAGTTCCACCCCATGCCGGGCAAAGATCCTGTCTGGTGTTGTATTGTTATCACTGTCACTGTCAAAACAGTCCTTGGGGATTGGTCCTAACAGTTCATTTCCTAGATCAATGGAAAAATGTCGGTCATCAACCGCCATTCCAATAATGGTGCCTGCGGCTAGAGTAATACTCTTTAAGTTGCTGTTATCCACCTCTATTGGAATGGTGTCATGTTCTATATTGACTAATGGTGTTGGGTTTACCCCCAACCCTTGCTGTTGGAGAGAAGCATTGAGATGAATATAAGCATCAGGGTTTTTCAATTTTTGTCCTCTTTTAACTTTCACTTCCAGGGAGAATTGTCGGGTCCTTTCTGGGGTGGTGACTTCCTCTCCAATCTGAATTTCAACTGCATAAGGTAGCAATTGAGCTGACCTAAATGCTTTTTCTGGATCATCAAAGGCCATGGGATTATCCACTAATCGGGACCAAGCTTTGAAGTTTATTAGGTCCAAACTAATGGCAAAGCGATTGAGGATGTCACTGCCTAAGTAAAAGGCAGCAGTGACGTCTCGACGACCCAACAATTATGGAATATGCTCTTGTTGCCAATGGAGATATTGAGCATACACCTGCTTGGCAGGAGATGTTTGGAATTGGGTGCTTCCAAATCCATTTCCCATTTGTCTATCAGTTTGAATGTGAGAATGGCTGGATCTTTTGGGAGTTGGCGGAACATGGCTTCGCTGCTGAAGCTCTTACCGTTGTTCACACACACTCGGGCGAGAACAGAGTCCTTCCCATCATTTAACTGAACAGGTATGAACAACTACTCTCCAATTTGCTGAATATCAGCCAGGCTCTGAGCTGATTTCACTCACATCTTTCTGGACTTTCTCCAATTTGCTGAATATCAGCCAGGCTCTGAGCTGATTTCACTCACATCTTTCTGGACTATAGGAGTGGGAATGTCTGATTGTGGATTGGTAAAGAATCTCAGAGTGTTTCCTTCCAGTGTGGAATACCACCTTAAACTGGATGGAAGGTTGATTTTCAGAAATAGAGAGGACCCCCATCACCAGTCTGTTGTCCTACTGCTATTACTGTCACGTCTGGAATTTGGTTGTTCTGGAAGTGAAATTCTACTTGGTCAGATTTTTGTTCAACCATGTGGCATGTGCCGTTTAAACTAACATGGTTGACGCTCTGTTTCAATTTTATTGGTCGGCTAGTCTGGGTCCAGAGGATCATGTTTACACAATCTATTAGGGGTGACAATCTTCTCAGGAGGTCATTCCCTAGTAAACAAGGGTTGCCCTCTGGAGTCACTGCTATGACCGTGTGTTTCACCTTGTATCGCCCAATGTTAATGTCCAAATCCGCCGTCCCCTCGACGGGAATTTCCTTCCCGTCAACGTTCTGAAGTTGTCCAGGAAGAGAGGTGAGAGGAATTCGGTAATTCTCCCGCCTTCCTGCATTTAGTTCATCAAAGGCCCTTCTGGACAGAAGGGTAGCTTGGGATCCAGTGTCCACCAGTGCCAAAATTTTACCCTGCCCCTGTACTTGTACCGGGGCATAGTATCTTCCCTCCTTCTCCGCAAGGGGGCACAGGTAATGCACATTTTTGGACAACTGGTGGGCTAGTTTTCGGGTTTTGGACATTGAAAGAGAAGAGATTTGGGCAGAATTCCGTGGAGAGTCTTGGCAATCTGAAAGAAAAAGTTTGCAACTGGAAATAGGAATGGTTTTGAGTTCCCCTGGTTCCGGTTCTGGGCCACCCCCCCCTTTTTGGAGGCAGTCACCAGGATGGGTTTGAACCAGTGGATTTTCTGACTGTTGGTTCTGGGATATGATGATCGGCGGTGCTAGCTCACTCCCCACATCTACCCAGTCTGGATGTGAATCCCTTGGGACCCATTTTTCTTTGGGAGGAGTTCCCCCATCTCTGAAGGAGAAGATCCTTTTCCCAGGATCCTCTGAGGATCCCTCTCCCTCAAATTGGAAGATCTGTACCTCCTTCACAAAATGGGTCTGTTTGTGCCCTTTGTTTCTCCTACCCCCTCTCTGCTCCGTGGGAGGCAGACTTTCAGGGGCAGGAGATTTTGTTTCCGGTTCCTGGGTTTCCAGTGGCTGTTTACAAGTGGGGAAGGAAGCTTCCTCCAAGGCTTTACACCCCCCTTCCCCTTGTGCCTCCTCCCTGGGAACCGGTGGGTTATCGGGGTGCTGCCCCCGTTATTGTTCTGGAGCACCAGGCCCAGAGATTGGGGCATTCTGCGCCGGCATGCTCATCTGAGGGTTCTGTTGAGCCCTCAGCATGTGACCCAGATCCCGTGCCATATTTTGGACCTGGCGCTCTAACTGCGAAACCCGCTCAGGCTGATATGGGGTTCTGTTTTCTCGCCTGGGCTGATCCCGGGAAGGGTAGCTATCCCTTCTCTGGTAGTAACCCGGATTGGGAAGATTTGGGTACCCCTCCACCCTTGGCCTCCCCTCTCCCGGATTAGGTGGTCTGGACTCAGGGAATTGGGGAAAGAAGGATGGATGATTTTGGGGTTGGAAATTGGGTGGATACCTGGGGAAAAAGTTCTGCCCAGGGTTTGGTGAATTTCTGCCCTCCTGAAGGAAGTTAGGAGGGAAGTTCCCCGGGTTAGGTGCTTGGCTGGACCCCCCCCCCTTGGGCCGGAGGAGTCCACACATAACCCAGGATGGGTCGGCTTCCCTTGTAGCAGGGACTTACATAGTCAGGGGAGTGAGGGACCCCATTTGTGGGACTACCTCCTTGACTACCTGTCTGTGACTGGCCCGAGGGCCTTCTGGGCTTAGAATTATTCTGCGCAGGCAAGTTTTTAGGCCCCCCATCTCCAGATCTAAAATGGGGGCAACCTTTACCTCTGCCACCTTGGCAGCAGCAGGGGTGCTGTTCGGTTTGGTTTATTTTTTAGCATTACTTTTATTTTCTATGGGCTTCTGCACCTCATAGATTCGGGTGGCCTGTTCAATGACTCAGTCTAGTGACCTTTTCTCATGAAAATCTCTTACTAGCTGGGTCATGATGTATTTGGGCAAGGCATGGAAAAAAGTGTTAACAAATTGTTTGCTATCCGTGCGCCCCCTTTTGGTAGTCTGCGCAAAGGCATGCTTCAATTCCTGTACAAATTCTTGTGGGGCCTGATCCTCCCCACATTGCAAATTGTAGGCTGCCTTGCGAGCCTCTTGGGGATTTCTGTGAACAGAAAAGTGCTTTAAGATGGCCGCCCTGTAGGAGGACCATCTTGCATGATTTTGGTCCTCCAGCCCTGCAAAGAAACTGGAGTATTCTGGGGAGAATGTCCATTTGACGTACTGCATGCAGCTACTGCTGTCTTTCAAATGGAAAGTCTCCATGATTTGCTCAAAGAGCTCCAAGTGTTCCCACACAGAATACTTGGCATTCTTGTGATAAGGCATGATGACACTCCTGATTGCCTTAATCTGTTTTACGGGGTCCTTAATCAAGGCCCTTTTTGCCTTATTGGCCTTCTTGGTTCTGGTAACCCTGGTCCATTCATCCTTTGACTCAGAAGCACTGCTCCCAGAGGTGCCCGTCTGATCTTCCAGGTTTTCCCGGATTCTGCGAGCCTGGGAATGGCTGGCAGAATGTGGGGACCTGGTCTCCTGTGTCCTGTGACGCTTAGAGGAGTCTTCAGTTTCCTCCTTGCTGCCAGGATTTGATGAGTACCCTCGCCCCTCTGACCTAACTGGGCAGAGGTTTTTAGGATGCCCTTAGTGGGCCTACTCTCCTGGGGTTCCCCACTAAATTGCACTGTACTTGGGTGCCCATACCCGGATGCCCGCCCATCCATTCCTGGGGGGTACTGGCCTATGGGCCCCATACCTTTGGCTGGATAGTAATCTGCCATCCCCGTGGCCCTGGGCTCATGTGCGCCAGGGGTCATAGGGGTGGCAGAGTCCAGGGACTGGGAGAGATGAAGGCCTCCGGTAATAGGGCTCCTGAGGTTGTGCTCCGGTGTTTCCCTTTCCCAGCGAACCTCATCTCTATCAGCCCTGCTCCCTGTTGCCATGCAAGAGCCTGTGCTTTCAGTTCCTCAATCAAGGCCTTACTAGACTCTATCAGGTCAATCTGCATGGCTACCTGTCGCTGGAGCCTATGATTGTGCTGACAGAGAGCCTCATTCTCTCTCTGTGCTTCCTGGTTGGTCCTGGAGTACTGGGCCAGTCTTTGCTGCAGGAGGGTTACCTCCTGAGTCCCATCCCTACTGGCCTGCTCCTGTCTTGCCAGAGCATCTTCCACCCTCCTGGTGTGCTCTAACAAGTTCTGATGCTCTTTTTGGAGGTCACCCAGTCCCTGGAGGGCCAGGTGATTTTCTTCCATTTTCCTTTTTAAGTGGCAGACTTCCTGGCCCAAGGTGTCCCTTTCCTGAGTAAGAGCCTGCATCTGTGCCGCCAGGTGGTGCCTCTGCCTTTGAAGGGCACCAGCTCTCTGGAGCGCCTCATCAAACTCTGCCTGGGTATCCAGGTCTTTCAAAATCAGTTTATTGCTCTCTGCCTTTTCCCTATCTAGGTGGCTTTGCAGGGTGACTACCTGCTCTGCACATGCCCTGTTGAAGTCCAGTTGTTGCTCCAGCTTTTTCTTGCTCTGCAGTAGGGAGTCCAAACCTTCTTGGTACTCCTTCTACAAGACCAGAAATCTGGTATCCTGGTCTGCCTTTTCCTGTTGCAGGATACCCATATCCTCTTTTATTTTAATGAGATACTGGCCCTCATTACGACCCTTGCGGAAAGGGGAAAACGATGGCGGAAATGCAATACCGCCATCGAATAGCGCTCGGTGCGACTATGACCCGTCACCGCAAAGTACGAAGCCATTAGCGACACCGTAGTGAACGCCAACGCTAACTGCACTAAGCACGCGCGCGCGCGCCATGCCAAACCGCAAACACCACCATGGTGCAACGGTACGCCAATTCCGACCCTAGCGGACATGTACCTAATGCCATCAGGCATGGCGGAATGGACCATTCCGCCATGGCGAGAAGTACGGCATCGCGAATCAACCGTAAACGGCCCCACTGAGTGCCTGTACACCGCTCCCTGCCCACAAAGTACAACTCCCTGTAGGTGCAAAGAAGTCACAATGCAACCATTGAAATGTACAAAGCACCCATGCATGCCAACGAACAAAAGCAACACAAGAGGTGCCAATGGGAGCTGCAGGGCACAGATGGCACGAATACAGAAGCCATCCCAATGGACATGACCACAGTCCCCCACCAAGAAACGCACGCAAACACAGGCACCTGTGCCCAGCAACATTCCGAAAATCACATCATTCCACCAGTCCACCTGGCTGACCGCCATCTGTTACACAAAACCCAATCCCCCGCCCCTGAGCATGACAACATTCAAACTGTCATATTGGCAGCCCCCATCCCTGACCTCACGGGCTCAGTAGGCAAACGCGCCCAGTACAGTACCACGCAACTAAACCCCGAAGCAGGAACCCAATGCAGATCTCCTCACAATACATCGCCCCACAAATAGGCACATGCCACATCACTTGCAAAGAAAAACGCTACACGGGCCAAATCAGATTAGAAATTTAATGCACAACAAAATCACCAAGCCCATACAGCCATCAGGCCACGAACTCCAAAACACATTTCACCATTGTGGGCTGCATCCGCAAGAAATGACCAGCCACTACTTGTGTGACGCCCTGTTCCATCATGGTACACAGAGCCACATTCACGTACGAAAAGGCTACATGGAAGCGCACACAACCGCAGGGCCGTCCCAATGTGGAGGCACTAGTCCAGCTGAAAGGCCGAAATGTTGCTCCGAGCCACCAGTACTGCGTAAGGGCATGTGGGCCACTGGCGATCGTCCCATAAGATCGTAATGCTGCTCCACCGATTAACACGAAGCAGCAGGTGTCGGGAGTAAAATCCATCTGCAGGAGTGGCATACAGATGGCAGTGGCAAAAGGGGAGGAGATACCTGTCAACCAAAAGAAAAGAACAAGAACAGAATGGCCATCAGAACTACATACGAACAACTCACTTCAATGAGCACACGAAATCCACAGCCATATGCATGCTAGCCCACTCCAAAGGATCATCACCACCCCAAAGCCACTTGCGACTCATAACCATCTATACCTAGGTGTAAACACCATCACGAACGAGTGTACCTGTGCATGCGTCTGCCATAACAGAATCCATCAGATGGGAATGTTAACGTGCATGGACACAAGTGGCTGAGTGCGCGTCGAGACAGGGAGGGCTCAACAAGGCCAGATAGACGATGGTCCCACTATGGCAGCCCTGCATCACATAGCGTAGGGGAGGCGGATAGATCCCAAGAAGCCCTGTACAAGGCAAACTCTGCATCAAATCACCTGCCCATGCATCCATTCATCATTCCCTCATCCCGGGATCAAAACGCCTGAATAATTACTCACATGACATTAGAAACATCCATTGAGTCTGTGCGTAATGCAGCCTGCTAAATCCACAGTGCCCCAGCCCGTAAATCCAGTGTTGTGAAGTAACATGTATTTGGGAATGCCCGGCCTCATCGCCCACGTAGCTATTGCGCATCCCAAACTATTCATATCAATCATTGCTCCCTCGCCATGGGCCCTGTCTCAAGGACATAGAACAATAGAACGTTATATTTGCAGTCAGACCTGTGGGCATCTCCTCGCCGCTAGCTGGAAACCGAAAGCGCCGCCCTTTGAATTCCTCATTTGCAACATCACGTCGAGAAGGCATCTGTGGCCGTTTGAAATCACTAATTATTCCATCGAGTGCGGCTGTGTGTGAAAATGGCAACTGCCTTCACCCACAAATGGGACGCCCCGCCCGTCGTTGCAACTCGGTACAGTGATGCATGAGGGCCCACCGTTACTCGAGTACTACGTTCCACTGACCCTTCACAAGTCCGTTCGCGACTGCACAGACAGTATGGGAAACAATGGGACCACAGCAGAATGAACATATCAACCAATCTTACACGGCCATCGGGTACAAATACATGAATGCAATAGCAAGATACAATTACCCGATTTGCAGCGTTGTGCGCGGGACATGCTCGGCCAAAGGGGAGAGCAGTTTGCACAGGTGGAATCAATCACCACAGGTGGAGGCCATACAGCCTGGAAACACATAAATTGCACACCCAGTCTCCTCCCACAACCACACCGAAATGCTACCGGCAGGACTCGCGATGTTGGCCCTGGGGGACCTGATAGCACTGCAAGTGCTCCGACTCCAAGAAGAAGACGAACAACAACTACAACCAGCCGCACGGAGGAGACGCAGGAGGAGGAGGAGGCCAAGGCAGGGCCAGCAAGGCCCAGCAGCACAGCCACTACCACCACGCAGGCAGCCCGCAATCCCACGCCCCCGAGCACATCCGTTCAACCTCACTGATGAGCAGATCCACACCCTCTACCGTCTGGACCGGAACACCATAGCCGCCATTGTGGACATGACACAGGCTGACCTAGTCAGCATGATAGATAGCCCAACCGCCATCCCACCCCTACTGAAGGTGGTGTCTGTACTCCACTTCCTGGCCACAGGCACCTACCAGCACACAGTCGGACAGTTGCATGGCATTTCTCAGCCACTGTTCTCACGGACACTATTGCAAGTGCTCGATGCCCTCCTGCAGCACGCAGACGACTACATCTCTCTACCACGCTCGGAGCAGGAAATTACCAACACAAAAGTGGGATTCCATGCACTTGCCGGCATACCGGGTTGCATTGGTGCCATCGACTGCACCCATGTGGAATTGGTCGTCCCACATGCCATGGAGGCCCAGTACCGCAACCGGAAACAATTTCATTCCCTGAATGTACAAATGGTGTGTGACTCCAACAGGATCATTACGCATTGTTGTGCCCGATTCCCTGGATCGACCCATGATTCCATGGTCTTGAGGAACTCTACCATACCACGCTACATGGAGCGACACGCAGGGAACAGATCCTGGCTACTCGGTGAGTCTCATTGCATGCATGATGATGTGGGGTATGTGATTTGGCAATGTACTGGCAGGAAGGGGGGGGGTGTGCGTACGTATCAATGGCATTCCACATCCTACGTTTCTCGTCCACATACAGGTGATGCTGGATATCCACTGAAGAGATGGCTCCTCACACCAGTCCGGAACCCACGGGACCAGCATGAGGAGGACTACAACCATGCCCACTCACGTACCCGTGTAGTCATAGAACAGGCATTCGGCCTACTGAAGACTCGTTTCCGCTGCCTCAGCAGGTCTGGCGGGGCACTCCTGTACCGCCATGAGAAGGTTGCAAAGATGGTGATGGCATGTGTCATGCTCCACAACATGTGCGTACGTAGAAATGTGCCCATGCCCCCTGACGCAGAACTGCAAGCACCGGATGATGGTCATGATGAGGGTGGGGATGTGGCAGCACCTCAAGGAGTCTGCGAGGCACCGGAGGCCCGTGACATTCGTCAGCATCTCATTGATGTATGCTTCTAGCACTCATGCCTGGTGGCTGATACATGGACACGGGACACGTGGCACTGTGTGTGTCGGGGACATGCACAATATGGACTGTACGCCTATGATGGCCTAGTACACAAAGATCAATGTCCACACATCTCATTGGTTGATCGTGCACTGTTTATGGCATATGTGATATCATGTTAAACACCCTATCGACCCGCCACCCAAGTGAGCCCAACACACCCCCTCCACCCTCCTACCTCCCCCCCGAACACCAGTGTCCAAAGATGCTCATTGTCAGTGGGCTGTCGCTATTGCATGCCCCCTCTGCGGGTATCAGGGGCACCCCTGCCTGTGGAGCGCCGGGTCCTCCCAGATCTACGTTGGGGGCTGCCCTGGACGGAACTTGCAACGGATGATGTGTCTGCCTGCTCACGTCCATGCATGTCCCTAAGGGTTTGCGAGAGCTCAGTGAGCACACGGCGCACTGCGGCAAGTTCGGCACATACGTCTTTGGACGTCGCATGCAGTTCCCCCCTCAGGCTCTCGGTGCTTCTCTCAATTTGTGACCTTAGCGTCTCTGTGCCTCTCTCCATTTCTGCCCTAAGTGTCTCAGTTGATGTTTCTATGTCTGCCTTGGTGCCCCCACATTCCTCGGCATGGTCCTTGAGGAGTGTGGCCAGTTGCTGCTGTTGTTCGATCAACTGGTCGAGGGACTGTTGCCTCTGCTGGGCCATGGCCATTTGCGGGGGTGTCGCAGAGGGGCTGTTGTCCTCATGTTGCCTTGCCACAGGGCTTGGGGGGGATGGCCAGTCGTCGCCTTGTGGGTGCCCCTGCGTGGTATCCTCATGTTGTACGGGATGGGACAGACAGGGGGATTGGGACAGGTCATGGATGGATCTGACTTCGGCATCCCCGTTTTCTGTGTCCGAGCATGCTGCCATCAATGGGGTTTCACCTATGGTGCTGCTGCCACCAGAGGCAGTGCCTTCTGTGGCATCCATTGGGGGGACCTGTGGTGGTGGTGTTGTGGGCATGCTGGCTGCTGGGGTGCCTGTTGATGTTCCCTCCTCTGTGCTGCCACCTGATTTGTGCTGCTGCCGTGTCTTGATGCGTGCAGCTGAGGTGGAGGGTCTCTGGCCGTTGGTCTTGGCCCTCTTTGCAGGTGTGCTGGTAGGGGTGTCCTGTAGCTCGTCGTTTGGATCGGACCCTGTGGTGGAGTAAAGGAGGGCGAGTGTTATTGATGGATCTGTGGGAGTTGGAATGGCATTGTATCACATGCATTGGGGTGGTACCTGAGGGTGATTTGGGTCGGGGCCTTGGAGGTGCTTTGATTTGTGTGTGGAGTGAGGGTGCAGTTGTTTGGCAGCCTGCAGTTAGGGGGTGCCTGCTGCACGTGTAGTGCGTGTTTTAGGGGTTTTTAATTATTTATTTATTTATTGTGGTTTTTAACGTGCGCTATCAGGCCGATGTGTGTGGACGTTCTCCTGGACATGTGTTTCTGTTGCACTATGTGGACGCATGGTACTTCACATGGATGGACTGTGTGGATTGTTATATCTGGCCCACCTACCTGAATCTTCGGATGTCTGCACTCCTTTCTCCATCCCTCCGACTCCCTCAATGCTCTCCATTCCGATGGTGGAGGCACAGATTTCTTCCCAGGGGGTCAACTTGATGGGTGATTCAGGACCTCCCCCGGTGGCTGTGGCAATGTTGCGGTTGGCAGAGAGTATGCTGCGGACGCGTATCCGCAGGTCGTCCCATCGCTTGCGGCATTGCTGTGGGGTGCGGGGTGCGGTCCCCACCGCACTTACCCGCTGTGCCACCAGAGCCCATATGGCCTTCTTGTTTGCAAGTGCCGTCCTGGTCATTTGCGTGGAGAAGACGACGGCAGCATTCTCCTGGAGGGTCTCTGTTAGCACGGTGAGTTCCTCACGGGAGAAGTGGACCTGCCGCTTGCGGTCGCACGCTTTCTTCGCTACTTTTCCCATTTTTCTTGGTTTCGCTAGGGTGGTTGACGGGGTGGGGTGTGTCTCAGGGTAGTGTTTTTAGTGGTTGTGTGGTTTTAGTGTATTTATAGGTGTACGCCGGGATGTTTCCCGTTCCGGCCCCGTGTTTTAACTTCCGTTTCCGTATATTTCCGGCCACCGTACTTTCCGGTAGGCGCACACTGCGGTGACCGCTAAGAGGGGTGGCGGTATTGCACCTAGGGCGCCGTACGGCGGCGGTGTGGGCCGTTTTGGGGTCATTTCCGCCATCGCGGACTTTGCACTTCCGCCATGCCGTGGTGCTCGTGCTCGATGGGTCGGAATGGGCCGCACTTTGCTCCTTCGTGCAATGGCGGAAACGCTATTTACGCTGTGGCGGTCCGGTCAGTCGCTTTCCGCAAGAGTCGTAATGAGGGCCACTGTCTACTATCATTTTCTGACTCCTGGCTCCTGTGCAGCCTCTGCTCAGAAGAGTCCAGGTCAGATTGGGCCTTCTCTAATGCCATCAGTTGCCTATTTGCCAGATCTTGGCCTTCAGCACATTTGTCCTGTATGGCTCTGTGGGGATACGCCTCGGCGCCGGCAGCATATGTTGGCTACAGCGGCGATCGGGGGCCCTGAGAGCCGCGGGTCGGCTCCCTCGCTCTCGGCTGTCATGAGCGCCGAGAGCGAGGAAGCGCGAGCCGCGGCTCGGAACTGCGGCGCGTCACAGCTGCGCTCACCTGACGGGAGACCCGATCCCGAAGGAGGGGGGACGAGGGCGCAGGCACTCCATGGTAGCCTGGTGTGGGGGCGACCGGCCCTTCAGCGTGGCGTGCCCCGCGGCGGCCCCGGAGCGGGCTGCGGCTGGAAGGCACCCAGAGCACGCCCATACACAACGCGATCGCGGCTGCGATCACGTGACCAGCTCCGGCATTTCCCAGGTCTCGGGAAACAGGAAAAGGCGTACGCTAACACGGCAGCCTTTAAGGGAGGCGGGACAAACCCTCAGCAGCCAATAAGGCGTAAGCCAGGCAAAGCTGATGCTGATTGGTGGGGACTTAAACCTAGGGAACCCTTTAAAAGCGCGCCAAAAGAAACTGACAGGGTGTTCTCATTTTCCAGGAAAGAGAAGAGGACGAGGAACGAAGATCGGAGTGGTGGGCCTATCCGGATACCACGAGATAGGATAAGGTTGGGAACTGCTTCAAATCTACATTGGAAGGGTCAATCACTGGTGAAGGAAACCAGAGGACGATACTCTTTATTTTTTTAAGGACCCTTTACCCATTAGAATAAAATATTGTTTTGGCATCCACCGTCTCCTGAAGTTTTCATTATCACACTGGCGACGAAGGTGGGATTACTGACAACGTCATGGAGGCCCTAATCAAAACGCTATCGGAGGGACAGCAGCAACTACAACAATTAATACAGCTGCAAACCCAACAGGCGGCTGCCGATAGACAAGCCTTCCAGCAGGCCATCCAGCTGCAGGGCAACATACAAACCACAGCCCAGGACAAACAACACGAGACCATAGCCCGTCTCACTGAGGTGGTGGCCAACGTCAGAAACCAACCATTGGTGCCATCAGCTCTACTCCAGAAATATAAGGAGGGGGAAGATCCTGCCTTCTTTTTTACCAGTTTTGAGAGGATCGCCAGGAATGCGCAATGGCCTCCTGACCGCTGGGGACAGTATGTCGCCCCCCTTCTATCCGGGGTGATGCAGGGTGCCTATCAGGCGGTTAACCCTAATGGCAGCACTCCCTAAGGAGAAATTAAGGCCGCAGTCCTGGATCGTCTAGGCCTAGATGAAGAAGCGTATCGGATACAGCTGAGAGAGACCAGACTCAGGGTGGGGGAAAGCCCGCGCCAGCTATACTATCGTATAAAAGACTTGGTCGAAAAATGGCTGCTACTTCCCACCCCAGCGAATCAACCCGTCCTCGACAAAATCATCCTGGAGCAATTCATCGAAGCCCTACCAGGACAAATGCAGAGGTGGGTTAGACAGCACCACCGGCCCTCCTTGACTGAGGCGGTAGATATCGCCTCCGCATACCAGAAGGCGGGTCACCACAAGATACAACCAACAGGAATAACAGCCCGGATAGCAATCCCGATGTCCGACCCCCTGGCATTCCGGAGTGGTAGGACCCTACCCATGAGGTGGAGACACACCGACGACAGCTCCAGAAAACCGGAAGAAAAAAGACCAGGAGGTGAAGAGAAACACCCATTGGCAACACCAGGATACAAGCAACCGCAATGCTACGAGTGCAATGAATGGGGCCATATAGCCAGGTTCTGCCCTAGAAGGAGACCAGCCGAACCGATGGACATCGGATACCTGAGCCCTGGGTCGGAGGAGAGCCTCCCGGGTCCCTATGTGGTGGACATCCGGGTGGATGGCAGACCATCTCGCGCTCTACTCGACAGCGGCAGCCGGCAGACCGCCATATCACCAACCGTGAGTAACGCTCCATATTTGTCTAATATAACAGTACCCATTAGATGTATCCATGGGGATGTAAAGCGGTATCTAATGAAGAATGTGGTGGTAGAACTAAACGACACAACCACTCCCTTGAGGGCTGCCGTCCTACCGTGTCTGCCTGCCCCGGTAGTAATAGGGACCGACCTGCCTGGCTTTGCACAGGCCATAAATGCCCTGGAGGGAAAGAAAATTCCATGCGATTCCGACGTCCCAGCGTCAGACTCTGCTTCCCTGACCCCTATACCAGGACGGAAAAGACGAACCCGGATGGAATGGTGTCAGGCTAGTTACATGACCAGACCCATCGATTGGAATTTGGAGGAGAATGAAACCACCCTTAGAAAGGAGACCCTAACTGACCCAACCCTACGGATAGCACGAGAAAGGGCAACACAAGAGGGGGAACCCGATCTAAGTAAGGGACCAGGGTTCCTATTACGACGGGGTCTGCTATATCGAAGATATAAGGGCGAGGATGAAGTCACCAAAGAGCAATTGGTGCTACCAAAAAACCATCGGGACATAGTTGTACAACTGGCCCACAACCATCCCTGTGGCGGACATATGGCTTCCCTCAAGACCCAGCAGAACTTATTGAAGCGGTTTTACTGGCCGGGCATATACGGGGAAGTGGCGCAGTTCTGTAAAAACTGCCCCACATGCCAATTGACCAGCGGTGCCCTACCAGCAAAGGCGCCACTACAGAAAATGCCTCTCATAACAGTTCCCTTCCAGAGAATAGGCATGGATATTGTCGGGCCCTTGGAACCCGCTAGCAGGGGGTATAGATATCTGTTAGTGATTGTCGACTATGCCACCCGATACCCGGAAGCGTTTCCCCTAAAGGGGACATCTGCCAGAGTTTTGTGTGATCAGCTTATTCCGTTTTTTGCACGAGTGGGTTTGCCTTCGGAAATAATCACAGACCAGGGTACGAATTTCATGTCCACCCTCCTACGGCAAATATGTGAGAATCTCCAGATCAAGCAAATGAGAACCTCAGTATACCATCCCCAGACCGATGGACTGGTGGAACGGTATAACCAGACCATCAAGAAAATGTTGAAGAGGGTGACAGGGCCGGACGCGAAGAATTGGGATCGGGTATTGCCTCTGGTGTTGATGGTATTACGGGATACACCCCAATCTTCCACTGGTTTCTCCCCCTTTGAACTTCTATTCGGAAGACAACCCCGGACGATATTGGATCTGGTGAAAGAAGAATGGGAAGCCAGCGGAGAGGTATCACTCACTGAATATACTGAGGAGCTAAAAACCCATCTGACAGCTCTGCGTACCTTGGCCGAAGCAAACCTCAGCCAGGCTCAAACAACCCAAGAGAAGAACTATAATAAAGGGAGCCGAATGAGGACCTTCAAACCCGGAGACCAAGTACTGGTACTTCTGCCTACATCTGCAAACAAACTATTGGCCAGATGGAGAGGGCCATACAAAATCACGGACGTGCTCAGCCCAGTGACTTATCGGGTGCATCAACCTGATAGAACCACAACCGACAAGGTTTATCACATCAACCTTCTGAAGGAGTGGAGCGAACCAAGTCTGAGTGCCTTCACAGAACCCGAGGAGCCAGAATCAGAGGAAACCGTGAACACTGTTCCTGACACCCTCGAAGCCATCAGTTGGGGCGATGTCCTCTCCCCAACCATGAAAGCAGACGTCATGGACAAATTATTCCCCTATGCCAATGCTTTTTCTACATTGCCCGGTCGGACCAGAATATTGGAACACGGGATCAACACAGAACCCGGAAAAACCATAAGGCTTAGGCCATATCGAATCCCCGAAGCCAGACGAAGAGTCATCAGTTCAGAAGTAGACGAAATGCTACGGATGGATATCATTGAGCCATCCAACAGCGTATGGTCATCCCCCATAGTCCTGGTTCCCAAGCCGGACGGGTCCGTCCGCTTCTGTATGGACTACCGACAACTAAACACAATTTCCCAATACGAAGCATATCCTATGCCGCGGATGGACGAGCTCTTGGAAGGCCTCGGCGCGGCCCTCTTTCTGAGCACCCTAGATCTAACCAAGGGATATTGGCAGATCCCCTTACGTTCTCAGGACAAGGAGAAAACTGCCTTTTCCACGCCAAGGGGACTCTATCAATACAAGGTCCTACCCTTTGGACTACACGGCGCCCCCGCCACATTCCAGAGGTTAATGGATATCATCTTACGTCCACATGACGGATATGCAGCCGCTTATCTGGATGACATTGTGGTGTATAGCAAGTCCTGGGAAGCCCATATGAACCACCTGGAACTAGTGGTTGCCGATCTGCATAGGGCTGGTTTGCATATTAACCCAAGGAAAAGCACGATCGGAACGCATGAAACCAAATACCTGGGGCATATAGTAGGTGGGGGTGTCCTAAAACCACAACTATCCAAGACACAGGCCATACAAGATATTCCGACTCCCACCAACCGGAAACAGATCCGAGCATTCTTGGGGCTCGTTGGATATTACAGGAGGTTCATACCTGACTTCTCCTCGGTGGCTGCCCCCTTGACCGATGCTTTAAGGCTCAAAGGTGTTCCGAACCTAACCAACAACCCGAACGCCCTGAACGCCATAAAACTCCTGAAACATAGGATTTCATCGAATCCTGTACTTTGTTGCCCGGACTTTCAAAAACATTTTTACCTGCAAACTGACGCCTCGAACCAAGGTTTAGGGGCTGTACTCTCACAAGACCGGGGGGATGCCCTACGTCCTGTATGCTTTATCAGCCGGAAGTTGCTGCCTCATGAGGCTGCCTATTCAACCATTGAGAAGGAATGTTTGGCCATCCGATGGGCCATCGACTCCCTTAAATACTACCTACTGGGTCGCCGGTTCACCTTGTACACGGACCACGCCCCCTTGCAGTGGCTTGCACAACATAAAGATACCAACCAGAGGGTGCTCCGCTGGTTCCTCTCCCTTCAGCCTTTTGACTTCCTTACGTTGCACAAACCAGCCAGGTTTCAGCTGGTGGCCGACTACCTATCTAGGTGTGCTTCCCGGCCCGAACGGCCTGGGACTGGGGTGGGGATGTGTGGGGATACGCCTCGGCGCCGGCAGCATATGTTGGCTACAGCGGCGATCGGGGGCCCTGAGAGCCGCGGGTCGGCTCCCTCGCTCTCGGCTGTCATGAGCGCCGAGAGCGAGGAAGCGCGAGCCGCGGCTCGGAACTGCGGCGCGTCACAGCTGCGCTCACCTGACGGGAGACCCGATCCCGAAGGAGGGGAGACGAGGGCGCAGGCACTCCATGGCAGCCTGGTGTGGGGGCGACCGGCCCTTCAGCGTGGCGTGCCCCGCGGCGGCCCCGGAGCGGGCTGCGGCTGGAAGGCACCCAGAGCACGCCCATACACAACGCGATCGCGGCTGCGATCACGTGACCAGCTCCGGCATTTCCCAGGTCTCGGGAAACAGGAAAAGGCGTACGCTAACACGGCAGCCTTTAAGGGAGGCGGGACAAACCCTCAGCAGCCAATAAGGCGTAAGCCAGGCAAAGCTGATGCTGATTGGTGGGGACTTAAACCTAGGGAACCCTTTAAAAGCGCGCCAAAAGAAACTGACAGGGTGTTCTCATTTTCCAGGAAAGAGAAGAGGACGAGGAACGAAGATCGGAGTGGTGGGCCTATCCGGATACCACGAGATAGGATAAGGTTGGGAACTGCTTCAAATCTACATTGGAAGGGTCAATCACTGGTGAAGGAAACCAGAGGACGATACTCTTTATTTTTTTAAGGACCCTTTACCCATTAGAATAAAATATTGTTTTGGCATCCACCGTCTCCTGAAGTTTTCATTATCACAGGCTCCCATATATAAATATAAATATGCTGCTATCCTGACAATCTTGTCGCGCTTATCTTTGGCTTTAGGGGCCATGTATAGTTCGCTCCGGGCCACATGTAAGGGACCGTGATCTCTCCAGATATCTAACCCAGTCACAGTGACCTGTTGTGTGATCACCTGCAACCATGTATTCTGATCCTGTTCAGTCCACTCACCTCTCACAAATAGTTTGTGTAAGAGATGCTCTCTAGCTATCTTGATGTCTACCAGTGTTGTCGTTCTGGAAATTGATGTTCTTCCTGACTTACAGAAGTTAGTATTTTATTTTGCAAAACAGACCGTTTCCTTAGAGCGTTGCTTTGAGGAGTGCTTTTACAGCGTAACACAGCGTGGTGATCCAACAGGATTTATGTATCCTGTCAGCACACTGTATTAAGCTGCACAGGTGATAGGTCTAATCCAGACGTCCCATTACAAGCCCCCAATCTGTAAGTGACTTCAATCCAGCAATCCAACTAAGTCAATGCCTAGTCTGGGATGCCCAATGGAAGCCCTTATTTATATATTTTATGTAAAGTTCTTAAATCTGGATGATGAACCCTTATATACTCTCTCTCTTTGAATCCACCTGACCTCAGTGAGCCAAGAAGTAGGTTTGTTTTGCAAATTAAAAGGTTTATTGGAAAAAATGAACAATATATATAGATATATCACACTTTTATGAATACACTAATATTTGATAGCACACTTATGAATATGAACAGTGATCAACGATGGATAATATTACAGTAGCACAATTCTTTAATTACTTAGGAGTTGGTATAGAAAGGATAAGGTAGCAGAGAATACTTTGTATGGTTCCAAGGAAAAGCAATGATGGAGAGAATGCAGCACAGAAATAAACTGATATGGTTTCAACAAGAGATAATATGATCACTTTTTCCCCTTGTGACAACTCACTCCCCCCGCCCTTATTCAATATGAAGAGATAGAAAGGAGAGCACACAATTTTCAGGTATACAATCAAATGCAGTTTAAATTCCAGTTCCCCCCAGCAAGCTTAGAGAAAACATGGATGATTTAAAAAATGGAAAAATGCTTTTAAATGTGATTGCAGTGAAGTGAAGAATATGCTAAACAATTATTTTAATTCACTAAAGGAGATTCAGGGTAGGTGATAGTTACTTGGAATTTGTACAGGTCAACACTAGCAATGATTCAGGAGTAATTATCAGAGTGAAAACGAATTTCAGCAGTGGAAAGCAAGAAGCAGCTATTTTTTACAAGTGGTGAAATTGAGCTAAATTACAATGCGCTGCACTTTTTCTGACTTTTTCGAATAAAGTTAAATCTCGTTCCTAGCACGTACGGTTCAAAAGATACAGATGTTTTTATGGAGGTAGATTTTCAGAAATAAAGTAAATATTCAGAATGTCAAATGGCGCTTTTACAGATTTTGAAATCACAGAATGGACACACGATTTCTATGCAGTTCTGGACAGGTTGAAATGGTTTGAATAAGATTATTTTAGACTAAGAGATTGGTTCTGTACAGTTCTGGCTGGATACTCACTCCTAGTTTTGGACTGGAATGGACCTCGTCACAGATCTGGTCAGGCTTGGACTGCGGTTCTCTTGCCACCGGACAGGCCAGGCACTCTGGTCTGCGATCAGCACGGCGCTGGTCTGGTCTGGGCGTCTGGAACTGGATCAAGTGGGTTCTGGATACAGCACTGCTCTCTCTGGGTCTGGTCTGGCACAGGGTTACTGGCTTTTGGACTGCTCAGCCCGGCTGTTGAATAGTTTGGTTGCAAAAGATTTTGAGGCCTGCTGAAGAGAATTCAGCTTTTGGGTTGGGCACCTGCTTCAGATTCTAGAGCTTGGTTCTGGATCTATCTGGAGTCTAAGTTCTGGAGCCTGGAATCTCTGTCTGGATCTTGTGGTCCTTCTGGATATTGTGTGGATCCGTTCCGGCAGACTGCTGTTCAAGAAATCAGTTGAAGAGGAAAAGTGAGTGTCTTTGCCTGTCCTGCGCAGTCTCTTTTTATGTGTTTTGAAAGTGGGTGGGAAGGCTGACTTTCTATGCCCAACCCAATGAGGATTTGATAGGTTAAAGGATTCTCTGTCGCCTGACTGGAGAATGGAGTGGTGAGTCATAATGAGTCCTCAGGTGTCATCTTTATGGCTCAAGGAAAGGACACTCCCCTTTGTGTCCGTACAGCATATCTTCTTTTTCATAAAACACATAATTACAATATACACCACTTGTTAATATTACCTAAATTGCATGACAGATTGCTTAAGGTACAGTTCGATTCAAGTCACATGTTTCTACGAGCTTGTGTTCAGAAATAACAACATTTCGCACTTTTAGTGGGTTTTGCCATATTGGTTTTTCAAGAAATCTTACACGGAGGTACACACCCTCTCTGCGCATATTACTGGAAGTTCTTAGGTTTCTAGCATAAACACAGCAGTGACAATATTAATAATTACAGGGCTTGGCCTCAGAACATCCCACAACGTCCAGCTTAGTCTCAAATTGTGAGTGAATTTTTCATATTAAGAATCTCCATATTGTACATTTTTGTCCGCTTGGTATAACTAGTTTTCAGTATTCTCATAAAACATATATTTGCTGGACTATCTGAATCCACAGTGGTTTGTCTCTGCCCCTAGAAACTTGGTGAGTCAGAATGGTCACATGTCTTATTTCTCCCAGAGCAGTGTTGACTGTTCACACCCAAAATCAGCATATCCTAGTCATCTGAAAGAGTCTATTGTCTTGACTGAGGTCAGCAGACCAGGGTGCCACTCTGCATCTGGTTAACATGACCATGTGATTTCCTGTGCTGTTGCTGGGAAGACTAGGTGTGAAGGCTTCCCGGGGACAAGCATGCCTTTGAAGTCTCAGCTAACTCAGGTTCTGTTTAGCTTCAGAAATACAGGTCTCCTGTCAGAATTTAGATTGCTAGCGCCGGTCAGTGGCGGGCACCGGTATTGCACTTATTTTTGACAGCTGCCTTACCAGTAAGCAATCCTCAAAATATACTTTGTTCAAATATAGATGCACTTCTGTGGACCTCAGATTCATGTAGATTCTTGCGGGAGAATGATGTTGACCCCCCAACAAGGAGGTGGGACCTTTTTAGTGGTTCTGTGAGCCATGATTTTAGCAATTTTTGACATCAATTAAAACGATTTTTGAAAAGCACTATATTCCTTTGCACTGATTTAGCTCTGTGTGCAGCCAAAGGATGGGGCTGGCATTGGTCTCCTGTATTAACACTGACAGAGGCAAAACCCCCTTATCCCCTCCTATAAGGTACATGATGCGGAAGAAAGCCAGGAGATACCGCGATTGCCCATACTATTTCGGACCAATTCCCAGTGCTCCTATGGTGGCCAAGTATGTTGAGAGATACCCCCTCAGCCAACCCTTCAGGCCAGGGGCAGTACAAATCTACCCCATAGTGGGCAAGGAGACCCAGGCTGCAACTAAAGACACATCAATTGACAGTATCGATTAAAGCGCCAAGAAGCCATGTTGCTGATGTTGATAGAGACACCACGACTTAGCAGCATTAGAAATGAAGCACACATGCCATCCGCACTTCGGGACATAAACATGCTCTTGAGTAATTGAAGAACACAAGCGTAAAGTTCTATAGTTAGAGGACAGATACATATACATACTGTCATTGCTTTTATTATTTTGCCAATAGCTGGACGCAGCAATGAGGAAACCGCAAGAGCTTGCAGATGCTTACACGCAAATAACCCTGTGGAACTGCAGGAGCACATATGGGACCTGACAGAACCAAGTGTGACTTACCTATGGAGAATATAGAATAGCATGAACATTGTCGAAGCCGCATTATGGTTTAGGAAAATTACAGCAGGCCACAAGCCTCTCAGCAAGAACCGAGCAGAGCTAAATTTAGGCTGGACAGAGAGCAAAAGTGTGAGAGAGGACCCGCTGCCAAGACCACCAGATACAGATGGCATTCCATTCCCTGAACAACAGTAGCCCCTGCTGCAGTAAATGTGAATAATTCCTCATAATTCAGAGCTTTACACCTCCAAATCATGATCTCGGAACACGTGGCCAGTCCGACACAGACAATGGACAGCAACCAGCACTGAGAAAGGGAGCCAATCTCACGCTACCAGACAGACGCTCGCAACAAAGATGATGCAATGTGAGACAAGTGTTGCACAAGATGAACAAGCACTCTCTTAGACTAAGGTGGTACACACAATGCAGACACATAGTCATTCTTATTATCTTGAAAAGGTACATCAAGTGCTGAAAACCTTTGCCGATCCCAGGCAGGGGATGCCATCTTTAGCCAATCACAGTTTAGTATCCTAGGGATGGGTAGCAACAAGCAATGAAACCAATGGTAAGATCCTCACACTGCAACATTGTTGTAGATAGTGATTTGGGGATGGACCAGTCCAGCCACCTGACATGGGAGAGCCAGTAGAATAACACATATAGGTGATCATATAGGTTATTAGGCTCCTGATGGCCAATCCCAGAGGGCAATAGGTTTTCTGGAGTAGGGCCCAGGTTGTGACGTCACTCTGATGCAATTGGGTTACAAAACTGGCCCGCGAGCCAGGAGAAGTTGGAACGTCCACATATTTCTTCTATCCTTGTGCTGATCCCTGTTGGTTTTATTTGTAATAAACCGCAGTTTGAACTTGCTATTGACTGAGTCCTCCGTTTGTCCTGTGGAAGGTGTTGGGCCTTCTGAGAATCTGCTAACTCCTTGTGGCCTTCTGGCATACCTGAGAGTGTGTCCCAACAAGTTGGTAGCAGAAGGATGGTTAGCTACGCCAACCCGGCAACAGGTCGACTCCTTCACGCCAAAACTGAATGACTGCGGGACCCTCGCATATTTCGAGAAGACGGGAAAAGGCGTGCCTGTTTACAAGTCATCAGTAGATCCTTGGAAATGATCCTGCCCGAAGTCAGCGAGTTGGTCAGGCAAAGAAGGATGGGGAGGCGAGCACCTTGATGGGTAGCTGGCAGTCGAGCAGCGCTAGCACACCACGGAGCATAAGTATTGACTCAGTCTAACAGCAGAGTATTATAGAGTATTGTTTAGTATCATCGAGTATTGTCAAGTATTGTTTCGTAGTATTATAGTGAGTAGGGACGGGAGCAGAGGTAGAAGTCCCTTTTCTATGTTTAGGGCACATTCGGTCTTATAGGTAAAAGGTTCTGATGAATAACCTAGACTATTAACTTAAGGGCTTGGATGACAAAAGTTATGTAAATAAGGTATTCCTGTGGATTGGGCATTTTAGCTCGGGTCATAGATGATGGTATCCCTGTGAGGGTTAACAAGGGAGCTGGCCTAGATTGCGGTAGGCGAGTCGACTGGTTAAGTATCCTGGAGTGAGGACTTTCACACGTTAGGTGGCGCAGCGGCTGCACTTCGATCACAAGAGAATATTGGTATACTCTGCCTGGAGGGCAGGAAGACATCTGTGGGTTTTCTGTGTGGGTTGGGAGTAACGGGCTATTAGTGTGCGCGTGTTATTTGATTTTCTTATATCATTCTGGTAGCTTGATGATGTCACTCTTGGGTTTGCATATAGGACACAGAGATCTTGAGACGGCGAGGAGCTGGTATTGAGAATTTGGGATTGGTAGACGAGGTGAATGAGCGGCGGTGCACGGAAGGTGCATGCACAAGATTGTGGGTGTGCCTGAGGAGGCAGTGGTTGTAAAGGCTGGGCGGTGGGCTGAGCACGCCTGATAAGTTGTGGAGGCATAGAGGCTTGTAGAAATTGGAATGTATTATCATTGCATTGTGACTTTTATCCCTGAAAAGCAGATTATCGAAACCCTCCACTTGAGGTCAGGTAAAAGGTATTGGGATGTACCAAGGTAAATGTGGGGGGATTCGCCCATTCAGCACTTGTGTAAGACGCTTCCACCTTATAAGGGAAAGATCTGTAAAAATAGCATAGAATGGTCCAAAAGTACTGAGGGCAAATTAACCAAACAATGAAAGTTTCTCCAAAGACATGCAGCAATCACTATTGACACACATACAGGGTACCTATAAAGGGAAGAAATTGACCAAACGCATGGCATATTCGAGTTGTGGTGCATTTTTCAGGAGGGAGAGGCAGATGTCGCGAGGCGTCAGTGAATGCCAAGCCAGCAGGAGGTGAAGGAGCAATGGACCCATACCTCCGCACCTCCCCTACCCCTCCGAGTGTAGTATAATATGATGATACAGACAATGAGAAGGGAATTGTCAAGAATTGAGAGTCGCGTGGATTAGGTAAACCTCCATCCCTAAGTACCGAACAGGGAGATACCAACAACTCGCTGTTCAATCTTTAGGGCCACAGGTGGCAGGAACAGAGACACTGGAACCCCCAGCGACTGCAAGGAAAACAAGCAATTAGGCAACTGATACGATTGGGTCTACAATAGCAATACAACTATAATGATTGGAAGAATAAAAGTTGACACCTTACCCAAGTGATGAAGGAAGTTAAACACAAAAGAGAACCCAGAAAGATGGTGGCTTGTGGGTTTCCCAGAACGGTGTATCCCATACTCACGGTGAGTGAAAGAGCAGCAGCAGCAGGAGTAATCCGTGGCAACAGCTCCAGGCAAGCGGAACACTCACTGGAAGCACCTGAGGCAAATGACAAGGACGCGATTGATCATGGAGTGCAAAATCTGTGGAAAAGGGTAAAAAAAACGGATAGTCAAGCAAAGCAGCGTAGCAAAATCTGAATCCAAAACAGTCAGTGAAACAAGTGCCAAAGTCAAGGTAATCCAGAAAAGTTTGCAGAGTACAAAAAGCAAAACAAAAGGCAGAAAGCAGTCCAGTAAACGTTATCTGTGGTCAAAGTTATCCAGAAGCAAGACGAGGTTCAAAACAAGACGCCAAACGCTGAATGAAACAACAGCTGTGAAGAACAGAGTGGCGCGATTTGCAGCTGTTTATGGGATTTCCATGGAAACCACTCCACGTGACCGCACCTTCCATGTCACGTGATGTGCATTGGTCCGTGGATCTATGGCAACGCAACGTCTCGGCATGCATGCTGACAGACGCCAGGGTAGCTGCCAATGCAAGAACGGACATAGTCGCCTGAAACAATGTGGATCTCGTTGAGCCTTTCGGGAGCGTAAGCCTGCTCGTGGAGGAGCCGGCAGAGGTTCCCCCTGCTGCTGTAATGGAAGGAGGTGAGATCTGCATGTGAGCGTGTTGATGTTGCGGGAGCAAGGCGGGTGCATTCTGGGACAGCGAGTGCATGACAGGAATGTATCCCATGAGGGAACTTAGAGCAGCAGACGGGTACTCAAATCCGACATGTAAGCCACCACCATATACGAAGGAGGAGAAGCCGAAAGGCGCAGGGCAGCAAGCTAGTGATTCAAGGGTGAACAGTGAGCAGCAGCTGTGCACGAAGGTGGAGGTCGAGGGCATAAACACAAACTAATGGATAGCAGCGCAGGTGCTTTTGAAGCTTCAAGGGAAGATAAATGGAGAGGAAGGAGGGGCGGCCGAGTAGATAGAAAGCCTGAAAAGGAACAGCGACACAACAGACTGGCCAGAACTAATGGAAGAGGAGTATAGAAGAGAGAAGGACAGGGAGGTGAGAGTAAAGCACGAGGACAGACAGAGAAGGAAAGAGGAGAAACTGGAACGGGAAAATAGGGAATGAAGACGGGAGAAAGAGAGGGAACACTTGGAAAGGGAGCCAGAAGAAAGAATAGAGAGAGATCTTAAAGAAATGAAAAGGGCAGAAAGGGAGATGAGGGAGAAAAGGGAGCTGGAAATGGAAAAGGCAAAGAGACGGCTAGAGATAGCAGAGCAAGAAAAGCGTAAGTTAGCAGAGAGGGAACAGAGGAAGTTGCAGTTGGACAGACTGGCAAGGGAACAAGTGTGCAGGGAGGACAATGAGCGAGCAATAAGGGCAGTGAGGAAAAGGAAAAGAATAGACGCAAGGATGACAGACGAGCTGAGCCAGATAGCACAAACTCAAGAGGCAGGAGCGGGACTGAGGGAGGAGGAGCAGGCCTAGGTGCTGGGCAGGAAGTAGCAAGTATGATTTAATAGACATCGATCTTAGCATGAAACCTAACAGAGACTTGACATCGAGGAGACTACGTTTTGTGGATGTTTTCTGTAGCAACATGGACACAGGATCCAACAATGATGATAAACATAGTGGGAACGAGAGGGGGAAGCAGGCCCGATCACAGTCCACTGGGACAAGTGCACTTCATGGGAATTCAGGACCCACAAACAAGGAGAAGGAGGGGCCGATTAAGAATAGCAGGCACAGCAGACGAATGACCTTTGCACCACACACATCACATATGTTAATCGACTAAGGGATCTCACAGGACAAAGGAGGGGGAGACAGTCATAGCTTGCTCGAGAGGACAATTGTCTAGAGCGTATGACGATAAAAGGAGGGTGCCTATATGAGAACCAGTATATGCATCCACAGACATTGAGGACGAGAGAGAGCCTCTACAAATCAAACTGACCAGAGGGACACCTAAGGAGGTTACAGAATAGGGGTGAGACTTCAGTATGTGCCATCAAAACACACAGATAAGGAAAATGAGAAGTGTAGGTTACCATTGTTGAGCGCGTAAACTGGGAAATGGATTTATGAGATGGAGAAAATGACAGCTGGCCACAGGTTAGCAGTTGGTAACGTAAAAGACTGTTAGTATTGATATTAGGAGACGCAGCAATGACATATGGAAGAGGGCAAGATTCCCAGGGGTGACGCCACAGAGCACAGAACACAATGGGTGCCATTTGCAAACTGCAGGGCAGCAGTATGAAGCATTAAGAACACAATACCCAGACACGTCAGACATTGGGGCGATTAAGTAATGGAATATGAGGAAGGGCGAAGATCCTGTGCAGTACATTCAGGCGATTCAAGAGCTTTGCCGCCTCGAAACTCGAGAGCCTTGGGAGAGCAGGGCCATCAGCCAAATCAAGGGGGAAAAGAAGATTATTACGCACAGGACCAACAAGGGCAGACAGAGGGTACATTTCAACAGATGCCACAAGCACAAGCATCACCAGTACTGATGCAGGTACCACTGATGTCAGCACCACTACCAAAGTATAGAGGGAGCACACAACAACTAGCACAGATACAGAATGATGACGCACCAGCACATGTAGATTCAGTGTCAACAGTACCCGTCCGACGTCTGGGAGGAGTTACCATGGTGGGGAACAACCCCTTTGCAGGAAATGGGTTATCTTTTTACCCTCAATAGGACAACCCACAGATGAGCTTGATGTGTCCCATCCTGTCGATCATACCCAACCCCGCGGAGGAACCTCGCATAGGGGTGGCGATAGGTGACAAAACCTTTTCCTTTCTTGACGACACTGGGGCAACTATGTCATGCATTAGGGAAGGAACATTTACGTTATCAGGCGATGCCATGAACACTCAAGGATTCTCGGGGGCTTGAGAAGTGGTTCCTTTTACTGATAATATATCACTACCTCTACTTTACTCTCGACAGACACCTGTAAACATATTGGTACGAGACATCATGAGCAGACCTAACATGACCATCTCATTTACAAACAAGGGCATAGTGTGCTCAACACCAGGCATACACATGTTATATGTAAAACAGATTGTTCAAGCATATTGTGGACGGACAGTACAAAGGGGAGTGCCAATGCACCCAGAGATGTTTCAGCATGCGACTAACATTGCCAGTGCATGGATGCTAGGCATTGCAGGGAAGGTGTGGTGAGTTCCAAACTAATACCTATTCAGGCAGAAACACCACTGGACGAGCCAGAAGGAACGATAGTGTCAATAGAAATAGAGGCAGTGTTGGCAAGAGAGAATTGAATTGCAGTACACAGAATGGAAGACTGAGGGAGGGAGAGTAAGAATTGCAATTGCAGGAGGGTGCTGGCTGACCACAGTGACAGATGGGGAACTATTCAAGGAAGAAAGACAGGAATTGTCAATGGTGTTCGAAATGAGTGTAAACTACTGGTTACAGATACTCTAAAGAGAGGTTCCACAGAGAATGGCAATGGCACTGGAGGCACCACCCTCATTTTGGGAGGATGAAAAAGGCCATACCCCGCAGTTTATGAACCACATGTCCTCATAAAGTGCGATGCATAAAGAGCATTGGAGGGGTGAAAATTAAACTGAAACCAGGAGCGATTTTACCAAGAGTAAACCAATACCCCCTAACCAAGAATGCAAATGAGAGCATTTATGAGGCAATTAACACCTTGATTGGAAGAGGCATTTTGGTACCATCAGAATCCCCATGGAACACAGCAGTGTACCCCGTCCGCAAGGCAAATGGGGGATCATGGCATTTCATTCAGGATTTAAGACCTCTTAACCATATTGTAGAGGCAGAGTATCCTTTAGCAGCAAATCCAGCGACAATTTTGTGCAGCATTCCAGTGGAAGCTGTCTGTTTCACGGTCATTGATTTGAAGAACACATTCTTCTCAGTGCCATTACACCCAGACTCACAAGACTTGACCAGCTTTATTTACCGAAACCAGAAGTGGAAAAATACTCATTTGCCACAGGGGTACTGCAAGTCACCATCTATCTTTAACAGAGTGATACCGATGGTTCTAAGCAACATACAGACTGAGAGCACAGTTTTACTGTATGTAGACAAAATTTTGATTTGCGGTGAGACAAAAGATCAGTGCAAGAGGAACTCAGTGCACATGCTGACAATAATAGCTGACAAAGGGTACAAAGTGGACCAGGTCAAATTGCAGTATTGCCAGAAGGAGGTGCTGTACATTGGACAGGTGATATCCAATGACGGCCGAGAGATTGCCCCACAGAGAGCAGAGACAATACGCAAGACACCCCAGCCCACGACAGTGAGGGAGATACAACAGGTTTTGGCGTTGTGTAATTACTGCAGAGCATGATTTTTTACTACAGCACATACAGGAGGACACTACTGTGCACCCTGAAAGAGGCATTGAGGGGAACTAAGACATTGACATGGACCACGGAGATGACTGAGGCCTTTGAGGAACTGAAGAAAGCCATAAGCACTGCCCCAATATAAGGGACCCCAGACTACAAAAGGAATTCTTCTTATTCTCACGCCCTGATGGTTTTGTGATGAAGGGGGTTCTGAGACAGAAGACAAGCATGGGACATATGCCAATTGGTTACTACAGCGGACAACTTGACCCAGTGATGAGAGGACATTATCCATGCAAGCAATATTTGGCAGCTGCAGCCTTCGCAGTGGAGAAGTCATCAGCAATAACAATGGGGAACACCACAACTTTGTACATGGAGCATGCCCTTTTTGCGATACTGCACAAGCCAAAGATCACACTGACCACAAAGAGAGCATCAGGGTATGAGGTGATACTATTGAATGTAGGATTGAAGACAGTAAGATGCAAGACTGTAAACATGGCAGATGTTCTCCAGGTAGGAAACTATATGCACACGACTGCACAAAAAACATAGAAATGTTCAGTGAGACACGTAAAGTGGAAGAAGATGCACTTGAGTGGGGAGACGTGCTGTACATTGGCGGTTCGTCGACAATTGATCAAACTGATGGGATCAGACGTGCTGGGACTGCAGTCGTAAGACTGAAGGAGGACGGGACAATTGAGGTGGTTGCAAGTGTGCGGCTACCATCCCATTATTCAGCACAAGCAGCAGAACTAGAGACTCTCATATTAGCACTAGAGAACAGTGTAGAAAATGAGGTGACAATTTATTCTGTCTATTCCTACATGACGTGAACAGTACACTCAGGACTGGTGCGATGGCTCAGGAGAGGGTTCAGCAAAGCAGACGGGACCCAAGTGCAGCAGGCACTATTATTGGAAAGATTGATTGAGGTGATTGCATAGCCAAAAACGGTAGCACTAGTGAAGTGCCAAGCTCACACAAAAAGGGGAAGACCCCATATCAAGAGGGAAAGAAGCAGCAGATCATGAGGCAAAATGTGCAGCGTACTTTCGGCAATTGTGGAAACTGAAAGAGAGACAAAAGCTTCAGGGAGGAGTCAGGTGATGAAGGAAAGTTATGATGTACTACCAGAGACACAGATTATTGAGGTGCAGGGAGCTGCGCCCAAGAAGGAGAAGGAGCAATGGGTAAGGAGAGGGTGCTCCCTGTCTCCGACAGATGCCTTAATGCGACAGAACAACACAGGGAAAGTGGTCATGCCACTAGCATTGTTGAAGACAGCATTAGCACAATTGCACTATCCAACACACACAGGGAAGGAGGTCATTGCTACATGCATTGGAGAAACGTAGTTTTGTCCAAATTTGAATGAACATGTAGCTGATTTTGTCAGTAATTGCTTCACATGTCAATAATTGACAGCAGGGCATACATTAAGATTTGTAAGAGGAGCATACCAAAACCAGTAGGGCCAAATCTGTACTTCCACGTGGATTATGTGGATATGATCCAAGTTTGCCGAGGATACCGCTAATGATAGTACTTGTCTGCCCATTCTCTAGTTGGATCGAGGCCAGTTCCTCTTCACATGCTGATGCCCTTAGAGCAGCCAAATTCTTGGTCAGGGAAGTTTTCCCAAGATGGGGCGTGTGTGAAGTCCTTCAGTCTGACAATGGCCCTCTTTTCGTCAATGAATTGTTTCAGCACATCACAACCTTGGTAGGCATTAAGCATAAATTCACCTGTGCATACCACCCGCAAGCAAATGGAATGTGTGAACATCTGAATGCACTCTTGAAGGGGTGCATAGCCAAGACTCAGCAAAGCGCCAAGGAAAATTGGTTGCACTGCTTGCCCCTTGCCTTGTTTGAATTGCGCAATAAACCAGGGTCCGACCACCATTTAACGCCCCTTGAGGTGGTGACAAGATGGTACATGCATCTTCCCCTGGCTCCTCCCACAAGAGAATAGTGCAGATGTGTTAAGACAGGATATGTATGATTACATTACTTCTTTGGTGGCTAGCGCTTCTTTTATCTCTCGCCAGATACAGCGAATCCAGCGGGGCCCAGAAGATGGCAAAGAGATCGACAGTGATGACACACCACAAGACTGTGAACTAAAACATTCTGTGAAAGTGGGAGATATTGTTCTTCAGTAGAACATTATCAGGCACTGGAATGTGCCTAGATTCACTGGCCCTCACATGGTGGAGGCAGTAGCAGACCGCGCTGTTAGGCTAGTAGGTAAATCTGTATGGAATCACCCTTAAGACGTCAAGCCCTACTAAGCAGTGGCCTCACCTGGCAAGAGAGTCACAGTGACCGACACGGCCAATGTTCAGGACCTAGATGAACTACAAGTGCGTGCAGACATTACCCAGCTAGAGAGACCCAGACACCTCATGGTTACAAGATCCCAAGGCACAAAGCAGCAGAGGTAGCAACTGGAATACTTGTACAAATTGACTAAAGATACACTGTCTGTTTGTTATTTTCCTTTCCGCACACACAGGGTCTACATGAATGTCGTGGGGTTTGTATTGTTTGGTTCACTGATGTTGCCTTCCGCCCTTCACCCAGAAAATTTCTCTGATCAGTTTGTCCACTACGTGAGAAAACCCAGACGATTTATAGCACGATCCCCTGCAGTATATTATCTTGATTTTGTAGAGTACTTGGCCCAAACATACCCACAACATAAGCATGGTGAGCTCCCAGTGTTGGACACATTAAGAGACCCATCAGTAAGAGAGTTCTGGGAGGAGGATATTTGCCTTTGCAATTAGTGATTACTTGGTTCGCGGGACTTAGGGGCACTGACAAATACTAAGACAATAACGCCTTTTTCTACACATTTCAGGCGGGCAACTATATCACCAGGCTGCAGGGATCGAGCAGCGTAAGTGAAATTGAATGGAACAATAAAGAATATTATTTTTATGTCATGTTTGTTAATTCCCAGCGCCTTGATGGGATTTATATTCTGGCAATTATATATTGTTGTTACTGCTACCACTATACCCTCTACTAACATTCCCCCGACCCAAGCAGGTGGGGCGACCATGTTAGGCGGATGAGAAGACACTGCTGGTAAGGTAAGGAGAGGTAAGCCCAGTGTTGACACAGACATGAAGGGAGTAGACATGTATCTCACTGACACAGCTCGAGTATCTAACAACATGTGGTACAAACATATGACAAAAGTAGGCAAGTAAACCACTGGGGATATCTGCTATGTTTACTCTTTAATCCCCTATGCCATGAGGGCCTCTAGAACGTTCATAGCAACTGAAATATCAGCAGCAAGAGCACAGTGCCAGATGTATCTCGCAATGAAGCAAACACAAGGAAGATTCCAAGGGAAGACAGCAACATTGAGATGGATGTCCAAAGGAACATTCCTATTTGAAGATAATTACATAAAGACATTGGACATGATGGACAATTACTGCCAGCTAGATGAAGCCATACAGTACATAACTGATGGACCTGAGAAGGGAGAAACAAAGACTCTCACATTGAAGGAACTCCCATGTCCCTGGACAAGAGTGAAGGTGATAGGAGGAGAGCCTGGATCCTAGGAAAGGCCACAGATATTAGTGTATGGATGAGTGTACACTAATGATGGATGGACAGATGGAGTGGTAGGGAGCAAAGCACTGACTCTAGCACAATCGTCAGTGAACAAGGTGCAAGAGGAAAATGACAAGTGCCTGAAGGAGTGTGACGCGAGTGCAAAGTTACTGACATAGGTGGAGAATGAAGCTGGACCAATGCCAATAATCCCCCTGAAGACACCAGCCCTGTGCTATCAGAACAGTGGTGAGGTTGAAGTTAGTGAGAACATTGGGTGCAAGACAGTTGAGCAGCTCACAGCTATGAGTGCAGGAACAGCAATGCTGATGTGTCTTTACTGGGCCTGTGGATTGAAAGCATATGAGAAGTTGGCACCCGAATGGGGAGGAGTTTGCTCATTAGTACATATCAATATGCCCTCGCTGGTCATAACCAAGAAATATGTAAAGCTCAATAAATTCCTGAAGATGGACAATAATAAAAGAAGGAAGAGATCAGTCGAGGTGACACCAACAGCCAAGCAGAGAAGACTGAGAACCGGGGCGGACTGAGCAGAGTAAAAAGAGGGGGGACTTAGTTCTCTGAAGCACTGAAGCATCAGAAATGGCACTGGACAAGAGTCCAGCAGAACACAGACTGTTCAGCAGGACACAGATGTTCTTTGCATCAATAATATAAAGACATACACAAATGCTAAATGGTTACAGATCACTCATTGGGAGCGGATGGTAACGATTAACGCTACAGTAAATGGGTTCAATGCCATAAAAGAAGAGCTCCAAGAAGTAAGGTTGGTGGCTCTCCAGAATAGATATGTTCTGGATCGCCTCACAGCAATGGAAGGAGGAGTTTGTGCAAAGATAGGGAGTACCTGTTGCACATTTTTACCAGCTAATGACAAATATAACAGAACTCTCTCAGATGCAATAGCACAGCTGGCACAGATGCATGCCAAATTAAAGATGAAGCATGAGGAACAGGGAAGGACAAGAGCTGGCTAGCGTATATAGAGTCCTGGATGCCCTCATGGCTGTCAGATGGACTGAAGGTGATAGCAGGAGCCCTCGTGCTGGGAGCAGCATCAGTGTGTGGGATCCAGATCTGCATGACAAGATGCAAGAAAACAGCGGAATCATCGGCTAGCGGAATGCAGATCCATGTTGAACATAGGAGAGACAAAGGACGAGATTGTTGCAGAGCGAGACAAGTTCAGTGTGAAGATTGCGCAGTGTGAACTATTTCCAGCAGTATCCCTGAAACTGGACAATCTGCATGACCCAAAGTTCTATGAAGGGCAATGGGTTTAGTGTAACCCTGAAGAAGTGTGCTGCTACATGCACTGGTCGTTCAATGACCACATTAACTATTATGGACACCTTTGATAAATAACAAAGATATGGCAGCCCAGAGCAAAGGGACTGTCATATAAGGATGTGGTCGACAGGTCGACTAGAGGGGGGACTGAAGAGGGATGCGGAAGCTTATCTCCTCCTCCCCCTCCAATAAGGTACATGACATGGAAGGCCAGGAGATACTGTGATCGCCCATACTATTTTGGACCAATTCCCAGTGCTCCTATGGTGGACAAGTATGTTGAGATATACCTCCTCAGCCAGCCCTAAAGGTCCGGACAAGTACAAATCTACCCCAGAGTGGACGAGGAGCCCCAGGCTGCAACTAAAGATACCTCATTTGACAGTATCAATATAAGTCATGTTGCTGACGTCAAAAGAGACATCACGACCTAGCAGCATTAGACATGAAGCACACATGCCATCCGCACCTTGGGACACAAACATGCACTCAAGTACACGAAGAACACAAGCTTACAGTTCTATAGTTAAAGGACAGATACATATACACATGCAGCAATGCAGAAACCACAAGAGCAAGAGATCCTGAACAGAGCTTGCAGCTGCTTAAACGCAAATAACCTTATGAAACTGCAGGAGTGCCTATGAGACCTGACGGAACTAAGTGTGACTAACCTATGGAGAATATAGAATAGCACAAACATTGTAGAAGCCGCATTATAGTTTAGGAAATCTGCAGCAGGCCGCACGCCTCTCAGCAACAACCGAGCAGAGCTGAATTTAGGCTGGACAGAGAGCAAACGTGTGAGACAGAACCCGCTGCCAAGGCCACCAGATACAGATGACATTCCATTCCCTGAATGACAGTAGCCCCAGCTACAGTAAATGCAAACAATTCCTCATAATTCAGAGCTGCACAGCTCCAAATCATGGTCTCAGAACACGTGACCCAGCCGACGCTAGCAATGGACAGCAACCAGCGCTGAGAAAGGGAGCCAATCTCATGCTACCAGACAAACACAACAAAGATGCTACAATGTGAGACAAGTGTTGAACGAGATGAACAAACCCTCTCATAGACTAAGGTGGTACACACAAGTTACAATGCAGACAAATAGTCATTCTTATTACCTTGAAAAGGTACATCAAGTGCTGAGAACCTTTGCGGATCCCAGGCTGGGGTTGCCAGCTTTAGCCAGTTACAGTTTAGTATCCTAGGGGTGGGTAGCAACAGCAGGAACCAATGGTAAGACCCTCACACTGCAACATTGTTGCAGCTAGTGACTTGGTATGGACCAGGCCAGCCACCTGACATGGGAGAGCCAGTAGAATAACACATATAGGCGATCACATAGGCTATTAGGCTCCTGAAGGCCAATCGCAGAGGGTGATTGATTTTCTGGAGTAGGGCCCAGTTTGTGACATCACTCTGATGCAATTGGAGTGCAAAACCGGCCTGCGTGCAAGGAGAAGTTGAGACGTCCATGGATTTCTTCTATCCTTGTGCTGATCCCTGTTGGTTTTATTTGTAATAAATCGCAGTTTGAACTTGCCGTTGACGGAGTCCTCCGTTTGTCCTGTGGAAGGTGTTGGGCCTTCCAAGAATCTGCAAACTCCTAGTGGCCTTCCGGCATTTGCGTGGTAGTTTGTCCCAACAATTCCATAAATGAATTTATTGAGATTTACAGAATTAGTATAACTCTGGGAGTTCTATATGCCTTAGAAATACTTGAATGGAAATATGTGACATGGTTGGACAGAATGGAAGGAAAGCTATGGAGACCCGTACTTAAATTGGCAAATGTGGTCCGTAAACAGGATATCAAATACGAGTTGGGAATTATTTCACTTTCCACTCTGAGAAATATTCGCTGCACTTAATTGTACAATCTAATAATGCAGTCAGCTGATCATGATATGCACTTTGGAATCATACCTAATCTTGTAGGTTTGGGACATAAGAATGCCTTAATGGAAAACTTGCGGCTGACTGTGTACTCTTTTCTTCAGAACATAGATATTACTATCCCACTGAATGTTGAGCAGTACTCATGTTTCAACATACAATTGAAAAAGAAGGTGATCCAATGGGATATGATTGATGCTTTAGATTACCTGAATACAAAAAAAAGATATGCACTTTCCACCATGCAGGGTTTTAAGATCGGTAAACCTCATGATTATTTATTGAAGTATGGTAATTATGATTTTAAAAGACTTATCATGCTTCTTTGTTTTTATATACTCCCCTGCAATGACTATATTGGTGGACGGACATCTGTCCCTTTTGAATGTGGAAAATGTTGATTCTTCCAACAAAGTATAGAAACAGCAAGACACCTTATAACTACATGCATATGGCTGATGAATCTTTATCACAGGGGCTATAGGACTTGGTTCATAATCTTGCCATGATTGTATCTGATCAATTCTGGGCTGCTATATACGCTGCTGACTCATTGGTAACAACCGGGGCTGAATATTTTATATGGAAAATAATGTTAAATGAAGTAATTGAATGATTATTTGATATGAAATATTGAAATGCAATTCTCTTGATTTAATTTTTACTCTATATGGTAATCTTTTATGTATGTTTTCTTGTATTTTAATATTTGTGTATAAGTTTTTGATTAACCACAGAACGTTAAATTAAAAAAAAGAAAGATATGGTGACAAGAAAAGTACAGCATTCTTGTCACTGGGGCTAACTGCCACATGGAGAAGCAAAACAAAATTCCCCCATTGTCAGATCTGTGAGGCCTTGTCTCTGAAAGCTCATTTTGTGAAGGAAAATGACCTTCCTGGCCTCCACATCTGGGAAGGCAATTCATTTGAAGCTCCTGCATACCAGTTATTTACAACTGCACTAAAGTGACTACCAGCTCTGTGTGGGAGAAAATACAAGAAAATAGGTTTTAAGATCAAACATGGGGTCAACTGGTCAACTCCCCAGACCTGGTGTGGCGGCACCCACACCACGGTGACTGCAGTGGCCTGTGCTATATCAGGAGCTTCCTTTTTTTAAATAGTTTAAAATAATTGGGGTTGCAAGGGAGTCCCCAGGGGTTGCAAACTGTGACCCTGTGGTCGCTTTTGCAACCCCTGGTCACCATTTAAATTTCATCCGTGCTTAGGGGGATGGGTTTTGGTCGGAGAGGGGTGGGTAGTGGGTGGAGTGGCTATAGCGATTAGCATGGCTATGGGTGGTCAATTGGTGAATAAATAATAATTCAAGGCCATTTGTAGCTCATTGTTCTTCAGAACTGTTTACTTTTAAAAGAAATAACACGTTAGAGCACTGACAGCCCCCCAGATTTGAAGTCGAGTGTGTGATGCCCAACTTTACCGATGCCTTGGTGAGGCTGGTCATATAAGCATATAAAGACGTACACAAAGCACTGCACATGACTATGCGCCAGAGCCATTTTGGTGAGGACAGTGAGTGTCATAACTTGCAGGTCAGTATCTGGCATGTCCTCTATGCCAGAAATCTTGGGGATGGGTAGCATGGTTTCCGTCTAGCGCCACACAGTGGAGAGAGTGAAGTGGTGCAGTTAGTGTTCTTTTAGGGCTATCCACAAAGGGAAAATAAATCATGTTTGAGGACGGATCGCCAAGGTACAGTGTATCATGTTGTGGCAAAATGTCTATGACGTATCAGCCAATATTACAAACGTTCATGATAAGTACTGTATTGGCACCTTTAATACATCAAAAAAATGGGAAGCTGTGAATGTTTCTTCCATACAAAAAAATCTACCTTGTAATGCAAACCCATAACCACTCAGAGCGGTGCTTGCGCCAGTCCCCTAAAAGCTTCTTCGCTAAAAAAGAGGAGCACCAAATGTCCTTAATCCATAGCACTTCCATCCCTGAAGGCCTATTGGTCATTTAAAATAAAATTGGACTACGAAAAATACTTAGACACTTTGAAAGCTACGTGTATGTGCTCTCTCTACCTAAAGCTTAGCTGTTGTGCCTTGCCTCGTGCCTATCGATGAATACATGTAATGTGAGGCACTCAGTTAAGTGCATGTTGTGCAGTACCCGTGTAGACAATGATACACATTTCTTCATGGTCTAACCACTGTACAGGGAATACAGAAGGTTATCGTTTCTGGAGTATAATATTAGAGCTACAATTCAAGCAATTCATTTTTGTGGAATGACCGACGATGAAGCCATAACATATGTGGTTGCAAACTATGGGAACGTCATAATAGACTTTGTACAATGTTATATCAATTTTATACTCCGAGATTTTAGGTTTGTAATGTTATTTTGCAGTGTTTTTTTAAATTATTTTTAAATGTAAATTGCAGTTTATTCCAAAACTATTTTTACATCCAACCCAATCAATCCCCCACCAAATCGAAAGGAAAAGAAAAAAGGAAATATTTATAATTAAAACGAATTTAACCTTGTAACTCTCTATCAATCACTAGCACCTTTCCATTCAAATTGATTTATCGATATTGTAACATCTACTCTTAACCTGTTGGAGGGCGGCAAGGTAAATCGTTCCATAATCATTTCTCATTATTAGATATCCGCATAAGTGAGTCCACCAAGTGTATTAAAAATACAACATTTTCCCTACATTTTCCATAAACAAACGGGAATCATTAATTCCTTCAAATGAATTTCAACATTATCTTAAGGGAATCATCTCCTTAATAGGTTGCAGTAAGTTGTCAAGATAATTTACCACAGCACAGGTTAACATAAAGTTTTGACCTGCTAATACATTGGTCCACCATTCAGCCATATTATTATTTACAGGAGCAAATCTTCCCACAAATGTCGACCTTTGTGTTATTGGGCCTCATTACACGGAAGGCGGTAATGGTTAACGGCCACCGTTAATGGTAACGGTGGCCGTTAACCATTACCGCCTTACTACGAGGTCCCTTAGCGGGTTGGTGCTTTAATGCCTGCTTTTTGCAGGCGTTAAAAACCAACCCGCTAAGGGACCTCGGAGCTAATTACGGCACCGCAAAATTGCGGTGCCGTAATTAGCGCCTTCCCCATTCCCATAGAGCCCTATGGGGCAGAAATGGGAATGGGGAAGGGCAATGGCGGAAGGGGGATTTACTGCCCCACCAACCTTGGAATGGGGCAGTAAATCCCCTTTCTGCCAAGGCGGTGCCGGTATTTTACCGGCATGAGCCATGGCGCTAGTAGCGCCATGGCTCACCGCCTTCCGTGTAATGAGGCCCATTGTCTCTAAACATTCAGTAATTAAATGTATTAGGGTCTCAAAATAGTTGTTACAAAATCGACAATGGGCCTCATTACGACCCAGGTGATAATGGGTTAACGGCGCCGCAAAAGGCTGCAGCGCCGTTAACCTATTAGCGCCTAATTACGAGGTCCCTTTGCGGGACCTTGGTGCTAAGTACGGTGCCGCAATTTCCGGCACCGTACTTAGCGCCTTCCCCAGTCCCATTGAGCCCTATGGGGCAAAAATTGGAATGGGGAAGGGCCATGGCGGCATGGGGAATTACCGCCCCGCCAACCTCGGAATGGGGTGGTAATTCCCCATTCCGCCATGGCGGACACGGCATGGACCATGGTGCTAACTATCTGGAGTGTTCTTTAACTGTTTTAAAAATTGCATTTCCCTTGTTGGAAGCATGTTCAGCTGCATTCGCAAGAACTGATTACGATGATATTTTGACAGGAACTTTTCCAGGTATTTAGGAGTTTGATTTAAGCCTTGTCCCTCGCCTTCCAAATCAAGGCTGGACAATAAGGCTGGGGGCCTTATTAGGACTCCGGCGCTAAACCATGGTGCTAATAGCACCATGGTCCATGCCGGAGTCCGCCATGGCGGAATGGGGAATTACCACCCCATTCCGAGGTTGGCGGGGCGGTAATTCCCCATGCCACCATGGCCCTTCCCCATTCCCATTTTTGCCCCATAGGGCTCAATGGAAATGGGGAAGGCGGCAATAACGGTACCGCAAATTGCGTACCGTTATTGCCATGAAGCTCCCTTTGCGGGTCCCTACTTTAACGGCTGGTCTAGACCAGCCGTTAAGGTCGGGTCCCGCAAAGGGACCTCGTAATTAGGCGCTAAGTGTTTAACGGCGCCGCAGCCTTTTACGACGCCGTTAAACACTTAGTGCCTGGATCGTAATGAGGCCCTGGATCTTTTACCTGTGGTAATGATCCAATCACAAAGTAGTAGCTTTTTCTTTACTTCTCATGAGTTCTCCAGTAGCGTCTTAATATTAGTCCCTGCATTAGTCAAATACATTTTTTGCTTCTCAGACCATTCCTTTATCAAACCATAATGTGGATTGGTCTTAGATGCCTTTAATATTTGATAAGCAGCCGGTGAACCTTCCATTGACATTTTTCTCAATAGAGAAACTGACTTCCATGCTACTGTTGAGTAAAGGGACTGCAAGCCTAGTTCATACCAAATGGCTGCTAAAGGGGTACTGCTAGGTAATCGAAGGACTCGTCGCCAAAATTGGCCTTCCAAAGTAGATCAAATTGAGCTATTGATGTTGAAACCCACTTTGCTGCCAAAGATAATGGCAGCAACCACTTTTGGCGATAAAACATAATTACCGGTTTAACTGAAAAGTTTCCAAATTCAGAGTGCTATTTGGCACATTGGAGTTTCAAATGATTCATTTGTACCTTCATATCTTCAACCCATTGTCGTTCTCTAATTGAGTTATTGAAAAGAACACCCAAATAGTGAATTCAGTCGGTTCACTCCAATACAGCATTTGATGTGTACCATTTGAAATTGTTCCCTTTCTTTCCCAATTTTGAACCAAAACATAATATTTTCGATTTTTTAGCATTTATGTTTAAGTCATTTTTTTTGTAGATATTCCTCCAGTTTGGATAGCAGCCATTGTAGTCCTGTTTGGGTGCAATCGATTAGCACCAGGTCATCTGCATAAGTCACCCAACTTATGGGCTGGCCATTAATTGTAAGGGGGAAAGAATGACAATCCAATAATGCAGACGGGAGATAAGAGATATACAATTTAAAGATTGTCACCGCTAATGGACAGCCCTGTTTGACTCCTCTCTCTGTAGAAATCCTATCAGTCAGTTCACCTTGGGCGTTGATTTTAACTCAAATCGAGGTATTTGTGTGGAGTAGCTTGATTGCTTGAAATAGATTAGTTGGACAATTCCACATTCTGAGTTCATTCCACAGCATTGTTCTATTTAAGCTATCAAAAGCTTGATGTAAGTCCACGAAAGCCAGAAATAATGTCTTCTGATCTTTGATTGTTTCAAGCTTCAGAAGGGATAGGAGTGTCAGGTTTAATTCCACCCCTACTCCCTTAGTAAAACCTGATTGTCTATGGTCAACTATAGCACAACCCAATGTCCATTTAGTCAATCTCTTTTCCAGAAAGGAGGCAAACAATTTTCCAACAACGTCCAACGAGGCAATCGGACTGTAGGTGCTTGGGTCTGTGCGGTCACCCTTTTTAAAAATAGGAACAACTACCGCCGATTGCCAAGTTGTGGGGATCAATTTCGCCTCTAAGATCTGCGCAAAAAGAGTTGCGATGAAGATGGACCACTCATCGATTATTTTTCTTCAGCATTAGGTTGGTTAACCCATCCGGGCCCGCGGCACCAGAGTTTCTCAGTTTCTTTATTGCTGTTCGTATCTCATCTTCAGATGGAACTACGTCCCAAGGGTCTGTCTCTTCCATAGAGATATTTGCATTCATAGAGGACGAATTTTGACATACTTTGGTGAAATGGTCAACCCAGGTAGTTGCGCCGACCTCTATGCTGAGATGCGCTTTCTGGGATAGCGAGCCAGTGTTTATTATTGCCCAGGTTTCGCTGCTTCTATTTGCGCATACCAGTTTAAGCATCACCTCAGCATGCTCTTGGGGCCTCATTACACGGATGGCGGAGAACCATGGCGCTATTAGCGCCATGGTTCATGCCGGTAAAATACCGGCACCGCCTTGGCGGAAAGGGGAATTACCGCCCCATTCCAAGGTTGGCGGGGCGGTAATTTGCCCTTCCCCATTTCCATTTTTGCCCCATAGGGCATAATGGCAATGGGGAAGGCGCTAATTATGGTACCGCAAATTGCGGTACCGTAATTAGCTCCCTGGGTCCCTTTGCGGGTTGGTTCTTAACGCCTGCAAAAAGCAGGCGTTAAATTCCCCAACCCGCAAAGGGACCTCGTAGTAAGGCGGTAAGGATTTACCGGTACCGGTAAGATACCGGTACCGGTAAATCCTTACCGCCATCCGTGTAATGAGGCCCTATGTCTCACATCGAACACAAACATAAAAAAGGGGCAATCTACCCTTACAGCTCATTTGATCCCCTCACAGACTATACAGAACAAAATTCCTTAAATTTCGATGGAACATACTGCCAACTAATGAAATTCTTGTACGTCGCAGCATTATTCCACTCAAAGATTATGGGTGTAGATTCTGTAACAACAAAGATATTATTGAATCTACCTGACACCTACTTTCCTACTGTACAGCGCTAAATGAAAAAAGGTTGCGAAATCTAGGTAAACTGTTCCCTAATAACCAGTGGTGCAACGAACAACACATTTGGCATAGATGCTTAAGAGGTGCAAACACCTCAGATACAATAACGGTAGCAGCTTTTTTTATATCTCTGCAATGGAGGCCTGTGGAGGAGACACAGTATGAATAGAGGACCGGATTTTATCTCAGTATGGGGCTAGTGAATCAGGTTTGAATGTACATTTGGAGAGAGAGGCTGTCAGAGCATGTAGAGAGGAGGAATAGTGATAATAAAGAATCGACAGGAGTGGCCAGTGAGATTGGATGAGGATTGGAAGATTGGTCCAGGGAGCTTTCTTGGGAGTGAGTGGGTCAGTTGTGTAGGGCATTTACAGAGTCTTTGAAGAGGAGGGACTCAAGTCCAAGTTGATGGTGGGGAAGATATTGGGGAAGTTGAAGTCACTCATGACCATGACAGGGACTTCAGTGGGAACAAAGTGGAGGAGACAGCCCAGATCAGAGTAGAAGTAGTTGAGTTGCAGCCTGTAGATTATAAGAGTAGTGAGAGAGATAGTGGGGGTGGAGAGTGAGAAGAGCTGGGTCACGGTAAACTCAAGTGCAATTGGTACATAGTCACATGGTGGCAGAACAGTGCAGTAGATTTAGGTAGTACAGGGACACTAACAACCACAATACAGTGCGTAAGTCCATACAGGGCACCACTATCACCCAAAATGCAGATAGCAAAGTGAAGCCCTTGGACATTGCAGCCTTGAACAGGCCCAAACAAACCTTAGTTTAGAGGACCTTTGTTGTTGATGCCAGGTGATACGGCGCCTTGAGCCTGTGATCAAGAAGGAGTCATGTGCCCTTGCCCAGCCTATTGGGAGGGTGCCTGGCCAGAAAATGTCTGCTCTATAAGACGTAGTCAGGCGAGGTGAAGAGGGAGCAGGCTGTGGGCTTTTGCGGGCCTCCAGCTCCTGCGGGGAGTTAGAGCAGCTGCTAGTGACAACCTCTGGTGTTTGAGATAAACCCTTCACCCACCTAAGGCCCCATGACTTTAGAAGCACAGGAACCAGGGGCCCCAAAAGAGCTAAATAGATAAGAAGCAGCAAAGTATTCTCCTACGGAATATGGCCCACTTTGTAAGAGCAGTACATTGGCATGACATGGTACAATAGCAGAGCCCTTCTCAGGGGTGGACTGGTTTATAGGGAGCTCTGGAGATTTCCCGGTAGGGTTCTGCGTGCGGCAGGGGAAATACATACCACATGATAATTAATCCAGCCCACACTCCTACCTCCTCCACACCGCCACATATCAAGGCAGTAACCCTCATGATAAACTCAAATATATGCGGTAGGGAGGGACGGTTTCGCTCAGGAATCCCCACTAAGCGTCTACTGTCCTGGCCCATCATAGGGCGATCACTCTGCACAATGGCCACACACCTCAATGGGCCCCCTGCTGTACGGCGATCACTCTGCACAATGGCCACACACCTCAATTGGCCACACACCTCAATGGGCCCCCTGCTGTACGGCGATCACTCTGCACAATGGCAACAAACCTCAATGGGCCCCCTGCTGTACGGCGATCACTCTGAACAATGGCAACAAACCTCAATGGGCCCCCTGCTGTACGGTGATCACTCTGCACAATGGCCACACAATGGGCTGCACAATAGTCACACACCTCAATGGGCTCCCTGCTCATAAGGCGATCACTCTGCCCAGTGGCCACACACCTCAACGGGCTCCCAGCTCATACGGCGATCACTCTGCACAAGGCCACACACCTCAATGGGTCCCCTGCTCATATGGCGACCACTTTGCACAATGGCTACACACCTCAATGGGCTCCCTGCTGTGGAAGGGGACGCAGCTGAAAGGCTTACCCACTCGTGTCAGAACATAGGGCAGGCTGCATTTGGCAAATTCAAATCCCACCTGGGTACCGCCCTCACCCCGTCCCTGCCCCTGCTTCTCTGGACCATTGTGTGGCACAAAAGCAGTTATTGGCACAGTGTCGCAGCACTTAGAAGTGGGAGGCGCCTGGTATGACTTGCTTTGTAAAAGCATGACTACTTTTTAAGAAATGTGAATTGCACTCCCCGCACCCACACTGCTTCCCCTGTTCTCTACCAGTGGTTGAGGGATGAAAGCTAGGGGCACCCACACTGCTTCCCCTGTTGCCTGCCTGTGGGTGAGGGATGAAAGTTAGGGGCACCCACACTGCTTCTCCTGTTACCTGTGGGTGAGGGATGAAAGCTAGGGGCACCCACATGGCTTCCCCTGTTGTCTGCCAGTGGGTGAGGGATGAAAGCTAGGGGCACCCACACTGCTTCCCCTGTTCTCTACCTGTGGGTGAGGGATGAAAGCTAGGAGCACCCACACTGCTTCCCCTCTTGTCTGCCTGTGGATGAGGGATGAAAGCTAGGGGCACCCAACGGCTTCCCCTGTTACCTGTGGGTGAGGGATGAAAGCTAGGGGCACCCACACTGCTTCCCCTGTTGCCTACCTGTGGGTGAGGGATGAAAGCTAGGGGCACCCACACTGCTTCCCCGTGTTGTCTGCCTGTAGGTGAGGGATGAAAGCTAGGGGCACCCACACTGCTGCCCCTGTTCTCTACCTGTGGGTGAGGGATGGAAGCTAGGGGCACCCAACGGCTTCCCCTGTTACCTGTGGGTGAAGGATGAAAGCTAGGGGCACCCGCACTGCTTCCCCTGTTGCCTACCTGTGGGTGAGGGATGAAAGCTAGGGGCACCCACACTGCTTCCCCTGTTCTCTACCTGTTGGTGAGGGATGAAAGCTAGGAGCACCCACACTGCTTCCCCTCTTGTCTGCCTGTGGATGAGGGATGAAAGCTAGGGGCACCCAACGGCTTCCCCTGTTACCTGTGGGCGAGGCATGAAAGCTAGGGGCACCCACACTGCTTCCCCTGTTGCCTACCTGTGGGTGAGGGATGAAAGCTAGGGGCACCCACACTGCTTCCCCGTGTTGTCTGCCAGTAGGTGAGGGATGAAAGCTAGGGGCACCCACACTGCTGCCCCTGTTCTCTACCTGTGGGTGAGGGATGGAAGCTAGGGGCACCCATACTGCTTTCCCTGTTGTCTTCCTGTGGGTGAGGGATGGAAGCTAGGGGCACCCACACTGCTTCCCCTGTTGTCTGCCTCTGGGTGAGGGATGGAAGCTAGGGGCACCCACACGGCTTCCCCTGTTGTCTACCTGTGGGTGAGGGATGAAAGCAAGGGGCACCCACTCTGCTTCCCCTGTTGTCTGCCTGTGGGTGAGGGATGAAAGCTAAGGGCACCCACACGGCTTCCCCTGATCTCTACCTGTGGGTGAGGGATGAAAGCTTGGGGCACCCACACTGCTTCCCCTGTTCTCTACCTGTGGGTGAGGGATATGATACGATATAATATGATATGGCATTTATAACGCGCCTATACACAAGTGTTTCAAGGCGCGACGAGGCAAGGGAGAGGAACAAGGGAGGACGGACGACGATCCTACTAGACCAGGTGTCATTCAGATTGCGCAAGTGCGTGGGAAGGGGTAAGGGACAGTGCAGTACATGGGAATAGATAATAACAATAAGTAAAATAACAGCCAGCATGTGGCATGTGCATGGGTAAGTGCGGACATCAGGTTCCAAGGGCTGGTGGGGGGACTGTAGCGATACAGAACAGTCCCCAAGTGCGTGGGGTGCCAGGTGGGCAGTGCAGGTATGTGATGCTGGCGGGGGAGGGACCTGGGCCGGAGATCAGAGGGTGTCCAGGTAGCCAGTGCAGCACCGGTCACAGCCAGGGGGTCAGCAGAGGAGAGGAGGAGAAAAGGCAGAAGCAAAGAGAAAGGTTTTGAGGTGCTTCCAGAACCGGAGATGGTTCTCCTCATGTTTAGGGGAGGCAGGGAGGCTGTTCCAGAGTGAGCCACCAGCTGAGGAAAGAGATCTACCACCAACTAGCTGCTTGGAGAAGCGACTGACCCTGAGGGAGTTGGAGGTGGGATGAGCAAACAGCTCGAGAAGGAAGATATTTAGGAAGAGAGAGTTGAAGGTATTGAGGCCCCAGACCCCAGAAGGCCTTGTTGACGATGCAGAGTGTTTTGAACTTGATCCTCGCAGCCACTGGGAGCCAGTGCTGATATTTTAGTCCTGGAGAGATACGATCCCTAGACTTGAGGCCAAGGACAAGTCTCCCAGTCCTGTTCTGGATGAGTTGCAGAGGGCGGAGAGTAGAAGCTAGGGGCACCCACACTGCTTCCCCTGTTGCCTACCTGTGGGTGATGGATGAAAGCTAGGGGCACCCACACTGCTTCCCCATGTTGTCTACTTTGGGTGAGGGATGAAAGCTAGGGCCACCCACACTGCTTCCCATGTTGCCTACCTGTGGGTGATGGATGAAATCAAGGGGCACCCACACTGCTTCCCCTGTTACCTATGGGCGAGGGATGAAAGCTAGGGGCACCCAAATGCTTCCCCTGTTGCTTGCCTGTGGGTGAGGGATGACAACTAGGGGCACCCACACTGCTTCCCCTGTTACATGTGGGCGAGGGATGAAAGCTAGGGGCACCCACACTGTTTCCCCTGTTGCAGGCCTGTGGGTGAGGGATGAAAGCTAGGGGCACCACACGGCTTCCCCTGTTAACTGTGGGTGAGGGATGAAGCTAGGGGCACCCAGACGGATTCCCCTGTTGCCTACCTGTGGGTGAGGAATGGAAGCTAGGGGCACCCACACTGCTTCCCCTCTTGTCTGCCTGTGGGTGAGGGATGAAAGCTAGTGACACCCACACTGCTTCTCCTGTTGCCTACCTGTGGGTGCGGGCTGAAAGCTAGGGGCACCCACACTGCTTCCCCTGTTCTCTACCTGTGGTGAGGGAGAAAGCTATGGGCACCCACACTGCTTCCCCTGTTCTCTACCTGTGGATGAGGGATGAAAGCTAGGGGCACCCACATGGCTTCCCATGTTGCCTGTCTGTGGGTGAGGGCTGAAAGCTAGGGGCACCCACACTGCTTGCCCTTGTGTCTGCCTGTGGGTGAGGGATGAAAGCTAGGGGCACACACACTGCTTCCCCTGTTCTCTACCTGTGGGTGAGGGATGAAAGCTAGGGGCACCCACACGGCTTCCCCTGTTGCCTACCTGTGGGTGAGGGCTGAAAGCTAGGGGCACCCACACGGCTTCCCCTGTTCTCTACCTGTGGTGAGGGAAGAAAGATAGGGGCACCCACCCTGCTTCCCCGGTAACCTGTGGGCGAGGGATGAAAGCTAGGGGCACCTACACTGCTTCCCCTGTTCTCTACCTGTGGGTGAAGGATGAAAGCTATGGGCACCCACACTGCTTCTCCTGTTGCCTGCCTGTGGGTGAGGGATGGAAGCTAGGGGGTTGGCTTTTTGTGCATGAAATGGGATCTAACTACAACAACATCCAGCCGACCCCAAGCCACACAAACTCTTCCCTTTTACAAGAAACATGTTCATTTTATGGTGTTTGCCCATTTCGCTTTACTTGTGTGCAGCCGGAGAACTTCAAAGTCTCTTTGGTTTTCTTTCACATTTGTGCTAAATAGAGGCAGTGCTAGGGGCGCACTTGCCTTTGTGTTTCCTAAACACACAACTCAGGTCCTTGAAAGTGAAAGGGGTCTTTCATCTCCAGTAAACAAAGCGGAAGGCAGGAGGCAGGCCTGGGCAACAAAGCCGCCTTTCCCCTGTTACAGGAAGATTACAGGAATAATATAGCACTCAACCCCTTGAGTGCCACCATAGGACGCATATATTAAAGATAAGAGTAGGTGGGTCCAGTTTCCCCACAGAAGCTGCTGCCCAATGGAATGCTCTCCCGCCTGAACTAAGAGCTGAACCTTACTACCGTCCATTGAGCAAGGCACTCAAAACCTGGCACCCACCCACACCACCTAACATTAGGATTTGTCAGCCTCACCCCTAGGCCTCCCCCCCTACCCCAGCAGCAACGCCCTGTTATGTTAGGATTTGTCTCATAAGCAGGCAGCATGCAATATGACAAATAAATGAGACGTTGTAAATGAAACACTGGAACTCAATCTGGTGCGTCTGATCGTCTTTATTATCAGCGCCAAACTGAGGTCTGAGGCGGTAGCCCCACCTATTGCTTAAGACATGGGCAGAGCCCACAGAAACAACAACAACAGAAAGGAGACTTGGCTCCATGACAGTAAACATCAATTAACAACAGAAAGGGGACACAACATCTTCCCCCACTTAAATGGTTGCTTGGGATTATCAGTTCATCTCTTCTATCCACCTGTTGGGTTTGCGGATAGTTCTCCTTGACGGGCTACGTATCGGCACAGGGGCTGAGCTGGGAGAAGTGTCGCTGTCGCTGTCATCAGCGTCTCAGTCTTCTCCTCTATATTCAGAGTATATGGGCCTTATTACGAGAATTGCGGAATGGGTTAACGGGCTTCGCTAATGGTGGCGGACCCGTTAACACCATTCCGCAATATTACGAGGTCCCCTCGCGGGACCCGGTAAGGACGCCTGGTAAAACGAGGCATCCTTACCGGGTCTTGCGAGGGGACCAGGGAGCTAACAACGGGCCAGTCGTAATCGCCCCTTTGTTAGCTCCCTCTCCCATTCCCATTGAGCCCTATGGGGGCTCAAATGGGAATTGGGAAGGTCCGGGCCCGGGTTCCCTGAGGGAGGAATTACTGGGCCCTCCAAACTCGGAATGGCCTGGTAATTCCCCATTCAGGGAACCTGGACCCAGACCCGGTTTTGGAGGCAGCCATGCCCTTATTAAGGGCATGGCTACCGCCAAACCCGTAATGAGGCCCTATGTCTAAGTATTCATATGTTGCAGGCGAGGTTGGGGTCTCACGGTCTTGGCTTCCTTCATGGGTTTTGAAGAATGAAGAGTTTAGTTCCTTGCGAGCTAGCCGCTGTTATCATGGACCCACTTATGTGAGTTTCTGTCATGGGTTCAGGTTTGAATGCCAGGGTGTTTTTGGCATTCTGGGTTTGTCTAACTAGCACCTGATCGCCTATTTGGATAAGGCTTGGTCTTGCTTGTCTCCTTTGGTCAGAGTATTCTTTCATTTTCCTCTTGCTCGCCTTGTCTTTGGCTCTGGCATCTTCCATGATGGAAGTAGGCAGTGTGGTGTTGGGATTGTGAGGAAGTCTTGTCCGTATGACCCGGCCGAACATTAGGGCGGTTGGGCATTCACCTGTGGAGCTGTGAGGCGTGTTTCGGTACTCCCGGAGTAACGTGCATATGGCTTACATAAACAACGCTTTGGTGATAGAGCAGACTTGAAGGATCCATTTTAGGTTGCTCATGAATGTCTCGGCCATGCCGTTGTCTTGTGGCCACAGGGGTGTGATCCTTCTGTTCTGAAAACCTAGGTGTTCTGCAAACTTTGCAAAGTCATGACCACTGATCCCGTCGATGGGATCCCGTAGTCGGTGAATGTCTTGTCCAGTGCTGGTATCACAGCCTAAGCACTGGTGGAGTAGATGAGGGGGACTTCGGGGAAACTGGACATTTTGTCTACGATTACCAGTGCATATTTCCCATTCGCTAGTGGTCCGAACATGTCAACCGCCACTTCGTCCCATACTTGTAAGGGCATTTCCGAGGGTCTTAGTGGCACGGGGAACATGCATGGAGCAACTGCTTGACATGCGATGCACTTGCTCAGAAGTGTTTCAACCTTCTCATCCATTTTTGGAAACCAGAGTTTGGTCCCGAGTTGTCTCTTCCTTGATACAACTCCTTGGTGTCCAGAGTGAGCGATGGCTAAGATCTGGTTCTGTAGACTGGATGGAAAGACAAGTCTGTTTTCTTTCAACAGTAATCCCTCCGGGGATGTGGATAGGGTGTGTTGTATGAACTTGAATGTGTGCAGTTGTTCTTTTTCATCGTTGGATAGATTGTGCATATCATGGCATCTCCTGTGCCATTCCTCGTGGCTTCCAGCAATTGGGCTGCAGTGATGGATTTCGGGAGTGCATTGTCAATGAGGTAGCTGATGTATTGATTGGCCTTCACCGACTGACGCTCTCCTTGAGCCGGTAGTGGGTACCTGGACAGGAAGTCCGCGGGGTTGTTGTCCTTCCCTGGTCGGTGGATGATGTTGAATGAGTATTCCTGGAGCCTCTACCCCCATCTGGCTATTGGAGGTGGCATTTTAGCGGTAGGTTTCCCGTAGATGGTGGTGAGAGCCTTGTGGTCCGTGACGATGGTGAAGGGGTGGCCGTATAAAAAGAGGTATAAAAAGAGATGATAGTGTTCACACGCCCATACTACTGCTAGACTCTGGCTGGGAGTAGGCGCATTCCGCGGGCGATAGACTGCGACTCGAGTATGCCACTATGCGTCTTGGTGTGTTGGGTGGTGCTCCTGGTCTTGATTGCACCAGAATTGCCCCTAGTCCCATGGCACTGGCGTCTACTGTGAGTTCTGTGTTATATCTGGGGTCATAGTAGGCCATGCATGAGGCAGATGCAATGCATCGCTTGATTTCTTGGAATGCTTCCTCACACTCACTTGTCCACTGGAAGTCCTGGTTCTTCCCTGTGAGGAGTCAGAGGGGAGTGCTTACTGACGCAAAATCTTGGATGTATCTCGTGCAATAACTAGCCATCCCTAGAAACGACCGTACCGCTGACGTGGATGTAGGGGTGGGCGCATCTACCAGTCCCTGTACTTTCTCAGGGTCTGGTGGCAGGCCTTTGTTTGAAAATATGTGTCCAAAGAATTTTAACATGGTTTTACTGATTTCACATTTGTCTGGGATGAGTGTGAGGTGGCCGTTCTCCAGTGCCAAACATACGCGTCTGTAACGCTCACCTGATTCCCGCAGAGGCGCCGGTCTTGACTGGGTGAATGCTGTATCTTCAAAGGTGATGTGTAACACACGGTTGGCTCTTTGGGCTGGACCTCTGTGCACTGTATGTCTGACTCGAAGAGTAAGATGTCTGCAGATAGAAAATATGGGATTAATGAACTGGGGTTATTGGGTGCCTCTCTCCTCTTCCCTTTCTCTTCTCCTGTAGAACCCCAAAGGTTAACACCCTCACCTTAGGTAAGTGAACGCCGAGCTCTCCAGCTGCCTCGGGGCAGGGTGCCGTAACCAGTTTCTTCACTGGATAAGGGTGCAGGCCTCTTGACCTCAGGGGACTGCTGTCCGTCGTTAACTGCACGAACGGTAAGTTCTGGGCACTTCAAATGTCTTAAAAGTCTTTTGTAATGATATCTCTTGTTTTGCAGGGTTCCGGCGATGGCGGATGGCGGGCTGATGTGAGTTGAGGATCGAACCCGCGTGCGGAATAGAAGCGCCTGGAAGCACGTAAGTAAGCGCTTGTAGCCTGCTTCACGATGCGCACTAACTGTCCCTTTTATCTTGCAGGTACAAGTTCGGAGCTTTAGAGAAGCTGAAGGGTGCTGGAATACCCACTGGATTCGGCGTGGGAAGGAGTAATGGCACGTGAGTAATAAAGTTGCCCAATGTCTTTAAACGCACCTTCTTTTGTCTTTCAGATGCGGGATGCAGCGCCGAAGGCCTCCGGAGCGTGCGAAGAGCTGGTAAGCTTTTGTCTTTCAGATGCCGGAATGCAGTGCGAAGACCTCCGGAGCATGCGAAGAGTAGGTAAGCCTTTGTCTTTCAGATGCCGGAATGCAGCGCGAGGCGTTGGTGACAGCCGATGGACCAGGTAAGAGATGCGCTGCCACTGAAGACCGTAGTGCTAACCTGTTCTTTCTTTGTCTTTACAGGTGCTGCTGAAGACTGGATTCCAGGATGGTAAGCCTTTGTTCCCTTAGGCCCAGGATCAGAAGCAGAAGACACGATGAGCTTTCTGCTGCAGAGAATGCAGAATAACGCAAAGCAAGATTCATCCATCGGGTGTGGTTTAAATAGCCTCCTGTAGTGCTTAGGTGTCTCCTTCCACAGCCACGCCTAAGAAAAGAGTTCCTGCTTTCCAGAAGAGTTCCAGTGTTCTGAACCTAGGGAGTGGCTCCTGCCCCACCCAACAGGAAAAGTAGTCCCAAACAGAAGAGGATCAGGGGTTCAACTGGCAGGTAAGTAAGCAGCATGGTCTGCTGCAGGTAGGTCCACCCAAGCATTATGAGCCCGGCGCTTCCAGCGCTGGGACTGGGCATCTTTATGAGCCTGGTGCCACTGGCGCCAGGACAGGTTCCAAAAGGTCCCAATTGGGACTGGCTGGCACTCGGAACCGGGGTTATGGGTCTGCTTCCAAGGGAGTCAGGCAAGTCCTGATCTTTTGGAAGCAGAGATCATGACAGCGTGTGTGTCTTGAGTGGTGTCAAATATTAGGATATCATTGCTATAATTTAAAGAGTTGGGAATGTGTTTGATTACTTGATGGATCTCATTTTGGAAAATTTCCGCTGCGGATGATACTCCGAAACTCAGTTTTTGTATCTGAATAAACCCAGATGTGTAGAGAATGTGGTGATGTACCTGGATGACGGATGTAATTCAAGCTGATGATAGCCTTTGTTCAAATCTATCTTTGAGAAGACTGTGGCGCTGTGTAGAAGATGCATCATATCAGTCATTCACGGTGCAAGGTGCCGTTCTCTTTCAATGGCCATGTTTGGGGCACGCATGTCCACGCAGATGTGTATACTTGTTTTGTTGTCTTTTTTGGATACTGGTCCAATCAGTGATACTCCAATCAGTGATACCCATGGTGTAGGCCCTGATGCTGGCTCAATAATGTCTTGTTGAAGCAGTGATTGTATTTCATCCTCGACATGTCGCTGGATGTTAAGCGGAATGCCACGGCAATGTTGAGCGGTCGGCAGTATTTGTGTGTTAATGCGCAATTTTATTTGTCTGTCTTTTAGCCTGCCTAGACCTTTGAAGAGGGCTGGGAACATCTTTTGTATCATGTCCTTCGTGCTGGTGGTGTATGCAGACATAATTTGGTACATTATGTGAATTAGACCCATTTTCATGGCTGTCTTGAAGCTTAGTATGCTTCCACCCAGGACATCTCCCTTGATGACGTATATTTGTCCCTTTTGACGCTACTCCTTATATTGGCAGTGTATGTGGACATGCCTTTACAGTTGAGTGGTCTGTTTGACCCATATGGGTATATTAATGTGTCGGCTTGTGTCAGCTCTTTCTTCACAGTGAGGGATTTGTAGACGTCGTGTTGATCACGTTTACTGTAGCACCAGTGTCAATTAGAAATTCTAAATTTTGTCCATTTAATTGAAGCAGCAATGCTGGGCTGGATTTGACTGCTGGGACACAACAGGCCCCCCTCCCTTAACCGGCTTTGCCCCCCCCCCGATGCTGTCTTTTTGTTCTTTCCTTTCTTTTGTTCTTTTCTTCTGTCAAGATGAATGTAACATGTCTGAAACAGCGCACTGATTCCCTTGGGGTTGGGAGTTTTACAAATGCAAATAAATAAATAAATAAAAATGTGTCTGTTTAAGGCTGTGGCCTCGATCAGCACAAGCTTTTGCACATGTGTGGCTGTGTCCTGTGTCTGCCGTGTATTCCTGGCTTTCGCAGTGCCTGTGTGTGACTGTGGGCCTCATTACGAGTTTGGAGGCAGCCATGCCCTTAATAAGGGCATGGCTGCCTCCAAACTCGGGTCCGGGTCCGGGTTCCTTCAATGAGGAATTACCGGGCCATTCCAACCTTGGAGGACCCAGTAATTCCTCATTGAAGGAACCCATCCCCATTTCAGCCCCCATAGGGCTCAATGGGAATGGGGAGGGAGCTAATAATTATTAGCTCCCTGGTCCCCTTGCGGGACCCGCAAAGGACATCTGGTCTGACTAGATGTTCTGAGCGGGTCCCGCAAGGGAACCTCATAATAGGGCGGAATGGGTTCACCGGCACCATTACCGGCGCTGTTAAACCCATTCCGCCCACCTCGTAATGAGGCCCTGTGTCTCCTCCTCAGTGTCCGCTTCTTAGCCTGTCTATCTCCCGGTGTCTGTCAATTTCAAACTCTGTGTCTTACAGGAAATCTGCCTCAATGTGTCAGTCTCTTCAGGGACCACCACCATGTTGGTCTTCCCCTAGCGAATATGACTAGTGCTAGCCTTGTCTGTCCTGTCAGCATCAGTCTCTGAGACTGTCACTATTATAACAGGCCCAGTCATCAGAGGACTGGCCTACAGGGATGGCGGGAGATTTCCTAGTGGGCCTGTTTGGTGTGGGCTCTCGACATTATTTATGTGACTGCCCTATCAGTGCTAGCCTTGTCTGACCTATAAGCGTCATCCTCTGAGAGTCTCTGCCCAAGTATCACTATTATAACAGTCTCAGTCATCAGAGGACTGGCCTACAGGGATGGCTGCAGATTTCCTGGTGGGCCTGTTTGGTGTGGGCTCTCTACATCATGCATGTGACTGCCCTATCAGTGCTATCAGCGTCAGACTCTGAGCCTGTCAGTCTCTGCCCAAGTATCACTATTATAACAATCTCAGTCATCAGTGGACTGGCCTACAGGGATGGCTAGAGATTTCATTGAGGGCCTGTTTGGTGTGGGGTGGTACCTAAGAAAGAGGGCGGACCATTCACGCTGATTCACAGCCTCTCATACCCCGAGGGATGTTCAGTGGAATTGACACAGAATAGTGTTCAGTGGGGGGTACACATCATTTGATGGGACCCTGGACTTAGTAAAAGCGGCAGGCAAGGGGGCGCCAATGGCTAAGGAGGGTGTTGAGGCATTTTTTTTGCCTTCTCTCTCTACTCCCACGCAGTTATAAGCTATCAGGATTCCAGCTCCATGACAGTCTATAATGCTTGCCTGTGGGCTGCTCAGTGTCCTGCCACTATCTTGAGCTCTTCTACACCTTCATCGAGTGGGGGGTAAGAAAAAGATGGGAAGGAGCCAAGGGGGCACATTACATAGATGACTTCCTCTGTGTGGGAAGAGAATAGGAAGAGGGCTCTGGAGGGGCAATAAGGACTTTCGAATGACAGGAAGGGGAGCTAGAAGTCCCCCTAGTGGGAGATAAAACGGTGGAGTCAACGAAAACAGTGACATTTTTAGGAATAGAAATAAACTCAAATACGGGGACCTGAAACTGCCAAGTGAGAAAGTAGATCAGTTCCAGGGCCAGCAATGAGGGGGGAGAGAAAGCGAAGTTGGGGGAACTGCAGAGACTGATTGGGCAGCTTGACTTCACTGGAAGAGCTATTCCCGCGTGAAGGGTATTCGCAAGGAGACTGACATGGAAAACAACCGGACTAACGAAAACACACCATCATGTCCGGCTGGGAGCAGGGGTGAAAGCTGACCTAGCAATCTGGGAAGAATTCCTGGGGTGTTTCAATGGGATATCGGTCTGGTGGGAATCATGGCAAGCAGGTATCCCTACATATTATCCCCACCAAAAAATATCGCCTTACATATGGTCATTTGGGGGGTGATCATTTGTGGGAGCGGGCGTTGCGGGGTTCTCCCCCGCACATTTAAAAATAGTCCAGGGGTTGCAGGGGTGTCCCCCGCAGGGTCCATGGCTCAATATCGCCGCAAAAATATGGCGATATTTTTGTATCGCAATATTTTTGCGGGGATATTAACACATGGAACTGGCAAGCAGACAGCTGGAGCTGTTTACTAATGCCTCCAGGTGCGGAAGCTTCAGGGCTTTCCTTTTTTTTTAATAATAATTTTTATTATTTAAACAATAACACTCACAAACAAGTCCGACAGTGCATGTCAAGATTATCAAGCATAAAACATATTTCCACAAGATAGTCACTGTATTCCCTTTACCATCCCCCCTTAACTCGAGCTTACTTCCCTGCACTTTCCTCTTCTGTTCCTTCTATAGGTTCATCTTCATCTGTATCTCTAGAGGAGTCCTGATCGTCTGGGATACCTCGGGTGGAACCATGCAGTGTGGCTACTAAGTGTCTCCAAGCCATTAGAGTTTCTGTCTCTTCCTCCCGCCCTCTGTTAGCCGCCTCATATCATACCACTGTTTCGGCATCTGCCCATTTCAGGAGATCATGCCACCATACCTCTATTTTGGGTCTATGGCTCGCTTTCAAGCCCATAGCAATTCTGTGCTTAGCCAGTATATAGGCCAGGTCCTTCAGTTTGCTCACATGTCTCAAGTTGCGGGGTCTTACAAAGCCCCCCACTATTGATGCCCATATGGATTCCACATCCAGCCGTATCCCTTTCTCAGTTAGCCGGTGGGTGACTTCGCCCCAGAATTTCCCAATATCTGGGCATGCCCAGAACATATGTACCATCCCAGCGTTCACCTCCCCACACTTAGGACATGTTTGTGTTTCTGTGCTCTTAAATCTGGCGACTTTCTGGGGGGTCATGTACGCCCTGTGAGTTATAAATAGTTGGATCTGCTGCAGCCTCGCATTTCTGGACACCTTTTTATGATATCTCTGGGCCCTTTCCCAAAGCCCATCGTGCACTGGCGCCCCCACTTCCTCCTCCCAATCCCATCTCAACTGGGTCACCTCCTTTCCCAACCTAGACATCAAGAGTTCATAGATTCGGGAGACTTCATGTCCTCCCTCTGAAATGTCATAGAATGTTTCTACAGTTTCATCCGCTTGGTCTTTAAGCACCGATTCAGGCCATGTCTCTCTCACCCTGCGCACCATTCTGGTATAGATAATATACTGTCCCGGGTGTAGCCCGGTTTCCCTTACTAGCTCTTAAAAGTCCATTACTTCCCCTTCTTTCCATAGGTCTCCCAATGTTGCTATGCCCAAAGGTTCCCAGTGTCTACGGATCATCTTCCTTAGTTGCTCGTCCACACCCCTGAATGCCACTAGCGGCATCTGCGGGGAGCATGGGGTTGGGTTCTCCACAACCCGGCAGGCTTTACGCCATACCTCCCATCCCAGTTCCAGCAGCCTTGATCGTCCCCTCAATTCTGGTTTGGACACCCATATCACCTCTTTCAAAAAGAACGTGGCGCATTCGGATCTTAACAATCTGGATTCCGCTGTGGGGTCTTCCAACAGCCATTTCGCCACATACTGTAGCTGACTGGCCAAGTGGTAGATCTCGAAGTTGGGAAGTTTTATACCCCCCTTATCATACGTGTTTTGCAATTTCCATTAAGCTATCCTATTTCTGGTGTTGTGCCAGATAAAGCCTCTACATAGGCTTTGTAATTTACCAAAGAAACGCTTGGGTATCATAAAGGGGATGTTCACAAAGAAATGCAACAGCCTGGATAATGCGACCATCTTCAGCAGCGCCACCCTGCCTACCATGGCCAGGGGGAGCTTTGCCCAGAATCTCATACTATTCTCCAAGTTTGTTACTGCCCTCTCCATATTATGTGTATGCTCGTCTTCCACTTTGTGATACATGTCTACTCCCAAGTATCTAAAAGTTCTAGTCTCCCAGGGAATCTGCAATACTGGTAGGTTCTCCTGCGGGATCCCTGTATATCTACCCAGAGGGAACAGACTCGATTTTGTGGGATTAACTGCAATCCCAGAGAGCGATGCAAATCGCTCCATTACTTCCAGGATATATTGCAGGTTCTCCTCTGGATATCTCAGGTATAACAGTATATCGTCGGCGTACAGTGATATGAGATGTGGTCTTCCCATCCGTGTAAATTCCCACCGTTTCATATTGTTATCTCAAATATATCGCCAGGTGTTCTAGAGCAAGGATGTACAACATCGGGGACCAAGGGCAACCCTGTCTGGTGCCCCTATTTAGCTGCCATTTATCCGAGATAGTCACCCCCGTCTTAACCCTGGCTATTGGGGAGCTGCACAGCAATTTAACCCATTTCAAATACCCTGGCCCTATTCCGTGTTCCTTCAAGGCTGCCATCAGCCAAGGCCATCTGACTGAGTCAAAGGCCTTCACCGCATCTAGCGAGGTAATTTCGATTTTCTGCTCATCCCCTTCTGATTGTTCCATGACTCAGTGAAGTCTTCTAAGATAAATCACATATGCTCCTATGTGGGACATATCGAGTCTGATTCGGATGTATGAGCTTATCTATGACCCATCTCAATCTGCTTGCCAACACCGCCGTAAGGATCTTGCTATCTTGGTTTAGTCTGTATGACCCGCTGTCCATGCTAGGTTTGTTGGGCTTGAGGAGCGTGACGCGGATTGCCTCCCTAAGGGATTCCGGCAATCTCCCCATTTCCCATGCCTCGTTCAGCATTTCTAACAATAGGGGGAGCACCTCCGTCCCATACATTTTGTAAAACTCACTAGGGAGTCCGTCGGCTCCCGGGGCCTTGCACGTAGGTGGCAGCTTGACTACTGCTTCCAGTTCTTCCAATGTGACTGGGGCATCTAGGTCCTCTCTCTCTTCTGCGCTTAGCTTCGGCAAGCCTATATCCTCTAGTGTATCTACTATCTCACTCAGTTCCCCTCCTTCCACGTCGCCATACAATTGCTGGTAGAATTCAAGGAACCTGTTATTCACTCCCTCTTGGGTGTCTAGTATTTGACCATTCTTCCCGTTTATTGCTCTGATAGCTACTCTGGGCGACTCCTTTTTGTATAACCATGTCAGCAGCCTTCCTGGCTTATCCCCACCTGCATGTAGCCTTTCCGTATACTTCTTGTAGCTTAAGTTACACAGCCTCTCCCAGTGCCCCCCTACACGCTTTATGTATAGCTTTGGCGTCCTCTGTGGAGCTATCCCCCTTTTTCATGATCGCTTCTAGTTCCACCTCATTTTTTTGTAGATCCTGGATTATTCCTGGAGCACTTTGGATTTTGCTATAGCTGATCCCCTTACCACCACCTTAAAAGCCTCCCACAGTGTGCCCGCTGAGTCCACACTTCCGGTATACTTTTCAAAATATTCTATGATGTCCTCCCTCAGGTCCTCTCGCTTCGGGATTTTACTTAAAGACATTTGGTGCACAGGCTCTTGGCCGGCACCATGGAAGGAAGAACGCTTAACAGGGAACATAACGTTCTTGCAGTTAGTTTCCAGATCTGCAAGGAAAAGCTTAGCAACAAGAAGATTATGCTACAGTGTCACAATCAAGCAGTGGGGCAGGTGGTTAACAGTGTCTCAGCCAAGTGCCTCTCTGTGCTTGTGCTGCTGAGATTTCTGACAAAAACTTGGTTGGAGTCAAACACAGAATTGAGGATTCAGCGGATGCCAGGCTTAAAGAATCACATTGCTGATTCGCAGGGGCAGAAATTCCGGGAACTGGCACCACAAGCAGACAAAGAGTTGGCAGCCTTCCCGGATTGGCCCTGGGGATAGCAAAGAAGTATTAGGAGTGCTGGTGAGTAGCTTTCCGGTACCAGGTATGTTAAGGCGTTGCAGGGCACACTATGAGAGTGTTGTGGCGTGGTCCAAGCCGGCGTGCACCATAGGAGAAACAGAGGTCAGCAGTTTCATTCATGGCTATTAAATGAAAGGCATTGGCAGCACTGTGCTTAGCAACAGTAAGGTTCTTCACCAAGGTAAGTGAGGGGAGGAATCCTACCAAGCGCCATGCAATAAAGTCGGCCATGAAAGGCTGGGGAAGGAAAGAAGGCAGCCAGACCACAGGCAGCCAATTCATCAAAGTAAGTGAGGGGAGGAATCCTACTAAGCGCCATTCAATAAAGGCGGCCATGAAAGGCTGGGGAAGGAAGGAAGGCAGCCAGACCACAGGCAGCTAATTCATCAAAGTAAGTGAGGGGAGGAATCCTACCAAGCGCCATGCAATAAAGGAGGCCATGAAAGGCTGGGGAAGGAAGGAAGGCAGCCAGACCACAGGCAGCCAATTCATCAAAGTAAGTGAGGGGAGAAATCCTACCAAGCCCCATGCAATAAAGGTGGCCATGAAAGTCTGGGGAAGGAAGGCAGCCAGACCACAGGCAGCCAATTCATCAAAGTAAGTGAGGGGAGGAATCCCACCAAGCACCATTCAATAAAGGCAGCCATGAAAGGCTGGGGAAGGAAGGAAGGAAGGCAGCCAGACCACAGGCAGCCAATTCATCAAAGTAAGTGAGGGGAGGAATCTTACCAAGCGCCATGCAATAAAGGCAGCCATGAAAGGCTGGGGAAGGAAGGAAGGCAGCCAGACCACAGGCAGCCAATTCATCAAAGTAAGTGAGGAGAGGAACCCTGCCAAGCGCCATGCAATAAAGGCAACCATGAAAGGCTGGGGAAGGAAGGAAGGAAGGCAGCCAGACCACAGGCAGCCAATTCATCAAAGTAAGTGAGGGGAGGAATCTTACCAAGCGCCATGCAATAAAGGCAGCCATGAAAGGCTGGGGAAGGAAGGAAGGCAGCCAGACCACAGGCAGCCAATTCATCAAAGTAAGTGAGGAGAGGAACCCTGCCAAGCGCCATGCAATAAAGGCAACCATGAAAGGCTGGGGAAGGAAGGCAGCCAGACCACAGGCAGCCAATTCATCAAAGTAAGTGAGGGAAGGAATCCTACCAAGCAATATGGGCAGCCATGAAAGGCTGGGGAAGGAAGGAAGGCAGCCAGACCACAGGCAGACAATTCATAAAAGTAAGTGAGGGGGGAATCCTACCAAGCACCATGCAATAAAGGCAGCCATGAAAGGCTGGGAAAGGAAGGAAGGCAGTCAGACCATAGGCAGCCAATTCATCAAAGTAAGTGAGGGGTGGAATCCTACACCTGGGTCTGATTTTGTAAACATCAAGCGCGGGGCAATGAAGATAATGGGTGTGAGAAGGCCCGAAGAGTGCCAGACTGGCTATTTTATGAACATTGGAGACGAGTAGCACTAATGCCCGCCTCGGTGTGCAAGCACAGGCGCATGCAGGAGGAAGCGAAGGGAGATATAATGCGACGGGGTCGGGAGAAGGCCAAGGGAAAAGGCCTTCCCCCTCTCTGATACAAGCCGTATCATGGCCACGCCGGTTCCCCAGACAACCAGCATCAATACACTGGAGCCCGGGAAAGTGCCCGCGAAATACACCGCCGCGGCCCAGGCCCGCTATTGGTCTCCTCTGCCTGCCAGCCCCTCCCCTCCTGCTTGAAAGGGAGTGGGAGGCGGCCGCCAGGCGAAGCCATCGGGAGAAGGCCAAGGGAAAAGGCCTTCCCCCCTCTCTGCAGCTCTCCGCTGCTCAACGTCGATGGACGGCGATGCAAACCGTTTTACCAAAGGTAAGGCTGCTAACTTGAGCCTCATTGTCTGCGTGCGACTCCAAGAGCCACCCTCCGCCACTACAAGGAACCTGCGTCTACGCGCGCACACTACCTTAGCACTCCCCCCATCCCACCAACCGCCTCTGCGTGCTCGGAACTCACGCCTCGAAGCAAGGACATCGCTCCGTGCACTACAACACAAAGGAGCCCCGACCTCAGTCACCAGGCCTCACACGCACGCCCACTGCCATATGACACCTGCCGCGCTAAATGCTCCACTCCGCCTCTCATCAGAAACTCTCTCACCAGTTGAGCACGAGCCAAGCGCCCCCTACGACACTACCACACTTATGCCCATTGCTGCTGGCCCTACGGACACTGCTCTGCCTATGCCTCTTGCACTTTGTGCTGTTACTATGCCTCATGCACCTTGCGTTGCCACTATGCCTCATGTACCTTGTGCTGCCACTATGCCTCATATACCTAGTGTTGTGCCTCATGCACCTTGCGTTGCCACTATGCCTCATATACCTAGTGTTGTGCCTCATGCACCTTGCGTTGCTACTATGCCTCATGTACCTTGTGTTGTGCCTCATGCACCTTGTGTTGCCACTATGCCTCATGTACCTAGTGTTGTGCCACATGCACCCTGTGTTGCCACTATGCCCAATGCTGCTGCCCTTACGGCCATTGCCCTGCCTGTGCCACAGGCACCCAGTATTGTGCCTCATGCACCTTGTGTTGCCACCATGGCTCTTGCATCTTGTGTTGTGCCTCATGCACCTTGTGTTGCCACCATGGCTCTTGCATCTTGTGTTGTGCCTCATGCACCTTGTGTTGCCACTATGCCTCATGTACCTAGTGTTGTGCTTCATGCACCTTGCATTGCCACTATGCCTCATGTACCTAGTGTTGTGCCTCATACTCCTTGCGTTGCCACTATGCCTCATGTACCTAGTGTTGTGCCTCATGCACCTTGTGTTGCCACTATGCCTCATGCACCCTGTGTTGCCACTATGTCTCATGTATCTAGTGTTGTGCCTAATGCACCTTGTGCTGCCACTATGCCTCATGTACCTAGTGTTGTGCCTCATGCACCTTATGCTGCCACTATGCCTCATGTACCTAGTGTTGTGCCACATGCACCCCGTGTTGCCACTATGCCCAATGTTGCTGCCCTTACGGCCATTGCCCTGCCTGTTCCCCAGGCACCCTGTGTTGCGCACCATGCATCCTGGGCTGTTACCACGCCTGCTGCTCCCATGCCAATAACCACCGGTGCCTCAGCCCCTCCCCCCGCCCCTAAGCCTGCACATCACACTGCAGCACCCACCTCGTTGAAATGCGGTCTTGTCAACGCTAGATCTATCCCAGCCCACGCCTTGGATATCCATGACCTCATTCTCAAGAACAAGTTAGACCTCCTCATCATCACTGAAACCTGGCTGAATGAAACATCTGGCCCATCCCTCACCATGGCCATCCCAGATGGTTACACCATCCACAGACAAGATCGCCCTCTCACCAGGGGCGGCGGAGAAGCTCTCATTGCCAAAGAAAGCCATGCTATCAGAAGAATAGAAGGTGACCTTGGCCACAGCTGCAACTACCTCCCACTCAAAATCAACCTCTCTCCCAACACAACTCTGGTTCTCCACATCGTCTACCGCCCCCCTGGGCCTACCACAGACTTCCATGACTCCCTCATCCACTCCCTCTCCGTCAACCTGAAAAAGACATCTAAAGTCCTACTCACTGGTGACCTCAACCTCGTCCTCAATGACCCTAATGACGCCCACGCAGCCACCCTAGATAAAGCCCTATCCACCTTAGGATTCGCGCAAGCCATCGCCCACTCCACGCATTCCAAAGGACGCTCACTGGACTGGGTCTCCCACCACAACTGTCCAGCACACATTACTGAGAACTCTCCCATCCTGTGGTCCGACCACCACTACATCCAATTTGACCTTGACACATCTAAAGAGCCGCACCTTCCCGCTACCCCCTCCCTCCAGGCCTCTCCAGAAGTTCCTGCCAGCTCACGGCTGAAAACATTATTCCATTCCTTAATGTACCTGCACTCTAGGCTCCCTTCTCGCAGGTCCCTGAAACCCTTGCCAGCTCCTTCAAGCTAGCCATTACCCAAGCTGTCGACTCTGCTGCTCCCCTCACTCTCAGGAAAGCCAATAAATCCAAGCACACTAATGCCTGGTTCTCCCAAGATCTGCTCCATATGCGTGCTAAAAAACGTGCCACCCTCGCAGCTTGGAAAGCCAAACCTAATGATACTACAAAACTAACCTTCAAGACCATCTCCAAAGACTACAAATCTGCCATAATCCAAGCCAAAGCCAACTCATTCAACACAAGGATAGCTAACGCCAAATCTGGCACAAAGGAAATCTTCGCCATTTTCAGGGAGCAAGAAACACTATCCACCCCGCCATCCACCCTCTTGAAGGATGAAAAATGGTGTAATGACATCCAATCCGCCATGCTCAACAAGCTAAATACCCTGCAAACGAAAATCCTAGTTCACCAAAAGGCCCTAACCCTTCTGATTGCTTCCCAAAACAGTCATCAGAACAAGGGGGCTACAACTAACCCCTCTCTTCAAGGACGTTACCGAATCCGAAGTCATCTCCCTCCTAAAAACTATTAAACCGTCCAACTGCAAGGGCGACGCCTGTCCTGCTCAGCTCATCAAGGACTGCGGCACCACCCTCACCCCCTTCCTGACAGCCTTTATCAATGCCTCCTTCCAATCAGGCCTTGTCCCGTCCGACCTCAAAGAGGCCTGGGTTCGACCCCTCCTTAAAAAGCCATCCCTTGACCCCTCAGTGCCAGGTAACTACAGGCCTATTACCACGGTCCCCTTCCTGCTTAAAATTCTCTACAAAGCAGCATACCTGCAAGTCCGAAAATTCCTTGAGGACCACCGCCTTCTGGACCTTCGGCAGTCTGGCTTCAGGCCACGACATGGGACAGAAACGGCCTTACTTGACCTGAAAAATCAAATGGACGATATTAGAGACGCAGGGAAACCTGCGCTCCTTCTGCTCCTTGACCTATCCGCCACATTCGACCCTGTCGACCACAACATACTTTGCCACCACCTCTCCATTGCAGCCAACCTCTCCCCCAAAGCGTGTGCATGGATCACTTCGTTTCTGCAGGAACGGGCCATGAAAGTCTTCTCCGACTCGGCATGTGCCTCTCCCAGCAACATTAAATGTGGAGTACCCCAGGGGTCATGCATCGCACCCACCTTCTACAACCTATTTACTAGGCCCCTCTTTAACCTTCTCGACACCTTGGGCATCTCTTACACTAACTACGCTGATGACACACAGGTGCTCATCCCTCTTACAGGTGACTACGAGGCAGACAGGATCACCCTTAACTCCATCTACTGCACCATCCAAGCCTGGATGGCAGAAAATTGGCTGTGCCTCAACAGTGACAAAACCGAGCTCCTACTCATTAGGTCACCAACCATCCTGGGTAACCTTGACAAGAAATATCGCTCCTTCACCATCGATAATATACCCATCGAAGTGTCCCACACAGTTAAGACGCTCAGAGTCTACCTTGACTCAAACCTCACCATGAACAGGCAGGTCAACGCCATTGCATCCTCATCGGCCTACTACTCTAAACTGCTCAATGCAGCAAGACCCTTCCTAAACACGCAGAACTGCATTACGATTGCCAGGGCCACTATCGGTTCAAGACTGGATTATTGTAATGTTCTACTCGGAGGCACATCCAGCAAAAACATTGCCAAACTCCAGCTTGTCCAAAACAATGCACTTAGGGCCGCCACGGGATTTCCGAAAAAGGATCACATATCGGACCTTAGGAGACAGGTGCACTGGCTTCCCGTTAAACAGAGAGTTATCTTCAAAATCCTCTCCATTACCCACAAATGCCTCCATGATCTAGCACCCCCCTACCTCTCCCAGCGCATTTCCATGCCCACTTCCACCAGGCCGTCTAGGCTAGCCTACACCAGCCTGATTACCAAGCCCAAAACATGCAGAGTGCGTGCTGGAGGCTCTAGTTTCCCAGCTATCGCTGCCGCCCACTGGAATGCACTCCCCACTCACATCAGGGCTATCAACTCCCACCTGGTGTTCCGCAAAGCCATCAAAACCAGTCTGTTTGTATGAAATGTTCCTGCCTAGCATTTGCTTGGTCCTCAACTGTAACCTATGTCTGCCTAATGTACTTGCAAATTACCGCTTTATATGTAACTAAGTAATCGCATGCTCCAAAGTCGTATTCTTGCCTACTTACACCTTCTTGAAAAAACGCCTCAATGCCCGTGGGCTGTTGTGCGCTATACAAATGTAAAAATAAATAAATTTTAAAAAAGGTAGAGGATCTTTATTTCAGCAGCCCTATGAGATATGTGATTTACAAAGGTAGAGGGTCTTTATTTCAGCAGCCCTATGAGATATGTGATTTACAAAGGTAGAGGATCTTTATTTCAGCAGCCCTATGAGATATGTGATTTACAAAGGTAGAGGATCTTTATTTCAGCGGCCCTATGAGATATGTGATTTACAACGGTAGAGGATCTTTATTCCAGCGGCCCTATGAGATATTTGATTTACAAAGGAAGAGGATCTTTATTTCAGCAGCCCTATGAGATATGTGATTTACAAAGGTAGAGGATCTTTATTTCAGCGGCCCTATGAGATATGTGATTTACAACGGTAGAGGATCTTTATTCCAGCGGCCCTATGAGATATTTGATTTACAAAGGAAGAGGATCTTTATTTCAGCAGCCCTATGAGATATGTGATTTACAAAGGTAGAGGATCTTTATTTCAGCAGCCCTATGAGATATGTGATTTACAAAGGTAGAGGATCTTTTCTTTTTCAGCAGCCCTGTGAGATATGTGATTTACAAAGGTAGAGGATCTTTATTTCAGCAGCCCTATGAGATATGTGATTTACAAAGGTAGAGGATCTTTATTCCAGCTGCCCTATGAGATATGTGATTTACAAAGGTAGAGGATCTTTATTTCAGCGGCCCTATGAGATATGTGATTTACAACGGTAGAGGATCTTTATTCCAGCGGCCCTATGAGATATTTGATTTACAAAGGAAGAGGATCTTTATTTCAGCAGCCCTATGAGATATGTGATTTACAAAGGTAGAGGATCTTTATTTCAGCAGCCCTATGAGATATGTGATTTACAAAGGTAGAGGATCTTTTCTTTTTCAGCAGCCCTGTGAGATATGTGATTTACAAAGGTAGAGGATCTTTATTTCAGCAGCCCTATGAGATATGTGATTTACAAAGGTAGAGGATCTTTATTCCAGCTGCCCTATGAGATATGTGATTTACAAAGGTAGAGGATCTTTATTTCAGCAGCCCTATGAGATGTGATTTACAAAGGTAGAAGATCTTTATTTCAGCAGCCCTATGAGATATGTGATTTACAAAGGTAGAAGATCTTTTTTTCAGCAGCCCTATGAGATATGTGATTTACAAAGGTAGAGGATCTTTATTTCAGCAGCCCTATGAGATATGTGATTTACAAAGGTAGAGGATCTTTATTTCAGCAGCCCTATGAGATACTCATGCTTAAGAGGTATGCTAGTGGGGTGTCCAGCTGGATAAGAGCTGGGCGAGCGCAGCGGGGCTTGGGCCGGCTCGAGCCCCACTTAGGGCTCTGGCCTGACCCCCCTCTCGGGCAAGTACTTGCCCAAAGAAGGGGCCGGCCATGAGCTCCACCGGGTGCTTGCCCACTCTTATTTAAGAAAAAGAAAACACGCTTGCGCCTGCCTATATTCCGGCTGCTGACCCAAACTTACCCTGCCCGGGAGAGCACATACTTCTCGACCACTCCCCTGGCTTCCTACATCCAACAGCTGTTCACCTCTTTTGCCACGGCATCTCTCAGCGCAGCTATTTTATCATGGCCACCCTGTGCTGCTCTGGTGCCGCGGACCACATTCGGTCCTTTTTTCTTAGGTTATTCATGATGTTGAAAACCTTTAATTAGTGACTGAAAGCAATTGTCTTGTTTTGCATGTCAAGATAGTAGACATCATGGATAGAAACAAGTCTTTAAATGGGCGCTTTGCGCTGCTCCCTTTAACTAGCACAGATGTGCAAGGTAACTGGTGCTTTGCGAGCTCTTAGAGTTGGAAATGTTCCATCATGCATATGAAAGGCTCTGACTGTCACTGATAAAAGAAATGTGTTTGCAACCTGAGCACCTTAACAGCCTGCACAGCCACGGACGCTGTGTGTGTGTCTGCCTAGCTGTGACTTGGGAAACTGGCAGTGCTTGAATGTCCGGCCTGAGCCGATTCTGGAACTGGCTCAGGAGAAAGAAAAAAGGGCCAAGGACGCGTCTCCCGAGCCTTTGAACTAAAGGTGCGCTCTGTATAAATTAAAAGAAATAGTGGTACGGCGTAGCAATGATTCATACTACACTTCTATCTCTGAATGTCAGTGAATTGCTGCCCCCTCTCCCACGTTTTGCAGGCACTAAGATTTCATTAACAATGTCCATGAAACTGCAGTGCAGAGCACAAAATACATGTCCTGGAAACATATTTAATAACAGATAAGGTCACCATCACTTTATTTATGAACTCCATACTGAAGAATAACAGGCAGTGCCCTAATTCCATACCATAGCTGGTCAGATTGCTAGCGGGTTGAGTGTTCGCTGCTGCGATCTGTGTGTGATATGCAGGTTGCAGGTTCTTATCTGGCAAGACTAACTCAGCCTTTCATCCTTCCGAGGTAGATAAATGGGTACAAACTTCGTACACATTTATCAACATGCAAATATGCTGTATGTACAGTGCTTTGGAGAGAGCGTTTTGTGCAGCCATTTACCGGGCTCTGCCCTTGATGGGCTCCTAGAGCCAGGCCTGACCCCCATGGTCGGACCTGGCTTGGCCCTACCTGTGAAATCTTTGGCTCCCCCATCTCCAGTTTGCAGTCATGATTTGTGATATAGCACACAAACTAGGGTATATTATACGATATAACAGGTTATTTATAACCCGCTTAATACCCAGAGGTTTCTAAGCGCAGATCCGGGGATCGAACCTGTGTTGCTTTGTGTCGTCTTGTTTCCAAGGCAAGCATGTTGCCACTGAGCTATCCTCCCGAGGGTATTTGACATACGGCCCCATCACGAGTTGGGCGGTAACGCCAGTGCTAATAGCGCTGGTGCTATCTGCCCTACCGCCAAACCCACCGGCGCTATTAGCGCCGGATCACGGGTTTGGCGGATTTGGAAGTCCCCATTGAGCCCATTCGAGAATGCCCCATTCCCCATTGGGCTCAATGGGGAATTTTCGCGCTCATACTGCCGGCGAATTTCCCAAATACCTACCGCCAGATTTAAGGGTTACTGCCAAACTCGTGATGAGGCCCTTAGGGCCTCATCACGAGTCTGGCGGTAATCCTTAAATGCGGCGGTAGTGCTATTACCGCCGCATTTAAGGGTCCGCCAGATCATGGCTTCGGTTGATTCCCCCCAACTCTTAGCTGGGGAGAAATCCGCCAAAATTTCGCGCTCATACCGCCGGCGGGAAATCCGCCGTCGGTAAGAGCGCAAAATTTCCCCATTGAGGCCAATGGGGAATGGGGCATTCCCGAATGGGCTCAATGGGGAATGGGGATTTCCAGTTCCGCCAAACCCGTGATCCGGCACTAATAGCGCCGGTGGGTTTGGCGGTAGGGCAGATAGCGGCAGCGCTATTAGCGCCAGCGTTACCGCACAACTCGTGATGAGGCCCATAGTGTTGTTTTGTTTTAATTAGTACAATTATGACAACAATAATCATGCCAAATGCAGTGGCACAACAAAAATGATACAACATGTGCATTCTAAGTGCAAGTATAATTAAAGGCATCGTAAATGGAAAAGCAGTTTTTATTTAAAAGGCGGGAAACAACATTCCAATGTCCCTTTGGCTAGGAAATGCTGGAATGTCTAGCACACCCTGGTCACCACAAATTACTTCAGAAATGACTGGCATAGCAGTTATCAGAGTGCCAGCCTATCATTAAAGCCTGGTATTTTCATTAAGGTAGTGTAACACGAACATGTAATGTAGAATAGGGTAATGCAAGCCAGTCCGCTGCCATTTTGTTTTGATTGGCAGACAGCATTTGGGGATTATTATCTGCAAAAACCTCAGTTCAGCAGCAAAGTACTGCTTTAATGGGCAGGACAAATGCACATTTAATTTAGGCTGTGACCTTGACAGTGCCCAGCATATTAGTTCAATATTTTCTGAATGAACACCACAACATTAGCCGCCCCCAACGTTTTACAATCTAAAAGGTTGTCTATTAAAAATGTGTCTGCATTTTAAAGGGTGCAAGGAAGCCAAGAAAAAAAGGGTGCAGACATGAACAGTCAGCCCATCACACATGATAATTGAGTAATAAGGCAGAGAGATTTAAGCACTTCATACAACTTCCCTCAATTGGCTTGCCTTTCTCAAAGACTTTAAGCTTATGGCCCTTGGAACGTTCGTATGGTAATGGATGGGATTAGAGTCCAAATAACCGGACAAACTCAAGGAGATGGCAAGTCACTGTTTTATTAACAATTATCTAAAACAGGGAGGTTACCGCAAACATCAAAGGACGTACGCTCAGTCTCTCAATGATTTCCACAAAAAATACATTTCATATACTTCATTATGCGTCAGAGCGATGTCATACTATGTGGCAATAATGCAAAACCTATCAAGTGTCAGGATTGATTAAGGGAAACATCTAGATCTATAATCATATAGGAGCTAGGAGTGTTAAGTGTTATTGGTTGTCCTTCATCAGGTGGACAACTTATGCCTACCTCTTCAAACATGTAATTTCGGAAATACTAGTTACATTGTGTTTCCTGGTCTTCTCAGCTATAAGGTCCTTCGTTATACGGACTAATACAATTGGTTGGCATGCTTGTGCCATGCCTGGCACATTCGCTTCATTTAGCAGCACGTAAGCCAAGACCCGGGTGCAGGGAGATAGGACATGAAACTACCTCACCAACCAACATCTCCCATCAACCATGCCTCCTGCCATGAAATTGTCTTTGTACTTGGCCTTGCAGAGTATTCTCGTCCTGGGAATGCACGGGAGTGAAGGCGCTCGCTATCGTGTCTGGAACTCCAAGTTCAAAATCTATTTCCATCCTTGGCTCACGTGACAAGAGACCACGATTTGGTCCATTCTGCAGCTTTTTAAATCAATTAAACTTGCCATCCTCTGTGTTCTTTCTTGCACCTTAATTTGAGAGGATTCATCCTCTGCACACTCATTCTCTTCAGAGTAGATAGCTGACCTCGATTTCTAGGATCTTGACTTCAGGCCAGACAGCCTTGCCATGCAGCTTCAGCAGCCTGTTATTCCACTGCAACACAGCTTTTCATTCCTCTTCCATGGTTTTTGGCTTACTATGTCATGATACCAATGTCCAGTTTCTATACAATGGCGGCTTCGCCTGCATTCTATTCACTACTCATAGCTAGCCTACATGATGACTTGATCTAACTTGCGTTTCAGCGTCTGTACAGTTATTGAACTTCTGTTTTCTGCAGCACTTTGTTAACGTGCAATCTTCGTATTTTCCACCTTAATTATCCACCCGACTCTTTACGTTATGACTTGTCCGCTGGGATCCATATATCATCTTCATTCATTATCTCAGGGTGTCATGCACACTTTCTTATGGCATCATCAGTTCATTTTCTCAGCTCTTTCTCATATTCCTTCAGGGAGTTCTCCTCCTGTAGGTTGTCATCGACTCGACGGTACATTCGATAGGGTTGTCTCAATGGATATCTCCTTCCAAATACTTGCTGCAGTATTGGTACGATAGCTGGTGTCAGGCAAGGCACGGTCTCGTATCTCCAATACAAAGGAGAAAGGGGAGCGGGATATCCGTCTGATGTATATATCTGATTCTGTACAACTTGTATGTTCTAAGTTAAGTACATGCATAGCGTAATACATGTTTGGCTGCAGGAGAATCTCTGCGCAAGAGGATGTAGCAAGGAGTCTGGCACAGCAGAAAAAGAGGTGTCTGCAGGATACAGTCAAATGATATGCTCACAATGTTTGCTTGCATAGAACTTGCCAATAAAATTTGCTAAGCAGCTGTCACCTTGGGTTTGACATTTCAAAAAGGCTAATGAGTAATTTACAATGTTGTGCCCCAGACATACCTGGGTAGGGCTTAGTGAAGGCCTAAATTAGGCATTCTATAAAGTGTTCTTGCTTATTGACGGAGCAACCTTTTCAACAGGAGAAATTAAATGGAGGCCTGAGCAGGGTGGCACAAAGGGCATAGGGCACATTTGAATCACTACAGCTCATTTGATGTGGAGTACTATGGCTCTTTGTATTAATTTCAAGCTATGGTTAATCTTTCCATGCAGCAGAGCAGCTGGATTGACCCATCAGCATATGCTTTGGTATCCCACTGAGGGGCTCATGCAAAATTCCAGCTGGCACCAAGGGGATGAGTTTTCTTCGGGGGGGTGAACCTCAGAGCAGAACCCTCGCCCCCCAGAATGGACTTTCAAAATAGACCATTAGGTAACCAGCTGTGTGGGATCAACATGTTAGGACTATGGGAGCGGGATGGGCTCCTGGGAGAGGGCAGGGAGAGGAAGAAATAACAGGCATTTGGTGCCCTGAACAGGTCAGATTTCCAACCCCTATTCAGGGAACTAAATGTCATGATGTCAGGCAAGACCTCTTAAAGAACTGTACATGAGACAGTGCAGGGCATTGTCATCTTCCAGCCAAGATGTTAGGAACACCACCAGTCTTTGCATTATGAAGTGCAAATTCTTGAAAATTAGGATGATGGTGCCATAGTGCCCAGGATGTGTGAGCCATCCTGCTTTATAAATCCATCCGTGGCCTTGCCCCCATTACCTTGCTGACTGTATCTCTCTGTCCTCTCCCTCTCAAACTCTTTGGTCCTTTTCCCTTCACAGCCTATCAGTCCCGTGTGCACTATGTGCCTCTTCCTGCCTTCCCTACTTTCTCCTGGTTGCTTCACTCCACTGGAACGCTCTCCTGTCATCAAAGACATCCCTTCAGTGTAGGTCTTCAAAACATAGATCAAACTCCACCTGTAGCAATGGAAGGATCCCCACAAACCCGTTTACCCTCCTACCCAAACTTAATGTCCACCGACCCCTCCTGCACTCTGCCTCAGGACCACTTTATGTCATTTGTAAATGTCATACACAGTCAAATGTCACAACAGTCACAGACGCAATCACCTCATCTACAGACCACCCAATCCCAACACCTCCTCTATCAGAGAGTTCACAGACTTGGTCACCACCATGCCTCTCACGCATGCCAACATCTTCTTTGGTGCCTTTTACCATCCTTGGCAACCCAGCAACCAAGTTAATGAAGGCCGATCTCCACTACCCATTTGACACTCTGAACCTCAGACAGCAGACGCAAGACCCAACTCACAGGAGAGGTAATATCCTTGACGTCATCATCACTGCCCTTCCCAAACACTGTCACAGCTCTTCAGTCCCGCTCGACAGGTCGGTCCATCGGGCAATCCCCTTTTGACATCAGTCACACCACCTGAGTCAAGCACACTCATTGGAACCTCTGCAAACAAGACTTCAAATCATTCAAGAACTTCTCAGTAGAGGCTCTCATGGAATACCATGCCAACCTCGGTATCACATGGGCCGATCTACCTCAGACAAACCAGGCTTGTGAATTGTTTCTTCAAGGAATCAAAGATACCCTCAGAACCCACATCAACCACCAGACCCCAGTGGAACAACACACCCTCAAGCCTAAACCATCACACTCTGGTACACTCAAGAACTCAACCTGAACAAAAGAACCATCAGGAAGAAAGAAATGCCTTGGCAAAAAACCTGCAGCACATCTGACCTCGCTCTGCTAAAGCAACTTTGTGCTACATGCAGACGACTGACCACCTTTGCCAAAGCCAACTACAACAACATCATAGATAAGGACATCAATGAAAGCAGAGCCCTCTTCAAAGCCTTCAAGCATTGCACCAACCCTCTGCCTGACCCGCCCGTACCACACTTCATTACCCTCTGCCTGACCCGCCCGTACCACACTTCATTATTCTCTGCCTGACCCACCCGTACCACACTTCATTACCCTCTGCCTGACCCACCCGTACCACACTTCATTACCCTCTGCCTGACCCGCCCATAGCACACTTCATTACCCTCTGCCTGACCCACCCGTACCACACTTCATTACCCTCTGCCTGACCCACCCGCACCACACTTCATTATTCTCTGCCTGACCCACCCGTACCACACTTCATTACCCTCTGCCTGACCCACCCGTACCACACTTCATTACCCTCTGCCTGACCCGCCCGTACCACACTTCATTACCCTCTGCCTGACCCGCCCGTAGCACACTTCATTACCCTCTGCCTGACCCGCCCGTAGCACACTTCATTACCCTCTGCCTGAACCGCCCGTACCACACTTCATTACCCTCTGCCTGACCCACCCGTACCACACTTCATTACCCTCTGCCTGACCCACCCGTACCACACTTCATTACCCTCTGCCTGACCCACCAGTACCACACTTCATTACCCTCTGCCTGGCCCACCCGTACCACACTTCACTGCAAAATACTCTGCCACTGTTTCCTCTCCTACTGGTGTCCACTTTATTTCCAGGCGTTCTTATATTTGTCAGGAAATTAAACTGAAGCAGAAGGGGGTGTGGCAGAGGGGTTTGGAGCTGTTTGCCCAATAGCACACGATCCTGTTTGATTTTGCTCTGTAAAGGATAGTGATATGGGTCTGATTAATGCACTTGAGGACAAATGTGCAGCGTTTGAGTCATAATTTAAACAAGCATTGGCACCAGTTTGGGGTTTTGTGTCGGTATGTGAAAGGCACTTGTCAGGCACTGCCACAGTGGTATTACCTGGCTATTGATGATAGCAGGTGCAAAATTGTGCGAGTACCTGGGTATATAATAGCAGTGCCTGGCACATTCCTAATACATACACAGAAGCCAGCACTGTTGGCTTTGGCAGTGCTTGTTTTTGTTTGCCTCAGTTCTTAGCCTGCTTTCTGTGCTGTGTGTAAATATGCATTTTACGTATAGCCAGCACCTTCCACACGCAGAAGAGGACGCTTCCTCTGTTCCTCAGTAATGAGCAATACACTTAGCTTCGGCTCTTCCCGTCGAGCACCCAGGCCAGGTGACCATGGGGGGGAAGGTATGACTGTACGGGGCAGGGTGGGGATCTGGCTCGGTACAGAACAGTGCAGAGCTGCATTGCACAAATCTACGCTGATAAACGTGTACTTTGATGGCTCTGGCTAGAGCAGCGTGTTCATGCATGAGCTGCTTCAAGTCTTATTTGCAGCACACCTGCTTCCTGCATAACAATCTGTCGATCGCAGTGGAACGGGCGCGTGCACTGGACGTGTTTACAGTTTCTGTTGCATAATGGATGGCTTGTTTCCATGAGCGCCCTGCAGCTCATTGCTTAAGAACTTGGCCCTGAAGCGTGTTGATCACAGTTGAGAGCCAACGTTCGGCTCTACGGGGAAATGCACGCACTTACCATTGCTGCAGAAGGGGGGCCCCGGGGGGAACGCGAAGCGTTTCCCCCCGGGGAGTTTTTGGCGATGCACATGGCCAGCGAGTGGCCGTGGGGCAGAGCGCCTCCTGGGGGGGTATTTAAGGGCTCAGGGAAGGTTCGGGAGGCAGGCGACAGTTAGGACTTGATGATTGTCAGGTCCTGTTGCCTGCTCCCGAGCCTTCCCTGTAGCGCCTGGGGCCTAGGTGGAACACTTAGAGCAGGTGAGGAGGGGAGTAGCGGGAGGGAGGGAGTTTAAGTTTCAAAAAAAAAAAAAAAAAAAAGAAGATAAGTGGTTTACTTTCGGTTTACTTAGGAGGGGTGCCGTAGATAAGACACCCCTCACATCTTACCTTATCTTAGGGCCGCCGCGCTTTCAGTCAGGTTTATCCCGTGGGCGGGGGGGGGGGTGTGAGCAGGGAGCTGGGGGGAGCGGCAATCTGTGCCGCGAGCGTATTTCGAGTTGGCTTCAGGCCAAGGAATCAGCAGAGCGGCGGCGGCTTCTCTGCGGCTCTTTACGTGGGTGTGCCCGCTGTGAGCGAGCGTTTGTCTCGGTCTGGTGGGCCGGGCAGCGGGCTTAAAGGGGCCGTGTCCTGCTCCCTTAGTGAAGTGCGGTGCTGTCTGGGCACCGCCAGGGGGCAGCGCTTCGCGACAGGGAGCAAGCACTAATTAGTGCTGTTTTCTTTATAGTGTGTTTCTGTTCCCCCCCTTTTCCCGGGGTTTTGCTAGGAGTAGGGAGGGAGGGGCTGTATAAGAAAGTGTGGTAATTAATAAAAAATAAAAAAAAAAAAAAAAAAATTTAAATTTTCAAATTAGTGTAAGGAAAGCAGCATAGCGGCAACCCTGGTAATAATTGGTAGTTAGGTAGGATAATTGGGTTAATTTTTCTCTCATTAATTGTAAATTTAAGGAGGTTATTTTCGGGTACTCACTCGGGTGGTGTTTTTGTTTTGGGGGCTGGTTGTTTTTTGCGTTAGGTTTTCGCAGGGCCAGGGTGTTTTCCTCGGGTAGGTCCCGGCTCGGGGGCGTAGAGTAAGTAGTTTTAGTAAAAGGGGCATATTTTTGGGCACACGCGTTTAGTGTGCACTATGACAGGCCGGGGGGCGAGCAAGAAGGGGCTGGTGGACGCCGGGGCCTTGAGGAAGGCCCTGGAAATCATTAGCAGGGCAACTAATGCCCAATTGGAAGAGGCGGTAGGGGAAGTTACGGGAGAGGAGGAGAGCGGTGGGGGCCGGCCGCAGCGCAGAGCGGCGTCAGACGGTGCATTGGCGGCTGTGGTGGCTTGCACCCCTACGGCAGGGAGAGGGGAGATTTGGGAAGCTAGGGGCAGGAAGATGAGGAGGGAGATAGACAGGAGGGCAGATGGGGGTTTAATGAGTTCAGGGGGTCAGCCAGAAAGGGAGGAAGGGTATGAGAGCTCCAGGGTAGAGGGGAGTTCTCGAGTGGGTAGAGACCGAGGGAACAATAGTGGGGGCAGGGGTGGAGGGCAGGTGGGTGTGGCAGGGCAGAGAGGAAGAGGGGGAAAATACTTGCAGAAGAGCGCAGGTGGGAGAAGGAGGGAGAGGTCCCCGTCAATGGAGGAGGGTAGGGTGGGGCGCGGAACGGCCCCCCCGGATAGGAGGAGTGGGGGCGGAGGGCGCTGCGCAGCCCCCGCTGTGCAGGTGGAGGGTGAGGGTTTCGGTACGGCCCCTCCTCGGTTAGCGCAAGGAGAGCCTAGAGGGCACAGCACAGCCCCTAGCAACGAGGACGTCAGGGTGGAGGTCGGAACGCCTCGCCCAAGAGAAGGGGACCAGGCAGAGGTTCCCACAGCCCCGCCGAGAAGACGTCAGAGGGGTGGCGGGGCGGACGCATCCTCAATGGTATTTAAGGGGTGATGAAGTTGGTTGGGAGGAATACGGGGGGCAATGGGAACTTGAGGATTACAGGACGGAAATGGAAAGGGCGGAGGAGAGAAGAAGTTCAAGGTGGGACGGGGAAAGGGAAGTACAAGGGGGTTGGGGCGAAGCGGGTCGAGGAAATTATTGGCTGGGCGATTGTGCTGACATGTTTTGTCCCCGCAGCAGGAGCCCTCTAAGAATGGAGAGGAGGAACACCGGTGTGGAGGCCAGGCCGCAGATGGCAGGCGTGGAAAGAGGTGAGAGGGAAAGGGAATGGTCATCTGCATGGCAGAGAGGGGTCACAAATAGGGGGTTGGGGGATGACCGGGGTGATCTACAAGGTGTGATGAAGGAAGTAGGGGTGCAGGTTTTTGGAGCTGAAGGGGTTGGAAAGAACATTTGCTCAGTGGAGGTCCAAACGGACAAAGTGGTGGAGCCATTGGGGCTCGAGGTGCTGGCGGGAAAAGATAAAGAGGTGGAGGTAAAGGGAAAGGAGAAGAAATTGCCATACATGGGGATAACAAAACCATTGGGGGCACATTTGATGGCAGCGACCAGGGAGAAGATACAGGGAGGTGAATTTGTGGATGTCTTCAAGTTGCTGCATAGGGAGGTGAGAGCGAAAGAGGGGTCTAAGGAGGAAGAGAGAGAGCTGGCTTCACGCCCGAGGGTCCCGGTGACCATGGAGAATTGGACGTCGGCGTTTATCATTTACGCCAGCGTGTATTGTGAAAAATTCCCGGAGCGTTGTGTGGCCCTGCTTAAATACATGGATGTAATAAGGAAGGCTTTCACGAGCTTTGGGGGCTTTGCTTGGGTAAGGTATGATGAGGAATTTAGAGCGAGAATGGCGGAGGACAGTCAGGCGGTCTGGGGGGAGATAGATATGGATCTTTGGCTGCAATGGATGGCCCCAACGAGGCCAGCCCCGACATTGCACACAGCGAGTGGGCTGCCTGTGCCTTACCGGCCCTTTCTTGGTCGCCCCGCCCATGAGGGGGTGGGGGGAGGAGGCGGAGGACAGCCCTCAACTGCATGTTGGGCGTTCAATAAAGAAGGCTGCACGAGGTGGATGTGCAAATTTAAACACGAGTGCAGCAGGTGTGCGGGTCGGCATCCGGTTACAGAGTGTTTTCAGGCAGGGGATAGTGGGTCAGGGCGAGGAGCGGGGCAAGGAAGTGGGGGGGAAGGACCGCATACCAGGTAAAATGGGGTGTGCTGGTAGGTCGGGCTCAGTTTAATGTAAAAGTAGGGGGGGGCACAAGGTTTGATGAAAGATGGTTGGGGGCAACTGAGAGGGGGGCAGAAGAAGGGTGAGGAGGAAGACGCGTAGGTAGGGGAGGGCCGCGGGGGGGATGTAACGGTGGTAATTGTTAAGGGGAGGTAGCTGGCGTTTGGAAGGCATGGACGACGGGGGTGAAGCTCTCACGCTTGCCGCACGACAAGGTGAGTAGGCTTCAGGCTGCATGGACGGAGGTGCGGGAGCGCCTCTGGTGCAGCAGGGGGAAGTGAGGATTTGGGTCTGCATGGACGGGGGTGCACTAGGGCCCCTGGTGCAGCTAAAATAAAAAATACAAAAATAAAAAAGTGGAGCAGAGAAGCGAGGTGCCGGAAGAGGAATTTATGTGGAATGGTCTGCATGGACGGGGGCGCAGGTTTGGCCCCTGGTGCAGCGGTGGAGAGGAGTAAAGGGAAAAAAAAAAGGGGGCCTGCATGGACGGGGGTGCACTAGGCCCCCTGGTGCAGGTGGGAAACAGGTGGTAATGGACGCAAGTAGCTTGAAGATGGTGATATGGAAGGAACTGCATGGACGGGGGCGCAGTTTTGGCTCCTGGTGCAGCGGTGGAGAGGAGTAAGGCAGAAAAGGGGCCTGCATGGACGGGGGTGCATTAGGGCTCCTGGTGCAGGCGGGGAAGAAAAAAAAAAAAAAAAAAGGTGGTAATGGATGCGAGGAGCTCGAAGAGTTATAGGGAAGGGACTGCATGGACGGGGGTGCAGGTTTGGGCCCCTTGGTGCAATGGCGAGAGGAGGAATAAACTAAAGGTCCTGCATGGACGGGGGTGCACGTAGGCCCCCGGTGCAGGGAGAACAATGCAGGAATGTAAAGGAATAAACTGGGCACAACAAGTGGAACAAATAGTTATTGCTTGTAGGGGAGCTGTCTGCGACTTGTTTTTACGGGGTTATTGTTTGGGGGCTTTCAGGGTTTTTGAGTTGGTCGGGGGAAAAGGGGGGGTAGTGGGACTGTAGTGGGAAGATGTTCAAATTACAGAAGAAGGTTTAGACATCAAGATTAAAAGGTCTAAGACGGATAAGAAGGGAAGGGGCTCGTGGTTTCGGCTGGGTCGTGGGAGCAAGGTCTTATGCCCAGTTCCAGGTGTTCAGGGGTATCGCGGAAGGAGTGGGTGGCAGTGGGAGAAAAGGAAGAGGATTTCGGGACTCATTATTTAGGAGGGGCGCAGCATCTGTGGGTACCGGGCTGGGTTTTTTCAGAAGACAAGGTGAAAAGATTGGGACGTTGTAGGTCTGGGAAATATAGGGGGTACGGCAGGGAGTTTGATAATGGGGTTGTTGAAAAGGTGGTTAGGACTTGGTGGGCCAACTGTTGTGGAAATATTTTTGACTTGTCAGTGATTTTGTATTTTCTTTTTCAGATGCTGCGCGAAAGGAAGGGGAGTTGGAGCAAGTTTTGATTTGTTGGCCATTGAATTGTTAAGTGGGTTGGGAAGGAAGTAGGGAAAAGGGGTTTGGAAGGTGACGGGGGTGCAGTTACAAGGAAGTGGGGGTGAGACGGCACGGGTTGGGGGGCCTGCGGGGGGATCAGCTGCCTCCTATATTGGCAGGGTTGAGTGAACGCTTGGGGTTACAGAGGTGGGGATTTTGCAGGCAGGGGAGAATGACCTGGTGAGGAATACGGGTGGCTCTTCTTAGTTGCTGGGCTGGGAGACTGGGTAAAAAGTTTGAGGTAGAAAAGTTTGGGGGGGGGGGTGGGGCAGAAAGAACTCCTCGGGGGAGGGTTTTTCTGGTGCCGGGGGCATGGCCCCTTTTGATGTGGGGGGAGGCAAGCACAATGGGGGAATGACACGGGAAAGGATGGGGTGGCGCTGTTTGCACAAGCAGGTCACCCCGGGGGAACAGGTATTGAGCCTGGAGGGGCATGGCCCCTGGGAGAAAGCGGGACGCCTGGAAAAGGGGCAAGGAGACGGTAGGATCCAAGGGATCATTAGGGAGGAATTAGGTTATTTAATTATTTAATTGTTGGGGGAAAATGAAAATGTTAATTTATTTAAGTGGTGGTTAAAATATTCCTTTAGTTTGTTAGGCCATGGAGCCAGTTAAGCGTTTGATTGTAAGCTTTGGCCTGTCACATTAAAGCGACCTTTTCCACTTTTAAACGAGTCTGGGTTTTTGTGCATTAAGCCAAAAGGGGGGCCCCGGGGGGAACGCGAAGCGTTTCCCCCCGGGGAGTTTTTGGCGATGCACACGGCCAGCTTGTGGCCGTGGGGCAGAGCGCCTCCTGGGGGGGTATTTAAGGGCTCAGGGAAGGTTCGGGAGGCAGGCGACAGTTAGGACTTGATGATTGTCCCGCCCTCCCACCCTTTTCACTTTCGTTAGGGTAGTGTCTGGGTATGTAATATGGTGGGATCCATTGTTCATGGGATGATGCAGGGGTTTTTTAGATGGCATGGCGGGTTCATGAGTTGGGGTCTGTTAGGAAGGTGGGTTTGGTGGTTTTGTGTGACAGGTCAGGGCATTGGGAAAGTTGTGTGTAATATATGTTGCTGATGTGGCAGGTCAGGCTGGCTGCAGGTCATAGGAAGGGGGAGTTTGGTGTAGAGGGGAGTTTGAAGGGTGTTGAAGTGGGTCGGGGCGCCGGGGGCATGGCCCCTTTTGATGTGGGGGGAGGCAAGCACAATGGGGGAATGACACGGGAAAGGATGGGGTGGCGCTGTTTGCACAAGCAGGTCACCCCGGGGGAACAGGTATTGAGCCTGGAGGGGCATGGCCCCTGGGAGAAAGCGGGACGCCTGGAAAAGGGGCAAGGAGACGGTAGGATCCAAGGGATCATTAGGGAGGAATTAGGTTATTTAATTATTTAATTGTTGGGGGAAAATGAAAATGTTAATTTATTTAAGTGGTGGTTAAAATATTCCTTTAGTTTGTTAGGCCATGGAGCCAGTTAAGCGTTTGATTGTAAGCTTTGGCCTGTCACATTAAAGCGACCTTTTCCACTTTTAAACGAGTCTGGGTTTTTGTGCATTAAGCCAAAATGTAAGCTTCGTGAAGGAGTTTATCATTAACAATGTTATGAACTGTGATGTTATTTGAGATTTACTTAGCAAACTTACCAAATATGTTTTTTTAGGTATACAAACAGCGAGTCAGCAGGGCTTCAAAATGACCCTTTTCTGGACTTTGTAGGCTTTAAACCCTTTAGCTGCCAGGCTACTATGCAAGTCTATGCAGTGCATGGCTGGGCTGCTTCTTTCGTCTTCTTGCTGACAGATCTTATCCATCAGCTGTGGTGATTATTGGATACTGACGCTTCAATTTGTAGTCTTGTTAGGCGATCCCCACAGTTCACTGCACATCAGGACACTTCCACTGCACACCTGAATACTGCTCACATTTCCCCAACACCTCCCTCCAGGGTTCGAGGCTCATGTGATTCGGTTAACCCAAAGGACCGAAAGTTCTGTACCAGCTATGGTGTACGGTCTCGATTGCAACCTTTCTTGCACTGGCAGTTGCCTTGGAGAGCATACAGAATGGGCGGTGTTACGTCTCCACGCCGATCACGTGATCCAGAGTTGCGTTCCTCACGTGATCTTGTTGGACGTCACATGACCCAGAGACGTCACATGATCCAGAAACGCACAGTATAAAAGGCTTGAGGGACGGAACATTCATTGCTTCTCAGCTGTCTTCAGACCCTGTTTGGCGCTACGTCCTTTGGCTCTTTTGGTACTTTGACTTCGGAACTCTATCTTGGACCCTCTTGGATACCCCTTTGTACTTTTGCTTGGAACTGTTTACCTGTTGCTGGACTTTGGATACGACCCTGACCTGCCTTTGGATGATCCCTTGTTACCTTGTTGAACTCCTACGGTATTTCCCTTCTGGGATTCAAGTTACGCCTTCAGTTCTACAGGTGGTCCATCCTGCATCCACGCTATACTGAGGTCCTCCTGTTTCCAGGGACTGCATCATCTGAGTCTCGAACCTCCCTTCTAGGTTTCCTGGGTTTTCCTAACACCAGATAGGTAAGACTATTCAGATCCATTGATTGCTGTGATATATATATTGTGATTGCCTGGTACTTAACCTCGTTCCTTTTTGACAGCAGCATCGGTGTTCCAGAGGTTCCGTGGATCCGGGAAGTAACATCTCCCACCTGTGGCCCCAAAGGTCGCACAGCGGGTTTCTTTTAGTTCCCCTGTGCGTCACTTGAGGACGGAGGTTTCAACGGTCTACACAACACTCAAGTCAGAACAGACTGAGAAGCCATATAGTCGTGTTAGACAATGCAGGGATCCACGGAAGAACCCATAGCTGCTTTAGTCCAGGCGATTACAGTATTAAGGGCAGATATGGCCGCCGCGAATACGGTGATTCACCAAAGATTAGACTCCATACAGAGTGTTCAGCATTCTCTTCCTGCAGACCCTGAATTCGGAGATGCTAGCACTTCAACCACACCTCCTCCTTTGGCAAATACATCAACCCCAACTCCGGTAATTCTCCCAACCCCTTCTCCCATGGCCGCTCCTGAAAGTTATCAAGGTGACCCTAAGAAGTTCAGGACTTTCATCAATCAATGTAAATTACATTTCTTGTGCAGACCTCTAGCCTTTCCTAGTCCCACTGCTAAAGCCGCCTTTGCCCTTTCCCATTTGGCCGGGACTGCAGCCGCTTGGGCTAATCCTTTATAGGAGAATAACAGCCCGGTCCTCTATGATTTTGATTTGTTAGTTCTAGAAATGTCCCGAGTCTTTGATACCAGGCACAAGGCACAGTCTAGGGATTTGGAGTTGTTAGAACTAACTCAGGGCAGAGGGACTTTGATAGAGTACATCACCAGGTTCAATCAATTGGTTGCTGAGACATCATGGCCAGAAAGTAAGCGGGCAGTTATCTTTTATAGGGGGTTGAGTAACGTAATGAAAGATGCTTTACCAGTGATACCTTCCATGCCCACTCAGTATCAGGAATTAGTGGATCTTGCTCTGCAAGTGGATGCACGGCGATCAGAGCGTAAAGCCGAGTTGGGGGGTTCTTCCCATCCTACAATACCCACTTCCCCTGCTTCTAGTACGGAAGAACCTATGCAAGTAGGAGGTTTACGTAGTCCTATTACAACATCTGAGAGACAACGAAAAAGGGTGGATAATGCATGCTTTTATTGTGGTACCACGGGACATTATGTGAAAGAATGTCCCCGACGTCCCAAGAAAAGTCAGGTTTTTCGGACAGCTCGACCTTAGATCCGGAGAACAGGTCGAGTGTTCAGTCTTCGTCTCCGGATACACCTCTTGCCTTTGGCTGTGTTCAACCTATCTTTGTAAAGGCCACTCTTTGTCCTTCTACTGGTATTTCTCACGCAGTCACGATCATCATTGACTCAGGTGCTACTGGGAACTATATTGACATTGCATTAGCCCATTCCCTCAATCTACCGTTAGTGGTAAAAAACCGTCCTGAACCTGTTCAGGCCGTAGATGGTACTGCATTAGTCTCTGGTCCTGTTAGACACCAAACCGCACCTCTATTGTTGACCATACAAGGCATCCACACAGAGACATTAAGTTTTGATTTGATTTCCACACCCCAATTCGGTATCATATTAGGAATACCATGGTTACGTGAACACAATCCTCTGATTTATTGGCAATCAGGCACGGTACTCTTCGAGTCTGAGACTTGTCAGAACTACTGTCTCCCAGTCCATAAAGCAACCGATACTCCTTCTCGGGCCTTGGGAACTTTAGCTCAACTCACATTGAATGATGACGGATCAGAGTTAGTGAATTCCCATACCGTTGGGGAGGTGGTGTCGGGAATTCCACCCTAGTATAAAGCATTCGAATCAGTCTTTGATCGCGGTTCTTCCGAGGTACTTCCTCCACACAGACCCTATGACTGCCCAATTGAATGAATCCCTGATTCCACCATTCCTTCTGGTAGGATATATTCCTTGTCCCCCTCGGAAGAACAAGCATTGAAACAGTACGTACAGAACGCTTTACGATTAGGACACATCCGCCCCTCCACTTCACTGGCTGCAAGTCCTATATTTTTTGTACCCAAGAAAGAGGGGGATTTGAGTCCTTGTGTGGATTATCGGCGTCTTAATGCTATCACGAAAAAGGACAGATATACAATCCCGTTAATCACACCCCTTCTGGACCACCTATCTCATGCTTCTATTTTCACTAAGCTAGATCTTCGCAGCGCATACAATCTAGTGCGCGTTCGCGAAGGCGATGAGTGGAAAACAGCTTTTTGTACCCGTTATGGCCTATATGAATATCTGGTCATGCCCTTTGGCTTATGTAACGCCCCGGCAACATTCCAGCGTTTTATGAATGACATTTTCAGGGACATTCTGGATGTATATATGGTTGTATACTTGGATGACATATTGATTTTTTCACAGAATTTTGAGGATCATGTAAAGCATGTCCGGGAGGTGTTATCCCGTCTGAGGAAACATTCATTATTTGCTAAACCCGAGAAATGTCAGTTCCATAAAACGTCTGTTGAATTCCTGGGATTCCACATTACCCCTGGGGCGTTGTCCATGAACGAATCCAAGGTTAAGGCAGTCCTAGATTGGCCAGTTCCTCAAACACTCAAGTCCTTGCAGGCCTTTTTGGGCTTCGCCAATTTTTATAGGCGTTTTATTTCCTCCTTTTCCACGATTGTTGCCCCACTCACAGCTCTGACCAGCCCTCAGGTACCCTATGGATGGCAGAGGGAACATCAGGAATCTTTTGACGCTTTGAAAACTGCTTTCACTACCGCACCGGTGCTCCAAACCCCAATCCTGATCTTCCGTTTATAGTTGAGGCGGATGCCTCCTCTTTTGCCCTTGGTGCGGTATTGTCTCAGAAATGTCCTACAACAGGCAAATTGCATCCGGTGGCATATCATTCTCGTAAGTTTTCCAATACGGAGACCCATTACACCGTAACGGAGAAAGAACTTTTGGCAGTCATGGATGCTTTTCGTGTATGGCGTCATCATCTTTTGGGAGCTAAGCATCCGATCACAGTATACTCAGATCACCGAAATCTACAGGATCTGGCCTCATTGAAGTGCATCAATAGCAGACAGGTCCGTTGGCATCTTTTCTTTTCTTCTTTTGATTTTCATATCATGCATCGTCCTGGAACCTCACATGGAAAAGCAGACGCCTTGTCACGTTCCCCGGGTGGGATCGAGTTGCCAATCTTCCCTGACACTGTTCTCGGAAAGAGTCATGTGATTTGTCTTTGTACTCCCTCTTTGTCATTGTTAGATTCTGTACGATCTTGGACTAGCAATCATTCTGATCAATTACGGGATTGGGACCCCGTTTATTCTGATGGTTTGCCTTTCGTGCATGAACGTCTGTTTCTTCCCACACCTGACACTCGTAACTTGGCCCTTGAGTGGTCTCATGATGCTCCCTTCAATGCCCATCCCGGTCAAGAGCGCACTTTGGAACTCTTGAAGCGCTGGTGTTGGTGGCCCTCTATGAAGCGCGATGTGGCATGCTATGTCAATTCATGCGCTGTTTGTGCTCAGGCCAAACATCGAAGAGGACGACCGGTTGGGCTGCTGCTTCCGCTTCCGGTACCTCCAAGACCTTGGCATACACTAACAATGGATTTTGTAACCGATCTCCCCAAGGTACGAGGCTTTGAGACCATCTGGGTGGTGGTAGACACGTTCACAAAAATGGCTCGTTTTGTTCCTTGTAAGGGTATCCCTTCGGCCCCGGTCTTGGCAGACTTGTTTTTTCAGCATGTGTTCGTGTTATTTGGACTTCCTTCGGTCATTGTATCCGATCGAGGGTCACAGTTCACTTCTTGTTTTTGGAGGTCTCTGACTAAATTATTGGGCGTCGATACCAGGTATTCTTCAGCTTATCATCCTGAGACCGATGGGCAGACCGAAAGGACGAATCAATCTATGGAGCAATATCTTCGTTGTCTTATATTGCAACAACAGACCTCCTGGTTACCCGTTTTACGGCTTGCTGAGTTCGTATACAACAACGCGGCTCATTCTGCTACTGGCTTTTCTCCATTTTACGCCCTCTACGGTCAACACCCCAAGGTCTTGCCTGTCCCTGTTACTTCTATGTCTTCGAATCCTGCGGCCACGGCTTGTCTTAGGGATCTGTCTGCTGTTCATGCTAGTACTGTGGTCCATCTCACTGAAGCAAAGGCTTCTATGAAGGCTCGTGTTGATGGTAAACGTCTGGATGCTCCTCCCCTGGTGGTGGGTTCTAGGGTGTGGTTGTCTTCGCGTCACCTTCGCCTAGTGGGTTGCCGAAAACTGCTACCTCATTTCGTTGGCCCGTTTGTGATCTCTCAGGTTGTGAATCCGGTGGCTTTTCGTCTAGGTCTCCCGAGTTCTTGGCGTATCCATCCTGTGTTTCATGTCTCTCTCCTCAAGCCTTGTCCTGATTCTTCCCGCCTCCGACCCCCTGCTGCTCCGGTGTCCCTGGCCTCTCCTGATGTTTTTGAGGTGTCGGCCATTTTGGGTTCCCGTTGGTTTAGGGGTAGGCTCCAGTATTTAGTGGATTGGAAGGGTTACGGACCGGAGGAACGGTCTTGGGTTTCCGCCCTGGATCTTGATGCCCCTCGGTTGGTAGCTCGCTTCCATAGGGATCATCCGTCCTGCCCACGAGGTCGTGGGCAGTTGGGGGGGGGCTATGTTAGGCAATCCCCACAGTTCACTGCACATCAGGACACTTCCACTGCACACCTGAATACTGCTAACATTTCCCCAACACCTCCCTCCAGGGTTCGAGGCTCATGTGATTCGGTTAACCCAAAGGACCGAAAGTTCCGTACCAGCTATGGTGTACGGTCTCGATTGCAACCTTTCTTGCACTGGCAGTTGCCTTGGAGAGCATACAGAAGGGGCTGCGTTACGTCTCCACGCCGATCACGTGATCCAGAGTTGCGTTCCTCACGTGATCTTGTTGGACGTCACATGACCCAGAGACGTCACATGATCCAGAAACGCACAGTATAAAAGGCTTGAGGGACGGAACACTCATTGCTTCTCAGCTGTCTTCAGACCCTGTTTGGCGCTACGTCTTTTGGTTCTTTGGTACTTTGACTTCGGAACTCTATCTTGGACCCTCTTGGATACCCCTTTGTACTTTTGCTTGGAACTGTTTACCTGTTGCTGGACTTTGGATACGACCCTGACCTGCCTATGGATGATCCCTTGTTACCTTGTTGAACTCCTATTCTATTTCCCTTCTGGGATTCAAGTTACGCCTTCAGTTCTACAGGTGGTCCATCCTGCATCCACGCTATACTGAGGTCCTCCTGTTTCCAGGGACTGCATCATCTGAGTCTCGAACCTCCCTTCTAGGTTTCCTGGGTTTTCCTAACACCAGATAGGTAAGACTATTCAGATCCATTGATTGCTGTGATATATATATATTGTGATTGCCTGGTACTTAACCTCGTTCCTTTTTGACAGCAGCATCGGTGTTCCAGAGGTTCCGTGGATCCGGGAAGTAACATCTCCCACCTGTGGCCCCAAAGGTCGCACAGCGGGTTTCTTTTAGTTCCCCTGTGCGTCACTTGTGGACGGAGGTTTCAACGGTCTACACGACACTCAAGTCAGAACAAGTCGTGGGTTAGGATTCTTCATGGTCTGTGTGGACTTGTCACAGTAGAGCTGGTTTCACAGGGTCTTTGCGGTGATGGGTCGCTGGGATGAGGGCGAGCCTCTTCTTTCTTCTTCTTGCAGACATATTTTACCCATCAGCTGTGATTTTTGAATACCGAGGCTCGATCCTCATTACTCCATCCTCGTGGGTTGGGTCTTCATGGTCTGTGTGGACTTGTCACAGGAAGGCTGGTTTCACAGGGTCATCATGGTGATGGGTTGCAGGGATGAGGGCGAGCCTCTTCTTTAGTCTTCTTGCTGAGAGATTGTACCCATCTGCTGTGATTTTTGGGTACTGAAGCTTGTGCCTCATGACTCCACCCTCTCGGGTTGAGTTTGTAGTCGTGGGTTGGATTTCTTCTGAGTCTGTGTGGACTTGTCACAGTAGAGCTGGTTTCACAGGGTCTTCACGGTGATGGGTCGCGGGGATGAGGGCGAGCCTCTTCTTTCTTCTTCTTGCAGACATATTTTACCCATCAGCTGTGATTTTTGAATACCGAGGCTCGATCCTCATTACTCCATCCTCGTGGGTTGGGTCTTCATGGTCTGTGTGGACTTGTCACAGGAAGGCTGGTTTCACAGGGTCATCACGGTGATGGGTTGCAGGGATGAGGGCGAGCCTCTTCTTTAGTCTTCTTGCTGAGAGATTGTACCCATCTGCTGTGATTTTTGGGTACTGAAGCTTGTGCCTCATGACTCCACCCTCTCGGGTTGAGTTTGTAGTCGTGGGTTGGATTTCTTCTGAGTCTGTGTGGACTTGTCACAGTAGAGCTGGTTTCACAGGGTCTTCACGGTGATGGGTCGCGGGGATGAGGGCGAGCCTCTTCTTTCTTCTTCTTGCAGACATATTTTACCCATCAGCTGTGATTTTTGAATACCGAGGCTCGATCCTCATTACTCCATCCTCGTGGGTTGGGTCTTCATGGTCTGTGTGGACTTGTCACAGGAAGGCTGGTTTCACAGGGTCTTCACGGTGATGGGTCGCAGGGATGAGGGCGAGCCTCTTTTTTAGTCTTCTTGCTGAGAGATTGTACCCATCAGCTGTGATTTTTGGGTACTGAAGCTTGTGCCTCACGACTCCACCCTCTCGGGTTGAGTTTGTAGTCGTGGGTTGGATTTCTTCTGAGTCTGTGTGGACTTGTCACAGTAGAGCTGGTTTCACAGGGTCTTCGCGGTGATGGGTCGCGGGGATGAGGGCGAGCCTCTTCTTTCTTCTTCTTGCTGATAGATTTTACCCATCAGCTGTGATTTTTGGATACCGAGGTTTGAGCCTCATTACTCCATCCTCGTGGGTTGGATTTCTTCTGGGTCTGTGTGGACTTGTCACAGTAGGGCTGGTTTCACAGGGTCTTTGCAGTGATGGCTGCATGGCTGGTGCAGGGCACTCCCGTTTTGTATTATGATTTAGGTGGCACAAAGAGTCCTTGTTTGCCTTGAAAGAGGTGCAGCACCACGGGGGTAACTGGGACGGGAAACCTGTTGATCTTGCGGATCCCACTCTCAGCTCTTGAGGGAAATGCTGTTTCAATGAATGCGCTCATTATTAAAGCAAAATGTGCATTTTATTAGACACCCCTTCCAGCGCGAAAGTAATAGACAAAAGGACTTAGATGCAGTGTAGGGTCGCATGGCAAGGAGGAAACACAGCGGTTAAGCTTTAGGCTGTTACATCAATTCCTTTGATAGAGGTGACGCCTCAGACCACGTTACGTCACGTAGTGAACGGAGGATAGCACAGGGGCAACGTGCTGGTCTTGGAAGCAAGATCTTCGGATCTGCGCATAGACACCAAACTCTGGTATTAAGCGTATTATAAATAACCAATAAAAAAATTATATTTACTGTGTTCATTGGGAAAACACTAGATTATAAGCATGGCTCAAGACTAGATAGGACAGTTCACACTATTTATTCATGATGTGTTCTTATGCAGTGAAGGCAGATTAGCCGGTTCCGGTGACATTATGTACGGATACCATATATATAGGGACATTATTACCTGAGACCAATTAGCCCTGTTAAATTGTTGTGAAACCTGCCCAAATGGTTATTTGAATGTAACCAAAGGCCGCAGAATTAGGTATACTAGCCGGATGCAGTGAGGAAAAGAGCAGCAGTGCCAGCATTACACAATTAATTCAGTTAATAAAGAACAAGTCTGATCATATGATTGCATACAGTGTTTAGTTAAAATCCAGTAAATGTCAGGTCTAGCTTAGCAAGAAGCCGGTATGTTTAAGGCTGCCATGCATTGCATGCCTTGCTGAACGCATGTGCAGGGTAGGGCACGCTGCCATGCATTGCATGCCTTGCTGAACGCGTGTGCAGGGTAGGGCACGCTGCCATGCATTGCATGCCTTGCTGAACACTTGTGCAGGGTAGGGCACGCTGCCATGCATTGCATGCCTTGCTGAACGCATGTGCAGGGTAGGGCACGCTGCCATGCATTGCATGCCTTGCTGAACGCGTGTGCAGGGTAGGGCACGCTGCCATGCATTGCCCGCCTTGCTGAACGCATGAGCAGGGTAGTGCACGCTGCCATGCATTGCACGCCTTGCTGAACGCATGAGCAGGGTAGTGCACGCTGCCATGCATTGCATGCCTTGCTTAACGCGTGTGCAGGGTAGGGCTGCCGCCTAAGAAAACACTGCTGCAATTTTGAAGAAGCCCCATGTACAGCTTAGTGAGTTAGGCTTGCATAAGAAGGTGCCATCATTTCCCATAACAGCTGAGCTTGGAGCGGAAACAGGCGCAGCCTGGCATTAAATGCAGCTGCAGATCTGCTGTTATTTGAGGTGCCTTCCCTGGAAGTAATAAATTGCTAACAGGGATTATAGAACAAACAGGGACATTCACGTTGTGCTTTCTTTCATCGGATGAAGACTGGGGTGACCAGAAGTTCAAAACAAATGACTGGGACATAGAAAACTGAAACTGACACCTGTAATGCTCCTTGGATAGAAAAGACGTGGTGATAGTATCATGAGGGCAATGCTGGAGGCCCTGCAGTGCACCTCTGATAGAAACAGCAGATACACAGCACAGCCTAAGTGGGTCTAGAGGTCCTCACCTGGCATCACATTCTAGGTTTATGTTTTTAAAGACTGTATCAAGTCGACAAGATAGCTTTGCGGGTCAGTGCACCTACTTCGCAGATTTGTGTGTGAGGGGACAAATTCCAATACCTGTAATAGCTCAGTCGGATAATGCAATTGTTTCTTTATTTGCATACATTCTTTGGAGTATAGTTTCTATTGCAGCCATTTGGTCGGCACATTGACACTCAAAGCTTCCACTTCCTGTAATATTGCTCGGTCGGTTTATGCACTGCTGCAGACAGTGGTTAGGTTTGCACTGATGCGTCCAGGCGGCCTGAGAGCAGGATCACATAGATCCTCTAGAGGAAATAGGAACTGCAATACTCACATGCAACATAATCACGTGACCTGATGCCGCTACTATTCGCATGACTGGAGTCACGTGTTCACTGCTGGATGATTTTGTGTAAATTACATGCAAATCCCATCCCTTATGCAATACAGGAATATGCTGTTTCAGTTGCTCAGACTTGCTCATTGATGCTGGTAAATATGAGATTATGGTCATGTTTATAAACAAGAAAAACTCTTTAAAGAAAGAAAACATGACGCTGGCGTTTTTAATGCAAACATACACATGGAGTAAAGTACCCCCAGCCGTAGGTTATAAGGAAAGTCAGCATATAAAGGCAGGCGCCAGCAGGCGGAGAGTCTGAACATGCATGATCAGGAACCCTGCGGTGACTGCCAGTACCTTTATAATGTTCCATTGCAGCAACTTTATCTATTTTTTTTTTGTGAAGAAAAACAGGAGCAAACGGAGTTTCCTCCAGTTTCATAGTATAGTTCCCAATACATTGAGTATGTTTTTTTGTATTTTGTGTCGATTCAGTATTTTATCATTTTCAAGAAAGAACATTTATTCAATTAGGTTTTATTCACTTGGAAATGCTTCACTGTTTTAAGTGTGTGTTACTTTGAGTATTTCATGGAGCTGGTGCTCACAGGTCATGTGTGTGGGCTGCTCTCATGTAACAAGCACAGCTCGCTGTGTGCAGGCACTGGAGGGGATCGCAAGGGTGTTGTTCTGGTCCTGCTGTGTTCTCAGGTAGAGCTTTGTGGCCTGGCAGATGGCAGGTGTTAGGCCTGTGTTTGCATGGAGTTTCCATGTCATGGGCATGTATGTTTGCATGGAGTTTCCGTGCCACGGGGCATGTTACTTTGCAGGTAGAGCTAGGTGAGCTGCACTGTTCCAGCTTATTTCAGTTTACCTGATGTTTGCTTGCATCACAACATACGTATGTGGTCTCAGAGCATGACGTGCTCTGTCTGTCTTGGAACATCGGATGACGCCATGTCTTGCCAGATGACGTCATGTCTTGTAATATTATATGACAAACGGAGAGTCAGAGCTGATTCTTATTACACGCGAGTCGGGACTTCTCAACTCGCTTGTAATGAGAATATTATGGACATGCTTTTATAACAAAAATATACATACAATGGTAGTATATTAATGTATGGCGCCCGACTCCCCCCGCCCACGATTTCTTGTGTGAGAGAGACTGGCGGGTGTTAAGACGGATTTCTGAACTCTGACCTGGTGGGCAGAGGTTCAGAAGGCCAGCCTAGTTTCTTGGAACAGGGTAACCTTCTGGACAAGCCAGACCAATCAAGGTAGTATTGGCAGCGGTCAAGACTAGGTCTCAGGAGGGGTGAGGGTGACTGAAAGACCTCAATGAGCACACAGAGTAAAGGACACTTACAAATCACTCCCAGTCAGGCATAGATATATTAAAAATACAAATACATTTATTTCAAGGCCTTTGAAACCACACAATAATCATCACAGTCATACTTTTAGATCAATACAATCCTATATAGATACATATATACAAACACAATGGGGTCTAAAGGGTTAATGCACGAAATGGGTCTGTACCTAAAAGGGGAAGGAAACAGGCAGCGCAAATAGTCTTTAGTCCCTTCTGCATCCAAAACAATCCTAACTGAGAGGCAGTCCAATCCCTAAGAAGAGTGGAGCCTAGTGCTCAAATGTACATGCAATGCTGGCGCACACGCAATAATGCAAATGGGCAAAAACGGGGTCTCTTCAAGGGTCTGTGGCAGCTCAGGAAGGTGGGTGAGGCGATGAAGAATAGATTCCCACTATTCGTGGAGGGTCTCCTCAATAGGGCAGAACAGGTTCCAGAGTTCGGAATGGTTTGCTAGTTTGCACTAGCAGTGGAAAGGAGAGGGGCCCTCAGGGGCCACTCGTGTGTAAAAATGGATGGAGGCGCTAGGGGCCGCCGTTTAGGGTACTAATTACTCACCAACACCCGGTACACTCCGGATCACACTTTAGCATTCGAGTCCACTTCGGTTGCAGGTTCAAGTGCAGCAATTTAGCGGCTTTTCGGCTTTCGGCTACAAAGATACAGCAATGATTCCCAAACGGGACAGTGGCGATTTCTCCGCACCTGGTGGATGGATCCGGCCAGTTTCACTGCAGAAGGCTTCAGGGGCAATACGGGCACCAAAGCAGCGCACCTGCAAAGTTCGTCACCATGGCTGGGCGACACGGTAACCGCGTATGCTCTGGTTTGGGTGCACTCACTTTACTCCAGTCTTGGGAATGCCAAGTATACGAAATTCAGTGTGAGGGTGCTGTGAACACAGAGCTAGCGAAATACCAAGTTTCGAGTGTTTCTTCGAAACAGTGGAGGTATCAGGGCAAAGGTCCTGCGTAAGCTGGTCATCCCACTGGTTGGCCCAGGGACACTTCTGAGAAGGCTTACTTGCAGGGTTTGACGAAGGTGCCGAGAATAGTTGGTCCCACTATTCCAATGGGTCGAAGCATCTTCGCAGACCTTCTAGGACAACCAGATGCAGAGGGGTCCAGAGGGACAACATCTGGCTCAGGGTGCCAAACCTTCCAGCGGGTCACCAGCGGTTCCTCGACTCAACTTCTTAGTTTCAGGATACTTGGATCCTATCCTTGGTTCAGTGAGAAGTCCAGAGATTGACCTTGTATGGGTGTTTGGAGCATTCTCTTATCCAAAATCTCCTTTGTGCCAAAACGTAGAGGACCCAATGGGAGATCTGCTCACATTCAGGCATACCATATGTGGACCAATCACGGACCACGGTGGTCCCAGGCATTCAGAGCACTCCAGACTCTCTGGCCCCCAGGATGTGTATTGGGATCAGACATCCCAGCCCACATCCTGGAGGAATGCACACAAGGCATGCAGAAGCCTGCGAAAGCTTGGCATTTCGCGGGTGAATGCATGCCCAAATATGGACTGACCTGGGTCCGCTCGACCTGGGGAAGGTGAAGGGGCAAGATGGCCAAAGGACAGGACAAACAACCTCGTGGTATGGCCATTTTGGAGCCAGGCCATCTGTTTGTGCCAAACGCAGTTAATGTGGTTTACATGGCAGGAAAGGGTTAAAATGACATGAAAAGATAAACTGCCACCAGCCCTGTTCGCGACACATCTGCACATCTCCTAAAAAATCCTTTGACAGTATCTAGGGCCTTTGGAAATGACTATTAGGCCCAGGTGCACTGTACTGTAAGGTACATTGTACACTTGTTACATGTTGCAGAAAAGTTGCAACATTGACAAGGACTAAGGGAAACAAAGTCTCCCAGTACTGACTGTCTTTAAGGATATGTCAGTTTCCCCTTAACAAAGTCAGCGAAAAGCCCAGGGGAGTTCAGCATAAGGCTGTGCTCCTCTGGTGAAGTCAGACTATGGTGTTTAAACAAAGCTAAAAGTTGGGGGGTTTACAACTGGAGGGAAAATTACACATAAATGGAAATCTTTCTTAATAGCGGGTCAGTATTGATTCCTTGTGTGAGAGAGGCTGGCGGGTCAGTATAGATTCCTTGTGTGAGAGAGACTGTCGGGTCAGTATTGATTCCTTGTGTGAGAGAGACTGGCGGGTCAGTATTGATTCCTTGTGTGAGAGAGACTGTCGGGTCAGTATTGATTCCTTGTGTGAGAGAGACTGTCGAGTCAGTATTGATTCCTTGTGTGAGAGAGACTGTTGGGTCAGTATTGATTCCTTGTGTGAGAGAGACTGTTGGGTCAGTATTGATTCCTTGTGTGAGAGAGACTGTCGGGTCAGTATTGATTCCTTGTGTGAGAGAGACTGTCGGGTCAGTATTGATTCCTTGTGTGAGAGAGACTGTCGGGTCAGTATTGATTCTTTGTGTGAGAGAGACTGTTGGGTCAGTATTGATTCCTTGTGTGAGAGAGACTGTCGGGTCCTGCTTGTGGAAACAGTGCGGTTCAGTACAGAGGGCAGGGTTATCTATCCACTCTTTAAATGAAGTAGTAGGGTGTTCCCACAGGTCCCCCTTCCTTACCACAGGCAATAGGCAGGCGACCCCTGGAAAATGAATCAAAGACCAAGTTCACTAATGCAGCCCCTGACAGGGCACTGTCTCTGAAAGGCTTGAGGAGAGAGAGTCAGTCACATGTCAGGCCGAACACGCTTTTTCTGAGACACAAAGTTGTTGGGAGATCTCCCAGCTTCCCAGGTGGCCGTGCCCTTTCTTTTTTTTCTTTTTTTGATTTTATTGAGTTTTTAATAAACAAAGAAAACATTGGTATACATCTAGAATTGGAACATGTCAGTATATTGATATCGAGTATTCCGTTCATGCTTATCAATTAACTAAGAACCTTAGGCATAGATCATACATTTCAAAATTTGTTTTCTCCCCTTCTCCCTCCCACCACCCACTTCCCATGGCAAGGATTCACTTATACTTTTTCTTCATGGTTCCATTAATTCTCTTCAGTTTTATATGTCACGCCCTTCATTTCAGGATTGTCCGTGATCCAGTTCAAAACCGCTTCAGGGCAGGCAGTGTTTTTGTTGGCGGATTTTACCTCAGGACTCAGTAAATATTGTAATTCAGTGTGAGGCGTGTTCCTTTAGCTAAGATCGATTCGATCTTGGAGATTTCTAGTGGGAGCTGGGCATATATTCATTTACAAAGTCGCACCAAATTAGTTCATTTTGGCCCGCTTTACCACGTAGAGCAGCTGTAATCCGCTCCATTGTGTATATATTGGTTGCAACACTTGACCATTCTTTCTGGCTCAGGGTCATTTGTGATTTCCATTTTATCGCCAAGCAAGCTCTTGCAGCCAAGAGGAGAGAGGCCACAATTCCGTACACTCTATTCACTCCATCCTCACATTCTTCCAAGTTGAAAAGTGTTAATAGGGGCGAGGATTCCCTCTGAATTCCATCTAGTTGTTTGATCCATCCTAGTACCTCATTCCAGTATATCTGCACTCTGGGACATCCCACCACATGTGCCAATAGTCTGCTTTCATCCCACATTGTCGCCAGCATTTTGGGTCATTTGTTTGAAACATTTTAGATAATCTATAGGTGTCGTACTGCCATCTATGTAATAATTTGACAGCGTGCAGTTTGTATTGTGCTGCGATGGATATCTGTGAGGCCCCCTTATATATCTTGGCCTATGTTTCAGGATCTATCTCCTTCCCAAGATCTCCCTCCAACCTCTTCCTCAGGTTGTCAGTTGAGCCTCTACCTGCGTCTAATATTGTTTTGCACATAATGGAGATCAGCCCTTTTGTCGCTGTTGTTGTGTCTAATATTGTTTCAAAGGGGGTGAGGGCTCTCTGAATTTTATTGCGCCATTCTCTTCTCATGAGTGTGCCTTTTAGCTGCAGGAAGGGGAAGACTGGGAGCGGATGAATTCCCAACGCCTCCTCAAGTTCCGAGATTGTGACAAAGACACCCCCTCTCCACAGTTGTCCCACTCTCTCAAAGCCCGCATCGTACCATGTCTGGAATTTCGCATGGTCTACTATTTGTTCACGTATTCCTGGCAACCATATATGGCTTAGAGGAGAGGACCAAGTTGTGATACCTTTCATCGCCGCTCCTTCTTTCCAGATGTCCCATATTTTGCCAAGTATAGGGTGAGTGCGGAGCCTACGCACTAGCTTCTTCCTTGGAATCCACAACCATTCCGCTACTGTAACTGGGGTTAGGTTGTGATTATCTAGTTGTACCCATTGTAAGTACTTTCTCCCTCTAAAATGAGGGATCAAAACCATCAGCTGGACAGCTTTATAATACAGGAGTAGATATGGGAGGCTCACCCGGCCTTCTCTTTGGGTAGAGTGAGAGTATCGTATGGTATTCTTGGTCTCTTCCCCTGCCACAAGAAATTTAAGGTAATTCTCTTTGCTTCTTTAAAGAATGCATCTGGGATTTTTATGGGGAGCATTTGGAATGGATATAGGAATCTTGGAAGGCAGACCATTTTGACTGCGTTCAGTCTTCCCATCCAAGATATCGTTAATTTTTGCCATTTCGTTAAGTCTTCCCGGAATCTGATTAGAAGTTGCGGGAAATTGGCCTCGTATACCTCGTCCAGTTTTCTGGTCAGGTTTATTCCCAAATAACGGAGGGTGTCGTTTCCCATCAGTAGCCCTAGAGATGTCAGTGCTGTAGTGGATTCAGGAGTTGGGTCTTGTAGTGGAAACAGGATGGATTTAGATTTATTAATTTTAAAACCAGATAATGATACATATTCCTCAATCAGCTGGAGTGCCCTTGGTATGGATGTCATCGGGTTTGTGATATGAAGCAGTATGTCATCGGCATATAAGGCAACCTTGTACTCTATGTCTGCCACCCGCATCCCTTCCACCTGGGGGTCTGCCCTGAGTACCTGAGCGAGCGAGGGGTTCTACGGACAGCACAAAGAGGATGGCTGATAAGGGGCACCCATGTCTCGTGCCTCTAGATAGGTCAAACCACCTGGAATATTCTGCGTTGACCATCACTGAGGCCCTCAGGGACGTATATATAGCCTTAACTCCCTTACAGAAGGTTGGGCCAAGGCCCACTTTCGCTAGCATTGCTTCAAGGAAGGACCATTCAACCCTGTCGATTGCTTTCTCCACATCTATTGATAGGAGCACTGGGTTGGTCGTCATTGTTTTTGCTTCATGGAGCCGATAGAGCGTCTTGCGCATTGTATCTGCTCCCTGCCTTCTTAGTATGAAACCAACCTGATCGGGATGTACCAAATGAGGTATATGGCCTTCTAATCTTGCTGCCATCACCCTAGTGTAGATCTTTGCATCTATGTTAAGGAGGGAGATGGGGCGATAGGAACTACACATCCTGGGGTCTTTACCTTCTTTGAGTATTACTGAAATCAATGCCTATGAGAATGTGTCAGGAGCCACTCCGGTTTTTATAATTTCGTTAAATAGAGCAACCAGGAAGGGGAGAAGGGAGGAGGCGAAGGTTTTATAGAATCCGGCCGTATAGCCATTGTTCCCTGGGGCTTTCCCGAGCGGAAGCCTTATGATTGCTTTTCAACTTCGTCTGACGTGATAGGGGAATCCAACTCTTCTACTATTTGTTGGGGGAGTTTCGGCATGTGTACGTTCTGTATGTATTGTTCTATATCGATTCCCCCCATTTCCCTCTCTGCTGTATACAAACGTTCATATAATTTGGCAAAAGACTCTGGGATATCCTTCGAGTCTGTTCTTTGGGGATCTTCCACTTCTTCTATGGCTGCAACCCACCTTTCCGCGCGTTGCCCCTTTAGCCTGGCTGCCAAAAGGAGCCCCTATTCTCTGGACCAGACATGAGGTGGAGACCACGCACTCAGCGCTTACCGGTTATGGAATGGTAAGAAAAGGCACTCGCGAGTTTACTGTTGTCTGTTTATCTACAGACGGGAGACTGCGGAGCATTGGTTTCCCTCTTTGATCCCGTCTGTACATTTCTCTGCGCATTGGATTGCAACACGACCCGTGAGGGCGTCTGTATTCTTTTCTTCGATATTACCACCCCACTCTCCCTAACGTCTTATAGTGTTGTACGAGGTACTCACCTCCACCCCCTCTAATACTCCCTCCTCCCACGAGTTGAACCATAGTAGTTGCTCTCTCGTGATTCTCCCGACAGCATTGGCCACGGTTTCCTTGGAAGCGGGAACAAGTGTTTGTTAATAAAATGACCAAAGCTAAACCTGTGAAATCCGGGTACAACCTGGGTAAAAGGAACACTGAAAAATCTGCAAAACAGCCGTGTAAGCTCCATAAGAACAGCGTTAACAAGGCAGTGGGAGGTGAGCCGGCTAAAGAGACCGTTCCTGCTATGTTCTCTAAAATCACTCCTAAAGCGGCCCCTCCAGCAGACAAAAGTGCAATGGAAGGTGGGGCTTCTTCTCCCCCACATAACAGCAGTGAAACCTTAGATTCTACAAATTACAACGATATTGACAATAACTTACTCCTTGATTTGTGTCTCTCTATACAAAAATCCATGGCAGCTAACAATAGACCTATTACGCCAGCTAAGAAAAGCACAATGGTAGTGGAGGCGCAGGTCCTGAACGCTGCTCATAATGAATCCCAAGCAGCAATTGAAATCCCAAGTCCTAAACAAACTGGTAACTCTACATCGAACTTGTCAGGAATACATTCCATCCACCCCACCCCCATTTCACCTGTGGTACCAACCAGATCTATATATCAACACGGATGATCTGGAGCATGCGGACGGGGAAGGGAGTGGGGTTGCAGAATCCCTAAATAACACTGCTATAATTGAGTTACAGGCGTCCATGGCATCAGTGCAATTTGCACTAAAAATATTGCTAAAATTGTGCGGGAGGAAACATAAAAACGGAACTAAATTATGCGCACATTGAGCATGAGGCCCTGACCATCCTGTGGGGGTGTCAACATTTTAAAGTATGTCTCCTGGGATATCATGCCACAATCTACATGGATCATAAGCCGCTTGTGCCGATCTTAAAGAGGTCAGCCCGGTGTGCAGTTATAATGTTGAATGCAAAAAGTCGAATGCAAAAATGTCGAGAAAAAAAAATGTCGAAAAAAAAATTCGAATGTGTTTTTTTTTATTTGTATGTTTTTTCTGGTTTAGCTTTTAAAAATAAACGGGGAGTTGGGGGGGAACCCCCTCCCACCCTCCCCATTAAAAAAAAAATAAAATCGACATTTTTTTTTCGACATTTTTGCATTTGACTTTTTTGGAGTCGACATATTCACTATAAACCGGTCAGCCCCACACCCACCGGCGAGGCTTGAACGCTGGATGCTCCATCTACAAGCGATCGATATCGAGGTATTATACCGATCCGGCAAAAACAACCCGACTGACTACTTGTCTCATCACCAACAGCCAGCAACACTGGCGGAATAAGAATCGACACGGGAGACAGATGAGCACGTCTGCCATGTGATCGCGTGCACACGACCCAAACAAAGGAAATTAGAGGAAATCATCAGTAAAACTGCACAAGACATGTGCCTTCAGCTCCTGAAAGAATCCATACTGTTGGGCGACTGGAGGAACTTTCTGGCAGCAGCAACGCACCGCACTCGGCAGTCCAAGATCTGCTGCAAGGACTCTTTGGGGTACGCCATGAACTCTCTGGTTCGCCAGACGGATTCATACTACAGGGTCCCTGCATCGTCCTGCCAACAACGCTAGAGGAACGAACACTGCGGCTAGCATACAAGGGCTATTAAGGTATCATCAAAACACAGACATTCCTCAATGTCTGCCGAACATGCAACAGAAAGTGTTGACGTTGGTAGGATCCTGCGTGGCATGCCAAGCGATCCAATGACAAGGACCCCCGGAGCGATTGTGAGTCCCCCATGCAGCCAGTGTAGGTGGGACGCAATCAGCAAAGACTTCTGCTCGGTGGCCAATGAAGTGTACCTGCTGGTGACAGCGGACAAGTTCAGCAGGTATCCCGAGTTTGAGTTGGTGAGGTCCACGGATGCAACATAGGTCAGAACCACACTAGAGAAAATGTTCGCCAAGCACAGTTTACCAAAAAAAGAAAAACAAGTGCATCAATGGTCCTCCGTTTAATAGAAGGGAACTGCAGGGGTTCTTGGCCAATCTGAACAGACAGCATCACAGAATCACCCCATGCTGGACCCAGCCCAACAGAGAAGCTGACCGTTTCATGGCCTTGTTCCACAGGTTAATATGAACCGCAAAAGACCAGCAATTCCTGTGGCTACCTGAGGTGTACAGATTCCTCTTGGCTTACTGTCAATGCAGGTATGCCCCGCAGTCCTCATGTTTGAGGAACCCATACAAGTGGGGCTTTCTGTGCACCCCAGCTGGACAGCAACAGACATAAACAATGAGCAAGTGGAGAAGAACAAGCATGCCAGTAACGAGAAGGAAAGCAGGGTCGATGGGCTCACCCCAGCCACCTGACCCCAGGGGTTACTGTTCTAAGGTTACCTGTCTTTTCATTGAAAAATGTTTAATCGAAAAATGTTTCATGGAAAGATTTTTCATTGAAATAAATGTTCATTGAATGTATATTAATGACACTTTTCATTGAAAATGTGTACATCGAATTTTCCAAATTTCTTTTTTTTTTTATTGGGGTTTCCCCTCCTGCCCTTTAAAACACCACAAACATTCCCAAATCTTTTTTAAATTTTTATATTGGGGGTTCCCCCCCAACCCGTTTTCCAAGTTTAACACTTTACCCCACCCAAACATACATACATTCAATGAAAGATTTTTTCAATGAAAAATGTTTTCAATGAAAGATTTTCGATGAAACATCTTTCACTGAAACATTTGCTGATGAAAAGACTGTATACCCTGTGCTAATGAAGAACAGGTCTCTGCCGAGGAAGTTAGCCCTGTCATATAAACCACAACCCTGGACGATAACGAGCAACGAACATGGTATGGTGACAGCAAGGAGAGTTCAAGAGACAGTGACGAGGAATGCATCGCACTTTCGAAAAGTTCCGTCTACCATGTGGAAGGAAGCCCCTTTACCAACCCCTGAGCTGATGCCTGGACCAGACAGCATCCCTGAGACACTGAGAAGAGAGACAGGAAAAGAACACTGTGAGACCATGGACAATTCTCTGAATCTCATCCAGACTCCCCCAAACCGCTGTCAGAGGTGAGCAGAAGTCCAGGACGACCCCTGTGAAATCCCCCCTGAAAGCAGGACAAGGTATTCTCTGAGAGATAGGCTTCAGCCGTTCAAGAAGCTGAGGAGTTTCGCCCTGCACGGAATTAATCAGCGAACTATCAGCTGAATGTTGTTGGTCTTATTGTCCAAGTTGGGGAGGGGTGTTGTGTAGAGGAAGGGTAAAGAGGCGTCATAACGTGTCACGTCAAAATGCGGCCTAGTGTAAAAAACAGGACCAGTGCTATTAGCACAGTTAATCTGCGTACGTGTCTTTATTCCGTGGCACCACCGGCCCTGCTCAGGCCCGGCTCACTGCCACCTCACACTTACTATTCCCCTGAAACACCGTGAACACACACATAGCTGCACAAACACCGAGGGCCCTTGTGTAATGAACCTAAATCATGCATTTGCAGTCAGCACACATTTTCATTATTTTAATCCACACAGTTGGAACACAAGCGAAATATGAAGAAGGGAATGAACTCAGTGCTGTTGGTATTTCTTTATACACAAATGAAAAGTTTAGAATTAAACTATATCATTTTAAATTAAAACTATATATATGTTCTATCTCCCTTTCTATGTCTCTTTCTCTCCCTCTCTCTCGCTCTCTCTTTCTGGGCGAAAATCAAATTGTCGGGTGCGCGTTCTCTCTAACCATGAGAGCTGTTGCTGACAGCAGCATGGCCAGAGAAACAACAAGAATATCTTGAAAGAGGGGAAGAAGTGGGGTGCTGTGTTATTCCGAAAGCATCAGTGACAGAGGCATTCTCTGAGGTGGGGAACGACTCAGTAGATGTAGAAATACAATGTCATTGCATGTGTCCCGCAGGAATGCCACTATCACACTGGTGGTGCATTTTCTGTAGCAGGAGGTACAGGGGACATGGAATGGCTTTGCAGGGAGTGCTGGGGATCTAACAGAGCTTGTAAGGGGGCAGGGGACCAGGCTACAGGGAAATAATTGAACAATGTATCTCCTTTATCACTAGGATATTGGCCACGGGCTGTTGCTGGTGCCATCCTAATATTTACTATTACTGGGGTGAAAGCCAGGCTGGCAGAGTGCAGGAATGGGCTGCAAGATGCTCTCAAATCTGTAAGGGAACGAGCATTGATCCCCAGAGACAGAACAAGTTCAAGAAAATCCTGTCATAGGTTTAAAACTTTACAGAGACCTCTGAGGTCATGGCGGGTATTGATGACGTGGTCAGAATCTAGGGCAAAGGGAGCGTCCAGTCCTTTTCAAGGGCCAGATGGATATTTATAGGATTTCCAGGAACCCAGTTCAAGCAGGATCTACTGGTTTCTGTTAGTCTCAGCGAGTCTGAATAGTGACTGTATGGAGAACGCCTTTTCTCGGGTGCCACAGCCTTGAGGTCCAAACCGTTGAGTCAGTAGGCGTATGCAGCCTGAGCACCAATGGATGCTCTACATTCTTTAAGTAGCACCTCTTTCGCCGCATGCGGGAGGTGGTGCCCATAGATGAGCGTATGGGGTGTCAGTTACAGAACTGACCAATAGCCATGCATGCTGGTAAAAATAATTATAATTCTTCTTTTATTGGTGTCTATGCAGGATCGGGATTCGAACCTGTGTTGCCCTGCTTCCTCGGCAAACGCGTTGTCCCTGAGCTATCCCCTGAACGTTTGTAAAAGCGTCTTAAAGGTCATATTTATGTAAATGATTGAGGCAATCTCAACCCAAGCCCTCCCCCCATACATGCATCCACCAGGGCAGTCATTGCCTTTTGTCTGAGTTCATGCCCATGGACATCTGACCAGCACACACAAGCCAGGCTATCAGTGACCGCTTCTTGTACAGTGCACTGTTAGCACATAGACCGTTTCCTAGCAGCTGTAACAGAACAGCCTAACATTTTGACTTAATATGGTACAATCTAGAAAAGTTGCATTTTTAATAACTTCCTAAAGTGAAGATGAGATTGAGTACTTCTGAGGAACAAAGGCTGTGCTTCCCAAAAAACCGTGGCCCTCTCGTAGAAGCCTCGAGTCCATGCCCCGGTGCGTTTATGCTTTTCTCTGGATACTCATATAAGAAGCGTCCCCTCCTATCACAAAGCTGTATTAGGCCTGTATGTGTAGAATCCTTGTACAAGGAACCATTGACTGGCACCATTCCAGGCTCTGTGGCACATACCTGGGCATGCAATGCCCGCATCTGAGCGCCCCTGGGAACATGCTCATACCCTTGAAGCACAGTCACACCCTTGAGGCACAGTCAGTGAGTGGGCGGGCATCCGTGCTTTGCAATCCTTCTACACGGTACGACTGACTGGCACCATTCCAAGCTCTGTGGTACATTCCTGGGCATCCAATGCCAGCATCTGAGCGCCCCTGGGAACATTCTCATACTCTTGAGGCACAGTCATACCCTTGAGGCACAGTCTTTGAGCGGGCGGGCATCCGCCTTTGCAATCCTTCTACACGAACCGACTGACTGGCACCATTCCAAGCTCAGTGGCACATACCTGGGCATTGAATGCCAGCATCTGAGCGCCCCTGGGAACATGCTCATACCCTTGAGGCACAGTCATACCCTTGAGGCACAGTCAGTGAGCGGGTGGGCATCCGCGCTTTGCGGTCGCTGTGATCAGTTGCTCAGGAATGCAGCCAAAGGTCTTTCTCATCCGCCTCTGTTTGTTGTCGGGGTTATATCCCACAAGAGAGGGGGTGGTCTCTTTCTATAATTTGTACCTAAATCCTGAATCACCAATGCTAAAGCAGGTGCTTCCCTTGAATGAGATTTGCAGCTGAAGCGTGAGGTGGAGAGTTATCACCTAGTCCTGGCATCATGAGGGATTTCCAATCAGAGGATTGTGCTCTTTGGGCCTCTCTTGGCGCTTCTGCCCTCAGTGGCCCTTTAAAAGGAGGTGCTGTGTTGGGTACAGCCTACAGTCATTCCTTATGGGAATTCGTATAGACGCCCTTAGCATCATGCTTAGGACACCTGTTCAGAGGTAGTTTAATGAATTCCAGTCCTGTGATGAGTGAGGTCAGAGAGCAAGCAGCCGCATGCAGAGGCTGGACAGACTCACATGCTTGCATCAGATGCTGTTCATGAGCCCTAATGGCAGATGTGCACAGGAGCTAGTCACACAATGGCAGCATGCTGGAGGCGACTATACTTGAGCAATCAACCCCGATCGGTGGGGGCATTACCTGCCCCAGTGATGCCCCCGCCCGGAGGGCTTGATACCGCTGGGATGCTAATAATAGTTTTTTTTAAAGTTGAGAAACAAAGTGTTTGCCATTTCTCAACACTAGTGTTCCTGGAGCCAGCGAGACACATGGGAGCGTCAGATAAGTGGGGTGGGATTGGGGGTAGGTTAATATGTGAAAAAGGAGAGTGGGGGAAGCGTATGCATGGGAGCTCGGGGTTCACTTACCTCAGTCACGGTGTGGGAAGCCGGCAGCGACATGGAGGATCGGAGCATGTGGTAGAAACCCCCCGTTCTGAGCCTCCTGATTGGCTGGGAGGCAGAACCCTCCCCCCTGTGTACTAATCAAAGGTAAGTGGCCAGTGTCAGAGGTTCACACCAGAAGCCAGTATGAGAAGCCGGTAATTGTATGTCATGTTTGTTGGGCGTGAGAAGCAGACATTAATAGGCAGTATTTTATTGTGGCAGAGATGGGCATTGTAGTGCACTTCTACAGGGGGGCACTGCTAGAGGTTTGCACATGGAGCACTGAGGGAAGCGCGCCCTGGTTGGTCACTTGATAAGCTGTTGGCGATTGGCAAAGCGTTCCCTTGTGGATCACTTGATCAGCTGTTGGGGATTGGCAATCTGAGAATCTATCATGTGAGTGACTTTGACACTTGTGGGCTGCGCGAGGAACTGCAATTAGTGGGCACTGTGTAGAAATGGCCCTGGTGGAGATCTTCTACTGCTGAGAAGGTTGGGGGGGGGGCGGCCTCTCATGATTAGTGTAAGGTGATGATACTTCTGAACCCTCTGAGGGTAATGCACTTTCGGGCATTATGCTTGCACTGGTGGGAAGTTTGGGGAACTGGAACTGGCGGGCAATGTCTTGAGGCTGAGGCTGGTGGCCGACTGGCACTGGTGGGCAGTGTGTTTAGGCTGCAACCAGTGGGCAGCGTTAATAAGTGTCACTGGTCACTAATGGGATACGCTTATTCTGGTGGGAGGTGTGGGGAACTGCCCCTCCTGGGAAGTGTGAGACATGTGCAAATCTTTCATTGTTCTTCTATGCAATGAGTGCTGCCCTTGCGGGCCTTGCTGTCTCCCCAACTGCTGTGCTGATGCTGTCTTTCTGCAGCACCGAAGGACGAAGCATTCCTAGTTCTTTCTGTAACGGGCCAGGTAACACTGCTCACTGTTTCTGATCAGGTGTGGGCTATGTCGGGCCTTCTCTGTCTGTGCTCCAGTACACGTGTCCTCCTGATTGCAGGCTTCGCTCCCCTATTCAACATGCAGTAAGGGGCTTCCATTCATGAACGCCCCAAACCTTTGAAAAGTAGGGGCTCCTTTTCCTAATACCCCACTTCAGACTATCTTGGAGATTAAAACACTTCTAGGCAATCATTCGTGTAAATTGTGATAAAGTCTTTGGGCCTACTTAGACTATATTGGTTGGTTGGTTACAAAGCTGTTGAGGTGGTCTTCTTACAATAAACACATAATTCTATTTAAAGTTCTCTATGGAAACCTTAAAACGAAGAGCAAGCTGAACACTTCCTTTATCTTATACCTAAATACACACCTTAATGCATTCCTAGGCTGTGCAAACTACACTCAGAACACAATGTTTCGACTGTTTTTGCCTCTTCATCAGGAGTCATTTTGATAATATGAGGGTTGTTGCCTTTATCTCTCTTGCTCTACAGTTTGGTTTGACATGATGGTGATGACTAATGTTTTAAATATTTCCCTTCATCACAGGATAGTACAGCTGCATGTTTTTGCTCCGATTGCCATCGAATAAGGGGCCAGCAGCTGACGGAGGAATTCTTTTCAGGGACCGATTTTCTCAAGCGATAGTTGCAGCTTTTCAACAGAAATCCTTATCACGAGCGATCAAACAGTCAATTTCTTAAAAGCCTTTTCTTTGTGTTTCAGTTCTACCCTAATAGTATACAGTTGAAAAATACATTTAAAAAAGTACAGTGTATACATATTCAATAATGTGAAATGAACTTAGGTACCCGCGTGCTTGTTTCTTTGCAGTTGCGTGTCCCAAAGCAAGGCGTTTTGCCAATGTGTCTCAACAGTGTGCTTTTGCTCAGCCACAGAAAATCACTTTTCGCAAAGAGGTTACACCGGTGCTAACTTGGACCAATAGCTGGTCAGAAGACTACACATGGAACCCACAGATACAGCGGAGGAAATGCAATACTAGAACTGAAGAAAATTAGACCATCCAGACCAGAGATAACATCCGATTACTCTTTCAACTGTAATCGTTAGCTATTTATTTTACAAAAAACGTATATCAAATTACACAATGACAATTATTTTCATGTAAAAATGTGGCTCTATGAACCAGAACAAACACATCCCTCCATACAAACTTCATTCACAACTTCTTCATGCATTCATCATATTCACAAACAATAGAAAATGATATTTTGTTCATATCACAATGACAATGGCAATTAAAGCATTTCTTAATTCAACACTTGATTAATTTACAATGTGTCCATCTGAAAACATTCAGAGGATAGAAAAACTGTTTGTCAACATGTTTCGGTTGAGTTCTTAACGTGGGCAATTGATTCCCTTTGTGTATTATATTCAACCTTCTTCAGGACAGGAGACATTCGCCAACTCCGCGTAGTCTCACAGAAAAGTGGGGGTGTGTAAGGCAAAGAGGCCTTGGGTCTATAAAATAAGAGAAATACAAATAGATGTCATCTCTGTTTCATGACAACCCATTTATTGAGTAACAGCTGACTAATAAAGCTGCGTAGAACCGGCTCACCTCCTCTGATTTTTTCAGTGGCTGGCGTGTCGGTTCGTTGGAATAAATCCCGGCATAAAAAATCTCAAATAATGAGCTTCACGTCGTATGTCCTACAAGGTGAAAGGACATATAAACTCGTAAGTTTATGGAAGGAGTATAGCATACTATTAAAATTAAACATTAGTGGATCAGTACTCACTCGATTAAAATGAATGGGCTCGAGAAAGTAAACGAGCTGTGAGTTCGAGCGAGCTGCAGAGGAGGAAACAGAAAAGGACAGGGCTCATAAATCTGGGTGCTCCTAAATGCACGACCATGCATCACATTACTAACATAATTAGTACGGAAGGCTTACTTTAAGGGATTGTTGTAGATGCCAGCTCCATAGACTGGAATAGACTGTGAACCTGCAATGTGGAGACAAAGACAAGGACCCGTAAGTCTACAGGTCTGAGCCTCGGTGTATCTACGCTATAATCAAGCTAACACGCATTAAAAGTAGAAAAATTGCGGGAAAATGCTGCTTACTTATTTAGTTCCCTGTAGTAATTCCCTTAGGGAAGAGTTGCTGGTCAGTCACAGGTAACAATATCACGAGGCTGTAACAACAAGCACGATGAGTGATGTTAAATATAGAGCGTGGCGCTGCGTAACAGGCAGATGGCCTACCATGTGAGGCCATACACTGAGACGGCGCCCCTGCAGGGCAACTCTGCTTGAAGTTGCCGGTGCCCCTGCTGGGCAACTCCGCCCGTGTCAAGTGTTGGCCTGTCTGCCCCGAGGCCATGAAGGAGCCTGTGTGACCACTGACTGACAGGGTGCCCCCCGTCCTGTGATGTTGGCTGGGTGCCCCTAGTGCTGTCATCTATCTGGTGATCCAGATAGCATAGGGTGCCATTTATGGTCTGCTCCGCTGCGTGCTCGCAGCCTGTTACTTTAAATGGTGATCCTGATAACTGTGTCCCACACTCAAGTGACCCGGGAGCAGGACATTACAGGAAGGAAAGCACAGGGCAGGTTCACACTTCTAGAGTGTTTGGTGCATTGGAGCCGGGTTTTCAGGAGTATCAGGGAGTTCTCTTTGGTGTAAGTATTTTGGACGTTATTACGAGTATGACAATGGGAGTAATTCTATTACCACCAGTTTACTGCCACAGTACTGAACCACTGTACTTTGCATTTGGTGGTAAGTGGAGGATTTACTGCCAGTGTTTTGCTAGAGGTAGATCCCTCACTTCACCAAAATCCGGCAGATTTATTACATGGTATAATCGCTCACATTAAATCTGTTGAAAATACCCAGGTAGTCCCATGGGCTCCAAAAATGGGGAATTACTCTGCCTTCCACTAATCGTAACCCTGAGGTATGTTTAATGGACCAAGTGGCGGTGCTCCTGTTAGAGCTTGTCAGTAATTCTACAGTGAAAATGAGGCCTTATTTCTAGTTTGTTTTTCTTTAGTGTATTTTGTTTTAGTGTTTTATAGCCAGGAGTTAGTGTGTTTTTACTTTACTCCATATTGTTAGTTTACTCCTCTTTTTCTTTTTCCCTTTTTGTCCCTTTTCAGGTTTGAAAAAAGACAAGAAATGTCCCCAAGACTACCCACAAAAAACACCATTTCCAGTTCCCCCTGCGTGTTAGTTGCTGTCATCATCTTATCTCCCCACTTGCTGTTCTGTTGGTTTGTTGTGTTACATGTAGTAGAGCAGCATATGAGTTATAGTAGTAGTAGGATGTGTTCACTTGTTGTTCTTGTGTTCTAAACGTCTTGGGTTGATATGATATGATAAGTCATTTATAACACGCCTGTACACAAGTGTTTCTAGGCGTGCCAAGACAAGGGAGGGCAAGACAAATGATCTTACTAGGACTAGTGTCATTCAGATCGTGCAAGTGCGAGAAACGAGATGTGCAAGTGGAAGGGTAGGGGAAGGGGGGAAGTGCCGGGGAGCAGTACTCTGAGTAGTGCAGCCAGAGCAGAGCGGCTCTGGGTAAGTGCAAGGAGGCAAGGGACTGTAGAGGTTACAGTTACAGCCCTTAAGTGCGTGGTAGGCCTGGAGGCAGTGCAGGAGTGACTGATTGGGAGAGAGACTGGTACCCAGTGAGACTATGAGGGTAGACAAGCAGCCACTCAGTGCAGCAGATAGGTCGGAACAGGTAGGTCACCAGGCGAGGGAGACAGAGAAAGCCGAGGTGAAGAGGAACGTTTAGAGCTGCTTCTGGAACAGCAGGTGATCCGGCTAAAGTTTGAGAAGGGAAGGGGGACCATTCCAGAGAGAGGCACCTGCAGAAGAGAGAGATCTACCCCCCACTCTCTGTCTGGAGAAACGTCTGACCCTTAGAGAGTTGGAGGTAGCTAAGCGAAGGGCTCGAGAAGGAAGGTATTTAAGAAGAGAGCGTTGGATGTAGTTCAGGCCCCAGCCCCAGTAAGCCTTGTGGACAATGCAAAGGGTCTTGAACTTGATCCTTGCAGCCACGGGCACCAGTGGAGAGATACCAGGGCTGGAGAGATACAGTCCCTGGGCTTGATGCCAATGATAAGTCTCTCAGTCCTGTTCTGGATTAGTTGCAGAGGGCGGAGAGTAGAGGAAGTGAAGGCATACGTCCCCAGATAGCACGACCCTCCCCACAATGAGAGGCAATAATGGACTAAGGCTAAGACCAAGTGCGGGTGAGCTTAATGGGAGTTTATATAAGTCAAAATAGGGCATCCAAAGGACTCTGCAAACCCCGAGAGCACTCTGTCTGACAATTGCAAAGACAGGCGTATATATTTACAAAAAGCGTCATAAGAGCCTACACACTATGGGGGTACATGTTCATGGGGATTGGGTGGCGTCGACTAACTATAGGTGCAGCTGTGATGCTTTGCGCTGTGGTTGGTGGACGTCACTGGGTGCCAACGTGGGGTGGGTAGGTCAGCTGGGCTCATCCGGGAGGTGCTGCCATGCCAGGCGTGGTCAGTGTCATTGATAAACGTCTTTCTTGGCTTTCTGCCCTAAGGGCCACGCACACCCCATTCATTCAATACTACAATATTAGTTTTCCTGTAAATCCTACAATAGGTTATTCTATGGGTTAATGCAACACAGGAGGAATGCACATTGAGTGGGGTACTTTGGTGATACATCAATACATGGTTACCATTATCCTGTTGACTGGGTACCATAGGTCGCGAGGTTGGGTCTCAGGGCAAGGGGTGAGCTGTCCGGGGTTCAGGTCTCGTTAGAAGTCATTACAAATGCGTTCACACAATGTTGGTACAATATTAGGTGTCTTATTTTAAAAGGGCCATTAATCTGGGGTGAGCTGGTGGGCCATGGGACCTAAGAGGGGGCACCTCTGGCCTGTGATTATGGCCGGGGTTTACTGCTGGGTTGTAAATAATTCAGGCGGCTGGCCGTGGCCATGTGAGCTGCGGGGGAACGTGAATGCTTGAAGCGGCTCCAGCCGTATTGGGGGAGGTGAGGCAGAGCAGTCCGGACCTCTGCTTTTCTTCTGGCAGGCTTCAATGGGGAGGGAGGGGAAGTGGCCTTGGATATGCCCACAATGGTATTCTCCTCGTGTGTTGCAGGTTATATTGGAGACATGAAAATCCATATAATGTATACTGCTCATTAAGTTCTTAAAGGATTACACTTCTACATCGTTGGTGCCTTTACAGAGTCCCTTCAAATATGTCAACTATACCTACGTTTCTATTAATTACTACAGAGTGAGTATTTGGCAACCAAAGCAGCTCTTTTCATTATATATATATAAACACGATGCATGAGGTAGCATTAAGGTTGATGGAGCACCCAGGAACAACAGGCTAACATGGTTGACGGCAGTGATACATGGTAAACTTGTACATTCACATTTGAATACATTGGCCCTCATTCCGAGTATGGTGGTAGCCATGGAGCAATTAGCTCCATGGCTGCCTCCCATATCGGTACCGGCTCCGGTGTTGTCCAATGGGGACTTACCGGTCCATTCCGACCCTGGAGGGACCGGTAAATCCCCATTGTACAAACCATTCCCCATTCCCATTTGAGCCCCCATCGGGCTCAATGGGAATGGGAGGGGGCAAATATCGGGCTCGCGAATGGCAATCCCGTTATTTGCGCCCTGGTCCCCTAACGGGACCCGTAAGGTACGTTTGGTCTGACCAAACGTACCATACGGGTCCCGTTAGGGGACCTCGGAATAGGACGGTAGGGGATTACCAGCACCGGTCTCCTTACCGGTGCCCGGTTTCCCCTACCGCCAAGCTCGGAATGAGGCCCATTCTATGTATCTCCTTAAGCAATTTACATGAGCTCACAGTACTGTCGCGCCTATGTTCCATTGCACTCTAGCAGCATTAGTTTAGTTATGGCATAAGGACTTGGCATTGCTTCTATTTACATTTCCCCTAGAGAGAGAGAGAGATAACATATAACACATTTTGCTCGCTTTACAGTGTTTGTAGGTTCTATCAAGGGGACGTGCAGAAAGGAAGTTAATGCAATGCAGTTTACATATTGGTGATTTTTGGTACCCGATCGAGGCCTTGCTCTGTTGGGGACGATTTTCAGTTATTTTCCAAGCTGGCCCCGCTGCCCGGGTCACGCTGTGGACAGTGATGTACTGCAGAAGGTGAATGATACAGTGTTTGCTTCTAGCACTAGCTCATGTCCGACTGTTCGTGGGAACGGGCTTTCAGCGGATCTGCCAGGGAGCGGAGGCAACAGGGGTAGGCGAGGACTCTCTGAATGTGGGGGCCGTGCTGCAGCGCACAGGGACTCATGTCGTTCTGGTTTTAAAATGGTTTCCAGGGCCTAGCTTAATACAGCACGTTTGGTCAATGTGTCAGCCAGTGGTCCACCCATCACCTGGGCCCTGGTGGCAGGGGGGCCCCTGATGAGTCATGGACTTCACAAGGAGGGGACTGCAGGGGAGGGGGGTCTCTTGGACCTATCCTCCCATACATTTCCCCCCTTTCATTACTTAAGTAACGAATACTGCAATTCCCCCAACCTCTGGCGTTCCTTTTCATCAGCCACTGCCTCGTCCCACGCCGGGGTACCCTTTATGGGCATCCAGGCCCTACATACCCCTCTCAGGCTTTCCCCCCTTCTAGCATATTCGTCTGGTGTACAGGTCATGTATATGCAGTCCCCGTCCCCTTCCAAATCCACCCACACCTCCTCATACCATCCGAGTTCACGGGGTTCTTTAATTGTGGTGTGCCATAACCTGTCCACTATGTCACCACTGTGGTATATTGGCACCATCTGGTATTTGGGTTCATTTTCTTCACCTGTTTGTACCTGCACTTCCTGCACATTTTGTACTGCACCTCGAGCGTTGCCCATTGTCACCATCATCATTGCGCCATTTGGTACTGCATTTGCACAACATCGAAGGCCCACCTGGCACACGCAAAAAATAAGAAGTAAAAACACCACCGTGGGCATCAGTAATTTGACAGTCATTCCCAACCATGACGGGACCCAGGAGAAGAGGTTGTCGAACCACGTGCTTGCTTCTGCCCCACCTTCAGTTTTCATTCTTTCAACTAGGTTATGTACTGCTTCGATCACGTGAGACAAGGTACCATTATCTGCGTCTTCAGAAGGTACGAAAGTGCAGCAGGCACTTCCAATTTTTCGGCAAACACCTCCGTCCATCGCTGTTAATAGGTCTAAGACATACCTATTTTGCATTGTCATTAGCCGCAGGGATCTTAGCTCCACCTTGATCATGTTGAACCCTTCTTCAGTGTCGTGTGCCAACTGGATCAGCTCCCAGCGGGTTATTTGGAGCCACCTAGCATTTGCCCGTTCCTGGATACTGGGGATGAGTGAGGCAAAGAAAGTCTCTGCAGAGCTGAACAATCGATATCTGTCTGGGATCTGTGCCAGTAGTTCTGAAGATGCTTTGGATATGTAGTTGGACGATGGTCTGTTTCGAGACAGCATTTCTCCCTTATTGCCAGAAGACAGGACATACATTTGCGGCTCTTCCGGTGGTTGGGCCTTATTCTCACGAGGAGCCTCTTGCATTTTCTTGCTCCCGCCGATGTGGCTCTCTGGTATCACCATTAGTGCAGAATGTAGTGTGGCCAGTGAGCAGATGCCGCTCCATGATTGTGGGAGATGGAGGTATGCCTGGCTGCCACATACCCAGTAAGTGTCCATGAGTGCCGCTGTCCCCTTTCTCATATCTGGGATTGTGAGGGTCTTGTTGCAGCTTTTGTTTACCCCCATTACAGTTCTCCCTTCTCCCTGGAAGCACAGTTCATATGTTATTTCCTTCTGTAGTTTGAATGGTTTTTCAATGGCAGTCACCCAGGTTAATTTTGCGATGTGCTCCTTCCATACTGGTGTACATGTTTTTTCTATCCACTGCAGCTTTTCCGGTGACACTCCTCGCAGTGCTTCAGCTTTGCTTGTTAGTTCTTCATCTTTCCATTTATTTTCGGAAAATAATGTCCCTTTTATTATAAAAAATGGTTCTTTCAGACATATGACTCCCTCCACTTTCGGGTAGCAGGTTTTCTCATTCTGCAGCATGTTAAAAGTTACCTCGTGTGCCTGAAAGGTGTTCTTAATTCTGCACAGCGTAAGATGAAGGAGACATTGGGCATTTACAATAGGCAGCTCTTTCGGTAGCAGTACTTTGGGTGTACCTGAGGCATGGGGGATAAGGGAGCAGACATAGCAACTCTCATTTGTTGTTTGCTTGGCAGTTGCACTCATGTCTGCATACCATTTATTTGTCTGGCGAGGGTGTCTTGGGTCTTCCATTTTGTCTAAGCCCAGACCATAATACTCGTCATATTTTCTACTTCCCACCTCCCTTTTTCTTCTATTATTTCTAAGGTATCTCCCAGCTTCACGGGCGAGGAGTAGTCTAGACCCCCCTTTTCTCCCTCCATCCCCCTTTTCCCATTCATCATATAGAGCTGCAAACTTCTCTGCCATCTCTTTGTTTTCTTTTTGTATTCTATCATGTAGTGTATTCTCTGCTGTAAGGGTGGTTGCATGTGTGGGCATGGAGGTGGGGGTATTGTACAGCCATGATATGACAGAAGGGTTGCGGTCATTTAAACTGTGGGCATTGTAATTGGAGACATTCGGCGGGGAAGTTGTGCTAGCCTGCATTTTAACACTTCTTTCATTTGGCGAGGTAACTGTGTTGGGCGGCTTTGTGTTATAGCCCCATACAAGTTTAAATCCGTCTCATAATAAAAAATCACCTTCTATAGCATTTGCAGTTGTTATACTTTCGTTTGTCAAATTATTCCCGTTACTCCCTCCCCCCTCGTTCATCTCGATAGAGATGAACGCTATGAACCAGTAAGTAGCTATGCCAAACAGTATTGCAAAAAATAATGCTATGCATACAGACAATCCACACTCATACGAATATCTACACCTCTCAACTAAAACATCTCTACATCTATTCATTCTATTTCTATCCGTTGCGGGCTGCCCGTTTGTTGTCATGGTAGTTCCTATTTAAAATTTAAAAGTGCGTTAAGTATATGCATGTAAACATATTTTGGTACTGTGTGTACCAGGAAGTTATAGAGAGAAAGAGAGATGGTTGGGGTGAGAGGGGCACACACAGAGATAGATAGAAAAACACATATTTGTTACACCATCATTTCATATATTTATTTTTTATTTTTTTTCATTTCAATCATTAGTTTTACTCAGTTATCTTTACCATTATCCTGTAAGGGGAATTGTTTCGTTAACATATTCATTTACCATTTACACTCCTTCATTCACCTGTTCCTGTTTATTCAACATTTTCATTGTTACTGTTTGCTATTGTCTGTGCCTCCTCATTCACTTCTTCCCGTACACTATTGTATGCCCTCCGCACATCTGTCAAATGGATCCAATATCTGAGCCCCTTTACCTTGACAGCAGTGGGTGTACAGAAAACTACCTCGTATGGACCATGGAATCTTGGGGCATTCCACCTACGCACAAAACTTCTAACATAAATGAAATCTCCTGGCATTAATTGTACTTGGGGGTCCTGTTCCCCAAAGGACACAGTTGTGTTCCCTTCTTCCCTTGTAAACGGTGGTGAGAGTTGCCTTGAGATTGCGCACGCTGCCCTAGTCAGTTTTTTCAGGTAATCAGTGAACTCATCTCCTAATATTGTGGCACTTCTGTGTGCATCTGAGTGTTTGCGCAGTGGAGAATGTGCTGTGTGCATCCGTCTCCCCGTCACAATTTCGTGTGGGGACAGGTGGTGATCCTTGCTCGGCTGATTCCTCAGATCAAACAGTGCAAGGGGTAAGCAGTAGATCCAGTTTTTCTTTAGCGAAAAACACAGTTTAGACAGTCTTCCTTTTAACAGGCCGTTCATTTTCTAGACAACACCGTTACTTTGAGGGTGATAAATCAAGCAAAGTTTATGTTTTATCCCCAATAATGCAGTTAATTCTTTGAATAGCTTGTGTACAAAATGAGTGCTGTTGTCTGAACGAATCACATCACAAATTCCCCAGCGCGGGAACACTTCTCTCACTAGGAATTTTGCAGCGCTTTTTGCATCAGGACGCGCACATGGACCTGTGTCAGGGGTAAGTCTGGCCCAGGGCCCGGTACTATTGGGACTGTGGGGCCAGGGACCATGAAGAAACCCGGACCCAAAGGGTTTCCATACTTTAAAGGGCTGTTGTGCCCTTTCTGCAGACTGATCCAGCATTCAGCCCGCCGGAACTACAATTCCCAGCAGGCTTCGCGGGCCCGCGAGCCAATAGGAAGCCGCGCTGGGTGTGGCGCGCGGCGAATGCGCATGCGCAAGCTCCAAGGCACGGGGCTTGTGCTCGAGACGCCGAGGAGAGAGGACGTGAGCCCAGCAGCTCCCCGGAATCTATACGCGAGGGGCCAACGCCCACAGGAACCACGATCCGGCCCCTCGCAGACACAAGATAAGTGCCGCTCATCCCAGGGAGAGTCAGGGATCTTGGGGAAAGCGCAGGGGGCATACCCCGACCCCCTTCCTGAGCCCCTGCGCACCACGCAAAGCTAAGTGGGCGGATTTCACGGGAAAATTGTGTTGTGAACAGAGCATGTTTTGAGTGCATTAATCTTTGGGGAAAAGCGCCGGAAGGGCGCGTGTGATTAAGAAGCACTAGCTTGGGGAACCCGGTCTGGGGAAAGGCCGCGTTCCGACACCCGGTCTGAGGGAAGACCGTGTTCGGGGCTGACAGTTCCATTGGGGCTAGATTAAGCCACGTGCGGCAGCGCACTCCAAGATTCCTGGATTGTTTGTTTTACGAAGAGTGATTGAGAGAGAGTGTGTGTTCAGCAGAACGAAAGACAATCGCTAATGCTTGTCCTTTGTTTTCTTTTAGTTTGAATCCGACTCGGACCTGAATCTCGGACTGCAAGGACGTGGCACAGGACTTGACAGCCTTGCAGGACAGGACTTGAAAGACCAAAGCAAAGCTAAGTGTGCTAGTGCATGTGACTGTGTTCATGAAAATGTACAAGGACTAATGTCAACAATTGTTTGTTGCTATGCTAATTTGAGTATGTTACTGTAAGGCTCAGGGAGCACCTTCATCTCTGTTCAGGGATCAGGTGAGGGTGGCAGCACCTTTACATGTAAAGGTGCTACGGCAGTTCCATCAGCCAGTTTGAGGAAAGTGTGCAGACATCGTTTACCCTAAAATCCCCAGTCCTATCCATAACTCCTTCCCATCCCTCTATCCGGTATTCCTAAACCTCCCTCTACCTATCCAATCATCGAGATCCTAACCCTCCTTCCCCGCTCTGGTTAAAGAGGCCTGTGTAAGCTCTGTCTTGCAGGCACTGAAACCATTGAGGGGGTGGTTGGTACAGCGTCGCTCCTGCGCCTAGGACCTGAGCACCTTCTGACAGAAGCACAAGCCCACGTATATTCAGGCGCCTGAGTGGTGTAGCCACCCCCCATTACCAAAATGGAAGAGATTGCCAAGGTTTTGCAGGACCTGCAAAGCGAGCTAGCGGCGTCCAGACAGGACTATGCCACGTTGTCAGCGCAGGTATGGAGTTTGGCCGCGCAGACAGCACCTTTGCCGGGTCACGCACCAGTACAGGTTCAAGTCACCCCAGAGCCCCTGATTCCTTTGGCTCCACCTGAGCGGTATGCAGGAGACCCGCAAAAATTCACCACCTTCATTACGCAATGCCGCCTCCATTTCCTTACGAAACCAGCAGCATTCCGATCCAATCAGTCTAGGACTGCTTTTGTTATCTCCTATCTCACAGGAGATGCAGCAGCATGGGCAAATCCTCTAGTCCAAAAGGACAATACTATCCTTTATGATTGGGACGAGTTTCTCTGTGAATTTGAGAAAATATTCAATCGTAGGGCTGCTACCCTGTGTAAGGATCGGGAGTTGCTGACATTGAGGCAGGGAAATAAGGAACTAGTGACCTATGTCACTCAGTTCAATCGATTAATAGCCGAAGCCGAATGGCCACGCGACAAATGCATGTCCCTATTTTATCAGGGACTGAGGGATGATTTGAAAGATCTTATAGCTCAGGTTGACCCCCAACCCCGGGAATGCTCGGATATGATCGATTTGGCGATGCGATTGGATCATCGTCAAGCTGAGCGACGGGGGGATAGGAAAAAAGGAGAGTCCCGTCCGTTAGCCAGGTTTGACCAATTTAAAGGGGCACGAGGGTCAATGGACAAGTCCGATGGAGACGAGCCAATGCAAATCGGGTCGGTTCGCGGTCCCCTATCAAAAGAAGAAAAAGAACGGAGAAGAAAGGATGGTTATGCATGTACTGTGGGAAGTCCGGACACTTTGTTCGAGAATGCCCCACAAAGCCCAAGACTCAGGGAAACGCCTCGGCTCGTCGGTAGTGGGGGTCACCCGGTCGAGCCTGACTGATTGCAGGGCCCCGATAAAAGGTAGTCCCAACTTTGCCCCACACATTTCGATAAGGGGGTGTCTTGGTTTTCAGGGTATATCAAAAGAGGTCACCATGTTGATTGACTCGGGGGCAACGGGTAATTTTATAGATATCCAGTTTGCGGCCAGGTTGGGTATCCCTATCCAACAAAAGGCAAAACCTGAGCCCGTACGCGCGGTAGATGGTACACCTCTATGCTCGGGACCCATCACACATAACACTCATTTAGTGACCCTGAGTTGTGGTATTGGGCATTGGGAATACATTGCCTTTGACTTAATTGCTGCCCCGCAGTTCGGCCTTATCTTAGGGTTACCCTGGTTGAAAAAGCACGATCCTCAGGTTTGCTGGACCTCCGGTTTGGTAAACTTTTCCTCTCCTTATTGTCGGGAGCATTGTAAACAGCCGGTGGCTGCGGCCATTCAACTCGCAGGCATTACTAATGCCCAGCCGGAAGTGCGTTTAGAAGAACTACCCACAGAGTATTCAGACTTTATAGACGTTTTCAATAAGAAAGCCGCTGAAACTCTGCCCCCACATCGGCCATTTGATTGCCGGATCGATCTTGAGCCTGGGGCAACGTTACCGTGCAGCCGTATATATGCCTTGACCGAGGCTGAAAACGAACACCTTCGAGAGTATATTACAGCCAACTTGCAAAATGGCTTTATTAGACACTCTAACTCTCCAGTATCTTCTCCCTTGTTCTTCGTACCGAAGAAGTCCGGTGAACTCAGGACTTGCATAGATTACCGCGGGGTGAATCGGATAACCATCAAAAACCGTTACCCACTTCCACTCATTCCCGTCCTTCTAGATCAGGTTAGGGACGCGGTTATCTATACTAAGCTGGATCTTCGTGGGGCTTACCATCTTGTGCGGGTGCGCGAAGGTGACGAGTGGAAAACCGCCTTCCGAACAAAATTCGGATTGTATGAATATCAGGTTATGCCATTTGGTCTCTGTAACGCACCTGCTGCCTTCCAGCATTTCCTAGATGAGGTTCTTCGGGAATATTTAGACGTATGTGCCGTCGTGTACATCGATGACATCCTCATTTATTCCCTGTCAGAAATCCGGGAACCTGGTTCCGCGTTGACCCGTCGTGAAGAATATATTTCTTCCTACCAATGTGATTCTCAGGAGTACGAAAGGACAGTCTAAGAATCCAATTGATCGGAAGATGGTGTAGAGTCGTTGGGATCGTAGAGCTGAGCGGCCCGCAACTTCCCGGTAGATGATGGTTCCAGGTTCCAGCCAACGACTGCAGAATATTATACTGATTACAATCAAATACACCCCTTTCAAGAGAACACGTAACAAAATCTCAACAGACTAACCTGCAGAAAACGGTTTAACCAGAAGTGTTTCATGCAAGAATGTCCTCTATACTGGGGTACTCTGGAGACCAGAAGAAGAGAAAAGACAATCAGTACCAGAGAATGAGTGGAAGAAATAATGGTAAGGAAAGGTAGGTTTCTTACCCTTTTTTCCCTGGAAGTGAACGTCCCTGGCAAAGTCCTTCTTCTTTCCTGTAGGAACAGTGTGATGGTATCTGCCCTCTGTTCGGTGGACCAAACAATCCAAGGTGTAAGAAGTCACTAGTCCAGCAACCACCTATTCCCGCCGGCACGAGGACGCCTAAAAGGTGCTCAGGAAGTCTCTAGTCCAGCACCAAGCCTGTACCCGCCGGCACGAGGACGCCTACAGCACCCTGGGGAAGGACAGGGAAGGGATTGGAGAGGGAAAAGGAAGGAAGGAAAGAACGAAGGTAAGAGGTCTCCCAAGCTTCGAGGTCCGATTTCGACAAAACCAAATCACTAGGCAAGAATAATCCATAAACAATCCGAGGTCAAGATACAAGAACAGGTAAGGATAATCCAAGAGCAATCCAGTAAACGTAATCCGAGATCAAACAAAACCACTAAATCTGAGCAAGAAAAAACCGCTGTCACTATTGGATCAGAAGCAGCGAGAAGTGGGCGCCAGATCATTAAGTACTTGAAGTACCGGCACCAAGATGGTCACGTGACCCAACACGTTTTCTATCACGTGGAAGATGCTGCGTCCACTGACGTAGTCTCCATGGCAACTTCCACGTGAGGCGTCGGGAACGCAGTTCCCGACGCAAATGTGTTCCGTGCGTAGAGCGTGGATACCGCAAGCCCGCCTTCTGTATGGTGGTATAACGGGACAGAAGCTTTTGGTGAGGATGAGACACGTGAACCGCAGGGGTGATACAAGACCTGGAGCGTTTTCTGACAGTATCCTCCCCCAAAGGACCCCCATGCCCCCGAGAGGCCAAAAATTGGGAAACCAACAACGGGGCATGCACATTCTGCTCCGGTTCCCATGTCCGTTCTTCCGGACCGTAACCCTTCCAGTCCACTAAGAAATACCTGGTACCACGAGAAACCCTGGTATCAAGAATGGAATTGACCTCATACTCCTCCACCCCTTGAACCAATATCGGAGACGGAGAAGCCGGTATCCTGGTGCTGTCTACACAAGGCTTAACCATGGACACATGGAAAACCGGATGTATCTTCCAAGAGTGCGGAAGTTCTAATTTGACCACCAATGGACTCAAGACGTCCTTTATAACATAAGGACCTACAAAACGTGGCAACAAGCATCGTCGACCTGGAATGCGTAGGTTCTTAGTGGACAACCATACCCGTGTACCTGGAATGTAGACGGGTGCAGGACGGCGATTCCGATCCGCGTACTTCTTCGCCTGTTCTTGTGCTTGTTTCAGATGTTCCAGCACCCTATCACGGACCAGAGACAAATCTTTGATACAAGATTGAACTGCCGGACAATCCTCAGGTAGATTCCAATCAAGAGGAAGGGTGCGTGGGTGTTGCCCATACAAGGCATAGAATGGCGATGTTCCCGTTGATGAATGGCTGGAATTATTATACGCGAATTCCGCCAAAGGAAGAACTGCTAGCCAGGATTCCTGATGTTGAAGGATGAGACACCTGAGGTACTGCTCCATGGTAGCGTTAACCCGCTCTGTTTGACCATCCGTCTGGGGATGGAACGCTGTGGAACACCGTTCATCTACCCCCAAAGAGAACATTAGATGCCTCCAAAAACGCGACGTGAACTGGGACCCCCTGTCAGAAACCACAATCTCAGGCAACCCAAAAAACCTGAAAACATGTCGCAAGAACAACTCTGCCAGCTTAGCAGCTGATGGCAGGCCTTGGCAAGGCACAAAGAGAGACATTTTAGAAAAGCTGTCAACCACCACCCATATGGTATCAAACCCATCAATCAAAGGCAACTCCACCACAAAGTCCATGGTAATCATCGCCCAAGGTCTGGCTGGCACTGGTAATGGTTGTAATAACCCCATAGGTTTCGCTGAATGGGACTTACACTGGGCACAGATGGCGCAGGTCAAGATATATTGCGAGACGTCTCTTCGCATGGAAGGCCACCAACACCAGCGTTTGAGGAGTTCAAGAGTTTTCTGGGAACCAGGATGCGCTGCGATAGCAGCGTCATGACACAAAGAAATAGCTGTACACCGGGTATCCTGATCAGGCATATAAACTCGACCCTGGACATAAGGAAGACCATGCAGAATATCCATGTTATAGTCTGCCAGTTCTGTGGGCTCTTTATCAACCCAGTTCTGGAGCGTTGACTTCAAAGTGGGTTGTAGAACACAACTACAGACCACTTGTGTAGGTAATAACAAAGACCCATCCTGTGGACGTGAACCATCATTACCCAGGCTTCTGGATAGCGCGTCCGCCTTGGAATTCAAGACACCTGGGCGGTAAGTCAAACTAAAGTTGTACATGGAAAAGAATTCATGCCAACGGGCATGTCTCGCAGTGGTGCACGTCAGGGACTGCAACGCCAACAGGTTTCTGTGGTCAGTAAAAACCTGGACCGGTAATTCCGTCCCAAGGAGATGATGACGCCAGATCATAAATGCGTCTCTTACGGCCAACAATTCCCGTTCAGTAACGGTGTAGTTACGTTCATAGGGCGTTAATTTGCGCGAATGGTAGGCGACTGGATGCAACTCCTTGGTATCAGCGCAGGTTTGGGACAAGACAGCCCCTACCGCGACATCCGAAGCATCAGCTTCGACAACGAATGGACGTTTGACATTTGGGTGTAGCAACACCGGGGCTGTAGTGAACGCGGCTTTTAAAGACTCAAACGCTATTTGGGCGTTATCGTTCCATAAATAAGGTTTCTTGTTACTGGTCAATTCGGTGAGGGGTGCAGCAATCGAAGAGAATTGTCTAATGAACCGCCTGTAAAAGTTCGAAAACCCCAGAAATGATTGTAACTCCTTCCTTGAAGTTGGTACAGGCCAGTTTAAGACAGCTTTCACCTTATTGCTACTCATCTGCACTCCTTTATTGGTGATGTCATATCCAAGGAACTCGACCTCACTCGCATGGAATACACATTTTTCCAGTTTGACAAAAAGACGATGCTCCCGCAAGCGTTGTAAGACTTGTGAAACATGACGTACATGATCTTCCATGGATGGAGAATAGATGAGTATATCATCTAAATAGACAATAACGAATCTGTCGATCATGTCGCGTAGAACGTCGTTGATGAAATTCTGGAATGTGGCCGGGGCATTGCAAAGCCCGAATGGCATCACCAAATACTCGAATAGGCCATATCGTGTCTTAAAGGCTGTTTTCCACTCATCCCCTCGACGTATCCGGACCAAATTGTACGCACCCCTTAGATCTAATTTGGTGAAGAATTCTGAAGACCCTAACTGATCCAGCAAGACAGAAATCAACGGGATCGGGTATTGATTACGGATAGTACCTGCATTGAGTTCCCGATAATCAATACAAGGTCTTAAGTCCCCCTCCTTCTTGGGTACAAAAAAGAGCGGTGAAGCAAATGGAGAGTGAGAAGGCCGAATAAAACCTAACTCGAGGGCTTTATCCAAATATTCTTTAAGGACGACTTCTTCCTTTTGTGTAAGGGAATAGATACGTCCCGAAGGTGTCTTGGCATCCGGTTTGAGAACAATGGGGCAATCATAGGGCCGATGAGGCGGCAGGATCTCTGCTTTCCCCTTGTCAAAGACGTCCTTATAACTTGTGTATTCGACAGGTAATACGGTGTTAACAACAGCTCCGATTGTAACCACAGAGTTCAACAACGCCCGACTAGGAGCTTCAGGTACTTCATACATGGACTCTAGGGAACTGCAGGATCGAGGGCGTTGCTGAGCACTGAAAGCGATAACCCCGGTCTCCCAGTTAACGACCGGGTTATGAAGCTTGAGCCACGGTAAACCCAGGATGAGTTTGTATTGCGGTGCCATAATGACGTCAAATGTGATGATTTCCGAATGCTCGGCGCCAATAGTTAACAACAACGGAATGGTATGTTCAGTAACAAGCCCCGAAAGTAGGGTTGAACCGTCAACCGCATTGACTACCTCCGGAACACTTTTTGACAACAAGGGAATACCCCATTTCCGAACGTATTGGGCATCAATGTAGTTACCGGTTGCCCCTGAGTCAAGAACAGCTGCAGAACTCCAAGGAGTGACCTGATCGTAACTCAACATGACGTCAATGTAAAAAGGCGTGGACAACGAGGAACCCTGCAGGGAAGAGCTCGGCGTAGGGGTTCCTTCTACGACCGGGCCTTGGCGTTTCCCGACTTGCGGGGTCTCTTTGGACATGCACTAAGCAGATGAGTAGAGGAACCACAATAAAAGCACAGATTGTTCCGTCTACGATGTTCTCGTTCTTCTGTCGTTAGCGGGCCCCTAACTGCCCCAATTTGCATAGGCTCGTCACCGCCAGAAACAGGGATTGGGGATATAGTGGTATTGACCGTAATCATTCTCTTCTCCCCCTTTCTTTCGGTACGTCGGGCATCAATCTGGAGTACTAGATCCAAGAAATCAGAAAAGGACGTAGGAACCACCGGAACCGTAGCTATGGTATCCTTTAACGTATCCGACAGCCCTTTATAGAACAGAGCGGCTTTCTTATCTTCCGGCCAACCAGTTTCAGCCACCAACTGATTGAACTTAGCCAAATACGATAATAAAGGAGTGTCCCCCTGACGGAGATTCAGCAATTCCAGATCCGTGGCCTGAGTCTTGTAGCGAGTATCAAACACCCTCGTCATAGCACTGATCAATGCATCGCAGTCAAACAACAGCGGACTGCCTTGTTCCAACAAAGGATTCGCCCAAACCGCGGCCATACCTCCAAGGTTAGATAAGACAAAGGCTGCTTTAGTAGTCGCATCAGGAAACGAGGTAGGCCGACACAAGAAATGCAGTCTGCATTGGTTAATGAATGTCCGAAAGGATTTTGGATCCCCAGTAAACCTTTCTGGGGGAGCAAGCGGGAACTGAGCGGCCATGTACACATGCGTAGAATCAGGTCTGACCGAAGGCCCTGCCTGACCTGAAGCGGAAGCGGAGGCCAAAGATGGTATTCCTGTAACCACTTCCCTGATACCGGCTTGCATTTCATCAATGCGCCGGTGGGTGTCAGCCTGGGTGGCCGTCATATCGGCACGTAGGTCGGCCACTAACTGAACCAAAACGGCCAACGGGTCATTCGCGGCATCCATAATAAGGCTTCTGATTCTGTCAGAAATCCGGGAACCTGGTTCCGCGTTGACCCGTCGTGAAGAATATATTTCTTCCTACCAATGTGATTCTCAGGAGTACGAAAGGACAGTCTAAGAATCCAATTGATCGGAAGATGGTGTAGAGTCGTTGGGATCGTAGAGCTGAGCGGCCCGCAACTTCCCGGTAGATGATGGTTCCAGGTTCCAGCCAACGACTGCAGAATATTATACTGATTACAATCAAATACACCCCTTTCAAGAGAACACGTAACAAAATCTCAACAGACTAACCTGCAGAAAACGGTTTAACCAGAAGTGTTTCATGCAAGAATGTCCTCTATACTGGGGTACTCTGGAGACCAGAAGAAGAGAAAAGACAATCAGTACCAGAGAATGAGTGGAAGAAATAATGGTAAGGAAAGGTAGGTTTCTTACCCTTTTTTCCCTGGAAGTGAACGTCCCTGGCAAAGTCCTTCTTCTTTCCTGTAGGAACAGTGTGATGGTATCTGCCCTCTGTTCGGTGGACCAAACAATCCAAGGTGTAAGAAGTCACTAGTCCAGCAACCACCTATTCCCGCCGGCACGAGGACGCCTAAAAGGTGCTCAGGAAGTCTCTAGTCCAGCACCAAGCCTGTACCCGCCGGCACAAGGACGCCTACAGCACCCTGGGGAAGGACAGGGAAGGGATTGGAGAGGGAAAAGGAAGGAAGGAAAGAACGAAGGTAAGAGGTCTCCCAAGCTTCGAGGTCCGATTTCGACAAAACCAAATCACTAGGCAAGAATAATCCATAAACAATCCGAGGTCAAGATACAAGAACAGGTAAGGATAATCCAAGAGCAATCCAGTAAACGTAATCCGAGATCAAACAAAACCACTAAATCTGAGCAAGAAAAAACCGCTGTCACTATTGGATCAGAAGCAGCGAGAAGTGGGCGCCAGATCATTAAGTACTTGAAGTACCGGCACCAAGATGGTCACGTGACCCAACACGTTTTCTATCACGTGGAAGATGCTGCGTCCACTGACGTAGTCTCCATGGCAACTTCCACGTGAGGCGTCGGGAACGCAGTTCCCGACGCAAATGTGTTCCGTGCGTAGAGCGTGGATACCGCAAGCCCGCCTTCTGTATGGTGGTATAACGGGACAGAAGCTTTTGGTGAGGATGAGACACGTGAACCGCAGGGGTGATACAAGACCTGGAGCGTTTTCTGACATTCCCATAGCCTAGAAGATCATGTTCAGCATGTACGCGCTGTTTTACAAAAGTTAAGGGAATACCATCTATATGCCAAACTCGAGAAATGTGAATTCCACCGTACTACCGTGGAATTCCTGGGGTACTACCTTACTCCGACAGGCGTACAAATGGATACAAAAAAGGTGAAGGCCATTCTTGATTGGCCCCCGCCAACCAATGTCAAAGACGTACAATCCTTTCTAGGGTTTGCAAACTTCTACAGACGGTTCGTCAAGAATTTCTCTGAGTTGGTAACACCAATCACGAGACTTCTTCGCAAGGGCTGCCCATTTATTTGGGACGCCTTGGCTGAGCAGGGTTTTCAACGGCTCAAGAAGGCCTTTACCGATGCACCGGTATTAAGACATCCGGACTTGTCTCAACCATTTGTGGTGGAAACAGACGCTTCCAGCCATGCGCTGGGAGCTGTTCTGTCCCAACGTGATCCTCAGACGGGGCTTTTACACCCAGTGGCCTATTATTCAAGGAAACTGCTTCCAGCAGAAGTCAATTACATTATTGCAGACAGGGAACTATTGGCCATAAAGGCAGCCTTTGGCGAGTGGCGGCACTACTTAATGGGGGCACGTCACACAGTGACGGTTATTACAGACCATCGCAATCTTCAGTTTATTAGGACTGCCAAGACCTTGAGTCCACGTCAATTGCGTTGGGCCCAATATTTCGCGGAATTTGACTTTATAATCACATACAGACCAGGAACAAACAATCGGAAAGCTGACATTTTGTCCCGCTATCCTGATAAGGTCTCTGAGGAAATAAAAATCGTGTCTCGGCCAATAGTATCTCCGATGCACATACTGGGTTTAACTACCAGCATCTTTGAAAGCATTCAGAAGGAACTTTCTGTGCATGATCTTCATCAATGGTGCAAGCAAGACCCACAGCACACCATTTTGGACGGGCTACCATATCATGGGCAATCATTGTACTTGCCTACGCCCCAGCTACAAGAACAGGCGATGTCTTGGTGTCACGATTCCTCCCTAGCGGGTCATCCCGGTAAGACAAAAACTCTAGAACTAGTGGGGAGACATTTTTGGTGGCCAAAGTGGCGGCTTGATGTCCAACAATACGTACGACAATGTACAATATGCGCGCGGAACAAAGCCGATCACCAGAAACCGGCAGGCCTCCTACGTCCCCTGCCAACACCAACTATTCCTTGGCATACAGTAACCATGGACCTAATAGTTGAATTTCCACAAGTGCAGGGGTTTACCTCCATACTGGTGGTAGTGGATGCCTTTTCAAAAATGGCCCATTTCATCCCCTGTAAAGGGGTTCCAACAGCTAAAGAAATCGCGGAATTATTCCTGCAAAACGTGGTTCGGCTACATGGCCTTCCCTGCCGTATAATCACAGATAGGGGTCCACAGTTCACCTCCAGGTTCTGGCGTGAATTTTGTAACATCATTGGTATGGAAGTTCGGTTATCCTCGGGATATCATCCCGAGACGGACGGCCAAACCGAACGCGTGAACCAGGGGCTTGAACAGTTCCTGCGTTGCTTAGCCGCAGGACGGGAGACAACATGGGTTCAACATACTTGGCTAGCAGAAATGGCATATAATAATGCTGTTCATTCTTCCACAAAACGATCCCCGTTTTTCTGCTTGTACGGAAGACATCCACGGATATTACCTACATCCGTCCCTACAACAGAAGCGGCACTGCCTACATTAGCAGGACAACGGATCGGAATAGAGCAGGTTTGGAAGGAGGTGCAGGATAATCTCGTAAAAGCCAAAAAAATGTACAAAACCTACGCCGATAAACATCGACGTGCTAGCCCTATATACCATAAAAATGATTGGGTATGGTTGTCCACTCGTAATTTACGATTGGAGGGACCCAAAAAGTTACAACCTCGCTATCTAGGCCCATTTAAGATTGAAAAAGTAATCAACCCAGTAGCGGTCCGACTGGCCCTGCCCCCTCAGATGAAAATCCATCCAACTTTCCATACGTCATTGTTGAAACCAGCCCCACCAGAGGTACGCACTCAAAAAACACCCCCGGTACTTGTACAGGGGGAGCCGGAATATGAAGTCCGAGCAATTCTGAACTCTAAAAAAATGAATGGCAAAGTCTATTACTTAATCGACTGGGTGGGGTACGGGCCTGAAGAACGCTCCTGGGAACCCTCACACCATGTACATGCCCCACGATTGCTGCGCACCTTCCACAAAAACTACCCTGAAAAACCTGGGGGACCTGCCTTCCGTGGGAGGGGGAGTGCTGTCAGGGGTAAGACTGGCCCAGGGCCCGGTACTATTGGGACTGTGGGGCCAGGGACCATGAAGAAACCCGGACCCAAAGGGTTTCCATACTTTAAAGGGCTGTTGTGCCCTTTCTGCAGACTGATCCAGCATTCAGCCCGCCGGAACTACAATTCCCAGCAGGCTTCGCGGGCCCGCGAGCCAATAGGAAGCCGCGCTGGGTGTGGCGCGCGGCGAATGCGCATGCGCAAGCTCCAAGGCACGGGGCTTGTGCTCGAGACGCCGAGGAGAGAGGACGTGAGCCCAGCAGCTCCCCGGAATCTATACGCGAGGGGCCAACGCCCACAGGAACCACGATCCGGCCCCTCGCAGACACAAGATAAGTGCCGCTCATCCCAGGGAGAGTCAGGGATCTTGGGGAAAGCGCAGGGGGCATACCCCGACCCCCTTCCTGAGCCCCTGCGCACCACGCAAAGCTAAGTGGGCGGATTTCACGGGAAAATTGTGTTGTGAACAGAGCATGTTTTGAGTGCATTAATCTTTGGGGAAAAGCGCCGGAAGGGCGCGTGTGATTAAGAAGCACTAGCTTGGGGAACCCGGTCTGGGGAAAGGCCGCGTTCCGACACCCGGTCTGAGGGAAGACCGTGTTCGGGGCTGACAGTTCCATTGGGGCTAGATTAAGCCACGTGCGGCAGCGCACTCCAAGATTCCTGGATTGTTTGTTTTACGAAGAGTGATTGAGAGAGAGTGTGTGTTCAGCAGAACGAAAGACAATCGCTAATGCTTGTCCTTTGTTTTCTTTTAGTTTGAATCCGACTCGGACCTGAATCTCGGACTGCAAGGACGTGGCACAGGACTTGACAGCCTTGCAGGACAGGACTTGAAAGACCAAAGCAAAGCTAAGTGTGCTAGTGCATGTGACTGTGTTCATGAAAATGTACAAGGACTAATGTCAACAATTGTTTGTTGCTATGCTAATTTGAGTATGTTACTGTAAGGCTCAGGGAGCACCTTCATCTCTGTTCAGGGATCAGGTGAGGGTGGCAGCACCTTTACATGTAAAGGTGCTACGGCAGTTCCATCAGCCAGTTTGAGGAAAGTGTGCAGACATCGTTTACCCTAAAATCCCCAGTCCTATCCATAACTCCTTCCCATCCCTCTATCCGGTATTCCTAAACCTCCCTCTACCTATCCAATCATCGAGATCCTAACCCTCCTTCCCCGCTCTGGTTAAAGAGGCCTGTGTAAGCTCTGTCTTGCAGGCACTGAAACCATTGAGGGGGTGGTTGGTACAGCGTCGCTCCTGCGCCTAGGACCTGAGCACCTTCTGACAACCTGCTTCCACCCACCTGGAGAATGGACATACAACCACTATCATGTAGCGTGCCCCATTACACCTTTCCCCCATGTCTGCATAATCAACGTGCAGTTCTCTGAAGGGCCCTTTTGGTTTTGGAATTGTCCGCCTGAGTGTCCGTAGGGTCATCCCAGAGTTGTATATTTGGCAGGTCGTGCACTCCATTGCTAATCTTGATATATGCTCCTGGAGACTTGGCACGAACCAATCTTCCTGTATCTCTGCTGCTATATGTTGTTTGGTATTATGTGCTGGAAAGTGTAATTGCTGGAATGCTATCTCCAACAGTTTGATGGGCATCACTACTTTTCCTGAGTTACTTTGGCGCCACAATAAATCTGTTGCCTATTGGCTGCAACCCCTTTTTTCCCACAACCCCTTTTCTTCATCACTCGCATCTTCCTGCAGCTCTAGTATTTGCGATATGGGCATGGCATTGTATCCTTCTGGTAGTTCTTCGCTTGTCTGGTGCTGCAATAGGTACTCACCTGCTGTTTGCTTCTTAAAATATGAAGCCTCCTTGGCGGCAGCGTCTGCTGCCGCGTTCCCCAAAGATACAACGTCTGTGTTAGACGTATGTGCTTGGCATTTGACGATTGCCACCATTGTTGGGTCCTTCAGGGCCTCAATCAATTCTTTCAACAGTTCGGCATGCTGTACTGGAGTCCCATCCGCCCTGCGAAACCCTCTCTGCCCCCACCGGGCTAGACCACTGTGTATAGTGGTTGTCATGTAGGCTGAATCTGTGTATATAGTCACTGTACATCCCTTGGCTGCACGCAATGCTTTTGTTCGGACGATAAGTTCTGCTGCTTGAGCTGAGAAATGGGACGGCAGGCGGTATTGTACTAGCACTTCATACTCACCTTCTTCTAATCTCACCACTGCCAGTCCCACATGTTTTCCCCCTGTATCCATGTCAATTGATGCTGATCCATCTGCAAAGTACACCTCTCCTTCGTTTCAATGCATTCTCACACACCACTGTGCCCTCCCCCGTTTCTCCTGTGTATGGTGCGCAATTGTGTTCTTGCATGTCTTCTAGTGTGCATGGTTCTGTGATAAATGTTGCTGGGTTTACTGTTCTGCATCTCACTATGTGAATGTTGGCGCTGGACAATATTATCTCATAGGCAGTTGCTCGCTGTGTAGTCAGTGTGCTTTTTGATCTTTCCAGTATTGCGAACAGTGAGTGTTCCACGAACAATGTGACAGAGCACCCCATTACTATTGTGGCACTTTTCTCAATGGCGAACGCGGCGGCAGCGAGAGACTGCTCGCACGCGAAGTGTCCTTGCATTACTGCATCTAACGTGCCGCTGTAGTAGTCCAATGGCTTGTGTCCCAGAGAAGTCTTTTGTGTCAATACAGCTGTCATAAGAGTCCCTTTACAGTGGGAGAACAGGTAAAATTTGCGTTCATAATCCGGATTGGCGAGTACTGGAGCACTCGAAATTAGCTCTTTTAGTGACACAAACGAATCACTCATTTCTTTTGTCCACTTTATTTCTCTGTTCTCCTGCTGGGCCTCTTTGAGGGCTTGTAGCAAAGGTCTGGTGTAATCTGCATAGTCTAGTATCCATGCTCTGCAATAGTTACACATTCCTAGGAATTTTTGCATCTCTTTCACTGTGTTTGGTTCTCTTACTGACGTGATCGCTTCTACTCTGTCAGGTAATATCCTTTTCCCATCCTTTGATATCAATTGTCCCAGGTACAACACTTCTGATTGGCAGTATTGTAGTTTCCCTCTGTCCACTTTGTAGCCCTTGTGGGCCAGCCATGTTAAGAGGGTAACTGAGTCTTTCCTGCACACGTCCTCATTCTGAGCGCAGATGAGCAAATCGTCTACGTACTGAATGATTGTGCTTTCAACTGTTAAGTTACCCAAGTCTTCGTGGAGGATGCGATTGAATATGCTTGGACTCTCACAGTACCCTTGAGGTAACCTGCAATGTTCGTATCTCCTCCCACCCAGGGTAAATGCTGTCAAGTATCTGCTTTCTCCTGCCAACGGGATGGAGAAAAATGCATTTTTCAAATCAACTACTGTGAAATGTGATGTGTTTTTTGGGATACTGCAGGGTATGGATGCAGGGTTCGGGACCAGAGGAAACTCTTTTTGTATGATGTCATTTAGGGGGCGTAGATCCTGGATCATCCTCCACGCCCCTCCCTTTGATTTCTTGATCGGGTAAATGCAAGTGTTACATGGGGAGTTTGAGGGTACTATTATTCCGTGGGCTAGCAATGCACTTATTGTCTCTTTTATCCCTTCCTCAGCTTCGCGGGACAATGGGTACTGCTTGACTCGGGGCAGAATTGCCCCTGGTTTAAGCTTTATCGTTACTGGTGTTACTCCGTGCAACAACCCTACATCATGGGGACCCATAGTCCACAAGTTGCTTGGCACCAATTTCATATCATCATCATAAAATGGCGGCGGCGCTCCTACCACTGCCATCAGCTGTACGGGCACTTGCCTTGTTTGTATTAAGATGTCACATGGTATTGCTATTTCCATTATTATTTCGCCATCACTCTCTGAGTCGGAAAAAAGATCCTCATCAGACAGGTCACGCAAGGCAATATCAGCATTGATGCATAACACAGTGCGCCATTCACACCCATCTATGTCCATCCCAATTACTGCAATCCTTTTGGCTGATATCTGCACGGCATGCAAATCTAAGGATATCACTGAACCAGGTGCTATGTCTGGGCATACTATTGGGCGAAAGATAAATTCTGCTGGCACCCTCCACTCTAGCTTTTTTAGCTCGGGCACTACTTGGGCTAGTGTTTTTAATCCTTCAATGAACACTGTTTCATTCACTGGCATGCCGCGTATTTCTGGTGCTGTTGCTCGGGCACGCACCACCAGCATTACGCGCAATGGGCATATTCCTGGGGTGGAGCAGACTATCCCTCTCTCTGTGAACGATATTGTCATATTAAGCTTGCTGAGAAGGTCCCTTCCAAGCAAGTTTATCGGTGACTGTTCATAATAAAGTAAGGGTGTCTTTATCGTTTTACCCCCTACTGTCACATCCAAATCTTCTGTGTAAGGAACTTCAATTACAGCCCCAGAGAACCCCTGTGTCTCCAACCTACGGTTATATAGCGGAAACCGGCCTTCACGGATGCATGATTTTTCGGCTCCCGAATCCACCATAAATATGAATTGCTTGTCTCCTATCTGCGCCCCTACTAATGGTTCCTCTGCATCATTGTAGGTGGTAGATAGAACAGGACACGCAAGTGTTCCCTGTGGGCTGTCCTATGCTGGTTGTCTCATTGCCCCCCCTTGACTGAAGACATTTCCTGAAACTACCGCCACACCATTATAGGGGACTGGGGCTGGTGCTCCATTGGCAACTGTTGCAAAAGGGTTTCCTGGTGTATATTGCATATGGTTGTTGTTTTGTGGGTGATTCTGTGCTCTATAATGTTGAACTTGTCTTTGCTCTGCATATCTCTGCTCCTGTTCCCTTTGTTGTCTTCCCATTGGGGGGCCGTATGGGCTCCCTGGGTGGGGATTACCATATTGTTCCATCTTTTGAAATCCGTTGTTTGGTCTGTTCCTGCATTCTCGAGAGAAGTGTCCCCACCTCCCGTAATTCCAATAGCTCCCCTGCGCTACTCTGGGACCTTGCCACCCACTCCCTCCGTTTCCACCGTACACTTGTCCACCCCCTCTGTGACCCCTGTACCCACCTCGTCCCCCTCGAGGGGCCTAATCTTGCCACTGCGGACCTCCGTACGGCTCCTGCTCGTTCCACTGTGGTTGCCCTGCTCCTGCCCAATTCGTTGCCATCCTCCCCTGTATTGCTACCAGCCCCTCCTCCCCCTCTTCTCCCTCCCTACTGTGTGGGAGCGCAGATACTGCTGCAGCGACCTTCACCAGTTTTGTTTGTACTAACTTTGCTTCGTCTGCCAATCTTTTTTGTGCTATTTCCTTTTCCCGCTCTTTTATTCTTTTACAGTGATGAACTATTATACTCTGTATTTCGGGCCACCCTTTTGCCTCAATGCCTGCAATTTTGTCAACTGCTTTTTGTACTTCTTTAAGCAGCCCTCTCTTTATTATGAAGTAAAATAATGAGGTTGACTGATACCAGGGCGTGCCCGTTTCCGCTCTCCACATCTCCTGTACTCGATAAATGTAATCCATAGCATCTTCTCCATCATTCATCGTACATTGCATGACTGACTGCAAATCTGGGGTATCTGGAAATGTTTCCCTTAGTGCATCCCACACTCGTGTACGTACTGTGTTAAAAGAGGCGCCATTGTGGCGATCACAATCCAATGTTACCCCCGGGAAGCCAGCCTTTGCCCACACTCTATCTGCTTGATCCCCAACTGCTGATACTAGCAAACTTTTTACATCACCTACCGCTAACGGTAGCCCAGCTGTGTGTTTCTCGAATGCATATATCCACTTACTTGCCCCTCCTGATAGCGGTGGTAACAGCTTTAACAAATTGGCCTTATCCATCTGAGCCCAGGGTATGTAATTCGGCCTCCCTCCACCCCTGTGTATTAATGGGAGTTGTAACTTCCCCTTTGTTGCTTTGCTTGTACTCACCTTCGTTCCTTTCTTCCCTAGTGGAGCCATTCTCCCAAACCTATTCCTTAGTCGTCCTGTCCATTCATCATCCATTGTTCTTCCGAGACATGCACCATCCATCCCCCCAGTTCCTCCTCCCATCGCCATACTTAATCTCCCACCCTCTTCCTCGTCCTCTTCTACATCGCACCATAGTTCCTCTCTACCCCCCGTGGCCATTATTTCATCGTCAGCATGTTCATCCCTCTCATCTAGTTCAATTATTTGAGTGAGCTCTTCTTGTATTCTGAACAGTATTTCCCCCTTCTTCCACCCTTCCTCAATTGTCTTATCATGGCTCTGTGTCCTTGCTATTGGCTCTGACCGAGCAACGTTAGTTCCACTCTGCTCACATATGCTTTTTATTCTCGATATCTCGTCTTTTGCTAAGGAGAGCCTAGACTCTAAATCTTCTGTTAATTTTTCTATATTTGCTGTGGGTGTACTTACCTGATCGCGCTGCCTGTGGCTCTCATATGGTGGGGGTGCAGTTGGCCCTTGAGTCGTAGTAACTGTTGTTGGGGGCACATATGTGGGGTCACTGTATCCTTCTGCGGGCACTGGTTTATTCAGTATTGGGTACAATCGTGTTACCTCTCCTGGTTGTCCCCCTTCTGGCAACACCTTATCGTCTTTAGGTATCAGTAATGGATTATCAGTGGTAGATGGCAAATCTGTTCCTAACTCCTTCTTTTTGAGAGGGGGCACTTCTTCAAACAATCTCCACAGGTCTAATATCTCTTTCCTAGTATGGAACTGCTTCCCTTTATATTTCATAAAAATGCACGTTGCTACCATATCTAGGACACTTTTGTCAAATGATCCCCCTTCTGGCCATATTTGGGGCAACCCTTCTCCTTTTAGCTCTGTGACCCATTGTGCGTGATACTTCCTGATACGTTCAGCATACCCAGGAAAACTCTTACAAATATGGGCCAGGGGAGTTTCCGCCCCCATGGTGTGTAGTTGCCCTATATATCACTATATATATGTATATATATGCGTGTAGAGACCTGTGCGTTTCCACCGCCTGGGCAATATGGGAGTGGGTGTGCACAGCTTATACTCCGGATAACTTAGAGGGCACAGACAAGAGCAAACCACCTTTGGCACACTACCAATATCTTCAGCACACTATTAAAAAAAGGGTCAGTTCACTGCATTGGGCTCACCACCTTAAAATGTCTCCTGGTCACACTTACCATGACCCTACCATAATTATGCACATTTTACCATTTACCATGTTCATCTTAACATAGTATGTTCTGACACATATAATGCATATAGACCGATAGTCAACACTCTATTCACAGTTCAACTCGTAATCTTTTTCCTCCCTCCCTAGTTCACTCCTTCTTTCTTAGTTTGATATGAAGTCTCCCTTTTTGCTTAAAGTCTTTTTTATTTTTTTATTTATTTTTTCCTCAGTATTAACCTTATTCCCAGTACTAGTTTAGATAGCACTATGCGGCGCCGCCTTCTACCCCCTTGCAGAGCTAGGTTCCCGTCTCTTTATCTCTTTTCACCTCTTGATCCTAATGGCCATATGCAAAGAAAAAGTAAAGAAAGTCTAGAGTAGTTTTTAGTAGTCCCAAAGTGTCCCCTTTTAAATGACCTCGTTCTCTATCCTGCTCCCTTCCCCTGCTCCCTTTACGGTCGCTCGCACTCAATACTCACGTGCCCGTCTTGAACTGAGAGTCTCCGAACTGGGTCCGTCCAGGCTGCGCTGCCACACGCTCAACGGCCAGCCCCGGCTCCGGCGAGCGGTACTCAAAGGGGATTTTTCAACCGGGATCCCGTACCCTTTCTCTATTGAGTGCGCACTTCTAAGCGTACCGGTCGCCGTAGGCGTGCAGCTTTACGGAGCCGGCGCACCGTGCATCTCCCTTTTCGACTGGAGATTTTCGTGCCAGAGGGGACGGTAGGGATATATTAGGAAAAATAATCACCCTTTCGGGGTCACCACTGAAGGCATACGTCCCCAGATAGCAAGACCCTCCCCACAATGAGAGGCAATAATGGACTCTCCCAAGATGGGAATAAGGCTAAGACCAAGTGCGGGTGAGCTTAATGGGAGTTTATATAAGTCAAAATAGGGCATGCAAAGGACTCTGCAAACTCCGAGAGCGCTCTGTCTGACAATTGCAAAGGCAGGCGTATATATTTACAAAAAGCGTCATAAGAGTCTACACACTATAGGGGGTACATGTTCATGGGGATTGGGTGGCGTCGACTAACTATAGGTGCAGCTGTGATGTGTTGCGCTGTGGTTGGTGGACGTCACTGGGTGCCAACGTGGGGTGGGTAGGTCAGCTGGGCTCATCCGGGAGGTGCTGCCATGCCAGGCGTGGTCAGTGTCATTGATGAACGTCTTTCTTGGCTTTCTGCCCTAAGGGCCACGCACACCCCATTCATTCAATACTACAATATTAGTTTTCCTGTAAATCCTACAATAGGTTATTCTACGGGTTAATGCAACACAGGAGGAATGCACATTGAGTGGGGTACTTTGGTGATACATCAATACATGGTTACCATTATCCTGTTGACTGGGTACCATAGGTCATGAATTTGGGTCTCAGGGCAAGGGGTGAGCTGTCCGGGGTTCAGGTCTAGCTAGAAGTCATTACAAATGCGTTAGCACAATGTTGGTACAATATTAGGTGTCTTATTTTACAAGAGCCATTAATCTGGGGTGAGCTGGTGGGCCATGGGACCTAAGAGGGGGCACCTCTGGCCTGTGATTATGGCCGGGGTTTACTGCTGGGTTGTAAATAATTGAGGCGGCTGGCCGTGGCCATGTGAGCTGCGGGGGAACGTGAATGCTTGAAGCGGCTCCAGCCGAATTGGGGGAGGTGAGGCAGAGCAGTCCGGGCCTCTGCTTTTCTTCTGGCAGGCTTCAATGGGGAGGGAGGGGAAGTGGCCTTGGATATGCCCACAATGGTATTCTCCTTGTGTGTTGCAGGTTATATTGGAGACATGAAAATCCATATAATGTATACTGCTCATTAAGTTCTTAAAGGATTACACTTCTACATCGTTGGTGCCTTTACAGAGTCCCTTCAAATATGTCAACTATACCTACGTTTCTATTAATTACTACAGAGTGAGTATTTGGCAACCAAAGCAGCTCTTTTCATTATATATATATAAACACGATGCATGAGGTAGCATTAAGGTTGATGGAGCACGCAGGAACAACAGGCTAACATGGTTGACGGCAGTGATACATGGTAAACTTGTACATTCACATTTGAATACATTCTATGTATCTCCTTAAGCAATTTACATGAGCTCACAGTACTGTCGCGCCTATGTTCCGTTGCACTCTAGCAGCATTAGTTTAGTTATGGCATAAGGACTTGGCATTGCTTCTATTTACATTTCCCCTAGAGAGAGAGAGAGATAACATAAAACCTGGGACACTTAACGTCTGCACATAACTAAGGAGATATGGGTATTCTGATCAGTTTGTCACATAACAACACATTTTGCTCGCATTACAGTGTTTGTAGGTTCTATCAAGGGGACGTGCAGAAAGGATGTTAATGCAATCCAGTTTACATATTGGTGATTTTTGGTACCCGATCGAGGCCTTGCTTTGTTGGGGGACGATTTTCAGTTATTTTCCAAGCTGGCCCCGCTGGCCGGGTCACGCTGTGGACAGTGATGTACTGCAGAAGGTGAATGATACAGTGTTTGCTTCTAGCACTAGCTCATGTCCGACTGTTCGTGGGAACGGGCTTTCAGCGGATCTGCCAGGGAGCAGAGGCAACAGGGGTAGGCGAGGACTCTCTGAAGGTGGGGGCCGTGCTGCAGCGCACAGGGACTCATGTCGTTCTGGTTTTAAAATGGTTTCCAGGGCCTAGCTTAATACAGCACGTTTGGTCAATGTGTCAGCCAGTGGTCCACCAATCACCTGGGCCCTGGTGGCAGGGGGGCCCCTGACGAGTCATGGACTACACAAGGAGGGGACTGTAGGGGAGGGGGGTCTCTTGGACCTATCCTCCCATACAGAAGGCAGATTGAGAAAGAGGCTGTTAAAGTAATCCAGCCTAGAGAGAACCGGGCTCTGGAGACAGTGAGCTTCTGGGGGAAGGTGAGGAAGGGAAGAGTTCCTTTGAGGAGGTGAAGCTGGTAGTGGGACTTCCTGTTAACATCCGAGATGTGAGGAGAAAAGGAAAGATTGGAATCGAAGATGACACCAAGGTTTTTTGCCTCACTGGAAGGCAAAGGAAGAGGGCCCAAGGAGGGCGGCTAGAGTGAGAGAGGGAAAGTCGGAGCAGGGGTCCCAATGAGAAGGATCTCCGTCTTACTGGCATTAAGGCAGAGATCGTTGGTGCACAGGGAGGTTTGGATTCATAGGTTTGGTTGTTTGGGAAGTTCTTCATTTCACGCATTCTCAAATTTGGCATTTTTGGTTTTCATGGCACGCCAGTGACACTTGGATGGGAAGAAGAAGATAGAAGCACAGAATGGTATCCTAGTCTCCAACCCAGGCCTCCCTATCGCTGATACCCACATCAGCACTTCCTCCAGACAGACTCTCACTGGCATCTTCTTTGTCGTGACCTCCCCAGACCTATGGACCCCTCATATGGTCTTGACTCTCTCGCCTATTTCTTCCTCTTCCATTAATGGTGGCACTCGTTGGGAGCTCCTTTTGGCCTCTTTCCATTCCACACTTATATGCTCAGGCCGTGAGAAAACCACACGTATCAGGTATGGAGAACTGTCTTATTTCATTTAGACCAAGGTACACAATCTCATAAAACAATACATATTTTAATTAATATACATGTTTCTACAGAAAGAAAAAATGTAAAAGCAAAAAACACACAAACATTATGTTCAACTAACCCAAGTATCAGTTGTATACACATTTTTTCCTAAATGGATTGTTTACTGTGGTAGCAGCCAGAAAGGGTGGGGTTAGTAAAGAAATGGGAGGGATCCTAGACAGAAGTAGCCCTTACAAAAAGCCACTGGCAACGTTGCAATACCTAGCACGTTGAAACACGTGACATTTGAGTGCGTTACCCGAGACATCTTTGGAACAGATGGTGAGCAAACGCAGAACCAAACACTCGGCTAAAGGTAACCATAATATGCCGCGCAGACTTAAGTTTTACGAGTAAAACGAGGTAAGCGGCTGAACATTTCTGTATATTTCTGTATGCGCAGAATCTCGAATGACGTAGATGGTTATACATGAAGGTGCAGATGGAAACACATACCGAATGGTGTACATTTGCGAAACCCATCACCGACACAGCAATCCTGAGACGTAGGACGAAGAAGTTTTAAGGTAATTCTTTGACAAGATGTACATACATAGACCACACAGGCGGGATTCATCTCATCGCTTATGAAAATCACACAGGCTAATACAATAGATGGCCTCTTTTTCTCTACTGTTCTGGTTTAGACAAACGTTGCCTGACACCAACGTCAGACCGGTAAAGAACCGTGATACATTTCACGATCGGACACACTGTACTGAAAACAGTAGTATCAACTCTGAACACCAAGACTAACAGATGTAAACTCTTGACAAAATGTGCTGTGAATGACAATCTACATATTTCGCTTTTACACATATTAAATGTTAAAGCAAAAAATTGAAAGCCACAAAGTGGCTACCAATGAGACCAAATAGAGCAATCATTGCTAAAATAATCAGAGTAATGAAAGACATAGGGCCTCATTACGAGGTTGCCGGTCCGGCAACAACGGTACCGATATGCTTGCCAGTACCATTGTTACCGGACCAGGCCCACCCCTTCTCAGGGGTGGACTGGCTTATATGGAGCTCTGGAGATTTCACAGTAGGGCTCTGCACTCAGGGCCTCTTTTGTGTAGTATTTCCAAGTGTTCCCATAGGAAAAGGGTTGGGCTGGCTGAAAATGTGTAATATGGGGCCACTTAAAAAATTATTTCCACGGCCTCTTTGGGTTCCCAGTCCACCCTCGGCCCTTCTGATTTTGCAGTGTGAGGTAGGGGAAATACATACCACATGATAATTAATCCAGCCCACACTCCTACCTCCTCCCCACAGCCACATATTGCGTCAGTAAACCTCGTGATCGCTCTGCACAATGGCCAAACACCCCAATGGGCTCCCTGCTGGGTATGGGGGTACAGCTGAAAGGCTTTCCCACTCTTGTCAGAACATAGGGTTCGGCTGCAGTTGGCAAGTTCAAATCCTACCTGGGTACCGCCCTCACCCGTCCCCGCCCCTGCTTCTCTGGACCATTGTGTGGCACAAAAGCAGTTATTGCCACAGTGTCGCAGCACTTAGGTATACACAACAGGGGAAGCAGTGTGGGAGGCGCCCGGTATGACCTGCTTTGCAAGAGCATTATTCCGAAGTGTGAATTGCACTCCCGCACCCACACTTCTTCCCCTGTTCTCTACCTGTGGGTGAGGTATGAAGGTTAGGGGCACCCACACTGCTTCCCCTGTTACCTGTGGGTGAGGGATGAAAGCTAGGAGCACCCACAGGGCCTCCCCTGTTGTCTACCTGTGGGTGAGGGATGAAAGCTAGGGGCACCCACACGGCTTCCCCTGGTGTCTGCCTGTGGGTGAGGGATGAAAGCTAGGGGCACCCACACAGCTTCCCCTGTTGCCTGCCTGTGGGTGAGGAATGAAAGCTAGGGGCACCCACATGGCTTCCCCTGTTGCCTGCCTGTGGGTGAGGGAGGAAAGCTAGGGGAACCCACACAGCTTCCCCAGTTGCCTACCTGTGGGTGAGGGATGGAAGCTAGGGGCGCCCACACTGCTTCCCCTGGTGTCTGCCTGTGGGTGAGGGATGAAAGCTAGGGGCACCCACATTGCTTACCCTGGTGTCTGCCTGTGGGTGAGGGATGAAAGCTAGGGATGAAAGCTAGGGGCACCCGCACTGCTTCCCCTGTTGCACTGCTTCCCCTGGAGTCTACCTGTGGGTGAGGGATGAAAGCTAGCGGCACCCACACGGCTTCCCCTGTTGCCTGCCTGTGGGTGAGGGATGAAAGTTAGGGGCACCCACACGGCTTCCCCTGTTACCTACCTGTGGGTGAGGGATGAAAGCTAGGGGCACCCACACTGCTTCCCCTGTTGCCTACCTGTGGGTGAGGGATGGAAGCTAGGGGCACCTACACGGCTTCCCCTGTTGCCTACCTGTGAGTGCGGGGTGAAGGCCAGGGGCACCCACACTGCTTCCCCTGTTGCCTACCTGTGGGTGAGGGATGAAAGATAGGGGCACCCACACGGCTTCCCCTGTTACCTACCTGTGGGTGAGGGATGAAAGCTAGGGGCACCCACACTGCTTCCCCTGTTGCCTACCTGTGGGTGAGGGATGGAAGCTAGGGGCACCTACACGGCTTCCCCTGTTGCCTACCTGTGAGTGCGGGGTGAAGGCCAGGGGCACCCACACTGCTTCCCCTGTTGCCTACCTGTGGGTGAGGGATGAAAGATAGGGGCACCCACACGGCTTCCCCTGTTACCTACCTGTGGGTGAGGGATGAAAGCTAGGGGAACTCACACTTCTTTCCCTGTTGTCTGTCTGTGGGTGAGGGATGAAAGCTAGGGGAACCCACACTTCTTCCCCTGTTGCACGGCTTCCCCTGGTGTCTACCTGTGGGTGAGGGATGAAAGGTAGGGTCAACCACACGGCTTCCCCTGTTAACTACCTGTGGGTGAGGGATGAAAGCTAGGGGCACCCACACGGCTTCCCCTGTTACCTACCTGTGGGTGAGGGATGAAAGCTAGGGGAACCCACACTTCTTTCCCTGTTGTTTGCCTGTGGGTGAGGGATGAAAGCTAGGGGCACCCACACGGCTTCCCATGTTACCTGTGGGTGAGGGATGAAAGCTAGGAGCACCCACACTGCTTCCCCTGTTGCCTACCTGTGGGTGAGGGATGGAAGCTAGGGCCACCTACACGGCTTCCCCTGTTGCCTACCTGTGGGTGCGGGATGAAGGCCAGGGGCACCCACACTGCTTCCCCTGTTGCCTACCTGTGGGTGAGGGATGAAAGGTAGGGGCACCCACACGGCTTCCCCTGTTACCTACCTGCGGGTGAGGGATGAAAGCTAGGGGAACCCATACTTCTTTCCCTGTTGTCTGCCTGTGGGTGAGGGATGAAAGCTAGGGGAACCCACACTACTTCCCCTGTTGCACGGCTTCCCCTGGTGTCTACCTGTGGGTGAGGGATGAAAGCTAGGGGCACCCACACAGCTTCCCATGTTGCCCACCTGTGGGTGAGGGATGAAAGGTAGGGGCACCCACACGGCTTCCCCTGTTAACTACCTGTGGGTGAGGGATGAAAGCTAGGGGCACCCACACGGCTTCCCCTGTTACCTACCTGTGGGTGAGGGATGAAGGCCAGGGGACCCATACTGCTTCCCCTGTTACCTGTGGGCGAGGGATGAAAGCTAGGGGCACCCACACTGCTTCCCCTGTTGCCTACCTGTGGGTGAGGGATGGAAGCTAGGGGCACCTACACGGCTTCCCCTGTTGCCTACCTGTGGGTGCGGGATGAAGGCCAGGGGCACCCACACTGCTTCCCCTATTGCCTACCTGTGGGTGAGGGATGAAAGGTAGGGGCACCCACACGGCTTCCCCTGTTACCTACCTGTGGATGAGGGATGAAAGCTAGGGGAACCCACACTTCTTTCCCTGTTGTCTGCCTGTGGGTGAGGGATGAAAGTTAGGGGAACCCACACTACTTCCCCTGTTGCACGGCTTCCCCTGGTGTCTACCTGTGGGTGAGGGATGAAAGCTAGGGGCACCCACACGGCTTCCCATGTTGCCTACCTGTGGGTGAGGGATGAAAGGTAGGGGAACCCACACTTCTTTCCCTGTTGTTTGCCTGTGGGTGAGGGATGAAAGCTAGGGACACCCACACTGCTTCCCCTGTTGCCTGCCTGTGGGTGAGGGGTGAAAGCTAGGGGCACCCACAGGGCTTCCCCTGTTACCTACCTATGGGTGAGGGATGAAAGCTAGGGGCACCCACACGGCTTCCCCTGTTGCCTACCTGTGGGTGAGGGATGAAGTCCAGGGGACCCACACTGCTTCCCCTGTTACCTGTGGGCGAGGGATGAAAGCTAGGGGCACCCACACTGCTTCCCCTGTTGTCTACCTGTGGGTGAGAGATGAAAGCTAGGGGCACCCACACTGCTTCCCCTGTTGTCTACCTGTGGGTGAGGGATGAAAGCTAGGGGAACCCACACTTCTTTCCCTGTTGTCTGCCTGTGGGTGAGGGATGAAAGCTAGGGGCACCCACACTGCTTCCCCTGTTACCTGTTGGCGAGGGATGAAAGCTAGGGGCACCCACACTGCTTCCCCTGTTGCCTGCCTGTGGGTGAGGGATGAAAGCTAGGGGCACCCACACGGCTTCCCCTGTTGCCTACCTGTGGGTGAGGGATGAAAGCTAGGGGCACCCACACGGCTTCCCCTGTTGCCTACCTGTGAGTGAGGGATGGATCTAGGGGGGTTTGCTTTTTGTGCATTAAATTAGATCTAACTACGATGACATCCAGCCGACCCCAGGCCACGCAAAGACCCAGACAGTTTCCGTTAAGACTCTTTCCTTTGACAAGAAGCATGTTCTTCTTATTGTGTTTGCCCATTTCGCTTTCCTTGTTTGTGCGCAGCTGCAGAACTTCAAAGTCTCTTTGGTCTTCTTTCACATTTGTGCTAAATAGAGGCAGCGTCGAAAGGGGGCGGGGGGGGGGTGCACCTGCCTTTGTGTTTCCTAGACACACAACTCACGCCTTTGAAAGAGAAAGGGGCCTTTCATCTCCAGTAAACAAAGCTGAAGGCAGGTGGCCGGCCTGGACTAGAAAGACGCCTTTATCGTGTTACAGGAAGGTAATTAATAATATAGCAGCAAGGCCCCCCTCCCTTAACCGGCTTTTCCCGCCCCTCCTCCTCTAATGTTGTCTTTTTGTTCTTTCTTTTCTTTTGTCCTTTTCTGCTGTCAAGATGAATGTAACATGCCTGAAACAGTGCACTGATGCTCTCGGGCTTGGGTGCTTTACAAATGCAAATAAATAAATAAATAAAAATGTGTCCGTTTAAGGGTGTGACCCCTATCAGTATAAGCCTTTGCACGTGTGTGCCTGTGTCCTGTGTCTGCCGTGTATTCCTGGCATTTGCAGTGCCTGTGTGTGACTGTGTCTTCCCCAATGTCCGCCTCTGAGCCTGTCTATCTCCTGGTGTCTGTCAATATCAAACTCTATGTCTTACAGGAAACCTGCCTCAATGTGCCAGTCTCATCAGGGACCGCCACCATGTTAGTCTGCCCCTGGCCAATATGACTGGCCTATCAGTGCTAGCCTTGTCTGTCCTATCAGCGTCAGCCTCTGAGACTGTCACTATTATAACAGGCCCAGTCATCAGTGGACTGGACTACAGGGATGGTGGGAGATTTCCTGGTGGGCCTGTTTGGTGTGGGCTCTCTACATTATTTATGTGACTGCCCTATCAGTGCTAGCCTTGTCTGTCCTGTCAGCGTCAGCCTCTGAGCCTGTCAGCCTCTGCCCAAGTATCACTATTATAACAGTCTCAGTCATCAGTGGACTGGCCTACAGGGATGGCTGGAGATTTCCTGGTGGGCCTGTTTGGTGTGGGCTCTCCACATTATTTATGTGACTGCCCTATTAGTGCTAGCCTTGTCTGTCCTATCAGCGTCAGCCTCTGAGCCTGTGAGTCTCTGCCCAAGTATCACTATTATAACAGGCACAGTCATCAGTGGACTGGCCTATAGGGATGGCTGGAGATGTCCTGGTGGGCCTGTTTGGTGTGGGTTCTCTCCATCATGTATGTAGCTGCATGACGCAAGCACCATGATATGCAAAAGCAAATGCATTTGGAAGGGCTGTGACGGTGGTCATCCTTTAAGTATTGTGGCCACTACTCAATAGGTATCATAACAGGGCAGCAGGAAAGATGCTGATAATGGGTTGTACAGGTGGTTTTCCAATCCCGTGCCGCAGTACTTTTAGTGGAAGGATGTCGCTCAACCTGAAGTCTGCGATTTGTCAGGCAAAGATAGTTGAGCAAACGATAAGCAAAGAGAAAGGCCATTTTGCCCCACCACTTATGAAAGATTTCCTGGTTTCACCCTTAGGGGTGGTACCTAAGAAAGAGGACGGACCATTCACGCCGATTCACCGCCTCTCATACCCCGAGGGATGTTCAGTGGAATTGGCCCAGAACAATGTTCAGTGGGGTACACATCATTTGTTGAGACCCTGGACCTAGTGAAAGCGGCAAGCAAGGGGGGGCTAATGGCTAAGGCGGGTGTTGAGGCAACATGTTGCCTTCTCTCTGTACACACACGCAGTTATAAGTTACCAGGATTCCATCTTCACGACAGAGCGTACTTTGAAAAATGCATGCCTATAGGCTGCTCAGGGTCCTGCCATTATTTTGAGCTTTTCTGTGTCACGGTTTACAACACGGCACACTCCAGCCAGGGACTCCTTCCCCGACAGTGAATGCAGCGTATAATAAAGTGCTTTTTATTTTTAATAAACCACAGATTCTTTTTGAGTAGGCCTCCAACCCGTCTCGCACCCAAACTTCCCAAACACCCTGTGTCACAACAGACTAGGAACCAGGCCGGTGTGTATCAATAAGATATTTATTAATTTATGGTTTCATGAAAACGGAAAATCAAACAATTTTACAACAGCCACCAATTTTGCAAACAACACAAATGCAATGATTCCTACAGAACAATTGGTTCAGAAATCCTATCACAGTTTACATGGATCTTTAATGGCATAGCAGGAAAAATGACAGTTTTTAAACAAGTGATAGCACCAAGGTTTAACACTCCCCCTGCAACACTCACCCCCAAACATCAGCTAACTTAATTCCTTTGAATGGAAGGCAGTGGCAAGGAGTAAGGATAGAGAGAACAAATCAGTATTTTGAGTAAATCCCACCACCCCAAGATGGGAGGCCAGCACAGAAAGTGAAAACCCATTTTTGGAGAAAAAACAGCAGAATCGGATTTGGATTTGCTACTCACACGGCTATGGGACAGAAAGAAAGGAAATTCATGTTGCTACATTTGAGGAGATAGGGAAGCTTAGAGACTACTAATCAGCACACTAGGCAACGTGGAAATAAAGTAAGATAATTGATTTTGGGAGGAAGCAAATGCAAAAGAAAGAAATACAAACGGCAAATGGAAATTCGTTTTACACAGGATTTACAATGACAGGCAGCTAAGGAAGGGGTGTAGCTTTCAAAATCGGAAATCAGTTTTCAAGGACAAAGACAGGGGCACATAGCAGATAGGATTCTAAGCAAAAGGGGTTGCTCTCAATGGGACTACGGTTTAGGTTTTAATAGTATAGATCCAAATAGGAATTCATGGGGAATTCACACAATACAGGGGCAAATTCGGTTTTCAGTAACAAGGACACTAATTATTTTGAGGCTATACTTAAATGACTATGCTGATTAAAGAAAGACACTAGGGACAAAGGAAGTCAGCTGGACCTCAGGACACTCTGGACAGCTAGACAAGGGATCTGGTCTCTGCACTTTCCTGGATGGGATTCTGGACAGCCTACTGGATCTCAGGACACTATGGACAGCTAGGCAAGGGGTCAGGTCTCTGCACTCTCCTGGATGGGATTCTGGACAGCCAACTGGATCTCAGAATACTCTGGACAGCTTGGCTAGGGGTCTGATCTCTGCACTCTTCAAGATGGTAAGGTTCAGCTTTCCCTCCATCCTCACCCTCCTGTCTCCCTGGATTCTTTGTGTGTGTCTGTGTGTGTGTATGTACAGTCCCCCATTATATAGCCCAAATGACATCACTCACTTTACAATCTAGGGGGAGTACTCTATAATTACCCCTACCCCCGGATGGGACATTTCACCATTCCTCTCTCCGTCCCCTGGCCTTATTGGTTCAAGGGGAGAGAGCATCATCATTCTGTTTGGCATGTATTATAGTTCTTTGTTCTCAGGTCAACTTTTCATCAAAACTGAGTTATGTGTTATAACTTCAAACTTATACTAGCCATCGCTATAAGAAATAGATGTGCGGTTTTAGTGTGCCATAGGGAATTAGGCAAGCCGATCACCAACTCCATGCGAGGTAATATGGCCCTTTAGCACATTTGTGTCCTTTTCATGAAATGCATAACAGTTATAACTCTGCAAATGCTTAAACATGTTCATAAAATAATTTCCCATCTTCCTACCACTTGTCATATTTGTCCCATTGTAAATCAGCCAGAAACGAGTATTTACTGGCCATTTCAGTCCACAAAGTCCTAGGAACATGCACTTAATCTCTTAACAACCTCCTGGAATTTGCATGGAAAAATAGCATAAAACAAAATTATTTCTTATTCTGAGTGCTGGTAAAAATGCCTAAAATGAATCAATCCTTTAATGTCAATTTTGAGGATTTGTCACATATGGGAGGGCGGCACTTCCTCCCCCAAAGCCAAATGTATTCCCCTGGCTCAGCCGGTGATCAAAGATTTTTATTACACCCTTTGAAGTTTGTCAGTTTGTCCTTGGTAGTGGGTGCAGAAGGAACTCGCACTTCTTGGTCAAGCTCTAGCCACACTTGCTTTTTTTGTCCTCCATGCTAGTACTGCCTTCCAGTCTGGCAGAGCAGGGAATTATAATGCCCTCAGCCACATCACATGTCATTGCGGAATAGTTCACTTATAAATGCGACTTCCAGTGGGATGCAAGGCTTTCAATTGAGAAGTTCCTGCCTGAGCCCAGAAACTGTTTTTTTCCAGTATTGTGAGCTCCCAAGGTGATTGAAGTCTTGTGGGTGGGAACATATTGTAGATTGCTTAGTCAACCCCCTCCAAACAGCATTTTCCACTGACATTTTTCAGCGAGCAAAGCTGTCCTTTTACGGTGGCTTTGAAGTCATTTTGTTCTTTTTCACACGTGTGCAAGCCGTATTTCATCTAACGTTTGAAATGCTGTTCTGTAGGTCATGGGATTCTTTAAATGTCCCTTTTGAGTGAGCGTGCATCTGCTGTTGATCCATTGACACAGATGGGTAGGCCCCCTGCACAGGGTTCTTTGATTTAACATGGGATAAAAGTCAAGCCGTTTTTCATTTGCAATTTTTAGAGCGCTGCTGTTCACATGAAAGGGAAAACAAAAGCCGTGTCAGATGCAATGTTGAAATCCTTGCCCCTCATGTGAATTAATAGTGAGACGAGACCGTTTTTTGGATGTAGTGCAGAACTTCGATTATTCGGATGAAAGACAAGTACGCAGGGCCGTTTTCGGTGAAATGTTTAACTTTTTGTCATTCAACTGGAATAAAAGCAATTTCGGTGACATTCTTGGTGAAAAGTTTAAATGCTCACCACGCATGTGCCAGGGAAAGCAAAGCACAGACGTTTTTGGTGGCAATGTTTAATGCTGCTTTTCAGATGACAGGGATTTCAGTTTAGGGCCTGTAAATGCACCCCACATCTTCATCCTTCATCGAGTGGGCGGGAAGAAAAAGATTGGAAAGAGCCAAGGTGGCACATTACATAGATGACTTCCTCTGTGTGGGAAGAGAATAGGAAGAGGGCTGTGGAGTGTTATTAAGGGCTTTCGAATGACAGGTAGGGAAGCTCAGAGTCCACTTAGTGGGAGATAAAACGGTGGGTCCAACGAAAACAGTGACATTTTTGGGAAAAGAAATAGACTCAAATACGGGGACCTGAAGCTTCCAAATGAGAAAGTAGATCAGTTCCAGGGGCAGCAATGAGAGGCAGAGAGAAAGCGACGTTGATGGAACTGCAGAAAATGATAGGTCAGCTTACCTTCATTTGAAGAGTTATTCCCGCGTGAAGGGTATTCGCAGAGGAGACTGACATTGAAAACAACCAGCCCAACAAAAAAAACATCATGTCTGGCTGGGAGCAGGGTTGAAAGCTGACCTAGCAATCTGGAATGAATTCCTGGGGTATTTCAATGGGATATCAGTTTGGAGGGAAGCATGGCAAGCAGGCAGACAACTGGAGTTGTTTACTGATGCCTCCGGGTGGGGGGATCCGGGACTTTACTTAACAGCCTTTGGAGCGCAGGCCCTCGGCCAGCAGCATGGAAGGAATTACACTTAACAGGGAACATAACGTTCTTGGAAATATTTCCAATTGCAGTTACTTTCCAGATCTGCAAGGAAAATCTTAGCAACAAGATTACACTACAGTGTCACAGTCATTTGTAACATAAGGGACAGCCTAGGGGCGAACAGGACGAAAAGGGTGACATAATACTGTGTACGAGGAGGTAGTCCTGTCCTCAAATATTTACGGCTGCAATTATTTGTTGCAGTGATCATTTCAAACCTCCAGAAATCAACAGTAAGACATTAAAGAATATGTATTTACTGGAAAAGGAATGATCCAAACACTGGAATGTAACTACTGTTGCCTTTTTAATTTGGCTACACATGTAGGTTTTCAAAAGTAAAGTTTAAACAAAACACTTTAAATCAAGTGGCTCACATGGTTCTCAAGTGTTCTGTGAAAATAAATCCAAAAGAGTGCATAAACAATTGTATCAAAAAGTACAGTGACCAGGACACTTTAAATCAAAATGAATAAATAACAGAATGTCCTGTGGGGACAAATCCGAAAAACACAGACAGTTGTGTGGTATCAACTCACATATGCATAGTTTGGCTAAATATTACTTCATGTTAGTCCACAAGCATGTTCAGAAAATACATCAAATGCAGTGAGTGTTTCAAATGCATCCGTTTTTAAGCCCAAACAGTCCACAATGTATCTTTGGTGTTTAAGGTGTGCAAGTATCACCAGAAAAGACACACGTTTTTATAAGACATAAAGGTATTGTTCATCTGATGGCAGACTGCTGTCCGAAGAACTGGTGGGCTGGTCCACTTGTGAGTGGAATGTAGACCTTAAAAATAGGGTCTGCTGTGGCCAAGCTTAGGAGGGATAACCAAATGACTGGTTGACGTCAAAATAAAAGTAGTCGTGGTTCTGGTGGTCAACGTTCACAATTGTTCCGGCGGGAACATGGTGACCTTAGACGTTTCGGGTAAGAAGTGTTAGAGCCTTCTTCTGGGGCCAAGTGTAAACAGGTCTCCCTATGGAGAAAAACAATATAGGGATATATTGAGAGTGGGTCCAAAGAGTGGATAATACCTAGAGTGGTATTGCAAGGAGGTTAAAAACAAGGCTCCCTTTAGAGAGGGGAGCAGACCGCGTGAAAGGATAATTTGGGAGGGTCCTAGGACCCAGTAGACTAACCTTGGGTAGTGCTGGTTGTAGGTGCAAGTTCAGAATAGTTGTAACTTCAGCTCATTGGAAGGTGCGATGCTGATTGGGGTGGGTCAGGCTGGCTGTGGTAGCCTGTGAAAACAAAGAAATGCAAAGAGGGACAGAGTTCCCAGTGAGCTGTGGCAAGGAGCAGTGTCACAGTCAGGCAATGGTGCAGGTGGTTAACAGTGTCTCAGTCACCTTCCTCTCTGTGCTTGTGCTGCTGTTAGTTTTCACAATAACTTGGTTGAAGTCTAACACGAAATTGAGGATTCAGCACATGCCAGGCTTAAAGAATGACATTGCTGATGCCCTATCTCATTCGCAGGGGCAGAAATTCAGGGAACTGGCACCACAAGCGGACAAAGGGTTGACAGCCTTCCCGGATTGGCTCTGATAGCAAAGAAGTATTAGGAATGCTGGTGAGTAGCTTTCTGGTACCAGCTACTTTAAGGCATTGCAGGGCCCAATATGAGAATTTTGTGGCGTTGTCCAAGCCGGCGCGCACATAATGAGAAACAGATGTCAGGAATTTCATTCAGAAAGCATACATGGCGAATAGGTAAAAGGCATAGGCAGCACTGTGCTTAGCAGCAGTATCGTTCTTCACCAAAGTAAGTGAGGTGAGGAAGCCTGCCAAGCGCCATGCAATAAAGGCAGCCATGAAAGGCTGGGGAAGGAAGGCAGCCAGACCACAGGCAGCCAATTCTGTTTGTGGAATTGGTCGATGTGTTAGGAGAGTTACCGAGGGTCTGCACAGGGTAAAATGATGCAAGGCTTTTCATAGCCCCATTCTCGTTAGCTTTCTATGGGGCTTTCAGAGTGAGTGAACTAGTCATGGCCAGTAAGAACACAGATGGTGTGTGGGCTTGGTGGCGGGTCTGTTGTGGACGGATGCGTTCCATGGGTTGTGAGAATTGAAAGTAATGGTCAGAACGTCAGAAGCAGATTAGGAAGAAAGGGGTTAATGGGTGTGCTTACAGTGGATCACTGATGAAGGATTCTGCCCTGTTTTTCTCTTAAAAATGTTACTGCACTACAGGCTGAAGGGGCCTAGAAGTCTCTTGGTGCACGGGAACGGCACACCATTGACAGTATTTCAGTTCCATGGCACCATGAACATGGTCTTGATTAAGTTCAGAAAGAACCCTGCTAACTATGGAACACACTCATTTAGGAATGGGGCAGCTACACGGCCATGACAGGGGCAAGTGTACAGGGTATACAAGGGACTGCTTACAAGAGCTAGATAAGGCAGGTTAACAAATTACCTGCGGGGTACTGACCGACTCTGATCTCTGGACAAGAAAGTGGCATGGGTGATCGGTGTTACTTTTTAACCAGGAGAGCAGAATCGGCCAAATTCGAAAAGAGAAAAGCAAATTCAACAAGTTCGAGCTGCATTAATTCAGGCAACGGGGAATAAAATGGGTGGATCTCGGGGACAGCCCAAAGGTTCAGATGGATGAGAGAGGACCCCCAGATGCCATAACAATACGTCTTGGTGGGAATGACCCAGCGCAGCTGGGTAGGGGGCAGCTTCTCAAGGAGATGTGTGCTCTTCTTTGGAGAATGAGCAAGGAAGTGGACTCTTGTTCGCTCATGTGGTCGGAAATTATACCTAGATTCCAATATACAAACCTTTAAAACATTTCGAGTTAGTCCAGACCCAATACAAAACAAAACAAGACAAAACAAGACAAAACATGTGCATGAGATAAAGTTCCGTCCTTTTGACACGGTTTGTGTCTTTAGTGCCAAAGGAGCCTTGTCAGGGAGTGATTAAATTGCATCGTGTGATGACTAAGCCATGTTAGACACTACCCTAATGTCCTTGTGCTTCGGTGTCAGATATCTCAAGGCTCCTTTCAATCTCATGCAAAAACAGGGTTAACACCCTTGTCAGTTTTGTGTTTGAACCCATGAACATCTGCTGCCACCATTCTTCGGTGTTCCTCAGTGGATATTCATTTAACATTTGGCCAAGGTGTTTAGTTCTTAGAGATCTAAAGAAGGGGCAGAATAAGACCAGGTGTTTAAGCGTTTCGTCGCAGGCTTTACAAAACCTACATACGATGTTAGACTTATCCTTTCCAGCCCAGTTCTTTGTTCGATCTTTATTTCTAATCAGGTCTAGGCGGAATCTCATGTATGTGGCCCTCATCCTGTTGTCTGGGAATAAGACCACATAATTTTGCAGTTTATTGAACGCTCTTGCTTCACTAGGAGCGTCCCTCATTGTTTTGGAAGTCCTTCGGTCTTCGCTGGTTTGGATCCAATTGAGTTCCCAGATATTTTTCTTTACCAACAGCGGATTGTCCTGCAGCGTTTTGGTATTGGTCTCATACATGGTCAGAAGCTCTTCACATTTCTTAAACCATAAAGCTAACAGACAGTCTGGGTTCGCATTTCCAGGTTTGCTCAGTATTTTAAATTGTGGAGCAGCGTCTGGCAGTGTAGTTTTCCTAAATAGGGCCAGGGCATTCCACGTGATCCGTGCCTCAATAGAAATTAAGCCTAACTCATAACGTAGGCAGGCTGTTGGGATGCTATTTGGTAGATGTAAAGTTTTTACCCAGAAGATGTGTTCTAGGGTTGGCCAGAATTCAACTGGGCATCCAAAAGCTTCTTCAGTTCCATATATGAGGGACAGGACAACCTTCTGCTGGTAAAAGGTTATCACTGGCTTAAGCGAGAACTTCCCGTATTTTTTGTTTAGGATCAGTGCTTGAGAGGTAAAGTGTCTGCATTTTATTTTCGCAATCTCCATCCAAGGGCTATCATTTATGTTTGTGTTAATTTGCATGCCGAGATATCTAGTGCTTTCCACCGTGGTAAGTTTTTCTTTTCCCAGATGCCATCTAAATGTGTTGTTTTTCTGATGGCGGCCCGTTTGCAGGTTTTGCAGCATCAGAATTTCACTTTTTGTGTTATTGATGTGCAGACCATTGGTTTTCACATAACGTTCCACTGCATTCATTTTATGCTGTAGGCCGATTGGGGTGGTATCTAACAAGATTAAGTTGTCCGCATACAGCATCCAGCTTAGAGCACAGCCATGTATTTTTGGGGAAAAGGATCGAGGCTTGTTATTTGACATGCCAATGTCCGAGAGAAACAAGTTAAATATGATCGCCGCCAGAGGGCAGCCCTGTTTAACTCCGCAGAAGGTGTTAATTTCCTCTGTAAGAGATCCGCGTTGGTCAAGGCGCACTCTGATGGTAGTAGCAGTGTGAATTTCTTTAATGGCGGCTAGTAGACTCTCAGGACATCCCCAATTGGTCATCTTTGTCCACAGTAGTTCTCGGTCGATTGAGTCGAACGCATGGAAGAAGTCTATCAGAGCTAAATAGACCTTTCTTCCAGTTCTAATTGCTTCCATCTTTAGCAAATTTATTAGCAAAAGGTTTAGGCCACAGCCAACACCTTTTACGAAGCCCGTCTGTCGTACATCAGTGTGGTTGCTATCGACAATCCATTGTGACAGTTTCTGTTGGAGCACACTTTGTCTAGCACGTCCAAGAGCGCTATCGGTCGATAGTTTTTGGGCTCAAGGCGATTTCCTTTTTTGAAGATGGGGACTATTATTGCAGTCTTCCAGGAGTTTGGAGTTTCACATCTTCTACAGATTCGGGTAAAGAGCTCTTCGAAAAACTCTGCCCATAGTTCTGGATTTTGCTTTATAGTGAAGTTGGTGAGGCCGTCCGGTCCCGGGGCCCATGAGGCACTGACATTCTTAATTATCTGGAGCAGATCAGCTTTAGGGAAAGTGAGGTCCCATTTTGTTAGGTTCGGTGTCATCGGGGACGACCACTTCCCTTTTTTACTCTACAGATTTTCGAAATGTGAAGACCACTCTGCCTCTGAAACCATGTTTGTCATCAGTGCAGATTGAGGAGCACCTTTGTTGTTTAGTAAACTCCAAAACTCAGACGAGTTTTTGTTACTCATCTTTAGCAGCATCAAGTCTGCGTCGTTTTGGAACATTAGAGCCTTGTGGGATCTTATCCAGTTTTTATATTTCTGTTTTGCGGCATGTTTTTCTTGCAAGAAATTTGTGGGATCTCTGGATTTTATGTGTCTAATAGTGGCACGAAGTTCCCTCTTTCTCCTCATGACCTCAACATCAAATTTATGTTTATTTACAAACCCAGGATTTCTCGATCCATGTTTTTTTCCCACAAATGATTGTAGAAGATGAACGTATTCCACTCCAAAATCAGTCTTAATGAATATTTCTGAAATTTTAGAGACTTCATCGGGACGGAGTGACAGCCTCACTCTGTTTGGCTCGACCAGGATCCGATGATTCCAGCATTTGTCAGATGGTTGTTTTGCAACTCGCAAGGTAAAAATTGTCATCTCATGATCACTTTGGGTCATCTGCTTTACCACAAAAGACAGAGTCGACTGTTGAATCTTTTCTGAGACTAAAAAGTAATCCAAGATAGAATTCTTTGCGAGTCGTCTCCACGTTGGTTTGGCCGGTATATCGCCGGTAGTGTTTCCATTTAGCATTACCAGATCTCTGGCTTCCATTTCCCCCATCCATTTAGTGGCCAAGTTATTTGGTACATGAAGGACTTCGTTGTTTTTCCGTCTTATATCCATGCAGTTAATGTTCAAGTCTCCACATATAATTATGTTGTTTGACTCATTTTTGAGCAGTAGATCGTCAATTGTTGATGAGACTTGATCTATGAAGGGAGTTGTCCCGGCCTGAGTATGGTTCCAATATAGGTTAAGTAGATGGAAGTGGATCACATTGTTAGTTCTAGGCCCTATCGAGGCTAGCGTTGATACTTGAATAAAGGGCGACAAGTTTGTAGTATTTATAATATGGCACCCAGAACTTTTTTTTACAAGTGTCAGCAGGCCTGCCATAGGTCTTCCTCTGGTTTTTTTGATGGCAGGATTGAATGCCACTTCATAGGTATCCACGATCGGACAAGTAGTCAGGCAAGTTTCCTGAAGACAGACCACGTCAAGCACGCCCAGCCAACGATCTTCGAATAGGTGGGAGAAGCCCCTGGTGTTCCAGGATCCGATCCTGAACTCCAGTTGCTCCTCTACCACCTGGCATTATCGTATTGAGGGTCTACATAAGGCTTCCGCCAACCAGGACCATTCCTTTAGGTCACCTCTTAGATCTCTTGGGCTTAATGAATCGTCACAGCTTGAGTCCATAGCACAGGCGCCTTTGATGGTGATTTTGATGTTGTCATCTTTAGAGAATTTCCCTAAGTCGTTCTCAGTGGCACTAGTGGATAATTGCGTTTTCTTATTGCCGAGGCGAGAATGGAATTCGCTCTCTCTGGACGTTTCTGAGTTTTGATACGGGGCGATTTCAGTGGCTCTGTTAGAAGAAGACGATTCCCGATGAGCATAGGCAAGATTGGGTTTTTGAGTTTCTGACCTATAGTCTGTTTTAGCATTCTCAAACACTTCTGAGATGTCGTAGCCCATGGACAAGTGCAGATGCAGCGTCCAGGACAATATTCAGGACGATTCTGGATCTAAAGTGGAGGATGATTTTGTCATTTTGGTCCTCGTTTTTAAATTCCACAGTCTTGATGTCGTCAGAACGAATCGTTTTAAGAGATGGCACGTGTTGAAATAGGCATATGACGTTTGTGCAATTTAAAATGAGATTGTCGCCGTTTTCTATGCGTTCTAGCCGGACTTTGTGGAGTGATAGACCTTTTTCGCTGCATCCTTTGTCCGTCCTGTTTGCTTTTCGCCGTTCCCTTTGGTCTGGGCCAAGACCTGATTCCTTGGTCTTGTGTCGATCTGGTCTTGATCTGGTTTTGTTCTCTTTGTTACAGTCAGGCCCATCATAAGTACTTCCTTTTGGATCGCCGTAATTTTGCGAGCCCTCTTTTGAGTCTGGAATCTTTTCCATTGAAGATTTGGGGATTGACTGCAGGTGCACAAGGGCTTTGCGTCTGTCCTCCAAAGTTTTGAAAGTCGGACTCAAGGGGACAGCCTGCGGCACAGCCCGTGCAATGGTCTTTTCAAGTAAAGTGCAAATTCTTGAAGCACCAATCGGTAGTTGAATGGGTTTCGGGTCATTTTCATCATTTGTTTTTTTCTGCGATTCTGGGGCAGCTACCAAGACTTCATCTCCCGTCTCAGGGGCCAATTCCTGTGATTCCAAGTCTTCGTACACAGAAAGATTCATAAGGTCGATGGAAGGTTCATCGGCAAATTCCGAAGGCGGCTCCAGGCCCTTGGTCTTTGCAATTGCATTGGCAGTAGGGAGATCTTTATTCTTTACAGAATCTCTCTCTTCTGTAAGAGTGTTATTGACAGTGACGTTGACAGTTTTTAGGTTCCGGAGAAATTTTATTGAGTTATTTCCAAGTCTTTGGTTTTTTTTTTTGATTTTTCGTTTTTTTTACTTGTTCTTATTTAGGTACCTTTGGACCTGGTTTCTGAGGTACAGTTCATTTGAATATGTCGAATATTTGACTTTTCGGCTCAGCTATTTGTGGAATTAAGGTCTCCGCAGACACACGAGGGGTGCCCATATCCAGTGTATTTGCCGATGTCGAGGGTATTTGAGGGTCCAACGTCGCAGGATTGTGAGAGCTCTTGCTACTTTCCAAAGCGCAGGCAAAGTTCATTTGTTCGGATGAATCATCTGTCAATTTTTCCCAGACTAAGAGCTGGGTCCCCCTGCAAAGGTTTTTCAGTGTCGGGTATTAGGTCCTGGTAACACAGGTTAACAGATACTAAATGAGTCAGAGGACCCATAGAACTGGTCAGACCATTTGAGACCGGGCAATTAGAGCTTGTTGATGTAATTTTTAGAGCTTCTGTTGGATCACTGGAGAGTTTTGTAGTTTCCAAGGCTTCCGTTATAGTTTGCTGCCTCGGAGCTCCAGTGTCCTTACGGAGGTTGCTGACAGATGTAGAGACGGGGGGCTCAGTAAACAATTGCCCATTGTCGTTTCTTTGAGGACCTTGAGGTTCCAACCTGTCTCGCTGAGTGGCATCCTGATGCATGTTTTAGCACACTCAGTGCTTCTTTGGCAATCTCGGCCAGTAATTTTTTGTCCAGTTTGTTGTTTTCTTTCTGTTCCATTAATGTTTGCAAGGCCGAGGTTGTTTTTGTTTTTAAAGCCCCGTTTTCCTTTTTCTCAGCATCCAGGTCTTTTTCGATGTTAATTAGTTTCGAGTTCATAAGCGCCACTAACGTTGTCAGGTCCTTCACGTTGTCATTCAATTGCTCATAGAGCTTTAGGAAGGGGGCAATCGAGATTCCTGTAGATGACATTAGTACTGATTGAAGTTCTTTGATGAGGTTCGCGTCCAGCCTGACATTTGCGTAGCGGTCTTTTTTATGTAGTTGAGCTTTAGATCTCCTGACTTTTGGAAAATCACGTTCTATAATTGCGGAGACGGATGAGCAGGTCTCAGACAAGGAGGAACTAGAAGCGTAAGAGTCACTCGCCAGACCATTGTGGGCGCTCGTGTGTTTGGCGCTTCTGAGGTTAGTTGAACGTATTTGCAGAGTGTCCTGCCTTTGAGGAGCCCGGGCTTGAGAACAGGATAAGCGAGGTGATGCCGGACACCCGACCTTTTCTTCGTTAAGCCCTACATTTTTAATAGTATAGATCGGGTTGTGGTATGAGGTGATCCAACCTACCCCTAATTGTGCCTCGTGAGTGGACACTGGGGGCATCCACTGTTTTTCCCGATCAGCTGAGGGGCTGACTCTTCTGGGTGAGAAATTGCGGGCCTTATTTATTTGTGAGATGCTCTGTAAGATTTTATTTACCACTTCAAGTGAGTCTCTCCTGTTGTTCATGAGTGCAGGAGAGGCACACTCTTCATGTGATGTATTTAGTGCATGTGGGAGCATGTCAGGGGGGCAGAATACCTCATTTTCCATTTCACAGTTCTTCTCAGCATTTCCAGACTCAAAGTCAGTTTGGGCACAGACTTCCGAGGCTATTTTAGGTGTCAAGCAAAGTGAAGGGCACGTTCTAGACTCAGCAGTCTCTGTCCTGTTTGGATCCAGTCCACCATCGATTTTATCGATTTTGTCGTCGTTTCCCCAGTTTCTCATAGTGTGAGCGCGCCAAGCTAGTACCATTAGCTTGGGCAGCTTGGCTATGGGGGAATTTCTAACATAATGCGCGGTTGAAAATAGTGAGTTAGGTGTGCTCGGGCTCGTACAAGATGTGGGCACAAATTCGCATTCCGTGTCACAAACATCGGATGTAGGAGCGGACGTACAGAGTTCCACTCCGTGGTTTGCCTCTCTCTCAGAGCTCGCTGTCAGGTCGAGCACGGGCTCCCCCGAAGCAGAAGCAGCCGAACACAAGCGGAGGGCAGCCCCGTTCGCGAGCCCATCCCCGGGACCACACACGTCCAGAGAAGCCCCAGCACCCTCCCGAGCCGACCCACACGGCCCTAGTTGAGCGGGGTGCTCCGGTCCTGGGCCTTCTGCCATGGAGCAGCCAACGTGACTGCCAACCTCCTTCCCCTCAGTCCCCCCCTCCCTCCCCAAACACGGCAACGCCACACGCGATGAAAGTTCTTTCGCATCCTCTGCAGAGTTGCATAGTGGAGGGCAAGATAGAGGGGTTGGCGGGGTACTAGACGGTGATAAATGCTTTCGGGGAGAGTGGACACATGATGGAATGTCCGTGGGTAGAGGTTTGGGAACCAATGATGAAGTTAAAGGCTGAAATGTGTTTTTCTTCGCCGTTCTTTTCTTAAAAGATGGCTGAGACGGATGTACACCTGAGTCTGCGTGTTCTCCTACTAGAGTCTCGGCAAGATCATTTACAGGTTTCATTACAGTTTCGTTGTTAAAAGTTAATTTTGTACTTACACGAGATGTACCCAGTACATCAGTGGAGTTGGGAGCGGCAGCAGAATTCCAGCGTCGCAGCTGCAGTCTGGTGTGGGGGGGGAGGGCAGACGGTTGCTGCCAGATTTCCCACTGTGGTTGAACGAAAATCAGCCTGCCCCTCACCCTCACCTCCACACCAGAACACCAAAACACACTGCGCACACCGCGCGCTCCGCGTGTGTTAGGGACTTTAAACTACTTCCTCCTGGAAGCAGTTGCAGCAATGGTAGACAGACTCCAGTAGCAGCAGCAGCAGTAGAAGAAAGAGCCTGGGCAGTCTCAAGCTCACCAAAACACACTGCGCACACCGTGCGCTCCGCGTGTGTTAGGGATTTTAAACTACTTCCTCCTGGAAGCAGTTGCAGCAATGGTAGACAGACTCCAGTAGCAGCAGTAGAAGAAATTAAATATGGCAATGGCGAAGATCTGCAGGTGTGCAGATTCTTCAACAATAAGGCACGACCTGATGCATTTTGGAGTATCAGGGTACTATGACAAAGATGGGGTTCACCTATGCAGGTGGGCATGGACCTCTTCCTGCTGGATCTAGAGGATGCATTGAGGATGCCTCAGTAAAGGGGTGATAACCCCTCCTTCCCGTGGCAGTCACATAGATGATCAAGCAGAGCTGAAGCCTCTTTGCAGAAGAAATGACCATGAACAATCAGCCCGTTGTACTTCCTTACATGGCGGGGGCGGAAAGGTCTGTAAACAGGCACACCCCCTGTTTTTTCAGCTTCCAGTTCTGGTTTGTGGAACAAACTAAATAATGGCGCTTCCCAGAGCTCAGTACTGGGGACACATGATTAATCTCAAGCAGGAGGCTCAGGCAGGTTAGGGGAGCGAGACCTGGATTATGGACAAGATTGTGCATTGTAAAATAAAGCCTGATGGCATACCAATTGTGGGGGGTGCAGGCGTAGAGATTTGAAGCATAGGAGCTGCCGATCATCTGATGTTGACGTATGTGTAAATAAATAATAACAATGCAGCCTTGATATTTCCCCAAAGGCACCTGGGTCTGATTTTGTAAACATCAAGCACGGGGCAATCAAGGTAATGGGGGTGAGAAGGCCCGAAGAGTGCCAGACTGGCTATGTTATGAGAATTAGAGATGAGTAGCACTAATGCCCGCTCCACTGTGCAAGCGTAGGCGCAGGCAGGAGGAAGCGAAGGGAGATACAAAGGTAGAAGATCTTTATTTCAGCAGCCCCATGAGATATGTGATTTACAAAGGTAGAGGATATTTATTTCAGCAGCCCTATGAGTTATGTGATTGACAAAGGCAGAGGATCTTTATTTCAGCAGCCCCATGAGATATGTGATTTACAAAGGTAGAGGGTCTTTATTTCAGCAGCCCTATGAGTTATGTGATTGACAAAGGCAGAGGATCTTTATTTCAGCAGCCCCATGAGATATGTGATTTACAAAGGCAGAGGGTCTTTATTTCAGCAGCCCCATGAGATATGTGATTTACAAAGGTAGAGGGTCTTTATTTCAGCAGCCCTATGAGTTATGTGATTGACAAAGGCAGAGGATCTTTATTTCAGCAGCCCCATGAGATATGTGATTGACAAAGGCAGAGGATCTTTATTTCAGCAGCCCCATGAGATATGTGATTTACAAAGGTAGAGGGTCTTTATTTCAGCAGCCCTATGAGTTATGTGATTGACAAAGGCAGAGGATCTTTATTTCAGCAGCCCCATGAGATATGTGATTTACAAAGGTAGAGGGTCTTTATTTCAGCAGCCCTATGAGATATGTGATTTACAAAGGTAGAGGGTCTTTATTTCAGCAGCGCTATGAGATATGTGATTTACAAAGGTAGAGGATCTGTATTTCAGCAGACCTATGAGATATGTGATTTACAAAGGTAGACAATCTTTATTTCAGCAGCCCTATGAGATATGTGATTTACAAAGGTAGACAATCTTTATTTCAGCAGCCCTATGAGATATGTGATTTACAAAGGTAGAGGATCTTTATTTCAGCAGCCCTATGAGATATTCATGCTTAAGAGGTATGCTAGTGGAGTGTCCATCTGGATTAGAGCTGGGCGAGCGCAGCGGGGCTTGGGCCGGCTCGAGCCCCACCTAGGGCTCTGGCCTGACCCCCCTCTCGGGTAAGTACTTGCCCAAAGAAGGGGCCGGCCATGAGCCCCACCGGGTGCTTGCCCACTCCTATTTAAAAAAAAGAAAACGCTCTTGCGCCTGCCTTTATTCTGGCCGATGACCCAAACTTACCCTGCACGGGAGAGCACATATTTCTCCACCACTCTCCTGGCTTCCTGCATCCAACAGCTGTTCACCACTTCTGCCGCGGCATCTCTCAGCGCAGCTATTTTACCATTGCTGTGCTGTGCGGCTGCGATGCCGTGGACCACATTCTGTCCTTTGTTCTTAGGTTATTCATGATGTTGAAAACCTTTAATTAGTGACTTAAAGCAACTTTCTTGTTTTGCATGTCAAGATAGTAGACATCATGGATAGAAACACATTTTAAAATGGGCGCTTTGTGTTGCTCCCTTTAACTAACACAGATTTGCAGGGTAACTGGTGGTTTGAGAGCTCTTAGAGTTGGACATGTTCCATCATGCATATGAAAGGCTCTGACTGCCACTGATAAAAGAAATGTGTTTGCAACCTGAGCACCTTAACAGCCTGCACAGCCACGGACGCTGTGTGTGTGTCTGCCTAGCTGTGACTCGGGAAACTGGCAGTGCTTGAATGTCCGGCCTGAGCCGATACTACAACTGGCTCAGGAGAAAGAAAAAGGGACAAGAACGCGTTTCTGGAGCCTTTGAATTAACGGCACGTTCTGTAAAAATTAAAAGAACTTACGGTGTAGCAATGATTTAAACTACACTTCCATCCCTGAATGTCAGTGAATTGCTGCCCCCTCTCCCACTTTTTGCAGGCACTAAGATTTCATTAACACTGTCCATGAAAATGCAGTCGAGAGCACAAAATACATGTCCTGCAAATGTATTTAATAACAGTTAAGGTCACCATCACTTTATTTATGAACTCCATACTGAAGAACAACAGGCAGTGGGGGTCATTCCGAGGTGGGCGGTAGGGGGTTACCGGCACCGGTAACCACTTTCCGCCCTATTCCGAGATTCACTAGCGGGACCAGCTGAAAACGTCTGGTCAGACCAGACGTCCTTAGCAGGTCCCGTTAGGGGACCAGGGAGCAAATAACGGGCCCGCTATTTGCGGGCCCGTTATTAGCGCCTTCCCAATTCCCATTGAGCTCTATGGGGGCTCGACTGGGAATGGGGAATGATATTCGGTATGGGGACTTACCGGATCCACATAGGTTGGAATGTTCCGTAAGTCCCCATTCCGCCTAACCGGACCCGAGTTTGGAGGCAGCCATGGCGCTAATAGCACCATGGCTACCTCCAAACTTGGAATGACCCCCAGTGCCCTAATTCCATACCATAGCTGGTCAGATAGCTCAGCGGGTTGAGTGTTCGCTGCTGCGATCTGTGTGTGATATGCAGGTTGCAGGGTCTCACCTGGCAAGACTAACTCAGCCTTTCATCCTTCCGAGGTAGATAAATGGGTACAAACTTCGGAACACATTTATCGACATGCAAATATGCTACAGTGCTTTGGAGAGAGCGTTTAGTGCAGCCATGTCCCGGGCTCTGACCTTGATGGGCTCCTAGTGCCAGGCCTGACCCCCACGGTCAGACCTGGCTTGCCCTACCATGAAATCGTTGTCTCCCCCACCTCTAGTTTGCAGTCAAGGTTTGTGATATAGGACCCTAACTGGGGTATTTCACATAGGCCCTCATTACAACTCAGGCGGTAAGGGGTTTACGGCGCCGTAAACAGCGCCGACCCTTACCGCCTGAGTACGAGGTCCCTTAGCGCCATGGCGGACTTAACACCTGCTTTTAGCAGGTGTTAAAATCCATGGCGCTAAGGGACCATGGAGTTAATTACGCCACCGTAATTTACAGTGGCGTAATTAACGCCTTCCCCACTCCCATTATGCCCTATGGGGCAAAAATGGGAATGGGGAAGGGTAAATGGGGATTGGGGACTTACCGCCCCGCCAAGGTCAGAATGGGGCGGTAAGTCCGCCAACCACCATGGCGTAAACGTAGTTTACGCCATGGTGGTAAAGTCACAGCCCAGGCGGTAACTTACCGCCTGGGTCGTAATGAGGGCCATAGTGTTATTTTGTTTTAATTAGTAACATTATGACAGGAATAATCATGCCAAATGCAGTGCCACTACAAAAATGATGCAACATGTGCATGCTAAGTGCAAGTATAATTAAAGGCATTGTAAATGGAACAGCAGTTTTTATTTAATGTCCCTTTGGCTAGGAAATGCGAGGGCAGGCCTTGACAGATATGTGATTTACTTATGACCTATGGAGCACAGAACTGGATAGACGCCGGGCATTAGGCAGAAGAGTGAAGGCGGCAGCTGATGGGTTTCTTCCAGGAGCCATGGTGGCATTAGGAAGGATGTATTAAATGCTGCTGCAACAGGCTTCTGTGTTGAGAGGAACAATGTGTCTAATGTCTAGTATGCAACGGGCTTCTGTGTTTAGAGGAATAACAGTGAGCTGCAATGTGTCTAATGTCTAGCATGCAACAGGCTTGTGTGGTGAGAGGAATGACAGTGAGCTGCAATGTGTCTAATGTCTAGCATGCAACAGGCTTCTGTGTTGAGAGCAATGACAGTGAGCTGCAATGTGTCTAATGTCTAGCATGCAACAGGCTTGTGTGGTGAGAGGAATAACAGTGAGCTGCAATGTGTCTAATGTCTAGCACGCAACAGGCTTCTGTGTTGAGAGGAATAACAGTGAGCTGCAATGTGTCTAATGTCTAGCACGCAACAGGCTTGTGTGGTGAGAGGAATAACAGTGAGCTGCAATGTGTCTAATGTCTAGCACGCAACAGGCTTCTGTGTTGAGAGCAATGACAGTGAGCTGCAATGTGTCTAATGTCTAGCACGCAACAGGCTTGTGTGGTGAGAGGAATAACAGTGAGCTGCAATGTGTCTAATGTCTAGCATGCAACAGGCTTCTGTGTTGAGAGGAATGACAGTGAGCTGCAATGTGTCTAATGTCTAGCATGCAACAGGCTTGTGTGGTGAGAGCAATGACAGTGAGCTGCAATGTGTCTAATGTCTAGCATGTAACAGGCTTCTGTGGTGAGAGGAATGACAGTGAGCTGCAGTGTGTCTAATGTCTAGCATGCAACAGGCTTGTGTGGTGAGAGGAATAACAGTGAGCTGCAGTGTGTCTAATGTCTAGCATGTAACAGGCTTCTGTGGTGAGAGGAATGACAGTGAGCTGCAGTGTGTCTAATGTCTAGCATGCAACAGGCTTGTGTGGTGAGAGGAATAACAGTGAGCTGCAGTGTGTCTAATGTCTAGCATGTAACAGGCTTCTGTGGTGAGAGGAATGACAGTGAGCTGCAGTGTGTCTAATGTCTAGCATGCAACAGGCTTGTGTGGTGAGAGGAAAAACAGTGAGCTGCAGTGTGTCTAATGTATAGCACACCCTGATCACCACACATGACTTCAGAAATGACTGGCATAGCAGTTGTCAGAGTGCCAGCCTATCATGAAACCCTGGTATTTTCATTAAGGTAGTGTGGCACGGACATGATATGTAGAATAGGGTAATGCCATTCAGTCTGCAGCCATTTTGTTTTGGTTGGCAGTACTGCTTTAATGGGCAGGACAAATGTACTTTTAATTGAAGCTGTGACCTTGACAGTGCCCAGCACATTAGTTCAGTATTTTCTGAATGAACCCCACCACATTAACCGTCCCCAATGTTATAGAGTTGAAAGGGTTGTCTACTAAAAAAGTCCATGCATTTTAAAGGGTGCAAGGAAGCCCAGAAAGAAAAGGGTGCAGACAAGAACAGTCAGCCCATCACACATGATAAATGAGTAATAAGGCAGAGAGATTTATGCACTTCATACAAGTTCCCTCAAGTGGCGTGCCTTCCTCAAACACTCTGATCTTATGGCCCTTGGAACGTGCATATGGTAATGGATGGGATTACACCAGAATAATTCTGATTCCAAATAACCGGAAAAAGTCTAGAAGGTGGCAAGTCACTGTTTTATTAACAATTATATAAAACAGGGAGGTTAGAAGAAACATCAACGGACGTACTCTCAGTCTCTCAATGATCTCCACAAAAAATACACTTATAGACTTCATTATACGTCAAAGTGACGTCATACTATGTGGCAATATTTTTTTTTCCTTTATTTCATTTAGTTTATACAAACGTTTTGAAAAATGAGTATAGTTTCCATTCTACACTGTGTCCGAAAAGCAGAGTATAAACAGAATACATCTTAATCACGTTGGTTTTTGCAACAATTTTAATGTCCTTTGTTGCTAGCCTACCAGTTCCTCATTTTCTGTCCATATTTTGATTTGCGGATTCTGCTTCTTCCGTGAGTGGGTCATCCGGTTTTCCTTATTCCCACCTATTTGGACTCTGCTTCCATGACACATATAGAACTTCTTACCCTGCTGTGTTAACCAAGTTAATTTAAATTTTTTATCACAATCTCCAGGTTTTGTAGGAAATTAGTCAAACCAAAAATATCCTTTTTCTCGCGGGTTGAAAAATGTACGCCACAACTCATCTCCACACAAGGTAGAGTATTGTTTTACTAAGTTTCCTAAGTGCACAGATCTCATCTTTCAGGTTTTCGCAATACAATACAAGATGTTTGAGCGTCTCCTGCTGTTTAGTACAGAATCGACAATTTAGTGGTGCTGACGGATTCCGAGTTCTTATGGCATAACTTACTCTTGTGTTAAATAGATTCATTCGGAATTTCACATATGTCACTCGATGTCTGGTACTCGGTGATTTTGTCAAGTATTGTAACTTTGCGTTTCCGATCTTTGGCCTCTATTGCGGCATCTTTCATTAATTTATGCCGATTTCGATCATCAACTGTCAAACACCAGTCCAACTCCCATAACTTTTGCTTAACGGAGTTCGGATTGGTTTCCAGGGTTTTTTGATCAGTGCCTAGCTCTGCTAGCTTGTTTTTGCATCCAATTACCCTTTTCGATAGGACTGTTTCCGAATTTCCCTTCAAGGCGTCCTGTAGTATTTTATACTGGGGTGTGCAGTCAGTTATAGTTATCTTCCTGTATATGGATAGCATATTCCATAAGACTCGGGCTTGCATAGATATTACATTAAGTTCATATCGAATGCAGGCACTCGAGATTCCCTTTTGTAAGTGTAGAACTCGCCTCCAGTATTGGTTTTCCAGTTGTGGCCATTGGGTTGCAGATACTCCTAGTGCACTTTCCGCACTATATATCAGTGTTGGTATAACTTTTTCGTTATAGTGGGCTAGAACAGGTAGGAGAGAGAATTTCCCAAACTTTTTGTTTATGATCACTCCTTGAAATGCTAAATGTCTGCATTTCTGTTTTGCGTTCTCTGCCCATGGTGCGTCGTTTATGTTACTGTTGATCCACATTCCTAAATATTTTGCTTTTTTCACACATCTCAAGTTGTCTTTGTGTAAGCTCCATTTAGGTGCACGATTTTTATTTTGCTTGTTCTTTCTTGTAAGGTCTTGAAAGATTATTATTTCCGATTTTGCAAAGTTGATTTTTAGTTTATTTTTCTCCATGTAGCTTTCTAGAGCTCTTAGTTTTCTTGTCAGGCCAATTGGAGTTAGATCTAGTAGAGCGATGTCATCAGCATAGAGCATCCAATTTACCCGTGAACCATTAATTTTGGGTGGGAAGGAGATTATGGATTCTAGACTTTCTCCAATATCAGACAAGAACAGGGTGAACAGCGTGGCTGCTAAGGGACAGCCTTGCTTCACGCCTTGGTTTGTTCGTATTTCCTTACTTAAAGTTCCGTTGGAGTCCAGTCTGACCTTAATTTCTGTATCTGTATTGGTTGAAGTAGATTTTCTGGATATTTCCATTTCTTCATCTTACTCCAGAGTAGCTCTCGATCGATTGTGTCAAAAGCACTGGATAGATCCACAAGCGCTACATAGATTTTCCTATTTTGGCGGATGGCTTCCATTTTTAAGAAATTCAGGATCGTTAAGTTTAGGCCACATCCGACCCCTTTTACAAATCCTGATTGCCGAGGATCATATCGTTTGGAGTCAATAATCCAGTTTGTTAATTGGCTTTGAAGCTGGGAAGCAAAGATTTTTCCCACCACGTGGAGGAGTGCTATAGGCCGATAGTTGCTTGGGTCGTCACGCTTCCCTTTTTTTGAAAATCGGTATAACAATAGCGCTCTTCCAAGATGTAGGAATTTTTCGGTTCTCTAGGATGGTTGAGAATAGCAGGTAACAGAATTCTGTCCATAATTCAGGCTGTTGTTTTAACAGGTGATTAGTTAGCCCATCAGGTCCTGGGGCTCTTGATGTACTAAGTCTCATCATATTTTGAGAGATATCTTCTTTTTTTATAACGATTGACCACTCACTCTCTAATGTAGTGGACACTTCTGTTTTGATATCGTTATTATAGAATGTTCCCGCATAATGTTTCACCCATAGTTCTTCTGTTATTATGTTTTTTATTATGGCACCTTGGGGAGTTGAGATGTTATTCAGGTAGGACCAAAACTCACTTGTGTTTCTTTTAGCTAATGTTTTCATCATGCTTTCCGCATCCCGTTGCAGCATTATATGTTTGTGGCTGAGGAGCCAGTTCTTATAGGATTGTTTAAGATGTTTTGCTGTGCTTTTGTTGATCAAGTCAGTTTTTTTTTTGAGCATTCTTAGTTCTTTGTTCAGTTTTTTTTCCTTTCATTAAGTTCTTCATCCCATACATGTTGTTTTCTGAAATCCGATCTGGCTTTTTCAGGATTTCTTCTCTCGATATATCTCTAGAAGTGTTATATATTCAATTTTATCAGCCTCTGGTGTTTCTTCCAAGGATCTTAGCAGTGAGTTCACTTTGGTCGCATTTAGACGTAATCGATTGCGACAAGGTTCTATCGCTAAATCATTTTTGACCATTTCAGCTCGGCTTTCCATATGTTCTGACTTCCAGTACAGTTTTACTAGACTGTGGTCACTATGTTTCATTTCGATAATTTTTAGCTGTGTAGCTTCACTTTTCAGTTTTTCATTTGCAAACATATAATCTATGGTTGATCTTAACGCATTTCTCCGCCATGTTGGTTGAGGCGGGATGTCTCCCATGACTTCCCCATTCATCATCTGTAGATTCCAAGATTTCATTTAATTCAACCATAACTTGACCACTTGTTCTCCCTCTTCTTCCTTCCCGTCCTGTCCACTTGGTAGACAGTTTATATTAAGGTCGCCACATATTAAGATGTTTACATTTTTTTCCGTCCTCTTAATGTTGCAGATAATTTCTGAGATGGATTCAATAAACATCTCTGCTTTAGTTGCAGCATGTTGGCAATAGATGTTTATCAGCATTAATAGGTTCTCGTTTTTCCTTGCACTCATCGATAGTTTGATTTTAGAAACTTGTATGTACGATGAAATATTGATTGAAGATAAGATGCGTATGCCACTTTTAATTTTTGCAAGGGTCAACATTCCTGACATGGGACGTCCCTTTTTCCCTTTTAGTGCCTGGTTGAATGCAATCTCAAACCCATCTACAATTGGAGTATCTGTTAACCATGTCTCTTGTAGGCATAATAAGTCAATATCTTTTAGTTCATTTGGAATCTCTCCAAGCAGATGCATATAGCCTCTTGTATTCCATGAGGCTATGCATATCTTGCCAGACTCATCGGCCTTTTGGCATTAGCTATTGTTAGCGTTGTTGATGGTTTTCGCAACCCATGTCCAGTCATGATCTTCATTACTCGAGGAGGCGTTCCTCTGGCCTTTGATGTCAGATTTTCCTGTCCTAGTTCCAGTTGAAGCTGTCTTCGTTTCTTTATTCCCAGAGATTTTTCTTTCAGGCGAGGCGTGTTTGGTCTTCGGGGTATTTGCTTCTATCTCTTTTGTGGCTCTTTTGTTATACGTTGATTTTGAATCATAAAATGATCTTGTTTCCTTTGATGGTTGTTTCTCCTTTGTGTATCGGATCTCATTTATGTCGAACCCTAGGGAGTTAAAAGTTGAGCCAGTCTGTAGGAGAGAGTCTCAAATAAGTTTCGAGGCTTTGTGAAGTATCACACAGTCATTTTTTTCATCCTCAAATTCGACTACTTGAATGTCTTCGGATACCACTGTTCTAAGTTGCGGGATGTGATGTATTAGTCTCATTATGTTTTTCCTATTTAGTAAGAGGCCATCTTTTTCTCTCACTATTCGCTCCACACGTAGGAGATATTTCCCTGGTTTCGTGGGATTCTGGATTTGGAGACCAGGCTGTTTACTGTCGGCTGTGGTCGTTTTTACATTAGATTTGAATTTTTCAGATATTACTTGATGTAAGTCAGGCGGTATCTTTGATTGCATCATCTGTCCATGGGTTTGTTACAAAGGAGTTAGCTCAGTTATATTAGCATCTTCATTTCTGGACTTTGTTTCGTCAAAGATCTTAGCTGGGATTAGTCCAACATCCATCAGGGCCATTTTGGCTTCCAGAGCCTCAAATTCTTGTTCATACTTCCACAGCTCCAGGTTTCGAGATGTAAATTTAGCATTGGAGTGTTCGCGATTTCTACTAGCTATTGTTAACGCTCTTTTCTCCTCTAGCGTTATACAGGTCGTTGAAGTTTTGACTGCCGGTTTTGGGAGGGGACTGTCTTGCCTTGATTGCTCCATGGTGATGCATCGTTGCTGATGCTCAGATTCTTTAGTTACCAGCTCGCTGATTTTACCAGATGGAGTATCTTGAAGGATAGGCCGCTTCTTGTGAGATTTCTTGACCTCCGATAATTTCGCTTCCTGCAAGGGGGATCTGAGGTCAATACTGATTACTGCTTCTGCCGGTAGGCTCTCTTCATTCGTTGTTGGATCTGGAGTGTCGGTCCAGCTGCTTTTTGTCGCTTTCGCTCTGCTCGTATGTCGAGAGATCTAATAGATCTTCTAGAGAGCTCTCCTTTCCGATAATTGTGCCCTTTTCAACTTCATGGCTAGTCTGTTGCCCAGCTGGTTGGTTTGGCATTTGCGTGCTGGGATGGTCATTAGTGATGACTCCGGAGAGTTGCTTAGTAGTTGTTGTAATGCTGAAGCCTTTTATAATTCTTAGGAAAGAGCGCACACTAGATCTTTTTTGGTTTTTACTCTTTCTCCTGTTCTTAGTTTTTTTTCAAGGTTATCAGCCCCTCTTGGTTATTATTTTTTTTTTGAATCTCCGATTTTTTTGGTTCAAAAATTGAAAACACGTCCTTTGAAGTAGATGTGAACTGCTTTTCCAAGGCTACTTCGTTGTTATTTAGGTCACAACCAGTAACTGGTTTTCGGTGATCATGGTCCGTCAAGGTATCTTTAGGGTTCGGCAATTTTGCAGATAATGGGCCTTTATTAGGCTGAATCTGGTCCATTTTCACATTGGGGCTAACACACACTGGTTGATCCAATGTGGCTTTCAGCACATTTTCCAGCATGGCTGCGGGAATGTGAACTGGATGTAACTCGCTGTTACCGCCAATAATACTACATTCCTGAGCTTCCTTTGTTCTTTTCAGTTTTTGTTTGCATTTAGACGGAAGATCAGTCGTACATCCGTTCCCATGACGTGTTTAAGTTTAGTTCTTTGTCGGTCAGAGGTTCCGCAGTTTGTTCAGTATGCTGTGGTGTGTTAGTTTCGGGTATTATCTCATCACGTCTGTCAGGGCACTCGCCATTCAGTTTTACTGGCTGTTCCATGGGGTGAGGTTCAACTTTTGGTGTTTTAGCAGGGCAATCGCTTCGCGGGCTACTTCTGCAAACAGGCGTTTATCAGTCGCGCTCTTCATAGTGTGCTCTAGAATGATCTTCACATTTGTCTCAGATTTTAGGTTTTCATTTAACAGGGTTTGTTGAGTTCTCATCAGCTCTTGCTCTACAGTTCTCATTTTGGTATTCAACATCGCCAAAAGTGTTGTTTGATCCTTTATATTGTCATTCAGCTGTTCATATAATTTCATATATGGTGACATCGAGATCGTGTGAGCAGCCATTATTAGTGTGTTTAGCAGACAAGGGCGCGTGACTTTCTGCAGCGACTGTTTCACTGTTGCTGCGCTCACTCTGCTGTGTTTACCTTATTTGCCTGCCTCTTCATTCACTTCCATATGAGCTCTAACTGGACCTGAGAGCTCGTTATTGCGGAGCGCTGGGCATTGGGAAACAAAGAATATCCCTTTAAGAGACTGGAGTCTCGAGGCCCCACCCATCCAGGAAGCAGGAAACAAAACACCGACCGAGCCGCCCTTGCGGCGATAAGCCCGCACTAGACAAGGGCGCGTGACTTTCTGCAGCGTTTCACTGTTTGCTGCTTTTCTGTCTGCTGGCAGCAGGAAACAGGTTCTTTTCTTTAGCGTCCCCAAGTTCTCTGCGGCCACAAAGGGACGATGTAGTGAGAGGAGCTGCACGACACACTGCAGATGGAGCCGCTCCCAGATAACGTCCTAGAGGTGGTGCCGATAGGCGGCGGACCGCATACCCGCAATAGACTACAACAGCTAACGCGGCAGAAATTGAAGACTTCAACCGCAAAGGTAAGCGCTCAAAACTGCATTGTCACTGCAGCTTTACCTCACCACAGCCTTAAGCCACCAGAAACGTCTGTTGTACCAATGCTAGCGCAAATTTCAAGTCCGGCCCCCGCTCTAGTCCCGGGCTTACCCCGGGAATAGTTTTTGACCTGACTTCACCGCATAAAACGCAAGTTAATACGCTCTCAGAGGCGGAGATAGAGAGATCAGAGACTCACACACGTTCAGAAGCCTGCATTCAATCATCACTCACAGGCGTACTTTCGAAAACGCTGAGCGAGACTACGAATGGAAACAGAATAGCTAACAAAGGCGAAGAAGTTACACTGTCAAAAGACAGTGCTATAATCCATTCCCCTAATCTATCAAAGCGCGCCCAAGTAGTAAACATGAACATAACAGATGTTACTCAAAGAACGGAAAAGCTACTGTCCTCCAGTTTGCGTCCTCCATCAATTTATCTTGATGCGTCGGATGTCACCTTTGATTTCGAAATAACCGATGCCGATCTACTAGCTATACGCTCACCGTCAGAGAACATGCAAATAACCCCCTATCGGCTGTTGATGCAAAAGATTGCTGATTCGCAACCCCTTAAATCAACATTGTTTAATGAAAGATCACCCATTGACGAGCTGGGACTAGGAAAAAAAATCAGTACCTCCGCGGCTGATAAGGGATTGCTAAAAAGCACTAATGCAGAGGAAAACAATAAACAGGCCTCAATACCTCTTAAAGTTCCTGCAAAATTAAATCATGAAGAATGGACAAAAAAGAAATGGCGGATGCTCAGCCTTTAAACGAAGTTGGAATTGTAGAGACTGCAAATATCACCACGTCCTTTGAGCTGGTGGCGAGGGAAGCTCGCTTGACAGAATGTCTAAAGGCAGATTTCGTGCTGATGCGCGATCGCCTAAATGAAAGCTTCGCAAACAAACATGATGGAAAATCAGATAAACAACGAAAAACAAGTTCTGCAATCAAGGATGCGCCCATTCTGGGCAAGAACGCACGGCTGCGTAAAGACTCAGTTCCTGTTGCCCGGCTAATAAACTTAGATTCAACTGACGTCTGACTAAACGATAGGTCACCAAATTGGCGCAGATGGCCCACACGGAAACAGAGATGACACAAATACGACGATTGAAAAAGAAACAGCAGACCCAGGAGCAGGTAATCATCCAGAAGTTGAACACGCTGGAGACTCCATGGAAATAAAAGGAAACATTTCCATCGCCGCAGGGTTACAAATTCATAACAACGTTCTGGCTGCCACCTCCATTGCCTTAATGCCATTTATGAAATTATACGAGGCATTAAACGACTCTATACGAGACCAAAACTCCCTGATCTGTTCAACCAACAGTAAGTTAATTGAATTGGAAAAATTTAATGAACATCTTGTACAACGCCTCAATGCAGAAGCTGCAGCTTCCCACGGATGGCACTCTCGTCTAAATGAAATAACGAAAAGAAAAGTACAGGAAAAAGTCGATCTGAGTGAAGCAATAATAGAATGCACAAAGTGGATCAGACACAACATTGTAGTACAACCACGTGACAGTTTGCCGGTTAACAAATGCACTTGTCAAATGCCGGCCACAGAAGCGCTGAGGTCGCCGCAAAGAAGCACCCAGCTAAAGGCACATTTAAACACAGAAGTGCCAGCAAATGCCGAAAATTCACATAATGCAAAGAAATCATTAAAGTCCAACAACCGGAAAAACAATCAGGATAAAAAAGGTGTAAAAGAAATTCCACAACCAAAGGAAGGAAGAAATACAGGAAATGAAAGGCCCTTGCTATCAGTAAACGATCTGTTAACTCCGCAACAACCAACTGTTGAGCCTGTTCTGTTACAAAACAACAACTCAAGGGAACTTTCAGAGCCAGTAGTTCCCCAAGAGTCTAAAGGGCAGCCTACGTTAGTGGGTCCAAAAATGTCCTTTGGAATTTTCTCTGGCTCCGCAAAATCGTTTGAGGCAAAAACTGCAAACCCGGCCTTGCTGAAAAGAAAACTAATCAAAACACAAAAAACTACATCTAAAGGGCCCCCACTAAAAAGACCACGATCAAATGAGGCAAAGAAGTTTATTAGAAATCTGACAACTCCACCGCGCCTAGAGGCAGCAAAAACCACTGTAGCTGCAAATGCTATAGAAAATCGAAGAACAATACTAACAGCGATCAAATTCCACAAAAACCCAAGTACATATCAATAAAAAGAGGACGTGATTCTTTGTCCTCCTCGTCTGAAAATGAGACAGCTACTTCGATTGATCTATGTGACCTATCTACATACTCAATCGAGGACGAGGACGCTTTGGAAGGCACTGAGGAAACAACAGAACACGGCCCAGTAATACCTCATGATGCCGATGCCAAACTGAAGATAGGTAAAAAAAATCAACATCAGCACGGCACTCCACGAAATCCTTCTAGAAACCTAGCTGTATTAAAAAAAAACAGCTCGCATATTGATAAGCATGAGTCGTCATGGGTAAAACGGAAAGCAGTGACGTCATTTGCTCCCAAAACAACAACCTTGAACCCGAAACAAACAACAACACAATTGCAAAAACAATCGCATCGAAAAACTAAAGAAAAGATTTCCACCCGTGAGTCTGTGAACCCCAACTGAGTAAGATTGGAACTGGAAAACTTCTTTGAAGATAAGAATGAAGACAATCTCAATAGAGCGAATGTAATGAGATTATTACATTATATACCGGCCTTACGCAATATAGCATCTGATGATATTGCGATTGTAGAATATAAATCTGACGCAAGATCAGACTGGGTAATTCTTCATATGAAGTCAACAAAACTTGCAAGACCTCTTATCGATGCCAAGGATGATTTATTATTCTTTGGCTTCGATCTATCGATATGCGAAGAGGAGAATCCACACAGATCCTCCCCGCTTACCAACAAATGCTCAACGAATACAAAAAATGCGAATCGTGTAGAACTTTGGAAAGAGCTGAAAGCACAATCTAATCCCATAAACGTTACAAGAAACACCAGGAAATACGCTTAGGATAAAGAGGGGTCAAGAAGCTTGGCCCAGTTACTAACGTCATGGAACACTTGTGGCTTTGCCCATCTTTTTCAAGGACACTGCCCTAATCAGCTAAAAAGCACAATAATCTGTCTGCAGGAAACATGGCTACAAGAAACACCCCTGAGTGATGGTTATTCCGTCTATCTAAATGCAGCCGGGAAAAACTTATTTGGACGTCCCTTCTCCGGATTAGTAACTATGATTGATAATGCAGCAGGATGGAATGTAATAAGAATGTCTAATCCAAATCTCCTTGTGCAGGCTCTAGTGATAGAGAGGAAAAACAACAACAAAGACAACATCATCAATCAACAAATGCTGATCATAAACACTTATTGGAATCTGACAATGATAACGGATTCCACTTATCTAGCGTCCATTACTTCGCAAATTGATGAATGCCTAGATGAATACGACAATCCGTTTATCCTAATATGTGGCGACCTGAAGTATTTGTGGTTTGATGATGCTAAAGTATGCAAAAACCTAGATAGGATCAAAGTGCCTACTGAAACAGCAGACAGAGGGACCAAGTGGGAATACGAACTAACACAACGCCATTGCATGATGCTAAATGGATGCACTAAAGGCGATATTCCAGCAGGAGACACTTGGCACCGTGGAGAATCAAAAAAAACTCTTGATTATATATGGGTATCTGAAAATCTATACACCTATATTGGAAAGTTATCTATAAGGCATTCTGCAAAAAGCGATCACAACACTTTAATACTTCTTTGGGATGAACAAAACGCAAAACAGTTGAAATATAAAAGTTCATTAAGTATAGACCAAGGACAAAATAGGCTACGAATAAACTCTAATCAAATTACTAACCTGACAAAAAATGTTACTCAAATGAATATAAGAGACGTGGAAGTTTACTACATACCCTTGCTGATGCAATTTACCAAGAATGCTCATAAACACAATCTGACAATACCAAAGAGTAAACATCCTTTCGACCCAGTGTTAAATGAGGCGAAGAAATCCCTAAAAAAGGACTTGAAGCTTTTAAAGAGAACTGGTGGAATAAATCAACATCTGCTGACGACCAAGAGGCGCTTGAAATACCGAAACTGGTTAAAGTCATTCAACCAGATACGGTTACAATCACAAGCTGAATATATGTTACAACTAATTATTCAAAACAATAGTCGGAACATCTGGCGAATTATCAACTCAGATCATTTAACCCAGGCATTTGCGTTATCTAATGGTGTAAGCGAATCAGAGTGGTTAAAACATTACTCAAACGTCTTTAATAACCAAAATTTAACATCTACTCCAACAATAATAAAGGAACCCTGTGACTGGTCAGTAACGGATCCGTGGAGGACATTGAAAATGCTATCCAACAGCTAAAGACCTCGAGAGCAGCATGGCCCGACGGCATTTCCAATTCAATGCTAAAAGCCAACAAAGAAAACTGGGCGAAATGTATTAAAGTGTTATTTGATCAAATAGCACTATCAGCAAAAATCCCAGATTCCTGGCGGAGCGCGATCGTGGTCCCAATTTTTAAAAAGGGCAACCGCCCAATTGCCCTATTGGATACCACGGGGAAAATCTTTGCATCCTTTCTTCAGCAGAAAATCGCAAATTGGGCTAACAGTGCCAATATAATCGATGAAAGACAAACAGGCTTCACTAAAGGAGTCGGGGTGGAGCTGAACTTGGTACTGTTGAGCATAGCAAAATTGGAAACCATACGACGCAAAAAAAGACTTTTTCTTGCGTTTGTTGACCTGAAACAGGCATTTGATAGTATAAATCGCGAACTCCTGTGGAAAAAACTCAAGATATGGGGTTGCCCATTAGACTTATTATCTCCACTTATGGCATTATACGCTATTACCAAAATTAGAGTGCGCCTAAATGCCGAGGGCACTTTGTCTAATGAAATAAAAACATCTAAAGGCGTAAAACAAGGCTGCCCTCTGGCTGCTTTACTATTTAAACTCTTTATCTCTGACCTCCCAGTGGCACTTGAAAAAACAAAGACCTTTCCACCTAAAATCAATGGCAAGCCCGTAAGCCATGTGATCTATGCCGATGATGTAGTACTTCTAGATTCAACGGAATTTGGGCTCCAACGGCTATTGACAACACTGCAAGCCTACTTAGTCGGAAACCAGCTTGAAATAAATGTGACGAAATCCCAGATCATTGCAATAGGCACAAATCCAGGTATTAAGAAAAAGTGTTTCAAGTGGATGGTGCAAGATGAGTCTTTGGCTAAAGTTGAAGCAATCCGCTATCTAGGAATTTCCTTTAACATCTCGATAAGAGAATGGAGCTGGATAAATGACATAACAACTTGCATGAAAACCTTCGCACAACAAGGAGCAAAATTGCACGCCAACTATGGGCTCTTCTCTCTCCAACCTATAATAACGTTCTACTTGCAAAAGGTTGCGCTGGCGATCTGTTTCAGAACCGAAGCAGGTTGGAATATTGACGAAAATATCTGGCCGACCCTAGAGAGTCTGTTATGGAGAAAAATACTGAAACTCCCACAAAGTGCATCTATGGTGGCAGTAAGACACGAACTTGGCCTGGACTCTTTACATTCTATGGTTCAGTGGAAATCAATATTAGTATTGCGCAAAATGCGCCTGACGCCCACCGTGAAATCGTATCAAATACTACACGAAAAAAGCACAGATGCATCAGCATTCTTAGTAAACATCTGGGAGATGAAAATACTGAAGATTCTAAAAGCATTGGATCTAAGTTTGTCTCTAGTCCTACAAATTCCGCAAGTGGTGAAAGTCAAATTTAGGAACTGGCACTGGATGACAAACATAGTAAAACGTAGCCAACTATCATCAGTAATTGATTTGGGATCTTTGTGTCAAAAAATAGGGGAACCACCAAGATACCTCAGCAAATTTCCTTCTCGGTATCATCGGAACCAGTTACTCAGATTACGCCTAAACCTCTACACCACCAACGAGGTTCTATGGAGAAGAAAAGACAGAAACACGCAAAGTGACAAATGTCGCTTCTGTGCGACAAGTATCAAAACAAGTAAACATCTGATAATAAGATGTCGCAAAATAGTAGCTCAGCATTCACTTCATCTTGGGACTTACGCACCAAAAAATGGGAACATGAGAGACTGGTGGAGTTACCTAATCTCAGGAACTAACAACCAACTGACTTGCGCAGTTGTGAACTTCATGGACATGATCCTACCACAGCATCTCTAATAAGATGACATAAAATGACTAGAAATAGTGTGAAATGTGCGAAAGTAGAGCTTGAAGCTGAAATGAATGACTAAAAAGTTTGTCTTTTTTTGCAAACTAAATGTAAAAAAAAAAAAAAAATGTGTGTGTTTAGTTCACTAGTGATTTCCTTTGATAAGCATTCTGCCATACTTTGAGTTTGAGTTTGAGTTTTTCTTTTCTTGGCGATCTTTGATCTCATAGTATATGTTGTTAACTTAGGCTTCCTGGGGTTGTTTTCTTTGATACGTATTTTATCTCTGTTTAAACCAACTTTCAGTAGTACTGACTCATCCCTGTTTTCATCACGACCGATTACATATCCTTCTTTTGTATGTCTTTTTTGCGATACAAACATTAGATCAATAGAGTTGTCATTTATAGAGTTGGTTCTTTTCCTTTTCACCATAGGATTTAGCTATGGTTTTCGTTTTTCCGCAAACTCCCTTGTTTCTGATAACTGCTTTGGGGTATTCGACGGTAAAGACATGTTTGCATCAACAACCGGCACTTGTGCCGGTGGCAATTCCATGGACAGTACATCTGCCTCGTTGTAAGAGGTTTGCTGGCTTGCTAGTATCGTGTTTATTTTAGTTAGGTCTTTAAGTACTTGGTCCGCTATGGCAAGCGAGCTCCGCCGGTTAGGACTTCTCAGATCCTTAGCAGTGGCGGCTTGCGATTCCTGTATTAGAGTTTCATCTATGTTATTCCCGTCGTTGTTTCCGCTGTCGATCGCAACGTCAGCTAACGTATTTCCCTTGACGTCTGCCAGAGCGTTTTTCTCGACTTGAGCCAAGAAGCTGTTATTACACAGGTATAAATCGTAGCTGCTGGATAGCCGAACCAGGGTGCCCATGGTGTCAGGTTGATTACTCTCTTTTGATTTCATGTGGACATTGTCCTGCCCCAACATGCAGCCAGCTGAGACTAGTAAAGATTCAGTCAACAGCAGCTCTGCAACTCCATGTTGATGGGTGTCGGTCATTTGATGGCTGTTTGGGCTATTTGGGTTTGAGTTTGTGTCATACTCAATGACAGGTAAGTCATTTTCCGAGGATGCCGCCGGTTGAGCCTCCGGAAGCACCTCAGCATGACTTCTGTTCTTTGCGTTCACTTCTTCTCGAATCGTATCATAAGGAAGGGAGGATACAGGTCCTGTTGCTGGTGTCAAAGTGACATTAAATGTAGGTGAATTTATGGCCTGGCAGTCAAAAAAGTTATCAGAACTAGAGGATGAAATTGAGGTACAGGTTCTTTTTTACGAGGCCTGCAGCCACTTACCAGAGATGCTGTCAAAAGTTCGACGGGCTTGATCCCTCCGGCAGCCAGAACACTTTGCTGCCGTCGAGTGAGCGGGTGCGCTCCTCCGTCTTCACCGCTGGACTGTGGATGCACAACGGCTTCAGTCATATGGAGCCCTGAGGGTCCAGGCTCCAGCCTATCCATTAAGGACGTAGATCTTGGTCAGCAGGAGTCGCGTGCTCCCACAGCCACACTGGCTACACTGGAAACACTGGTAACACTCAGCTTCACTCCGCGTCGCTCTGCGACTGGGGCTGAGTTTTTAGCAGAAAAATGGACCTTCCGGGCACAAAGAGGTAGATAGCATGCACAATCGACAGTCCAAGGAACACTGGTAACACTCAGCTTCACTCTGCGTCGCTCCGCGACCGGGGCTGAGTTTTTAGCAGAAAAATTGACCTTCCGGGCACAAAGAGGTAGATAGCATGCACAATCCACAGTCCAAGGAGCACTGGTAACACTCAGCTTCACTCCGCGTCGCTCCGCGACCGGGGCTGAGTTTGTAGCAGAAAGATTGACCTTCCGGGCACAAAGAGGTAGATAGCATGCACAATCGACAGTCCAAGGAACACTGGTAACACTCAGCTTCACTCCGCGTCGCTCCGCGACCGGGGCTGAGTTTTTAGCAGAAAAATTGACCTTCCGGGCACAAAGAGGTAGATAGCATGCACAATCGACAGTCCAAGGAACACTGGTAACACTCAGCTTCACTCCGCGTCGCTCCGCGACCGGGGCTAAGTTTTTAGCAGAAAAATTGACCTTCCGGGCACAAAGAGGTAGATAGCATGCACAATCCACAGTCCAAGGAGCACTGGTAACACTCAGCTTCACTCATGTGGCAATAATGAAAACCCTATCAAGGGTCGGGATTGGTTAAGGGAAACATCTAGATATATAATCATATAAGAGCTAGGATTGTTATTGGTTCTCCTTTATCAGGTGGACAACATATGCATACCTCTTCAAACATGTAATTTCGGAAACACTACTTACATTGTGCTTCCTGGTCTTCTCAGCTGTAAGGTCCTTTGTTTTAAGGACTCATACAATTGGTTGGCATGCTTGTACCATGTCTGGAACATTCTGTTCATTTAGCAGCACGTGAGCCAAGACTCAGGTGCAGGGAGATAGGACATGAAGCTACCTCACCACCCAATTAGCCCAACAGCTCTCATCACCCATGCCTTCTGCCATGAAATTGTCTTTGTACTTGGCCCTGCAGAATATTCTCGTCCTGGGAAGGCACGGGAGTGAAGGCATTTGCTATCGTGTCTGGAACTCTATTTCCATCCTTGGCTCACGTGACAAGAGACCACTATTTGGTCCATTCTGCAGCTTTTTAAATGCTTGAAATTAATTAAACTTGGCATCATCTGTGTTCTTTCTTGCACCTTAACGTGAGAGGATTCATCCTCCACACACTCGTTCTCTTCAGAGTAGATAGCTGACCTCGATTTCTAGGATATTGACTTCAGGCCAGACAGTCTCGCCACACAGATTCATCAGCCTGTTATCCCACGCGACACAGATTTTGATTCACCTTCCATGGTTTATGGCTTGCAATTTCATGCTACCAATGTGCAGTTTCTATACAATGGCGGCTTCGCCTGCATTCTATTGACTACTCGCTTATATGATAACTTGATCTAACTTGCGTTTCAGCGTCTGTACATTTATTGAACTTCTGTTTTCTGCAGCACTTTGTTAACGTGTAATCTTCATATTTTCCACCTAAATTGTCCAACCAACTCTTTACGTCATCACTTGTCCTCTAGAATCAATTTATTATCTTCATTCAGTATCTCGGGATGTCATGCACACTTTCTTATGATGGCATCAGTTCATTTTCTCAGCTCTTTCCCATATTCCTTCAGACAGTTCCTCCAGTAGGTTGTCATCGACTCAAGGGTACAGTCGATAGGGTTGTCTCAATGGATATCTCCTTCCAAATACTCGCTGCAGTATTGGTAAGATATCTGGTGTGAGGCAAGACGCGGCCTCATGTCTCCAATTCAAAGGTGGTAGGGGGCAGGATATCCTGTGGATGTATATATCTGCCCATCAACAACTTGTATGTTCCAGGTTAAGTACATGCATAGCGTAATACATGTTTGGCGGCAGGAGAACTTCTGCGCAAGAGGATGTAGCAAGGGAGACTGGCACAGCAGAACAAGAGGTGTATGTAGGATACAGTCTAACGATATGCTTACCATGTTTGCTTGCATAGAACTTGCTAAAAATGTTGCTAAGTGTTAGGCGGAATCCAGTGCAGTGCCCTTAGGGACCACTACACACAATTAAGAACGCAAGTGGTAGTACAATTTCACCTTTGGTACAAGCCTGTACTACACAGAAAAAGTGGTAGCAATGGCTGAGCAGCCAGACTTATCTCAAGAGCAAATGAGCAGTAGTAGAGATTACACAAAGTACTACAATTACTGTGACTCAAGCAAACACTGACTCAAGGTTTCTGGTTAAAAAGTAAAAGTACATTTGTTTTTAAACCATCTGTTCGCAAAACACTTCACTTCTACTAAATTAAAACCACACTGCAAACATACTACACACAACCAATTCCCCTTGTGTAGATCAATTCAAGGTAAGTAAATTAGGATTTGACAGACCGGTGTTGTGAAACAAAGACGTTACCGTGGGTTATTACGCAATCACTTTTTGACAGTAATGACAGTTCGGTCTTACGAAAGAAAGGCGTACCCGCGAGAAGAAATGTAACCATAGTCAAACACACTTAGCACATGAATTAACACAAGAGAATAGGGGATGAAAATCATCGGCAATACTTTTGTCAAGGCAGCTGAATCAGAGGACACTTTCTAAAACGAAGATAAAAGTCAATAGGCCTGCGCCAGTGTCAAATGGGACAGGGTCCAGTGGTCGAGGATCACAAGGTAAGAACAGTTCACGATTCGAGGTTGCCAGGAGTACTTGGATATTGTCAAAAAGGGAAGCAAAAGTTATAAGAGGGAAGGAAGATAAGGACAAGCCTTGGTTGAGGAGAAAAGTGTCCACCCTAATTCCTCGAAGCTGGACACAGTACCTTATTTGTTTGAAGAAAAGCTGGTGCTACGGCAGTTGTTCCTGGTAGTTCCTACAGACTCACGGTTCTTGGAGCTTCAGTCATGGGGACAGGAAGGAGGACGTCTGGAGCAATCTGCACTACCCAGGGATGAGGCCAGCAGCAGCGAAGCAACGGTGAATAAAAGGTGCACTCCTTTAAAAAAAAGAGGCTCTTCAGATGGCTATCTGGACCACTACAACTGTGTGCAGCGATTTTGACCAAGAGGAGGATCCTCTGGCTGTGGAAGGTGAGCTGGTTGATCTCACCAGTCTCAAGGGAAGAAGACTCCGGACTGGATCTTCTCTTGTCATTGAAGGGTAGATAGCTAAGGACTGCAGCAGGGCTTCACCGGGACTCGGGAGTTGCAGCAGCTGTCTTCTTCTCTGTTTCTCTTCGGTTCTTTGCAGTTCCAGAGGCGACTCTGACTTCCAGCTCAAGAGTCCTGCCTTTTATGCCAAAATCCCCCATTCACAAAGCCTGGCTGTCAATCACTCAGCAGGAGGGTTGTCCGGCCCAGACAACCACCTCAGCCAATCGACACAAAGTGCAACTTGGGTCTCCAAGGAGACCCTGTGCAGGGGGTGCCTAAACCCCTCCCTAACATTCAGCCCACCTAGACACCCAGAAGCCAAAGGAGGGCTTCTGGACAGAAGCCTGCCAAAGGTCGGCGAACAAAGAAGGCAAACCTGGTTTGCCACGCAAAGTAAAACACCAGAAGGACTTTAACAAAAAGAAATGGCGATAAAACCCGACCAGAGCCAAAACAAAAAGTATTTGGTCAAGCGGGTTTAAGTTCCAGGCTAATACAATAGCCTAAAACGGTACCACGTTTATGTACTATAATCTCGGTAGAAAAGATATGGTAGGTACCACTGCCACCAGCCAAGTCTTAGTGTTAAGGGAGCGAAATAGAGCTCCAAGAGGCGCAGACAAAAAGGGGTAGGAATTAACCCTTTCCAATGCTCCATGTAAGATGGGGTGTATTGGGTCTGCAGTTTCAATGACTACATAAAGTAAATGGCAACTTTACCTGTTTCTGGGGGACAGTAGTCAGCCCCAGAAAAATTGAGTCAGAGGGAAGTCTTAGAGACAACCCTGTGTCACTGCACTGAAGGTGCTGTTTAACACACACAAAAAGTTGGGCTCATGGCGTGGTGTGGCTCCAGAGCCCAAGATCACACAGACAGTAGAAATACACATGGAAAAACACATGCAAGAGTGGGAAAAAGGTTCATACTCTTAGCAGGTGGGAAAAAATAAACCCCAGAAATCCAGCAAAACTGCTGAGGGACTCACTAGGTAAGGGAAATTAGCCATAAATAAGAATTCTCCCTAACACTCGCCCCCCCCACACTAAGGGAAAGGAGGATTTAATCCACTCCTGGATGGATCACATACCTCTAGTCGGTTATAAACATCCTAGAGAGACCATCAGCATTTTGGTGGTGACTTCCTGCTCTGTGCTCAATGGTGAAAGTCAGTCTGAAAGTCAGTCTGAAAAAATGAAAGTAGATCCATACAAGTATGGTCTAAACTTCTTCAGTGCCAAACCAACAGCAAAACATTTGCGTTCTATTGTTGCCCACTTTGTCTCAGGATCCTTTAACTTCCTGCTGATGAAACAAATGGGATGTTCCCTACCTTTCTCATCCAGTTGACTAAGGACGGCACCTATACCTGCATTTGAAGCATCAGTTTGTACAATGAAGGGTTGGTGGTAGTCAGGAGCTCTTAGGGCTGGAGCTTGCCAAAGGGCTTTCTTCAGGTCTCCAAAGGATTGAGTGCACTCCTCATTCCATCTGAACTTTTTAGGAAATTTTGGAGAGGAGATAATATTCAAGGGAGAAGCTATGGTCCGATAGTTCTGTATGAAGTTCCTGTAGTACCCAGTGAGACCTAGGAAGGCTCTCACTTGGGTTTGAGTAGTAGGGGTGGCCCAGTTTTGTACATCTTGTACTTTGCTAGGCAATGGCCTTATTTCACCTCCTCCTACCTCATGTCCAAGGTAGACCACTTTGCTCTGACCAATTTGACATTTACTTGCCTTTATGGTCAGATGGGCCTGCAAAACATACCCTAGATGATCAATATGTTCTTTCCATGTAGGGCTGAACACTGCAATGTCATCCAAGTATGCCATGCAGAAGTCCTCCATCCCATTCAGAACTTGATTGACCATCCTCTGAAATGTAGCAGGTGCATTCTTTAGTCCAAAAGGCATTATCTTAAATTGGTAGAGGCCTGCTGGGGTGGAGAATGCAGTTTTCTACTTGGCATGGTCTGTCAGGGCTATTTGCCAATAGCCTGAGGTTAGGTCAAATGTGCTGAGGTACTTGGCTGCACCAAGTTTATCCACTAGCTCATATGTCCTGGGCATCAGTCTTGGTGACTGCATCTAGGACTCTATAGTCCACACAGCATCTAAACTCCTTGGATCCTGCCTTTGGTACAAGTACAACTGGGCTAGACCATGGACTAGTAGAGGGTTCTATAACCCCGAGATCAAGCATCTTGTGGACCTCATTACTTATGAGGGTTCTGACATTGTCTGACATTATGTACCCCCTGCTTTTCACAGGCAAACAGTCACCAGTGAGGATATCATGCTGGCCCCAAGGGGTAAAGCCTGGTGAAAGTGAGAACAGGGAGGCAAACTGATTTAACAGTAATTTGCACTCATCCTACTGGTCAGATGTGAGACTGGAAGAGAGTTTAACTCCTTCCACTTTCTCATCTAAAGGTAAGCCTCTGAGGAGGTCAGGCAGAGTTTCACTCTCCTCCTCTTTTTGAGCTGAAGCTAGAAGCAAAGCTTATATTTCAGGTCTAGAGACATAAGCCTTTAAACGGTTGGTATGAAAGACTCTGGGAGCCTCCTTAGGATTGCCTAAGTCCACCAGATAGTTCACCTCTCCAAGTTTACCCACAACCTTGAAGGGTCCTATCCATTTGTCCTGCAAGGCCCTCTGCCTTGTGGGTACCATAACAAGAACAAGCTGGTCTTGAGTAAACTCAACCATGTAAGCCTTCTGGTCATGCCAATGTTTGACCAGAGCTTGACCAGCCCTCAAGTTGTCACTTGCCTTTGCCATCATGTGTGACATTCTCCTCCGGAGACCTATCACATAGTCAGTCACTCTGACTGGCTTGGAGGAAGGAGCACTATCCAACTCCTCCTTAATCAGGGCCAATGGACCTCTGACTGGATGGCCATAGAGAAGTTCAAAGGGACTGTAACCTACTCCCTCCTGAGAGACTTCTCTAGATGCAAAGACAAGGCATGGCAGTAGAAGGTCCCACTTTCTTTTAAGGGGTTCTTCTAAAGCACCTATCATGCTCTTCATAGTTCTGTTAAACCTCTCCACCAATCCATTGGTTTGTGGGTGGTAGGCAGTAGAGAACTTGTAAGTGACTCCACAGGTTTTCCAAATGGCTTGCTTGTAGTGGGACATAACATTTGATCCCCTGTCAGATATCACTTCCTATGGGAAACCTACCCTGGTAAAGATACCAAGTAGGGCCTTAGCCACATCCGGAGCTATAACAGTTCTCATAGGTATGGCTTCAGGATACCTAGTAGCATGGTCTACTACAACCAGGATAGACCTGTTACCTGAAGATCTGGGAGGGTCAAGAGGACCAACAATGTCAATCCCGGTCCTCTCAAAAAGAACTCCCATCACTGGGAGAGACACCATGGGTGCCACATTCTTGGCTCCACTCTTGCCTTTCCTTGGCCTTCTTAAAACTTAAGTGACCAGCCAAATGTATCTCGTGGGCTAACTGTAGGTACTGGAGTCGGTTCAATAGAGGTAATACAAGTCTTTTGCAGTCTCTAGGGGTTGACGCAGCCGGTTCACTGTAGAAGAGGCCATCTTTTCAGTGCAACCTATACTTCCCAGGCTCTTCCCCATCAAGCTGAGAAGCTGCCTGTAGGAGAAGACCTTCAAGAGTAGGACACTCCCTTTGTCCGCTGCTGAAGTCTGCCCTGTTGGCTACACCTTCTGCCAGTAAAGACTGCAGCTCAGGATGTTCAACAGGGTCAAGATCTCCAACCAGAGTAAGATCTTCTTCCAGATCTGAGTCCTCAGTATCTGGGGTAACCATACAGGGTTGAACCTCACACTCGGCCTCAGCTGGTGGAGGAGTCACAGGTGTGACTTTGAGCAGTCTTGGCGATGTCTTTGTAGGCACAGGGGTGCTTGTTGTTTTCTTGCTGGTAGACTTGGGTTTCCGCTTTGTCTCTTTTTGTCTTGCAATAGCAGTAAGTAAGTACTGTGGACTTGGGCTGATAGCTTCTTCTATCAAGTCCCCAGGAGAGCCTCTCAAGGTTCTCTCCCTAGCAGACCTCGTGAGCTCTTGCTTCCTTTTACTGGGAGGCCTGGGGGTACTAGACACAACTCCAAGAGTTTTTAGGTCATTACCCAACAGGACTCTCCCAGGTACGTCACTCTGCACACTAACAGGTATTCTGACAGTCATGTCATTGCACTGGATGAGAGCTGGTAACTGGGGAACCATCTGCACAGGGCCTCCAGCTAACTTGGTTAGGTGTTTGGGTGCCTTAGCAACATCCTCTACCTTAAAAAAACATTCATCAACCACAGTTATGCTGGCTCCAGTGTCTCTGATGGCAGGGGTCTCCTGACCATTCACAAGAACACTGTCTTTATAATACTCTTAAGTATTATCTGGGATTGAGTTATAGACATCTAAGTTCAGTTGTTACCAAAGACCCAAGGACACTAATGAAACACTAGCTGAGACCCTGATGGGTTCATCAACCACTAATTGAAAGTTCCCACTTGTCATAGGTACTTCTTCCACCTGGGAGAAGGCTAAGGAGACAGTGTGGACCCCTGAAGGTTTACCCTTACTTCTGGGATCCCCTTTCACATGGTCAGTAGCTTCACAAACAAAACATTTACCAAATGTCCTATTGAATGGAGGCTTACTCTGACCTCCTCCTGGTTTAGCACCTGATGGTACACTAGCCTGATTCGGTTTCCCTTGTGGCTTACCCTGGTTCTGTTTGGGGCCCTCTTTTGGATTGGAATTATTGGAATTCTCCTTGTTATCTTTCTTTGGCTGCTTTCCCTCATCCTTTTTCTGAGTTGCCCCAGAATCCTTGTGAGTAGCCCTGTTGGCAACCCACAAGTCAGCAGCCTTAGCTAACTTCTTAGGATCTATCGCCTTTGAATCAGCCAAGTGCTGTCTAAGCTCAGGAGAGCAAGCATCATGCATTGACTCCAACAAAACAAGATTCCTCAAACCTTCATAAGTGTTCACTTTGTAACCCTTAACCCAACCATGTAAGTTTTTCAAACAGTCACACACCCAGGTAGCCCAAGGGGTATCATCATGCTTTCTGAGGGTCCTAAACATCTTAAGGTACTGGGAAGGGGTCTTCCCAAATCTAGCTATCAAAGCTGGCTTCACACACTCATAATCCTGCTTATCCACCTCCCCCAACTCCATTAAAGCATCACCTGCAACAGGTGGGAACCTAGAGAAAAACCAAGGAATCAACTGATTCCCTGAAATACCCTGAATCCCATGATTGTATTCAAACATTGCTAACCAATCCAAAATATCAAGTTTATCTCATACATACAATCATTTCCTTTGGCGTACGGGGTCTCTTAGGTCTGGAAGACCTAGAATATCCTGGGAGAGAAGCATTTGCTACAGACAATTTCTTCATCTCTAAAGCATGAGCCATCTCCATTTCTCTGAGCCTTAATGCTTGATGTTTCATTGCAGTTTGTGCCTCAATACGTTTCACTTCTAATTCAAGTCTCATTTTCTCAAGTGCAATAAATTCAGGAGTGAGTGTAGTACCTGATGGGGTCCCTGTGGACAGAGGTTGTGGTTTCTGGGCAGGCAAGGGAGTTGTAGGGTTTCCTAACAAGGACTCATCTACTTCTTCTAATCCAACACTCTCAGAATCAGAAACATCAGTATACACATTTGCTGCAGGGGTAGGCCCTTCTGAACCACTCTCCAGACTTTCTTTTCCCAATAACTTAGCAACCAGTTCAGATTTTTTTCCTTTACCAGAGAGGCTCCTTTCTCTACACATGGTCCTCAAAACCTCAGCACTGTAGTTTAAGAGACTCTCTTCACTGTAGTTTTCCATATTTGACATGATTTTTCAGTTAATAGATGTCTGTGGTGTTTAGCCTTGTGGTTAGTTGACCCAAAGTAATAGCAGAACTCTAAGTGTAATCACTATACTTAAAAATCCCACCGCTGTACGCCAGTGTTAGGCAGAATCCTATGCAGTGCCCTTAGGGACCACTACACAAAATTAAGACCACAAGTGGTAGTACAATTTCACCTTTGGTACAAGCCTGTACTACAGAGAAAAAGTGATAGCAATGGCTCAGCAGCCAGACTTATCTCAAGAGAAAATTAGCAGTAGTAGAGATTACACATAGGACTACAATTACTGTGATTTAAGCAAACACTGACTCAAGGTTTCTGGTTAAAAAGTAAAAGTACATTTGTTTTTAAACCATCTGTTCGCAAAACACTTCACTTCTACTAAATTAAAACCACACTGCAAACATACTACACACAACCAATTCCCCTTGTGTAGATCAATTCAAGGTAAGTAAATTAGGATTTGACAGACCGGTGTTGTGAAACAAAGACGTTACCGTGGGTTATTACGCAATCACTTTTTGACAGTAATGACAGTTCGGTCTTACGAAAGAAAGGCGTACCCGCGAGTGTCAAACACACTTAGCACATGAATAAACACAAGAGATCAGGGGATAAAAATCATAGGTAATACTTTTGTCAAGGCGGCTAGAATCAGAGGACACTTTCTAAAACTTAGATAAAGGTCAATAGGCGTGCGCCAGTGTCAAATAGGACAGGGTCCAGTTGGCGAGGATAACAAGTTTAGAACAGTTCACGATTCGAGAACTTATGAGAGTTATGACAGTACGGGGCGTGGTGAGGATATGGCTCAGTCCACGAACACTGCAGAGCTGCATTGCAAAAGTCTATGCTGATAAACGTGTACTATGATGGCTATGACTAAAGCAGCCAGCTAACGTACCAGCTGCTTAAAGTCTTATCTGCAGCAAACCTGCTTCCTATATAACAATCTGTCGATGGCTGTGGACAGGGGAGCCGACTTATGAATTTCCAGGGGGGTGCCCAATTATAGGAAGAGACATCACCCGCGGTTATATGACCGCATTTGCACGCAGTCGCCAACTTGGTATGAGGGTGGGGAGGGGCGCTGAACAGGGGAAACCTTGGCCAGCATGTACTGCATATACTAAAGTCAAGTAAGAAGGACGTTTAAGCCTTCCAGTTGCATTCCAGTAGGCCAACACTGCCCCTACTTCACCCCTCCATAATCATCCAGGTTGTAGTAGCCCTCAAAAGGCAGAGCAACACAACTAGGATGGCAGAAGGAAATGCCATCCCATCCTGTGAGTGTGTCAAACCTCAGAGCAAAGACTGTGCATGTGCCTCCTACCTTGGAGCACAATCTCACTAATTTGGAGCAAATCTCGCAAGTGGGTGCATGGGAATCCCATGCGCGTGTGTGGGCAGCAGACCCCGGATCACATGCTCACTTCTTCAGTGTGAAACTCTGGCCAAGGCTCTTTGGGCAAGCATTCAGGATGGGTCTCACACCTTTAAACGCTTCTGTGTTGAGAGGAACAATGTGTCTAATGTCTAGCATGCAACGGGCTTTTGTGTTGAGAGGAATAACAGTGAGCTGCAATGTGTCTAATGTCTAGCATGCAACAGGCTTCTGTGTTGAGAGGAATAACAGTGAGCTGCAATGTGCCTAATGTCTAGCATGCAACAGGCTTCTGTGTTGAGAGGAATAACAGTGAGCTGCAATGTGTCTAATGTCTAGCATGCAACAGGCTTGTGTGGTGAGAGGAATAACAGTGAGCTGCAATGTGTCTAATGTCTAGCATGCAACAGGCTTCTGTGTTGAGAGCAATGACAGTGAGCTGCAATGTGTCTAATGTCTAGCATGCAACAGGCTTGTGTGGTGAGAGGAATAACAGTGAGCTGCAATGTGTCTAATGTCTAGCATGCAACAGGCTTCTGTGTTGAGAGGAATAACAGTGAGCTGCAATGTGTCTAATGTCTAGCATGCAACAGGCTTCTGTGTTGAGAGGAATAACAGTGAGCTGCAATGTGTCTAATGTCTAGCATGCAACAGGCTTCTGTGTTGAGAGCAATGACAGTGAGCTGCAATGTGTCTAATGTCTAGCATGCAACAGGCTTGTGTGGTGAGAGGAATAACAGTGAGCTGCAATGTGTCTAATGTCTAGCATGCAACAGGCTTCTGTGTTGAGAGGAATAACAGTGAGCTGCAATGTGTCTAATGTCTAGCATGCAACAGGCTTGTGTGGTGAGAGGAATAACAGTGAGCTGCAATGTGTCTAATGTCTAGCATGCAACAGGCTTCTGTGTTGAGAGCAATGACAGTGAGCTGCAATGTGTCTAATGTCTAGCATGCAACAGGCTTCTGTGTTGAGAGGAATAACAGTGAGCTGCAATGTGTCTAATGTCTAGCATGCAACAGGCTTGTGTGGTGAGAGGAATAACAGTGAGCTGCAATGTGTCTAATGTCTAGCATGCAACAGGCTTCTGTGTTGAGAGGAATAACAGTGAGCTGCAATGTGCCTAATGTCTAGCATGCAACAGGCTTCTGTGTTGAGAGGAATAACAGTGAGCTGCAATGTGTCTAATGTCTAGCATGCAACAGGCTTCTGTGTTGAGAGGAATAACAGTGAGCTGCAATGTGTCTAATGTCTAGCATGCAACAGGCTTCTGTGTTGAGAGCAATGACAGTGAGCTGCAATGTGTCTAATGTCTAGCATGTAACAGGCTTCTGTGGTGAGAGGAATGACAGTGAGCTGCAGTGTGTCTAATGTCTAGCATGCAACAGGCTTCTGTGTTGAGAGGAAAAACAGTGAGCTGCAGTGTGTCTAATGTATAGCACACCCTGGTCACCACACATGACTTCAGAAATGACTGGCATAGCAGTTGTCAGAGTGCCAGCCTATCATGAAAGCCTGGTATTTTCATTAAGGTAGTGTGGCACGGACATGATATGTAGAATAGGGTAATACCAGTCAGTCTGCAGCCATTTTGTTTTGGTTGGCAATACTGCTTTAATGGGCAGGACAAATGTAATTTTAATTTAAGCTGTGACCTTGACAGTGCCCAGCACATTCGTTCAGTATTTTCTGAATGAACCCCACCATATTAACCGTCCCCAATGTTATAGAGTTGAAAAGGTTGTCTACTAAAAAAGTCCATGCATTTTAAAGGGTGCAAGGAAGCCCAAAAAGAAAAGGGTGCAGACAAGAACAGTCAGCCCATCACACATGATAAATGAGTAATAAGGCAGAGAGATTTATGCACTTCATACAAGTTCCCTCAAGTGGCGTGCCTTCCTCAAACACTTTGATCTTATGGCCCTTGGAACGTGCATATGGTAATGGATGGGATTACACCAGAATAATTCTGATTCCAAATAACCGGAAATTCTAGAAGATGGCAAGTCACTGTTTTATTAACAATTATCTAAAACAGGGAGGTTAGAAGAAACATCAACGGACGTACGCTCAGTCTCTCAATGATCTCCACAAAAAATACACTTATAGACTTCATTATGCGTCAAAGTGACGTCATACTATGTGGCAATAATGAAAACCCTATCAAGGGTCGGGATTGGTTAAGGGAAACATCGAGATATATAATCATATAAGAGCTAGGATTGTTATTGGTTGTCCTTTATCAGGTGGACAACTTATGCATACCTCTTCAAATATGTAATTTCGGAAACACTGCTTACATTGTGCTTCCTGGTCTTCTCAGCTATAAGGTCCTTTCTTATAAGGACTAATACAATTGGTTGGCATGCTTGTACCATGTCTGGAACATTCTGTTCATTTAGCAGCACGTGAGCCAAGACTCAGGTGTAGGGAGATAGGACATGAAGCTACCTCACCACCCAATTAGCCCAACAGCTCTCATCACCCATGCCTTCTGCCATGAAATTGTCTTTGTACTTGGCCCTGCAGAATATTCTCGTCCTGGGAAGGCACGGGAGTGAAGGCATTTGCTATCGTGTCTGGAACTCTATTTCCATCCTTGACTCACGTGACAAGAGACCACTATTTGGTCCATTCTGCAGCTTTTTAAATACTTGAAATGAATTAAACTTGGCATCATTTGTGTTCTTTCTTGCACCTTAACGTGAGAGGATTCATCCTCCAAACACTCGTTCTCTTCAGAGTAGATAGCTGACCTCGATTTCTAGAATCTTGACTTCAGGCCAGACAGCCTCGCCACACAGATTCATCAGCCTGTTATCCCACGCAACACAGATTTTGATTCCCCTTCCATGGTTTATGGCTTGCAATTTCATGCTACCAATGTCCAGTTTCTATACAATGGCGGATTTGCCTGCATTCTATTCACTACTCGCTTATATGATAACTTGATCTAACTTGCGTTTCAGCGTCTGTACATTTATTGAACTTCTGTTTTCTGCAGCACTTTTTTAACGTGTAATCTTCATATTTTCCACCTAAATTGTCCAACCAACTCTTTACGTCATCACTTGTCCTCTAGAATCCATATATCATCTTCATTCAGTATCTTGGGACGTCATTCACACTTTCTTATAACGTCATCAGTTCATTTTCTCAGCTCTTTCCCATATTCCTTCAGAGAGTTCCTCCAGTAGGTTGTCATCGACTCAAGGGTACAGTCGATAGGGTTGTCTCAATGGATTTCTCCTTCCAAATACTCGCTGCAGTATTGGTAAGATATCTGGTGTCAGGCAAGACGCGGCCTCATGTCTCCAATACAAAGGTTGTAGGGGGCAGGATATCCTGTGGATGTATATATCTGCCCCTCAACAACTTGTATGTTCCAAGTTAAGTACATGCATAGCGTAATACATGTTTGGCGGCAGGAGAACTTCTGCGCAAGAGGATGTAGCAAGGGAGACTAGCACAGCAGAACAAGAGGTGTATGTAGGATACAGTCTAACGATATGCTTACAATGTTTGCTTGCATAGAACTTGCTAAAAATGTTGCTAAGTGTTAGGCGGAATCCTGTGCAGTGCCCTTAGGGACCACTACACACAATTAAGAACACAAGTGGTAGTACAATTTCACCTTTGGTACAAGCCTGTACTACACAGAAAAAGTGGTAGCAATGGCTGAGCAGCCAGACTTATCTCAAGGGCAAATGAGCAGTAGTAGAGATTATACAAAGGACTACAATTACTTTGACTCAAGCAAACACTGACTCAAGGTTTCTGGTTAAAAAGTAAAAGTACATTTATTTTTAAACCATCTGTTCACAAAACACTTCACTTCTACTAAATTAAAACCGCACTGCAAATATACTACAAACAACCAATTCCCCTTGTGCAGATCAATTCAAGGTACGTAAATTAGGATTTGACAGACCGGTGTTGTGAAACAAAGACGTTACCGTGGTTTATTAAGTGATCCCTTTTTGACAGTAATGACAGTTCGGTCTTACGAAGGAAATGCTCACCCGCGAGAAGAAATGTTACCGCAGTCAAACACACTTAGCACATGAATTAACACAAGAGAATAGGGGATGAAAATCATAGGCAATACTTTTGTCAAGGCAGCTAGAATCAGACGACACTTTCTAAAACGAAGATAAAAGTCAATAGGCCTGCGCCAGTGTCAAATGGGACAGGGTCCAGTTGGCGAGGATAACAAGTTTAGAACAGTTCACGATTCGAGATTGCCAGGAGAACTTGGATATTGTCAAAAAGGGAAGTAAAAGTTATAAGAGGGAAGGAAGATAAGGACAAGCCTTGGTTGAGGAGAAAAGTGTCCACCCTAATTCCTCGAAGCTGGACACGGTACCTTATTCGTTTGAAGAAAAGCTGGTGCTACGGCAGTTGTTCCTGGTAGTTCCTGCAGACTCACGGTTCCTGGAGCTTCAGTAGGTGGGACAAGAAGGAGGACATCTGGAGCGATCTACCCTACCCAGGGTTGAGGTCAGCAGCAGCGAAGCAACGGTGAATAAAAGGTCCACTCGTTTAGAACAGGAGAGGCTCTTCAGATGGCTATCCGGAACACTACAGCTGTTTGGAGCGATTTCGACCAAGAAGAGGATCCTCTGGCTGTGGAAGATGAGCTGGTTGATCCCACCAGGCTCAAGGGAAGAAGACTCCGGACTGGATCTTCTCTTGTCGTTGAAGGGTAGATAGCTCAGGACTGCAGCAGGGCTTCACCGGGACTCGGGAGTTGCAGCAGCCATCTTCTTCTCTGCTTCTCTTCAGTTCTTTGCAGTTCCAGTGGCGACTCTCACTTCCAGCCCAAGAGTCCTGCCTTTTATGTCAAAATCCCCCATTCACAGAGCCTGGCTGTCAATCATTGAGCAGGGGGTTGTCCGGCCCGGACAACCACCTCAGCCAATTGACACAAAGTGTGACTTGGGTCTCCAAGGCGACCCTGTGCATGGGGTGCCTAAACCCCTCCCTGATATTCAGCCCACCTAGACACCAAGACGCCAAAGGAGGGCTTCTAGAAAGAAGCCCGCCAAAGGTCGGCCAACAAAGAAGGCAAACCTGGTTTGCCGCGCAAAGTAAAACACAAGAAGGACTTTAACAAAAAGAAATGGTGATAAAACCCTACCGGAGCCAAAATAAAAAGTATTTGGTCAAGCGGGTTTAAGTTCTAGGCTAATACAATAGCCTAAAACGGTACCACGTTTATGTACTATAATCGCGGTAGAAAAGATAGGGTAGGTACCACTGCCACCAGCCAAGTCTTAGTGTTAAGGGAGCGAAATAAAGCTCCAAGAGGCGTAGACAAAAAGGGGTAGGAATTAACCCTTTCCAATACTCCATGTAAGATGGGGTGTATTGGATCTGCAGTTTAAATGACTACATAAAGTAAATGGCAACTTTACCTGTTTCTGGGGGACAGTAGTCAGCCCCAGAAAAATTGAGTCAGAGGGAAGTCTTCGAGACAATCACCCTGTGTCACTGTACTGAAGTTGCTGTGTAACACACACACACAGTTGGGCTCATGGAGTGGTGTGGCTCCAGAGCCCAAGATCGCACAGACAGTAGAAATAAACATGGCAAAACACATGTAAGAGTGGGAAAAAGGTTCATACTCTTACCAGGTGGAAAAAAGAAATCCAGCAAAGCTGCTGAGGGACTCACTAGGTAAGAGATATTAGCCATAAATGAGAATTCGCCCTAAAACTAAGCAGCTGTCGCCTTGGGTTTGACATTTCAAAGAGGCTAATGAGTAAATCACAATTGTGTGCCCAACACATACCTGGGTAGTGCTTAGTGAAGGCCTAAATTAGGAATTCTATGAAGTTTTCTTGCTTATTAACAGAGCAGCCTTTCCAACAGGAGAAATGAAATGGAGGCCTGAGCAGGGCACATTCGAATCACTACAGCTTGTTTGATATGGAGTAATATGGGAGGCTCTTTGGATTAATTTTAAGCTGTGGTTATCTCTTTCCATGCTAAATAACATAAGGATACATTGCTGCAAAAGGGAAATGTACTCTACACCTTACACAGTTTACTAAGTTAGTGGAGTACCTTACAATAGCTGGGGTTCTCTTGAATCAAATCAAACCCTTAGTTTTAACCATATTAATGCATGGTTCATGTAAAGAAATGCCACATACACCACAGCATTTTCAATATATAAATTGTAATATGTTTGCACTCTCAATAGCATAAAGAAAATACAGACAGAAGTTGCAATATGTTCAATACCAAATTTGAACCAAAAAAAAAAATGATACTTCTTGAACACAAGCAAAATCGTTAACATGTATGAAAAAAGAAAAGTACATCATTTTCCAATAGTGAAGGGACAGTAAAAAAGAGAGTAATGAAAAGTAGAAGCGTAAGTGAACCGAGACCCAGTGCTCGAGGAGGGGAAAGAGGAGGAAAATACCCTCTAGTTAAGTCAAGAGAGGATAGAAATAAATAAAACCGAACAATTTTATAGAAACAGTTCTGTATGTCAAATTGTGGAAAAGTCTGATGATTTCCGAAAAAAATGTATCAAACCCTTCAGGTCTTTGATATCCACTACTGTATATTTATGTGCATCTTAATTTGAGTGAGTCCTAGAGTTTTGTATTTATTTGAGAATTCTTTTTTGCAGGACTCTATGGGGAAACCCCGACTGGGTTTGCCTACGCATGTAGGGGGAGCAAAAGATGTAACTAGTGATGAAGAAATAACCAAAAAATGGTATCCTTCCAGACTGTCTAATGGATCCCAGAAATGGGAACAATTGTCCAAATGTCCAAAGTGGTAAAATCCGGAAGCCAATCCCCCTTATCTTTTTACGAGTTTCGGTGGTTATGTGTTGCTACCTTCATCGGGGAAGATTCATGATACCCTATTGGGAGAAAAAACACAAAAGAAAAGGACTGAGTTTGAATCTAAAAATGTTGTGCTGCAGTGGCAATAGTGCAGGCTTAGGAATACATGTTATGTTACAAAACAAGCTTTCTAAAATGTTTAAAGAACGATAGGTTCTACATAGAACACAAAAGTTTTAAAAGACCCCTAGAGTGGGAGTAAACGAAATATCTATTCCTCACCTAGAGGGGTTTGGGTTGAACAGTCTCTGAGAACGTGAGACTGGGAACTGTGTGCTGGTCCACGCCACCTCAGTGACCCTACATCAAGGTAACTGGAGACACCAGGCGTGCCTGAGTCAATGTGACATAAATGGTGTAGAAACAATGGTTTGGCGAACCTGTAGAAAGGTGAATGACAAAATATTTAATTGGGCAAGTTCCCAGGGGTGGGCATATGCCACTATAAACTACACTAGATGGCTGAGGTGAATACAAGGTTGAACAGACTGTAGACCCCCCTACCGGGAATGTTTAGAATGGAAGAAAACCACTGGGTAAAGCTGGCTTCAATGTCGGGCGTAGATGAATACATCCAAAAATCCCATAGCCTCGTTGATCCAGTTATGAAACAACAAAGAGTTGTGCTGAAAAAAAACAGAGAACAGATTAGTCTCCGTTTTGATATCAAAGGGCTGCACAGTAGCACAACATGGTGTCACTGCACAGTGTTAAGAAGGAGTGGTGTCCTATACTCACCCTTCGTGGCGGCTGCAGAGAGTTCAGCACGCCGGCGGCTGCAAAAGTAGAACGCTGTGTCATCTGTTCGCAGGTGCAAAGAACGTGCCACGTGACCCGGAAGTGTCGGGTTTCCGACACGAAAGTAACTACCAATCAATGGCAGGAGTGAAAGGTTGGAACGGTGGGTGGTGTCCCATGGGCTGGAGCTGGTTGGTCTGCCAAATGGAGGTGTGTACAGAAAAACCCTCCTGGTCAGGGAAGAGAGAGAGGGATGTAAAAGACACTACGGTGCCAAACAAGGTATCTGACTATTACATGCACGTAAACATGTTGTGTTGTGCCGGTGTTAGTGTTGCACCTGAATCAAGTCACGTAGGGAAGTGCTCAGGAAGTGGAATCACGGACCCCAATGTGGGAGTAGTTTTAGAGATGGGTACTGATGATCACGGGTGCTCGAGACGAATGCGTTCATACGCATTGGTCTAGCACCTAGGTGCCGCCCGAATGTTATTGAAAAGGGTCCTGTGATTACAGGGCCAGGGGAGAAGGGTGTCGACCACTAGTGACTGGGTCCAAATGGGAATGGGCCATATAAGTAAGTGGATCTAATGGTGGCCTGTGAAGATGGCACCCAACTTGGGTGCCGGAGTCACTCTAGTTCTCCTACTAGGTACTATTCATCAACCCGGGTCCTATACGGCAAAAAAGCGGGTATATGCACGCCCATCAACACATTAGATAATAGAGAAGAATTTCAACGAGTGGTTCATGGGTAGTTCAAAATGCAGTATGGGTAGGGTATCTAAGGTGGTGCAAATTGTTCATTTAAGCTATTGTCCCAACTATCCAGCCTATGAATCCATCGACTTTCTAAATTCAAAAGGCATTGCTGTGTTCCAGAGCCAGTAGGCAATTTCTCGAGAACCCACCCTAGTAGGTCCTCTGGTGTGTGTTTCTTGTTGAGGTAATGCTGGACCAAAGATGAAGTTTCTTTCCTACATCGTATTCTGGATCTGTGCTCGGAGATACGGGTGTTGATGCTACGCATGGTCTGTCCAACATATCGTAGACCACAGGGACACTCAATGCAATATACTACTTGCGTAGATTTACAATTGCTAAAGTGTCGAAATGTCCAAGTTCTGTTGCCAAAGGTGAAGCTTTGCATCTTCTTAGTATATTATCTCTTTCCATGCAGCATAGCATTGGATTGACCCACCAGCATATGATTTGGTATCCCACTAGGGGGCTCATGCAAAATTCCAGCTGGCACCAAGGGGATGAGTTTTCTTTGGGGCGCGAACCTCTGATCAGAACCCTTGCCCCCCAGAATGGACTTTCAAAATAGACCATTAGGTAACCAGCTGTGTGGGATCAACATGTTAGGTCTAAGGGAGCGGGATGGGATCCTGGGAGAAGACAGGGAGAGGAAGAAATAACAGGCATTTGGTTCCCTGGACGGGTCAGATTTCCAACACCTATTCATGGAGCTATATGTCATGATGTCAGGCAAGGCCTCTTAACCCCTTAAGTGCCAGGCTAGTATGCAAGTCTATGCAAAAAAGACCTGCATACTCGTCCTTGGACAGTACAGGGCATTGTCAGCTTCCAGCCAAGATGTTCGGAACACCACCAGTCTTTGCATTATGGAGTGCAAATTCTTGAAAATTAGGAAGATGGTGCCATAGTGCTCACTATGTGTGAGCCATCCTTGTTTATAAATCCATCCATGGCCTTGCCCCCATTACCTTGCTGACTGTATCTCTCTGTCCTCTCCCTCTCAAAATCTTTGGTCCTTTTCCCTTCACAACCTATCAGTCCCGTGTACACTATGTGCATCTTCCTGCCTTCCCTACTTTCTCCTGGTTGCTTCACTCCACTGGAACGCTCTCCTGTCATCAAAAGCATCTCTTCAGTGTAGCTCTTCAAAACAGATCAAACACCACCTACTAGCAATGGAAGGATCCCCACAAACCCTTTTAGCCTCCTACCCAAACTTACTGCCCACCCACCCCTCCTGCACTCTGCCTCAGGACCACTCTATATCATTTGTAAATGTCATACACAGTCAAATGTCACATACAGTCACAGACACAATCACCTCATCTACAGACCACCCAATCCCAACACCTCCTCTATCGGAGACTTCACAGACTTGGTCACCACCATGCCTCTCACACATGCCAACATCTTCTGTGGATCATTTAACATCCTTGGCAACCCAGCAAGCAAGTTAATGAAGGACGATCTCCACTACCCATTTGACACTCAGAACCTCAGACAGCACACAAAAGACCCAACTCAGAAGAGAGGTAATATCCTTGACGTCATCATCACTGCCCTTCCCAAATGCTGTCACAGCTCTTCAGTCCCATTCGACAGGTCGGTCCATTGGGCAATCGCCTTTTGACATCAGTCACACCACCCGAGTCAAACACACTCATTGGAAACTCTGCAAACAAGCCTTCAGATCATTCAAGAACTTCTCATTAGAGGCTCTCGTGGAAGACCTTGGCAACCTCTGTATCACAGGAGCTTATTTACCTCAGACAAACCAGGCTTGTGACTTGTTTCTCCAAGAAATCAAAAATACACTCAGAACCCACATCAACCACCAGACCCCAGTAAAACAACACACCCTCAGGCCTAAACTTTCACACTCTGGTACACTCAAGAACTCAACCTGAACAAAAGAACCATCAGGAAGAAAGAAATGCCTTGGCAAAAACCCTGCAGCACATCTAACCTCGCTCTGCTAAAGCAACTTTGTGCTACATGCAGATGACTGACCACCGATGCCAAGGCCAACTACAACAACATCATAGATAAGGACATCAATGAAAGCAGAGCCCTCTTCAAAGCCTTCAAGCATTGCATCAACCCTCTGCCTGACCCACCCGTACCACACTTCATTACCCTCTACCTGACCCACTTGTACCACACTTCATTACCCTCTGCCTGAACCACCCGTACCACACTTCACTGAAAAATCCACTGCCACTGTTGCCTCTCCTACTGGTGTCCAGTTTATTTCTAGCCATTCTTACATTTGTCAGAAAATGAAACTGGCGCAGACGGGAGTGGGGCGGGCAGGAAGGAGGGGTTGGAGCTATTTGCCCAACAGCACACAATCCTGTTTGATTTTGCTCTGTAAGGGATAGTTATATGGGTCTAATTGACAAATGCACTTGAGGAAAAATGTGCAGCGTTTGAGTCATAATTTAAACAAGCAACGGCAATAGTTTGGGCTTTTGTGTAGGCATGTGAAAGGCACTTGTCATGCACTGCCACAGTGGTATTAACTGGCTATTGATGCTAGCAGGTACAAAATGGGCTGGGTACCATTACCTGGCAAATTCCTAATACATACACAGAAGCTGGCACTGTTGGCTTTGCCAATGCTTGTTTTGTTTGCCTCAGTTCTTAGCCTGCTTTCTGTGCTGTGTGTATTATAGCCAGCAGTTTCCGTGTGCAGAAGAGGACAATTCCTCTTTTCTCTCAGTAATGAGCAATACAAATTTAGCTTCGGCCCTTCCTTTCGAGCACCCAGGCCAGGTGACCATCGGGTGAAGTTATGACTGTACAGGGCGTGGTGAGGATATGGCTCGGTCCACGAACACTGCAGAGCTGCATTGCAAAAGTCTACGCTGATAAACGTGTACTATGATGGCTATGACTAAAGCAGCCAGCTAACGTACCAGCTGCTTAAAGTCTTATCTGCAGCAAACCTGCTTCCTATATAACAATCTGTCGATGGCTGTGGACAGGGGAGCCGACTTATGAATTTCCAGGGGGGTGCCCAATTATAGGAAGAGACATCACCCGCGGTTATATACCCTCATTTGCACGCAGTCGCCAACTTGGTATGAGGGTGGGGAGGGACGCTGAACAGGGGAAACCTTGGCCAGCATGTACTGCATATACTAAAGTCAAGTAAGAAGGACGTTTAAGCCTTCCAGTTGCATTCCAGTAGGCCAACACTGCCCCTACTTCACCCCTGTATAATCATCCAGATTGCAGTAGCCCTCAAAAGGCAGAGCAACACAACTAGGATGGCAGAAGGAAATGCCATCCCATCCTGTGAGTGTGTCAAACCTCAGAGCAAAGACTGTGCGTGTGCCTCCTACCTTGGAGCACAATCTCACTAATTTGGTGCAAATCTCGCAAGTGGATGCATGGGAATCCCATGCGCGTGTGTGGGCTGCAGACCCCGGATCACATGCTCACTTCTTCAGTGTGAAACTCTGGCCAAGGCTCTTTGGGCAAGCATTCAGGATGGGTCTCACACCTTTAAACGCTGTGATATATTGAGTGGGCACCTCACTCCTTGGAGCATAGTATACCCGTTGCTGGTAATCTCACAACTGAACGTACAATTTCACTCTTGGTCATCTCAGTGACCCCATGAATATTAATATAGACAGTCTCCCATCTGGGAAGGCAATTCTATTTCTGTTAAAACACTCTGAATTCTCACTCCAGTTTTCTCGATCTATAGATCCATACCATGTCCATTCATTGTGTGTGCAGGGGTGATAACCTGTGTCTGAGAGAGGTCATTGTTTCATTCAGGAGAGATAAAGGGGTAACTGTATGTGGGATCAGGCTCATTTTGCCCCATGGCCCCTCACTCCAGAATGAGTGAGCAGGTTTTAAGACCCTGCTGATTCTGCTATCCTACAGGCTCGAGCCTTCTATCCCTTGACCCATCACGGCTTCCAACATCCTGAGCAGCAGCTTATGTACAGCAGGCAGCTTGGGACATGCCTGTTGCCAATAGAATGTAGCCAGCTCTATTATTTAGACACTGGGAGAGTGCCATGAACCCACATTGGTGGTGAAGAAGCACTCAATGTACAGAACACAATGGCATAGTTTTGGAGTCCTGCTGAGAAATTACAATTTGGACTGTTTAAATGTGAAGCAGAGTGGCTGAGAAGTACACGCACTGTGCCATTAAAAAATAAAGCAGCTGTGGTGGGTGGAAGTAGTGCTTTGGTGGCATCAAGAATATTCAATTCCCTGCCAGGTAGCGTTGATCATTTCCTATTTAAGAATAGCAGTCCTATTGAGAAGTGCCATTAAAAGTGAAGCTGTCCAGTAAGCTGGATCAGTGCTGCCCCATAAAAGGTGTAGAAGCCTCTGTGAGAAGTGGCAGTACTGTCCCAACGGTGAGAAGTGTAGTATTTTCACATTAACTATGATTAAGCACTTTGGGTTATTGAATAGTGCTGCTACATTCTGAGTAATTCCATCCCTTTAAATATATTAGCTCTTGCATAACCACAAATCTGTTGAGTTATTCTGATGATGATGAAGAGGATATCAGACTTGCTCAATAGTTCTGGTTCTCTATCATTAAATGTACTTTAGATCTTCAGAGTCTCGGGAGGATAGCTCAGGGGCAACATACTCGCTTTGGAAGTAAGACGACATGGAGCAACACAGGTGCGCTTAGAAACCTCTGCGTATTACGTGCATTATAAATAACCAATTGAAATTAAAATAAATCTGCTGAGAAGTGCTGGGGTCTTGTCAATAAGAGTGTAGCAGCTCAACTGAGAAGTGCTGATGTTGTCCCATCAAAAGTATAGCAGCCCCACTAAGATGAACTAGCATTGTTTCAACAAAAGCATTGCAGCCCCACTAAAATGAACTAGCATTGCCTCAACAAAAGCATAGTAATACAATTATAGAAGCTCTGTTGTAAAGAGGGGTGCACAGATGTACAAATACATCCAACCCGAAAAGATTTTTAGAAATTGAGGGACAGACTTGCTTTGCATCTGTGCCTCCATTTCTAAAAATTGTGTACAAACACACCCAACCCAAAAAGATTTTTAGAAATTGAGGGACAGACTTGCTTTGCATCTGTGCCTCCATTTCTAAAAAAACGTTTTGGGTAGGGTGTACCTCTGCATCAGTGCACCCCTCTTGCCAAGAAGGGTGCACAGATGTACAAACACACCCAACCTAAAAAGATTTTTAGAAATTGAGGGACAGACTTGCTTTGCATCTGTGCTTCCATTTCTAAAAATTGCTTTGGCCTCAGTTTCTAAAAATCGCCTTGGGTTGGGTGTACCTCTAGATCCATGCATGTAGAAGTATACCCAAACCAAAACGATTTTTATAAATTGAGGGACAGAAGCAAAGCAAAAGCCTCTTGCTTTGCATCCTTCCCTCAATTTTTAAACATTGTTTTTACCCGGCTTTCACCCAGGCCGCCAGAGAGAGACACAGTATGGATGGAACAAAGGGCCATCCATACTACGTCTCTTCTCTTCGGCCCGGGGGGGGGGATCAGCCCGGACTTCATTCTGCCAGGGGGTGCCCAGGCCACGGAGCACCCCTGTACTCGGCGCCCCTGGCTGTGGAACGGGCACGTGCACTGGGCGTGTTTACAGTCTAGGTTGCACAATGGATGGCTTGTTTCCCTGAACGCCCTGCAGCACATTGCTTAAGAACTTGGCCCTGAAACGTGTTGATCGCAGTTGAGATACCACGTTCGGCTCTGGAGGTAAATGCACTGTAAATGAACGCACTTACCATTACTGCAGAATGTCAGCTTCGTGAAGGATTTTATCATTAAGAATGTTATTAACTGCGATGTTATTTGAGATTTACTTAGCTAATATGTTATTTTTTTAGGTATACAAACAGCGAGTCATCAGGGCTTCAAAATGACCCTTTTCTGGTCTTTGTAGGCTTTAATGCAGTGCATCGCTGGGGGTGGGGCGGCTACTTTCTTTTTCTTGCTGATAGATTGTATCCATCAGCAGTGATTTTTGGATACTGAGGCTTGAGCCTCAGCACTCCATCCTCGTGGGTTGGATTTATTCCTGGTCTGTGTGGACTTGTCACAGTAGGGCTGGTTTCACAGGGTCTTCGCAGTAGTGGCTGCATGGCTGGTGCAGAGCACTCCCGTGCTGTATTAGGCAGCATAAAGCGTCCTTGTTTACCTTGAAAGATATGCAGCACCACAGGGGGGGAACTGGGACGGGAAATCTGTTGATCTTGCGGATCCCACTCTCAGCTCTTGAGGGAAATGCTGTTTAAATTAATGCACTCATTATTAAAGCAAAATGTGCATTTTATTAGGAGGTCCCACTGTTTAAAATAAATAAATCAACATATTTTTGGCATAGATGACCATGAATTGCGACAAAGAATTGTGGGAAGATTTATGGTAAAGATTACAAATGGCTCTAAACGCATTCATCACAATGTGTGGATTGTGAGGGGAACAAAAAACAAATTCTATTTGAGAAATGACATCATATTAGACACCCCTTCCATCACGAAAGTAATAGACAATATGACTTAGATACAGCGTAGTGAGGAAACACAGCGGGTTAAGCTTTAGGCTGTTACATCACTTCCTTTCACATAGATGAGGCCTCGTTATGTCACGTAGTGAACGGAGGATAGCACAGGGGCAACATGCTGGACTTGGAAGCAAGATCTTCAGATCCGCGCACAGACACCGAACACCGGTATTAAGCGTGTTGTAAATAACCAATAAAAAAATATATATATATATATATATATATATATATATATATATATATATATATATATATATATATATATATATATATATATATATATTTCCTGTGTTCCTTGGGGAAAACACTAAATTATAGGCATGGCTAAAGACTAGATAAGACAGTTCACACTATTTATTCATGATGTGTTCTTATGCAGTGAAGGCTGGTTTGCCCTGTTAAATTGTTGTGAAACCTGCCCGAATCGTTATTTGAACGTAACCAATGGCTGCAGAATGAGATATACTAGTCGGATGCAGTGAGGAAAAGGGCCACAGTGACAGCATTACACAATTAGTTCAGATAATAAAGAAAAAGTCTGATCATATGAGCCAGTGCTGCAATTTTGCAGAAGCCCCATGTACAGCACAGTGAGTTAGGCTTGCATGAGAAAGTGCCATCATTTCCCATAACAGTTCAGGTTGCCGCGGAAACAGGCGGAGCCTGGCATTAAGTGCAGCTGCGGATCTGCTGTTATTTGAGGTGCCTTCCCTGGAAGTAATGAGCTGCTAACAGGGATTATAGAACACAGACTGACGTGACCAGAAATTCAAAACAAATAAATGGGACATGGAAAACTGAAACTGACACATGTAATGATCCCGGGGCAGAAAAGGCGTGGCGATAGTAACATGGGGGTAATGCTGTAGGCCCTGCAGGGCACCTCTGACAGAAACAGCAGAGAAACAGCACAGCCTAAACGGGTCTAGAGGTCCTCACCTGGCATCACATTCCAGTTTTATGCTTTTTAAAACTGTGTCAAGTGGACAAGCTAGCTTGGCGGGTCAGTGCACCCAATGCGCAGATATGTGTGTGAGGGGACAGATTCCAATACCAGTAACAGCTCAGTCGGATAATGCAATGGTTTCATTCTTTAGAGTATAGTTTCTATTGCACCTGTTTGGTCGACACATTGAAACTCAAAGCTTCCAATTCCTGTCAAATTGCTCTGTTGATTTGTTGAAATCCTGGCAGGCCCAACCTCGGACTTTCATCCTTCCGAGCTCGATAAATGAGCACCACACACTGTGGGTAATAATAAGCAGCGCTCAGATGCCTGAGGGTTTGTAGCGCTATATAAATGCTAAATTATTAGTATTATGCACTGCTACCACCAAAGCCGTAATGAAGCCCCTAGAGCAGTGGTATTCAAACTGTGGGTCGCGACCCCCTAGGGGTCCGCGGGTGCATCCCAGGGGGCCCTGAGAGCTCAGCATGAAAAAAGATTTTTTTTTTTTGTTTTGTTTTTTTGGAAGAAATGGGCAGGGGTGGCCCACATGGGCGGGCTGAAGCATGAAACTGTCTCAGGCAACAATGAAAAAGTGGCCCACAGTTGTAAATGGATATTCATTCCTTTAGTCACAGACTGGGCCTCATTACTACTATGGCGGACCAGTAACAACGGTGCTGGTAAGCTACCGGCACCGTTGCTACCGTTCCGCCATAGTAAGAGTTGTGCTCGTGGGTGCTTGACAGCCCCCGCCAGGTCTGACCTCAGCTCGTCGGATGCACCAGCACCGTTATTAACGGTGCCGGTGCATCCGAGCTCCCCATTCCCATTTGAGCCATATGGGGCTCAAATGGGAATGGGGATCTGCCGGCACCTTCGAAAGGGCAATTATCATGTCCGCCTAACTCGGCATGACCTAGTAATTGCCCATTCGCGGGTGCCAGACCCGGATGCAACTCCAGTGGCAGCTGTGCCGGTTTTACCGGCACAGCTACCGCCAGAGTAGTTATGAAGCCCACTGTTTCAATAGTACCCAAAGGGATGCTTTGTGTTAAAATGTAAGTAAATTGTGATATATTCAGCAACAATGGTCAACATTACTAACTGCATAGTTAAGTAACTCATCAAAATGGTCCACATTGGCCAAAATGGTGGCCCATTTTGATTGGCCCAAACTAGCATTTTACATTTTTGGTACAGGCATTGCCCTATAGGCCTGTCCGAGCCTGGCGGCTCATCCATAATGGCAAGAGGCGCCCACCCAGTGGCCCCTCACCCATTATGGAGGAGCTAAGGAGCCAGCCCAGTGAAACAGTGAGCACTCCCTCAGCTGCTTTATCCAGCTAATGGAGTGCTCCTGGGCTGGCTGAACTGTCAAAGGGAAACACTGTTTCCCTTTGACAGTTCAGTTTAGTTCCCCAGCCGCACATGCTCACTGAGCCATGCAAGTGCTGGGGCATTTTGCTTCGCCAGCATTGCATAGCTCATTGGAAATGCTGGCTGGGGCACTGCATGTCTGTATGTCCGAGGGGGAGCTCCTGCGCCTCCTCGCACATACGGACAGAGCAGCTGGAGCAGGCCGTTTCAGCACCCACACACAGGCCAATGCAGAAGGTACGTTTATGTTCATTGTTTTTATTTAAACATGTGTATGGATGCGTTATGAGTGAGTGTATGGTGATGGATGCTCATGTGAATGATAGAGTGATTGCTGTATGAATGTGCAGCGCCTTGCATATACACATAATCATGTTCATTGTGTTAGGACCAGTGGGGCCCAGGGGACAGGGATGGTATCTTTTTACCGGACATCTATCATTCAAAACCCTCTGCCTTGTCCACAAGGCTTTCTGGGGCCTGGGTCCAAAATACCTTCAGCTATTCCTCCGCAAATACCTCCCCTCTCGAGCTCTTCACTCCTCTACCTCCAACTCCCTCAGGGTCAGTCGTTTATCAAAGAAACGAGCTGGGGTTAGATCTCCGTCTTCGGCTGGGGCCTCCCTCTGGAACAGCGTCCTGCCACTCTAAAACTTGAGGAGAACCATCTTTCTTCCTGCACTTATCAGACCTACCCTGTCTGCTGCCTTAAACGTAGCACTTGCAAATTGCTGGCTGCACTACCACTGTTTGTTGCCTTTATTATTTATTTATTGTTATTTATCTGTTTCTCCTCTGCTTCGCACTTTCCACTTCTCCCCCCTTCCATGCACTTTTCCCCTCACACTTGCGCGTTCTCAATGTCACTGGGCCTAGTAAGATCGCTGTTTTATTCTCCTCTGTTCCCCTCCCTTGCCTTGTCACGCTCTGAAACACTTGTGTACGAGCGCGATAGAAATAAAATATCAATGCCTGCCCCCTGGACTCCCAGCAACAATTGCAAACTGTTTGGCTATTTACCCATTTTTTGTTAAAAGTATGCTCTACAATGCAACATTTTAACCTATTATTTAAAAAAAATTCACAGGGGGAAACCCCCCCGAACCTCCCCTTAATGCCCCTCCACTTAAAAAAGATTCACCAGCCGCCACTGGCCCTCAGACTGTGTTGGGAACGGGATGGGGGAACCGAGGGACTATGGTGGGAGCACAATGGGCGGGAACCATGGGATAGTGATGGGAGCAGAGTGGGGAGAGCCCTGGGTGTGTGATGGGGTGGGGAGAGACCAGCGACTGGGTAGGAGTGGGATGAGGGAGCCCAGCGACTTTGATGGGAGCAGGTGACGGCGCGCAATATATACTGTCCATTTGGCATTTCTGGGGGGTCCCGACCTGCCCAAATTTTGCTCAGGGGGGCCCTGGCCAAAAAAGTTTGAAGACCACTGCCCTAGAGTATTCAAATTCAACTTCAGTGTGCTTGCAGACGTCAATAGCAGAACCTTTAACGTTTGTGACTAAATGTAAAGGTGCATACACTTTTCAGGGCCTGCCCCATTTTCTGAATAACACCGGCCCTTGGACACACCCTGAACTCTCAGACAGGCCTCATTGGAAGCCCACTTTTGCTCGTTTAGTACTACTCTATGAATACTTAAGGTTACCCATATGAAAGTAACATTATTCGAAACTTACTACGTGCTCCAGAGGTGGTATTTGTGTTAAAAAATGTGGATGAACTTAGCAAAAACCGACCAAGTAAGCTGCCTCAATTTCTCATGGAATATGTGTCTTTCACACAGGAATAGTATGGGTTTTTAAAGCCAATGAATGCAGGGATGAACCCACCGAATTCCGTGTCCCCCACAATGATTCATCGTCCAATCAACAGTCTCGGGGTCAAATCTCAGGTTTATTCACCAGGCTCGTCCACCCGATCGCAGCCTTCTCAGGCAAGCTTTTAGAGTCAGTTCAGCTAATCAGTGCTCTATAATCATCCAATGGAAATTCGACTCCCAAATAAGGCCGGCTTACTTCTTGTTCCTTTGTGGATTTTACTATGTTGTGAGGGAAGTGTGGTGTCTCACCCATCCTGGGAGCATGGTATCTCCCAGGACTCATGCTGTCAGTGACCACGTGACTAAACTAATAAAAGTAATGAGCGGCTTCCCGCTCATCAGTCTTAGAACCAGCTGACTCCTGCCTGCTGTGTCGATCCTGCAGCGCGTGGCGCTGCGTAACAGGCAGATGGCCTACCATGTGAGGCCATACACTGAGACGGCGCCCCTGCAGGGCAACTCTGCTTGAAGTTGCCGGTGCCCCTGCTGGGCAACTCCGCCCGTGTCAAGTGTTGGCCTGTCTGCCCCGAGGCCATGAAGGAGCCTGTGTGACCACTGACTGACAGGGTGCCCCCCGTCCTGTGATGTTGGCTGGGTGCCCCTAGTGCTGTCATCTATCTGGTGATCCAGATAGCATAGGGTGCCATTTATGGTCTGCTCCGCTGCGTGCTCGCAGCCTGTTACTTTAAATGGTGATCCTGATAACTGTGTCCCGCTCTCAAGTGACCCGGGAGCAGGACATTACAGGAAGGAAAGCACAGGGCAGGTTCACACTTCCAGAGTGTTTGGTGCATTGGAGCCGGGTTTTCAGGAGTATCAGGGAGTTCTCTTTGGTGTAAGTATTTTGGACGTTATTACGAGTATGACGATGGGAGTAATTCTATTACCACCAGTTTACTGCCACAGTACTGAACCACTGTACTTTGCATTTGGTGGTAAGTGGAGGATTTACTGCCAGTGTTTTGCAAGAGGTAGATCCCTCACTTCACCAAAATCTGGCAGATTTATTACATGGTATAATCGCTCACATTAAATCTGTTGAAAATACCCAGGTACTCCCATGGGCACCAAAAATGCGGAATTATTCTGCCTTCCACTAATCGTAACCCTGAGGTATGTTTAATGGACCAAGTGGCCGTGCTCCTGTTAGAGCTTGGCAGTAATTCTACAGTGATAATGAGGCCTTATTTCTAGTTTGTTTTTCTTTAGTGTATTTTGTTTTAGTGTTTTATAGCCAGGAGTTAGTGTGTTTTTACTTTACTCCATATTGTTAGTTTACTCCTCTTTTTCTTGTTCCCTTTTTGTCCCTTTTCAGGTTTGAAAAAAGACAAGAAATGTCCCTAAGACTACCCACAAAAAACACCATTTCCAGTTCCCCCTGCGTGTTAGTTGCTGTCATCATCTTATCTCCCCACTTGCTGTTCTGTTGGTTTGTTGTGTAGTGTTAAATGTAGTAGAGCAGCATATGAGTTATAGTAGTAGTAGGATGTGTTCACTTGTTGCTCTTGTGTTCTAAACGTCTTGGGTTGATATGATATGATAAGTCATTTATAACACGCCTGTACACAAGTGTTTCTAGGCGTGCCAAGACAAGGGAGGGCAAGACAAATGATCTTACTAGGACTAGTGTCATTCAGATCGTGCAAGTGCGAGAAACGAGATGTGCAAGTGGAAAGGTAGGGGAAGGGGGGAAGTGCCGGGGAGCAGTACTCTGAGTAGTGCAGCCAGAGCAGAGCGGCTCTGGGTAAGTGCAAGGAGGCAAGGGACTGTAGAGGTTACAGTTACAGCCCTTAAGTGCGTGGTAGGCCTGGAGGCAGTGCAGGAGTGACTGATCGGGAGAGAGACTGGTACCCAGTGAGACTATGAGGGTAGACAAGCAGCCACTCAGTGCAGCAGATAGGTCGGAACAGGTAGGTCACCAGGCGAGGGAGACAGAGAAAGCCGAGGTGAAGAGGAACGTTTAGAGCTGCTTCTGGAACAGCAGGTGATCCGGCTAAAGTTTGAGAAGGGAAGGGGGACCATTCCAGAGGGAGGCACCTGCAGAAGAGAGAGATCTACCCCCCACTCTCTGTCTGGAGAAACGTCTGACCCTTAGAGAGTTGGAGGTAGCTAAGCGAAGGGCTCGAGAAGGAAGGTATTTAAGAAGAGAGCGTTGGATGTAGTTCAGGCCCCAGCCCCAGTAAGCCTTGTGGACAATGCAAAGGGTCTTGAACTTGATCCTTGCAGCCAGGGGCGCCAGTGGAGAGATACCAGGGCTGGAGAGAAACAGTCCCTGGGCTTGATGCCAATGATAAGTCTCTCAGTCCTGTTCTGGATTAGTTGCAGAGGGCGGAGAGTAGAGGAAGTGAAGGCATACGTCCCCAGATAGCACAACCCTCCCCACAATGAGAGGCAATAATGGACTAAGGCTAAGACCAAGTGCGGGTGAGCTTAATGGGAGTTTATATAAGTCAAAATAGGACATCCAAAGGACTCTGCAAACCCCGAGAGCACTCTGTCTGACAATAGCAAAGACAGGCGTATATATTTACAAAAAGCGTCATAAGAGCCTACACACTATAGGGGGTACATGTTCATGGGGATTGGGTGGCGTCGACTAACTATAGGTGCAGCTGTGATGTGTTGTGCTGTGGTTGGTGGACGTCACTGGGTGCCAACGTGGGGTGGGTAGGTCAGCTGGGCTCATCCGGGAGGTGCTGCCATGCCAGGCGTGGTCAGTGTAATTGATAAACGTCTTTCTTGGCTTTCTGCCCTAAGGGCCACGCACACCCCATTCATTCAATACTACAATATTAGTTTTCCTGTAAATCCTACAAATGGTTATTCTACGGGTTAATGCAACACAGGAGGAATGCACATTGAGTGGGGTACTTTGGTGATACATCAATACATGGTTACCATTATCCTGTTGGCTGGGTACCATAGGTCACGAGGTTGGGTCTCAGGGCAAGGGGTGAGCTGTCCGGGGTTCAGGTTTCGTTAGAAGTCATTACAAATGCGTTCACACAATGTTGGTACAATATTAGGTGTCTTATTTTAAAAGGGCCATTAATCTGGGGTGAGCTGGTGGGCCATGGGACCTAAGAGGGGGCACCTCTGGCCTGTGATTATGGCCGGGGTTTACTGCTGGGTTGTAAATAATTCAGGCGGCTGGCCGTGGCCATGTGAGCTGCGGGGGAACGTGAATGCTTGAAGCGGCTCCAGCCGTATTGGGGGAGGTGAGGCAGAGCAGTCCGGGCCTCTGCTTTTCTTCTGGCAGGCTTCAATGGGGACGGAGGGGAAGTGGCCTTGGATATGCCCACAATGGTATTCTCCTCGTGTGTTGCAGGTTATATTGGAGACATGAAAATCCATATAATGTATACTGCTCATTAAGTTCTTAAAGGATTACACTTCCACATCGTTGGTGCCTTTACAGAGTCCCTTCAAATATGTCAACTATACCTACGTTTCTATTAATTACTACAGAGTGAGTATTTGGCAACCAAAGCAGCTCTTTTCATTATATATATATAAACACGATGCATGAGGTAGCATTAAGGTTGATGGAGCACGCAGGAACAACAGGCTAACATGGTTGATGGCAGTGATACATGGTAAACTTGTACATTCACATTTGAATACATTCTATGTATCTCCTTAAGCAATTTACATGAGCTCACAGTACTGTCGCGCCTATGTTCCGTTGCACTCTAGCAGCATTAGTTTAGTTATGGCATAAGGACTTGGCATTGCTTCTATTTACATTTCCCCTAGAGAGAGAGAGAGATAACATACAACCTGGGACACTTAACGTCTGCACATAACTAAGGAGATATGGGTATTCTGATAAGTTTGTCACATAACAACACATTTTGCTTGCTTTACAGTGTTTGTAGGTTCTATCAAGGGGACGTGCAGAAAGGAAGTTTATGCAATGCAGTTTACATATTGGTGATTTTTGGTACCCGATCGAGGCCTTGCTCTGTTGGGGGACGATTTTCAGTTATTTTCCAAGCTGGCCCCGCTGCCCGGGTCACGCTGTGGACAGTGATGTACTGCAGAAGGTGAATGATATAGTGTTTGCTTCTAGCACTAGCTCATGTCCGACTGTTCGTGGGAACGGGCTTTCAGCGGATCTGCCAGGGAGCGGAGGCAACAGGGGTAGGCGAGGACTCTCTGAAGGTGGGGGTCGTGCTGCAGCGCACAGGGACTCATGTCGTTCTGGTTTTAAAATGGTTTCCAGGGCCTAGCTTAATACAGCACGTTTGGTCAATGTGTCAGCCAGTGGTCCACCCATCACCTGGGGCCTGGTGGCAGGGGAGCCCCTGACGAGTCATGGACTTCACAAGGAGGGGACTGCAGGGGAGGGGGGTCTCTTGGACCTATCCTCCCATACATTTTCCCCCTTTCATTACTTAAGTAACGAATACTGCAATTCCCCCAACCTCTGGCGTTCCTTTTCATCAGCCACTGCCTCGTCCCACGCCGGGGTACCCTTTATGGGCATCCAGGCCCTACATACCCCTCTCAGGCTTTCCCCCCTTCTAGCATATTCGTCTGGTGTACAGGTCATGTATATGCAGTCTCCGTCCCCTTCCAAATCCACCCACACCTCCTCATACCATCCGAGTTCACGGGGTTCTTTAATTGTGGTGTGCCATAACCTGTCCACTATGTCCCCACTGTGGTATATTGACACCATCTGGTATTTGGGTTCATTTTCTTCACCTGTTTGTACCTGCACTTCCTGCACATTTTGTACTGCACCTCGAGCGTTGCCCATTGTCACCATCATCATTGCGCCATTTGGTACTGCATTTGCACAACATCGAAGGCCCACCTGGCACACGCAAAAAATAAGAAGCAAAAACACCACCGTGGGCATCAGTAATTTGACAGTCATTCCCAACCATGACGGGACCCAGGAGAAGAGGTTGCCGAACCACGTGCTTGCTTCTGCCCCACCTTCAGTTTTCATTCTTTCAACTAGGTTATGTACTGCTTCGATAACGTGAGACAAGGTACCATTATCTGCGTCTTCAGAAGGTACGAAAGTGCAGCAGGCACTTCTAATTTTTCGGCAAACACCTCCGTCCATCGCTGTTAATAGGTCTAAGACATACCTATTTTGCATTGTCATTAGCCGCAGGGCTCTTAGCTCCACCTTGATCACGTTGAACCCTTCTTCAGTGTCGTGTGCCAACTGGATCAGCTCCCAGCGGGTTATTTGGAGCCACTTAGCATTTGCCCTTGCCTGCATACTGGGGATGAATGAGGCAAAGAAAGTCTCTGCAGAGCTGAACAATCGATATCTTTCTGGGATCTGTGCCAGTAGTTCTGAAGATGCTTTGGATATGTAGTTGGACGATCGTCTGTTTCGAGACAGCATTTCTCCCTTATTGCCAGAAGACAGGACATACATTTGCGGCTCTTCCGGTGGTTGGGCCTTATTCTCACGAGGAGCCTCTTGCATTTTCTTGCTCCCGCCGATGTGGCTCTCTGGTATCACCATTAGTGCAGAATGTAGTGTGGCCAGTGAGCAGATGCCGCTCCATGATTGTGGGAGATGGAGTTATGCCTGGCTGCCACATACCCAGTAAGTGTCCATGAGTGCCGCTGTCCCCTTTCTCATATCTGGGATTGTGAGGGTCTTGTTGCAGCTTTTGTTTTCCCCCATTACAGTTCTCCCTTCTCTCTGGAAGCACAGTTCATATGTTATTTCCTTCTGTAGTTTGAATGGTTTTTCAATGGCAGTCACCCAGGTTCATTTTGCGATGTGCTCCTTCCATACTGGTGTACATGTTTTTTCTATCCACTGCAGCTTTTCCGGTGACACTCCTCGCAGCGCTTCAGCTTTGCATGTTAGTTCTTCATCTTTCCATTTATTTTCGGAAAATAATGTCCCTTTTATTATAAAAAATGGTTCTTTCAGACATATGACTCCCTCCACTTTCGGGTAGCAGGTTTTCTCATTCTGCAGCATGTTAAAAGTTACCTTGTGTGCCTGAAAGGTGTTCTTAATTCTGCACAGCGTAAGATGAAGGAGACATTGGGCATTTACAATAGGCAGCTCTTTCGGTAGCAGTACTTTGGGTGTACCTGAGGCATGGGGGATAAGGGAGCAGACGTAGCAACTCTCATTTGTTGTTTGCTTGGCAGTTGCACTCATGTCTGCATACCATTTATTTGTCTGGCGAGGGTGTCTTGGGTCTTCCATTTTGTCTAAGCCCAGACCATAATACACATCCCTTTTTCTTCTATTATTTCTAAGGTATCTCCCAGCTTCACGGGCGAGGAGTAGTCTAGAGCCCCCTTTCCTCCCTCCATCCCCCTTTTCCCATTCATCATATAGAGCTGCAAACTTCTCTGCCATCTCTTCGTTTTCTTTTTTTATTCTATCATGTAGTATATTCTCTGCTGTAAGGGTGGTTGGATGTGTGGGCATGGAGGTGGGGGTATTGTACAGCCATGATATGACAGAAGGGTTGCGGTCATTTAAACTGTGGGCATTGTAATTGGAGACATTCGGCGGGGAAGTTGTGCTAGCCTGCATTTTAACACTTCTTTCATTTGGCGAGGTAACTGTGTTGAGCGGCTTTGTGTTATAGCCCCATACAAGTTTAAATCCGTCTCATACTAAAAAATCACCTTCTATAGCATTTGCAGTTGTTATACTTTCGTTTGTCACATTATTCCCGTTACTACCTCCCCCCTCGTTCATCTCGATAGAGATGAACGCTATGAACCAGTAAGTAGCTATGCCAAACAGTATTGCAAAAAATAATGCTATGCATACAGACAATCCACACACATACGAATATCTACACCTCTCAACTAAAACATCTCTACATCTATTCATTCTATTTCTATCCGTTGCGGGCTGCCCGTTTGTTTCCATGGTAGTTCCTATTTAAAATATAAAAGTGCGTTAAGTATATGCATGTAAAAATATTTTGGTACTGTGTGTACCAGGAAGTTATAGAGAGAAAGAGAGATGGTTGGGGTGAGAGGGGCACACACAGAGATAGATAGAAAAACACATATTTGTTACACCATCATTTCATATATTTTTTTTTATTTTTTTTCATTTCAATCATTAGTTTTACTCAGTTATCTTTACCATTATCCTGTAAGGGGTATTGTTTCGTTAACATATTAATTTACCATTTACACTCCTTCATTCACCTGTTCCTGTTTATTCAACATTTTCATTGTTGCTGTTTGCTATTGTCTGTGCCTCCTCATTCACTTCTTCCCGTACACTATTGTATGCCCTCCGCACATCTGTCAAATGGATCCAATATTTTGAGCCCCTTTACCTTGACAGCAGTGGGTGTACAGAAAACTACCTCGTATGGACCATGGAATCTTGGGGCATTCCACCTACGCACAAAACTTCTAACATAAATGAAATCTCCTGGCATTAATTGTACTTGGGGGTCCTGTTCCACAAAGGACACAGTTGTGTTCCCTTCTTCCCTTGTAAACGGCGGTGAGAGTTGCCTTGAGATTGTGCACGCTGCCCTAGTCAGTTTTTTCTGGTAATCAGTGAACTCATCTCCTAATATTGTGGCACTTCTGTGTGCATCTGAGTGTTTGCGCAGTGGAGAATGTGCTGTGTGCATCCGTCTCCCCGTCACAATTTCGTGTGGGGACAGGTGGTGATCCTTGCTCGGCTGATTCCTCAGATCAAACAGTGCAAGGGGTAAGCAGTAGATCCAGTTTTTCTTTAGCGAAAAACACAGTTTAGACAGTCTTCCTTTTAACAGGCCGTTCATTTTCTAGACAACGCTGTTACTTTGAGGGTGATAAATCAAGCAAAGTTTATGTTTTATCCCCAATAATGCAGTTACTTCTTTGAATAGCTCGTTTACAAAATGAGTGCCGTTGTCTGAACGAATCACGTCACAAATTCCCCAGAGCAGGAACACTTCTCTCACTAGGAATTTTGCAGCGTTTTTGCATCAGGACGCGCACATGGACCTGCTTCCACCCACCTGGAGAATGGACATACAACCACTATCATGTAGCGTGCCCCATTACACCTTTCCCCCATGTCTGCATAATCAATGTGCAGTTCTCTGAAGGGCCCTGTTGGTTTTGGAATTGTCCCCCTGAGTGTCCGTAGGGTCATCCCAGAGTTGTATATTTGGCTGGTCGTGCACTCCATTGCTAATCTTGATATATGCTCCTGGAGACTTGGCACAAACCAATCTTCCTGTATCTCTGCTGCTATATGTTGTTTGGTATTATGTGCTGGAAAGTGTAATTGCTGGAATGCTATCTCCAACAGTTTGATGGGCATCACTACTTTTCCTGAGTTACTTTGGCGCCACAATAAATCTGTTGCCGATTGGCTGCAACCCCTTTTTTCCCACAACCCCTTTTCTTCATCACTCGCATCTTCCTGCAGCTCTAGTATTTGCGATATAGGCATGGCATTGTATCCTTCTGGTAGTTCTTCGCTTGTCTGGTGCTGCAATAGGTACTCACCTGCTGTTTGCTTCTTAAAATATGAAGCCTCCTTGGCGGCAGCGTCTGCTGCCGCGTTCCCCAAAGATACAACGTCTGTGTTAGACGTATGTGCTTGGCATTTGACGATTGCCACCATTGTTGGGTCCTTCAGGGCCTCAATCAATTCTTTCAACAGTCTGGCATGCTGTACTGGAGTCCCATCCGCCCTGCGAATCCCTCTCTGCCCCCACCGGGCTAGACCACCGTGTACAGTGGTTGTCATGTAGGCTGAATCTGTGTATATAGTCACTGTACATCCCTTGGCTGCACGCAATGCTTCTATTCGGACGATACGTTCTGCTGCTTGAGCTGAGAAATGGGACGGCAGGCGGTATTGTACTAGCACTTCATACTCACCTTCTTCCAATCTGACTACTGCCAGTCCCACATGTTTTTCCCCTGTATCCATGTCAATTGATGCTGATCAATCTACAAAGTACACCTCTCCTTCGTTTCAAAGCATTCTCACACACCACTGTGCCCTCCCCCCTTTCTCCTGTGTATGGTGCGCAATTGTGTTCTTGCATGTCTTCTAGTGTGCATGGTTCTGTGATAAATGTTGCTGGGTTTACTGTTCTGCATCTCACTATGTGAATGTTGGCGCTGGACAATATTATCTCATAGGCAGTTGCTCGCTGTGTAGTCAGTGTGCTTTTTGATCTTTCCAGTATTGCGAACAGTGAGTGTTCCACGAACAATGTGACAGAGCACCCCATTACTATTGTGGCACTTTTCTCAATGGCGAACGCGGCAGCAGCGAGTGACTGCTCGCACGCGAAGTGTCCTTGCATTACTGCATCTAATGTGCCGCTGTAGTAGGCCAATGGCTTGTGTCCCAGAGAGGTCTTTTGTGTCAATACAGCTGTCATAAGAGTCCCTTTACAGTGGGAGAACAGGTAAAATTTGCGTTCATAATCCGGATTGGCGAGTACTGGAGCACTCGAAATTAGCTCTTTTAGTGACACAAACGAATCACTCATTTCTTTTGTCCACTTTATTTCTCTGTTCTCCTGCTGGGCCTCTTTGACGGCTTGTAGCAAAGGTCTGGTGTAATCTGCATAGTCTAGTATCCATGCTCTGCAATAGTTACACATTCCTAGGAATTTTTGCATCTCTTTCACTGTGTTTGGTTCTCTTACTGACGTGATCGCTTCTACTCTGTCAGGTAATATCCTTTTCCCATCCTTTGATATCAATTGTCCCAGGAACAACACTTCTGATTGGCAGTATTGTAGTTTCCCTCTGTCCACTTTGTAGCCCTTGTGGGCCAGCAGTGTTAAGAGGGTAACTGAGTCTTTCCTGCACACGTCCTCATTCTGTGCGCAGATGAGCAAATCGTCTACGTACTGAATGATTTTGCTTTCAACTGTTAAGTCACCCAAGTCTTCGTGGAGGATGCGATTGAATATGCTTGGACTCTCACAGTACCCTTGAGGAAACCGGCAATGTTCGTATCTCCTCCCACCCAGGGTAAATGCTGTCAAGTATCTGCTTTCTTCTGCCAAGGGGATGGAGAAAAATGCATTTTTCAAATCAACTACTGTGAAATGTGATGCGTTTTTTGGGATACTGCAGGGTATGGATGCAGGGTTCGGGACCAGAGGAAACTCTTTTTGTATGATGTCATTTAGGGGGCGTAGATCCTGGATCATCCTCCACGCCCCTCCCTTTGATTTCTTGATCGGGTAAATGCAAGTGTTAAATGGGCAGTTTGAGGGTACTATTATTCCCTGGGCTAGCAATGCACTTATTGTCTCTTTTATCCCTTCCTCAGCTTCGCGGGACAATGGGTACTGCTTGACTCGGGGCAGAATTTCCCCTGGTTTAAGCTTTATCGTTACTGGTGTTACTCTGTGCAACAACCCTACATCATGGGGACCCATAGTCCACAAGTTGCTTGGCACCAATTTCATATCATCATCATAAAATGGCGGCGGCACTCCTACCACTGCCATCAGCTGTACGGGCACTTGCCTTGTTTGTATTAAGATGTCACATGGTATTGCTATTTCCATTATTATTTCGCCATCACTCTCTGAGTCGGAAAAAAGATCCTCATCAGACAGGTCATGCAAGGCAATATCAGCATTGATGCATAACACAGTGCGCCATTCACACCCATCTATGTCCATCCCAATTACTGCAATCCTTTTGGCTGATATCTGCACGGCATGCAAATCTAAGGATATCACTGAACCAGGTGCTATGTCTGGGCATACTATTGGGCGAAAGATAAATTCTGCTGGCACCCTCCACTCTAGCTTTTTTAGCTCGGGCACTACTTGGGCTAGTGTTTTTAATCCTTCAATGAACACTGTTTCATTCACTGGCATGCCGCGTATTTCTGATGCTGTTGCTCGGGCATGCACCACCAGCATTACGCGCAATGGGCATATTCCTGGGGTGGAGCAGACTATCCCTCTCTCTGTGAACGATATTGTCATATTAAGCTTGCTGAGAAGGTCCCTTCCAAGCAAGTTTATCGGTGCTTGTTCATAATAAAGTAATGGTGTCTTTATCATTTTACCCCCTACTGTCACATCCAAATCTTCTGTGTAAGGAACTTCAATTACAGCCCCAGAGAACCCCTGTGTTTCCAACCTACGGTTATATAGCGGAAACCGGCCCTCACGGATGCATGATTTTTTCGGCTCCCGAATCCACCATAAATATGAATTGCTTGTCTCCTATCTGCGCCCCTACTAATGGTTCCTCTGCATCATTGTAGGTGGTAGATAGAACAGGACACGCAAGTGTTCCCTGTGGGCTGTCCTATGCTGGTTGTCTCATTGCCCCCCCCTTGACTGAAGACATTTCCTGAAACTACCGACACACCGCTATAGAGGGCTGGGGCTGGTGCTCCATTGGCAACTGTCGCAAAAGGGTTTCCTGGTGTATATTGCATATGGTTGTTGTTTTGTGGGTGATTCTGTGCTCTATAATGTTGAACTTGTCTTTGCTCTGCATATCCCTGCTCCTGTTCCCTTTGTTGTCTTCCCATTGGGGGGCCGTATGGGCTCCCTGGGTGGGGATTACCATATTGTTCCATCTCTTGAAATCCGTTGTTTGGTCTGTTCCTGCATTCTCGAGAGAAGTGTCCCCACCTCCCGCAATTCCAACAGCTCCCCTGTGCACCTCTGGGACCTTGCCACCCACTCCCTCCGTTTCCACCGTACCCTTGTCCACCCCCTCTGCGACCCCTGTACCCACCTCGTCCCCCTCGAGGGGCCTAATCTTGCCACTGCGGACCTCCGTATGGCTCCTGCTCGTTCCACTGTGGTTGCCCTGCTCCTGCCCAATTCGTTGCCATCCTCCCCTGTATTGCTACCAGCCCCTCCTCCCCCTCCTCTCCCTCCCTACTGTGTGGGAGCGCAGCTACTGCTGCAGCGACCTTCACCAGTTTTGTTTGTACTAACTTTGCTTTGTCTGCCAATCTTTTTTGTGCTATTTCCTTTTCCCGCTCTTTTATTCTTTTACAGTGATGAACTATTATACTCTGTATTTCGGGCCACCCTTTTGCCTCAATGCCTGCAATTTTGTCGAGTGCTTTTTGTACTTCCTTAAGCAGCCCCCTCTTTATTATGAAGTAAAATAATGAGGTTGACTGATACCAGGGCGTGCCCGTTTCCGCTCTCCACATCTCCTGTACTCGATAAATGGAATCCATAGCATCTTCTCCATCATTCATCGTACATTGCATGACTGCCTGACCCACCCGTACCACACTTCATTACCCTCTGCCTGACCCACCTGTACCACACTTCATTACCCTCTGCCTGACCCACCCGTAGTACACTTCATTACCCTCTGTCTGACCCACCCGTACCACACTTCATTACCCTCTGCCTGACCCACCCGTACCACACTTCACTGCAAAATACTCTGCCACTGTTTCCTCTCCTACTGGTGTCCACTTTATTTCCAGGCGTTCTTATATTTGTCAGGAAATTAAACTGAAGCAGAAGGGGGTGTGGCAGGGGGGTTTGGAGCTGTTTGCCCAATAGCACACGATCCTGTTTGATTTTGCTCTGTAAAGGATAGTGATATGGGTCTGATTAATGCACTTGAGGACAAATGTGCAGCGTTTGAGTCATAATTTAAACAAGCATTGGCACCAGTTTGGGGTTTTGTGTCGGTATGTGAAAGGCACTTGTCAGGCACTGCCACAGTGCCACAGTGGTATTACCTGGCTATTGATGATAGCAGGTGCAAAATTGTGCGAGTACCTGGGTATATAATAGCAGTGCCTGGCACATTCCTAATACATACACAGAAGCCAGCACTGTTGGCTTTGGCAGTGCTTGTTTTTGTTTGCCTCAGTTCTTAGCCTGCTTTCTGTGCTGTGTGTAAATATGCATTTTACGTATAGCCAGCACCTTCCACACGCAGAAGAGGACACTCCCTCTTGTTCCTCAGTAATGAGCAATACACTTAGCTTCGGCTCTTCCCGTCGAGCACCCAGGCCAGGTGACCATGGGGGAGAAGGTATGACTGTACGGGGCAGGGTGGGGATCTGGCTCGATCCAGAACACTGCAGAGCTGCATTGCACAAATCTACGCTGATAAACGTGTACTTTGATGGCTCTGGCTAGAGCAGCCAGTTCATGCATGAGCTGCTTCAAGTCTTATTTGCAGCAAACCTGCTTCCTGCATAACAATCTGTCGATGGCAGTGGAACGGGCGCGTGCACTGGACGTGTTTGCAGTTTCTGTTGCATAATGGATGGCTTGTTTCCATGAGCGCCCTGCAGCTCATTGGTTAAGAACTTGGCCCTGAAACGTGTTGATCACAGTTGAGAGCCAACGTTCGGCTCTACGGGGAAATGCACGCACTTACCATTGCTGCAGAATGTAAGCTTCGTGAAGGAGTTTATCATTAACAATGTTATGAACTGCGATGTTATTTGAGATTTACTTAGCAAATATGTTTTTTTAGGTATACAAACAGCGAGTCAGCAGGGCTTCAAAATGACCCTTTTCTGGACTTTGTAGGCTTTAAACCCTTTAGCTGCCAGGCTACTATGCAAGTCTATGCAGTGCATGGCTGGGCGGCTTCTTTCGTCTTCTTGCTGACAGATCTTATCCATCAGCTGTGGTGATTATTGGATACTGACGCTTGAGCCTCATGACTCCATCCTCTCGGGTTCAATTTGTAGTCGTGGGTTAGGATTCTTCATGGTCTGTGTGGACTTGTCACAGTAGAGCTGGTTTCACAGGGTCTTTGCGGTGATGGGTCGCTGGGATGAGGGCGAGCCTCTTCTTTCTTCTTCTTGCAGACATATTTTACCCATCAGCTGTGATTTTTGAATACGAGGCTCGATCCTCATTACTCCATCCTCGTGGGTTGGGTCTTCATGGTCTGTGTGGACTTGTCACAGGAAGGCTGGTTTCACAGGGTCTTCACGGTGATGGGTCACAGGGATGAGGGCAAGCCTCTTCTTTAGTCTTCTTGCTGAGAGATTGTATCCATCAGCTGTGATTTCTGGAGGCTGACGCTTGTGCCTCATGAGTCCACCCTCGTGGGTTGGGCTTCTTCTGGGTCTGTGTGGACTTGTCACAGGAAGGCTGGTTTCACAGGGTCTTTGCGGTGATGGCTGCGTGGCTGGTGCAGAGCGTTCCCGTTTTGTATTACGATTTAGGTGGCACAAAGAGTCCTTGTTTGCCTTGAAAGAGGTGCAGCACCACGGGGGGGAACTAGGACGGGAAACCTGTTGATCTTGCGGATCCCACGCTCAGCTCTTGAGGGAAATGCTGTTTAAACGAATGCGCTCATTTTTAAAGCAAAATGTGCGTTTTATTAGACACCCCTTCCAGCGCGAAAGCGATACACAATAGGACTTAGATGCAGCGTAGGGTCGCATGGCAAGGAGGAAACCCAGCGGGTTAAGCTTTAGGCTGTTACATCAATTCCTTTGATAGAGGTGACACCTCAGACCACGTTACGTCACGTAGTGAACGGAGGATAGCACAGGGGCAACGTGCTGGTCTTGGAAGCAAGATCTTCGAATCTGCGCATAGACACCAAACTCTGGTATTAAGCGTGTTATAAATAAGCAATTAAAAAAGGATATTCACTATGTTAATTGGGAAAACACTAGATTATAAGCATGGCTCAAGACTAAATAGGACAGTTCACGCTATTTATTCATGATGTGTTCTTATGCAGTGAAGGCAGATTAGCCGGTTCCGGTGACATTATGTACGGCTACCATATATATAGGGACATTATTACCTGAGACCAATTAGCCCTGTTAAATTGTTGTGAAACCTGCCCAAATGGTTATTTGAATGTAACCAATGGCCGCAGAATTAGGTATACTAGCCGGATGCAGTGAGGAAAAGGGCAGCAGTGCCAGCATTACAAAATTAGTTCAGTTAATAAAGAACAAGTCTGATCATATGATTGCATACAGTGTTTAGTTAAAATCCAGTAAATGTCAGGTCTAGCTTAGCAAGAAGCCGGTATGTTTAAGGCTGCCATGCATTGCATGCCTTGCTGAACGCGTGTGCAGGGTAGGGCATGCTGCCATGCATTGCATGCCTTGCTGAACGCGTGTGCAGGGTAGGGCACGCTGCCATGCATTGCATGCCTTGCTGAACGCTTGTGCAGGGTAGGGAACGCGTGTGCAGGGTAGGGCATGCTGCCATGCATTGCATGCCTTGCTGAACGCGTGTGCAGGGTAGGGCACGCTGCCATGCATTGCATGCCTTGCTGAACGCTTGTGCAGGGTAGGGCACGCTGCCATGCATTGCATGCCTTGCTGAACGCGTGTGCAGGGTAGGGCACGCTGCCATGAATTGCATGCCTTGCTTAACGCGTGTGCAGGGTAGGGCACGCTGCCATGCATTGCATGCCTTGCTTAACGCGTGTGCAGGGTAGGGCACGCTGCCATGCTTTGCATGCCTTGCTGAACGCATGAGCAGGGTAGTGCACGCTGCCATGCATTGCACGCCTTGCTGAACGCATGAGCAGGGTAGGGCACGCTGCCATGCATTGCATGCCTTGCTTAACGCGTGTGCAGGGTAGGGCTGCGGCCTAAGAAGCCACTGCTGCAATTTTGAAGAAGCCCCATGTACAGCACAGTGAGTTAGGCTTGCATAAGAAGGTGCCATCATTTCCCATAACAGCTGAGCTTGGAGCGGAAACAGGCGCAGCCTGGCATTAAATGCAGCTGCGGATCTGCTGTTATTTGAGGTGCCTTCCCTGGAAGTAATAAATTGCTAACAGGGATTATAGAACAAACAGGGACATTCACGTTGTGCTTTCTTTCATCGGATGAAGACTGGGGTGACCAGAAGTTCAAAACAAATGACTGGGACATAGAAAACTGAAACTGACACCTGTAATGCTCCTGGGATAGAAAAGGCGCGGTGATAGTATCATGAGGGCAATGCTGGAGGCCCTGCAGTGCACCTCTGATAGAAACAGCAGATACACAGCACAGCCTAATTGGGTCTAGAGGTCCTCACCTGGCATCACATTCTAGGTTTTTGTTTTTAAAGACTGTATCAAGTCGACAAGATAGCTTTGCGGGTCAGTGCACCTACTTCGCAGATTTGTGTGTGAGGGGACAAATTCCAATACCTGTAATAGCTCAGTCGGATAATGCAATTGTTTCCTTATTTGCATACATTCTTTGGAGTATAGTTTCTATTGCAGCCATTTGGTCGGCACATTGACACTCAAAGCTTCCACTTCCTGTAATATTGCTCGGTCGGTTTATGCACTGCTGCAGACAGTGGTTAGGTTTGCACTGATGCGTCCAGGCGGCCTGAGAGCAGGATCGCATAGATCCTCTAGAGGAAATAGGAACTGCAACATAATCACGTGACCCGATGCCGCTACTATTCGCATGAGGGGAGTCATGTGTGCACTGCTGGGTGATTTTGTGTAAGTGACATGCAAGTCCCCTCCCTTATGCAATACATGAATATGTTGCTTCAGTTGCTCAGACTTGCTCATTGATGCCAGTAAATATGAGATTATGGTCATTTTTATAAACAAGAAAAATATGATGCTAATGTTTTTAAGTCAAACATATATATGGAGTAAAGTACCCCCAGCCGTAGGTTATAAGGAAAGTCTGCATATAAAGGCAGGAGGCCGCAGGCGGAGAGCCAGAACATGCATGACCAGGAACCCTGCGGTGACTGGCAGTATATTTATAATGCACCATTGCGGCAACTTAATCTATTTTACTGCCGTTGTGATTTTTTGGGAAGAAAAACAGGAGCAAAAGGAGTTTCCTCCAATGCATTGTATAGTTCCCAAGAAATTGAGTATTTTTGTGTATCTTGTGTCAATTTAGTATTTTATAATTTTCAAGAAAGAAGATTTATTCAATTATGTTCAATTAGGTTTTATACCCTTGGCAATGCTTCACTGTTTTAAGTGGGTCTTACTTTCAGTAATTCGTGAAGCCGGTGCTCACACGTCATGTCTGTGGGCTGCTCTCATGCAACATGCAGGGCTCGCTGTGTACATGCACTGGAGGGGACAGGAGGGGTGTGGATCTGGTCCTGCTGTGTTCTCAGGTAGAGCTTTGCGGCCTGGCAGATGGTAGGTGTTAGGCCCATGTATGCATGGAGTTTCCGTGTCACGGGGCATGTGTGTTTGCATGGAGTTTCCGTGTCACGGGGCATGTGTGTTTGCATGGAGTTTCCATGTCACGGGGCATGTGTGTTTGCATGGAGTTCCGTGTCATGGGGCATGTGTGGTTACATGGAGTTTCCCTGTCACGGGGCATGTATACTTTGCAGGTAAGCCTAGGTGAGCTGCAGTGTTCCAGCTTATTTCAGTCTAGCTGATGTTTGTTTTCATCACAACATGCGTATGTGGCCTTAGAGCATGGCAGGTGTTCTATTTGTCTTGGAACAGCGGATGACGCCATGTCTTGCCAGATGACGTCATGCCTTGTAATATTATATGACAAATGGATAGTCAGAGCTGATTCTTATTACAAGCGAGTCAGGACTTCTCAACTCGGTTGTAATGAGAATATTATGGACACGCTTTTATAAAAGAAATACACATACAATGTTACAAGAGGGGAGTTGAGGTGGAGATGCGCTGAACACCATATGAATAAGGAGCACTAATTATAAAATTGATGCTTTAATTGTTGTAGAAACAGCCGACACGTGTTTCGACACGCAGGTCGTTTTCAAGGCACAAGAACACAGAGTATATCGAAGAAATCAATAAATGGGAAATCCCACAAGAAGCAGAGCGTAATAAGTATTACGCTGGTGTCAAGTCCAAGCCGTGATGGCCGTAACCAAAGTAAGCAATCACAGTAAGCAATCACAGTTACAGAGGAATTCCCCAGAGCACTGCTCTGGGGAATTCCTCTGTAACTGTGATTGCTCGATCCAACGAGTTATATATTGGTTACGGCCATCACGGCTTGGACTTGACACCAGCGTAATACTTATTACGCTCTGCTTCTTGTGGGATTTCCCATTTATTGATTTCTTCGATATACTCTGTGTTCTTGTGCCTTGAAAACGACCTGCGTGTCGAAACACGTGTCGGCTGTTTCTACAACAATTAAAGCATCAATTTTATAATTAGTGCTCCTTATTCATATGGTGTTCAGCGCATCTCCACCTCAACTCCCCTCTTGTACATATTTTCTGGTACCAGCCAGGGTGGACTGGCTGGCGTAGGTGGTAGTGCAGCTCACACTTCAATTTCTCCAGTATCAACACCAACAGTGAATACTAGCGCACAGACCTCGAATGCGATAATCCACATCTTTTTTTTCACATACAATGTTAGTATGTTAAAGTATGACGTCTGACTCGCCTAGGCCACCTCATTCCTTTAGGAATGCCAGTGAGCAAGTACATTACATACTAATGTCTGCCAGGCAGACAGTATTGATTCCTTGTGTGAGAGAGACTGCCGGGTCAGTATTCCTTGTGTGAGAGAGACTGCCGGGTCAGTATTCCTTGTGTGAGAGAGACTGTTGGGTCAGTATTGATTCCTTGTGTGAAAGAGACTGTCGGGACAGCATTGATACCTTCTGTGAGAGAGACTATCGGGTCAGTATTGATTCCTTGTGTGAGAGAGACTGTCGGGTCAGTATTGATTCCTTGTGTGAGAGAGACTGTCGGGTCAGTATTGATTCCTTGTGTGAGAGAGACTGTTGGGACAGTATTGATTCCTTGCGTGAGAGAAACTGTTGGGTCAGTATTGATTCCTTGTGTGAGAGAGACTGTTGGGTCAGTATTGATTCCTTGTGTGAGAGAGGCTGGGTCAGTATTGATTCCTTGTGTGAGAGAGGCTGGGTCAGTATTGATTCCTTGTGTGAGAGAGACTGTTGGGTCAGTATTGATTCCTTGTGTGAGAGAGAGATTGGTGGATGAGTATTGATTCCTTGTGTGAGAGAGACTGTTGGGTCAGTATTGATTCCTTGTGTGAGAGAGACTGTTGGGTCAGTATTGATTCCTTGTATGAGAGAGGCTGGGTCAGTATTGATTCCTTGTGTGAGAGAGACTGTTGGGTCAGTATTGATTTCTTGTGTGAGAGAGGCTGGGTCAGTATTGATTCCTTGTGTGAGAGAGACTGTTGGGTCAGTATTGATTCCTTGTGTGAGAGAGAGATTGGTGGATGAGTATTAATTCCTTGTGTGAGAGAGACTGTCGGGTCAGTATTGATACCTTGTGTGAGAGAGACTATCGGGTCAGTATTGATTCCTTGTGTGAGAGAGGCTGTTGGGTCAGTATTGATTCCTTGTGTGAGAGAGACTGTTTGGTCAGTATTGATTCCTTGTGTGAGAGAAACTGTCGGGTCAGTATTGATTCCTTGTGTGAGAGAGACTGTTGGGTCAGTATTGATTCCTTGTGTGAGAGAGACTGTCGGGTCAGTATTGATTCCTTGTGTGAGAGAGGCTGGCGGGTCAGTATTGATTCCTTGTGTGAGAGAGAGATTGGTGGATGAGTATTAATTCCTTGTGTGAGAGAGACTGTCGGGTCAGTATTGATACCTTGTGTGAGAGAGACTATCGGGTCAGTATTGATTCCTTGTGTGAGAGAGGCTGTTGGGTCAGTATTGATTCCTTGTGTGAGAGAGACTGTTTGGTCAGTATTGATTCCTTGTGTGAGAGAAACTGTCGGGTCAGTATTGATTCCTAGTGTGAGAGAGACTGTTGGGTCAGTATTGATTCCTTGTGTGAGAGAGACTGTCGGGTCAGTATTGATTCCTTGTGTGAGAGAGGCTGGCGGGTCAGTATTGATTCCTTGTGTGAGAGAGACTGTTGGGTCAGTATTGATTCCTTGTGCGAGAGAGACTCTTGGGTCAGTATTGATTCCTCGTGTGAGAGAGACTGTCGGGTCAGTATTGATTCCTTGTGTGAGAGAGGCTGGGTCAGTATTGATTCCTTGTGTGAGAGAGTCTGACGGGTCAGTATTGATTCCCTCTGTGAGAGAGACTGTAAGTGATTTCAACCCGGCACTCCACCTACGTCAATGCCTAGCGTGTGATGCACAGCTGGAACACTTAATTATATATTTGTGACTATAAGTTTTTTTATTTCTGAATGATGTACCCTTATCTCACAACCCTCTCTTTGAACCCCCCCTTCCCCCCTCAGGTCTGAATGAACCAAGAAGCAGGTTGTTTTGCAAAGTTAAAAGATTTATTTTATGGATTTGAACAACATATTTAACCCACTATTTATGCAATAATCACCAATGGGTGATGTTACAATCAACAATCTCTTTAATCAGAAGGAGTATGGATAAGAAAAATCATGCAGCACAGAATAAAACTTTGTGTGGGTTCAGTCAAATGCAATGTCACTCTTTCCCCCTGCACACTACTCAATTCCCCCCAATATGTAGGTTTCAGGAAATACACACTCATCCAATACAGTTTTAATCCCAATACTCCCCCAGCAAGCATAGAGAGAAACAGGAATGATTTCAAAACAGGTCAAATGCCTTTGAATGTGGTTCTGAATGGATGGGAAAAACATTGAAAATTGATTTCATTCTTGGAGTTTAGGTTCAAATCTAGAGGGAGCCGCTTTGTATAGTTTCAGGTAAACACTAGCAATGATGATTGAATCACTAGCAGATTGAAAACTGAATTCTGAGGTCAGAGGCAAGAAATAGATGTTTTACACGTGATGAAATTGAGCCAAACGAAAGATTCGAGGCAAACTTTTCCTCGCGCGAGAAACGCGATTGCGGCAAAACTATAAGGCAAGCTGAGGATGTTAAGCTTCAATTTGACATTTAATTCCGATTCTAGCATGCACGGTTCAGAAGTTATGAAGGTTTTAGTAGAGGTCGTTTGTTTTCAGAGAGAGTCAAAATTTGCAAATGAAAGATGTGCTTTGGAATTACAAACCAAGTATATAGAGATTTCTGAGTTATGTATGTTTACGTTGTGTTTAAGAAAACAATATGGAGGTGGCATTAACCTGGAAAAAACAGAACTGGCTTTGCAAACTATTATCATATATTATTCACCCACATTTACCTCTGAACTGTCATGATACCATTTCTCCAATTTTGGACAACTATGCCATGCGCAGTTCCGCTGCTTTAAAGGGACGCAGTCAGTCTGATGGAGAAATTACTCACCTGAATTCAATTTCATTTTAAGTGAAATGGTACATGGCCAGCTGATCCCTTTGCCTGGAGGAGCAACAGACATGAGTCATTGACTGCAAAATCTTGACAACAGGCGTTTCCTGGCAACCGGATTTGCTGACCTTTAGGCACACACACTTTTATTCTTGATTGCATTCTAATGTGCACCTGTTGTCCCTGGCGATAGTCTGTGCCACACTGCAGATGAGGAAGATGAAATTGATGCATTTATGTCCCCTATACTTCTCCTGAACCTCTCTGGCTTCCTTTCCTCATCTCAGGCCTGTATCGTCAAACCTTCCGGAACCTCTCTGTACCTCTTCCTCCATCAAAAGTCATTCATCAAAGACAAGGCCAGAAACAATCTCAGCTCATCCTCCAGAAAAGGGGCGAGCACCATTTCAGAGGGCCCTTAACACTCATCCCTAGGCAAAGGGAAATGCTTGATTAACATTTCTAACACACTTACCAAGCAGTTAAATAGCGGTTCCCCACCAGTGAGAAGCAGTCCTCTTCAAAAGCTGTTCATTTCTTTACAAAGCACTGAGTGAACAGCTTACTGTTTAGCTGATTTCCATTTGTCCTGCCCTATACATGCCTGGATGGGGCTTAGTAAGGGCACAAATAAGGCATTTTGGAAGCAGTTTGCTTGCTTATTTATTGTTAAGAAATTCCTTTCATTTTGACTAGGGATCTTGATATGCATCTGTTTGTCATGCATGTCAGGCACACATTGTCCCATAATGTACTCATTTTGACATTAATTCATTCTGACATTCATTCATTTAATGCTTTTCTGATTGTGACTTCTCCAAGTGGTACTGCTGCTTCCTGCTCTTCAGTGAAGCGCAGAGTTCTCTGTGTGATGCTGGAAATGCATTGGAGGGACAGGGCCTCCCTGTCCTTGTCCTGTAGTCCTTTATCACATGTGTTCTGTGATATTTTCTGCACAGGTCTACAGGAGGGCGGTTTTCTCCACTGACGGGCCCATAGGTCAGTGCTCACACTCAAGTACTTTTAAGACAAGATAGCTGCACCATGTGAGGGATGGGGGTGCAGGATTCACTTACTCCAACAGGACTCAATAACGAGGACTCAGTAATTTGGCAAAGGGAAGTCTGTTTAATGACAAGTACATCAAACAGGGAAACAATTTGAAATCAGCATCGTGTTTATCGCCTGTCTCGCTCCAACTTCCTCGAACTTCAGTTGAACAGCAACTTTTATACATAAAACTCGTCATCACTAACGTCTAGCTCTACAAATTCGTCATGCAATATAATTGGTTAGGAAAGGTAACTTAAGTATAGGTGCTATATCTGTATATGGAAACAGAGCATGTGGATTGGATAACTCTTATCGGGTGGGCGTCTACGCCCAACCCTCTACATCACACTTGATAGACGTCACTACAACTACGATGTCCCATTGCTTCTACGATCTATCGGACCCTAGATAACTTGGTCCATTGTGATTGATAGCAGCATGCAGACTGGACACCCAGGTGCCTAGTGTCCCAAGATTCATCCTGCCTCCCTTCCATCAATCAGGGCTTTTGAGCTATGTGTCAATTAGTTGGCTAGGCATGGCCTCGAAGCTGTAGCCTCTTATCTGGAGAAGTTATGGCACCCTTGGATCTGGGTGACATCAGACGTTGGTAATGCTTTGCGCCTGACTGGTCACATGTCCGTTCACCGTGAATCTGCTTCAGTTTTCCTGCATTTCGTGTATTTTATTCTTCTTTAGCCTCGCCACCTGCCTGGGCCCCCCTTATCTTGACCTTCACGGGGCAGGCTGGTATGCTCTAAAGTTTTGATTCTCCAGCGTTCCCGCTCTCCCTCTTTCCTTGGGTTGACCTCGAATTCCCAGGCATGAGCTGCTCTTTTTTGAGTTTCGATTCCGCTCTTCTTTCTGGCTTCAGCTGGAATATGAAACCTGGCCTGGTAGGCCACTGGCCGCCTGGGCATACTTCTGCTTTACAAAATGGAGTCGCACTTGTATAATGTGAATTATTGAGGTAGATATATGGTTGGCACCTGCCGCTCTATTCTTCTACTAAGCACTGCAAGCCGTATCGTTTTCTTAGCTTCTTGCGTTCCAAGCCTATATACACGCGTTAACTGGTTGGTTACTTCTATCTTGTCTCATAGCAACGTTTCCTTACGTTTTAATATCGTCTCTTTCCTGTGTCCATTACATCTATTGTCATGGCTGCTCGCACTGGCATGCTTATACTTGATAGCCATTTTCGTTCATTCGAGAGTCTGTCCAGGCCCTTGTGTCATTTCCACTGGCCCTCCATTAAGGCTCTTTGGGTCTCTTCGTGGACCGTCTGTAGGTACTCTTCATTTCGTCTCAGCCACTGGTATGGTTGCCTAGGAGGGTACCGTTCAGCCCATGGCTGTTTGGTTATGAGCGCTTCAACAGGTATGGCTCTTCTGATGTACACTGGGCAGAGTCCCAACGCAGCTCTCTGTTGGTTCATTTGCTCCTCATACGTCACATACCTTGGCGAGTATGCTCTTGGTACCTCAAAATGGGGGCAGAGGGCAGGCCATGTCTGGGACCTCCTCTACACAAGAGTCCATGTGGGACTCCTGGCAGTGCAGCTCTTCCTATTTCTGGTTTGGTGACCAGACCCATGGGATACCCTTATGGCACCCATGGGTGGGGGGGGTACAACCCTGTACCCCTAGTGTATGTTTTTGGGCACCTGTGTGTGGCCCACAGAGCAGGATATGGGCTGGTGGCAGCTCCATGCTGAATTTGACAGGTGCTCTGAGTATCCTCTATTTTGGGATACCCAGGCCCTGCCATTGGAATCAGTTGATTGCTGATAGGAGACAAGATGGCCCATGTGGCCTCCTGCTTGCTATTGCCCGTTACCATGTTTTCCCAAAGACCTGGGAATCCCTGACTCTGTCCCTTCCCCCTGACTGGCTGTTGGGTGGAAGTTCCATATAAGGTATTGTGGGGAAGTCCAGGCCAGACTGGCTGGAGCCTTCCCAATGACTTTATGTTGTGGGTACACCCTTGGGGTGGGACCTGGGTGAATGGAGTGTGTGACCAATTTGCACTTCATGTTATGGGTGTCTGGTTTCTGGTATGAAACACAATGAATGAGACAGCCCTGCCCGAAACTGGTCTGAATGCAGTGTGGAGTGCTAAATGGCTGGGTACTTGTCCCAATACACATTCCTTGTTGTGAGTGTCTGAGAGGGAGAAAAATGGCCTGAATGCCCTGTGAGCCTCATTGGCTGCCTACCTGCCTGAATGCCATCCTGAGTGCTTGGTTGCCTAAGTTTGACCCAGCAGAGTGAATGAGAGACAGAACAGTATATCTGGGGGCCTCTCACTGCTAGAGTTCGTTCAGAAGCTGAAGTCGAAACTTGATGCTTGATCTCGAGAGCCAAGCCCCAAGAAGAAGTTTGACTGCTTTTACCTTCACGGCAATCTGAAAGCCGCCGTGATGTCGAAACTGATCCGACTGAGGACCTGGCTAGGAGACCTCTTCCTGCGCTACGAGGGACTATCGTGCACTGCTAACCTTCGCTGAAGTGCCCTGGAAGCCAGCCTTCGAAAGACTGTCAACCGCAGACGGGGACCGCCGAGGAGAATTAAGAGAAGCATCGGACAGCCGTCCACCATTGTCGACCAGGGTGTGCAGGTTTGGTATAACAGCTGGAGGCCCGTCAAAGCGTGTTGCTCAGAAGCAGGGACAGCTTGACGCTGTGCCGCTGACGACCGGAGCTGCAACGCTCCATAGAATAAGACACTTTGATTTCAAGGACGCTCTTGCCAGCAATGCTGACCGCTTTGTCCCGCCGGAGAAAGTCAAGGCCGCCAACACGCTGAGGAGCATCCGCCGGTGGGTTACCTGCCACCCAAAGACTGCAGAGACGCCTGACGACTCGACGCCCTTGCTGGGCCGAAATTCTTCATAGACTCTTTGCGGCAACGAACTATCGTCGCCGAGGTGCACTGCATGCCTCATCTTTGCAGGATGTCCTCGATCGATCATCGTCAAGCACCGCCAGAACCAAAGCTGCTGTCTCAACACCGTTGTTCACCATTTCTTTGAGGGATCTCGGCGATCCATGTCTCCTGCCTTAGTGTTGGTTAACTTTATTGATTTATTTGTATGCCATTTGAAACTGGCTAAAGTGGTACCACATTGAGACAGTATAAATTTACCATTTTAGAATTGGCCGAGCACAAAGTGTGTTATTGTGATTGCGTATACAATTGAAACCTTATTTATAAAAATAACTGTGTTACCACTAACATAGTGTGTGCACATTCCTTTGTGGGTGCTTAGGGGACTACACTGTACTTAAGAACCAGCCCGCATCACCTCCTGAGAGCTTAAGCCTTGATTGCTCGACCATAGCCACCGAATACAGAATCTTGGCTGGGGTCCTCTGTGCTTCTACTCTGCCATATAGAGGCCAGGAGTACAGAAACCCTCCTCCAGTCTTTACACTGGTGGCAGCAGTGGGATGCTAATGGTTTTAAGAATCTGGTTGTAACCTTGCCACTTACAAAATATCTACACTTTGTGAAATTGAGATTTAGTTGTGTACTAGATAACTACATTACAACAATGGAATATATTGCCAATGGTAAATTGACTAGGATGAGTTTAGAGGCTCGCCAGAGTGCTTGTGAAGACAGGGAGTTAGACTTTGATGATTAGTCCAGGCCTGAGCTGATAGCTGCCCTTTTGGACTACCAGACTGATTGTGAAACTCTTAATGAAGGGGGAATGCAACCAATGAGGACCCTGCTCCTGGGGTTGTTACTGAATCTGTTTTTGGGAGTGCCACCACTCCTGCTGCCTCTATTCCAAAACCCAGCAATGTTTCTTCAGGGAATTCCTTGGTGCTTGACTTATTAAGGATGAAATTGGCCTTTGAATATTAAAAGTTGGAAACTAAAGATGAACGTAAGAAAGAGGAGTAAGCACAGCAAGTGATACTCAAAAATAAAGACCTTGAACTTTAAAAGCAGGACAGTGAATGTCAGAAAATCCAGCTAGAGAAAGCTAGAGTGGAGACTTCAGCCAAACCAGTTGAGAGTGTCGGGTCCCCAGCCACCAAGTTTATGAAATATTTGGTTGGTGTGTATGTACAGGGTTCAGGTATCCTCCAATGGATTGAAGTGTTTGAAACGGCTTGTGGAATCCATGATGTTGATAATAGAGATTGGCCTAAGCGTTTCTTAAGCAGCATGCCTCAGACTGGATATGACTGTATTCTGAAACTGAGTGTGAAAGAAAGGGGTCAGTATGAGTCCATGAAATCTGCTTTGATTGCCAAGTTTGGCAAGACACCTACCCAATACCTTAAAAGGTTCAGGGAATATAGGAACAGAGAGAATGTGTCTTGGGTTGACTGGGTGAGTGCTGCTCATATGAACATGATGGGGTGGATTGATGGATACAAAGTGAAAACGTTTGTTGAATTGTCTCAACTTTTGTTTTTTGAGCATTTTTCTGAAGCCTGTTCACCAGAGCTGTGTCAGTATGTTGCTGACCAGAACATTTTGGATCCCTTTAAGCTGGCCAGCTTGGCTGACAAGTGGGTCTCCCACTGGATGTCCCCTAAGGACTCCAGAGGGAAGGACCAGGACAAAGAGAAAGGGACCTCTCAGAAGGCTAAGGAGCCCCAAAAACAGTCAAAGTAGACTAAACCAAAACCTTCCTCTCCTAAGGCCCACAAATCTAGTGGGGATAAGTCCTATGTGGGTGGGAGTAAGAGTAGTGGTCCGCCTGCTGCAAAGCAGGGTCCCAGTGGCTCCAGTACCGTACCCTGCATTCCTGGCACTTGTTGGGACTGCGGGGCTCTGGTCCACAAGAGGGATGACCCAAAGTGTAAAGGTAAGGCAGCTGAAGTCCAGGCTGTCAGCCTGACCCACCCTTATCCCATGTCTGAGGTGGAGGTCACTGTCCTCCCCTCCTCTGCAGGAATCACATTCAGTGCTCCTGCGAAGATTTCCCTATTGTCCCTTGAGGCCTGGGACCAATACGCAGAAGGACTGGCTACAATCCCACAGAACACCCACAGGTTTTTGTGAAGTGTCCTCTTGAATGGCCAGCCTTCTACTGGTTTGAGAGACACTAGGGCATGCATGACAGTGGTGTACAGGACCCTGCTCATGCCAGAGGACTGTGTAGGTGCTCCTCTTAAAAAACGACCAGGTTAGCTGGTGGGCCTCCCAAATTATCACCTGTAGCCTTAGTCACAATCATGATTGGAGCCAGGACAGCAAAGCTTCCTGTCCTGGTTCAGGACAATGTACCTGCTAACATTTTGTTAGGCAATGATCTAGTGGAATTGGGGTTGATCTCTGATGGTCTCCCCCTGTCTGCTGCAGCAGTCACTAGGTCACATTTACCACAGGGTCTGACTGCCAGTCAGGTACCCAAGCCAAAGGGGTGACCCAAGGTAAGAAGGAAGAGCAAGAAGGCCACCTCTTCGAAGGGGGCTCCCTCTCTTCCTGCTACTCCTGCAGCACCCACTGGGATTCATGCTCTGGATGGGCTGGGTCCAGTGGTAAACCCAAACTCAACTCCTTAGGGAGAAGAGTCAGAAGACCATCCTGCGGCAGATGTACTCAACCCAGAGGATCACCCTGACCCACAATGCCTGTTGGCTGAAGGGGGACTCTCTAGGGGAGACTTCTGTAAGGGATAGAGAGTGCCACTCTCTCGAGGGTCTGAGGAAACAGGCCCTGGCACAGGCACAAGGTGAAGTGCTAGGGCTTTCTAGATTTATTGGGAGGGTGTGCTCCTTTTTAGTGAGCCCACTAAGCCTGAACCTGTTGCTCACAAGAGGTTGGTGGTACCCCAGGTCTACAGTCCCTGCCTGTTGCAGTTGGCGCATGAGGTGCCCTTAGCTGGTCATCCTGGTACCAGGAAGACTAGGCAGAGGCTCTCTGGACATATATACTGGCCCCAGGTGGGAGCAGAAGTAGAATCCCACTGCAAGACCTGCCCAACTTGTCAGTTGTCTGGCAAGACAGGAGGCAGTGTCATTGCCCCACTGCAGCCATTGCCAGTGGTTGGCACACCATTTGAGAGGGTTGGCATTGACATTGTCGGTCCCCTTGACCCTCCCACTTCAGGTGGACATCGGTTCATCCTGGTTTTGGTAGATCATGCCACCAGATACCCTAAGGCTATACCCCCTTTGGACGGCTACCGCCAAGATGATTTCTAGGGCTCTCCTGGGCATTTTCACCAGATTTGGATTCCCTAAGGAGGTTATCTCTGGCAGAGGATCCAACTTCATGTCGAGTTACATGCAATCAATGTGGAAAGAGTGTGGGGTAACCTACAAGTACTCCACCTCTTACCATCTCCAGACCAATGGTCTGATTGAGAGATTCAACAAAACTCAAGGGCATGCTAGGTGCTTTGAAAGAGCCCCTAAGGAAGAAATGGTATCTCCTCCTGCCATGCCTGCAGTTCGCTTCCAGAGAAGTACCTCAAGAGGGTGTTGGTTTCAGCCCCTTTGAGTTACTCTTTGGACATCCCGTGAGTTGGCCCCTTGCCTTGATCAGAGAAGGTTTGGAAGCCACCCCTCCAGTTCCTGCCAAGCAAGTGGGGGTGTATGTGTTAGGCCTCAGACGGAGGATGACACAGATGATGGGTCAGGTGACAGTGAATCTCAAGGCAAGCCAGGAATTGAACAAATACTGGCATGACCTTAAAGCCTCGCAAGTGGATTGGACTCCAGGACAAGAGATTCTTTTGATGGAGCCTACCAAGCCTCGCGCTTTGGCAGATAAGTGGACTGGACCCTTCAGGATCATCTAAAATATGGGCAAAGTCAACTATCTGGTTGACATGGGATTCCCTGGGGTAGCCCCTCAGGTATTCCATGTTAACAGGCTGAAGCCTTTGCATAGGCGAGCGGAAGTCTCATGTCTCTTGCTAGCTTCAGAGCAAGAAGAGGATGAGAGTGAGCCCCTTCTTGATTTGCTGCATAGCAACCCTCGGGATGGGTCAGTGGATGGAGTGCATCTCTCTCCAGATCTGACACCAGAGCAGCAGAGGGCCTGCAGGGCTTTGCTCCCGCAGTAGACCCCTCTGTTCTTGCTGACTCCAGGCCTCACTCCATGGTGCAGGCACGAAATTGACACTGGTGACAGCGTACCTGTCCTGGATGTCAGATACAGTTAAGAACCACATCCAGGCTTAGGTCGCCAAGATGTTGGATCTGGGTGTTATTGAACCCTCAACCAGTCCCTGGTCCAGTCCATGGGTCCTTGTCCCCAAGGCAAGTTCCCAGGCAGGTACCAAGGATTGGAGGTTCTGTGTGGACTACCGAGGCGTCAATGCTGTCACCAAAACTGACGCACACCCATTGCCCAGGGCTGATGAGCTTGTGGAGACCACAGGTGCTGACAAATTTGTGAGCACCTTTGACCTTACCTCAGGCTATTGGCAAATAGTTCTGATGGACCATGCCGAGGAGAAGACTGCATTCTCAACACCTGACGGGCTCTACTAGTTTAGAGTCATGCCTTTTCGGTTGAAAAATGGACCTGCCACCTTCCAGAGATTAGTCAGTCATGCGCTCAGTGTGCTGGATTCCTTTTGTGTGGCCTACCTTGATGACATTGCCATCTACAGTTCCACCTGGGAAGAGCATTTGACTCACCTGGATAAGTTGTTGCAGGCCTTGAAAAGGGCTAACCTCACTAACAGGGCCAACAAGTGCCAGACAGCTCAGGGGAAAGTTACTTATCTTGGTCATGAGGTAGGAGGGGGTCAAATCCAACCTCTCCCCAGTAAGGTTCAGGATGTACATGACTGGGAGACTCCCACTATTCAACTCAACTTCATGGCAGACTATGATACCATAGCTGCACCTCTGACAGCTCTGACTTCACCCAAGCAACCAAGGAAGGTTAATTGGACTTAAGACAGTCAGAGTGCCTTTGATTGCTTGAAAGAAAGTCTGTGTAGGTCACCTGTGTTGTGTGCGCCTGACTACACCAAACCCTTTATTGTCCAAACAGATGCCTGCGACACCGGAATTGGAGCTGTCTTGTCCCAGTTAGATGACAAAGGGAGGGAACATCCGATCATATTCATCAGTAGGCAACTCAAAGTTAGAGTACCTAGGTGGACTACTATTGAAATGGAATCTTTCAGTATAGTTTGGAGCCTTAGGCAATTTAGGCCCTACCTTACGGGTTCTACCTTCAAGGTCCAAACAGACCATAAGCACTTAAAATGGCTTAGGGAGACGAAGGGTGAAAACCCAAAACTGCTCAGGTGGTCCATTAGCCTGCAAAGGCTAGACTTCACCATTGAGCATAGACCAGGGAAGAGTCACGATAATGCAGATGGCCTTTCCAGAAGGTATGTTTACCGTCTGGATGAGGGTGTCAATCTCGTGGGAGATTCAATGCCCTAACCTCAGTCTGGATGGGATGACTGTGCTGCTGGAAATGCATTGGAGGGACAGAGCATCACTGTTCTTGTCCCATAGTCCTTTTTCATATGTGTTCTGTGATATCTTCTGCACAGGAGTCCATGTGGGACTCCTGGCAGTGCAGCTCTTCCTATTTTTGGTTTAGTGAACAGACCCATGGGATACCCTTATGGCACTCATGGGTGGGGGTTACAACCCTGTACCCCTAGTGTATGTTTTTGGGCACCTGTGTTTGGCCCACAGAGCAGGGTTTGGGCTGGTGGAAGCTGCATGCTGAATTTGACAGGTTCTTTGAGTATCCTCCATTTTGGGATACTCAGGCCCTGCCATTGAATCAGTTGATTGCTGATAGGAGACAAGATGGCCCATGTGGCCTCTTGCTTTCTATTGCCCGTTACCTTGTTGTAAAGACTGGTAGGGGGTGTCTGTACTTCTGCTCTCTATATGGTAGAGGAGAGGCACAGAAGACCCCAGCCAAGATTCTCTATTATGGTAGCAATGGACGAGCAATCAAGGCCTAGCTTCTCAGGAGGTGATGCGTACAGTGTAGTCCCCGAACCCCCACAAAGGAATGTCCACACACTGTATTACTGAAAACACAGTCTTTATATAATTAATATTCAAAGGTATGTACACGATCACAATAACGCACTTTGTACTCGGAAATCAACAATGATAAATATATACAATTCTAAAGTGGTACCACCAATGTTATCGAATCTAATTAAAGTGCATCAACTGTACGGTTAAAATGTCACACAGATCAATAACGAGGATACCAGCAATAGAGATATGAAGGAACGTAAGATGGTTGGAACAATAGGCAGAATGCTAGCCCCGTTACATAGACACAGTTCTGTGTGGAGATCCCCCCACCTGGGCAACCTGTAAAAGAAAGAGATATAGCACAAGCCCAGTCCATATATTGTTCAATAGTCTTATTTCCTCCTTTTAAGGTTTTACCCCCCAATGTACCTGGTGGAGTAGAGTTCTCCGGAGATGCGTAGACCGATCCTTCTTGAGTGACTCCCTTTAAAGCAGGAGCCACGGATCGTCGAGAGGCGTCGAGGAACTCGGCGTTCGGTGTCGGGAAATCGACGGCCCTTCTTGAGTGCCCTCCCTTTAAGGCAGGAGTCACGGGTCATCGAACGTCCTACGGAGAACGGGTTGAACTACGGCGGTGAAGTGGCAGCTTTGTTCCTAGCGGTGCTCATCGACGACAGAGCGTTGGCGTCCTGCAAGGAAGAGGCCTGCGGGGCACCTCGGTAACGATAGTTCGGGACCGCAAAGAGATGATGAAGAACTGTGGCCCAGCAAGGGCGTCGAGTCGTCGTCGTTTCTGTGGTCCTTAGGTGGCGGGAAACCCACCGGTGGATGCTCCTCGGCGCGTCGACGGTCGGGCCTTCTCCGGCAGGATAAAGCGGGCGACGATGCAGATGAGAGCGTCCGACGATCAAAGGAAGTTCTTAGGCAAACGGGAGCACGGCGGCTCCGGTCGGCGACGGCGGTCGTCGACAGTGGCAGGACAACAGTCCGAGTGATTCTCTTTGAGATTCCGCGGCAGTCCCCATCTCGGGTCGGCAGCCTGTCGAAGGTCGGTCTACCAGGGAGCTTTGGCAAAGATCACCTGTGCACGATGGTCCCTCGTAGCTCGGGAAGAGGGCGCCTTACCAGGTCCTCTCTGGATCAGTCCTTGGAGACACAGCAGCTTTCAGATTGTGAAGGAGAGCAACAGCAATTCTTCTCGTCCAGCAGGGCTTCAAGGTCAAGCTTCAGTTACTCCAGTTACTCGTCGTAGTGGATTTCAGCTTCTGAACATGATTCCTAGCAGTGAGAGGTGCCCAGATATACTGTTGATCTCCCATTCATTCCACTGGGTCACACTCAAGCATCCAATCACGACTAAGGGCATTCATGCAGGCAGGCAGCCAATCAGGCACACAAGGTATTCAGGCCATTCACTTCTCTCCAGACATTCACAACAAGTTATGTGTATTGGGACAAGTACCGAGCCATTCAACACTCCAAGCTGCATTCATACCGGTTTCGGGCAGGGCTGTCTTAGTCATTGTGTCAACCACCAGATACTAGACATCCACTACACAGAATGCATATTCGTCACGCACTCTATTCACCCAGGTCCCACCCACAGGAGGTACCCACAACATACATCACCGGGAAGGCTCCAGCTAGTCTGGCCGGGCCTTCACAACAACACTATATATGGCACTTCCATCCAACAGCCAGTCTGGGGGAAGGGACAGAGTCAGGGCTTCCCAGGACTTTGGGAAAACAAGGTAATGGGTAATAGAAAGCAAGAGGCCGCAGGGGCCATTTTGTTTTCCATCCGGGATCAACTGATCCCAATGGCAGGGCCGGGGTATCCCAAAATGGAGGATACTCCGCGCACCTGTCAAATTCAGCATGGAGCTGCCACCAGCCCATACCCTGCTCTGCAGGTCACCCACAGGTGCCCAACAACATACACTAGGGGCACAGGGTTGCACCCCCACCCATGAGTGCCATAAGGGTATCCCACGGGTCCGTTCACCAAACCAAAAGAGAGAGAGCTGCACTGCCAGGAGTCCCACATGAACTCCTGCGCAGAAAACACGACAGAACACATGATAAAAAGCAGTAAAGGACAAGGATACGGAGGCCCTGTCCCTCCGATGCATTTCCAGCATCACACTTGTTTTCCCAAAGACCTGGGAAGCCCTGACTCTGTCCCTTCTCCCTGACTGGCTGTTGGGTGGAAGTTCCATATAAGGTATTGTGGGGAAGTCCAGGCCAGACTGGCTGGAGCCTTCCCAATGACTGTATGTTGTGGGTACACCGTTGGGGTGGGAACTGGGTGAATGGAGTGTGTGACCAATATGTACTTCATGTTATGGGTGTCTGGTTTCTGGTATGAAACACAATGAATGAGACAGCCCTGCCCGAAACTGGTCTGAATGCAGTGTGGAGTGCTAAATGGCTGGGTACTTGTCCCAATACACATTCCTTGTTGTGAGTGTCTGAGAGGGAGAAAAATGCCCTGAATGCCCTGTGAGCCTCATTGGCTGCCTGCCTGCCTGAATGCCCTTCCGAGTGATTGGTTGCCTGAGTGTGAGCCAGCAGAGTGAATTAGAGACAGAACAGTATGTCCGGGGGCCTCTCACTGCTAGAGTTCGTTCAGAAGCTGAAGTCAAAACTTGACACGTGATCTCGAGAGCCGAGCCCGAAGAAGAAGTTTGTCTGCTTTTACCTTCACGGCAATCTGAAAGCCACCTTGATGTCGATACTGATCCGAGAGAGGACCTGGCTAGGAGACCTTTTCCCGAGCTACGAGGGACCATCATGCACTGCGAACCTTTGCCGAAGCGCCCTGGAAGCCAGCCTTCGAAAGACTGTCAACCGCAGACGGGGACCGCCGAGGAGAATGAAGAGAAGCACCGGACAGCCATTCACCATCCTCAAACCGGGTTCGCAGGTTTGCTATAACGGCTGGAGGCCCGTCGAAGCGTGTTGCCCAGAAGCAGGGACAGCTTCACGCCGTGCTTCTGATGACCAGAGCCGCAACACTTTGAATTCAAGGACGCTCTCGCCAGCACCGCAACCGCTTTGTCCCGCTGTAGATAGTCAAGGCCGACGGCACATCGAGGAGCATCTGCCGGTGGGTTTCCCACCACCCGGAGACCACAGAGACACCTGAAGACTCGACGCCCTTGCTGGTCCAATGTTCTTCATAGACTCTTTGTGGCAACTAACTATCATTGTCGAGGTGCACCGCACGCCTCATCTTTGCAGGACGTGCACGACCGATCGTCGATGAGCACCACCAGGACCGAAGCTGCTGCCTCGACACCGTTGTTCACCATTTCTTCGAGGGATCTCAACGATCCATGGCTCCTGTCTTAAAGGGAGCCGCTCAAGAAGGATTCGTCGATGACCCGATGTCGAACTGTGTTATTCCAGGTACATTGGGGTGGTAGAACTATTTTAGAAGGAAATAAGACGTTAATAGACAATATATGGACTGGGCTTGTTTATTATCTTATTTACAGGTTGCCCAGGTGGGGGGATCCTCACACAAAACTGTGTCTAGGTAAACAGGGCCAGTATTCTGCCAACTGTCTAACCAACTCATTTTCCTCCTAAGTATATCGTTGGTTCACTTTATTAATTGATTTGTATGCCATTTGAAACTGTCTACAGTTGATGCATTTTAATGGAATCTAAGAAGTAATTGTGGTACCGCATTGAGAATGTATATATTTACCATTTTATAATTGTCAGAGCACAAAGTGTGTTATTGTGATTGTGTATATAATTGAAACCTTATTTATATAAAGAACTGTGCAACATAGTGTGGACATTCCTTTGTGGGTGCTTGGGGACTACACTGTACTTAGGAACTAGGCCACAACACCTCCTGAGAGCTTATGCCTTGATTGCTCGACCATAGCCACCAAATAGAGAATCTTGGCAGGGGTCCTATGTGCTTCTACTCTGCCATATAGAGGGCAGGAGTACAGAGACCCCCCTCCAGTCTTTACACTATGCTCACCTGATGTAGCTTAAATACAATGTATCTGTTTCACACGACGAGCTGGTCTTCCATTGTGTCCTGTCTGATGACTGACTACCTCCACGGTCTTACAGGGTTATGCTTCGCTTTAGTGTATCCTTGACCACATTTCCCATAATGGCGTAATAGACAAGGGTCATGTGGGGACGTGCCCTAACTAACAGCATGGTTTCCCATTAGGTAGATCATCACTCTACAACATTAAGGAGTGGTATAATTTAAATAATCTTGTAAACTCTGGAGTTTAAAGACATCATGGTAACTTTCTATATCCCCGGATTGGTAAAAATGTGCTAAAAACAGGGCTTACACATTGATGTCTGCTTTAACTTTTTCTCCTATGCAGGGATTTTCTTCAATGTTGGCGTGTAGTTGGAGCTGTGAGAAACTAAAGGGTGTCTCACTACCTAGTCCCCGCGGACTTGTCACTCAGGTGGCCAATCACTGGGGATGGACCAGTGCGGGAGGATCACCTGGTTGAGGGGTGCTCGGGGAGTGGGGTTGGGACACTCAATTGTATCCTCCCTTCAACACCTCTACTCCATCACCATTCTCCAAAACGACCTTGTAGCCTGGTCGGATCATCACTTCATCCTGTTCTCCATCCATGGATCCACCGCTTCCAAGGCCACATCAGCCCCCCGCACCCTATCTAGAAACTGTCGCATCATCACCATTGATAACCTCCAGACCCTCATCAACAGCATCCTCGACAAATCCAAGTTCATCAGCCTCGATCCTAACAAACTGGAAGACCTTTATAACGACACTCTTAAATCAGTGCTAGATATCGCAGCGCAATCAAACTAAAAAAGGTGAAACCCATCACACACCTTAATAAGTGGTATACCCCAGAACTAAAAATCCTCAGAAACACCAAAAGATCAGCGGAATCCACTTGGCGGAAATCGCCCACCAAAACCAACAAAAATGCATTCACGTCAGCCTCCACAATATATAAAGCGGCTATCCTATCTGCAAAAATAGAAGCCTATAACTCCAGAACCCACAATGCCAAATCAAGTACTAAGGAGCTCTTCAGTATCCTAAAAGAGGACTGTATCAAAGATGCAGAATGGGGCACTAAAATCCAGCAAGCCCTTGTGGACAAAATCACCCTCCTACAAAACAAGATTGAATCCAAAAAGACGAGCCTCCCTAATGGCTCCCACTCCGCACCGGACTTATCAAAATATCCACAAACCTGCACTCCCTTCACTTTCTCCCAAGTAACACCTAAGGAAGTAGAAGATTTCATAACAAACCTTAAACCCTCTCACTGCCAGGTGCACATCAGCTCAGCCTCCATCATCAAGGAAGGAGCAAAATACCTAGCCCCATTCATCACCACCCTGATAAATGCGTCCTTCTCATCTAACCAGGTACCAAACAATTTCAAGAAAGCATGGGTTATGCCCCTCTTAAAAAAAACAACCCTGATCCAAATATCCACACCAACTACAGGCCCATCACCACCATCCTGTTCCTTCTAAAAATCCTAGACCAGGTGGCCTACTGACAAATTCAGAAGCACTTAGAGGAAAACTAACTTCTAGGCCTTAGACAATCGGGCTTCAGGCCCAGACACAGTACTGAGACAGCACTCCTTGACCTCAAGATTCAAATGGACGAGGTGAAGGACAAAGGCAAATTAGCAATACTCCTACTCCTTGACTTATCTGCTGTCTTTGACCTCGTAGACCACCAAATTCTCATCAGGCACCTCACCACAGCTGCAGCATTCTCCACTAATGCTTCGGATTGGGGTAACTCTTTTCTCTCCAATTGGACCACCAGAGTTTTCTTCCCCTCAGCCTCAACAGACCCAACACCCACACTCTGTGGAGTCCCTCAAGGCTTGTGTATGTCACCCACATTATACAATATTTTTACGAAGCTGCTATTCGATCATCTGGACAAATTGGGTGTCATGTACACTTACTATGCGGATGACAGTCAAGTCCTCATCCCCCTCACTGGATGTTACGACCAAGACTCAAAACTACTGAATTATATTTATCTTGAAATCCAAGCATGGATGGCTACCAACAGTTTATGTCTCAATGACGATAAGACTGAGCTATTGATCGTGGGCACACAGGCACGATTGAATAAACTTGACCCCAGGTACTCATCTTTTAAGATTGACGGTAACGAGATCACTGTATCCAAAGAGATAAAAACATTGGGGGTCTACCTTGACTCAACACTGTCCCTTAAAAAACAAGTCAGCATTGTGGCGACTTACACAGCATACACCAATAAACTGATTTACAGCTGTAAATCGTACTTTGCCTAACGCTAGCCAGAGCACCGGCATTGTCTAAACTAGACTACTGTAAGACATTACTCCTAGGCTCCTCAGAATACAACTTAAACAGACTCCAGGTCCTCCAGAATGACTCACTGAGAGAAGCACTCAGTCTACCCAGATCCATCTGCATCTCCACTATTAGACACAACGCAAACTCGATGCCTATCCGTGATAGAATCACAGTACGCACCCTGGCTATCACACACAAATGCCTCACAAACTCAACCACTAAATATTTGTCCGATAAAATCTGCAAACACCAACCCTCACGCACTACCAGATCGGCTCACTCTCAGCCTTGTGGTACCAAGGTTCATCCTAAAAACTGCTGGAGGAGCCAGTTTCCCAGTCCAAGCCGCCAAACGATGGAACTCCATGCCCATTTCTCTCAGGCAAGAACCTTCCTTCCTCACTTTTAAAGCTAAAATAAAAGATTAGCTGAGTAACAAACCCCTACATTAAGATGTTACCTTATCTTGTGACCATACCGCACTACCACCCACCTCTGGCTGAACTGTCGTTTATTTGACCGCTGCTTATTTATATTGCTGTATAAATGCTTCTTGCTCACTGACCCATCTGTAACCAGAGTCCCTCCTTCTGTCTCTATATTTGCCTGTCAGTGTATATTGCCTCGTATATTGCCTCACCATGTATGTAACTCCTAATATATAATAAACAAATAAACAAATACAAAATACTCCATCCTATTTGTTAGGATGCTACGAGATTCCAACACCCCCCAACACCACCCACTTACCTGCATGAACACTGAACTACGGCAGAGACGGGGAGAGAAAAGAGAGTAACACCCAAGCATTACACCAGACATGTCCCATTACAAGGGTCAGGCACAGTCAGGCAATTGACTCCAATTGCTTACACCTGGTCCCCATTGACTTATCCAACACAGATAAAAGGTGGAGCAGGGGAACACATTCTGAGCAGGACAAAGCACACACAGGATCAATTCTTCCAGGGCAGCAGTGAAGCAGTGAAGCAAATGGAACAGGATGGCAGACCGAGATGTTGAATCGACAAGGATAGAGACCTTCAATGTCTCGGTGAAGGATTCTTACCTTCCAAGAACCTTGAAAGCTGCATATGCAAACCCGACGAAAGAGAATTATGAATCCGACATTGTGTGTAAAAAAGAGTAACTGAAGAGTGATACAAATTAACAGAGTAGTCCAGCATTGTGAAAGTGCCCAATCAAAGGTCTCTCTTTGATGTATACCGTAGTGAGATCAAAGGTGAAAGCGAGACGCAATCGTGTCAAATATTGCAAGTTGAAAATCCCAGAGGGGGGAAAAGAAAGTGAACGGCAATCAAAGTGGTCATGCTGAGGTATTTGTAAAACCCCTCGCACATTCGATGTTCTTCGATTCGAAAAGCCTCTGTGAAAAGAAGGTCCGAGCCCGACTGAGGGAGACCTATTGTATATTGCGAACACTGGAAATAGTGATGAAAGGTCTGACCCCGACCGAGGGAGATCTGTTATAAATTGTGAACTGTGAAAGAATTGCTAGTAAAAGGTCCAAGCACGACCACGGGAGGCCTAGGGAGAATTATGAACATTACAAGTTATGAACTAAGAAATCCTAAAGAAAGATGATTATGTTGAACTTTTAAAGGAACTTTGTTTGGTTGAACAAGCCCAAGGCATCCTATGAATAAGAGACTTGGTGCGAACAAGAGACTTTTTGTGGAAGGCCCTGGCCCGTGTCCTGAGCATCCTCATGCCTAAGAAGCCAGAGTGCATTCTAAAGAACCGAGGGTTCCACCTTGCCCCGTTCCAAAAACATGGGAAAGAGAATTGGTTTACTCAGCCTCCAGTATTTTGAACACTGTTTTCTTTACATATATATATTACATGGACGCGGTAGGGTCTATGTAGTTATGGTTAAGTTGGTGTTTCCATAGGAAGAGCATTTTTTGAGTGGCTTATAACTTCGCTCCCTCTGGACGAATCCTCACCAAACTTTGCAAAGAAAGTATATGGCCCATTCTGAAATTTTTTGCAAAGTTTGGAGAGGTTTGGTCCAGGGGGGCAAAGTTATAGGGAGGGTCCCAAAACTTTTGTTTTTTCCCATAGACATAATGGGAAAAAACTTTGTGCACGCCTACAGCCCAAACTACTGGACGGATTTACACCAAATTTGCGGCAGGAGTGGGGGCTTGGTCCCAAAAGCGTGCTTTTGTAAATTTGGTGTAAATCCGTCCAGTATTTTTTTTTGTAAATGACCAAAATGTAAGGCAAAAAAATTAGTGATATCGCTGTTCGCTCCGTGGACGGACTTCCCGGTTTGCTCCACGGACAGTGCCCTGATTGGCCGAGCGGCTTGCGTGATGTCCGCGGACATGTAACGTGTTCGCTGATTGGACGGCGTGGTGCGTGAAGCGCGTCAGATTTTCTGTGGCGCCCCCCATCTTGCATTCGCCGACGACCGCAGACAGTGCGGTGAAACTTGGATTAAAAATTGTATTTAGTGGAGTGTGTTGGTGTGTAAGAGTCATGGGGAGGGTGGGGGAGTATGAGATAGGTTCAATGTTCTGTTTTTTTTATGTGCTAGACACTTTTGTTGTGTTCGATTTGTCTGCAGACAACACGGCTGTTCTGAAATGTTCTATATAAACTAAATGGTGGGGTGTTCTGAGGACGGAGTATGTGTCTGTTTTGTTCGCAAGCAAGCTAAAATTGAGCTAAGAACACTCGCGGTGTCCTTAAATGTTCGTACATAAACAAAATGGGGGTGTCCTGAGGACGCTGTCCGTATTGTACTCTGGGAAGTTGAATGTGTTCTAAGAACACTCGCGGTGTCCTGAAATGCTCTGATTACTTACCGGTAATCTTCATCACTCCTAGTCCTACTCTTCCTCGTCACAGTACTGACGACCCTCCTCACCCTCTCTGTGGGGAAGATCCCATGCTCTGGCTTGGTAATATGAAACTGAGTGATGTGGATGTGGGGGAGGAGTTATAGGAATTTAAAGAAATAGAAGAAGGTCCTGTGTCGGAGGCAGGGGCCTCATGAAGTAAGTACTGGGACGAGGAAGAGTGGACATGGAGGTAATGTTTGCAATTAACCAAAATGGGGGTGTTCTGAGAACGCTGTTCGTATTGTTCGTTGTCAGGTTGAAAGTGTTCTAAGAACCCTCCTTATGTCCGTTGACATTACAATTTCCTATGGGCCTTACCTGACTTTCTGTCCACTAAACAAACGATAAATCAGGCTGCTGTGCGCCGACATTATGTGATAATCCTATCACCTGCCCCATCGACCTGGCTGACCTGCTTTTGCGACACTAAATCATATCTCCCACCCCTAAGCCTGACATTATCAAAGCATTCATATTCCCCGTCTCTCTCCGTGATGTTACAGGGTGCGTAGCCAAACGCGCCCATTCGTCTCCAATCCTACGCGACTTTACACAGAACCCGGAAAACAACACAGATCATCTCACAACACAGCGCGCCACAATTCGGAATATGAAACTGTGATTTAAAAGCAAACAGCAAGATTGTACATTTCGTAAAGTACTTTTAATTTGACATCAAATGTTTAGAGAATATTCAGCGATTTGCATTTGTCTTTGCTGTCGATCCGCAAAAGTTCATCTTGAGTCACGCGCTGTTCCTTTGCGGTACACAGGGTGTTGGTTTATGATAAATGAAGCACTATGGTCGCACTGATAATCGGAAGGCTGTTCCAACAACGAGGCATTAGAGCACCATAATGGTTGGTATGTTGCTTCTAGCCGCTAGTACCGCGTAAGGGCATATTGGTCCTTGGCGATTGTCCCATAAAATGGTGAGGGTGATAAAGTTGTTTAGAAGTAGCTGCCCATGGCAGTTAAAAAATCCGTCGGCCGGGGTCTGAAAATCGTGGCATTGACAGTAGGGAAGGATGTACCTGTTTTAAAAACATAAATAAGTCTCACAAGCCGATCCTCATTAAAAATATTCATTTTATTTATTAGGGCGTGAAACTATTTGCTAGCGAGGATAGTGCAACGGAGTATGTTAACTTATTCCCACTAACCCACCCTCTCTCCTCTGCCTTTTTCAAAGCCGTCTGAGCGCCAGGGGACTACTTCGGCGGTGATAGTGCGCGGTACAAAACAATATGCCACATTCAACGAACAAGTACAACTTAACCGGGCTTTAACGCCACGCTATTGTTATTATATTCTGGTATAAAATAATCTAAAGGGTTACTTACATTATATTGGCATTTTCCATTGTCTACGTGTAATGCAGTCCCTAAATACGACTGCGTCTGTGCCAACGATCTTTCTCATAGTGATATAACATATAAAAGCGGTTTAGTTTCAGAAATGTCATCCTTATCATCTCTTACGTTTTTGCACCCCTCCTTCAAAAGAAGTCTTTTGGCACGATCCCTGTCTGTCAAGGTAAAAAAACAATAGAAACTTATAGTGCGAGTCGTGGGCCACTCCGGCCCGCGAGCAAAAAATGGAAGCAGCTGACCTTCACTCTGAACGAGCATACATTCTTACTTTGCAACGTTGTGTGTAAAGCCATCCATGAGAAATTGCTTTTTACACTCCATCTTTGTATATTGTCTGCGTGCTAATGAAAAAAGTTTGTTAAAGGGAGTTTATGATTAACTTGCGCTACTAAAAACCTATGAAATTCAGTAAAAAAACGTTGTTAACGGGACGTTATGGTTAAGTTGCGCTACTAAAAACCTATGAAATTCAGTGAAAAAACTTTGTTAAAGGGACGTTATGGTTCCAAGTAAAACCGAAAAACCCCTGAAATTCGCCAGTTATGGTAAGCTAAGCAACCATAACTCACGCCACCACCGTGCACTGCTAAGCCTAATATCCAGGACATCACTGATGACATCACATGTGCATTTACCTTTCATGAAAAGTCTGTACAAGAGATTCTTAGTGTAATGTTAATAAAAAAAGTTTCAAAGATTATTGGAATAAATATCAAGTGCTAATCAGTGCATTAAGCTATGCATTGATATAAATAGCATTCTATTATTAACTTCAATCCAGTATACTAAGGTACTCATGTAGAAACATAGACATTGTGTGCAGCATACATGATGGAGGTGCAATATTCATAAGCTTGCCATGTTGAATAGTGAAATGATAACTGTTTTCATATTAGAGATTTGCGTACAGTGAAACTTGAATAGTGAAAAGTAGGTAATAAAACCCACTTACTGCATAATTGCATTATTATAGACAAATCACAAAGAGACAACACCAGATACAAATATGAATATATACAAGGGAATTGAAGTAAGAAAAAGAAACAGCAATAGTAGCAGAAAGTGTTCATAACCTAACTGATTACCTTTATGCAGAGAAATGATTGCTCTGTTTCAAAGCTGTTACTTACCCTATCTATATATATCACATGATGTGTCTGGACCCTAAGGAAAATAGTGTGAGTACAAAATATAAAAATATGAGCATATACAGGGAAAGTACAGTAATAAAAAAACATCAAAAGTATCAGAAAGTGCTGATAAATCTATTGATAATTTTAATGCACAAAATGGATTGCTGCCTCAAGGTTGTGTCTTCCCCTATGTATATGTTTCATATGATATGACTGGACCATAAGGGAATTATTGTAAGAACATACTTGAAGGATAAGTCTACGAATATAGTAATTTACAATTTTTAGTTTTTAGGGGAGTCAGACATGTGATGTCATCAGTGATGTCATCAATGACATTTGTGATGTCATCTTTGATGTCCTGGATGTTAGGCTTAGCAGTGCACGGTGGTGGCGCGAGTTATGGTTGCTTAGCTTACCATAACTGGCAAATTTCAGGGGTTTTTCGGTTTTACTTGGAACCATAACGTCCCTTTAACAAAGTTTTTTCACTGAATTTCATAGGTTTTTAGTAGCGCAACTTAACCATAACGTCCGGTTAACAACGTTTTTTTACTGAATATATATATATATATATATATATATATTTTTTATGTATTTGTGTTTTCCAAGGGTTATTGTTTTTCAAAGACAACAGTGTTCTGTGTTGTTGCTGCTTGTTGTCAAACATTATTCATTTTATTTTTCAGTTTCTGCTTCTAGCCCACCTGTAACGCTCACCTGAATCCCTCAGAGGCGCAGGTCTGGGCTGGGGGTTCTCGGAGTCTTCTAGGGTCACGCGCAGGCCTCGAATGCCACCCTGGAAAGGCCCTTTCCTCACTGAGATCTTGATCTGAAGGGTGAGGTGTCTGCAATTATGAGAGCAAGGGGTTAATAAGGATATAAAAGCCTGACTGGGCAAGCTGACTCCCCTTCCTGGTACTCCCCAAGTAGTTTGTAGGCTAAATGTGCTCACCTTATGTAGGTGAAAGCAGAGCTCTCCATCCTGCGTCTGTAAGTAGAAAATGTCAATTCGAAGTTAAAAGCACTTCTTAATGTCTCTTTTCCTTTTTCAGGTTGCAGAAGCAGCTGGGTAGAAAAATAGATGTCGAGGAATGCGCCGAGGAGTGAGAAAGATGAGAGCTGCCCAAAACACGTGCGTATAGATGGAGTTTTGTATTTCTTAATGATGTCCTTTTGTTTTGCAGATGTGAGTAACAGCGTCGGCGGAGGCGAGAAGAATGCAGCGCAGGTAAGGAAAGTTTCACGGAGGTTTACTAACCAATGTCCTTGCTTCCACAGGGTGCCGAAAAATGGAAAGCTGCAGCCCGTGGCTTGAGATGCACCGATGGACTGGGTAAGTGCTGCGCTGGTTTTTATCTCGTGCTAACCTGGTGTTCTTTTCCCTTCTCAGATGCTGCAGAAGACGAAGATGGTATTTCAGAAGGTAAGATTACGGATTTCTCTTCCCTAGATGCAGAAGTTGAAGATTCTCTGGAGCTGACAGGGTGAGCGTCCTGCTGCTATTGCAGAATAACGCGAAGCACGTTGCTCTGATCGGGCGTGGTTTAAATAGCCTACTGGAGTGCTTAGGTGTCTCCTTCCACAGCAGCCTCGCCCAGGTAAGAAGTCCCAGCTTCCAGAATAGTTCCAGTATCCAGTCCCAGGGAGTGGTGCTGGCCACACCCAGAAGGTAAAGTAGTTCCAGCCATGGATGGATGAGGATTTCATCCTGCAGGTGAGTGAGCAGCATGGTCTGCAGCAGGTAGGTCCACCCAAGCACCATTCCTTACATCATGAGCCCGGCACGTCCTGTGCCGGGACTGGGTCCCCTTATGAGCCTGGTGCCACTGGCGCCAGGACAAGGTCCATAAGGCCCCTATGGGGTGCCTGGAAATGAAGTTGTGAGCCAGCTTCCGAGGCAGTTGGGCTAAACCTGACTCCTTGGAGGCTGCGGTCATGACACCACCTTCCTGTTCTTTTTCTTTTTCTATTTTCAGTAAGGCAGTTTGTAGAATTTTTATTGTGGCAATAGCCCACAAAGTATTTTGTCCACTAATCAAGCGTGGCCACCAAGTCGTTTCCTCACAATCCGAGAGAGGCACTAGAATCGAAGATAAGTCGTTTTTTCTGGCGTTTAACGTTGCCGGGCAAGACGTCAAGAGGTGGCGAACTGATTCTACTTCTTCTGTCTTTTTACATATCCTGCAGGAGTTTGACAATGGACAGTCCTCTGATGTGCAGGATCTCGTTGGTCGGTAGTAGATTCACTCTTGCTCTCAGAAAGAAGTGACGGAACGGTTTGCTGGGGAATTTCCTGTAGATCTCTGCCAGGTCATTTACTTTTCTCGGCAGCGAAGGGAGATGCTGAACAGTTTGTTGTTTTCCGCTTTCTCTGAGGTGTTGATCCAGTCCAGTTCTTCCACCTTTGTTTTGATTCTGAGAGGGTTTTGAAGTAGTTCATCTTCTGTGCAGGTAATTGATTCCAATTGTGCCTTTTTTTTGCTTCCCAGGATACTAGCATTTTCGATCTACCTGCCTTCCGTATTTAGCAGATTATATAGGGGCGAAGCCTCCGGTAGTAAGATGTTCCTGTAGAGTGGCATACTGCATTTTCCGCTCTGGTTTTCAGAGAGATGAGCCCTAACTCTCTTCTGATGGCTGGCATTGAGGTCGATTTCGGGAGGGACAGCACCGACCTCCAGAAAAAGCCTTCGATCTTCTCCCAGATCTCCTAGATCTCCTCCGGAATCTTTGGCATTGCTTCTGAACCATATAGCAGGCACAGGACCACTTTTGCTTTATAGTATTTGATGAGGGGGCATTATTGAGAAGCAGCCATATACCTTTTCCCATTAACTCATTTGTTGTACTAATTTAAGGGCAGGCAATAGGTATATTTAGAGTAGTCCATTTTGATTGGACAGACAAAACACTAGGACTGTTTTGTTTATTATTTGAAATGATATGATATGATTTGGCATTCATAACGCGCCTATACACAAGTGTTTCAAGGCGCGACAAGGCAAGGGAGGGGAACAGAGGGACGATAGAAACAAACGATCTTACCAGGTGATATTGAGATTGCGCAAGTGCAGGGGGAGGGGGAAGGGGAAAAGTGCAGGGTTAAGGGGTAGGGGGCAGTGCAGTCTATAGGAAACAGTAAAATAAATGAGACAATAATAAATAAGAGTGCGGCCAGCTGGTGGCAAGTGCAAGGGTAAGTGCAGACATCAGGTGTCAAGTGACGGTAGGGAGCTGCAGGGATACCGAAACAGTCCCCAAGTGCAAGGGTTGCCAGGAGGGGCAGTGCAGGTGTGCAACTGGTGGGGGGCGGGGGACCTGGGCCCGAGATCAGAGGGTAGCCAGATAACCAGGGCAGTTTCAGTTTCAGCCAGGGGATCAACAGGGGAGAGGAGGAGAGAAAGCAGAAGCAAAGAGGAAGGTCTTGAAGTGCTTCCAAAACCAGAGATGGTTCTCCTCAGGTTTCAGAGAGGCAGGGAGGCTGTTCCTGATGGAGGCCCCAGCAGAAGAAAGAGATCTACCACCAACTCGTTGCTTGGAGAAGCGACTGATCCTGAGGGAGTTGGAGGCAGATGAGTGAAGAGCTCAAGAAGGAAGATATTTAGGAAGAGAGAGTTGAAGGTATTGAGGCCCCATACCCCAGAAGGCCTTGTGAAAAATCCAGAGGGTTTTGAAGTAATCCCCGACCGCCACTGGGAGCCAGTGCAGAGATTTCAGTCCTGGAGAGATACAATCCCTGGGCTTGAGGCCAAGGACAAGTCTTGCAGTCCTGTTTTGGATGAGTTGCAGAGGGTGGAGAGTAGAGGCAGGCAGATTTAGAAAGAGGCTGTTTCAGTAGTCCAGCCTAGAGAGAACCAGAGCTCTAGAGACAGTGAGCTTCTGAGGGAAGGAAAAGAAAGGAAGAATACCTCTGAGGAAGTACAGCTGGTAGTGTGACTTCTTAGAGACGTCAGAGATGTGAGGCGAGAAGGAGAGTGTGGAGTCGAAGATGACACAGAGGTTTTTAGCCTCACAGGTGGACAGAGCGACAGGAAAGGAGGGAGCAGGTGTACCAATTAAAAGAATCTCGTCATACTGGCATTAAGGCAGAGATCATTAGCGTTACACGACTCCTGGATAGCAGACAGATAGTCAGAGATGAGAGAAGGAGAAGAGGTGGTGGAAGGGAGCCTGAAAATGAGTTGAGTGTCATCCGCATAGCACTGAAAGTTGGGGCAGAGAGCAGCAATGCAGTGGGCAAGAAGTGCCAGGTGTTGGTTGAAAATCCAGGGAGAGAGGTTAGACCCCTGGGGAACACAACAGGTGGAGATAGAGATAGAGGAGAGGGAGGACCCAAGTTGGACCTGGAAGGGTCGATTGGAGAGGAAAGAAGTCAGCCAAGCCAGGGCCTGATCGGTGTTACCCAGGTTATCACAGAGACGGTTGAGCAGGATGTCATGGTTGACCGTGTCAAAGGCAGAAGAGAGATCAAGTAAGATGAAAGCACAGGCGGTGATGGAATCAAGGTTGGAGAGCAGGTCTTCACGGATGTTCAGGAGAGCAGTTTCCATGCTCCTGGCTGCTCTGAAGCCAGACTGATGGTCATGGAGACAACCAACAGCTTCAGTGTGGAGATTAAGCTGGGAGATGGCCAGCTTATCCGGGAGTTTGCACAGGAAGGGAGTTATGGAGATTGGGCGATAGTTAGCCAGGCAGAAAGTGTCGGCAGAGGGTTTCTTGAGACCAAGGTGCACAAGGGAGTGCTTCAGGGGGGAAGGGAAGGCTCCAGTGGCACTGGATTCAATTGCACATAAACTGGGTATGGCATAAAATACATTTAAACAATACTTTGATTTGAAATTACAGAATTGTCAACAATCAGAAGTCTTTCTACTATCTAACATGTGCATACATCCTGTTTCTCAGCCCGAGTACCCTGTACAACTTTCTTGGTCATCAATAAATTAGGTCTCACACTCTGAAATTGCAGAGAAGTGTGTGAACGACTATTTAGTTCTGTCATCTATCATTTTTGTTCCAAAGTCAGAAAAATAGTGTGATTGATTTGGGCTTGCAAGTGCACCTGCTCGTTCAAGTTTAATGGAATTGCAGGCAGAGCTGTGTTCTGGGTGCCTTCCACTGATTGTACTGGATGTGCCTGTACATCCTCTGTTCTGTACTCAATTGTGTATGTCGAAAAATCCAATTGATAGCCGAGATGTCTCCATTTCGCCCATTTTCTGTGGCTGCACTCTTGTTACTTCAACATTCGATCGACTCCCTCGGAGCAGAATAATGGTTACTTTCTCATATTTCTCCTTATGGCTGTGTTTATGTACAGACTCTGTTGGCACTTTCAAGGTACAGAGAAACTTTCTTGAACCACAATTCCCAACCTTTGTTGGGGGCTTTTGATTTTTCTTTTTCTTCCCCTGCATTGCGTTCTTCCCTCCTTATCTCTTTTTCCGCTTTTGATAAAAAATAGAATGCTCAAAGGATGGATGACCCTCTTCATCTAGTGGAGAGAGAGAGGCAATAGATTTCTCACAGTCCAACCTCAGACGTGAGTTCTCCAGTTTGGGAGTAAGTGGCATGCTTGAAGTTTGCCTTACGTTGTTTGAAGGTCCCAAGTAAAGCCTCTTATTGGAGTCCACAATTACATGTGCCGAATTAGTATCTGGCAAAACTGAGTCAATATCCCCTAGCTGCTCCTGAGGGGGACTATTTGATAATACCAGAGTGGTATATGGGGGTTACACATTGGATTTAAGAGCTGTTATGAAACCTTCAATAAAAAATATTTATTAAATGTGCTTGTCCCTGCTTCAAGGTAAACCGGGTAGACCTGGCTGAGGACAGCGAGGAAGATGACACCAAAACTGATGACAACAACTAAATTAGCCAGGAATCTCAGGATTGTTACTCCTGAGACACTCTCTGACACCGCTATTCCTTTCTTCACCAACATTTCACCATTGGGAGATGTCTTGGGGGATGTCGACTCCTTTCAACAAGCAATTGGGAAGGCTGTAGACACTTTCGCCCCATTCCAAGAAAAAATCCAAAAAAGCAAAACTAGAACAAACGTTTGGTTTAACACAGAGATCATTGAAGCCAGGACATTTGAACGATCTGAGGAACAATTATGGTAAAAGAATCCCTGCACTGACACGAAAATGACATACACGAAATCCGTCCATCTATACATGCAAGCAATTCTGGCAGCTAAACAAGCTAGTTACAAGAACAGAATTTGCCAAGCTAAATCCACCTCAAGGGAGCTCTTCTCCATCTTACGGGAAATAGAGGGCAAAGACAAGAGGCCTATAATTGCTAAAAGTAATCTACAGTGCAAGTCCATCCAGAATGAGCTGATAAAAAAGCTATCAGGTTGTTAGCAGCCTTTAAAAGTCTGCCAAAGGAACTCTACATGGCCTCATGTTCTATCATCATCTAAACCACCCAACCACTCTTCAGAAGTCCAGCCCTCGTTCTCCTTCTCTTAGGTATTTGAGAGTGAGGTCCAGAACCTGCTTGCAGGCATGAAACATACATTCTGCTTGGGCGACACCTGTATAGCCTCTGTGATCAAAGAGTCTGTCTTCCTCATACCTTGGATCACAAGCATAATCAATGCCTCCTTTGTGGAATCTCACGTGCCAACCACACTGAAGGAGACTTGGATTACTGTGCTGTTAAAGAAGGATGAGGTGGATCTTGCTATTGCCACCAAATATAGGCCAATTACTAATGTACCCTTCCTCCTTAAGATCTTGGACAAAATGGTCTATACGCAACTGCAGAAGTTCCTTGAAGCGTATGGTTCGCTGGGGGATTGCCAATAAGGGTTTTGGGACAGACTGCACTTCTCAATTTAAAATCTAACACCTGAAGTATTATTGTCAGCAGGCGAGTTGCATTGTTAATGCTTCTGTACTTGTCTGCTGCATTCGATCTTTCAGACCACCCTCTACTCATCAAAAGACTGATTGATTTTGGACACTTCTCCAAAAATGCTGCCTCCTGGATGGAATCTTTCCTGAACCCTCATATCATCAGGGTCGCTGCAGTGGATTTCCAGGTATTCCCTGTTCAGCAGACCTGTGGTGTGCCACAGGGTGCATGTCTCTACCCTACATTGTTCAACCTGTACACAAAACCCTTCCTTGATCTACTGGACAATCTGGGTGTCCACTACACAAACTATGCAGATGATACCCAGGTCTTGCTGGAATTTTCAGGTGATCTCTACACCAACGATACCTAGATGGTGAAGGAGATATTTGCCATAGTTCAGTCCTGGATGATCACAAACTCCTTAACTCTAACTAATGATAAGACCGAGCTTCTGATGTTGGGTTCAGGACTTAGGCTAAAGAAGCTGGATTCCCCTTATAAATGGTTCTGTATTGCTGGATGTTCAATCCCTATAGCCACAAATAGCTTTTTCGACTCCCAGCTCTCCTTTGATAGGCATACATCCCACCTAAGATCCTTGTGTGCTTATCTTAATTCTTTACTGAGGCAGATTCGTCCATGCCTTTCCAATACAAATCATGCTGTGATTGCACCTGCTCTTGTGAACACCAAACTAGACTATTGTAACAGTCTCCTGACCAACATGTCTGCCACTAATATCAACAAAATGCAAATTTCTCAGAACGGGGCAGTTCGACAGTACATGGTTTGGGCAGGTCCCAGCATATCTCCGAAGCAAGACAGGACCTACATTGGCTCTCTCTGAGAATAGGATCCCCTACATATCTTTGACCCTAATGCATAAATGCCTGAATGTATCTGCTCCTTAATACCTTGCTGCTCAGCTACTTAATGCCCCAGTCAAGAGAGTCCTTCGTTCCAACAATACCCACCTTTTAACCCTTCCACGCAATACGTTCAAGTAATTTGGAGGTGGCAGTTTTGATTGCTGGGGACATTGATCTTGGAATGAATTTCCCTTGGCCCTAAGATCTACTACTCGCTTGACACTTTTAAAATTTTAAAAAATCAATAAAATATCTCCTTTTTATAGAGGATTAGACTAGAATCTCCCGGTCTAGATACTTCCTCGGACAGCTTGACCCCTGCTTTCTTCCTTATCCTTTCTGTCTGTATGTCTGTCATTGTCCTTTTGTGCACTCTGAGCCCCCCAGGTACGTGGTGCTTTATAAAAAATAAAGTCTAGTAAAGTAAAGTGGACATAGAGGAAACCTCCCCTATTCCCCTATGCAACGCTGCTGGTGAAATGTAGGAGACATAGGAGGAGAAATAGGAGAGGTGGGCGATGTAGAAGACACCGGACTTTGGTTTCTAATTTCCTGAGAATGGACCTCTGGAGCAGGGGTAAAAACGGCATCGGCCACAATGAATTTTAAAATAGCTTCACTCTGCATAGTGTCCGGCAGATGCAGAGTCACAGACCCTAATGTTGTAAACAAAGCATGCCGAGGTGGAACATATGACAGATTAGAGCTCTGGCCAATAATTCAGTGTTCGAAATTTCTCCTCCATCCCCCGGTGGATTATCTGAGGCAAATTCAAATCCCTCTCTGAGGGCAAGTTTGCTAAAGTAGGCAGTTCGGACATTGGGCCTCATTACGAGTTTGGAGGTAGCCATGCTGTTTTTACTGGCATGGCTACCCCCAAACTCGGGTCCGGGTCCCGAAAAATGGGAATTACCGGCCAATTCCGACCTTTGCAGGCCCAGTAATTTCCATTCGCGGACCCGGACCGGTACCTCCCCATTCCCGTTTGACCCCCCATAGGGCTCAATGGGAATGGGAGGATGCTAACAACAGTCCCGTTAATAATGGGACCGTTGTTAGCCTCCTGTTCTGCTAGCGGGTGCCGCTCTGCACGTCTGGTCTGACCAGGCATATAGGGAGGCCTCGCGAGCAGAACTCGTAATGTGGCGGTAGTGTGATAAAGGTGCCGGCCCCACTACCGGCGCCGTTATCACTCTACCGCCACTCTATCATCGGTCATGGCCTCGGGATTCACTGCAGGGTTTTAAGTTGTACTGTGCAAAGAATACTCAGGGGCCATCAGCCCACAATTGCTCACTACAAAGTGTTCCTAGGACTCAAGACTTAAGGGAACTCAAGACTTTTTCAATTAACCTGTGCTTCACTTCAATCCGCCCGAGTGATAGTACTCAACCTACATGAAAAATTAAAACCAAATCTGCCCAATGTTTTGGAAACAATTGATTCCGTCCCAAAATGAGGACAGAGTGATCAGCAGAAAAAAATATTTAAGGATAGGAGTGTGAGGCAGACATTTACAAATAACTTGTTAGTTAATGGTTGTTTGTTTTTTAAAATTTTTGTGAACCTTCACTGTCATTGTTTTATCTTCACTGGATGAAATCAATAGTAGAAGAGAACGCTGTTTTTAAAAAATTACTTTTTATGAAATGTAAAAAAAAATTCTAAAAATGATCAATGTATTTTCGAATTTGACTTTCGGTATATGAACATTTTTATGTCTGATTGGTAATAAATGTTTGAATGAATGAATGTAATTTTATCGATATTGGTTAGATTGTATTTGTGTGAATTCTGATGACGTATGCTTATGTGTAAGGTTTGTTTTAAACCATAAGCACAAATACAAAAAAAATGTATAATGTACTTATTTTGATGGATTTTTAAAACTATATTTTGAATATTTCAAAAAAGGTAGCAGGCACTCCTCTCCAGAAAGAACATGGCATGATAACCTGCTCTGAGATGAGAGTGTGCAGCACAAACTACCTACAAACAAGGCTGTTATCTTTTTTGAAATATTTGCAAGGAACTTGGGGTTGGTCACCCTAAGTTACCAGACGTGGACTCCCTGCTCACTGTGCTCCGAGAGGCGCAGCTTCACCTCATTGATGAGGCCCAACAAGGCTGAAAACACGTGTATGGGGTTGCTGTTGGTACTCTTGTTCAGAGAGGAATTGCCATAGCATTTCGGTGCTGGACTGCCCATGTGGGCGGGACAAAGACTGATATGCAAATGGGTATTTCCCATCTGTGAAAGGTACAGTGAGCAAAAAGCGTGTGCTGCAAACTCTCATCTCAGAGCAGGTTATCATGCCATGTTCTTTCTGGAGAGGAGCGCCTGCTACCTTTTTTGATATATTTCGAATATGTTAGAGCTATAATCATTGAAGTGTGTTGATAACGTCTTACCCATGTTGTGAGTTTTGAAGCTGTAGGGATCAGAATTTGACTAGAAATTTATGATAAAAAAAGCAAGGCAAAGCAGATAATCTCACTTTATAATATTACTCAAGGTGAATGAGGACCATGAAAGATGACCAGGAAATGCCTCACCATGGCAATGAGACGGGGCAGAGGGACTTGCTACTCTTCCGCTTGCGATTAAATAGCACCAGTGATCACCAGGATCAGAGCAAGGTTACACTCCTTGACTCAGTGAGTCTCTGGACAGCAACTGTGGATACTAAATTACAATGAGAAGAAACTACTGGTAAACCATTCCCCTCCTCTGAAGATCAAGGGTGTAAAACTCTGGGCCTTGAGGGCAGCAAACAAGCCAGGTTTTCGAGATATTCCTCATTAGTATTCATGAGATAAATGTCCATAAAATGATTCTAAATGCATGCACATTCATCCCATGGATTAGAAAGAGCGATATCCTGAAATCTCAACATACATCTGACGCTGGAGGCCTTTAAAAGCAACGACCATGGCTGTAGATTGTTCCACTATTATCACAAACCATAACAATGCCCCCATGTGCCCCCCACCCAAGGACTGTGCAATTACACAATACCGTATACCACCAGAGCAGGCATACATCGACAATTTTTCCAGCATTTTATGAGGAAAATTTGCCATACCATAGATACGCATGCAGAGAAGTATCGTAATCGCAATACTACTGATGTGGTCCAGAATAGGCTTTAAAAGCTACTGTTTCATGTGCTAAAATGTTGACTATGTTATAACCCACCCACCCCCTACGCCAAACCCTTCAAAACAAAATGAGAACTATTTACTTTTGAAAAACTACACCTGCCAATTGAAACGCCAACCAGATCAAAATCTTGCCAGCAATGGGTTTCCAGTGCTATTCCTTAATTATCTGTTTCAGGTGTAACATTTTCTTGAGAAAACATCTTTAGTTCATAGCTTAACAGGGTAATTCATAGAATTTCGCACAAAAGTGGCGCATGAGGCTGGCGCACAGCGTCCCCGTGCGATACACTGCGCCAGCCGCGTGCGATAAAATCGATTTCATCGCACAGCGTATTCATGGATTTTAGCCCCCAAAACCAGCCGTGGCGCAGAGTGGCGCAGCGACCCTGCAGCAGTGTCAGTTACGCCCCCAAGAACGCACTCGCGCAAGGAAAATCCATCAAAATCCCCAATTCATCGCAAATGTCTGCGCTAACCCTGGACCAGTTTACAGGGCTGCCAAACAGCAAACGCCAAGCGGGGAACGTGTATTACTGGGCTGCATGGGAAGTTTCACACGCGATTGGCCCTGTGCGAGCGGGGTACGTGTATAACTGTGGAGCGCGGAAAGTTTCACACGCGATTTCAGCAGGGTACGTGTATTACTGGGGTGCGCGGGAAGTTTCACACGCAATTTCAGCAGGGAACCTGTATTACTGTGGTGCGCGGGAAGTTTTACACGCGATTGGCCCTGGGCGAGCGGGGTACGTGTATTACTGGGGTGCACGGGAAGTTTCACACGCGATTGGTACTTGTGCGAGCGGGGTACGTGTATTAATGGGGTGCGTGGGAAGTTTCATACGCGATTGGCCCTGTGCGAGCGGGGCACGTGTATTACTGGGGTGCGCGGGAAGTCTCACACGCGATTGGCCCTGTGCGAGCGGGGTACGTGTATTACTGGGGTGCGCGGGAAGTTTCACACGCGATTGGCCCTGTGCCAGCGGGGTACGTGTATTACTGGGGTGCGCGGGAAGTTTCACACGTGAATTCAGCAGGGTACATGTATTTCAGGGGTGCGCTGGAAGTTCCACACGTGATTGTCCTGGGTACGTGTATTACAGGGGTGCGCGGGAAGTATCACAGGCAAATTCAGCAGGGTACGTGTATTTCAGGGGTGCGCGGGAAGTTTCACACGCAATTCCATCAGGGCACGTGTATTTCAGGGGTGCGCGTGAAGTTTCACACGCAAATTCAGCAGGGTATGTGTCTTTCAGGGGTGCACGGGAAGTTCCACACGCAATTGTCCTGGGTACGTGTGTTCCAGGGGTGCGCGGGAAGTCTCACATGCAAATTCAGCAGGGTACATGTATTTCAGGGGTGCGCGGGGAGTACTACACGTGATTTGGCCGTGTGGGTCCTGCCAGGTGTTCCCTCTACACCCTCCACGGCCCCTGCAGGCAGCCCACACCACAGGGAACTACCCTGCATCCCTGCTCATGTCCCGCAGGCAGCCCATCCACCACGGGCATGCCCCCCAGCCAAGCCACATGTCACCCTGCACTACTGACCAACAACGCATGTCTCCCGGCACCCCCACCCCCCCAGCACTGTGGGACACCTGCCAGCAGGCCCCCACTCACGTCCCCCTTCACCACCCCCACCCTCCAGCATCCAGGGGCACCCTCCACCATGCCCCCACTCATGTCTCCCAGCATCCCCACCCTCCAGCACTGTGGGGCACCCTCCACCAGGCCCCCACTCATGTCTCCCAGCACCCCCACCCCCCGGCACTGTGGGGCAGCCTCCACCAGGACCCCACTCATGTCTCCCAGCACCCCCACCCCCCAGCAGTGCAGGGCACCTGCCAGCAGGCCCCCACTCATGTCCCCCTGCACCCCAACCCCCCAGCACTGTGGGACACCTGCCAGCAGGCCCCCACTCATGTCCCCCTGTACCCCCACCCCCCAGCAGTGCAGGGCACCTGCTAGCAGGCCCCCATACATTTCCCCCCAACACCTCATGACGATCCATAATCATGGCCCCCATGCCCACTCAATACACTGCCTACGCCACCCCAGTCCGAACACACCACCAGGTATGACATCCACCCGACAAAGAAATCACCAGCACATGATGCATCCCAAATGACTAGTCTGCACATCAACACATATCCGTCAAACCCACACAATGACAGCATGTGAATGATAGAACACACATTGTGACATGCATGAAACCAAAGAGAGAATACCACACATTGAAGTACAAAATTATAATGTATCAAACAGAAAAGCAAGGCAATGAAATGGAACAGAAGAAAATGGAAATAATAAATGAAATCCAGCATGTCCAATAAATGAAAAAGATGCATGAAATCCAAATGAAAGGCAATCCAAAAGCAAGTCTCCAAAGTGTCAGTCTGAGAAAATAAATCCAATGTTCCAAAATAAGAAAAAACCATTGATCCATGTGAAAAAAAAAAATCAAAAATTCAAATCCATTGTCAAACTATGTACAAGGTGAACATCCAGGGTCCATGTGCCCAATCCTTTAAATGAAACCTATAAAATAAAATACTACCTAATGAAGAACTATATACAAGAAGTTGGGGCATTGTCCAAGCGCCCCAAAACAAAACAAAACCGAAAGGAAACTTAACATTAAAGAACTATTTACAAGGGCAGCGGGCTAGTCCGACGGCTCACTTCTGGATGTTCCGGGCCAGGGCATCATCGAACTCCTGCTCAATGTCCCGGAGGCGGTCCTCCTCCATGGCCCCGAGGGTCCGCAGGGCCGACGACATGTTCTCCTCCAACTCCCTGCGGATTGCCCCGAGGCACTTGGCCCGCCTCAGGGCCCTCCGCATGGAGTTCTCCGCCCTGAGCATCGTGAGCCGTGCCTCTTCCGCCCGCTGCCGCTCCGCATCTATGGCGTGGCCCAACCGCTGCCACACGGAAGATACTTCCCGTCCTGGGTCCTCCTGCCCTCCAGCCGATGCCTGCCCCTCCGATGTCGAAGGCCCCGAGCCATCATGGCTCCCACCTCGTTGCTGCTGCTGCTGTGCCTGTGCCCGTGCCATGGCTCCTGCTGCATGCACATCCTCCACCGGCCAGGGTACAGTCGTTGATGTGGCCACCCCTGCTGGACGTCCGACTCCTGACTGTGGCAGGGATGTGTCCTCCACCAGCCTGGCCGCACCGTCAGAGGCAGCTCCACAGGGCACCCAGGTGACAAATGGGTGGAAAGATGGCATGGAGGACGACTGGCGCATAGGGTGTTCAGTTGAGGAGGGGGTCGGAACAAGCTCCAGCAAACGGAGGAATCCGGCCTGGGTGACCTGTCCCAGTAGGCCGACGTGGTCAACGAGCCATTCGAGATGACGTGCAGTCTCCTCATGAAAAGACTGCAGGTCACCTCGCATGGCCCGTTGATGCAACGCCAGACCAGTCAGGACAGGCTCAACCCATACCTGGATAGCCACGTCCGCAGGCAGAGGAAGGCCAGTTGTTGTAAGCTCATCCTCTGCCTGAAAACGGGTCTGGACGTAGGCATTCTTGCTTGTGCAAGATGATGCAGTGGCAGGATCAGGGACAGGATTGCACACAGGCACTTCCGAGGCAGCCTGTGCTGCCTACTGTCCCTGGTCCTGCACTGCACCACTAGCACCAGTGGAATCCCCACCTCCAGACGCCGTCTCTGTCGCTTGCAAGGCCTCCTCCTCCACCAAACCCCCCACCAACCTGGATGACTCCGTGCCATCTTCCCCCGTTGGGCCCTGTGGGGTCCCAGCTGTCTCTTCTGCTGCCGAGGAGTCCAACTCCGACTTCCGCCTCTTGGACCTCCCCCCGGCAGCTGCGGCCTGGGACGCGGCACCGGACTCCTCACTCCCCGATGAGATGACAACCTGGGAGGGGAGCCGGGCCTTGCGTCTCCGGCTGGCGGTGCAATCCCTGCCGCTGTGCTCCACAGCACCTTCTCCGCCCTCTTCATCAGTTGACGCTGCAGACAGGGAGAAATAAAACACAGGCATCAGGGCACTGCACAATGGACACATACAGACATGACAGTTGTACATGAGTGGCATTTGGAAACCTCAGACATGGCATCACATTCGCCAACACACATGTCATTTCAACTCGCACACATGAGCCATACACAGCCATATTGCAACAGCCAGCACCATCCATACACATACAACAGCATGAGCAGGCAAAGGTGAGCCAGACATCACATGCAACACAGGGAGTGCACTACACATGCACACACACCACCACACTTGCATGCATGTGTACACCTCTGCCAACTGTTGCAGTGTTCAGATTGGCATCCATGTCACATCTGCCAATCAGGCTTCCACATCCCGCTCTCACATGCATCCATGTTGCATCACTGTTGCCCCCTTGTCAAATACACACACATGCACATGTACACAGTGCTGATACATGCAGCTGAAACCAACATCCAGGTGTGACATCACAAACATGCCTACTTATATACACATTCATCCAAACATGTGTGCCCACACATCTGCATTTGGCATGCAAGCCTACACATACAAGCACCATCCATGTCTCACACATGAGAGCCCTTGCATGTGTTAGCCTCACAGCCCTGTATACCCCCCCCATATTTGCCCCATAAAAACACATGTGCAACCTGCACAATACTGGCACACCACCACACGCACAGCTTACAATCATGATGCATGTACACTTACTGCTCGACTCCAGACGGGTCTGGCTCTCAAGGACCTGGACGTGGAGCGCTGGGGATATGCGTTCCAGGACCCTCATCTGATCGTCCGACAAGTGGCCCCGGCGCCCCTTAGCATCCGCTGCCTTCAAGAGGCGCCGGGCCTTGTTGAGGGTCCTGGACCTGAAGTCCTCCCAGCGCTTCTTGACATGATGGAATAGTCGGACTGCCGCCCCCTCTGCGTTGATGGCAGTCACGATGTCTGTCCAGATCCGAGTCCGTCCTTCCTTGTCGGCGCGCAAACTTCCGAAAAGGGCATCATACTGCCCCAGGACTGGCTCCACCAGGACAGCAACTTCGGTGGCAGTGAAGTTGGTGCCCCTCTGCCTCTCTGGCCGGGGGTTGCCAGTGGTGCCAGATGTTGCAGTGCCCGACATGACAACCCCAGAGGCAGGAGTGGGTGGGCAACTGGGTCCTGGGGCTGGTCTGTGGAGCGATGGAATCCCAGTCAGGAGTCTTCGGTTCCAGCAGGGGTGGTCACAGCAACAGCACCCCTGGCTGATGTGCAGGCAGCAAATGGCAGGGCACGTGGGCAGTAGGCAATCAGGCAGCAGGAGATGACAGGTGGGAGCGTGCTCGGGGTTCTGGGGGGCAGTAATTTGGCCTTCTGGGCAGGAGCGTCGTCTTCCGTGTGCTTACGCGTGGCCAGCTTGATACGGAGTGATTTGGCACGTGAAAATCAAGCACGTCTGCGTGTTATTCGAGGAAAGGGCCTTCGCGCGTAAGCGCGTCAGTGTCATGATGCCTGCCTCCAACGAGCCAAACCAGGCCGGGCACCCTCAGAGACAGACACCATGCATTCAAGGGAAGTCCCAGCAGCCCCAGACGGGGGCCCTTTGGACTCAGTCCTGGCGCCGTTGATGTCAGGCTCATAGGGGACATCAGTCCTGGTGCCATCGGCGCCAGGCTCATACAGAAGTAGGTTGGGAGTAGTGCTTGGTGTAAACTTACCTGTGCAGACCATGCTGCAACTTCCAAGACTGGAAGGAACTATTTTTCTAGGGACTACTTGATCTCTAGGGTGTGACCGGTGGAGGAATACATATTTCTGGGGGAAGAATACATACCTGGAACTACTTGAACAGCTATTTAAGCCACACCCAAGCAGCAGACCACGCTTCGCGTTGTTCTGCACTTAGCAGCTGGACGCTCACCGTGCCTGCTCCTGCCTTGGTCCTCCATCACGCCTGCCAGCATCCTGGAAACACCTAAAGAAGAAAAGGGAAGAGAACAGGTGAAAACAAGAACCTTACCTGATACATCTGCACTCCTGATTCTGCACGCCGACGATCCTGCAAAGAAGGCAAACATTTTAAACGCGCATTGCGTCGCGCGCAGCACTCTGCATTTCACTCACCTGCACGTGGCGTTTTCGAGTCCTGCGACGTCCATCCGGAGCTTCCACCGCCATCCAGCACCTATTGGAAGGAAGGAGAAAGAGAGGTGAGAAGGGAAACACGAATCTAAGTAGAACTTACCTGTGGTTCAATTCCCTCTCAGCCTTCGGGTTTGTGCCATACCTTCGGCATCTCAGCACCCCGGCCCTAAGGGGAAAAGAAACAGACATTGTATTAGTGAGAGCATGTGAGAACATTAGCAATACGCTCACTCAAGACTTACCCATTTGCAAGAGAGACACAGCAGCTCTTTTCGGGTCGGCGCCTTACCTCCGGCATTGCTGTACCCCGGCCCCTATGGGGGAAAAAGACATTGGACATTAAAGGAGATACTTAAAACTGCAAAGGAATCCCTCATCGGAATTCTTACCAGAATTTGGCTTCAACCAAATCGCCTGCAGCCCGGAATCTTCTCCAGCACCTGCGAAAGAAAAGAACAGACGAGTGAATATAAACCCAAACTTGCCATAAACATTTGCGGTACGACGGGAATGGACAAACTAGTTTAAACTCATCAATCCAGTGAAGTAACTGGAATCACAACGCGCCCCTGCATCAAAAGCAGGATGGAGAGCTCGTCATTTTGGTCCCTAAGGTGAGTCTTCGCAGGGAATCCCAAAAGGGTTTCACGGAGGGAGAGAAGGAAAGTGGGAGGTCGGAACATCACCCGCAGACTATTAACCCTTCCTTTTCACACACAGTGGGATATTCCTCTGAGCCAGAAAAGCCAGGTTGGGGAATCCAGTCCAGTCCATCTTCCGGGTTTTACGCATCTCTGCAGAAGAGGTCACAGCAGTCCCAGCCACGCCCGCGCCTCCGTGGGAGCCAGGTGAGCGTTACAGAAAGCAAAGCCTACCCATAATTTCCCACCCAGGCGCCATGGAGACTTCCGAGACAGACCAACTGGCCCAATTATTGGGGGAATTACGGGCAGAAGTGCATGCCGCCCGCCAGGAAACTAACGCCCTTAGAAGGGAACTAATCTTATCCAAAGAACAAACTGATGATTTGGCTAAACAGCTTTTGCAGAGTCAGGCAGGACAAACGCCTTTACCCGGCTCCGGGATGAATTCCACTCCGATGGTTTCAACCAACCCGGTGCAAATTAACCTGCCAGGAAATATCCCTCTGGCCCCCCTGAGCGTTTTACTGGGGATCCCAAGAAATACACCGTTTTCATGAATCAATGTCGTTTACATTTCATATGCAGACCTGGGGCCTTCCCTAATGACCAAACCAAGGTGGCTTTTGTGCTATCTTATCTCAGCGGCAGTGCTGCCGATTGGTCGATTCCGTTGGTAAAACAAGGCGACCCAATCCTTCAGGACTTTCAAGGCTTCCAGGCAAGCATGGAAAGATTATTCGCTCGACACGCTCAGGGTGAGGCCTTGGATAGCGAACTTCTGTCCTTGCGGCAAGGAAACCAAGATCTCCTATCTTATATAGCCACATTTAACAGATTGGCCGTAGAGACTGGGTGGCCTGAGAATAAAAGAATTACATTATTCCACCGAGGTCTGCGTGGAGAACTAAAAGACGTTCTTGCTCAAATAGTGAACCCGCCTCAACTCTGCGCAGAATGCATTGACTTAGTGGTCCAACTTGATCATAGACTCCAGAATAGAAAAGCGGATCGGTCCAGATTTGAAACCCGAGTTCTGATCAAAACCCACACAAGCCCCAAGGGTACCGACGCTTCAGAGCCAATGCAAATTGGGGGAGTTAAAGGACCACTAACTCAGAAAGAACGAGAAAGAAGAATACAAAAACAATTATGTCTTTACTGTGGAGCTTCTGGACACTTCCTGCGGGATTGCCTGGTAAAACCACCTAAGAAGGTGGTTGGAGCCACAGACAGTAATCTTCCAAAATCTGATTCGGGAAACGACCAAGCCCGACAAGCGTAGAGGTCCGCTTGCCGAGCGTGAAGACAGACTCTTTGACCTCGCATTTCATCATGCCTATGGTCCTCATAGATCCAAAACAGCCTCAACGGTTGCACGAAATAAAAGCCTACCTCGACAGTGGGGCTATTGGAAATTATGTTGACCTTCAATTGGCTTCCAGGATTGGTCTCCCTCTCCGTCCAAAAACCACCAAGGATGTCATTACCACGGTTGATGGAACCGAAATTGCCTCCGGGCCGGTAACACACTCTGCCACGGAAATGACACTGGTTGGCCAAGATGGCCATCGGGAAACCATAGTGTTTGACGTAATCAAGGCTCCACAATTTCAGGTAATCTTAGGGATCCCTTGGTTAGAAACACATAATCCTCGAATTGACTGGCGAGCAAAGAGCATAACCTTCCCTGATTGTGCACAAAAGTGTTATCCAGGAAATCCACAGATGGGTCTAGCCTCAGTAACCTCCACAAAAGTACCATTACCTTTTGAGTATCACGACTTTCAAGACGTCTTCCAAAAGGAACAGGCCAACACCTTACCTCCTCACCGGCCATATGATTGTCAGATCGACCTGGTACCCAATGCTCAACCGCCTTGTAGTAGAATCTATGCCCTTACTGAACCGGAGAACCTTCATTTACGACAGTATTTGGATCAGTACCTTGCCAATGGTTTTATTCGCCCGTCAAAGTCACCTGCTTCCTCAGCTCTATTCTTCGTACCGAAAAAAGAAGGCGACCTTAGAACTTGCATTGACTACCGCGCCTTATATCAGATAACGGTCAAGAATCGTTATCCTCTGCCCTTGATCCCTGAGCTCCTTGACCAGGTAAAAGATGCTTGTATCTATACTAAGTTAGATTTAAGGGGAGCTTACCACCTGGTGCGCGTCAGAGAAGGCGACGAATGGAAAACTGCCTTCCGCACCAAATATGGACTCTTTGAGTACCAGGTAATGCCTTTCGGGTTGTGCAACGCACCTGCTGCCTTTCAATATTTTATTAATGACGTTTTTCGAGAACTCATCGATGTTTGTGTCATTGTATATATTGACGACATCCTGGTGTACTCCTCCTCGGAATCCGATCACCAAAAACATGTTAGAACTGTCTTGGAGAAACTGCGCCAGCACAAACTGTTTGCAAAACTTGAAAAATGCCTTTTTCATGTTACGGAAGTTGAGTTTCTCGGATTCGTCCTAACACCTAAAGGAGTCCGAATGGACTCACGGAAAGTGGATGCGATCCTCAAATGGCCGTCTCCTAGTTCTGTGAAAGGAGTTCAAAGTATGCTAGGTTTTGCCAATTTTTACAGAAGGTTTATCCCGGCATTTTCTCGAGTGGTTCAACCCATCACGGCACTCCTATCAAAAAACAGACGCTTCGAGTGGTCTAAGGAGGCAGAACAAGCCTTTCAGGAACTAAAAACCAAATTCACCTCCGCACCTGTGTTAAAACACCCTTGTCCGGACCTCCCTTACGTTGTGGAAACCGACGCTTCTAGTTTAGCCATGGGGGCTGTCCTTTCTCAAAGGGGTCCAGTTTCAAATCAACTACATCCCGTAGCCTTTTGGTCCAGGAAATTCTCGGCTCCTGAAGTGAACTACGGAATCACAGACAAGGAACTGTTGGCTATTAAGTCAGCTTTCAAAGCTTGGCGTCACTACCTACTTGGCGCAAGACACACCGTTACTGTGATTACAGATCACAGGAACTTGCAATATTTGAAAACGGCCAAAGCTCAATCTTCTCGTCAACTCCGTTGGGCTCTGTTCTTTGCAGAATTTGATTTTATAATCACATATCGCCCGGGTTGCAAGAATGGCAAGGCAGACGCTCTATCTCGAATTGGAATGGGTGACATTGCCTCAAGTCTAGAGCCAGTTCCGATTATTCCCGAACAGAGGATTTTGGGTGTAATCTCTTCTCAAACTATTGAGGATGTTCAAGGTAGAGTTAAATTGCTTTTCGACGCTACAGCTTTACAAGAATGGAGCCAGAAAGGCTCAAACTATTCCATTAAGAATGATTTACCCTATTTTCAAGGGCGGTTATTTCTGCCTCACAAGGAATTGCAAGAACTCGTTATAGCACATTATCATGATACACTAATGGAAGGACACCCAGGCATCGCTAAAACAGAGGAAAAGATCAAACGGCATTTCTGGTGGCCATCCTGGCGAAAGGATATTAAATCCTTTGTGATGACCTGCGGAGTGTGCGCCCAAAATAAAAGTCAGAAGCAAAAACCAGCCAGTCCTTTACGGCCCCTGGACATCCCTCCGGCACCGTGGCACACCTTATCGATGGACTTTATAACTGACCTGCCTCCTAGTCATGGATATAATGCTATCCTGGTGATTGTAGACGTATTCTCCAAGATGGCTCATTTTATCCCATTGAAGGGGTTGCCTTCAGCCCCCACCTTAGCAAAGGAATTTCTTGAAAATGTTGTTTGTTTACATGGCTTCCCATCCATATTGGTTTCTGATCGGGGAAGTCAATTTATTTCTCATTTTTGAAAAAGGTGTTGCCAAATGGCCCAAGTTGATGTGCGATTATCCACCAGCCACCATCCTCAAACCGATGGTCAAACCGAAAGAACAAACCAGACCCTGGAACAGTATGTGCGGTGTATGTTACCTCAATCTGAGGGTAATTGGAAGGACATTCTATGGATTGCCGAGTACGGGTACAACAATTCTGTGCATTCTGGAACGGGTCAGACTCCTTTCTATACCCTATTCGGCCATCATCCCAGGACTTCGGACCTTGAATCCCCTCAAAGCCTTGAAATGCCCGCCGTGGATCATTTACATGCCACAATAACCCAAGCCTTCAAGGAAGCAAAGACTCATTTACAACAAGCCAAAGAAAGGTACAAGGAAAATGCTGATTTACATCAAAGTAAAGTACCTCCTTACAAAGTAGGAGACCAAGTGTGGCTTGCAACTAGACATTTACCGCTTAAAGGTCCACAAACTTTTAACCCAAGATATATAGGGCCTTATCCAATCAAAGCTATCATTAACCCGGTAGCCTTCAAACTCGATCTGCCACCTAATATGTGAATCCATCCCGTTTTTCACGTATCACTGTTGAAACCAGTACCACCCGGAACCAGGTTATGCAAACCACCAGAACCAATTCCAATAGACGGGGAATTGGAATTCGAAGTTAAGGACATATTGTATTCCAAGATGTCCAAGTCAAAACTCTTTTATCTGATTGATTGGAAAGGATATGGACCTCAGGAAAGATCTTGGGAACCAAGTGAGAATGTACATACACCTCGACTAATACGGAATTTTCACCGGAAGTTCCCAATAAACTGAGGCCTCCAGGTTGGACACCCTTGGGAGGGTCCTTGGCGGGAGGTACTGTCATGATGCCTGCCTCCAAGGAGCCAAACCAGGCCGGGCACCCTCAGAGACAGACACCATGCATTCAAGGGAAGTCCCAGCAGCCCCAGATGGGGGCCCTTTGGACTCAGTCCTGGCACCGTTGGCGTCAGGCTCATAGGGGACACCAGTCCTGGCACCATCGGCGCCAGGCTCATACAGAAGTAGGTTGGGAGTAGTGCTTGGTGTAAACTTACCTGTGCAGACCATGCTGCATTTTCCAAAACTGGAAGGAACTATTTTTCTAGGGACTACTTGATCTCTAGGGTGTGACTGGTGGAGGAATACATATTTCTGGGGGAAGAATACATACCTGGAACTACTTGAAAGGCTATTTAAGCCACACCCAAGCAGCAGACCATGCTTCGCGTTGTTCTGCACTTAGCAGCTGGACGCTCACCGTGCCTGCTCCTGCCTTGGTCCTCCATCACGCCTGCCAGCATCCTGGAAACACCTAAAGAAGAAAAGGGAAGAGAACAGGTGAAAACAAGAACCTTACCTGATACATCTGCACTCTGGATTCTGCACGCCGACGATCCTGCAAAGAAGGCAAACATTTTAAACGTGCATCGCGTCGCGCGCAGCACGCTGCATTTCACTCACCTGCACGTGGCGTTTTCGAGTCCTGCGACGTCCATCCGGAGCTTCCACCGCCATCCAGCACCTATTGGAAGGAAGGAGAAAGAGAGGTGAGAAGGGAAACACGAATCTAAGTAGAACTTACCTGTGGTTCAATTCCCTCTCCGCCTTCGGGTTTGTGCCATACCTTCGGCATCTCAGCACCCCGGCCCCTAAGGGGAAAAGAAACAGACATTGGATTAGTGAGAGCATGTGAGACCAGACATTGTGGCACCAGACCTGGCACAGGCTCACTCAAGACTTACCCATTTGCAAGAGAGACACAGCAGCTCTTTTCGGGTCGGCGCCTTACCTCCGGCATTGCCGTACCCCGGCCCCTATGTGGAAAAAGACATTGGACATTAAAGGAGATACTTAAAACTGCAAGGGAATCCCTCATCGGAATTCTTACCAGAATTTGGCTTCATCCAAATCGCCTGCAGCCCGGAATCTTCTCCAGCACCTGCGAAAGAAAAGAACAGACAAGTGAATATAAACCCAAACTTGCCATAAACATTTGCGGTACGACGGGAATGGACAAACTAGTTTAAACCGATCAATCCAGTGAAGTAACTGGAATCACAACGCGCCCCTGCATCAGAAGCAGGATGGAGAGCTCGTCATTTTGGTCCCTAAGGTGAGTCTTCGCAGGGAATCCCAAAAGGGTTTCACGGAGGGAGAGAAGGAAAGTGGGAGGTCGGAACATCACCCGCAGACTATTAACCCTTCCTTTTCACACACAGTGGGATATTCCTCTGAGCCAGAAAAGCCAGGTTGGGGAATCCAGTCCAGTCCATCTTCCGGGTCTTACGCATCTCTGCAGAAGAGGTCACAGCAGTCCCAGCCACGTCCGCGCCTCCGTGGGAGCCAGGTGAGCGTTACAGTCAGCACACGTACGCGTATTCATTGGCCCAAAGGCCCCCAGCGTGTAGGCGCGTCTATGACGTTACGCGCACGTGCGTTTTCCATGGCGCGTAGAAAAAATAAGCACGTCAGAGTGTCATAGCGTGCAATTGGTGGAAAGGGCCTCAGCGCGTATGCGCGTCTGTGACGTGCGTGCATGGGCGTTTCCCTATGACTGCACGTCAGAGTGTCAGCTCGTGTAATTGGAGGATAGGGCCTTAGCGCGTACACGCGGAAGTGACGCTGGACGTGTGGGCATGTTTAAAAGGTACGTGTAGAATGCCATTTCCTTGTACATGCTTTTTGTGGAGAGCGAGTGGGTGAAATCTGTACTTCTTGTCGGTTCACACGTGATTTACTTCACGGCATTCCAAGTTCGTACACCCTGTTACCTCTGACAGCTTTTTCTCTTTTTGTCTTTTTCCTGGGCCTGTTTCCTCAAACAGCGTTCACTTCTTCTGTTGTCCTGTCTCCTCAGACAGCGTACAATTCTTCTTTTGGCGGGGGTGTTGCCAACGTGCACACGCGCGTATTTTTCACGCGATTTTTCCTGGCAGATGGTGAGTCGCGCACGTATTTAACATCTGTAATTGCCCCGTGTGTCGCGTACCCCTTCAGAGGTCAGTCTAGGCTGCGTGTGACACGCATACGTTCATTTTTGTGTTTCTGAGTGCCACAGCGTAGTGCAGGTTTATTTTTCGCCGCACGTGGTCTAGGAGGGGTTGCGTGCACATTATCTCCCTTTTTTGGGGTGCCTGTGCGTTGCGTGACCCGTCATCTTCCCCCAGGGGTCACATACAGCCTTGCTAGAGCACTAGGGTACGAATTCCATCTAGTACCCTACCCCTTTGACCCCCAATTTCCCAGGACAATAGTTTACTGCAACTCCCATACGCACAACAACATCAGTGCCATGGTTGGGAGGCGAGCACGCGGTAAGGGTGGCAAAGGTGGCCGAGCCACAAGAGGTGGCCGTGGTGGATACGGTAGGGGACGTGGCCAGGACTTGCAGGGGGCCCCTAGCGCCCCATGTGTGGGTGACCAGTCAGGGACACCCATGCCCCCCCCCCCGGTTGAGGGTAACGTGGCTGACACCATCCCTGCTCAGCCCTTGTTGTACCAGACATTGTGGCACCATACCTGGCACAGGGTGACTCCATGGCTGACTTCTAGGTCAGCAGGTCTAGGCCATGTGTGGCAGTGCACGTTGGTGTCACCAGGCCACGTGGATCAAGGGCAGCTATGTCATCTGCTGCCCCGAGTAGGCAGGGTGGGGAGGCTGCAGGGGCAGCTGCGGCTCCATCCACCCCAGCTCTGAGTCTCCCAGCCAGGACAGTGTCGGTCCCAGTCCATCCTGCTGACGTTCCCCCTGACTACATCACACTTCAGCTAATGCCTGCACCAAGTCCCATGGTGAGTGTTCATTCCCACACCTCTAGTCCACAGTCCACCAGGGCTCCTGCCCCTAGTGTCCAGAGCGGCGTAGGACACTCAGGATCCCCACCACCTTCCAAGCCGAAGAGGAAGAGTGCTCGTCCGGTACAGGCTGATGCCCCAGACATGGCTACACAGTCCGGCCCACCAAGAAAGCCCAGCTTCAATCAGGCCGAACTTGATGCACTTGTGGAGTATGTGTCCGCACATGACAACGAAATGGTGATTACTGCAGGATGCAAGACCACACCTGCACAACGTCAAGCACACTGACCATCGCGCACATCATAAGTGCCCTTGGATTCGTGAGGCGTACAGCTAATGATTGGAATGACCTGAAGCACAGGGCAAAGAAAAAGCTGGCCTCAAGTCATGCCGCAACTCTAGTGACTGGAGGAGGGTCTCCAGCAGAGGACATAGAACTCACTCCACATGAGTATGTTGCTGGGGCCTACGTCACAGAGGAACAGATCCAAGGCGTGGGAGACCTGCCAGATTACGAGGCATTGTCCGGTGAGTGCACATGTGTGTGTGAGGGCTTCTGATTGAGTGCCAGGTGAGGGTGTGTGTGCCTGAGTGGTTTGGGTCACCCATGTGCTTCATCCAATACATTCTGCGCACCAGGATTTGGGTATTGCAGTATCCTTTCTGGCAACAGTAGACATTCAGCCCAACCTCACGCCAGTTGCCCTTGAAGTGTCATCTTGACACAACATAGTTGCGTATTATTCTGTGTTCATTCAGGCTGATTGTTTGCATTCCACCACTTTCACTAGGCCTTTCTCAGTCCTATTGTCACATGTGTGACATGGCTATGGTACATGCCATCTGTGTGATGGCATGTGTCATGTATGTGTATTGGACATGCCAATCACAGGCCAATGTGTGATGGCACTGCTAGCCAGCATGCAGCAAATGTGTTGGTCTTCCATCTTGGTGTCATCAATGTGTGCCATTTGCCTCCCCTTCATACGCAGTGACGGTGCATGCATGGGAGGTTTATAGTCATGTGGGACATGTGTCAATGAAGTACTGTTTCTGTTGCTTCTCAGCCCTAATTGTGTGCCATGGTGCTAATGCCTGTTCCCATTTCTTTTCTTTCATGTCTTTGCAGGGGATGACACACTTGATACTGCTGGGGTTGTGGAGATGGTGCAGTCCCAGGAGGGGTCTCAGGCCCGACCGGGCACCAGTGAGGGACGTGGTGTGGTGGTGGGTGAGAACCCACACTTGCTATAGACCATCATCTCAAGGGATGTCTCTGGGTGCACCTCCCCCGAGCTCTATTTAAGTGTCGATTCGGATGATGAGACCTATGTGCGGTCACAGGTAAGTGTTTCTGGGAGGGATTCTGTACTGTCCAACCCACCTGCACCAGGGGTAGAACCCTCAATGGGGATGTCAGTGTTAGTAGGTCCGCCTTTGGTAGTTACGGATGCAGGGTCACACTCCGCAACATCTGATCCTGTTCCTGGGCCAGCAGATCAGAGGGGGAATGCAGTCCTGCAGCCTCAGGCAGTGCTGGCACAGCAAGGCGCAGTTCGCCTTGCCCCAGACAGGTGTGGTGCCTGCCGGCGCGGTGGCCGTACACCACCTGGCAATAGCGCATGGAAGCAATCCATATAAGGTATGGCAAACCAACAGGCAGCATCATCTGAGATGATGGCTCAGGCCATGGATAGGGTGGCCACTTCCATTGTCCCCCAAAAAAGGCTGATGGAACAACTACAGTAGGCAACAGACTCCATTTGCCAGTCACGCAGGGAGGACATGTTGGCATCCAACAGGGACAGGCGGGCGGCACTGGAGACTCTGTGGGAAGCCATTTCTATTGAGTCCCAGGGCCACAGGGAAGCCCTGAGGGTGGAACTCCGTCAGCTCAGGGTGACTCTTGTTGAGCTTGAGGCTTCAACTGACACGAGGACAGAACAGCAGCTGGAGCGGCTCACATGTACGCTCTCAGCTGAGATGCAGGCAACTAGGGAGGAGGTCCGGGCATCCCGTGAGTTGTTGCATGCGGACCTCCGCACGATTATCCTCCAGAACCAGACCTTCCACACCCGCATGCTTGCTGCCATGGAGGACCAGACTAGGGCTTTGCGTGGGATGCCTCCCATAGTACCACCACCTCCTGATGCAGCTGCAGAGGGTGAGGAGAGCGACAGCAGCGAATCTCTCACAATAGGGTAGCCGTGGAGGCCATGAGCCCATGGAGGTGTTTTTTTTGTGCAAGATCTACACATGTGGGTTTTGGTGTGCACCCTGTCCTCGGACCTCCTGGGTGGCCTCCCCCACCCCCCTAGCACATTCATGGCCATTTTTGATTTTTGATTTTTGATTTTGATTTTTGATTTTTGATTTTTTTGACAGTGTGTTGCCTTGTGTGGCTCCCGTGGGCATACGCTGTATTGTGGATGGGCACATGCAGGCTTGTCCTTAATTTGGGTTAGATGCTTGGGTTTGTGTGACACACACCCCTCCTGCTTCCCGTTTCCATGGGCTTGCAAAGGGTGTGCCCAAGTGACATTGACTTACACAGTGACGTTGGACTCCCATTTGATGTGTGGGCAGTCTGTAGTCAATACTGCGTATACATTCCTAGTGCATATTGTTGTTGTATTGTACACTGCATGGTGTATTGATATGTGCCTCTGCATCCATCTCATCCTCCTAATTTGCAGGTCCATTTCTCATGTCTTCACAAGGCGGTCTACTTGGAAATGGAGTCCATGTTGTAAGCAGTGCACCTACACTTTTGCGTGGCGCTAACACTGTACAGTTGGAAGTTTTCAAAGTGCTGGCATTATCAGGTAGTGAGACTACCATTTTTTTTAATCCATACTGTCATGTTTATGGTAGGTTGGAGGTTGTGTAAGTGATTAGTATTATTGGTAAATATTTGGTAATGTGTGTTGTTGGTCCTGCATTACTGTGAGCATTTCATGCGTGGCCAGTTTCCATTAGGGACACTGTAGTTTGTGGCACTTGTGTCATGTTGTGGGGATTAATTTGTTTGCTCTCACATAGCATGACATGCCATGGTGTGTTGTGTGGCGGTGCTGGGGAGGGGTTGGGTGACATGGCACTGTTGTCATGTTGTATTTTGCAAGGGGGTAATGATTTTAGCAGCATAGAAGTGTATCTTTTGATGACACAGAATTGGTGGTCTTTGTGTAGGTAGGGATGCACACATTGTGACACTTCCAGGTGAAAAATCTCAGGCTGCTATGGTTCTGACAGTTGACTGTCCCTTAATTCATCAGAATTGTCAGATTGAGTCATCATTGATTGTCAGATGGTATGTGCCAGGGCTGTGTGCACTCCACAGGGGTGTGATTTCTATGTGAAGTAATTAGCCACCAGCTGCGTACGGGCTGCCTCACCCCGTGCTCTTTCCCCTCCCATGCGCAGCGGGCGTGCATGTGGTTGGGGATGTGGGGGCACCACCATGTCCACAGCCAGGCCCCGGCGTGTTGCAACATTGTGCAGGACACATGCTGCCACTATGATCCTACACACTACTGGGGGAGCGTATAACAGCTGCCCGCCAGAACGGTCAAGGGAGCGATAGCGTGACTTGAGCACTCTGAATGTGCGCTCCACTATGCCCCGGGTTGCAATATGGGCTGTGTTGTATCTTACCTCGAGAGGCGTGATGGGGTTCCGAATTGGCATCATCATGTGGGTGCTCAGAGGGTAGGCACTGTCCCCTGGGGAGGTGGTGATGGGGATCATTAGTGGCGTAGTGACATTACTCTGTATCTGTCATGCATGCATGTGCTGTGGCATTTATACTCACCAAGCAGCCATGCATCGCCATGCCGCCCAGCTTCCATGTCCCGGTTTAGGGTTGACATTCTGTAAATGAAGCTGTCGTGGGTGGACCCTGGATAGTTGGCATATACTGAGGTGATGATTCCCTTGGCATCACATACTTCCTGGACGTTGATGGAATGCCAGTGCTTGCGGTTTCGATAGATGTGCTCAGATGCCCTGGGGGGACGTAGAGCCACATGGGTGCAATCAATGGCACTTAGCACTTTGGGGAATTGTGCCACCCTGTACACATCCTGGCTGACAGCCTGCCTTTCTGCACGTGTTCTGGGCAGGTATATGTGCCTGCGGACTGATGGGTGTGCAGTGATGATGGCCAACACCTGGTGTAGGCACCGTGACTGCGTGGCCTGTGACACCCCCCCCCCCACTATGGCACTTGTCCGCTGAAATGATCTGGTAGCCAAGAAGTGCAGTACATTGATGACCTTCTCCAGGGGGCTCAGTGCTTGGGAGCACAGGGTGGGTGATGTGAGGTCATCCTCAGATGCCCTGGGGGGACGTAGAGCCACATGGGTGCAATCAATGGCACCTAGCACTTTGGGGAATTGTGCCACCCTGTACAAATCCTGGCTGACAGCCTGCCTTTCTGCAGGTGTTCTGGGCAGGTATATGTGCCTGCGGACTGATGAGCGTGCAGTGATGATGGCCAACACCTGGTGTAGGCACCGTGACTGCATGGCCTGTGACACCCCCCCCCCCACTATGGCACTTGTCCGCTGAAATGATCTGGTAGCCAAGAAGTGCAGTACATTGATGACCTTCTCCAGGGGGCTCAGTGCTTGGGAGCACAGGGTGGGTGATGTGAGGTCATCCTCCCACTCACTGACCAGGTCGAGTATTATGTGAGGTGGAAACCTGTACCTCCCATACACCTGGTCATCAGGCATACCAAAAAGGCTGGTTCTGGGTGTGAAGATTCTGGCCCTGACTATCCTCCTCCTCCTCCTGCGGTATCCCACGGCCACTGCTGCTAGGAACGGTAAATTCATCCTGGTGTCTGAGCTTGTTTGTTGTTTGCGCACACTTTTATGCTGCACGGGACGTGCGCCTGCTTCATGCTGGCGCACGTGTTTCCGGATTGGACCTTTTTTTTTTGGCGTGTTGTAGGCGACCGTGTAAATCTTCCCGCCCACCCCAGGAATACACATAACACGCTCTCCCAGGCCCAGTCGCGATTGACTATTCCCGCCCACCCCAGGAATACACGTAACACGCTCTCCCAGGCCCAGTCGCGTGTGGAAGTTCACGCGAACCCGTATTACAAGTACCCTGCTGATATTGCGTGTGGAAGTTAACGCGGACCCCGTAATACACGTACCCTGCTGATATCGCATGTGGAAGTTAACGCGATCCCCGTTATACACATACCCTGCTGATATCGCATGTGGAAGTTAACGCGAACCCTGTAATATACGTACCCTGCTGATATCGCGTGCGGAAGTTCACGCGAACCACGTAATACACGTACCCTGCATATATCGCGTGTGGAAGTTCACGCAGACCCATAATACACGTGGGGGCCTGGTGGAGGGTGCCCCTGACTGCTGGGGGGTGGGAGACATGAGTGGGGGCCTGGTGGGGGGTGTTCCTGGATGCTGGGGGGTGGGGGTGCAGGGACACATGAGTGGGGGCCTGGTGGAGGGTGCCCCTGGATGCTGGGGGTGGCAGTGCAGGGGGACATGAGTTGGACATGAGTGGGGGCCTGGTGGAGGGTGCCCCTGGATGCTGGGGGGTGGGGGTGCTGGGAGACATGAGTGGGGGCCTGGTGGAGGGTGCCCCTGGATGCTGGGGGGTGGGGGTGCTGGGAGACATGAGTGGGGCATGGTGGAGGGTGCCCCTGACTGGTGGGGGGGTGGGGGTGCAGGGGGACATGAGTTGGACATGAGTGGGGGCCTGGTGGAGGGTGCCCCTGGATGCTGGGGGGTGGGGGTGGAGGGAGACATGAGTGGGGGCCTGGTGGAGGGTGCCCCTGGATGCTGGGGGGTGGGGGTGCTGGGAGACATGAGTGGGGGCCTGGTGGAGGGTGCCCCTGGATGCTGGGGCATGGGGGTGCTGGGAGACATGAGTGGGGGCCTGGTGGACGGTGCCCCTGACTGCTGGGGTGTGGGGGTGCAGGGGGACATGAGTTGGACATGAGTGGGGCCTGGTGGAGGGTGCCCCTGGATGCTGGGGGGTGGGGGTGCTGGGAGATGTGAGTGGGGGCCTGGTGGAGGGTGCCCCTGGATGCGGGGGGTGGGGGTGCTGGGAGACATGAGTGGCGGCCTGGTGGAGGGTGCCCCTGGATGCTGGGGGGTGGGGGTGCAGGGGGACATGAGTGGGGGCCTGGTGGAGGGTGCCCCTGACTGCTGGGGTTTGGGGGTGCAGGGGGACATGAGTTGGACATGTGTGGGGCCTGGTGGAGGGTGCCCCTGGATGCTGGGGGGTGGGGGTGCTGGGAGATGTGAGTGGGGGCCTGGTGGAGGGTGCCCCTGGATGCTGGGGGGTGGGGGTGCTGGAGACATGAGTGGGGGCCTGGTGGAGGGTGCCCCTGGATGCTGGGGGGTGGGGGTGCAGGAGGACATGAGTTGGACATGAGTGGGGCCTGGTGGAGGGTGCCCCTGGATGCTGGGGGGTGGGGGTGCAGGGGGACATGAGTTGGACATGAGTGGGGCCTGGTGGAGGGTGCCCCTGGATGCTGGGGGGGTGCAGGGAGACATGAGTGGGGGCCTGGTGGAGGGTGCCCCTGGATGCTGTGGGGTGGGGGTGCTGGGAGACATGAGTGGGGGCCTGGTGGAGGGGGCCCCTGGATGCGGGGGGGGTGGGGGTGCTGGGAGACATGAGTGGGGGTCTGGTGGAGGGTGCCCCTGGATGCTGGGGGGTGGGGGTGCTGGGAGACATGAGTGGGGGCCTGGTGGAGGCTGCCCCTGGATGCTGGGGGGTGGGGGTGCAGGGACACATGAGTGGGGGCCTGGTGGAGGGTGCCCCTGGATGCTGGGGGTAGCAGTGCAGGGGGACATGAGTTGGACATGAGTGGGGGCCTGGTGAAGGGTGCCCCTGGATGCTGGGGGGTGGGGGTGCTGGGAGACATGAGTGGGGGCCTGGTGGAGGGTGCCCCTGACTGCTGGGGGGTGGGAGACGTGAGTGGGGGCCTGGTGGGGGGTGCCCCTGGATTCTGGGGGGTAGGGGTTCAGGGAGACATGAGTGGGGGCCTGGTGGAGGCTGCCCCTGGATGCTGGGGGGTGGGGGTGCAGGGACACATGAGTGGGGGCCTGGTGGAGGGTGCCCCTTGATGCTGGGGGTAGCAGTGCAGGGGGACATGAGTTGGACATGAGTGGGGGCCTGGTGAAGGGTGCCCCTGGATGCTGGGGGGTGGGGGTGCTGGGAGACATGAGTGGGGGCCTGGTGGAGGGTGCCCCTGGATGCTGGGGGGTGGGGGTGCTGGGAGACATGAGTGGGGCCTGGTGGAGGGTGCCCCTGACTGGTGGGGGGGTGGGGGTGCAGGGGGACATGAGTTGGACATGAGTGGGGGCCTGGTGGAGGGTGCCCCTGGAGGCTGGGGGGTGGGGGTGGAGGGAGACATGAGTGGGGGCCTGGTGGAGGGTGCCCCTGGATGCTGGGGGGTGGGGGTGCTGGGAGACATGAGTGGGGGCCTGGTGGAGGGTGCCCCTGGATGCTGGGGCATGGGGGTGCTGGGAGACATGAGTGGGGGCCTGGTGGACGGTGCCCCTGACTGCTGGGGTGTGGGGGTGCAGGGGGACATGAGTTGGACATGAGTGGGGCCTGGTGGAGGGTGCCCTTGGATGCTGGGGGGTGGGGGTGCTGGGAGATGTGAGTGGGGGCCTGGTGGAGGGTGCCCCTGGATGCGGGGGGGTGGGGGTGCTGGGAGACATGAGTGGCGGCCTGGTGGAGGGTGCCCCTGGATGCTGGGGGGTGGGGGTGCAGGGGGACATGAGTGGGGGCCTGGTGGAGGGTGCCCCTGACTGCTGGGGTGTGGGGGTGCAGGGGGACATGAGTTGGACATGTGTGGGGCCTGGTGGAGGGTGCCCCTGGATGCTGGGGGGTGGGGGTGCTGGGAGATGTGAGTGGGGGCCAGGTGGAGGGTGCCCCTGGATGCTGGGGGGTGGGGGTGCTGGAGACATGAGTGGGGGCCTGGTGGAGGGTGCCCCTGGATGCTGGGGGGTGGGGGTGCAGGAGGACATGAGTTGGACATGAGTGGGGCCTGGTGGAGGGTGCCCCTGGATGCTGGGGGGTGGGGGTGCAGGGGGACATGAGTTGGACATGAGTGGGGCCTGGTGGAGGCTGCCCCTGGATGCTGGGGGGTGCAGGGAGACATGAGTGGGGGCCTGGTGGAGAGTGCCCCTGGATGCTGTGGGGTGGGGGTGCTGGGAGACATGAGTGGGGCCTGGTGGAGGGGGCCCCTGGATGCGGGGGGGTGGGGGTGCTGGGAGACATGAGTGGGGGTCTGGTGGAGGGTGCCCCTGGATGCTGGGGGGTGGGGGTGCTGGGAGACATGAGTGGGGGCCTGGTGGAGGGTGCCCCTGACTGCTGGGGGGTGGGAGACATGAGTGGGGGCCTGGTGGGGGGGTGCCCCTGACTGCTGGGGGGTGGGAGACATGAGTGGGGGCCTGGTGGGGGGTGCCCCTGGATTCTGGGGGGTAGGGGTGCAGGGAGACATGAGTGGGGGCCTGGTGGAGGCTGCCCCTGGATGCTGGGGGGTGGGGGTGCAGGGGGACATGAGTTGGACATGAGTGGGGGCCTGGTGGAGGGTGCCCCTGGATGCTGGGGGGTGGGGGTGCTGGGAGACATGAGTGGGGGCCTGGTGGAGGGTGCTCCTGACTGCTGTGGGGTGGGAGACATGAGTGGGGGCCTGGTGGGGGGTGCCCCTGGATGCTGGGGGGTGGGGGTGCAGGGAGACATGAGTGGGGGCCTGGTGGAGGGTGCCCCTGGATGCTGGGGGGTGGGGGTGCAGGGAGACATGAGTTGGACATGAGTGGGGGCCTGGTGGAGGGTGCCCCTGGATGCTGGGGTTGGGGGTGCTGGGAGACATGAGTGGGGGCCTGGTGGAGGGTGCCCCTGACTGCTGGGGGGTGGGAGACATGAGTGGGGGGCTGTTGGGGGGTGCCCCTGGATGCTGGGGGGTGGTGGTGCAGGGAGACATGAGTGGGGGCCTGGTGGATGGTGCCCCTGGATGCTGGGGGTGGGGGTGCAGGGGGACATGAGGTGGACATGAGTGGGGGCCTGGTGGAGGGTGCCCCTGGATGCTGGGGGGTGGGGGTGCTGGGAGACATGAGTGGGGGCCTGGTGGAGGGTGCGCCTGGATGCTGGGGGGTGGGGGTGCTGGGAGACATGAGTGGGGCCTGGTGGAGGGTGCCCCTGACTGCTGGGAGGTGGGGGTGCAGGGGGACATGAGTTGGACATGAGTGGGGGCCTGGTGGAGGGTGCCCCTGGATGCTGGGGGGTGGGGGTGCAGGGAGACATGAGTGGGGGCCTGGTGGAGGGTGCCCCTGGATGCTGGGGGTGGGGGAGCTGGGAGACATGACTGAGGGCCTGGTGGAGGGTGCCCCTGGATGTTGGGGGGTGGGGGTGCTGTGAGACATGAGTGGGGGCCTGATGGACGGTGCCCCTGACTGCTGGGGTGTGGGGGTGCAGGGGGACATGAGTTGGACATGAGTGGGGCCTGGTGGAGGGTGCCCCTGGATGCTGGGGTTGGGGGTGCTGGGAGACATGAGTGGGGGCCTGGTGGAGGGTGCCCCTGACTGCTGGGGGGTGGGAGACATGCGTGGGGGCCTGTTGGGGGGTGCCCCTGGATGCTGGGGGGTGGTGGTGCAGGGAGACATGAGTGGGGGCCTGGTGGATGGTGCCCCTGGATGCTGGGGGTGGGGGTGCAGGGGGACATGAGGTGGACATGAGTGGGGGCCTGGTGGAGGGTGCCCCTGGATGCTGGGGGGTGGGGGTGCTGGGAGACATGAGTGGGGGCCTGGTGGAGGGTGCGCCTGGATGCTGGGGGGTGGGGGTGCTGGGAGACATGAGTGGGGCCTGGTGGAGGGTGCCCCTGACTGCTGGGGGGTGGGGGTGCAGGGGGACATGAGTTGGACGTGAGTGGGGGCCTGGTGGAGGGTGCCCCTGGATGCTGGGGGGTGGGGGTGCAGGGAGACATGAGTGGGGGCCTGGTGGAGGGTGCCCCTGGATGCTTGGGGTGGGGGAGCTGGGAGACATGACTGAGGGCCTGGTGGAGGGTGCCCCTGGATGTTGGGGGGTGGGGGTGCTGGGAGACATGAGTGGGGGCCTGATGGACGGTGCCCCTGACTGCTGGGGTGTGGGGGTGCAGGGGGACATGAGTTGGACATGAGTGGGGCCTGGTGGAGGGTGCCCCTGGATGCTGGGGGGTGGGGGTGCTGGGAGACATGAGTTGGGGCCTGGTGGAGGGTGCCCCTGGTTGTTGGGGTTGGGGGTGCTGGGAGACATGAGTGGGGATCTGGTGGAGGGTGCCCCTGGATGCTGGTGGGTGGGGGTGCAGGGGGACATGAGTGGGGGCCTGGTGGAGGGTGCACCTGACTGCTGGGGTGTGGGGGTGCAGGGAGACATGAGTTGGACATGAGTGGGGGCCTGGTGGAGGGTGCCCCTGGATGCTGGGGGGTGGGGGTGCTGGGAGACATGAGTGGGGGCCTGGTGGAGAGTGCCCCTGGCTGCTGGGGGGTGGGAAACATGAGTGGGGGCCTGGTGGGGGGTGCCCCTGGATGCTGGGGGGTGCAGGGAGACATGAGTGGGGGCCTGGTGGAGGGTGCCCCTGGATGCTGGGGATTGGGGGTGCTGGGAGACATGCGTGGGGGCCTGGTGGAGGGTACCCCTGGATGCTGGGGGGTGGGGGTGCTGGGAGACATGAGTGGGGCCTGGTGGAGGGTGCCCCTGACTGGTGGGGGGTGGGGGTGCAGGGGGACATGAGTTGGACATGAGTGGGGGCCTGGTGGAGGGTGCCCCTGGATGCTGGGGGGTGGGGGTGCAAGGAGACATGAGTGGGGGCCTGGTGGAGGGTGCCCCTGGATGCTGGGGGGTGGGGGTGCAAGGAGACATGAGTGGGGGCCTGGTGGAGGGTGCCCCTGGATGCTGGGGGATGGGGGTGCTGGGAGACATTAGTGGGGGCCTGGTGGTGGGTGCCCCTGGATGCTGGGGGGTGGGGGTGCTGGGAGACATGAGTGGGGGCCTGGTGGATGATGCCCCTGACTGCTGGGGTGTCGGGGTGCGGGGGGACATGAGTGGGGCCTGGTGGAGGGTGCCACTGGATGCTGGGGGGTGGGGTGCTGGGAGACATGAGTGGGGGCCTGGTGGAGGGTGCCCCTGGATGCTGAGGGGTGGGGGTGCTGGGAGACATGAGTGGGGGCCTGGTGGAGGGTGCCCCTGGATGCTGGGGGGAGGGGGTGCAGGGGGACATGGATGGGGGTCTGGTGGAGGGTGCCCCTGACTGCTGGGGTGTGGGGGTGCAGGGGGACATGAGTTGGACATGAGTGGGGCCTGGTGGAGGGTGCCCCTGGATGCTGGGGGGTGGGGGTTGCTGGGAGACATGAGTGGGGGCCTATTGGAGGGTGCCCCTGGATGCTGGGGGGTGGGGGTGCTGGGAGACATGAGTGGGGGCCTGGTGGAGGGTGCCCCTGGATGCTGGGGGGTGGAGGTGCTGGGAGACATGAGTGGGGGCCTGGTGGAGGGTGCCCCTGACTGCTGGGGGGTGGGGGTGCAGGGGGACATGAGTTGGACATGAGTGGGGCCTGGTAGAGGGTGCCCCTGGATGCTGGGGGGTGGGGGTGCAGGGGGACATGAGTTGGACATGAGTGGGGCCTGGTGTAGGGTGCCCCTGGATGCTGGGGGGTGGGGGTGCAGGGGACATGAGTTGGACATGAGTGGGGGCCTGGTGGAGGGTGCCCCTGACTGCTGGGGGGTGGTGGTGCTGGGAGACATGAGTGGGGGCCTGGTGGAGGGTGCCCCTGGATGCTGGGGGTGGGGGTGCTGGGAGACATGCGTTGGTGGGCAGTAGTGCAAGGTGACATGTGGGTTGGCTGGGGGGCATGGCCAAGGTGGATGGGCTGCCTGCGGGACATGTGCAGGGGTGCAGGGTAGTCCCCTGTGGTGTGGGCCGCCTGCAGGGGCCGTGGAGGGTGTAGAGGGTACAGCTGGGAGGACCCACACGGCCAATTCACGTGTAGGACTCCCCGGCACCCCCGAAATACACGTAGGCTGCTGGATTCGCGTGTGGAATTTCCCGCGCATCCGGAGTACACGTACCCTGCTGGAATCACGTGTGGAACTTCACGCACACCACGAAATACACGTACCCACGCCAATCGCGTGTGGAACTTCCCGTGCACCCGAAATACACGCACACGCTATTTTTCACACAGTGGGTGTCCGTGTTTGTCGGTACACCTTTGCACCTCATTTGTCCTAGCGGGCCACAGTATGGATCATTCATCATAGCTGTATATAGGTGCTTTTTGTAAGCGCACATTTTGGCGCACATTTATTTCAGGCGCAGGGACGCTATCACCTGCTTTCTTGTGGTGGACTTGTTTGGCCCTGTGCGCGTCTTTGACCGTGCGCTGGTTTGCCCTATTCGATTCCATGAATACGAGTTGTAGGCGAGCGTGTGGGCGTTCTGCGCACTTGCCTCCTGTACATCCCCCGTGACGCCCATATTTTCACGCGTTGTTCCCCATTCCGAGTGTTACGCCCCGTGTTCCGCCTACTTTTGTTATGTGCGCCGCGCTATGTGCGATTTCGCTGTAGCCATGGCGCACGCCGTTGGATAACCTGTGCGCCGGCGTGCGCCGCGCACTTTTTCAGTGCACATCCAATATTTTTCTCGCGCACGGACTTCCATGAATCGATGTGCGCTGGTTTCCTTGCTATTTTCGCACTTGCACTGCGATTCGCACGTGTTGGCACTTCTGCGCCGGAATTTTCGGCGCACATTAATTCCATGAATCGGCCTGTTAGTGTTAAGCATTAATTCACTTTAATCCTTTATGGGATTTACTAGCCATTCCCGGCATGACATCCGCAATTCTAGCATATCTTAAAGGTCAATATTGGTTTGTAATTCATAGGGTACCTTCTGTCCTCCTTCCTAAATATCAGAATTACCACTAATCGCTTCCAGGAAGGGGTCGCAGGTCCATGTGACCTATTAGTGGTAATTGAAAAGGCTAAACCTGTAGGAAAGTGTCTTCTTTTGAATTTGAAAGGCACTTTTGTATCAGATGGAATGAGAGGTATGCGTGATATAAGAACAGTATCTAAGTTTAATCCGTTGATTACACAGGCCTCTAAGATGTGTCTTTGTAGACGCATAATTGTCAACCTTGTTCCATTGCAGAATCCCTGTGATGGCATAACATTGTGTAGTAGCATAATTACAGCGCATAATTACAGCACCTACTTTTAGTTTTAGCTTGTGAGGAGGCAATTGTCCTACAGCATTTCGCTCTTTAGAGACTGAAAAGTTGAGCGAGCAATTGACTGTTCATTGAAATTGGAACCCCTGTGCCCTGTGTGAAGAGAAGTGGGGTTGGAAAGAAGTAACTTGACATTTTTCCAAATGTTTGCAATAGTGTAAGGTGAAGGTGACCGCTTAGTACCATGCTCATTCTGTTTGTTAACATGATAGCTGTTGTTGAAGTGCACACAGAAGTGCAGTTTGCCCTTTGGACAGCAGAGGGCAGCCTAACATCGATGAATTGCATCAACTGAGTGGAGAAACATATCTAAGCATTTTATATATATATATATATATAGATTATGGTCAGCAAAAGTCACATTAATAAGCTTTCAGGGTAATTCATAGAATTTTGCACAAAAGTGGCGCACGCGGCTGGCGCACAGTGTGCGTGTGCGAATGTCTGCGCCAGCCGCGTGCCCTAAAATCGATTTCCGCGCACAGCGTATTCATGGATTTTAGCCTCCAAAACCAGCCGTGGCGCAGACTGGCGCAGCGACCCTGCAGCAGCGCCAGTTACGCCCCCAAGAACGCACCTAGCGCACCCCCACCCCCAGCAGGGCAGGGCACCTGCCAGCAGGCCCCCACTCATGTCCCACTCATGTCCCCTTGCACCCCCACCCCCCAGCAGTGGGCTAGTCCGACGGCTCACTTTTGGATGTCCCAGGCCAGGGCATCATCGAAATCCTGCTCAATGTCCTGGAGGCGGTCCTCTTCCATGGCCCCAAGGGTTCGCAGGGACGACGACATGTTCTCCTCCAACTCCCTGCGAATTGCCTCGAGGCACTCGGCCCACCTCAGGGCCCTCCGCATGGAGTTCTCCGCCCTGACCATTGTGTGCCGTGCCTCTTCTGCCCGCTTCCGCTCCGCATCTATGGCATGGCCTAACCGCTGCCACACGGAAGACACTTCCAGTCCTGGGTCCTCCTGCCCTCTGGCCGATGCCTGCCCCTCTGATGTCGAAGGCCCCGAGCCATGATGACTCCCACCTTGTTGCTGCTGCTGCTGTACCTCTGCCTGTGCCCTGGCTCTTGCTGCCTGCACATCCTCCTTCAGCTGGGGTGCAGTTGTTGAGGTGGCAACCCCTGCTGGACGTCCGACTCCCAACTGTGGCAGGGATGTGTCCTCCACCAGCCTGGCCGCAGGGTCAGAGGCAGCTCCACAGGGTACCCAGGTGATACATGGGTGGGAAGATGGCATGGAGGACGACTGGGGCATAGGGGGTTCAGTTGAGGAGGGGGTCGGAAAAAAGGTCCAGAAAATGGAGGAATCCGGCCCTGGTGAGCTGTCCCAGTAGGTCTACGTGGTCAACGAGCCATCCGAGAAGACATGCAGTCTCCTCATGGAAAGACTGCAGGTCAGCTCCCATGGCCCATTGACGCAACGCCACCCCACCCAGGACAGGCGCAAACCGGTCCCGGATAGCCACGTCTGCAGGGAGAGGAAGGCCAGTTGTTGTAAGCGGATCCCCTCCCTGAAAACAGGTCTGGAAGTAGGCATCCCTGCTGGTGCGGGATGATGCAGTTACAGGATCGGGAACAGGATTACACACAGGCACCTCCGCGGTGGCTTGTCCTGCCTCCTGTCCCTGCCCCTGCACTGCACCACTGGCACCAGTGGAATCCCCACCTCCAGACCCCATCTCTGTCCCTTGCACGGCCTCCTCCTCCACCAAACCCCCACCCAACCTGGATGACTCAGTGCCATCTTCCTCCGTCAGACCCTGTGGGGTCTCAGCTGCCCCTTCTGCTGCCGAGGAGTCCAACTCCATCCTCTGCCTCTTGGACCTTCCCTTGGCAGCTGCGGCCTGGGACGCGGCACCAGACTCCTCACTCCCGGACAAGATGACAACCTGGGAGGGGAGCCGGGCCTTGCGTCTCCGGCTGGCGGGATGATCCCTGCCGCTGCGCTCCACAGCACCCTCTCCACCCTCTTCTTCAGTTAACGCTGCAGACAGGGAGAGATAAAACACAGGCATAAGGGCACTGTACAATGGACTGATACACACATGACAGTTGCACATGACTGGCATTGATTAACTACAGACACAGCATCACACTCCACGACACACATGTCATTTTAACTCACACACATGAACATTTCAACAGCAACATTGCACCAGGCAGCACCATCCATACACATACAACAGCATGAACAGGCAAAGGTGAGCCTAACATCACATGAAACACAAGGAGTGCACTAGACATGCACACGCCACCACACTTACATGCATGTCTACATCTCCTCCAACTGTTGCAGTGATGAGATCGCCATACATGTCACATCTGCCATTCATCCTTCTACAAATCAGTGTCACGTGCATCCTTGTTGCATCACATTTGCACACTTGTCAAATACACATACATGCACATGTACACAGTGCAGATACATGCATTATGAACCACCATCCATGCCACAACCATGCCAATGTACATACACAGAAATTCAAACATGTGTGCTCCCACACATGCATTTGCCCAGCATGCTTACCAACACATACACCATCAATGTGTCACACAACTGAGAGGACTCACATGTGGCTTCCTCACGCCCATGTTCATACACATCCCTACATGCCCCTAAATAAACACATGTGCAACCGGCACACTACTGGCACACCACGACACGCGCAGCGTACTATCACCATGCATGTACACTTACCGCTCGACTCCAGACGGGTCTGCCTCTCAAGGATCTGGACGTAGAGCGCTGGGCATATGCGTTCCAGGACCCTCATTAGATGGTTCGACAGCTGGCCCTGGCGCCCCTTGGCATCCGCTGCCTTAGCGAGGCACCGGGCCTTGTTGAGGGTCCTGAACCTGAAGTCCTCCCAGCGCTTCTTGACATGATGTAAGTAGCGGACTGCCACCCCCTCTGCATTGATGGCAGTCACGATGTCCATCCAGATCCTGGTCCGTCCTTCATTGTCGGCACGCAAACTTCCAAAGAGGGCATCATACTGCCCCAGGACTTGCTCCACCAGGACACCAACTTCGGTGGCAGTGAAGATGGTGGCCCTCTGCCTCTCTGACTGGGGTTGCCAGTGCTGCCAGATGGTGTTGTGCCTGACATGGCAACCCCAGAGGCAGGAGTGGGTGGGCAACTGGGTCCTGGGGCTGGGCTGTGGAGCGATGGAATCCCAGTCGGGAGTGTTCGGTTCCAGCAGGGGTGGTCACAGCAACTACACCCCTGGCTGACGTGCAGGCAGCAAATGGCAGGGCACGTGGGCAGCAGGCAGTCAGGCAGCAGCAGATGGCAGGTGGGAGCGTACTTGGGGCTCTGGGGGGCATTAATTTCGCCTTCTGGGCAGGAGCGTGGTCTTCCATGTGTTGTCACGTGGCCAGCTTGATACAGAGTGATTTGCACATGAAAAAATTGCACGTCAGCGTGTAATTCGAGGAAAGGGCATTAGCGCGTAAGTGCGTCAGCACACGCACGCGATTCCATTGGACCAAAGGCCCTTAGCGCATAAGCGCGTAAGTTACATTACGTGCGCGGGCGTTTCCCTCATAGCACGTGATGACAGAGCACACGTGGAAAAACTGCACGTCCGAGTGTCATCCCGTGTAATTGGAGGAAAGCACCCGCGTACACACGTATCTGACGTGTACGTGTTGGCCGGTTTAAAAGCTACGTGTAGGACGCCATTTCCTTGTACGTGCTTTTCATGGAGAGCAAGTGGGTGAAATCTGTACTTCTTGTCGGTTCACACGCGATTACTTCACAGCGTTTCTAGTTCGTACTCCCTGTTACCTCTGACAGCTCTTTTCTGAATTTTTGTTGGGCCTGTTTCCTGTAACAGAGTTCACTTCTCCTTTTGTCCTGTCTCCTCAGACAGCATACAATTCTTCTTTTGGCGGGGGTGTTGCCAACGCGCTCACGCGCATATTTTTTACGTTCTTTTTTCAGGCAGGCGGTGAGCTCCGCACGTACTTAGCAACTGTGCTTGCCCCGTGTGTCACGTTCCCCTTCAGAGGTCATTGTAGGCTGCGTGTATTACGAAAACGCTTATTTTTGTGTTTCTGGGTGCCACCGCGTAGTGCGGGTTCATTTTTTCCCGCACGTAGTCTACGAGGGCTTGCGTGCACGATAATTTTGATTTTGGGCTGCCTGTGCGTTGCGTGTCCCGTCATCTTCCCCCAGGGGTCACAGACAGCCTTGTTAGAGCACTAGGGTACGAATTCCATCTAGTATCCTACCACTTTGACCCCCAATTGCCCAGGAAAATATTTTACTGCAACTCCCATACACACAACAACATCAGTGCCATGGCTGGGAGGCGACCAAGCGGTAAGGGTGGCAAAGGTGGCTGACCCTCAAAAGGTGGGTGTGGTGGGCACGGTAGGGGACGTGGCCGGGATTTGCAGGGTGCCCCTATACCCCCATGTGTGGAGGACCAATCAGGGACACCCATGCCCCCCCATGGTTGAGGGAAACATGGCTGACACCATCCAAGCTCAGCCCCTGTTGGTCCAGCCCATTGTGGCACCTGACCTGGCACAGGATGACTCCCTGGCTGACTTTCAGGTCAGCAAGTCTAGGCCACGTGTGGCGGTGCAAGTTGTTGTCACCAATCCACATGGATCTGGGGCAGCTATGTCATCTGCTGCCCCAAGTATGCAGGGTGGGGAGGCTGCAGGGGCAGCTGCAGCTCCATCCGCCCCAGCTCTGACTCTCCCAGCCAGGACAGTGTCAGTCCCGGTCCATCAAACTGACGTTCCCCCTGCCAACATTACCCTGCAACCAATGCCTGCATCAAGACCTATGGTCATTGTGCATTCCCACACTCCTACTACCCAGTCCACCGGTGATTCTGCCCCTACTGACCAGAGCGGCGTAAGCCACTCTGGCTCTGCTCCACCTTTAAAGAAGAGGAAGAAGGGTGCTCTGGCACAACAGGCTGAGACCCCAGACACGGCTACACACTCCGGTACCTCAAGGAAGCCTTACTTTAATGATCCGAAACTTGATGCACTTGTGGGCTATGTGGCGGCACATAGCCACGAAATGCTGGTGACTGCAGGGTGCTAGACCACACCTGGTCAACGTAAGGCACACTGGCAGACCATCGCCGACCGCATAAGTGCCCTTGGATTTGTGAGGCGCACAGCTGATGATTGCTACAAGCGGTAGAATGACCTGAAACGCAGAGCAAAGAACAAGCTGGCCTCAAATCATGCCGCTACTCTGGTGACTGGCGGTGGGTCTCCACAAGAGAACAACAAACTCACTGAACATGAGTCTGTTGCTGGGGCCTTCGTCACAGAGGAACAGATCCAAGGTGTGGGAGGACTACCTGATTATGATGCATTGTCCGGTGAGTGCCCATGCATGTGTGTGTAATGGATGTGTATGTTGTTTGGGTGACGGGTTCTGATTGAGTGCCAGGTGAGGGTGTGTGTGCCTGAGTGGTATGGGTCACCCATGTGCTTCATCCAAAACATTCAGCGGCCTTGGATTTGGGTGTGACAGTATCCCTTCTGCCCACATTAGTAATTTGGCTCAACATTACGGCAGTTGCCCTTGAAGTGGCATCTTGCAACAACATTGTTTGTATTTTTCAGTGTTCGTTCAGGCTGTTTGTTTCAATTCTCCCACTTTTTCTACGCATTCCTCAGCCCTATTGTCACATTTGTGACATGCTTCTGTCATTGATGAACCCCACATTGGCCCACATGTGTTACCTTGTTAGATGAATGATTTGACCATTCAGGCTAATTGAGTATTGGTCTGATTACAGGAATTTTTGGGGCCTGTTTGAATGTGGAACATGATAGTTGTTTCCTGTCATGTTGAAGTGCACAACCATTGATGTGTACATCGGCCTGCAATCACTGTATTTGTGTACACTGGATGTGTTGCAGTGTGTGGAAAATGCCAATTTAGTCACACTATGTAGCATTTTTCATCTCATCATGTCCATCTCACATGGATGGCTGACAGTATTCATTCACTGACATATGGATGTACTTGTGGAATGTACCATGGCTATGGTGCATGCCATCTGTGTGATGGCATGTGTCATGTATGTGTATTGGACATGCCACTCACAGGCCAATGTGTGATGGCAGTGCTACCCAGCATGCAGCAAATGTGTTGCTCTTCCATCTTGGTGTCATCAGTGTCTGCCTTTTGCCTCCCCTTCCAAATCAGTGACAGTGCATGCATGGGAGGGTTATAGTCATGTGGAACATGTGTAAATCACATACTGGTTCTGTAGCTTGTCAGGCCTATTTGTGTGCTATGGTGCTAAGGCCTGTTTCCATTTTTTGTCTTTCATGTGTTTGCAGGGGATGACGCACTTGATGCTGTTGAGGTTGAGGAGATGGTGCAGACCCAGGAGGAATCTCAGGCACGACCGGGCACCAGTGGGGGACATGGTGTGGTGGTGGTGAGAATCCAATCTTGCTACAGAACATTCTGTCGAGGGGTGCTTCTGGGTGCACCTCCCCAGACCTCTATTCAGGTGCTGATTCGGATGATGAGACCTATGTGGCGTCGCAGGTAAGTGTTTCTGGCAGGGATTCTGTTCTGTCCAACCCACCTGTACCAGGGGTAGAACCCTCTATGGGGATGTCAGTGTTGGTAAGTCCGCCTTTGGCGGTTACGGATGCAGGGTCACACTCCATAACATCTGATCCTGTTCCTGGGCCAGCAGATCAGAGGGGGAATGCAGTCCTGCAGCCTCAGGCAGTGCCGGTACAGCAAGGCGCAGATCGCCTTGCCCCAAACAGGTGTGGTGCCCGCCGACGCGGTGGCCGTACGTCACCAGGCAATACCGCATGGGAACAATCCATGTATGGTATGGCAACCCAACAGGCAGCATCAGTTGAGATGATGGCTCAAGCAATGGAGAGGGTGGCCACTTCCATTGTCCCCCCTGAAAGGCAGATGGAGCAACTACAGCAGGCAACAGACTCCATTTGCCAATCACACAGGGAGGACATGTTGGCGTCCAACAGGGACATACGGGCGGCACTGGAGACTCTACGCCAATCGATATCAATAGAATCCCAGGGCCAGAGGGAAGCCCAGAGGGTAGAACTCCATCACCTCAGGGAGACTCTGTTGACCTTGAGGCGTCCACTAACTTGAGGACAGAACAGCAGCTGGAGCGGCTCACACGTTAGCTCTCAGCTGAGATGCAGGCAACTCAGGAGGAGATCCGGGCATCACGTCAGGTGCTGCATGGGGATCTCCGCACTATAATCCTCAAGAACGAGACCTTCCACACCCGCATGCTCGCTGCCATGGAGGACCATACCAGGGCTTTGCGTGGGCTGCCTCCCATAGCACCACCACCTCCTGTGGCAGCACCACCTCCTGTGGCAGCAGCAGAGGGTGATGAGAGCGACAGCAGCAGTTCTCCCACATTGGCATAGCCGTGCAGGCCGTGAGCCCATGGAGGTGTTTTTTTTTCCCAACATCCACACAGGTGGGTGTTGGTGCGCACCCTGTCCTCGGACCTCCTGGGTGGCCTCCCCCCCGGCCCCCACATGGCCATTTTTGATTTTTGATTTTTTTTTACAGTGTGTTGCCTTGTGTGGCTCCTGTGGGCATCCACTGTATTCCGGCTGGGCACATGCAGGCTTGTCCTGAGTTTGGGTTAGATGCTTGGGTTCGTGAGACACACACCCCTCCTGCTTCCCGTTTCCATGGGCTTGCAAAGGGTGCGCCCAAGTGACAGTGACTTACACGGTGACGTTGGACTCCCATGAGCTGTGTGGGCAGTCTGTAGTCAATAGTGTGTATACATTCCTAGTGGATATTGTTGTTGAATTGTACACTGCATGGTGTATTGCTATGTGCTTGTGCATCCATGTCTTTCACCATGTCTTTCGCCTAATTTGCAGGTTAATTCCTCATGTCTTCACAAGGCCGTCTACTTTGGAGATGGAGTTCATGTTGTAAGCAGTGCACTTAGACATTTGCGTGGCAGCAGCACTGTACAGCTGGAAGTGGCCGATGTGCTAGCATGATCAGGTTGTAAGACTACCACTACTTTAACTTAGTACTGTCATGTTTATGCTATGTTTGAGGTTGTGTAGCTGCATTGTATTGTTGGCAAGTATTTGGTCATGTGTGTTGTTAGTTCTACATTACTGGGAGCATATTGTGTGTGGGCAGTTTCCATTAGGGACACTGTACTTTGACACTTGTGTCATGTTTTGGGGATTGCTTTGTTTGCTCTCACATAGCATGACATGCCATGGTGTGTTGGGTGGCGGTGCTGGAGAGGGGTTGAGTGACATGGCACTGTTGTCATGTTGTATTTTGCAAGGGGGTAATGATTTTAGCAGCATAGAAGTGTGTCTTTTGATGACACAGCATTGGTGGTCTTTGTGTAGGTAGGGATGCACACAATGTAACACTTCCAGGTGACCAATCTCAGGCTGGTATGGTTGTGACAATTGACTGTCCCTTATGTCATCATCATTGATTGTCAGATGGTATGTGCCAGGGCTGTGTGCACTCCACAGGGGTGTGATTCTAGGTGAAGTAATTAGCCACCAGCTGCGTACGGGCTGCCTCCCCCGTGCCCTTTCCCCTCCCATGCGCAGCGGGCATGCATGTGGTTGGGGATGTGGGGGCACCACCATGTACACGGGCAGGCCCCGGCGTGTTGCAATGTTGTGCAGGACACATGCTGCCACTATGATCCTGCACACTACTGGGGGAGCGTATAACAGCTGCCCGCCAGAACGGTCAAGGGAGCGAAAGCGTGACTTAAGCACTCTGAATGTGCACTCCACTATGCCCCGGGTTGCAATGTGGGCTGTGTTGTATCTTACCTCGGGTGGCGTGGTGGGTTTCCGAATTAACGTCATCATGTGGGTGCTCAGAGGGTAGGCACTGTCCCCTGGGGAGGTGGTGATGGGTATCATTAGTGGGGTTGTGACATTGCTCAGTATCTGACATGCATGCATGTGCTGTGGCATTTATACTCACCGACCACCATGTATCGCCATGCCGTCCAGCTTCTAGGTCCCGGTTTAGGGTTGACATTCTGTAAATGAAACTGTCGTGAGTGGACCCTGGATAGTTGGCATATACTGAGGTGATGATTCCCTTGGCATCACATACTACCTGGACGTTGATGGAATGCCCGTGCTTGCGGTTTCTATAGATGTGCTCTGATGCCCTGGGGGGATGTAGAGCCACATGGGTGCAGTCAATGGCACCTAGCACTTTGGGGAAGTGTGCCACCCTGTAAAAATCGTGGATGACAGCCTGCCTTTCTGCAGGTGTTCTGGGCGGGTATATGTGCCTGCGGACTGATGGGCGTGCAGTCATGATGGCCAAGACCTGGTGTAGACAGCGTGACCGCGTGGCCTGTGACACCCCCCCACTATAGCAGTTGTCCGCTGAAATGATCCAGTGGCCAAGAAGTGCAGTACATTGAGGACCTTATGCAGGGGGCTGAGTGCTTGGGAGCACAGGGTGGGCGATGTGAGGTCATCCTCCCACTCACTGACCAGGTCGAGTATTATGTGAGGTGGAAACCTGTACCTCCCATAACCTGGTCATCAGGCATCCCAAAAAGGCTTTTTCTGGTTGTAAAAATTCTGGGCCTGACTATCCTCCTCCTCCTCCTGCGGTATCTCACGACCATTGCTGCTAGGAACGGTATATTCATCCTGGCGTCTGTGTTTGTTTGTTGTTTGTGTGCACTTTTATGATGCGCGGGTCCACGTACGCCTGCTTCCTGCTGGCGTACGTGTTTCCTGATTAGCGCGTCTTTTTTGGCGCACGCCTTAGCCATGTTCGATTCCATGAATACGTGTTTTGAACGTGCGTGTGGGAGTTCCGCGCACTTGCCTCCTGTACTTCCCCTGTGACGCCCACATTTTCACGAGTCGTTCCCCATTCCGCGTGTCATGCCCCCTGTTCCTCCTACTTTTGTTGTGTGCGCCGCGCAATGTGCGATTTCACTGTGCACGTAGCGCACGCTGTTTGGAGACGTGTGCGCCAGCGTGCGCCACGCAGAATTTTGGCGCACATCCTGGGATTTACACACGCACGGACTTCCATGAATCGTTGTGCGCGGGTTTCGCTGCGATTTTCGCACTGGCACTGCGATTCGCACGCTTTCGCACGCTTGCGCTGAAAATTTCAGCGCACATTAATTCCATGAATCGGCCTCTTTATACGTACATATAACGCAATGTGTTTAAAATATCTGTTCCAGCTATGGAAGCCTGGGAAAGGTTCTTTAGCAGCCAGGTGGCCAGTTTTTCAATCTTACAAATTTGATTGGTTGCTGGGTCTTGAAATTAGTTCTTATACTTTCAAAACTATTTTAATCTATTGAAAGATTGGGCCATATACTACTTAAGTGGTTTTCCGTAGCCAGGCTAGCTGTTCAATCTATTTTCCAGTTGTCATTGCGATCACCAGCGGTCTGGATGAATTGGGAGTTCTGAGGTGTTCCCCTACTTACGAGTTTTTTTAAGATAGACAGTGCTATGTTTATGGGTTAGTTTCTTGGCCAGGTTTTTGTCAGTTGTTCATTCTGACCATTCATCTTTCCTGACCCCTCCATGCAGAGGAGGATAAGCTTCATCTTTGGGATGTTGCCCGAGCTTGTTCATTTGACCTTGGCCACTCCTGCTGATCCAAGAAGTAGAACTCTCTGTGGTGGGACTGGGTAAAATATCTGTTTCCTCTACATTAGCGCGATGGATGAAGACAGGGATTTCTCTGGCTTATCCTGGGGAAGGTTGGGATTTTCTGGGTTGTATGGAGGGTAGACCCATTAGCATCATAGCTGCTTCTTGTCAGAGGCAGGTGGTTCTTCTTTTCTGACATTTGTAAGCAAATAGAAATAGCCTCGTTGTAATTTACTTCGACAACATTAATTTGATTCTTTTTTCTTTGAATACATTTTTTTAGATGGGATGTCCCCTCCATGTACCCCTACCCAGCCACTACCACCCACAACCTTCTCCACCAGGTAATTGAAGTAAATTACAATAAAGAAATGTACTTTGTCAAAACAACAGTATACGCTTCTGCAATTCTCCTTGCCATTCCCAGAGGTGGATTCCAATTCCATTCCTGTTCTCGACGGACAGCAGGTCTTCTGTGATGCAGGCTTATTTTGGCACACCTAGGGAGGAGGGCTCAAAGCAAAGGCCACTATTGTGTGGTAGGTTTGGCGTTTCCTTTGGAAACTATGGATGTTTGGCTGAGGGATGGGTTCTGCATTGCACAGAGAAAGGACTGCGGCAAAGATGGATGAAACGAGTAATGAAGATGATATTAATTTGACTCTAGAATTGGGGCCTAACAGCACATTACCACCACTTGTAATGAGATGTAATTCTGCCAGACCAAGTCGTAGTAACCCTAATCACGTTTGTCAGTAATTCCACGGAAAAATACAGAATAACCACCAAACTCGTATTGAGACCCATGATCTTTTATTAATAGTCTTATGTTGTATAAACTCATCATACCCTGTACAGGGGTAACAGTCCTTTGTTAGGGTGGAGTAATGCATGCTGGAAGTGTAACATGAAGAACTGCATGGTACATGGATAAGCTTCTGGCACTTTCTCTAGTGAAACGTTTCTTGACGTTAGTAAATTAGGGGGTAATCTTAGAACTTGTTATCATACTACATGGCATTCCAGACTCATCAGACATGCCCCTTCCTGTCTAGACCTAACAAAGAGTGCAGTGTGAGGGGCACCACACAGCAAGACAGGTAGTAAGAACATGGCACATGGGAGAGGTTTGCTTTGCAGGTGTCACACTTTGGCATTACAGAAGGGGTCTCTCTGTGTTATCTACAGCAGATCTGCTGTTTTGGGCACACTGCACACAAATTCCCAGGCTCGCTTTAAGTGGAAAAGGTCGCTTTAATGTGACAGGCCACAGCTCACAAAAAACATGCTAACCTGGCTCCCTGGCCTTACAGACTAACAGATCAATTTAACAATTTCCAAAACAAATAAATAAATAAATAATTTAAATGCATCACTTACTGTCTCTTGCTCTCTGCCCTCCCCTCCAATTCCTCTCAACCTTCATTCCCGCTTTCTCCCATCTTCTCCCAGTGACCACGTCCCTCCTTCTTCAACACCTCTTCCCCCTTTTTGTACCCTCGGGGTAGCCTGTTCATGCAAACAGCACCACCCCACTCCTTTACCGTGTTAGTACCCAATTGTGCTTCCCATAACCCTCCTCCAAATGGCCATGTCCCCGGCACCAGAAAAACCCTCCCATTAGGTGTTCTTTCTGCCCCACACCCTCGTCACCTTACATCCCATCTACCTCCAACCCTTTATGATATCATCCACAGCCACCCTAACATCACACAAGTAGTACATGTTTCCCATGATTGACAAATGCACTCCATCCTCCCAAAATAATTCAAAATCCTCATAAATGATCTCCAGGTGCTCTAGCGTTCGCACCACCCAGGACCTGCAAAACCTCACCATCTCCTTGCTGATCTTTTTCCTCGTCCGTTATACCACCCCTTCACTCACAGCCCCCCTCCATTCTCTTCTCGGCATCATCTTGGTCCACACCAAACCCACCCTGGGCCATATCTCCCTCAACCAACTCAGATCCCTCTTCATCTTTTTTAACATTGCCACCCATGTATTCCTAACCAAATTGTTCTCCCCAGCATGTAATGTTAGAGCCACCGGAACCTGATGAAGCTCCCTTATACCCGCTAGAATAGGCAGCAGTTGGTCCCACCTGAGCCCCCCCACCCCAGACCATCTAAACAAGGCCAGGTTATAACTACACCCCAACTGGGTCCCAAAACCTCTTTCTGTTGCATCTTTCCCTGCCCATTTCACTATGTAGTGTCCACATATCCAGATCTGCAGCAACTCACCACTCCTCCTTGCCACATCTGAAAACGAAAAGATTTTATGAGCTTTCTCTCCACCAACCACATCGCCCTCCCATCCCAATTCCTTTTCTTAACTAACAGACCCCATTTCCCAGTTCTCTAATGTATCCCTTATATTTTGCCAATTTCCAGCGCACCAAACTCTTAACATTTTCTTCAGACAGACCCATCAGACAGACCCATCCTACTACCTTCAGATGCTGCCTCCATCCTAAAAGAATGAGTCCCAAAATCTTCAGCTTTCTCCCCCAAAGCCAACAGTGCTCCCCTCATCGCACCCAAAACTTGAGCTGCAGTCATCTCAGACCCGTTGTCATGCTGGAAAACCAAACCCTCTCCTCCTTTTCATCTTTCCCGCCACACTGCTCCCGCTCTCACTGGACAAAAGTCCTTACTACCTCTATCCAGAGGCACCCAAAAAAAACTTCCTTTCTGATCTGTTTTTGATCTACAAATCTTTATATCTACGCTGTTTTCTGATAAGTGGACGTCCCTCAAGAAGACCTCCTCCCCCCCACCCCACTGCTACCAGCTCTGACACCCGCAATGCCCCCAAAACAACCAAATATAACATGTTGAAAACATGTCAACTTTCCCATGATGACCAGCACACTCCCTCCAGAACCTTGGACAACGTCAATAACAGGGCCGCTGAAACTGGTCTCCTGCTGTCCTTACCCTCTGCCACTGAAAACGAGATAATGCATCAGCAATGCCATTATCCTTCCTTGGCGCGTGAGTTGCTTTAAACACCACATTCATCTTCAGACATTGCAATACAAATTTTCTCATTAACCTGTCTGCTCTCTGGTCCCAAGCTGACTGCCTGTTCACAATGTTCACCACCACCTCATTGTTCATGTAAAAATGCACTTTTTGGTTCTGCAACTCTCCGCCCCACAAATCCAGTGCCACTGGCAACGGGAAAAACTCCAAAAATTCTATGCTTTTTATTGGGAGGATAAATCAGGGGCAACATGCTTGCCTTGGAAGCAAGATGACACAGCGCAACACAGGTTCAATTCTCGAGTCCGCGCTTAGAAACCTCTGGGTATTAAGCGTGTTATAATTAACCTATCATATCATATCACCTTTCTTCCACTGCTCAGGCCACTTTTCCGCACACCACTTACCCCTCCAGTACACTCCAAGACCTCCTGAACCTGCTTGCGTCTGAAAAAAACAGAACTTCCCATGCAACTTGGTCCCCCTACAGCCACATTGACACTCCATTGAATTCTTAGCCAAATCTTGCAATGCTCTCTGACCGATGCTGAAATCCTCACCCTGTGATGTGGATACTTTGCCCCTGCCATAGAACGTGCCATGTTCCTGCATAAAAGTGCGACCCAGGACAATCACTGACATGCGAAATTGAGAAGTATTCCCCATCGCTGCGCAATGCCTCCCTGAAAGGGGGGACCGTTTTAAAATACTACAGCTGTTTGGGAACGCACAGAGTGGAATCATGGACTAGACAACAAAACGTACGTGGATGTACACTGAATTCAGTGCTCTTGTTGGCGTTTGGAAAGTAAATTACCCATAGTAAGAAGAAGTGGGTTGTGTGTGCCCATGACGAACACTCATATTTTTGCCGTAGATATAGTGCCTGGCTGACCTCAGTGGAGAGCACAGTTCAAGAGCAGGTCTCTTCCCAGGGACAGAGGACCTCAGCACACACAAATCTTGGGTCTTTCCAACAAGCCCTGCATAGACCGACTAGCGCCGGATTCTATGACAAGACAGGAGGCTCATATTATGCATTCTAATCTTTACTCTGAAACCACAGCAGCAAAGAAAAAAACTTTACAAACAAAAAAGTTTAAAACAGAACTAAACAGAGTTCAATGTCAATGCAAGGGGGGACTCCCCAATCCATCATGGAGGACAGGTCATGCCCTGCAGGAGGCCAATGAGCAGGGACCCTTCCTTATATAAGTCCATTACTCTAAACCCAACCCCTCTTTCTTTGCTGCTGAAATCCACAGCTAAGTTACTCCTCCTAGTTCTTACTTTTGTGTGGAATTTATGGAGTTTAGAATGTTATTTTCTGTTACTTTATGTATTGAAAGTGATTTATAGCGCTGATATTTACAGTCGCTTCGCCTGCTCCTTAAACTCAGGCGGCGACACGTGGAATTTATTCCCCTCAGGGGAAGTTTGTTTATCTTGATGCGGCTGCCTCCAGTCCCCGGAGCCAGCGCGCCTTGCCCACGTGTCCCTAGAAAATGCTTATCTTTCTTTCCCCTCTAGGAATGTTTGTTTATTTTGGTGCGGCCTGGAGTCGCCGCGCATTGCCCACATGTTCATGGAAATTCTTCCCTTCGGGGAAGGCTGGTTCTCCGTGTGCGGCTGCCTCCAGTCCCCGGAGGCAGCGCGCCTTGCCCACGTGTCCCTAGAAAATGCTTATCTTTCTTTCCCCTCAAGGAATGTTTGTTCATTTTGGTGCGGCCTGGAGTCGCCGCGCATTGCCCACATGTTCATGGAAATTCTTCCCTTCGGGGAAGGCTGGTTCTCCGTGTGCGGCTGCCTCCAGTCCCCGGAGGCAGCGCGCGTTGCACACATGCTTGGTTGGTGACACGCGCGGTCTGTGTTAGAAGCTCAGCTTCTTTCCGACGCGTGTCACGTCACGTCTCTAATGCGGCTCCATATTCTTTCATTTTTCCCTTCACAGGGATGGTAAGGTGGCGCAGCGAGTAGAGCGCTCGCTTTGCCATGGGTGCAGAGCCTGCTGACACAGGTTCAAATCCTGGAAGGGCCAAACTCATTCTTTTCTCCTTCCAAGCTTGATGAATGATCACCACACACCGTGGGTAATGTAAGCAGCGCTCAGATACCTGAGGGTTCGTAGCGCTATATATACATGCCAAATTAAAACGCATCGCGTGTGTGTTTTTCGTTTAGACGCTGCTCGCGTTTGGATTCAGGTGCAGGTATGCTAGGACCCGGCTGGGAGGCAGTTCCCTAGGCCCTCATTTCGTTGGTGGAGCTCTTTCATGAGCATTTCCACTACGTGCTGCTGTCCCCTCTCTTACATTGAAAGGCCATGTTTTCTTGGTTTTGAGCTATTATTCTTTAGTATATATGTATATTATGTGTTTATGGTTCAGAAAGGCTTCTGTTGCAGCGCACAGGCGGCATAGCTCAAAGGGAAGGTTAATGGTTTTCCATGCAGAGGACCTGGGTTCGCTGCCGCCATTGGCAGTGTACACATATGGAGGTGCATTTATACCTTTATTATTTGTATTGACATGTGTGTATTTATATATTTAAAAATAGATATTTTATGTACTGTTTTAATCGATACTTTCAGCCTATATATTTGCGCCAGTTCGCCTATTGAAGAGCCTCATACGCTGCCATTCTGCTGCTTTTTATTTATTTATTTCAGTGCTACTCAGGGCATGAGTGATTTGCCTTCACTGTAGGGGCGATACCCTATTTCGGTTTCAGATTCTGCCTGAGTTCTATTGCGAGGTTAACCCCTCGTCTACTGCTGGTTTTCCACACCCTGCTGGGGTGCGCGGTTTCAGGTATATTGGCTCAGTGTATTCCTCCCTTAAATTTGGCAGTTTTTTGTTTACGTGCGGCTGGGGGCAGATGTCAATATACTCCCTGGAGGGGTACCGTCACCTGCTCGGTGGCAGGTTTTTCCTGTGTGTTTTTTGCTGCGAGGTGGCCCCTCGTATACTGCTGGTTCCACACCCTGCTGTGGTGGTCGGTTTGAGGTACACGTGCTCAGTGTATTCCTCGTTTACAGTCGGCAACTTTGTTGCGTGCTGCATATGGCTGTTGCTGTGCCATAACCTGCTCGGGTTCAGGTTCTGCCTGAGTGCTAATGCGAGGTTACCCCTCGTGTACTGCTGGTTATCACAACCTGCTCGGGCGAGGAGTTGGAGGTGCACTTGCTCAGTGTTTTTCCTCCCTTAAGGTTGGCAACTTTGTTTCAGTGCTGCATATGGCAGAGGTCATTGTCTTTCTGTAAGCACGCCATAACCTGCTTGGTTTTCAGGCTTTGCCTGGTTTCTACTGCCAGGAACTCCCTCGTGTACTGCTGGTTGCCACACCCTGCTAGGGTGAGCAGTTGAGACGCACTTACTCAGTGTACTTTGGATAACCACTAGGGTTAAGTGATGACTGGAACACATTTGCATGTTCAGAATGCTCAGCAGCCCGCATAGCTCGGTAAGTATCAGCTTCTATAAGGGCTGGGGGTCCAGACCCCTGTGAGGGCGTACCCCTCTTCTTGGACATGTTATATATTTATTTATGTATTAAGTACTTTAAAGAAAAGAGTGTGTGGAGGTTGTTGTATACAGACCCATGTGGGAGGTTGTAACTTCCTCTCTAGCCGCTGGTGTTCACCCTCGCCTTTTTAGTTAAAATTCTGTTGCCCTTTACCTTGGTTAGTTTCAGGACAACTCAGTCCTTTCCTTAGGTTTGTTTTCCCGATATCAATTGCTCCACCCAATACCTGTGCTTATTAAGCTGCAGTATTTTCTCCTAACATGTGGAAGAAAACAGATTGCGTTATGCCTCTATTGAGTTCTGCAGGGCTTGAAGCTCTCTTTATGGGGGATGTGTTCCCTTACTATTTGTCCCTTTGGACATTCATTATTCTATTGGAACTATTGGTGGAGACGGGGTCAGCTCGAGAGGAACTGTTCAGTTGTGTGGCATGGCAAGTTCAGCAACCAGGTTCTACTTGGAGGAAGTGTTTGGAAACACTTGATGCTATCTAACAGTCGAGTTGCCAAATAATGATTTTATGGCGCCTGCCCAGGGATTTCCCCCCAAGGCTTGGCTAGTGGTTCAGCTAACCGTCTAACAGGTGTTGCTATTTCTCCTCTGCTCGAGGAGTTCAAGCAGGCTTCGGTACCCTCAAGAGCGTTGATTAACCTCTTTCATTGGGTATATATATATTGGTATATATATAGACATATTTTATTTTCTACAGTGCAGAGGATAGAATGGGGTTTTCACATCCGTGCTGACCGTATGGATACAGGTCCCTAATTGGGAAGGGTCTAAATCAGTCTTTTATCCTGCTGAGATCGATAAGTGAACACCTCACACCACACTCTGTTCGTTGTCGTGATAAGCACCACTCGTATACCTGAGGGTCGTAGTACTATATAAGTGATGTTTTGCTATGAACTATGTGCTTGATTTTCCTTCCCCTGACTCCCTTAGTGGCCAGTCAGCCTCTCACGGATTTAGAGACTCGGACCTCAGGGTTTGAGGGGTCTGTGGTCCCAGGTTTATTGCACAACCTTTCATTTACGGGACATTGATATTTATCCCAGAGTTCTTTTCCCCCTCATTCCTTTTTTCGCCATCCCTGGGGGAGATTGCATCATGATACTCGCGCTGAGCATTCCCTCCTGTCAGTTACTTTCCTTTGCGCTAATTCCTGGTATTTCAATAAACTAAGGGGGACCCGTCCACGGTCAAGTTTTTGGTTAAAGTACAAGCGTGTATTTAGTTTTCCCTTAGCGGTGTACAGCAGGGCTTTAATATGGTCCTCAGGGTAGCCTTCTTCTGGGGTTGCAAGGTTTTTTCCCTTGGATGTGTGGGGAGGGTCCTCCTCCTTTGGGCAATCTCAATATCCCTCGGTGGGATAGTGGGGTCTGGGAGTGATACTAATCTCCCATCAGATTATTATGACCCTCTATCACGATGCGTTCCAGCGTCTCTACATTAACTATCAGAAGGTGTCTGTCAGTGCGATTCCCAGTGGGCTGGGATATATATTTAGTTACTGACTTGTTTCTCCTGGTCACCTGCAGGGCAGGTGGACCTTTGGGTTTTCACAAGGGTTTGTTTTGCAATACGGTGCCAGCTCAGGGTGCTGTGACCTTCAGGGATCTTCAAATTAGATGAAATAGAGGTTAGACCTCTTCTGGTGTGCAACTTCAGTTTAACTGCTTAGCGATCGGTTCTTTGCAGTTTCAGTCTTGCTAAGACTTTGGAATATAGGAGTTCTCCTTCGGTTAGTTTTTGATCCTCTAGGGGTTTTATCACCCGGAGAGGAGAGAACAAGGTTCAAGCACCGGGCATATATACAAAGGAGTTTACATATCAATATAATGGGAACGATTGGTTGTAAAATACATTTTTCTCCTTGCAATGTTTGGCCTCTTAGGGGTCAGGTGGGTAAATATCTGCCTTTTGTCATGGTAGCAGAGTCCTTTTCGCGAACGCGGGAGGTCTGTGGGTCTCCGTGCTGACGGTTTGACAGGTTCAGCTTCTCAGGTGTGGCCCCTCTCTCTTCAATTCTGCTTCTGTCTCCAGAAGTCATCCTTCCTCTTACAAATTATTAAAATTACTTTTTACTCCCACTTGCTTTTCCCAGTGTTGTTATGGGACATGCTCTGTTGCTATTACAATATCTTCCTTTAACGCATGGGAGGGAGCCCTACAAAACTTTCACCCCTATGGGGTACTTTCTTTATCTCCAGGAGAGCTGGGTGCTTCTTTTCTTTGGTTTGCTATCCAGGTTCCCAAAGAGGGGGTGAGCTTAACTGTTTTAAGGTTTGATTGGACAACAGATGCGTTTTATTTCAGAAGGGTTTTTTTTCCTAACCTGTTAAGTATAGGAATAGCTTTGTTCAATGTTTTCCCTTCTTTTCACCAGTTGGTTTTGGTGGCTGGTAGGGTCACTGGATTTAGCACATCTTCCTGTTTTTCTTACAGTGGATTTGGCTATGCCTTTGAGTCAGTTAAAACATTTCTTTCCTATTATTTTATTACATTGTCTATTGTATTGATTATGTTGTACTAATGGGATGCAAGGGCTTTGAACTTGCATAATATGAGCCTCCTGTCTTGTCATAGAATAACTAATCCCCCACACTAACGTGAGATGGGGGTTTAGATTCTATTAAAGACAAGGAGGCGATTATTATCCCACCCACCCCGGGTATGATATGATGTTATGACACGCATGTACACAGATGTTTTCAGAAAGAACAGTCTTTGGTTTGTTGGTCTTCCCATCCACCCACCCTTCTTGCTTGTTTTACAGCTCCGAGTTGAGATTTTGAGAAGGAGGGTGGCTCACAGCTTCAAGTTATGGAGTGCGTGGTACGAGAGCTTCTCTGGATTTGCCTTCATCGTTTCTCATCTGATCTGTGCAGTGGACGTCTGGTTCAAGACAGCTACAGAAAGAGGGGTTGGGTTTAGAGTAATGGACTTACATAAGGAAGGGTCCCTGCTCATTGGCCTCCTGCAGGGCATGACCTGTCCTCCATGATGGATTGGGGAGTCCCCCCTTGCATTGACATTGAACTCTGTTTAGTTCTGTTTTAAACTTTTTTGTTTGTAAAGTTTTTTTCTTTGCTGCTGTGGTTTCAGAGTAAAGATTAGAATGCATAATAATCGCCTCCTTGTCTTTAATAGAATCTAAACCCCCATCTCACGTTAGTGTGGGGGATTAGTTATTCTCTTGCATTTAGAAACGATTATATTTTGACCCAAACATTTCAGACAATGAAAACGGAGCAGTATCTCTAACTCATTCTATTGCAATGTATGTATTCGCTTTTTCCCTGTCATTTTCCTTTGGGAAGCCTCCGATGTACGCAGAGTGGCCGCTCTTCGGTATTGTCTGGCTCCCCCTTCCCATGCTAGACTCCGCAGCAGTCGTTTTGTGACACAAGTTCGGGGATTTGTAATTGCAGAAGTCACTCGTGGGCGTGGCTGTACTTCACGTGCAAACTCCAGAAGAGGGGCCTTCATAAGTTCAGAAGAATTTCTAGTGAGACACCAGCTCTGAGCTCTGAACAAACTCAGCGGTGACTTGCAAGCTGGATTTAATTAGCCCCAGCTGCTCGTTTCGCCAAGGGCTCACGGCAACGCGCTTTGCAGCATGACGCTGCATCTGTCTTCCCGTCGGCTGCTTTCACTTCGGGAGCCCTGCCGGATGAGCGATCTCCTCTGAGAGTGTGCCCAGGTATGCACTTTACCACACACATGCCTTCCTGGCCTTCCGTTCTCGAGGCACGTTCCGATGCCATCCCCATTAATATTTGGTCAACTATGTGACATGCCTGCATGACGCTCGACTTCCTTGCTAATCTATGTCTCACCATGTTTTCTTTGGTTGGTGTGTTTCCCCCACAGCTTCCACTGTGACGTTGGATTCGGTCCAACACCAACCCCGACTGCCTAGTATCCAGTCCAGTCCCCAAGTTTATTTCCACCTGGAGTGTGACTGCCATATATCCATTCCAGTCCCCAACTTTAGCCTCACCTGGAGTGTGTCCAGCAGGTATCCCCTATCTAATTCAGCTTCTTGCACACCGCTTTACCTTTACTCACCTCTAGGTGTGCTGCACATGTGCTGCCTCTCATCTGCATGAGCACCCACTCCTTCAGGTTTACGGTGCTGGCGTTTTTCCGCTCTCTCTCTCTCTTCTTTTTTCATCTGGGTTTTTCTGCATTTGTATCCACCCAGACATTGTGTCTGCCATCTCCAAGTTTAGCTTAATTCACGTTTTTTATTAAATTGGTTTTCCTCTTTTCCCTCGGTTTTGGTTCAGATTTCTTTTGTGTCCTTTTCTAACTGGCACAACTGGTTCTGTGCGCAATCACTCACACACTACCTGTTGATGCTTTTTTGCAGTTACCTTCATTTGTCTATTCCATGATCCTTTCCTACATTCTTAAGGCCCCCTTCTTTCTGCTTTTGTCTCTACAGCTGCTGTACTTCTGCACAGCAAGCCCAGAGCTGTGGCTCAGGTTTTCTTTCTTTTTTCAACTTGGCTGAACCGAGTTACAGTGCAAGAATCCTAATACACTGGGAAAGTAGCCTTTACGGATTCCACCCTGTTCTTCTAGTTTATACGGGGTGAGTGACCCGTCTATCTGTGACAGCAGTCCCCTAACTTAGATATTCCTATAGATAACTTAGATATTCCTTAGAAGTTGTCTAATAGAGTACTGTGTGTATAACATATGTCCCATTTTTTTTTCTCTGCCCCCTTTAGGGTGATACTACTATACCACATAATCCCTGCCCTGAGGAAGGCCTTTACTATTGATGCCTGATTGGAACGCCGAAACGTGTTATCTATGTGGTATGTTCCCTTTTCAATTGTAAGTACTATGGGAACAAGTCTAGGATCTCTCCTACACATTGGCAGATAACGACTTAAACTCAATTGAATAATCCCTCTCTTTATCTACCAGGGTAATTTTTAACACACCCTGGTAGTCTTTATGGTGTAGGAACAATTGGCATCCTGCAAGAATTGTTTTAGCATTTGAAGTCATTTCAAACAATCCAATTTGCTGTTTAATGAATATGGTGTTCTTTTGTAAATTTATATATATTTATATATGAATGTTATGTTTTATGTCTTTTTCCTTTTCTGTTCAAATTCCTTCATTTAACTTTTGTAAAAATTTTGAATAACAAAAAAATGTGCTTTGAACAATAAATCGATTGTCAGTACTCTTTAGACTTTTTCTTTGGTTTACCCCTAGTGACATTCCCCGAAAGCACTTTCCTTGCATTATTATGGAGATTTAACCAAAATAACTGACAGAACTTAGGACTGTCCATAGCGTGGGTCCCCCATTTTGGTTTTGTTTAAACAGTATAGCTTGCCCCCGCTCACGCTTGCACTAAGGGGCATCCCTATTGTTTGTTACACAAACTCAGCGGTGAGGCAGGCAGCTCAGAGGCTCAGAGGCACGGCATGGCGCGGTCACGCTGATGCTCTGACACTGACCTCAGGGACCGCAGGGACCGCAGGGCAGAGAGTGTCTGTTTCCAGGGGTCAAGCCCTAAAAATAAAAGTGGGGGGACTCATCAACAAATGCAGTGTGATATGACTGCAAGTCTGCCAGAAATGACCATATCAAGGGTGAAATATGCACATTTCATTAAATTGGCTTTGTATAACCACCCACATTGCACAGGTCGAATGACTTTTGCCTTTCATAAAATCAACACACACACAATAGTGTTTTCAAAAACATTAAAAGGTGCAGGGTAGAAGAATCAAGCAAACAGGCAATACCTGTGTGCGCGAAGGGGGCAACCATCTGAAACCACAGGACAGGAAGCGATGCCACCGTGGCATGGGGTCATCCAATCACGCCGGCCACAGAAGCAATTAGTCTCAAGCACATGTGGATAGCTAACAAGTTAAGTGCTTCCATCTCACATGCGTCCAGCCTACACTTACCAAGTTTCATTTCCAGAGCACGGCTGACTCAGCCTTTCATCCTTCTGGGGTTGATAAATTGAGCACCTTTAATTGTGGCTATTTGAACACCTGTTATCACAGCACTTGGAATCGTAATGAAGTACTATGTAAAAATGCAAATTAATATTATTCAGTGGCTGCACAATACATTAGGCGCCCTGAGGCCCGCGGGCATGTTGGCGCGTTACAAAAATAAAAATAAATAAAAATAAATAAATAAATAAATTAAAAAACACAAAAGGGGCCAGAAGGAAGGGCAGGAAACTTAGGGGTGTCCTTTTATTTATAGCATTCAACCACTTAACTCATTTATTTGGAACCCACAGTACTGTGTCTTTTAAATGTACGGGTTCCTAGAGGCTGCTTACTCCCAATGTGCACATATCGCTCCCACCTTCATGGTATAGGGGGCGACCCTTGCATGAGCCGGCCCCTCTGCACTTGCTCATGCTGCTGCCAAGAATCCTTCTGAAATATGTTCTTTTCCCTTCTGTGGGTCATGGGCGGCTGTTGGTCTTCTCCCTGCATCACCATTGTCGGAGAAACAGGGATCACACGGTCATTCTCGGGTAGTGTTAAGAAAAGCGTCTCGTGGGCGCTGGGTACCTGAACTTCCAGTGGATGGTCGTGGTGAAGTAGCCAGGCTGTCCGACTGATGGTTGCAGAATGTGTGACGCGAGGAACCAGCGCAACACCCACCCTGAATTCAAACAGGGTCAGTGGTGAACCAGCTCCCAACACCACGGATGCTCACTTCCCTGATTTGTGTGACGTCGGGACAGTGCAAGCACTGACAGGGAAGGCGGGTCTTGACTGGATGGAGAATCCACAGCTGGATACCACAGCTAGGCTCCAGAAGTAGCGGGTGTCCGATGAAGAGAACTGAAGTAGGCAGGTGCAGTGGAAGGATTAGTAGACTCAGAGCTCCAGGGAAGGCAGGAGGCAAGGCACTGAACCAACAGGCAAGAGGCAGGAGGCAAGGTACTGAATCAACAGGCAAGAGGCAGGAGGCAAGGAACCCTGGGGCAGGACAAGGGAAAAGGGCTGGAAGGTAGGAAGGGAGCAGGAAGGATGAAGGCCCAGGGAACCTTCTGGCTAGAAAGGAATGAGGCAAGAACCACCAGAGGCAGACAAGGAAAGGAACCTTCAGCAGGGAAGGACAAGGACAAAGAACTGGGAATACTGACAAGGTGCCACTCAAGAGTAACACAAGCGAGGACGCGATCAGGAAACAAACCTCGTTGAGACGCGGTTTGTTCAAGCAAACTGGCCCTTTATATAGGGCAGGCAGCACCCGGGAGGCTTGGAACGCAATCCGTGCTGTCCCCGGGTGCTGACGCGCCCAAAACGAGGCTTGGGAAGCAAGCTTGCAACTTCCCGAGCGCTCTCTGGACGGGCGAAACACGGCCCTCCGCGCCTGCGCAAACCACGCGAATGGGAAAATCCGGAAGCGGCTTGAGCCGCAGATGACCAAGGTTCCCCCAACCTGTATCGGGGATAGATGCGCCAGGACGGGAAGCGCCGGGACCTGCAGATGCGTCCCGCACCCCGGGTAAGTGGCATGACAGGTAGTAGAAAAGAAAGCAACCAAAAAGGTGATGGGTGGAAGGTTTTGATCTGAACCACTGGCATTGTTCTGGGTAACCCTCCACACCACCGTTTTTTAGCCTGTCTGCACCATTGCAAAGGGGTCCAGCCATATGCAGATCAGTCAGGTACTGCCACCAATGGTAGAAGCCCAGTCCGAATGGCTAGGCCAGGTCCCCTACGCATGGAAAGACAAGCAACCCCAGACATGTTTTGGCCTTGTTGGGCCTCCTCAGTGAGGTGCAGCTTGGTTCCCTATGGCGCAACAAGCCAGGGACCCACGTCTGGGCATGCCCTCTCACATAGGGAGACAAACTACAACCAGACAATTTGCCCAGACGCGGGCCCGTGCCTGCTGGGCCTAGAGACCCAAGCTCCTCCCCACTGATGATGCCCTACAAGGCCGAAACATGTCTGGGGATGCTTGTGGTCTCGTGCAGAAGGGATGTGACCAAGCAGTTAGGGCTGGACGACCCCTTTTGGGGTGGGACCAAGTCTGATTTGCATATGGTTTTCCCTTTTTGAAATGGCTTAGCAGGCGAAGAACAATGGTCTGGAAGGTTGCCCAGTGCAATGCGAAAGGTTAGATTAATTTTAGACCTTCCAGCTATCACCTCTTTTGTTTTGCTTTGTCACCCCGAGTGGGACGGTTATGCCCAGACGTGGGTCCCGTGCTGCTGGGCCTAGAGACCCAAGCTCCTCTTCACAGATGAGGCCCAACAAGGCCGAAATGTATGTAGGGATACTTGCGGTCTCGTGCAGAAGGGATGTGAACAAGGGATGTGAACAAGCACTTCGGGCTGGACTACCCCTTTTGGGGTGGGACCAAACCTGATTTGCATATGGTCTTTCCCCTTTTGTAATGGGTTGGCAGGTGAAGAACAATGGTCTGGAGGGTTGCCCAGAGCAATGCCAGAAGTTAGATTAATTTGAAACCTTCCAGCCATCACCTCTTTTGTTTTGTTTTGTTACCCTGAGTGGGACGGGTATGCCCAGATGTGGATCCTGTGCCTGCTGGGCCTAGAGACCCAAGCTCCTCCTCACTGATGAGGCTCAACAATCCCAAAACATGTCTGGGGATGATTGTGGTATCGTGCAGAAGGGATGTGACCCAGCAGATCGGGCTGGACTACCCCTTTTTGGGGTGGGACCAAGCCTGATTCGCATATGGTCCTTCCTCTTTTGTAATGGCTTGGCAGGCAAAGAACGATGGTCTGGAGGGTTGCCCAGTGCAATGCCAGAGGTTAGATTAATTCAAAACCTTCCAGCCATCACCTGTTTTGTTTTGTTTTGTTTTGTTACCCTGAGTGGGACGGGTATGCCCATACGTGGGTCCCATGCCTGCTGGGCCTAGAGACCCAAGCTTTTCCTCACTGATGAGGCTCAATAAGGCCGAAACATGTCTGGGGATGCGTGTGGTCTCATGCAGAAGGGATGCGACCAAGCAGGTCGGGCTGGACTACCCCTTTTGGGGTGGGACCAAGCCTGATTTTCATATGGTCTTTCCCCTTTTGCAATGGGTTGGCAGACGAAGAACAATGGTCTGGAGGGTCGCCCAGAGCAATGCCAGAAGTTAGATTAATTGGAAACCTTCCAGCCATCACCTCTTTTTTTTTGCAGTAGCAAAGATAGAGGCAGCTTTATTGTATTGCAAGACCATCAACAGAGCCACGTGTTTACTCTACCAGAACAATCCTGCAATAACTCGACCGACCCGTCCTCAACCTTTCTCAACCTTTCTAGGTCACCACCACGTGACTGAAGGTGAAACCTAATGATGTTTTAAGAACAGAGATTCACTGTCCAGTGTATGGGAGTAGGCCTCCGTTCCCTGTCCAGGTCTTTCGGAAAAAGCAGCATGTCTGTCGTCAATGCAGATGTCTCCCCCATGTTGATCACCTGACCTGGATACTTCTAGAAAGCTTGTGCCGAATGGGGTCCAGTAGCACCATTTTACTTGTTCCACATGCTTGTAACTTTCCAGGAGCTCATGTTTAAGTCTGTGGCCATCACCAGTTAACACCATATGACCACAGAAGGGTCCTTCGGATAAAAGACATGCTCAGCAGTTCTCCAATTAAAAGTGTGCAATACAAATACAGAGTACAGAGAGAAAATAAATGGCAGCAGAGAAACACATTAACCAGATAATTCTGTCCATTTACATTAGCTGTATGGGAAAAGGTTTTGAATCAAGACTGTGGATATGTTATTTGTGAAACGAATCACAGGATAAAAGCTAAACTTTCAATGGGAAATAAATATGCTTCAACACTTTGAACAATGAGGCCTTAGTGTGCATAGTCCTGTACAAAAAAAAGTTTGCGCATTTGCTCAGCCAGCTCCTAGATGGACAAATACAGTGCTGAAAGACTAACCTCAATAAACTGGTTCTCTGAATGGATCGGCATGTCCAATGTGTTGACAGAAATTAAACTAGCACTGACAACACCAAACATCTTGCTTTTGTATTGAGAACGTGTTAGGTGTTGCCATCAAGTGCCCAGGTACCCACACATTGTCAGATGCTCTCTTGAACATTACATGAACTTTCATCATTGGCAGATACATCCATCAAAATGTCCTGACACTCACACCATTGTGTGGGGCTTAATCAAAGGCCCAAACAAACAGAACTGAAGGGCCCACTGGAAAAATGACCTGCCAGCCTTCGAGAACCTTCACACTGAAAATGGGCCTATTTAGGCAGACTACGTGGGTTTCTTTCTGCAGTTGAAATCCAGAGAAATATAAAACAAAAATGTAATCAGAGGGCAGATTGGAAAGGCACATCACAATGCTGGCTGAGAGATGAATGCAGCATTTTCACTGAAATTGCCACCCATCAAAAGGGGGTGCACTGTGACAACTCAGACCTTCTTTTCAGCATGAAAATGAGCTGCAGATAATTCAAAAGATATTTTATTGATGATGGAAATAAACCACCCTGTACACTCAGCTGTCCTATTTAAAAAACAATGCTGTGTGAAAAGAAAGAAGAAATCCACTGGTGCAAAAGCAAAGTGAACCCGCATCAGTCAAAAACAATATTTAAAGAATAAAGGCTGATGTTACACTATCCCTAAGGAGACTCCGTCAAAAAAAGCGGATTTCATGTACATCATGTCTGCTGTAACCATCGCTCTAGCTCCTTTTTGCAAACTCTATGAGGCAATAAACGACTCTTTGAAAGACCACACTTCTATCTTTGCGATGATGAATTCTAAGCTCATCTACTTAGAAGGTTACATCAACGCTTTAGAGAAAAGAAAAACTGACCCAATTGGTGCTTTGCAGCTCCAACAAGTTGAGTTCATGGAAGCCCTATCAAGCTTAAGAAAAACCAACAAAGATAGCCTAGGGATGGATGTAAGTACCCAAACAATAGCACCAGTCACTCCGTGCAGCGACGTATCCTACACTGATTGTGGGACAAGGCCAAAAGCGGGCTCAACCTCCATGTCAGGCTCTCTCAACACACTGCCAATCAGAGCAAATCTGACATCTAACAATCTGAGCGTAAACGATGTAATTTCTTTAGACGCCATCCTCCCACAGAAAGACCACTTAGGATCGAAACTCACCAAAGGCCCAGGGCACAAACCAATGAACCCAGGGCCGCGTTTTGAGGGGAATTTGGACACGAGACCAAAGCAACAGACTCTCAAAACGCACACATGCCTCAAGACGGCTCCTTTGTTTAAAGCATCTCCAGTAATGCCGCAATGTGATCTCCAACAAAAAGATCCCTTACCAAAGACGCCCCAAAACTGGGGAGGGATGAAACCAGTGACAACAAATGAGTCAGACATAGAGGCACATTTAGAAGTCACATCGCAGTCACTAAAAACAGTAGAAGATTTTCTTATGCAAAAGGACTTGATGGACATAAGTCAACACTTTGACGACTCCCCGGACAAACAGAAAGGGGCGAACTCTCGTCTAACTAAGATGACACACAACCAGCAGTCAGTCACGAGAGACCTTTCAGGCTTTAGCTCACTGGATGAGCGCTTCAAATCTCTACGTAGCACTCAAGGGGATCAATTCAGGAAATTCACTGAAAAGCGTCCTGAACAAAATTGTGAAGTGGTCTCACCTCCTCATCGGCCTCAAGTGACGTATAGATCAAGAGTTCACACTCAAACAAAATCTGATCTACCGGATAATTCTAAAGACTTGACGTATTCTCACAAGAGAAAGGGACCTCAAGAATACAAACAACATGAGAATGGGGATCGTAGATTCCATCATTCGAAGAAGTCGCACCAAGACTTGAAACACCACAACAAGAATCCAGCGGTCAAAATACGCCAACGGTCTGGGAACCAAAAATATCTGGTACTAAATAGACGTACGGTGTTGAGACTGCTACATAGTATCTCCTCTTTAAGAAATTTAAAATCAGAGGACCTTACAACGGTGGAACCTTTCCACAAGGACCATACAGCATATTGTCTGCTATACACATCATCAGCTGATGTGACTACAGCACTACTAGCAGCAGAGGAAGTACTATTCAAACAAGGGTTTGAGTTAACATTAACCAGACCACCTAGAACAGATAACGACAAGACAAAGGATTGTACAATGGAGGAAAGATCAAACGAAGAATGTCAGTCCACTAACTCAAAGGAAAATTCCGTAAAGAAACCACCAGCTACTCTTAAGTCCAACACGATCGACTCTATTCCTCAGGGGAAAGCAAATTCCCCTAGTAGCTCTTCTAACACAAAGGCTCCCACAACTTTAGAAGAGACCCAAAAAGTGACTCAGACCAGACCGTCTTTAGAATCGTCTTCATGGGCTTGGCTACCAAAAGCTTTATCCACACGCCTACAGAAATAGCCATCAGAATCTACAAACACTGACCAAGACCAACATCAACTGACTCTGGCATCATGGAACACAAGAGGGTTTTTACATTTGACAACTTCTGGAGACATCAATTTAGGGGACTATGACATCTTATGCCTCCAAGAAGTCTGGTTACAAACCAAACCAACATTGGATGGTTTCGAGATCGCCTTCTCAGAAGCATTAGCGGGCCCTAAAGGAAGACCATCATCAGGCCTAATCATCGCAGTCCGGATGGGTGTGGGTTTAGAAATAACCAAAACCATCTTGACGACCCCATACGTCATCGCGGTACTCATCTCGTGGCAACGAAAGGAGGCTGGGGAAGAACATCAAACATGCACCCCCCTGTTGGTGATGTCGATCTATTGGAACCATAAAGGGATTCAACAGACCTCACTGTTTGATATAGTAACCTCCACATTGGACTCAGTCTACTTAGAGTTTGGGGTATGCGATGTTATAATATGTGGGGACTTAAACATCAAGTGCCCATTGGCTAATAATAGCACCACAGACCCCGCACAGAGTAAGCCTTGTAAACAAGGCTTAGCCTGGCAGAAGCTGATGACGGCCAGACATCTTTTCAACTCTGCAACTACATTTCTTGACTCTATCTCTCTACCAACATGGAAAAGAGGTTTGACCAGCCCAACAATAGACTACATATTCGTCTCTGATTTGCTGTTAGCCCGGTTGATAGATTTCAACATTTGCCAGTCACAGCAAAGCGATCACAACCTGCTGGCCATTAAATGGGCCTCCATAAAACCAGATATAGATCATTACTCTGAAAGAATAGAACCGGTAGGAAAAGGCAACCGGGTAAGGATCTCACGGACCAACATTCAAGAAATTACTTGTTTGTATGGAAGCAGCAAGGAGGCTGCAAAGGTGGACTACAGACCATTTTTGGAACCTTATAGAGCCTCGTTAAAAAGATCGAAGGGGCCCAATACAACCCAGACCTACCATGCACATACTTTTGACTCGCTGTTGGTGGCACAGCGAAACATCCTCCGCAGAGCTAAGAGAATGGCTGCAAGAAACAACTCGCCCGCTACTAGGGCTTACATGAAGGAGACAACAAGAGCCTATAAAAACTGGCTACGGGGCCACCGCTTAAAACTACACCAACAAGACTCTGAAAACATGTTAGAACAAATTGGAAAATCCAACTCTAGAGACTTTTGGAGTCTGGTTAACCCACGAGCTAAGGAGGCATCTACAATGATGCTAAACAGTATATCGGAACCAGCATGGACTGGGTTCTACTCATCACTCTTCAAATCTCCAGACTCTGAGGCAGGACCTTTATATCCCCAGACGACAGCTCAGTGGGTCGACCTTTCGGACAGAGCTGAAATTCTGGACAAAATACTCAAGCTAAAGAAATCAAGGGCTCCAGGGCCTGACGGTCTGTCAAACGAGAACTTGAAATCCGCGCCAGAAGAATGGGCAAACCTGCTGAGCATAATTTTCTACAAATGCACTACCTCTCGCTCAATCCCGCCCACTTGGACCTCAGGAATCATTATTCCCATATTCAAAAAAGGAAGGAAGGACGACCCTAGAAATTTTCGCCCGGTGGCCCTCCTGGATGTGATAGGGAAAGTTTATGGTTCCCTTTGGTTGGATCACTTTAATCAGTGGGCAAAAAGTGCGCCCTGTAATGACCCTCTCCAATCGGGGTTTAAAAAAGGAGTAGGAACTAGTATAAACATCTTTATACTCAGCCTCTTAAAAGCAAAAGCCCGCGAAAAAAATCGGAACCTGTTTTTGGCATTTATAGATCTGTCCCAGGCCTTCGACTTAGTCAACCGAAGGAAGCTCTGGGGAAAACTTTCCAGTTGGGACTGCCCTCAGGAGATCCTGAACCCCATCAAGGCCCTGCACGCTGCCACATCAATGCAGGTACGACTGAATACCAACGGCCTACTCTCGACATCCATAACAACAGACAGAGGGGTTAAACACGGCTGCCCACTAGCACCAGCCCTTTTTCTGTCCTATTTTGGGGACTATAAAGATTCTCTAATCAGCGCACGAGTATTCCCCCCAGAACTGGGTAAAGAGAAGATCCCGAGACTCCTGTATGCAGACGACCTCATTCAGCTGGACCAGACCCCAATTGGTTTACAACGGCAGCTATCTGCATTGATCACATATACAGCCGCCAACGACCTAGAGGTAAACAAACAGAAAACGAAGATAATGGTATTTGGAAAGAATCAAAAAAAGACAAAAATGAAGAATTTTTCGTGGTATCTGGCCACAAACAAAATCGAACAAGTGGCTGAATTTAAATATCTTGGAGTCCTCATTGACTCCACGGCCAATGACTCAGCGAGGCAGCACCATCTTTCTGAAAAAATGAAAACTCTAGCCTCGCAAGCAAAAATACTGGATAACAAATACGGACGTTTTTCATTGTTGCCACTACTTAAATTCTACAGGGGCAAAGTTATCCCGGCCATCACCTATGGAGTCGAGGCCATGCCATCTTTACCTCACTTCATATGGGCCAGACTGGAGAGTCAGTTCTGGCGCTCAGTACTGAACATGCCATCTTCTACTCCGATTGCTCTGATTAGACGTGAACTTTCCCTCTCTTCCTTAGAGTCAATCGTGAAAAGAGCGTCAGTTATGTTATATCGGAAAATAATAGAGCCTTCTTCCTCTGCAATTTTCCAGATGGTCCATGAGGAGATGAATTCAAGCAAATCCATGTTATCGTCCAAATGGGAGCAAATGTGTTTACAGCAACTTGACATCTGCGGCAGCTCGATTGAAGAACTTCTGGGGAACCCGACAAGAACTAAAACCCGATTAGAAGAATTGGACTGGATAAATACATTGGAAAAGGCATCTGAGTACAAGTTAACTAGCCACCTTCCACCAACAAACAGAAAACTGAATGTACTCCAACCCTTCCTGACAAAGCACCCAGACAAAAAAACTAGGAACACTCTACTCCGTGCGAGGCTAAATTTGCTACCTACAAATGAGATTCTGTACACAAGGGGCCTTTCAACAACAAATACTTGCCGCTTTTGTAATAACATTGAACAAAGCGAAACATTATGGCACCTTTTACTACTATGTCCAGGTACTGACAAATTTAGATCACCATACATTCTTCATCACTTAAAAAACTCCTATCTGAGGGAGGAAGAGCTCTGGTGGGAGCGCCTAATAGGAGGCTTGAGAACATCTTGGTCTATTGCAGCCACAAAAATTTTGGATCAGATCTTCGCACATGTACCCCCGTCTTAACGGGCCTGGCCACAGAAGTTGACAGTTTGACAGATAATTGTTGGAACTGGGGAGTGTTTTCCGTTGTTTTTCGTTCATCCTCTTGTAAAAATCACCACAGTGATTATACACTCGTAATAAAAAAAAAAATAAATAAAAAATAAGGGCTGATGTGAGGAAATGCAATATGTGAGTTCATTCAGACACGGACAATCTGTCGGTCTCTGGGCAGAATTGTGTGGCCTGCTCTTAATGGTGTTCAAAGCAAACCTCCGCTGTGGCCAGACTTTTCTCTGAAGGCTAATTTCTGTGCATGACTGGAATGTAGGGAGGGGTTGTGAAAATAAGGGCTGTAATCACAGCTGAACTCTGAAGAAAATACAAGAAAACAGAAGGTTTTCAGATTGAAATGCTGGACGACTTCAGATAACAGGTCACATGCTGGACAGGAATGACAAATGGCCTGGAGGAAGGGGAGTTCAGATTTGTATACACATGAAGATTTCCCATTACTTTAAAAGGATCATAACAGATGCATTTTTCCTAGTAACCACAATTTGTACTGCATTCATTTATGTGTCTTTTTTTAGATAATTTCCAGTCGATTCCAGTTGAATTTTGTTGAAATAAAATTCACCCACCTGCGACTTAAGAAGTTGTGATGGCAAGCTAAAATGTGTTTATGACGACTCTGAAATGATGGAGGGTAAAATTAGGCATTTGGAGAGTGAATTGCATGTTCATAACTATAATGCTTTTTGTATGAATGGAGACAAATTGACACATGCCTATGCAACGTGGTGCAGACCCAGCTGTTGTTTTATTAAATTCCCTGTGATTAGCTGAAGCAGAATATATATATATATATATATATATATATATATATATATATATATATATATATATATATATATATATATTCAAAAATCCACGTTTAGCCAAAAATCTCTGCGCTCTACCTCTATCAAATAGCTGGTGCTACCGGGCTACAGCTTGGCTAAGCTGACAACATTTCAAAAATGTATCAAACTACAGACTCCAGCCAGAGAAGTGTTTAAGGCTGAGAGTATCATAGCACAATAATGTCCAAGCACTCTAGACCGCTTTGGTGAAAACATATATATTTTATTTCTTCATTGCAATAATGAGCATCAGTGTTAAAAAATTCTTATTCAATTCTATGCAGACCAGGTAAAAAGCGTGATGAGTACCTCACCGGGTGGAGTTCGCCACGCGTTCCGCTCTATTCAAAGAGCTTCATCAGGCTATTTGTAATCCATTTGGTTGTACTCCCGCTGTTGTTTTTAAAAGGTAACCAAGTGGGCGTTAACGTGCTACGCAAGTGCTCTGTCTGGCTCTCTACATTGGATCATGTGACCACTACTGCCTTTCTGACCAAATGCGTCATGGAGTCATGTGACTCTGAGTGAGCTGTAATCGAGATGTCTCTAAAGCTCTGAAATTACACGCGGAATAATACCCGCCATCTTGGAATGGTCTTAAAGTTAATGTGATATCCTAATAAGTAAAGGCAAGTGCCTATATCATTAGAAAGGACCTCTCGCACTCACGCCGTTAATACCCACTTGGTTGGTTACTTTACAAATGAAATTTTGCGGGAATATTCCACTAGTGTGATTTTTATTGTTGCAATAGGCTCGAGAGGACAGAATTCCAAGAGGAGTCGAAGATGACACCGAGGTTTTTTGCCTCACAGAAGGGTAAGGAGATGGGGCCCATGGAGTGCGGCAAGAGTGAGGGAGGGAAAGAGGGAGCATAGGTCCTAATTATAAGGATCTCTGTCTTACTAGCATTATGGTGGAGATAGTTAGCAGTTCAGCATGCCTGCATAGTAGACATACACTCAGGAATGATAGAGGAAGAGGAGAAGGCAGAGGAGGGAAGCTGGAAGGAGAGTTGTGTGCCATCTGCGTAACACTGGAAGTTAGGAGAGAAGGTGGAGATAATATGGCCTAGCTATAAATCAAATTAATATAAATATTTCCTGTACACCGGCCTGGTTCTTGGCTCATTGGTGGCACAGGGGGAGGGATCCAAGGGGCATGAGATAAATCTGAGATAGGGCTGAACAAAAAAATTAACATTAAATAGTCTGTTGTGAGACACCTTGCTTGGGGAGGGAAGGAACTCCCTATGTTGAGGGTGGCCTCTCAATAAACAATTGTCAGGTATTGCCCTCAACATTTCAGCTAATGATCCACTGTCAGGTGCTGTCATCGACTCTCTGGATACTCACAACATTGATACAAATATTGGGATCAAATCTTTAGATAGTTACACAATTAAAGTGTACCATATTGGCGTCCTGACATCATCTGTCAGGTTTGCTATCAAATTCCCACTTCCTCACACCAATCTCTGGTGTCGCAATGAACTCTCAATAGACCAATTATTGTCATCAAACGTCCAGGTAGTCGCCCCACTGCCATGCTTTGCCACCAAATGTCCATGTACTCACACAAATGGCAGATGTGAAATTGGTGTGCTCAAGTGCAGAGACTGCGGCTGGGTTCTTATTTTGGTAAAGAGGTGCAGAACCCTGGAGCGTGGATAGTACAGTCTCTATACACTGCGTCAAGCATTGAAAAGGCCAATGGCAATAGGGACCTGCTGACACCCAGGCACAAGAAGGAGGCAGCTCATGGGTCCCCCACTTAGTCATTGGCTTGAGTGTGTCATAGAGTGGTGGGAGGTTAAGGAGTTCATCGCTGCATATTATAAGGGGTAGCAATATGTTTTTCGGTCTGACAGCAGTAGGAATAATTCCATCCCCTAAGTATCTCTCATATACAATGTAATAACCGCTTTATGAATCTGATGTGGGACAATTACATGCCTGCGAGTCCCTGAAGATGGGTCTCCAGATCTCCCAGAGTGCACTGGGTATCCCCGAAGATGGGTCTCCAGATCTCCCAGAGTGCACAGGGTATCCCCGAAGATGGGTCTACAGATCTCCCATGGTGCTGGGTATCCCTGAAGATGTGTCTCCAGATCTCCCATAGTGCACTGGGTATCCCTGAAGATGTGTCTCCAGATCTCCCAGAGTGCACTGGGTATCCCTGAAGATGTGTCTCCAGATTTCCCAGAGTGTACTGGGTATCCCTGAAGATGGGTCTCCAGATCTCCCATAGTGCACTGGGTATCCCTGAAGATGTGTCTCCAGATCTCCCATAGTGCACTGGGTATCCCTGAAGATGTGTCTCCAGAACTCCCATAGTGCGCTGGGTATCCCTGAAGATGGGTCTCCAGATTTCCTAGAGTGCACTGGGTATCCCTGAAGATGTGTCTCCAGATCTCCCATAGCACTGGGTATCCCTAAAGATGGGTCCCCAGATCTCCCAGAGTGCACTGGGTATCCCCGAAGATGGGTCTCCAGATCTCCCAGAGTGCACTGGGTATGTACTTGGTGTTCAAGCTAGGGGTTCAAAGAGCCAGCTGAGCTTCCTGCTTCTTAAAAAAAGGCATAGGCCCTCACTACAACCTTGGCAGAGGACCACGGTGCTATTAGCACCATGGTCCATGCCGCTAAGGTTGCAATTCCGCCATGGTGGATGGCGGAATTACCGCCCCATTCCAAGGTGAGTGGGGCGGTAATTCCCCATTCACCAATGGCCCCTTCCCCATTCCCATTTTTGCCCCATAGGGCATAATGGGAATGGGGAAAGGCGATAATTACTGCACCGTAAATTACGGTGCCGTAATTATCGCCAAGGTCCCTTTGCGTCATGGCTTTTAACGGCTGCAAAAAGCAGACGTTAAACAGCCATCCCGCAAAGGGAACCTTGTAATCACGCGTTAAGGGTCGGCGCCGTTTACGGCGCCTTAAACCCCTTAACGCCTGAGTCGGAATGAGGCCCATAGACAAGGACATAATGGCAAAACTGGTCAGTGCAGAGTTATATTTTAGAAATGGAGCATTTAGGTACAGTAGCTGTGAACCTAAGTTACTGCTAAACATAATGCACAGATTAGGGTTGCCATGTTGCAAGCAGATCTAGATCATGGGTGTTGTTTAGTTGCATTGCCTTGTGTCTCAGGGAGAAGCCATTTTAGGGTCAGGCATTTTGTAATATTAGCATTGTGCGTTCTGTTTAGCCCTGCTTGGGTCAGGCAGTGCATCACATTATGCAGGCATGACTATGTCAGGACACAATAGTTCTCGCTTATTTTCTGATCTGTCCTCCCCTGTTGCCTGCTGTTCTGATGTGCGAAAGTACAATGAGCAGGAGACGGAGTGTGAGCGCCACAGCGCATGCTCTAGACAGAGTTACCTTTGATCCATTGGAGATAATCTAGCCACAGTTAGAATATACACACAGAATGTAGTCTCTAAATTGGGAGGGGGACCCTGATGACCCCTTGTCACCCGCACATCACTTTCTCAAATGATGGTGCTTTTCTTTTACAAATAACTGGCACTGGGTGCTTAAGTGAAACGTTCTCAGTAAATGTTAAATAGGACTACAATCCCCAGACTGCATTGGTTTGTAAACGGAAAGCCCAGTGCTGCAAAAGTGGTGTCCAAGTATGCTCCTAAGAGTGTATGAATATGCCCTTTTTAACACTAGTAAGTACTTGGCTGTCCATAATGAATACATTAATTTGAACAGAGGACTAATATCACAGGTAATCCATTTGTACCTGGCCGCCTAGTAGGAAGGAAGTCCCCGCACTACACTGATTTTCTGTGGTCGTCGGAGCAGTCCTTGTTGTGCATCGCTTGGAGCAATGGATACAGTTAGTTTAAGGGTTGATGACAGGTACCGTTGGTTCTTCCATTTGCTGGTAGAGTCCCACTCACTCTCCTTCAGACCTAGGTCCTCGTGTATACACGGTGAGGAATTTTGTGGGAAGTTACGGCCGGGTTCTGATCATTCATGCAGCGGGGAAAGACCTGAGAACCGGGCAGTCCCTGGCTGCCCGTGCCTTCCACTGCTACATGCAGTGACTTGACTTTGATCCCTGGCTTGTGTGCATGTGCACTTGGTAAAGACCAGTAAAGGTGGCCACCATTAAAATCCCGGCCATTACAGCGGACCCCTGTATAGTCCACCTGAACAAAGCAGATTCTAAAAAGCAGGCAGAGTCCATAGGGATCGCCGCCTCGCCACGCGCATGAAAAGCTTTAGTGTGGGCGACGATGGGGAAACTCATGGAGTGGAGCCCGACGTGCACCCGGCTCTGTGCAGGCAACCTGATCCACAATGGTTCAGATGCATTAAAACTCTTCAGAATATTTTCACACATTTAACAGAAGCAATTTTCACCCTCATCCTAATGGGGGTGACTGTCTTTCAGTCGGTTGACCTCCCCCACTGTGCTTCACTTCCCCACGCGTTGGTCTCCACTCGAGTTGTGCCTCTTGCTCCATCTGCAGGTGGCTGGGATTTTTCCTGACCCAGATTTCTATCAACACACCTGCATCAGCCACTTCAGGGCTGCTCCTGACTCCCCATCTCCTCCACTCAGGTGGCGTGATTGGCTTCTAGCCTGGTGCACGTGCATCTTCATAGTAAGAGGTCCTTATCATTGTGGAGGTAGCCCACAGGCCTCGGCTGTTTCCTATCAACGAGTGAAGTGCTCAGATGGGTTCTACAAAAGTAAAGAGTGAAGTTTCTGAAGGGATCAAAACCACTCGCCTCTCTCTGGGTAACCTCTGTAGTATTAGTGTTCAGCCTATTATGCCCTTATAGAAGTAGGATTACCCTATACAATTAGGGGTGATGCCACCCTGGTAGGAGGGCCCAGCCTGGATTGTTAGGCCACATCCCTACTGCATAAGAACACACACCACCCCAAATATGTTTCAGTGTCCTTAGTGAGATGCAGCATGGATCTAAGGGCAAGTCATGCCCCCGAATGACGGTTGCAAAAACAAGATGGATGCTTGAATGGCTTGAATGACTCATAAACACTGGCTTTGCTCTGGGCACCTCCCAGGCCATCGCTTCTCAGCCTGCCTCGCCATTACAGAAGGAGAAAGACCATATGCTAATCAGGCTTGGCCCCACTCCAAAAGAGACCAGAAGCACAAGCAGTCTGGGTTTCCTGAGGTCTCATGCAGAAGGGGTGTGACCTACAGCAGCAGCGTGGCACCGACTGTTCAGTCCCAGACATCACTCTTCAGATATGGAAAGGGTTTGTTAAATATCTCTACCACAAATGGTTCAACCCACTAAGCTATCCCAGACAGAACAGCATCAATAGGCGATTCTGCCAGATCTTAAGGTTCAGACCACAGTGTTTGCTTGCCCGGACGGACACCCTTACCCGACTCTTCCTAAACTTCTCCATCTCCCTCTAGGCCGCCTTCCTCTCCCTCACATTCCTGCTTGTCTGCCCAAGAGCCCCCAATTTCTCCCCTTTAGATTGGAGATCTCATCAGACCCACGTGCTTCAAAATCCAAATTTTTCCCCATTGCACCCCCGCCCCTTCAGCATCAGCTTCTCAGTAAAGTGGCCCTAGAGGAACCTTAGTGTTTTAGTACAGTATTAGTCACAACTACACAATGAAAAAACACAACAGCAATCTTGGGGACTATTACTGCACTTTTAATAAAATGATGATGTCATACAATGTACTATCAACTTGTGCTGTGATAGTGTCTTGAAAAGTAATTACAAATTCACAGCAGCTCAGCGACTAACGCCTACCAGAGAACAGACTGTCTCACATAAACTCACTAAACCAATGTTTTAATCCTTAAGACAGATCTAGGCCTATGTGGGTTTCCTTGTCCTTGGGCTGATAATCACATGGCCCAGGTGCATGCTTCTGCAGAGACACTGAAATGTAGTAACTTTTATTGAGTCGGATTTATATCTTTTTCGTCCTATTAGTTTAATTCCTTTCTTCCAAATATGAAACTGATGTATCCTGTTAACTTACCAATAATCATGCGTTCCACGGGCTGGAACGGGTGGTCACGGTGCAAGGGTCTTTAATGAGGGGCTCCGGTGTCGTTACCATCTGTTCCAGGCCGTGGAATGGGTGAATATTACTATTAGCACCCCGGGTTCTCAATCCGGTAACCCAGGTTGCTTAAAGCAAATTATTTTGTTTGAATGAACGATGGCCGCCATGGATAAGGAAGAGGGGGTCCATACGGAGCCCCTCTTCCATTTCCATGGCGGCCAGTGGGGACAACAGGAGGCGGCAGCAACAGCAGCACCGGGCACCGCAGTAATCAGGTAAGTGGGGCTATGGGAGTTAGTATTAAGAAGGGCAGGGAGGGTGTGGGGAAAATAGCAGGCGGGGGACGCAGCCACCAGGCTGCTCGGAATGTGGGCTTCGATTCAGCACGCAATCCAAACAACCTGATTGGTTGCTCCCACTACCCTGGATTCGAACAGAGGATGTGTTTGATGCTTTTTTTATTAGTGTTTGCGAGGGACATTTGTCACAATAATTGTCTGCAAGATTGTTGTTTTGTTTGCATTTATGTTGACCTTCTATAGGCGGAGTCCTTTTTTGTGGTTTGGCTGTATGTGGCATCACTTATAAATGTCAGGAATCAATAATTTATCTTAAACTTTATTATCAATTGTAGTGACTGACCCTCATCTATTGTCTGTGCAATCCTATGGGGCTGCTGCCACTTCAGGGTATTGTAAGAGGATTCAATTCAACACTACAGCTAAGTCAACGCCTAGTCTATAATACTGAATGAAAACCCTTATTGATATATCTTTATGTCCAGTTCATGCGTTCTGGATGACTACCCCTATATAACACCCCTCTGTTGGAATCCCCCTGACCCCACTGAGCCAAGAAGTAGTTCTGTTTTGCAAGTTAAAAGGTTTATTTGAGACTTTAAACAATATAGTTATATATATCACACTTTATAATAAATTAATAATTGAATATCACACTTAATCTGATATGATAAAGATTAACAACGGAGAATCTGGCACTAGCACACTTCTTTATAATCACTAAGGAGTTGACATGAAATGGATAAGGTAGCACACTGGTAAATAGGGACAGAAGAATAATGTGGTAGAGAATGCTTTATAGATTTCAGATGGATGCAATGTTGAATGAAATGCAGTACAGAAAATACTCATTATGATTTCAACAAAACAATGTAATCACTTTTCTCTGGCAATTCACCCCCCCCCTTTTATGCAATGCAAGGAAATGGAAGGAAAAGCACACAGTTCTCAGAAATGCAATTCAAATGTAATTCAGTTCACCCAGCAACTTAGACTACAGAAGTTGAAACACAGGCAAAATGCTTTTAAATGTGCTGGAAATGAAGAAAAAAATATGCTAAAATGCTTTTAATTCCCTTTAGAGGTTCAGGGTGAGTGAAATCAAGTTAATATTAGCTCAGGCTCACTCTAGCAATGATTCAGGGATGATTAGCAGGTTAAACGAATTTCTGGCAAATGGAAGGCAAGCAGCATCAGATTTTTACACGTGGAGAAATTTGCAAATCGTGGCAAAATTAGCGAATGCGTGTTCCGCGATTGCGATAAAACTATAAGGGGTAGGGATGTGGTTCTAGGTGCGATTAAAAGCAAAGAATCCTAAGCTTCCAGATGAAAGTTACTGCAAGTCTCTAGCCCAAACGGTCGCGGAGATATGAGCGATTGAATAAAGGTCGTTTTTCAGATTTGAAATTTTAAAGTTCAAAAAGACAAGTGCAGCTTGCAACTAGAAAATGACAGGTGACAGCTATGCAAATGACAGGTGACAGTTACGAGACAGTTCTACTTAGATTAAGCTAGATTGAATTATATTATTTTAACTAGGAGATTGGTTCTGCACAGTTTTCTAGGTACTCACACTATATTCTTGAGTGAAATGGGCCTCGCCATGGATCTGGTCAGGTTTTAGACAGGACTCTGGTCTCTGCACTTCACAGTGATCTGGGTCTGCTCTCTCTCTGGATTCTGAAGATTGAGGGATTTAAAGTCTGGATCTTTCTGCACAGCTTTCTTGGAGATTGATGGAGGTAAAGTATGGATTTTCCGGCAGAGCTTCCAGCTGCAAATGGATTTGAAGGTCCCTATCTGTCCTGTCTGTCTGCTTTTATGTGTTTAGAATGTGGGTGTGTTCTAGCATCACTGACCCTACCTCTCTCTCAGCTTCTAATTGGTCAAACTTCCATTTCTCATTTGATTGGGGGAGCTAAGTTGTGTCAGAGTGATGTCATTTTATGGCTTGCAGAGAGTCCACTCCTCCTGTCAACTTACACACAAATCTAGATTTGAAACAAATACATATTTGCAGAGGTACATATTGTTTTAAAATCATATGCACCCCTCACATATCACAGGAGGTATCTCCTGTTCAAACTCTGCTCTTCCTGGGAGCTTGCATTCAGAAATGGCAATATTTTGCACTTTTTAACTGGTTTGCAATTCCGGACATTACCCCAAATTTACACACATGTGCGCAAGGAGTATGGACATTAGTTGATGAAGTGTCAGATTTTTCACATGCACACATTTTGAGTAATATCCTCTTTTCCGCTAAAACCCCCCTGAACATGCCACCGGTTCGAAAAACCTCTTAAAATGTGGGCAGAAAAATCACAAGAATTATGGTATCATTTAAATAAATTTCACAAGTCCGTACTATGAGTTATTCATCTTTTTCTAAAACCATATTCTGGCTATAGAGGTGTGTCTTTTCATGTCACATGGTACAGAAACCAGTCTTTCCAGTTTCTGGCAAGCTCAGAGACCCTGCCCCTCCCAGCTTCTGCCAAGAGGAAGCTCCATTTACGACTCCCGCCAATAAAACATTTGCCTGAGTCAGGACAGGGCTTTGTTCAATTTCCTGCAGAGCCCAGGTAATTCAATCAGGGAAGTGTCATATCCCTTTTGGTGTGAGCAGCAAAAGGGCAGCTAGGCCTGGGAACACAGCTGTGACTCAAGTTTCACTCCTGATGGGGGTAGTTGCCAGGCAGAATTCAGTTCCTTAAGCCAAGTTTCAGATAAAATGTCACTTTTTGTTCCCCAGTTTCTGCATTCAAATAAACTAAACATTTTTACATATGCAGCTAGAATGCTGATTCTAAGTTTAAAACCATGACATTTAAACAATTGCAACCTATGTGACACTCAAAAGTAGGTCACTCATTTCTTTTAAACATTGAGATTTTTAGTGTCTTTCAGTCCACATTTACTTAAACTGCTGCAATCCACAGCTCAGCCAGTCTTGTTATAAACCTTCAAGTCACTTCAGAATATCACTTTACATTGTATCCACCTCTCAGTAAGTCTTTCTTTGGCCTGCTTTGGGTTCATTCAGTTTTACACAAAAAAGTAAAATCTGGTGTTGTTTTAAATTGCCGGCTTTTGGATAGTGGTGAGTACTGGTACTGCACCCATTTTTGGGATTTAAGAAATGAATTCCCCACAATTTTAGGTTCCTTTTGGCAATCAGTATTGCCATTCCCAATGGTTTCAGGCTACTGTGTGGGTAGTCCAATGGTGGTTTTAGGCAGTGCCCTTCTGTGCCCATAACATCGGCAAAAATGGGTGGCAGCCTATTCTTCATGCATTTCCCTGGGCATTTTCTGGGAAACTCTGGCCATCATGATGTTTTCATGTCAGTACTGCACAGTTTTGAGGTAGAGCTCGGATGCATGGGTAAATACATTCCACAGTATACCTATTAGGACAACCAGCGAAAGTGTTCACGGATCACAAACCACTAATATTGAACTTCATGGGATCAGCGCCACACCACCCAGTGTGCCTGGATAAATGGATGCTCCAAATGCAACCGTACAACATTGATGTTGCATACAGGGCCAGTGCGGACAATCCAGTAGATTATCTATCCTGTCACCCGCGACCTACCACCAGATGCGAGGAACAACACGCAGTCAAGACAGAGGATCATGTTTGCCACGTGGTCGCCTGCGCACAACCAAAAGCCCTCTCAATGCAAGAAATAATGGACGAAACAAAGACGGACTGCTGCCTACAGCGTATCGTCCAAGCCATCCAATCTGATGAATGGAAAAACTACCTGGCCGCATTCGCACAATGCACCGTTCCTCCCCATCACTTCCCATCCAGCCTCCCGCCTCCTTGTGACCCAGAACTCTTGTGTCAACTTGACATCTCCCCCCCCAATTTAAACAGTCACCCAACGTGGTGATAAATTTGTGCAGGAACATTGTTCACTATGCCATCTCCTCAATGAGGCGGCAAGGCTTATTCCTGGCTCTCTGGGGCCGAGAGCTGAGTCTCTCAGGGGAGCCATTGTCACCCAAGCCCTCACAGTAGCCCTCTGAGCCCAACACTCCAGAGTCCTCCTGGTCCCCTTGATATGGATCATCAGACATCTAGTCAAGCAATATCCCTACTCTCCCACTTAGCCGTCGGGACCCGGATAGAGGAACTTTCTTGAAATGGGATGAGTTACGATTGGTTGAGCCAGCATTCCCTTGGGCAGTGATCATAGACCACTTTTTCTCCATGACGATCAAAGGTTCCTCGTGAAAGAAGGCAGTGTGTTTGTGTATTTGGGGCTGTTTTACCGTGACGATGTCCACTACTTTAGGTGAGGCTCTTGCGCCCTCCTGCGCTTGTCGCGTATTCTTTCATGCGCTCTTTTGCGGCCCCATCTCGTTCCCTCAATTCGGCATCCACACTTGGGTGATTCTCAGCCAGCTTGGCGTGGGGTAGCCGTGTCTGGATATTCTGCCCGAACATTACCTCCGCCGGGGTTTTCCAGTAGTGCTATGTGGGGTGCTTCGGTAGTCTCTCAGTAACTAATGCAGTACCTGTTCATAGGGTTGCCCGTTGCCTGGCTACCTGCAAGGCCCTCTTGAGACTTGCCATGAACCGCTCAATCATGCCATTCACCTGGGGCCACAACAGGCTGACTTTATGATGGTGAAATCCCATGTATTCACTGAATTTGGCATAGCTGTGTCCATTAAACGGGAGCCCGTTGTCTGTCTTCATTACCCTGGGGACACTGTAAGCCGTGAAGATGCAATCCAGCACTGGTATCACATGATGAGCTGTTGTTGACGATATAATTTGTGCTTCAGGATATCTGGAGTACTCTTACATGATGGCCAGTACATATTTCACCCCAAATAAATCGGCAGGCACGGCCTCCCATATGCCGCCTTGTAGTTCGGACATCCTCAACGGCTCCGGGTGTCTGTTCGTTGTGAGGAGGCAGCACGTGGGGCATAGTTTCAAGCGATTTTCCACCAAGGTGTCTAGTTGTGGAAACCACACCTTCTGGCGTAGCATACGTTTCGTAGAGACCACACCTTGATGACCTTCATGAGCCAACTCAACAACCTTTCTCCTCAGGGCTGTCGGGATTACCACCTTGTGACCCCTCAACAGGAGGTTGTCATCTGACAGCGCCAGTTCCTCTTTCACTTGTAGCAGCTGCTCTACTTCCACCCGTACATCTTCTGCCGCTGCTCGCCCCCTGTTCTTGGCTCTCCTTCACTGGCCCGACAGGAGTCCTTCACATATGATCTGACATGCCGGGTCCTCCTCCACTTCTTAGGCTAGTTGACCCGGTTCGATCCCTTCTGGAATGGCTTGCTGGATTAGATACCGGAGATACCAGTCAGCCACTGAAGGTTCAGGGTGCATCTGTTTCTGGGACGTCTGGAAAGGAAGTCAGTAGGGTTTTCTTCCTTCCCCGGCTGGTGCACTATTTCAAAGGAGTAGTCCTGTAGCTGAAGCCCCCATCTCGTAATGTGGGGCGGCATTTTGGCTTGTGAATTGCCATACAAGAATAGGAGCGCCTGATGGTCTGTTACCACCCGAAACGGTTTGTCATAAAGAAAAAGATGAAAGTGTTTGCAGGCCCAGACTACAGCCAGACTTTCCTTCTCAGCCTGGGAATAGGCTTGCTCGGTGGCAGACAGGCTCCTACTTGCATAGGAAACAAATTGGGTCTGTGACTGTTCTTTATGGTCCACCTCACCCAGGATGGCGGCAAGTCCCATGGGACTTGCGTCGACTGTAAATTCCATCTTTCTTTCAGGGTCATAATAGGACACGTTTTCAGCTCTGGTAACCCTTTCTCGAATGGTTTTGAAAGCTCTTTGCCACGTGTCCGACCAGTTGAACACTGCATTCTGTCTAGTGAGCGCTCTCATGGGTTCACTGACCGAGGCAGAGTCTTTGATGTATCTTGTGCAGTAGCTGGCAAGGCCTAAAAATGACCTCAGTTCAGAGACATTTCCTGGGGGCGCTGTTTCCTTTAGCGCTGACACCTTCTCCAGATCTGGTGTCATGCCGTTTTCTGAGAAGACATGACCAAAGAAGCGTAAGGTCCCTTTCCTGAACCCACACTTCTCTTGGTTGAGGGTGAGATTTGGAGCTTCCAATGCCATGCACACCTTTGCCAGGGTCTTGTCGTGCTTGCTGACATCCGTCCCGAATACAAGAATGTCTTCACTGTAGTTAATACAGTTTGGGGTGCGTTTTATCACATTGTGCACCTCGGCTTGAAATATCTACCTCCGCTGAGGAGACCCGAAGCTCAGCCTCTTGTAACGATACAAACCCGGGTGGGTGACAAACGTTCTGATGTGTCTGCTTTCCGGGCTTAGTACCAACTGATAATACCCTTTCTTTAAATCCAGCTTTGAGAAAACCCTGACCTCATTCAAAAGATGGATCATGTCAGTGATGGAGACATGTGTCTCTCCCTTCGTATTGGCCTGATTGGGCCTCCTCACATCAACACATAGCCTGAATGCGTTGGATCCCTTTTTAGGTACTGACACAATGGGCGATATCCACGTAGTGGGGTACGTGGTTGGTTCTATTATGCCCTGTTCCAAAAGCTTGTGTAGCTCGTCTTCCACCTTTTTTTGTATATTGACAGTTATGCCACTGTAATGTTGTGCTGCTGGGCGCACCATGTCATCTATGTGCAGCTTCACTTGTCTATTTCAGAGTTTCCCAATCCCTTTGAAGAGATTGGGGTAGAGGTTTGTGATAATTGCTACGGGATCTATATATTTATGAACCATGATTTTGTACAGGATATGTGTGAGACCCATGTCAAGGGCCGCCTTGAAACGAAGTACTCAGTCACTCTCATTTTCCATCGCCAGCACGTGTATGGGCACCTTTTCTCTTGTCCTTTGTAGTGGCACGACCCCTTGAATTGTCCTATGTTTTTGAGCTGTGTTTTGGCTCCATAAGCATAAATGTTTACAGTGGCAGGGATAAGCTTGAGGCTTTGGGGTAGTTCCTTGAATATTGTCTCGCTGATTATATTTACAGTTGCCCCTGTGTCAATAAGGAACTATGTGGGTCTTTTGTTGAGTTTTATAATCAATGTCAGACTGTGCTCGGTAGCCCTTGGATTGCCCAGTGCGTAGACATATGCTTTCTTCCTCTGTTCACTCCCTAATGAACTGATCTTTGACTCAGATGGAGATTGCTCTACTAGATAGCGCACATGGCGCCTGGATCTGCGTTCCGGTCTCACTCTGGTGACGTACCTTCTCCTTTCTCTCCTGTCACGTCTCTGTCTTTCATCACCTGATTCCCGCTCTTAAGATTCGGGGTGAGTGTGCCTCGGTGGAGGATGTGATGTTGTCTCGGATGACTGTGATGCCAGGGGCAAAGTCCTGGGTTTGAATCTTGGGAAAGATTCTCTCGTACTCTCTCTTCCTTTCTGTCTGAATAGTGTACACACCGATTTCAAATGACCTTCCTCTCCACACATGGCACATTGTTGGCCAATGGCAGGGCATGAGCCTTGGTGTGTGTACTCAAACCCACATTTATAGCAGAATGGGTCCTCTAGTCTCCTCTCCTGCTGGAGTCGATGCACTGCCTCCACTAGCGTGGTGGTGTTGAAACCTTCCACCTGCGAGTCAACTGCTCTTTCAGCTCGTGCCAGCATCAGTATTTCATCTAAAGTGCAGGATTTTTCAAACAGTTCCGTCGGAATGTCTCAGATTTGTACCCCGCAATGATCTGAGATCTCAGGGCTTCTGTGTTGGAGTAGTTTGCAGTCACAGTGTTTCATTTTAATCCTCAGTCTCATGACATACGCATCACCTTTAGCCTGCTTGGTGCTGTGAAACAGGTGGTGCTCGTAATCCGCATTTGTGTGTGGAGTGAAATATGCAGATAGAGCCTCTTTTAAATCCTGTATTGAGCCGTTGCTGTCAGCTGGCATCTCATCGATGAAATCACGTGTGGCAGGACCTATTGCCAGTTTAAGGAGACATTTTTGTCTGTTATCTTCAATGGGTCCCGTGGCCCATATACACAGTTCAAAATCCCTTATCCATCGGGCCCACTGTGCCCCACGTTGCTTGTGTCTGTGACGTCGAAGGCGCCTGGCATTTGTGCAGCCAAAGAATCTGGTAGTCTGTATGGGGACTGTCCTGGTATCTGTGGCCAATGGGCCTGTGCCTGTGCACCCTGTCCTCCATCTTGTGCCGACATATTCCAAGAACTTCATTTAGGGGTTCCCAGGGGCGCGACCCCTGTGGTCTCCCTTGCTACCCCTAAAACATTTTTTTTTAAAATGTGTCTTTTTTTTTTTTAGTTTTTAGTGCATGCTCCTGGGCTGTGGCCAGCGCCATGTGGCTCTTTGCTTCTGGAGTGGCCCGCTCTCCTGTTCAGGCCTCTCAAAAAAAAACAGTTGTTCCACAAGTCTAACACTTTCAGCAGGGACCCTAAATAAGAAAGAATAGGAGGACCAAATAATGTGTCTTTCTGAAATTCTATACAATAATTGCTAGACTCATTAAAGGTTTATTTCAGGAACACCTCAGGGGGTGAGTCACTGAATTAGTCTTAAACAACTCAACTCAGCCTTTCATCCTTCTGAGGTCGATAAATGAGTACCAACACAGGCTGGGTGATATTGTATGTATATATTTTCCATATAAAGCGCTTAAGCGTCAGTGCTATATAATAACACATCATTATCGTTTGGCCATGGACGTCTGCTTGCATTCACAGTAATTTGGTGATATGGGCCTATACATACTGATCTTAATGATACATCTGGCGATCCATTCTTGTATGAAATGTATATCACACTCTAGTGATATCATAACCATATTTTTCGTAGTGTACTTAGGAACAATGCTATCTGATGACATTTCATGTTTTGTCAAGGGGTGAAAGGTCCTGTGCCATCACTCCCGCAATAACACTTCAGGGTGGGGTCAAATTACACCACTTACTGTGATGTCATCAGAGGTCAATGGTCGTGTGATGTCACTTCCGCTACCCCTGGCATTTTTGTGAAATGACGTCCCTGACATGTTCCCTTGGCCTTTGGCTTTTCACCCTCTTATTGCGAGCCAATATCAACCACGGCTGCCTGTCAGGCATGAGCACTGTGTTGTGTCCTGCAAAATCCTCCTTTTTGCCTTTGAAAATGGACTTAGCACATTGATGGTTGCCTTTATCAGGCACGAGCACCATCTTCTGGGGCTAGCCCTCTTGTCCCTTCTCACTGTGTGTGTGCATGTCACAATCTCCGACGTGGCCCAGGACACCCAACTGCTCTGCTGCGAGCGTTGCTTGAAGATCACTGTCACCGGCCGGGATGATTAGCGGCCTTGACATGAACGTTCCGAGGAGAACATTCTGAGCGATCGGGCACCCAGCATCACCGGCACATGTGCCGGGTCGGCACAAACTCTCTATGCGACCTCCTCTTACTGCGCCATGTGGGGCGGCAGTCTCCCCTTCCAGGCGTCTTCTTGGGCGCGGGTTATTGCACACTCAGTGCATCGTTTTCCGACTTCGTCGCCATTGTGGAAGCCTGACGGGTGTTCCTTCGTGCACTACGCAGCGCGGCATAAAGTAGATGGACAGGGAGCTTGTTACATGATCTAATTATGTGTTTTTTTCTATTTCTCAGAGGCCCCTGCACAGGAGGAGATGGGATCTGGCACCGGCAAGGTCACTGTGGATGAGGAATGCGTGACCGTCATGCCTCCAGGGATGAAAAACCATTTCTGAGAGAATGTACACAGACCGAACAGTGCCTAACAAGCTGTAACAAGAACCCACGGCCACATTGCCCTGTGCTCAGGAAACAGTCCATTATAAGAACTTGAACACTTTTATCGCTTGGGTTCTGATTGCTACACTCCATACATGGGCCCGGATGCAGGCCGCAGGCATCCCCTTTACCATGAGTAATGTTGTTTAGGACTGGGATAGCCACCTAAACTGTATATAAGGATGTTGCCGGCCTGGGGGAGCAGAGCAGTCCACCCAGGCGGTTTGGATACGTGCTTTCATTATATGCAAATACCCTTCTACCTCTGGTCTCCCGTGTGCTTATTTCGGAGTGTTGCAGAGTGTGCAGTGAAGCATGGCGATTGCAGGAGGGAGCAGGACGGACAATTGTAACAATTGGCGCTGAAGCCTGGAAGCTCTCTTTCTCACCTATCACTGGCACAGTCGCAGAAGGCAACATCAAATACGGTAAGTGAAAAGAGTGTTTTTCGCTGTACCAATGTATTTGTAATTTTTTTTTGTGTGCAAAGTAGCACTAAAAATTGATTAATTATTGTTGCAAGGGAGACGGACTTTGGAGGCCTGGGGTCACTGAGACATACGTAGAGGTACCGCCAACTGTCTGTCTGGTAGGGTCAGTTGCCTCAGAGTACTATTTTTTGTTGGCACAGTGTTAAAGGGCAGCAACAGAGCCACAGTTTTAGTCCGAGGATGTTAAAGTAGGGCTTGTGGTACAGTCAGAACACACTACAGGTGCAGGGTCGAAGCTGTATTGACATCAAGCACTGTGCAGGGTCGGAAGCTTGCACTGCGGTAGGGTCAAATAGGGACAGAAAAATAAAACAGATGGCGGACGCCAGTCCACTGACCAGGCGGGAAGAGGAGGCTAAAGAGGTTATGGAGGACTTTTTAAGAACAAAGAAGGGGATATGCATGTGGTCGAATATTGACAGGCCTCCAAAAACAGTGGAGGATTTATGTAATGAGTTACTGTACACCACAGGCAAGAAATATTATTGCAAAAATAAGGCCCATGTCATTGTGACATGTCTCTGGAAGATGTATCGCATTACGAAAGGGGAAAATGATGAGGTTACATGAAAAAATGTACTGCTGTGCGACATGAGAGATGACCTCACATACGCACGGCAAATGGCAAATACTCACTGTATGCAGATGTCGACTACTATTGTGCTTAAGGCACAAGAGTGGGAAGATATTAGACAGCAGCTTACTGATTGCCAAGAGGAGCTAGAGATGCACAAAAATGCATTTGAGGTATACAAACAACAGCACCCAGACAAAGATGATTGGACCTATCCGGTGTTGCCTGTAAAAACTACGCAACCGGAGGAATATGTAAGTCCCCCACCATATAATAAAGCAGTTCAAATGGCACCAATATCACTGCCAACTGGGGGAAATTTCACAAAAACAGAAGTGGATGATACACCAACGGTGGAGGAATTACGGGTTGACTTAGATTTGGATAATATAAACTACAATAATATGACAAAGGTAGTTTGGGATAGGGTGAAAGAGGCTATAGGTAAATGGGATGTTGTGCATGAAATTGTGCGCAATGACAGGGAAATGGGGATACAAATCGAACAGAACCTGAAAAGAGCTGAGGGTACACGGGAGTCACAGGAACGCCACCAAGGCAGGCCACAGGACATTATGAAAATGTTAGCACTCCTAAAGGAAATGCCACGGTATGGAGGGGCTAGCCCGATGGAACTATTTAGCGCACTTCACTCCACATATAAAACTTTGGATGCACACAGATTGGATAGGGGACAAGTAATTATGATTCTAAAGGCAGTATGCAACCCATCTCGGTTAATAACTCCAGGATTTTCTGATGTGGATGATAGGAACTTAGTAGAAGATGTGGATAAAGGGGCAGGCACAAGATGGAGGGTGCGCATAGAACCCATTATGGCACTAATGAAAAAACACCAAAGGATACTGGGGCTCCCAAAGGTAACGCAGGTACTAAAGATTGGAAGGGACCAGAGCTCGTCCGACTTCGCTGATATGTTAACACAGACATTAATGAGGGACCTGGGGGTGGAAGAAAAGATTACCATTTGGCAATTGCTGCCGGATGAGATTACAAGGGTGATGGAAGGGAAATTGGATGTTAAAGAAAGGCTCAAAACATGTCAAGGATGGGCATATGTGTTGAATGCAGCAGGTGATACATGGCTAGGGTTCTAAAAATTATTTCTGTAAGAGAATGTAAAGAGTGGGCAGAGGGCAAGTACATGGAGGAGCAGGAGTTGGAAACACTGACACCAGTGAGGAATATTACTTATGATGCTGAAAGATATAGCGAGGATTCCACATTTTTTTGGGGCAGGGGTAGAGGAGGCAGAGGACGCAGGAGAGGTACATCGGCAAGGTGTTGTACGATAGAAAGACAGGGGCTAAATTGTACCAAAATGCAGAAGGGGTAATACGACCCTGGGTCACATATTGGGAGCAACAACAGGAGCTAAATGACATAAAGGAGAAAGCACAGAAATTGAGAGAGCAAGTGACAAATACAGGGGCAACGCCAGTGGCTGCTGTGACAAGCTCCAGCGGGTACTAGGACAGAGACAAACCAGCAGAGTTGGAGGCCGCAGTGATTCCCCTAAGCCAAGATAGATGGGGGCGCATGGTGGAGTCACACACAACTCGACCATATTGGTATATAGTGGGGCGGCACTAACTCTGACATTTATAGGCACCAAATGTTTGAAATTGACAAAAATGCAGGGATTGGCGGCCCTATAATTACTTCCCCGGTAAAGGAACTAAAGATCTGCTTAAATGGGGTGGAAATGGACAAGCAGCCATGCGCCACAGGGGGGAGGAGGATATTTTGGGAATTGACACATTGTTGAAAGGGGGGCGGTGATGGACTTAGCAAATCTTTGCCTCCGCCTTCAAGGTACAGCGGGCACAGTAGAGGTGATACCAATGCCGGTTGTCACAGCAACAACGAAGGGTGACACACATATCCTCACACACACAAATGACATCCTAACAGACTGGGAGGAGATGTTTCCAGACATATAGGCAAAACACAGACTAGATTTTGGAAGGACGCAGGATAATGTAGTATTAAAACTAACAAGCATCCCACGATACGTAAAACCCTATGGAATTCCCCCTGAGGCGGCAGAACAAATAGATGATATACTAAGGGCCCTACAGGAGAGGGGAGCCATTACAGAACATACAGGGTGGGTACCATTTGTATCACCGGTATGGGCAGTGAAGAAACTTGATGACTCATTCTGTTTAACTATTGACTACCGCATAATCAACAAACATCTACATTCCAGACCACAGTTAGTTGCCTCATTTCCGGAAATGATTTAAAAAAGACAGCCAAGAATGAGGGTCTTCAGTGTCTTAGATATCTGTAACAGGTTCTACTCTCTCCCATTACATGAGGATTCACTGGAACTAACAGCATTCACGGTTGAAGGGGTGGTGTATGTTTGGAATGTGTTACCACAAGGACTCAGAGACAGCCCCACAACTTTCCACGCTGCCATGAGATGAATAATGCAGGGCTTAACATGCATGAAAAAATTCATCCAATATGTAGATGACGTATTGGTGTGTAGCGAGACAGAAGAACTACATAGGACACATCTAGGGGAGGTGCTAGTGGCACTACAAAAAGGGGGACTCAAACTGAATGGTGGGAAAGCACAAATTTGCCAAACAGAGGTCCGATTTCTAGGGGTAACAATATCAGGAAAAGGAAAAAGTATATGCAGGGACAGACTGCAACTGATTAACTCATTGCCCCTCCCAACGGATCACACTGCACTACACCGGGCAATAGGGATCTTGGGATTCTCAAGGAACTTTACTCCCCTATTTGCAGAGCACACTAAAATACTATATGACCTATTACGATCCAATAGGTTTGATTGGACTGAAGAACACACTGAGGCCTTCCTATGTCACTGGTGCAGGCGCCACCCAGGCCACTAGTGGCAGGAAGAGATCACCATTAGCACAGATGTGCGGAGTGGTGCAATGTTTGGTTAAGACTACAGAGCTATTTGCCACTATGTCACTGGTGCAGGCGCCACCCAGGCCACTAGTGGCAGGAAGAGATCACCATTAGCACAGATGTGCGGAGTGGTGCAATGTTTGGTTAAGACTACAGAGCTATTTGCCACTATGTCACTGGTGCAGGCACCACCCAGGCCACTAGTGGCAGGAAGAGATCACCATTAGCACAGAGTCTACTTCACAAGGAATGGTGGGAAGTGGCACATTCACTGAAACCTTTCAGCACAGGATGGAATAATTGACAACCGAAATAAATGCAAATGCAGGTCCACTGCTTTCCAGTGTGAGTGACCCTATTTCCCATCCAGGACACCACTGACTGGGTAGAACTGGAGGACCAGACCTGTTTGGCCGAAACAGAAGCAGAATCATTATTCTAGAGGAGGGATCTGCAGTGTTTGGATGTTTGGACTGCAGCTCCCATCACCCATAACCAGCATAGTCAATAACCAGATATCCTGAGAACTGTATTCCGAAACATCTGGAGAGCCAAAAGCTGTAGACCCCTGCTCTAGAGAAACGTGGAATCCAATCCTGGTTTCTCCACGTGCACAAGGTGTGTGGTCTTGTGCCAATCCCTTCACCACCTAGTTGCCTAGTAAACGTTATCTAGACAAACTAGGAGTGCTTAAAAACAGGCGTAAGACCAGTAGGTTGCTACTGAGGCAATGCCACCACACCTGTAACTGGCAGTCAGTGGCATGCGATGCTCATGCACTATTCATCCACCATCTTCTACTAACAATACAATGAACAGTGTTAGTCCAACATTGATGCCACGACACCAAACTAAAGAGGCCTTTCTTCCATTCTAGCCCATCCTTCAGACACATAAGGAGGATGTTCCGGCCACCAGCGCTTGCTCCAGAAACGTCCATCTGGTCGCAATCACCAAGGCTCCCAATACACAGCTAAGTACCCTTCAGGGACACACACACCTATCCTCCCACCCTCATTCAGCAAAAGCGTGCACACACACACACACACACACACACACACACAAATAGAAGCTTTACTTTAATCATTTATAATGCGCACCACATGACCTGGAGGATTAAGAGCGCAACATAAAACCTTCCACATGACAGTAAAGACAAAGGACACGACATAGAACATACAACCTAAAATCGAGGGACAACCAAGAGGCAAAAGACTGGAGTGATCACCCGAACTAAATAACAGTGTCTTGATCTTTATTGTCATTGATTTTATTTCTCTGAGATCCGGCGGGATGATATAATATGATATGATAGGTTATTTATAACGTGCTTAATACCCAGAGGTTTATAAGCACAGACGCAGGATCAAACCTGTGTTGCTCCATGTCATCTCGATTCCAAGGCGAGCGCGTTGCCCCAGAGGTATCCTCGCGAGACATTCCAAGCCTTTGGTGCAGCCACAATAAATGCACATCTCATGGCTTGCATCAGATTACAAAATGGTGCATTCAGCTGGTTAGAGTTATCTGACCTCAATGTCCTAACACTTGCGTTGTTAGTCAAACTCTGTCAGATACCGGGGACCAGCACCCATAACACATTTATGGGTGATTATCAACAGCCGGAAATTAACCCTGTCTTCAATCGGGAGCCAGTGAGGACTGCGCCTGGCCTCCGATACATGGTCTGTCTTTTTAAGGCCCAGAATAATCCAGACCATACAGTTTTGTAAGGTTTGGAGCCGTGTGCAGTCTGACTTGGTTATCCCTACAAAAAGGCTACTGCAGTACTCCATTGTGTCAGTCCAGAAAAACTAAATACCCCCTGAGCGGAAGGAAATGCATGATAATTGGTTGGCCGAAGACCAATCGCCTCATTTACAGTGTTAAGAATATATACTCATTAATTATTACGTAGCTATTAGTTCAACTAAAGTGAGGCCATTTTAAGATGACCAGAATCGCCATTTTGATTTCTCTCTGCTCTCTCTAACGTTGCCACTTTCTCTCATGTAAAACTGCTTTGCTGTAGATATTATTTCGCCTCAATGATCCAAGGTTAAGAAACATGTTGAAACATTACACTGGAAAGCCAGACAGAAATGCCCGATTCCCTCCCTCACATATCCTTGAAGGTATGAAACTAGCATTTAAAGAGTTGAATTATGTTCTTCTTTACGGCCCCCCTTTCTGAGCACATTGAGGCCCCGGAGAACAGGCTGACCTCTAGAGCGAGAATCGAAACTAAGAGATAGTGAGGCCTGGTATGTGCCAGTCTCCTACGCGCAGCTTGCCCATGAAAACAGAAACGCTGTGTTCTCGCAAACAAAGAATGGTGTCTGTAAAATTGGAGATAGCAAACCGTTACTAAATATGGTTGTCAAAGGTGTCATATTTGTCACAATGGTCAATCATCGCCTCTAATTCAAAGGGAAATGAATTAGGGGCAGCATCGAATGTGTCATACTGTGTAATTGCTGATTGTAAGGTGCTCCTTTTGTATATATGTAACTGATGTACGTCTCTCACTCTCTTGCGTCCCCCGAGGTCTGTCAGATACACGTCGTGGGGCGTGGGACCATTTGGCCAACTGGGACTACTTTTTATTGCAATAAACCCTAGATTTTGGGAAGAGAACCTCTTGTCTGGCATATCCATTCGTGTGTGGTGATTGTGCCTTGTTTCCACATCCGAGGGTCCCTCAGGGGCCCCTTCAATTGCAGACCCTGCAATGGCCCTGGCCACAGTCTCACAGTTCTTTTGAGAAATATATGGTCGCAGTTGCACTAGCAGTTTGATGTGATAGACAGTGGAAGAGACGAAGCTACTTACTTGGGCGCTCATGTTCAGATTTTGGTCGAAGACGATGGCTAGGGTCTTCACCTTCTTTTTAGTCTCAATATTACAGCGGCTGTAGTCTGCACCCAACCTCTTCAGCTTATTGCTTGTGCCCATCACCATAAGCTCAGTCTTTCCTTTATTGAGCGCCAGACCATCCTCCACCATCCATGTTTGGATGATTTCATAGATCCTGTTAATGGTCCTTTCATCATCTACATGAGATCCCGACAGCGGAATGACACACTGAGTGTCGTCCATATTGTTTGTGAAGCCTACTTCCAGTTGATTCAAAAAGGGAACTGTGTAGATGTTATACAAGGAAGGTGATAAGCAGGCTCCTTGATGCACGCCAGACACCAAGCTTTCGGGGGTGCTTCGGTATCCCCACTAAATAATCTGCACAGTCAATTACACAGGAAGGATGCAGTCCAAAGCGCAGCATTATCCAAAAAAGCTACTTCTTTTAACCACGTAACCAACTTAGTGTGGTCTACCAGGTCAAAAGCTGAAGACAGATCCAACAGCATGAGCAGAGCGGTCAGTCCCTTGTCCACATGCTGAAGAAGTCTTGATTTCAGGTCGAGCAGAGCTGTCTCCGTCCCACGTCCCTGCCGGAAATCAGACTACGATCTGTTCAAGATGTTATATTAATTAAAATGGGAAGAATTTTGCAAATAGGCCACACAGTCCAGGATCTTTAAGAGAAACGTTGTGTTAGTAACAGACAGTTAATTCGTAGGGGTTGCCGGGCATAAACCAGGGGTCTTTAGCAGTGGAGTAATCCAAGCATGCTTAGGTTGTACGTGAACATGCTTCTCTGTGAATGAAGTATTAACACATTTACACAAAGTGCCCATCAATATGGGGGCACACTCCTTAATTACCCTGGCCGGACAGGGATCTCCCTTACAGCTAGTTGGTTTCAGGTTAGTTGAACTGTTGGTCTGGAGGCTTAGACACCTGGTTCCCCATCCACAGACTCAACTCCCTCCACACCAGCCTTCGTATTGAGCTCAATGTTCTTTTTTATCCTGTCCAATTTCCCCAACATGGCTTCCTGAATGAGTGTACACCAAGTAACATCTTTAACAATGGGGTCTGATTGGTTTTGCCAAGGATCTTCAAGCTACCTTACGATCATAAAGAGTTCCTTGGAGTCTGATTGTGCACTTCTAATCATATCTTCAAACAGGCTTTTCTTAGCCACAATGATTGCCAATTTAAAGTCTTAGCTCCAATCTTATAGACCTCCTTCTCATGGGCACATTGCTAAGAACACCATGCATAGAAGCATTTGGTTTTTTTTTGGGCTTTTAAGCTTTTGTAGGTCCGAAGAGAACCACACGTTACTTTTCTTCTCACCTGCCCACTTAGTTTTCAGGGGGCCAACGAGTCCGTAGCTACCTGCACAGTTTGCTGATATATGTCAGCAATTGCATCGGCTGTTGTAAGTTTCAGGGCCTTCTGTGTCAGAGGTGCTAGCCAGGGCTCCAGGGCCTCCACTGTAAGTTTTTTTAAGTTTCTAGCAGTGCCTTCCTCCCTGCCTTGGACTTAATCGATTTCTCCAGGACTAGTGAGAAATGTACAAAAAAGTGATCTGACCAGGGGCAGGGTAGGACTAGCATGCCATCTGTTTTCATATTATGTGCGGCCACCCAGTCTAGGGTGTTCCCCTTTCATGGGCCAGGGTTCTGACACATTGTTGAAAGCCAAGACTGGCCAAGGAGTCTTCTAACACATTGGCCATAGGATCCGAACTATTGCCCAGCCATAGGTTAAAATCTCCAAGGACAATTGCTTTGGTATTGAGTTTCAGGAAGGGCAACAGAATATTACTCAGGTGGGTGGAGAGTTCCGGCATCGGAGAGGGGGATCTGTACACCAACACCACATTCATTGTGGTTTCGATGGCAGACCGTATTTTAATGTGTTTAATTTTGCTCCCCGCAATAGCCAGTGTTTCTACATCCCACATATCCAGTTCATATTTAAAGATAAATCCCACCCCCCTCCTCTTCTTCCAAACCTATCCTCATGTATCATATTATATCCATTAGGGATGTCTAAGGCTAATGATGGTCCCGCTGCAGCGTGACTCGAGGTCTCTGCTATGGAACTAACATCCACATCACTAGGAGAGAGACTCAGTGACATCCCTAATGAGTAGTACATCCAGTGAGGTCTGGATCCATCTTATCCCCCAGACGTGACCCACTTTCTGCTATCCCATCCAATCTCCTGCACCGCTTCCCAGAGGGGGCTTCCGGACATTCTTTCCCAGCGCAATGGAGACGTGTTGTAGGAGTTCACCAGCACATCACAGTGTTGACCTTTCAAAACAAGTTATAAAGAAGTTTGTGGTGGCCACTAAAACTGGTTGCTTAGTGTAGTATTGTTATGCATTCCTATTTTATGATATTGTCTGACAAAATTCATGTGAATTTTCTCTGGCCTTCAAGCTGCATCAATTGTAGATGTACATGTCCACATACTGGTAACAGAATACACCATGGGGGTCATTCCGAGGTTGGAGGTAAGGGATTACCGGCACCTGTAAGGGCACCGATGGCGGTAATCCCTTACCTCCGTATTCCGAGTTCCCTTTGTGGGTCCCTCTTTACCTCCTGCTTTTAACAGGAGTAATTTACGGGACCCGCAAAGTGACCTTGGAGTAAATTACGGCACCGTAATTTACGGTGCCGTAATTACCTCCTTCCCCATTCCCATTGAGCCCTATGGGGGCAGAAATGGGGATGAGGAAGGGCTATGGTGAATGGGGAATTACCGGTCCATCAAACCTTGGAATGGACCGGAAATTACTCCATTCACCATGCCGCTATTACATGGAGTAAATAGCTCCATGGTTGCCAACCATGGAGCTATTTACTCCATGGTGTAGTCCTAACTCGGAATGAGGGCCCATGTGTTTTTAAATAGAGAACAGCTCTAAAAGTGTACAGGCAGCTTGGAATTGGCTGTGAATACAAAGTGGAAGCCAATGCAGAGTGGAAAGGACAAGGGTGATATGAGCAAACGTCCTTTCCCAGTGAAAAATGGGGTTCACAATAAAGGGCAGGCATTAAAGGGGCCAAGGATGAAGCAGGAAGGATCATCAGCATGGCAGTGCCACCGTCCAGCCTGGGCAATACTAGAGTCAATAAAGGGCGGGCATTAAAGGGACCAAGGATGAAGCAGGAAGGATCATCAGCGTGGCAGTGCCACCGTCCAGCTTGGGCAATACTAGAGTCAATAAAGGGTGGGCATTAAAGGGGCCAAGGCTGAAGCAGGAAGGATCATCAGTGTGGCAGTGCCACCATCCAACCTGGGCAATACTAGAGTCAATAAAGGGCAGGCATTAAAGGGGCCAAAGATGAAGGAGGGAGGATAATCAGCATGGCAGTGCCACCGTCCAGCCTGGACAATACTAGAGTCAATAAAGGGCGGGCATTAAAGGGGCCAAATATGAAGCAGGAAGGATCATCAGCATGGCAGTGCCTCCGTCCAGCCTGGGCAATACTAGAGTCAATAAAGAGCGGGCGTTAAAGGGGCCAAGGATGAAGCAGGAAGGATCATCAGCATTGCAGTGCCACCGTCCAGCCTGGACAAATCTAGTGTACTCCAAGACCCCTGGCTGGCCCATAGAGCCGAGGTTTGCTCAAAAGTACTTTAAGACAAGATAGTTGCACCCTTGAGATGGATAGGGGTGCAGATTCATTACTCCAACACCAATCAATAAGGACAACTTAATGGTTTGGCAAAGGGAGTTCATTTAATGACAAGCACAAAAAACGAGGCGTCATGGATATCAGCAGTGATGCGATCGTCCTTCTCGCTTCAACTCCAACGAATTTCATACAAGTTGTAACATTTATACTGAAAACTCGTCATAATTGACATGTAACACTCAAAAGTTAACATGCAATTCTATTGGTTAGGAAAAGGTAACTTTACTATAGGTACTATATCTGTATATGGTAACGGAGTGAGGGGATTGGGTAAACATTGACAGGTGGGCGTCTAAGCCCTTCCTTCAAAAATGACTACTGTAGATGTCACTAAAACTACAACGTCTCATTGGTTCTACTAACTATAGGACCCTACATTATTTGGTCCATTGTGATTGGGTTGGCACCAACCCCAGGCATACTTTTGCACTTCGCTTAGCAGCACGCAGAATGGTCAGCCAGGTGTGGGGTGACCCTTTGTTACCAGGCCTTCCTCCGATTATGGTTACAATCAATCACTACTTTAATAGCCATGTGTCAATTAGTTCACTGTGGTTGGCCTCAAAACTGCATCTTCTGTCTGGAAAGGTTCTGATATCTCTGCTTGGTCCGGTGCCAAGCGTAGGTGTGAACCCATGCGTCTTCTTGCTCGGCTGGTCACGTGATTCCCACACCGTGAATTTGTCTCGTTTCTCTCAATTTGTGTATTTGATTTTCGGTTCACCGGCCACCTGCCTTCGCCTTCTTATCTCGATCCTTCCGAGGCAGGATATTCTGTTCCTAGTTTCAATTAAAAGTAGCTACTGTTCATAGCTTCTATTGGTATGACCTTGGCTTCCCTGGCAGGGGTTGCCTCTGCTGAGTTTCGATTCAGCCGTCTCTTCTCGTTTTGCTAAATATGAATCTCTGCTCATTTGGCCTTTAGTTACCTGGGTTGGTTCTGCTTTGTTTGCAAAGTGGAAATATACTTAGAATAAGGTACTCCGTTTGAGGTAGATTATGAATAATGGCGCTTGCCGCACTACTTTTCTACTTAGCACAGCAAGCCGCACTGTTTCCTTAGCTTTCTTGCGGTTCCAAGCATATTTACAGGTGTAAACTGGTTGAATGTCTTCATCTTGCTTACAGCTTGAACTTCCTTGTATTTCAACATCGTTCTCTCACTTTAGGTTCACGATATCCTTATTCATGGCATTTCGTCTCTGTGTGTCATTTTGTTTGGTTGTCATTTCTTCTATCTGCACGTTAGTCCAGGCCCTTCATGACGTCACCATTCGTCTTCCATTAAGGCCTTTTTGGTTTCTTCCGGGACAGTACTTAAGCAATCTTCATTTCGTTTCATTTGCTGGTAGGGTTTCCTTAGTGGATACCTTACTGTCCATGGTTTTCTGGGTATCAGTACTTCAATAGATATTACTTTTCTGATAGGCACTGGGCAGAGCCCCACTGCGGCTCTCTGCTGGTTTATTTGCTCATCATACGTCACATATTTTGGTGTGACTGTTCCTGGAACTTCAAAATGGGTGACTGGAGTGCAGGCTTTATTTGGGAGCTCCTCTACACTCCCCCCTCTGGGCGATTCATCGACCACTTTCACTTCCGTCTTTGGATTCATCTTACTCGGTTCTTCTGTATTCATCTTTACTCCATCGCCTGGGTTCATTCCTTCTTCATCCTCCGGATCTGTACATGATGGTTTGTAGAAGTGTCTCTTTGAAGTCCAGATTTTCACCACTCGTTTCAGACTTCCTGCTGTCCTTACATGTTCATCCTTATTCCATGTCATCAGTTGACATTGTCCATTTGGGCTGCAATAAACCCATCTTCCCACATAATTTCTGTGCTTCCTGGGATAGAGAAACTTTGTTTGTTCTGGTGCGTGAATGCTGGCCTTCACAAAGTCTCTTATTTCTTCATCAGTCAGGTCTTCATCCCTTTGGCTTTCTTAGCAGTCTTCTGGCACTGAGAGTTTACTATCTTGATAACACAAAATCCTAGTAATATCATCACTAGCAAGGCTCCTAGGAACTTGAATGCATCTGCCATCCATTGTGGGACCCATGGGAATAGTGCTCCAAACCAGCTGTCATCATCAACTTTGTCAGTTTCATCGATCATCTGGCTCTGCAGTTTTGTCAGCATACCTATGGCTTCTGTTAAAGTTCAATTTTCCTCATCATGAGAAGGTATAAATGTGCAACATGATTCTCCGATTTTTGCACAAACACCTCCATCCATAGCTGTGATCATGTCAAGGACATATCTGTTCTGGAGAGTCATCAGTCGGATGGCTCTTAGCTCTTCCTTGATTGCATTGAATCATTTTATGGTTGTGTTAAAAGTTTGCAGTAACTCCCATCTGGTTATCTGTAACCATTTAGTATTTACTCCAACTTGGATTCTCGGCACGAAAATCGTTGTGAACACTATGAGGTGAGGCTAAACAGCCTGTGTTCATATAGGATTGCATGAAAGGCTTCTTCTGATTTAGCAGAGAAGTAATTCTCTCTCTTCATTCGAGTTAGCAGTTCCACAGATCTCTTCTTCCTCAGGTTAGCATCTGCTTTCGGGAAACTGTCAATATTCAGGTCACTTTTCGGGATCACTAATGCTGGAACGTGGACATTCACTATGGTGCATGTACCTCCCCAGTTTTTCGGCAGTTTGATGTATGCCTTGGATCCGCATGCCCAGTAATGGTCCATAATTGCGGCAGTGCCATGAACCATTCCTGGAGCGTCGAAACTCGTCCACAGTTCTGATTCTCTCCCATCTTTCTCGTGCCATTATTCCTGAAGCAGAATGTTGGGCTTTCCAGTGGCACAATCTGTAAGGGTCCTCCTCCGTCTTCGACCCATGTCAAAAGTTTTGCAAGCTTTGGCCATAATGGCTTGCATCCATTTCGCGCTATGTTGATGTAGGTTCATAGTGACCGAAGACCATCCATGCTTGGCATATCACTACTCCTTTCTCCCATCCGTCTGGTGAAAGCACTGTTCCCCAAATGTGCATATGTCCTCTGTTCTTCCATCTCTGAGCTTCTTCTGGAGTTTCCCCTTGGCCATTTAGCTTCTGGTTCGCTTCGCTTCTGATTTCTGCTCCTTTAACTCCAGGCTTCTCATATCTAATCACAGATCTATGTGATCACTGAGACCACGCATAATTGCGATGGCCGAAAATGCTGACTTTTTTTTTTATTAAACCCTCTTTGCACCCCGCAGCCCCCCCATTACTATAATATCCCATACCCCTCCCCCCACATATATATGTGGTGTAAGGGGGGTAATAAAAAAAAAGTCAGCATTTTCGGCCATCGCAATTCTCCTGTCGACATTTTTGAACGATTCCTCTGATCACAACGTGTTTCGTCTTTCCATTGTTTCTTGTCTTTATGTCCTGGACATAGTCATCTTTATTTGGATCAGTTATTTCAGTTGCACACTTCAATGAGGCATCACTACCCATGAACTTGCCTCTAGCTTTGCACATGGCTACGTGTGAAAGACAGTGTGCTGTCTGGACATTGATTTCTACAGCTACGAAGATCTTGGACTTCCCCATGCTGTATGGTAGGAGTGCACAAACAAAGCATTCCCCTTCTGAATTTCGTCTTCCAATTTCTTTCATGTGTTGGTACCAAATGTTGTATACCAGATGTGCTGTGCTATCCAGGTAGTCATTTAGTTCGATGTCATCTCCATGCATGCTTCTCTTGATTCTTAGTGTTTTCCTGTAATTTGCTATCACTACATTCCTGAATGCATCTGTATGGCTCCTTCTTGCTGGAGGCTTCTCAGGTATCCTGGTCCATGGTGCAGACCTCCTCATCTGTGCCATTTGAGTAGACAAAAGTCTGGCAGTTCTTTCCTTGTCCTCATACATCCTTTTCCTGCTGGTTATAAATGCCCATCTCATCCACCCTGACATTGGTCCGGTATATGGCTGTATTGTGGGACTTGTTCTTGTCCCTTTCACGGGAACATATATGTTTGTTACTACTGTCTCTGTGGGTTTCTTCTTCAGCTCCTCTAGTCTTTCCACTATGTCTGCTTCCTTCATTTGGCTCTTTACTTTACTTGTAGTGATATTTTCCATAGTAGAGAGTCTTTTCTTCTCTAAGGCTTCGAATTGTGGTTCTGCAGTGATTGACACTAGGCCTGTTGCATGTGCATTCAGTGTTTGCATGCGTGTGGTTGTCAGTAATCTTTCTTCATTCACTCTTTGCCGACCCTGTGTCCGGCTTTTCTTTTTGTTTGTTACCACAAGTGTGAGTGTGTCATTGCTAATCACATCCATTTCAAGCTCATTCATTCCACCATCAGATCTTCCCTAGACCCTAGACTATGTAAGGTCTGGGTGCCTTTGTGGGTTTCATGCGTGCATCATTATGTGGGTGCACTGGAATTGGGACGCTTTGTACACCAATAAAAAATGCAGTTCTAATTGTTAATGACAGTAAAACAATGATGAATATGATACACAAATTCATTATGCACCTGTAGGCCAGGCGGCAGCATTTACTTCCAGGGAAACGTGGACGTCGCTCCTCCTGTGGGAGGACAAGATTGCTGCTCTGGATCCCCATCTCGATCATTTGCAAAATGTCTACCTTTTACTATACATCTTTACACAATATTGTCTGTCGGGTTCTGTGTTTAAGCGGTTCAGGTGTCCTACAAGTTTCCCCCCCTCTTGCAGGCGTGAATTGTCTCTTATTTCAGGCTACAGTTCCTTTGAAAAACTATGGGAAAAATCCAATCAACTAACACTTCGGCAGGTCCTTTTACTGTGCATGTTCAAAGTAGGTTAGCTCCCAGTCCACGCCTCGGATTTGCTTCAGTCCCGAAGAAATGTTGTATCCTGGGCAGGTTGAAGAATAGAGATAAAATAACAACAAATGGAAGAATGTGAAACTCTTGACACTGCTTCCTCGATCTGTCCCTCTGCAGAAAGCTTTTAGAATCTCCTCAGATGGTTCTGTTAACGGTTAGAGAGTTCTATTTGTAGTAAGATTCCATGCAAGAGCATGCCCTTCTGTGCAACATTAGCTGGATCTCTGATGAACGTGAGGACGTCAACATCGATCAGTCTCCCCACTAGCTCTGGAAAGTCAGTGACTAGATGAAAGAGGACGTTGTGAGCCAATCTGCTGTCATCTAGTGACAGGGACATCCATCCTGTCTTGCTGAGTTTCAGGATTGTATGCTTTCTCTTCAATGTAAACAATGTCTGCACTGTCCGTTCGCGTGGAGTGCAACTAAGATCACAATTTTATTTAGGAGTTGGCTTAGATGTTCTGTATTCGCTGGATCTTGAAGAAACCTGAGTGTGTCTGTTGTTCTTCTGACAAGATTTGGACAGTCTTCGATTATGCGAAAGACAATGTATTGACAAGCTCATTAGCAATCTTCTTATTGTCTTTTTGTTTTCAGGATCTTGAAGAAAGTAGGTAACACTGGTGAGTCTCCCCACCAATGACGGGTCCAATCTTAGCACTAGATTAAAGTATATCACCACATCTTTGGTGATGTCGCTACTGCGGGACACCATAAGTGATTCCGAATAGTGTCTCAGTGTGGAATGAGTCTGGATACTGTATTTTCTTCCACTTTATGTGTCCTCGATCAAAATTAGGCATGTTATTTTTTATCAAGGCCTTAAGTGTGCCTCAGTTCAAAGTTCAAAGTCAACAGAGTATGTTGTGGCTTACACGTGTAATTGTCTTCTTCACCCTGCAACTAGGATGCACAAAGTGTCCATTTTTATGTCCTTATCCCCTTTTTCTTAGAGGAAGTGTCCAATTTAAGCCACAATTTACAAAAAGTTCTTTATCTGTGTCTGGCTGGTCATGTGTCCTTCTTCCTCGTCATGGATCTCGTCTGCACGTGCTGTGGTTCTTCCCCGTTGTTCGTAGACTCCTCTCATTGGGGAGCAGGCAGGGGCCCTTCTCTGATGTAGGGTTTGATATCGCCCAGAAAAATCCAAGCTCTCCTGCCTTGTAGTTTTACTGCGGACGAAGTGGAGTCCTCCACTGTGAAGGGACCGTTAAATCTTGTCTCATTCCACTTTTTCCTCGTATGGTTCCTTACAAGGACGGTGTCTCCAGGGAAAACAGATGGTACACAAAGTCCTTGAGCTGTGTCTGTAGTAGTATCTCCTTCTGTGTTCCGTTCTGCCCTGCACCCCTTTCGTCGTCGCTGCAGCTGGTCTGAAATTACAGTAAGGCAAGATGTCATGCAGTTGAGGTAATTCTGCATTTCAGACCCTAACATTTCTCCTGCTGACTGGGCATCACATCTAGCTCTATCGCAGGGTGTCAGAGCAGTATGCATTCTTCTTCCTGTGGCTTTCTCGTGTGGTGTAAGATGATGGTCGCAACTGGGTTGGTGACTAAGTGCATACAGTGCCAAAGGAAGGCAGTGCAACCATCCCTTTCTTAGAGTAAGCTTCAACTTGGCTATTATTTCCTTTAATAAGCCGTTGAGCTTCTCACAGACCCTGTTACCTTGCAGATGATACACCGATGAGAACTTGTGCTTTATACCATGCAGCAAGCTAATCTGCTCGAATGTCTCGTTTACAAAGTGAGCTCCGTTATCTGATCTCATGACCTTGCACACCCCCCACCTGGGGAACACTTCTCTCACTAAAAATGAGGCTGCACAGGTAGAGTCTGGGTGTGTACAGGGACCTGCCTCAATCCATCTAGAGAATGGACACACCACAACAATTAAGTATCTGTACCCGTTTCATACTTCAATAATGTCAACGTAATCGACATGCAAGTGCTGAAAAGTCCCATTTGGCCTGGGGATGACTCCTCTCATTACCTTTAATGTGTGCCCAGCTGTGAATTGTTGGCAGACTATACAGTTTACTATAAAGAATGCAATGCGCTCGGTTAAATTAGGTATGAACCAGTCTTCTGCGAGTGTTGCTGCTAAATTTTCTTTTGTCATGTGTGCCGGATAATGCAACTGTTCCAGCGCTATTTTTAATAGGGCTACAGGCATCACTGGTTTACCAGTGCTTTCTTGTCACCAGAAGCTGTCAGAGGGGTTTAAAGAACACCCTTGTCATTTCCAAAGATTCTTGTCTTCCTGTGGTGCCTCCCCTTGGAGTTCCATTAGCTGTGTTTGCCCCAAATTACTGTAACTTTCAGGTGCAATCCGTGCAACCATCATTCTCTCATTGGTATGGGTGATTTCCACTTCCAGGATTGTCTCACTTTTGGATACCATACGCTTGGCTTCCGTGTCTGCTGCTTGATTTCCGCGTTAGATAAAATCTGTCCCCTTCGTGTGGGCCGCGCATTTCACGACCGCTATGCCCACTGGGAGCTGTAGTGCCTTAATCAGCCTGTCCAATAAGGCTGCATGCTGCACTGGCGTGCCGTCTTCTCGGAGATAGGCCATCCTTTTCCAGCGCACTACACCTGCGTGCACTGTGGATGTCACATAGGCGGAGCTACTGTACACCGTTATTTCCTGGTCTGCATGATTCTCAAAGGCGAGTATCAATGCCAATAATTCTGCAGCCTACGCTGAATAATGAGATGGTATTCGTGCACGAAGGAGTGCTCAAAATTCTCCATTTGCTGTGTGCTTCATCACAGCAACGCCTGTATATCTTTGTCCGTCACTTTGATCGATCCTCGAAGAACCGTCAATAAAGATACTCTCCCCTTCTGCCAAAGCATTTTCTTTCACCCTGGGAATTTCATCATAGAATTCTTCATAGTTTGCACAGTCATGTATTGGCTCTCCTTCAGTGACTGGCTCTGCTATAAACATAGCTGGGTTCACTATCTTACATCGGACTACCTTAATCAATGGATTTGATATGATCACTTCATAAGCAGAAGCTCTCTGAGATGTCAATGTGCCCTTTGGTTTCTCTAGAATGGCAAAAAGCGAGTGCTCGACGTACCACGTCATTGAGCAACCCATTACAATGGTTGTCGCTTTCTCTATGGCGAACGCTGTGGCAGCTAAACTTTGTTCGCATGGGAAATGACCTCTCATTACTGGGTCCAAATGTCCACTATAGTATGCCAGGGGCTTGTACCCCAATGTGGTTCTCTGAGTGAGCATCGCCGTCATGACGCTGCCATTGGTGTGTGAAAACAGGTAAAATTCCTCTGCCTAATTGGGAACCCCTAGAACTGGTGCTGTGCAAATAGCTTTCTTGAGTTCAGCAAATCCTTCCTCCATGGTCTCAGACTATTCAATCTTTTCTTTTGTCACTTGTGCCTTCTTTAGTGCCTGAAGTAAAGGCTTAGTGTAAGAGCTATAGTCGAAGACACATGCTCTGACATAGTTACATAGGCCTAAAAAGCTCTGCATCTGTTTTATCGTGTGTGTCGCTTAGCCGTGTTCAGTATGGCTTCAGCCCTTTCTGGCGTCACACTCTTTCCCTTATGTGAGATCAGCTGGCCTATGTACAGCACTTCTGGTTGACAATATTGTAGCTTCTCCTTGTCAACCTTATATCCTTTCGCAGCCAGTATAGTCAATAGCTGAACAGAATTATGCCTGCATTGCTCTTCTGTTGTGCTACAAATTAAGATGTCATTCACATATTGCAGGACAACACTTTTTTATGCAATATTGCTTAAGTCCATATGCAGGACTCTATTAAAAATAGAGGGAGACTCACAGTACCCCTGGGGTAGCCTTGTGCTTTTCAGACGCATCTGTCTGAACATGAATGATGTCAGATTTTGTGAGTCACGGTGCAACATGATTGAGAAAAGGGCATTTGTCAAGTCAATCACCGTGAAATATTTAGCCTCAACAGGTATATTACATAGGATTGCAGCCGGGTTAGGGACTAAAGGGAACTCGGCCTCAACAATATCATTTATTGGGTGTAAATCCTAGATTAGCCTCCAAGACCCTCCCTTTGATTTCTTGATCGGATAAACCGCATTATTGCATGATGACTCTGACGTCACTAAGATGCCTTGCTCCTTCATAGCAGAAATTGTCTTAAAAATCTCCTCATCTGCTTCTCTGGACATGGGATATTGTCGTGCTTTGGGTAAAATTGCTCATGGTTTTAGCTTAATTTTCAATTCTCCAACCCCTTTCAAGAGGCCTACGTCATAGGGTCCTGTAGTCCATACTGAGACAGGCACCTGTGCCATGTCGTCATCAAAATATTCAGGACAGTTTCGTGCCAACGTAATTCTTTGAGGCACTTCTCTTTCGATCATTCACACCCTAAAAGTGAGACTCACCTCCACCATGGTCTCTTTCATATCTACTTGCTCTTCAAACAGATCGTCATCAGTGACGTCAGTCAATCAATATCCTTCTTCAATGGCGATTACTGCGCACCATTGTCGGCCTTTGTCGTCATAACTATCTATCAAGGCCATTCTCCCTCGTACTGCAACTGTGTGTATCATCAAGGGAAATACTTGTCCCTTCTCCTCGTGCATCGGTATTCTTGGTCTAAATAGAAATTCATCTGGGGTTCTCAGGATTCTGTCTGCAAGGCCTGGCAGCCTGCCATTATTAGGCGCATACCATACACAAATATTTCTGGACCTAATGGTATGGCCCTCATAGCTGTGTATCCTGCGTATGCTCTGATCATTTCACATACTTTTGAATAGTGCATTCCTGGAGTTGAACATACTATGCCCTCCTCCGTGAATGAGATTGTCATTTTTAACTTCGTCATTAAATCTCGACCCAGAATGTTTACTGAGGTCTGACGTGAATATAATAAAGGCACATTCATTTCACATTCTCCTATAGAGACTGGAAGTGCATTTGTGAAGGGAACACGACTTGTAGCTCCTGTGAAACTCTGATTATCTATGGACTCGCCGGACAAGGAAAACTTGCCTTCACATATGCACGAGCGTGTTGCACCCGTGTCAACTAAGAAGGAATATTCTTTATCCCCTATAACTACATCCACTCTACGTTCCCGGTGAGGGTCTGCTGTAACTGATAGGATAGAACTCATCAGGGTTCCCAGTGAGCTGTCCTTGTCCATATATAATTTTGTCCCACCTTGTGCGAATGGACTTCCCCCATCACCAGAGTTACTCCTGATTCGAGGGTTCATGGTCTGCCCTGAACTCGCTGTTTATGACAATTGCAGCTGTGACTGTTGGGACTGCCCTTGTGGAAAACTCACTATGTGTTGGGGCTGTGGGTTTTGCTGAGCTCCTGGTGTTTGCTGTTGAACCGTGTGATTCTGTGCAACTCCCTGCTGTAAAACTGCAGGTGGATTCACCATGCCTTCTCCCATACCTTGGCCGTTTTGCATCATGCCTTGGTTTCTGCATTTGCTCGCTAAATGCCCAGTCATCCCACACAACCAACACACTGGCGGTGGTCGGATCATTTGCCCATTTGACATCTCTTGATTGTCATTCTGCACATTTTGGAAACCTCCTTGATTATTCTGAAAACCTCCCTCGTATTCAGGAAAGAATTCTTCTATATCTTCCCAATCTACTACTGGATCAGGTTTTGTAACCTCTCTCTCCAGATATTCAAGATCGCGTGCTCTCTGTTTGCGATCGAGCTCTCTTTCTTTCTCTTCGCGATATAGCTGTTCTCACCTTTGTCTATCTTTTTTCCTTATTCTTTCGTCTCTCAATTCCTTCTCATTCCGCTTTCTCTGTACCTCGTCTAGCCTCTCTATTTGTTTTGCATCATCAATGCCTTTGCCATCGAGTTTCAATAAAATTTGCATTCCCATCCATTCGTTTTTTGCAAATGCTATCTCATCAGTTCTATCTTAATTTCCCTTCCATCTTTTCCCTTCTCTCTCTTTATCGAAAGATGTATTTGTCTGTGTCTGGTCCCTTCTTCCATCATCGCGTCTCTCCTTGTCCCTTGGGACCGTGGAGGCGATATCTTTATCCTTTTCTCTCCCTTGATTTTTCGTCACTGCTTTGTGTAGGTGACTCATATGCCGGGTTGCTATACCCTGTAACTGCTTTAAGTTCTCTCAGCGGTATAACCCCTTGTCTTTTTTTTCTCCAACCTTTGTTTCGGATGGGGCGAGTGGTGCAGTAGGTGTCTCACCCCCCTCTGTGCATACATTAAGTATCCAATCTATTGGCGGTTCCTCTTCCTTTCCCTGTTCATACATTTTCCAAAGTTCCAGAACAGCGAGGCATTTGTCTAACTTTTTGACCGTGTATGTGGCGTGCAAATATGTCGTCATGTGTTGCAAGACAGATTTAGATAAGGACCACCCTGTGGCTAGGGCATAAACATTTTGTGGGCGGTTCCTTTAACCCACTCTGTACTATATTTCATCAGTTTGGGTGCATGTTTCAGCAACTGTTTGCATAGGTGTGCCAATGGTGTTATGTCTTCCATGCTTAAATATGTTCCCTTTCTCCTTATATAACACTTGCCAATGCTTCACGCGACTTAAACAACTTCCAACAATATGAGTGAGCAGCAAACACTGCAAGCTCAAATCCCGATTTATTCACAAAAATGTTATATCTTCTATTTTACTCAAAAAACATCAATTTGCATGCAATATTATCTTAGCTATTCAATCGCGTAAAATAAAAATCAGTTTTCTCAAAGAAAATTTTTCGACTTGTGACGTCACTACAAACAACATGTAAGACAGATGTTTAACAGACGAGACGAACACCAGCTGGTCACAAGTATCTCTGCCTCTAATCATTACCCCTTCATGGAGTTTAAACGTATCCCTTTCATGTCATCTTTAATCACCGTGGTAGTCTATTTGTTCCCCTTTAGTTGGGACTATGGATACATGTTTCTTCTAGCTGCTTGTATTAAAAGCGTAGGAATAAGGTGAATCCTCTCACTTCTCGGGTGTCCTCCCCGGTAACCTCTCTCTTCTCGGGTGTCCTCCCCGGTATCTTCTCTTTATTTACTTAATTATTCTCGAGTCATTATTCCCTTCCCCTTAGATATATACATTCTTCTCTACTTCTGACTATATTTTGTTTTTTCCCTCTCCCTCCATTACCTTTTCCCTTTACTTGTTCTAAAGCATGCATTATTGCCAAACACTCAGTCTTTTTCACTCGCCGTTCGCATTTTTTTTCCTCTCTGGACCCTCGGGATCACTGCCTTTGTTACCGCCTTCTTCGGTTTTTCGTCCGCTCAGCTGCCCGTAGGAATGGGAAGGGGTTAGGTGGGTAACACGGGTTCCTTCAGACCCTAGTCTGCAGACTTCTTTTACACTACCACTGTCTACGGGGAGCTTCACGGTCTACTCAGCCGAATGGCAAAGGACTTGTGATATTGCCGAAGACCTAGAGTTACTTTATGTAGACGGTCAACGGGTGTCTTATTCTAATAAATAATTGATAATCGATAACCATCCGATCTCAAGTGTACTCCGAGAGCCCCGGCCGGCCCATAGAGCCGAGGTTTGCTCAGAAGTATTTTAAGACGAGATAGCTTCACCCTTGAGATGGATGGGGGTGCAAATTCATTACTCCAACACGAATCAATAAGGACAACACAATGGTTTGGCAAAGGGAGTCTGTTTAACGACAAGCACAAAAAACGGGGAGTAATGGATATCAGCAGTGATGCGATCGTCCTTCTGGCTTCAACTCCAACAAACTTCATACAAGTTGTAACATTTATACTCAAAACTCGTCATAATTGACGTGTAACACTCAAAAGTTAACATGCAATTCTATTGGTTAGGAAAAGATAACTTTACTATAGGTACTATATCTGTATAGGGTAACGGAGTGAGGGGACTGGGTAAACATTGTCAGGTGGACGTCTAAGCCCTTCCTTCAAAAATGACTACTGTAGATGTCACTAAAAGTACGACGTCTCATTGGTTCTACTAACTATAGGACCCTAGATTATTTGGTCCATTGTGATTGGGTTGGCACCAACCCCATTCATACTTTTTCACTTCACTTAGCAGCATGTAGAATGGTCAGCCAGGTGTGGTGTGCCCCTTTGTTACCGGGCCTTCGTCCGATTATGGTTACAATCAATCACTACTTTAATAGCCATGTGTCAATTAGTTCACTGTGGTTGGCCTCAAAACTGCATCTTCTGTCTGGAAAGGTTCTAATAACTCTGCTTGGTCCGGTGCCAAGCGTAGGTGTGAACCCGTGCTTCTTTTTGCTCGACTGGTCATGTGATGCTCACACCGTGAATTTGTCTCGTTTCTCTCAATTTGTGTATTTGATTTTCGTTTCACCCGCCATCTGCCTTCGCCTTCTTATCTCGATCCTTCAGAGGCAGGATATTCTGCTCTTAGTTTCAATTAAAAGTAGCTACTGTTCATAGCTTCTATTTGTATGACCTTGGCTTCCCTGGCACAAGTTGCCTCTGCTGAATTTCGATTCAGCCGTCTCTTCTCGTTTTGCCAAATATGAATCTCTGCTCATTTGGCCTTTAGTAACCAGGGATGGTTCTGCTTTGTTTGCAAAGTGGAAATATACTTATAATAAGGTACTTTGTTTGAGGTAGATCATCTATAATGGCGCTTGCCGCATTACTTTTCTACTTAGCATAGCAAGCCGCACTGTTTCCTTAGCTTTCTTGCGGTTGCAAGCATATGTAAGGTGTAAACTGGTTGAATATCTTCATCTTGCTTACAGCTTGAACCTCTTTGCATTTCAAAATTTTCTCTCACTTTAGGTTCACAATATCCTTATTCATGGCGTTTCGTCTCTGTGTCATTTTCTTTGGTTGTCGTTTCTTCTATCTGCCTGTTAGTCCGGGCCCTCGTGACGTCAACATTCGTCTTCCATTAAGGCCTTTTTGGTTTCTTCCGGGACAGTACTTGGGCAATCTTCATTTCGTTTCATTTGCTGGTAGGGTTTCCTTAGTGGATACCTTACTGTCCATGGTTTACTGGGTATCGGTACTTCAATAGGTGTTGCTCTTCTGACAGACACTGGGCAGAGCCCCACTGAGGCTCTCTGCTGGTTTATTTGCTCATCATACATCACATATTTTGGTGTGAACCTTCCTGGAACTTCGAAATGGGCGACTGGAGTGCAAGCTTTATTTGGGACCTCCTCTACACTAGAGTAAATAAAGTGCGGGCATTAAAGGGGCCAGGGATGAAGCAGGAAGAATCATCAGCGTGGCAGTGCCATTGTCTAGCCTGGACAATACTAGAGCCAAAAAAGGGTGGGCATTAAAGGGGCCAAGGATGAAGCAGGAAAGATCATCAGCCTGGCAGTGCCACCGTCCAGCCTGGGCAATACTAGATTCAATAAAGGGCGGGCATTAAAGGGGCCAAGGATGAAGCAGGAAGGATCATCAGCATGGCAGTGCCACCGTCCAGCCTGGACAATGCTAGAGTCAATGAAGGGCTGGCATTAAAGGGGCCAAGGATGAAGCAAGAAGGATCATCAGCATGGCAGTGCCACCGTCCAGCCTGGACAATGCTAGAGTCAATAAAGGGTGGGCATTAAAGGGGCCAAGGATGAAGCAGGAAGGATCATCAGCATGGCAGTGCCACCTTCCAGCCAGGGCAATACTAGAGTCAATAAAGGGCGGGCACGAAAGGGGCAAAGGATGAAGCAGGAAGTGTCATCAGTATGGCAGTGCCACCATCCAGCCTGACAATACTAGAGTCTGGAGAACCAAAGGGAAGTCAGAGGGAGAAAGGAAGGCATTTATCTGCCGAAGTAATGGCCAATTGAAATCGACATTTATGAGCCACATGGGGCCTTAGATTATAAAGATGCATCAAGGATAAAGCCAATGAGACATCCGTCCTGGATACAGGTGACGCTGGATAACTAACATCTAAAACTAAGTGTGGTGCATGAGGCTGGGCCCAACAGATACTCTGCTTTAGATGGATTCAGTTTGAGGGAGAGATGAGACATCTCATCTCTTATGATTTCTATTAGATTTTGATGTGTTTATGACTCACACTGAACAGAATAAACCAGAACTGGGCACAGTTGGAATTAACGGATATAGAGTACTGGATAGAGGGGCCCTAACTGGAAGAATAGGGAGGGTTTTTGATCCTTTCGAAATAAGAGAATCACACAAATGAACACAGAGAGGCCGGGAGTCCCACAACTGAGGCCAAGAGACCAAAGGACACTTTCTAGGACACTGGGCCTCATTCCGAGATTGGTGGTAGTCATGGCGCTATTTGTTCCGTGACTGCCACCAAAAACGGCTCCGGCACCAGTCTAGTTCAATGGGGACTTACCGGTGTAGTCCAACCTTTGCGGGACCGGTAAGTCCCCATTGAAAATGCCATTCCCCATTCCCATTGAGCCCCCAGAGGGCTCAATGGGAATGGGGAGGGCGCAAATAATGGGCTCGCATATGTGAAGTCCGTTATTTGCACCCTGGTCCCTTAACGGGTCTCGTCCATAACGCCTGGTCAGACCAGGCGTTACTGGAGGGAACCGCTAAGGGATCTTGTAGTAGGGCGGTAAGGGATTACCAGCACCGGTCTCCTTACCGGTGCCCGGTATCCCTTACCGCCCACCTTATAATGACCCCCACTGACCCATTCCGTCAGGCTGTGAACATCTGCAAGCAACACCAGCAGTAGAAAGAGCCGTGTGTTATTAGCAGACTGATAAAGGGAGCCCCTGCCCACCCAGTGCTTCCCTAGAGATATTAAGAAGTGTGTGAGAAAGGACTTACCCATTTGTGCTCTACTCTCTTCTAGGTACAGCGCACACCTACACCCACCTGTCCATGATCACACCTCTATCCTCTCTTCTGCCCTTTCAGGTTCTCTCTGTGCCCGCGTTCCTTCCGTCTGCACTGCATATTGTCATCCCTTTGCATTCTGGTACTTGTAGTGCTGTAATCGTGCACAGGAATGGCACGTGCCAGCAACGCCAGGACTTACAGAACATGATTTGAGAGTTCTGTTTCAGCATATTTTTATGAAAAGGAGTGTGAGAATTAAAAAGTTGGATGAGGAGAGTGGATAGAGGATTGTCTGCATAGGTAGCTTTTGATGTTTACACTTTGTTATTCTGAGTGCAGGTTACCATTGGGCAGTAGAAGAGAAAACATTTACCTTTCGTTATAGGTATGAATGTTTGGGATCTGAATGGAGAAACTCTTGCTATCAATCTGGGAAGGTAGGGGCAGGGAGTGCCAAATTAAAACGCTCAATAGCATGGGGCCGGGTCCACATGTATGTTCTTCAAAGGAGATTGCATTCTGTGCATGTTATCCTTACAAAGTCGATGAAATTAGCACAATTCATTTGGGTAAAAGTACTCACAGTGCAATTATGATGGGCGTGGTTAAGACATGGCTGGGGGCACTCAATAGGTCCATGTGCCTGCAGACTGCTGATGCATAGAGTGTGGGATGCTGTGTCTGCGGAGTGACAATATTGCCTCTACAGTGAGAAGTCCCCATTGCTAAACACAGAAAAACGCAAAACAAAAGCTGTGATGGCTGGAAGGTTTGGAATTAATCCTAACCTCTGTCCTTGCTCCGGCAACGCTCCAGACCATCGTTCTTCACCTGCCCAGGAATTACAAAAGGGGAAAGGCCATATGCAAATCAGGATTCATTCCAAACCTTCCAGCCATCACCTCTTTTGTTTTGCATCAGTCACCCCAAGTGGGAGGGGTATGCCCAGACCTGGGTCCCGAGCCTGCTGGGTCTAGAGACCCAAGCTCCTCCTCACTGATGAGGCCCAATAGGGCCGAAACATGTTTGGGGATGGTGGTCTCGTGCAGAAGGGATGTGACCGAGCAGTTCGCGGTGGACTGCCCCTTTTGGGGTGGGACCAAGCCTGATTAGCATATGGCATTGGCCCTTTCTGTAATTGCTGGGCAGGTGAAGAACAATGGTCTGGAGGGTTGCCCATAGCAATGCCAGTGGTTAGGATGAATTCCATACCTTCCAGCCATCACCTCTTTTGTATTGCATAAGTCACCCCTAGTGGAACGGGTAAACCCAGAGGTGGGTCCCGTGCCTGCTGGGCCTAGAGACCCAAGCTACTGCTCACTGATGAGGTCCAATGAGGCTGAAACATGTCTGCGATGCTTGTGGCCTTGTGCAGAAGGGATGTGACCTAGCAGTCCCACCCCAAAAGGGACCTTGCCCCTTTTGGGGTGGGACCAAGTCTGATCTGCATATGGTCTTTCCCCGTTTGTAATTCCTGGGCAGGGGAAGAACGATGGTCTGGAGGGTTGCTAAGAACAATGCCAGAGGTTAGGATTAATTCTAAACTTTCTAGCCATCACCTCTTTTGTTTTCCATAAAACACAGAAAAACGAACTCTAAATTCAAGTTAGAAACATATCTGTTTCAGATAAATGCACAATAGTTTTTCAATTCAAATTGTGTAGAATGGTTCAATAATTTACTTTTTTTTACCTCTAAAGGAAAGCACCCCAAATAATTTTAGATTTGTACATTGTCTTTATCAAATATCATGTTGAAAAATGTTTTGAATTGCATTATAGTTATACAGTGACAGTTAGGATTGGCAATATTACCTGCTTTTTCTTTGCAAGTTCCTTGTTCTGGTACTGTGACGGTAGGAGCACAATTCATTGTGGATGGCACACATGTGAAGCGCTCCCCTCTGATCCGGAACATACTTTTACTGTGCAAATTTGAATAATGGCAGCAGCAATTGAACCCTTCCTACTTCCAAGGTTGCAACTGAGTACCTTTACAGATCTCACTGGTGACTTTCCAGGTCTCCAAGCAGGATTGGGAGCAGAGTATGCCTCTGTTATTCAGACCCCTCCTATGAAGCAGCTTTAGGGACTATCGGCTGATAGCTGAGAGGGAAGTTTGGCGTGGCCCCGTAGGGAGCCAGGAGGATGGTGGTTTACCAAACGCTATGTCTGTTCAATCTCCCGCCTCCCAGTCAGCGGAGCTGCTGGTGATTGTTTCATGGAATGTGGCTGGTATTAAACCTAGATTAGGCAGTCCAGAGACTTTGTCACTTTTTGGGGAGGCTGATATTGTTTTAATACGGGACACATGGGCGATGGAGGATGTAATAGTTGATGAGTTTATGGCATATTGCATACGGGTGCAGAAAAACACTAGGGGGTGCTTCCACAGAGGTTTGTGTATTCTGGCCAAAACCCACCTTGTTAGTGAATCCTTTCAGCTGGAATTCTCCTGCCCTTTCAAGCAGGTGGTTAGAATTTGCAGGGTGGGTGGTTGGGATGTTTTGATGGTAAACTTCTATAATAGTCCCCAAGCACAGTGTGCTTAGAATTGTCTTTCAGTATTAGCTTCTGTGATGGAGGGCTTGGTTACTTGGGGTGCTGGGAACCCTCTGTTTCTTATCCTGTGATAGGGATTTTAATGCTAAACTGGGTGGTGGTCTAGGTTGTTCTTTGTTTGATTCCTCTGAAGATGACCCGATTGGGATTTTGCGACCCATTATGAGGGATGCGAGAACCTGTGGGGAGGGGCTCAGGTTATGTAAGCTCCTCTTTGATTGGGGGTTTGTGTTCGGCCAATGGCCGTTTCCCTGATGATATTCTGGGGAAATGTACTTTCTCCTCTGCATTGGGCCACTTCATAATCGATTACATTTGTTCCCCAGTAAAACTTTGGGTCTGTTATTGGGTTTAGGGTGTTTGGTGATATATGCAGTGACCATTTTCCCATTCGGCTTGAGGTCAGGATGCAGGGCAAGCATGTCCCTGTGGGTCTGTCCTATCAGCTGGAGGTCTCCCTTGATGGCCAGAAGCCCCGGTTTAAATGGAAGTTAGCGGACCGAGAGAGTCTGAGAGGCACATAGTGATAAATAATTGGCGGGTGCTCGAAAATAAATTGTCCGGCAGTTCAGATCAGAGTATTATTTGTCTGACTTTTTATCACTTTTGACTAATCTCTCGGCCTCATCTACTAAGACGGCTGGCAGAAGGAAGGGAAGGCGGCACCCCGGCTGGTTTAATGCAGACGGTACAAAATCCTCTCTGCTTGAAATTTTGAAGAATCCCTTGTCTACGAGGCGTAATATAGTTATTGTTCGGGCTACCTATAAGAAAGCCATTGCTTCAAGAAAGCGTGAAATTGAAGCAGAGTCTTGGGAGGAGTGCGTTAACTCCTCTGTTACTAATGACGTCAAACATTTTTGGTGACATTGTAAACAATGGGCCTTTTTATAAATTTAAGGTTAGTGTTACTGTTGCGATGGTTTTGGACCAGGCAGGAGCTTCCCATTATTCCTTCTTATATAGCAATGGTCTTTTGGAGATGGTTACCAAACTGCCACAAGCCTTGGATCCCCAACAGTTAAATATCTCCACCAAAAGGTACATATACCTTTACAGTTGGGGAAATTGTGTTAGCTATAAAATGTCAAGCTTGGAATAAGGGTCAGGCCCAGATAATATTCTTGCCAACCTGTTTTTGTCGAAACCGAACCTCTGGGCCCCTATTCTGAATTTGGGGTTTACCGCTATTTGTGCAGGAGGAACTCACCCTGTCTCTTGGTCACATGCAGTAATCCATCCAATTTATAAAAAGGGGCCGAAGGTGCTACCAGCGTCGTATAGACCAATCTCTCTGTTGGACTCAGTGTTTAAGATCTTGGAGAGGGCTCTCTTGGGGAGGTTGGAGTCTTGGGCGGAGAGTAGTAACACCCTCTCCCCTAGTCAGCTGGGTTTTAGACCAGGTCTTGGAGCTGCAATGTTACAGTCTATAATTGGTGGTGGCCCACTCTTTATATATCGATCTCTGACTTAATGCCTGAGATTCTCCTCGTCGGCACACCTGCTCCCTCCTTTCCTGTCACTCTATGGCTGGCCTCTCTTGGCCCTCTTCCTTCTCCCACCTGTGAAGCTAAAAACCTCTGGGTCATCTTCGACTCCACTCTCTCCTTCTCTCCTTACATCTCTGATGTCTCTAAGAAGTCACACTACCAGCTGCACCTCCTCAGAGGTATTCTTCCTTTCCTCACCTTCCCCCAGAAGCTCACTGTCTCCAGAGCTCTGGTTCTCTCTAGGCTGGACCACTACAACAGCCTCTTTCTAAATCTGCCTGCTTCTACTGTCCGCTCTCTGCAACTCATCCAGAACAAGAACAGGACTGGCCTCAAGCCCAGGGATCATATCTCTCCAGGACTGAAATCTCTGCACTGGCTCCCAGTGGCTGCGAGGATTAAGTTCAAAACCCTCTGCATTGTCCACAAGGCCTTCTGGGGCCTGGGGCCTCAATACCCCCAACTCTCTCTTCCTAAATATCTTCCTTCTCAAGCTCTTGGCTCATCTGCCTCCAACTGCCTCAGGATCAGTCGCTTCTCCGAGCAACGAGTTGGTGGTAGATCTCTTTTTTCGGCTGGGGCCATCTCTGGAACAGCCTCCCTGCATCCCTGAAACTTGAGGAGACCCATCTCCGGTTCCGGAAGCACCTCAAGACCTTCCTCTTTGCTTCTGATTTCTCTCCTCCTCTCCTTTGCTGAACTCCAGACTGAAACTGCACTGGTCACCTGACTACCCTCTGATCTCGGGCCCAGGTCCCGGCCCCCGCCAGCTGCGTACCTGCACTGCCTCCCGGGCAACCCCTGCACTTGTGGGTTGCTTCTGTATCGCTACAGTGCCCACCAGCTCTTGACACATGATGTCTGCACTTACTCCTGCACTTGCCACTAGTTGGCCGCACTTTTACCTATTGTTTTATTTATTTTATTTATTCTTTTCTGTTGATCCTATGTATTGCACTGCCCCCTCCGCCTCCCCCCGCACTTACCCTTTCCCCCCTCCCCTGCTCTTGCGCAATCTCAATGTCACCTGGCCTAGTAAGATCATGGTCTTTGTCTTCCCTCTGCTTCCCCTTTAGCCTCATTGCGCCTTGAAACACTTGTGTATAGGCACGTTATAAACGCCATATCATATCATATCAAGGGGGAGCCTATTTTCTTGGCTTTCATGGATCTGAGCACTGCATTCGACAAGGTCAGTCAGGACAAGCGGCGGAGTGTGCTCAGATCTATGAACTGCCCTGGTGTTTTGGTGGACCTCCTGGAGAGGTTACATCTCTCAACTGTGGCGTGTGTGAGGAGTGGGCCATGCAGACATTGCTTGTATTCTACAAAAAGAAGTCATGTAACAACTGTGCCTATATAAAAAGGGTATCCTATCTCGCAATTATAACACCACCATTTCTTGTTTTCATTTCCAACACAATACAAATTTTATTAATCACATAAAGAGAAAACACTTTTAAGAAGAATCATAAAAATGATCATGTCACGTAAAACATATACAAAAACTTTAAAAAAGACAAGTAAAGCAATACAAGTGGGTCCTAATAAGATGTTATTTCATAGGTCAAAGGTGCGGTTCATTCACACTGTGATCCTTATTGCTGTAATAATATAGGCACAGTTGTTACATGACTTCTTTTTGTAGACTACAGGTACTTCTCCATATAGTAAGAAGTTTGTGAATCCCCCAATGTGGATATAGTTGTTTTTAGACTAATGTTATACAGACATTGCACCTCATTTTTTCAGATGGTTCGCAGAGTGTGGGCTGTGTATTGGCCCATCTGCTCTTTTGTCTTTATATAAACGGCCTATCTGACCATTTACTTAAATCTACTCCGGACATATCCAAGCTGGGTAATGGACGCCTGCCATCACTTGCTTATGCAGATGATACGGTTTTCTAAGCCTGTACCCATAGAGCCCTATAGTGTCTTGCTAAACGTCCTCTGAAACTTTCAGCAATATTTTGCAGGAGGGAGCTAATCCCCAGAGTGGACAATCTTGACTTCCCGGGGGTTGGATTCTCATCGAATCTTGGGGCTGAAACCCATGTCGATAAAGATTTAAACAGGCTATTGGTGGGGTTGCTAGATCTTTGGGCATGTTTAAAACAAAGCCGATTGAGCTTGTGTGCAAAGTTTATAATGGCAAAGCCGCCTCTGTTGCTAGGTGCGGTTGCTAGGTGCGGCTGCTAGGTATGGGATGGAGTTGTGGGGATATGGCAAGATTGAGCCCATTCAGGTGGTTGAGGACACTGTTTTAGAGAGAGTATTGGGACTTCCTAGGTCAGCCCCTAATTTTGCGGTGCACCAGGGATTGGGCTGCTGGTTTCTTAGTGATCCTATTGCATCCCAGCATGTAAGCCACTGGCTTAGAGTTTGGGGGAATAGTAAAGCCATTTTGACTCATGAGTTAATTAAATTTCAGGTGCCTGGGGACCCCCATTTAAAGATCTCGTGGCTCAGGCGTGTAAAAACCTCACTGGTGAAAGTGAATGCGACTATGTATTTACACTTTAGATCTTATATCTTCAAATGCTGTAAAAACCCGTGAAAGCCAGTCTACTCCAGTTTATTCAGGAGACGAGAGAGTCATTGGAGATCATGAGGCCTGCCAACAGGAAACGCATCACAACCGGAGGTCTCCAGAAGTATCTGTGTTGGGCCCAGAATCCTTCACAGCGTATTTCTATTAGAAGGGCGCGTTTTAACTGCATTCACCTGAGAGCAGTAGTGGCGGCCTCGTCCAAGGGGAAAGAGGATCAATCATGCGTGTTTTGTGCTGTGGCCAAAGAAGATTTGGCACATTTATTATTGTTTCGACCAACATGTTTACATTAAAACCAGTTCTGCAGGGTCAAGGATGTCGTTGTTGTGAGCCTGCTTTGTATTATTTGTTATGGGTGGATTCAGTTCAGGTGGGGTGGGCTCTTTTGTCCTTTTTAAAGCGTGCATTGTCTTTGGGGACATTTGTATTGTGGTTTGTTTAAACCAGAGTAATTTGGCAATGTTTTTAGGGTTTTAACGTTGGCATTTATTTTTATCATTTTAATTATAGACTGTAACTTTGTAGATTATTGTTGTTGTTTTTATGGTATGTTTTGTATTACCAACTGAGTACCTTTACATTGCGTGATATAACAGCTCTTATTGCAGGCTACAGCGCTTAAAAGCTGGAGGAATCCGACAAGAAGCACTATATATAAATATGATGCTGTTTTTGTATGTACCTTGGCAATGTGTTAATATCATTTGTTTTAAAACAGCATGCAGGAGGGCAGGGGTCTGCAACCCTAGGCTCTCCAGCTGCTTTGAAGTGCAACTCCCATCATCAAAGGTCTGCCTATTGAATGGTGAGGGAAGAAGGGAGTCATAGTGTAAAACACCTGGAAAAGATGCAGCTTGTAGACTGCCATAAACAAACAATATGCCACATGTATAATTTTAAATGGATTGGCAAGCTCTGATATTTCAGTTTTGGGCTAGCGGAAGGCTGTACACATCAGTCAGTGTTGGGCACATTAGCAGAGCTCCGTGTGTTCTTCCAGGTCAAGGATGGTAAGGGTTCTAGCTAGCCAAAACTACCTGTAACCTGTGGAGTCCTGCAGGGTTCCATCCTCTCTCCAGTGATCTCCAATCTATACATGGAGCTGCTGGGAGCCCTCCTAGCCACACACAACAACCACATCGTCCAATACACTGATGACACACAGCTATACCTCAAGATCGACTCCATCAAGGACATCCATAGGCTCAGAACCTACCTCTCGCTGATCCAGTCTTGGATGTCTAGTGCATACTTGAAGCTCAACCCCTCCAGGACCGAATTCCTACTCCTCACCAACTACACTGAACACCCAGACATGCAGACCGGGCTATCAACCATGAACTCTAAGGGCTTCACACCCGAGCTCACCTCCTGCGCCACGTCCCTCGGGTTACACATCGACAAACACCTCTTCTTCAATACACACATAGCTAAGAAAACTCAGACAGCTTTGTATCAGCTCTCTCACTGGACAAGTCCTTCCTCCATCCGGACAAATTTAGATCCACTGTTCAAGCCTTGTCCTATCTGGATGGGGGCAATGCACTCCTCGAAGCCCTCCTGTCATCCTCCCTTGTGCCCCTGAGAAGTGTCCTACACGCGGCTGCACGCCTCATCAAGTGTCTACCCAAATACGACCACATCACCCCGGCTCTCATCGTCCTGCACTGGCTCCCACTGCACGAGCAAATCACCTTCAAGTCTTGCTGCATCATCTATAAGGCAGTTGCCCTCAAGTCACCCAGCTACCTTGCAGAGAAACTCGATATCTCTGGTGGACAGCCCACCACTTGAAGCCAGGACACGTGCAGACTTGAAGTCCACCACTGCAAAAAGGAAAAGACCAGAAAACAAGCCTTCTCTGCCTACGCGTCAAGACTATGAACCCTCCTCCCTGTCAGCATCAGACTCGTCCCCACGCTCCTACAATTCAGAAAATAACTCAAGACCTACCTCTTCAAGGAGTCTCTCCTCCTCAACACCTAGGCCCTCATGTCGCACCTCGCGGCACCTGACTCGCTAGACGCCACCCTCTCCTCTCCTCTGAGCTACCCGGTACAGCTATACCCCTCCCCTGTGCCCCTCTGTATCCTACCCCTGCTGTATATCTATTCTGTTGTTACCACTGCAAAGCTCCCTGTTATACATCTGTAATGTTGTAAACCTCCATGAAGCGATCCGTTATATATCTGTATTGGTGTATACCTCGAAGCTAGGTCCGCACTCAATAAATAACATAATGTTGTATATACAAAGCCTGTCAGCTGTATGTATATTATCAAATGAATAAATAACATAATAATAATAATAACAATAATAATAATAATAATAATAATAATAATAATAATAATAATAATAGTAGTAACAATAATAATGCTAATAATTAAGGTGTTTTAAAGGATTGTGTTTTTTTTAGGTACCGGAAGAGGGGAGCATTGTGTGGGCCAGATGTCAGGTGTCATTTTCCCCCAATACTGGAATAGAAACCTGTGCTGAAAGCTGAGGTTTGAGTGTTCTTGTCACACTCTCAGCTGTATGTCCCAGAGTGACATGAGAGGCAAAGAGGCTGGAAGGAAGAAAGGCTTGAGGGGCCCTGGTAGACCTGTGCCCCCAGTGCTGTAGAAATGAGGGTTGCAGATCTGGACTGTGGGGTGTGCTCTGTGCTCTGGCATAACTGTGTGTACTAGATATGCTCACCTGGTAAAGAAATGACATGTTATGTCATTTGGATTCATACCGTGCACCGCTGCCATTTACATGGTCTCCAGCAATGCATGTTAGAATTGAGCTGCTTGTACAGTACTCTCTGAACAGTTTTCTTTTTTTCCAACTGAGTTTTAGGGGTGTCAGGGTCATTAGTGGGACTTCGACAACCCCTATGGATGGTCCTGAAGAAGGTTCTGTTCGTTCAGATGCAGTTCGACTAACAAACCTGCATGCCCACTCAGTCCTGGACATTAGGGTAAGGCGGTAATGCAGAAAGAGCTGTGGCACGTGTGTCAGGCACTATGCTTTAATACCCGCATTCATTCATATTTTTTGTGAATGGTCCACGACCGCCGCGTGAACTAGCTCTATGGAGCTCGGAGAGAGCTGCCTACCCGCTGTGTGACGTCACTGCACGGTATATACAGAGCTGCTCCTCGGACAAGCAGCAAACCATCACGTGCCTCTTGTTTGTTGTTTGCACAGAGGCAGCAGTGTGATGCTGGAAATGCATTGGAGGGACAGGGCCTCCCTGTCCTTGCCCTGTAGTCCTTTTTCATTTGTGTTCTGTCATGTTTTCTGCGCAGGAGTCCGTGTGCGACTCCTGGCGGTCTAGCTCTCTCTTTTGGTTTGGTGTACAGACTCATGGGATACCTTTATGGCACCCATGGGTGGGGGTACAATCCTGTGCCCCTAGTGTATGTTTTTGGGCACCTGTGTGTGACCCACAGAGCAGGGTATAGGCTGGTGGCAGCACCATGTTGAATTTGACAGGTGCTCTGAGTGTCCTCCATTTTGGGACACCCAGGCCCTGCCATTGGAATCAGTTGATTCCTGATAGAAAACAAGATGGCCCCCGTGGCCTCTTGCTTTCTATTGCCTCTTACCTTGTTTTCCCAAAGTCCTGGGAAGCCCTGACTCTGTCCCTTCCCCATGACTGGCTGTTGGGTGGAAGTTCCATATATGGAGTTGTTGTGAAGGCCAGGCCAGACTAACTGGAGCCTTCCCAGTGACTGTATGTTGTGGGTACCCCTGTGGGGGGGACCTGGGTGAATGGAGTGGTGTGACCAATATGCACTCCTTGTTGTGGTTGTCTGGTTTCTGGCATGAGAGACAAAGACTGAGACAGCCCTGCCCGAAAATGGCCTAAATGCAGTGTGTAGTGTTGAATGGCTGGGTACTTGTCCCAATCCACATTCCTTGTTGTGAGTGTCTGAGCGGGTGGAGGATGGCCTGAATGCACGGCGTGCCTGATTGGCTGACTGACTGCATGAATGCCCTTCTGTATGATTGGCTGCTGAGTGTGTGCCAGTAGTGTGGATGAGAGGCAGAATAGTATATCTGGGGACCTCTCACCACTGGAAATTGTTCAGAAGTTGAAGTCCACTACGACGAGTAACTGGAGTAACTGAAGCTTGACCTTGAAGCCCAGCTGGAAGAGAAGAATTGCTGTCGCTCTCCTTCACATTCTGAAAGCTGCTGTGTCACCAAGGACTGACCCAGAGAGGACCTGGTAAGGCGCCCTCTTCCCGAGCTACGAGGGACTATCGTGCACAGCTGACCTTTGCCAACGCTCCCACGTAGACAGGCCTATGACAGGCTGCCGACCGGAGACGGGGACTGCCGTGGAATCCCAAAGAGAAGCGCCCGGACTGTTGTCCGCCACTGTCGATGACCGCCGTCGCCGACCAGAACCGCCATGCTCCCGTTTGCCTTAGAACTTCATTTGATCAATGGACGCCCTCGTCTGCATCGTCGCCCGATTTATCCCGCTGGAGAAGGCCCGACCGTCGATGCGCCGAGGAGTATCCGCCGGTGGGTTTCCCACCACCTAAAGATCACAGAGACGCCGACAACTCGACGCCCTTGTTGGGCCACAGTTCTTCATCATCTCTTTGCGGTCCAGAACTATCGTCACTGAGGTGCCCCGCACGCCTCTTTCTTGCAGGACGCCAGAGCTCCGTCGTCGACGAGCACTGCTAGGAACAAAGCTGCCACTTCTCCGCCGTAGTTCAACCTGTTCTCCGTCGGACGTTCGACGACCCGTGACTCCTGCCTTAAACGGAGGGCACTCAAGAAGGGCCGTCGATTTCCTGTTGACGAACGCTACAATTCCAGGAACATAGGGGTTGTAGAACTATTGTAGAAAGGAATAAGACTTGCAGAACAATATATGGACTGGGCTTGTGCTATATCTTTATTTTACAGGTTGCCCAGGTGGGGGGATCTCCACACAGAACTGTGCTTAACGGTAGAGGCCAGTAATCTGCCTATAGTTTCAACCATCTCGCTTTCCTTCCTCTCTCTACTACTGGTTTCCTCTTTATTGATCTGAGTGCCATTTTGACAGTATAGTTGATGCACTTTAATGAGATCTAATAATATTTGTGGTACCACTGTAAAAACTGTGTCTATTTACCATTGTTGATTTCTGAGCACAAAGTGCGTTATTGTGATAGTGTACATACCTTTGAATATTAATTATATAAAGACTGTGTTTTCAGTAATACAGTGTGTGGACATTCCTTTGTGGGGGTTTGGGGCCTACACTGTACTTAAGAACCAGCCTGCATCACCTCCTGAGAAGCTAGGCCTTGATTGCTCGACCACGTACCAATAATAGAGAATCTTGCCTGGGGTCCTCTGTGCCTCTCCTCTACCATATAGAGAGCAGAAGTACAGACCACCCCCTACCAGTCTTTACACTGGTGGCAGCGGTGGGATGCTTATGGTTTTAAGAATCAGTGTATAACTGTGCCACTTACAAAATATCTGCACTTTATTAAATTAGGGTTTAGGTGTGTACAAAATAACTGCATTACAAGCAATGGAGTCCATTGCAAATGGTAAATTGACTAGGATGAGCTTAGAGGCTCTCCAGATTGTGTGTGAAGCCAGGGAGTTAGACTTTGTGGATAAGTCTAGGGCTGAGCTGATAGCTGCCCTGGTGGATTCCCAAACTGATGGTGAAACTCTTGATGAGGGGGGGGAATGCAACCAATGAGGACTATGCCCCTGGGGTTGTCGCTGAATCTGTGTCTGGGAATGCCACCATTCCTGCTGCCTCTGTTCCAAACCCCAGCAATTCCATGGAACTTGAGTTATTGAGGATAACATTGGCCTTTGAATACCGCAAGTTGGAAGTAGAAGCTGAGCTTAAGAAAGAGGAGCTGGCACAGCAAGTGGAACTCAAGAATAGGGATCTTGCACTCAAAGACAAGGACACTGAATGTCAGAGAATCCAGCTAGAGAAAGCTAGAGTGGAGACTTCAGCTAAACCAGTTGAGAGTGGCAGGTCCCCAGCCACCAAGTTTATGAAAGATTTGGTTGGTGTGTTTTTGGAGGGTTCAGATATCCTCCAATGGATTGAAGCGTTTGAAATGGCTTGTGCAATTCACGATGTTGATAAAAGAGATTGGACTAAGTGTTTGTTAAGCAGAATGCCACAAACTGGATATGACTGTATTCTGAAGCTGAGTGTGGAGGAAAGGGGTCAATATGAGTGTATGAAATCTGCTTTGATTGCCAAGTTTGGCAAGACACCTACCCAATACCTTAAAAGATTCAGGAATTTTAAGAAAAAAGAGAATGTGTCTTGGGTTGACTGGGTGAGTGCTGCGCACATGAACATAATGGGGTGGATGGATTGATGGTTACAAGGTGAAAACTTTTGTTGAATTATCCCATCTGTTTTTTGAGCATTTTTCTGAAGCCTGTTCACCAGAGCTTCGTCAGTATGTTGCTGACCAGAACATTTTGGATCCCTTTAAGCTGGCTAGGTTGGCTGACAAGTGGGTCTCCCACCGGGTGTCCCATAAGGACTCCACTGGGAAGGACAAGGACAAAGAAAAGGAGACCTCTCAGAAAGCTGAGGAGTCCCAAAAGCAATCCCAGTCAGGTAAACCAAAACCTTCCTTTCCTAAGACCCAAAAACCTAGTGAGGATAAGTCACCTGTGGGTGGGAATAAGAGTAGTGGTCCACCTGCTGCAAAGCAGGCTCCCAGTGATTCCAGTACCGTACCCCACATTCCTGGCACTTGTTGGGGCTGTGGGGCTCTGGATCACAGAAAGGGTGACCCCAAGTGTAAAGGTAAGGCACTTGGAGTACAGGCTGTCAGCCCGAGGTACCCTTACCCCATGTCTGAGGTGGAGGCCACTGTCCTCCCCTCCTCTACAGGAATCACATTTGGTGCTCCTGTAGAGATTTCCTTAGTGTCCCTTGGTGCCTGGGACCAGTACGCAGAAGTACTGGCGACTATCCCACAGAACACCCGTAGGTTTTTGAGAAGTGTCCACTTGAATGGCCAGCCTTCTACTGGCTTGAGAGACACTGGGGCAAGCATGACAGTGGTGGACAGGACCCTGCTCAAGCCAGAGGACTATGTAGGTGCTCCTCTGAGAACCACCAGGTTAGCTGGTGGGTCTCCCAAATTATCGCCTGTAGCGTTAGTCACACTCATGATTGGAGACAAGACAGCAAAGCTTCCTGTCCTGGTTCAGGACAATGTCCCTGCTAACATTCTGTTAGGTAATGATCTAGTGGAGTTGGGGTTGATCTCTGATGGTCTCCCCCTGACTGCGGCTGCAGTCACTAGGTCACAGGTGACACAGGGTCCAGCTGTGAACCCGGCACCCTCGCCGACGGGGACACCCAAAGCAAGAAGAAGGAAGACCAAGAAGGCCACCTCTGTGGAGGGAGCTCCTTCTCTTCCTGCTGTTCCTACAGCACCCATTGGGATCCATGTTCCGGACGGGCTGGGTCCAGTGGAAAACCCCAACTCAACTCCTGAGGGAGAAGAGACAGAAGACTCTCCTGTGGGAGAGGTTCTCAACCCGGAGGATCATCCCAACCTTCAATGCTTGTTAGCTGAAAGGGGACCCTCCCGGGCAGACTTCTGTAAGGGACAGAGAGAGTGCCACTCTCTCAAGGGTCTGAGGAAACAGGCCCTGTCCCAGGCACAAGGAGAAGTGCCTAGGACATTCCGGATTTATTGGGAGGGTGAGCTCCTTGTTAGTGAGCCCACTAAGCCTGAACCTGGTGCCCTCAAGAGGTTGGTGGTACCCCAGGTTTTCAGGCCCTTCCTGCTGCAGTTGGCGCATGAGGTGCCCTTGGCGGGTCATCTTGGTACCAAGAAGACTAAGCAGAGGCTCTCTGCCCACTTCTACTGGCCACGGATGGGAGTAGAAGTTGAGTCCCACTGCAGGACCTGCCCAACTTGTCAGTTGTCTGGCAAGACTGGAGGCAGTGTCATTGCCCCACTGCAGCCTTTGCCAGTGGTTGGCACACCATTTGAGAGGGTAGGCATCGACATTGTCGGTCCCCTTGACCCTCACACTTCAGGTGGACATCGGTTCATCCTAGTCTTGGTTGATCATTGTAAAGACTGGTAGGGGGTGGTCTGTACTTCTGCTCTATATATGGTAGAGGAGAGGCACAGAGGGCCCCAGCCAAGATTCTCTATTGTGGTAGCAATGGACGAGCAATCAAGGCCTAGCTTCTCAGGAGGTGATGCAGGCTGGTTCTTAAGTACGGTGTAGTCCCCAAGCCCCCACAAAGGAATGTCCACACACTGTATTACTGAAAACACAGTCTTTATATAATTAATATTCAAAGGTTATGTACACGTATCACAATAACGCACTTTGTGCTCAGGAAAATCACCAATGGTAAATATCTACAATTCTAAAGTGGTACCACTAATATTAGATCTCATTAAAGTGCATCAACAATACTGTAGCAATGTCACACAGATCAATAAAGAGGAAAACCAGCAATAGAGAGGAAGGAAAGCAAGATGGTTGAAACAATAGGCAGAATACTGGCCCCGTTACCTAGACACAGTTCTGTGTGGAGATCCCCCCACCTGGATAACCTGTAAAATAAGATATATAGCACAAGCCCAGTCCATATATTGTTCAATAGTCTTATTCTCTCCTATAATGTTTTTACCCCCCCAATGTACCTGGTGGAGTCGAGTTCTTCGAAGAGGCGTCGACAGATCCTTCTGGAGTGACCCCTTTAAAGCAGGAGTCACGGATCGTCGAGAGGCGTCGAGAAGAGTTGAGGAACTCGGCGTTCGGCATCGGGGAATCGATGGCCCTTCTTGAGTGCCTTCCCTTTAAAGCGGGAGACACGGGTCGTCGAACGTCCGACAGTGAACAGGGTAGAACGGCATCAATAAGGCGGCAGGCTTCGATCCGAACGGTGCTCGTCGACGATGGAGCGTTGGTGTCCTGCAAGGAAGAGGCGTGTGGGGCACCTCGGTGACACTAGTTCTGGACCGCAAAGAGCATGAAGGACGGTGGCCCAGCAAGGGCGTCGAGTCGTTCAAGTCTTTGTGGTCGTGAGGTGGCGGGAAACCCACCGGCGGATTCTCCTCGGCGCGTTGGTCATCCTCGACTTTCTCCGTTGACGGTGCGGACGAGGGAGTCCTTTGATTCAAATGTTCTTAGGCAAAGGAGCGGGCGGCCCCAGTCGTCGGCGGCACGGCATCAAGCTGTTCCCTCTTCTGGGACAACACAGCGTCGACGGACCGCCATCGGTTACACAAACCTGCGAACCCTGGTCGACGGCAATGGACTTCGACGGCGTCGAGGTCCGGGTGCTTCACTTCAATCTCCTCAGCGGTCCCCGTCTCTGGCTAGAAGCCTTTCGAGGGTCTGGCGTCCAGGGAGCTTCGGCAAAGTTTTAGCGGTGCTCGATGGTCCCTCGGAGCACAGGAAGAGGGAACCTTACCAGGTCCTCTCTCGGATCAGATTCGGCAGCTTTCAGATCGGTCGAAGCAAATGCAGCAGCAAGTCTTCTTCTTCCAGCTGGGCGTCAAGGATCAGCAGTTCCAGTTACTCTTCAAGTGTAGACACAGCTTCTGAACAATTTCCAGTGGTGAGAGGTCCCCAGATATAGTATTCTGCCTCTCATCCACACTGCTGGCACACACTCAGCAGCCAATCATGAGGAAGGGCATTCATGCAGCCAGTCAGCCAATCAGGCACGCAGTGCATTCAGGCCATTCTCCTCCCGCTCAGACACTCACAACAAGGAATGTGGATTGGGACAAGTACCCAGCCATTCAACACTACACACTGAATTCAGGCCAGTTCCGGGCAGGGCTTTCTCAGTCTTTGTCTCTCATGCACACTCCCCAGATTCCACACTCTCACCTGCAAAGAGCCACTCCATGCACACTACTCGGATTCCGCTCTCACCTGCAAAGAGCCACTCCATGCACACTCCCCGAATTCCACTCTCACCTGCAAAGATTTACTCCATGCGCACTCCCCGGGTTCTGCTCTCACTTGCCAAAAAAGAGACACTCCATCCACACTCCCCAGATTCCGCTCTCACCTGCAAAAAGAGACACTCCATGCACACTCCCAGTATTCTGCTCTCACCTACAAAAAGAACCACTCCATGCACACTCCCCAGAATCCACACTAACACCTGCAAAGAGCCTCTCCATGCACAGTCCCGGGATTCCGTTCTCTCCTGCAAAGAGCCACTCCATGCACACTCCCTGGATTCTGCTCTCACCTGCAAAGAGCCACTCCATGCACACTCCCCGGATTCCAGTCTCACCTGCAAAGAGCCACTCCATGCACACTCCCCAGATTCCGCTCCCACCTGCAAAGAGCCACTCCATGCACACTCCCCAGATTCCGCTCTCACCTACAAAAAGAGCCACTCCATGCTCACTCCCCGGATTTTACACTGTCACCTACAAAGAGCCACTCCATGCATGCTACTCGGATTACACTCTCACCTGCAAAGAGCCACTCCATGCACACTCCCCGGATTCTGCTCTCACCTGCAAATAGCCACTCCCTGCACACTCCCTGCATTCCAGTCTCACCTGCAAAGAGCCACTCCATGCACACCCCCCAGATTCTGCTCTCACCTGTAAAGAGCCACTCCATGCACACTCCCCGGATTCCGCTCTCACCTGCAAAGAGCCACTCCATGCACACTCCCCAGAATCCAAACTAACACCTGCAAAGAGCCTCTCCATGCACAGTCCCGGGATTCCGTTCTCTCCTGCAAAGAGCCACTCCATGCACACTCCCTGGATTCTGCTCTCACCTGCAAAGAGCCACTCCATGCACACTCCCCGGATTCCAGTTTCACCTGCAAAGAGTCACTCCATGCACACTCCCCAGATTCCGCTCCCACCCGCAAAGAGCCACTCCATGCACACTCCCCGGATTCTGCTCTCACCTACAAAAAGAGCCACTCCATGCTCACTCCCCGGATTCCACACTGTCACCTACAAAGAGCTACTCCATGCATGCTACTCGGATTCCACTCTCACCTGCAAAGAGCCACTCCATGCACAACCCCCAGATTCTGCTCTCACCTGTAAAGAACCACTCCATGCACACTCCGCGGGTTCCGCTCTCACCTGCAAAGAGCCACTCCATGCACACTCCCCGGATTCCGCTCTCACCTGCAAAAAAAGACACTCCATGCACACTCCCCGGATTCCGCTCTCACCTGCAAAGAGCCACTCCATGCACACTCCCCGTATTCTACTCTCACCTACAAAAAGAGCCACTCCATGCACACTCCCCGGATTCCACACTCTCACCTGCAAAGAGCCTCTCCATGCACACTCTCCGGATTCCAGTCTCACATGCAAAGAGCCACTCCGTGCACACGCCCCAGATTTCGCTCTCACCTGAAAAAAGAGCTACTCAATGCACACACCCCGGATTCTGCTCTCACCTGCAAAGAGCCACTCCATGCACACTCCCCAGATTTCGCTCTCACCTGAAAAAAGAGCTACTCAATGCACACACCCCGGATTCTGCTCTCACCTGCAAAGAGCCACTCCATGCACACTCCCCAGATTCCGATCTCACCTGCAAAAAGAGCCAATCCATGCACACTCCCCAGTTTCCGCTCTCACCTGCAAAGACCCACTCCAGGCACACTCCCCGGATTCTGCTCTCATCTGCAAAAAGAGACACTCCATGCACACTCCCCGGATTCAACACTCTCACCTGCAAAGTGCTACTGCATGCACAGTACTCGGATTCCGTTTTCACCTGCAAAGAACCACTCCATGCACACTCCCCGGATTCCGCTCTAACCTGTAAAGAGCCACTCCATGCACACTCTCCCCGGATTCCGCTCTCACCTGTAAAGAGCCAACAATGCACACTCCCCGGATTCCGCTCTAACCTGCAAACAGCCACTCCATGCACATTCCCCGGATTCCGCTCTCACCTGCAAAAAGAGACACTCCATGCAGACTCCCCGGATTCCTTTCTCACCTGCAAAGAGCCACCCCATGCACACTCCCCGGATTCTGCTCTCACCTGGACAGAGCCACTCCATGCACACTCCCTGGATTCCAGTCTCACCAGCAAAGAGCCACTCCATGCACACTCCCCGGATTCCAGTCTCGCCTGCAAAGAGCCACTCCATGCACACACCCTGGATTCCGCTCTCGCTTGCAAAGAGCCACTCCCTGCACACTCCCTGGATTCCGCTCTCAGCTGCAAAGAGCCACTCCATGCACACTCCCCGGTTTCCGCTCTCACCTGCAAAAAGAGACACTCCATGCACACTCCCTGGATTCCGCTCTCCTGCTAAGAGCCATTCCATGCACACTCCCCGGATTCCGCTCTCACCTACAAAAAGAGCCACTCCATGCACACTCCCCGGATTCCGCTCTCACCTGCAAAAAGAGACACTCCATGCCCACTCCCCGGATTCCGCTCTCTCCTGCAAAGAGCCTCTCCATGCACAATCCCCGGATTCCAGTCTCACCTGCAAAGAGCCACTCCATGCACACTCCCCGGATTCCGCTCTCACCTGCAAAAAGAGCCACTCCATGCACACTCCCCAGATTCCGCTCTCACCTGCAAAAAGAGACACTCCATGTACACTACCCGGATTACACACTCTCACCTGCAAAGAGCCTCTCCATGCACACTACTCGGATTCCGCTCTCACCTGCAAAGAGCCACTCCATGTGCACTCCCCAAATTCCACTCTCACCTGCAAAGAGCCACTTTATGCACACTCCCTGGATTCCAGTCTCACCGGCAAAGTGCCACTCCATGCACACACCCGGGATTCCGCTCTCACCTTCAAAGAACCACTGCATGCACACTCCATGGATTCCAGTCTCACCGGCAAAGTGCCACTCCATGCACACACCCGGGATTCCGCTCTCACCTTCAAAGAACCACTGCATGCACACTCCATGGATTCCAGTCTCACCGGCAAAGTGCCACTCCATGCACACACCCGGGATTCCGCTCTCACCTTCAAAGAACCACTGCATGCACACTCCATGGATTCTGTTCTCACGTGCAAAAAGAGCCACTCCATGCACACGCCCGGATTCCGCTCTCACCTGCAAAGAGCCACTCCATGCACACTCCCTGGATTCCAGTCTCATTGGCAAAGAGCCACTCCATGCACACACCCCGGTGTTCAGGAGGAGAGGAATTCACTGACGGGCCCATAGGTCAGTGCTCACCCTCTAGAACCTGTAAGACAAGATAGCTGCACCATGTGAGGAATGGGGGTGCAGGATTCACTTACTCCAAAAGGACTCAATAACGAGGACTCAGTAGTTTGGCAAAGGGAAGTCGGTTTAATGACATGTACATTAAACAGGGAAACAAATGGGAATCAGCATCGTTGCGATCACCTGTCTCGCTCCAACTTCCAACTTCTTCATGCAAACAGTAACCTTTATAGCGGATTCTCGTCATCATTGACGTCTAACTCTAAAAAAAATCATCATGCAATATAATTGGTCAGGAAAGGTAACTTAAGTATAGGTGCGTTATCTGTATATGACAACAGAGCATGCGGATTGGATAACTCTTATCGGGTGGGCGTCTATGTCCAGCCCTCTACATCACGCGTGATAGACGTCACTATAACTACGACGTCTCATTGGTTCTATGATCTATAGGACCCTAGATAACTTGGTCCATTATGATTGGGCGGGTTACACCCCTAGACATAAATCTCCACTTTAATTAGCAGAATGCAGAATGGACACCCAGGTGCCTAGTGCCCCAAGATTCACCCTTCCTCCCTTCCATCAATCAGTATCTTAGGGCTATGTGTCAATTAGTTGGCTGGGTATGGCCTCGGAACTGTAGCCTCTTATCAGGAAAAGTAATGGCATCCTCGAGTTCTGGATGACATCAGGCGATGGTACCTCTCCGCGCCTGGCTGGTCACATGTTGGTTTACCGTGAATCTGCCTTAGGTTTCCAACTTTTCATGCATTTAATTCTGTGTTAGCTTAGCCACCTGCACGGGCCTCTCTTATCTTGACCTTCACTGGGGGGGCTGGTATGCTCTGAAGTTGGAGTCTTGTGAGCTCATGCTCTCCTCCCCTTCTCTGGTTGACCTCGATTTCCCCGGCCTGAGCCTCTCTTTGTTGAGTTTCGATTCCACTCCTTCTCTTGTCTTTGCTGGGTTTTCGAAACTCGGCCTGTCGGGCCTCTGGCCGCCTGGGTACACTTCTGCTTTTACAAAATGGAGTCACACTTGTATAATGTGCCTTATTGAGGTAGATATATGGTTGGCGCTTGCCGCTCTATCTTCTACTAGGCATTGCAAGCAGTATAGATTTCTCAGCATCTTGCGTTTCAAGCCTATTTATATACGTTTAACAGGGCGGTTGCTTCCATCTTGTCTCGTGGCACCATTCCCTTATATTTTAACAGTGTTTCTCCCCTGTGTCTACTACAATTATCCTTGCAGTTACTAGTACTGACATGCTTGTCCTCAATAACTACTTTGCACATTCATGTATCTTTTTCAGGCCTTCGTCTCATTTCCACTGGCCTTCCATTAAGGCTTTAGGGGTCTCTTCGTGGACCGTGTGTAGGTATTCCTCATCTCGTATCAGTGGCAGGTACGGCTGTCTGATAGGGTACCGAGCTGCCCAGGGTTGTCTGGTTATGGGTGCTTCAACGGTTATGGATCTTCTTGCATACACAGGGCAAAGGCCCATTGCAGCTCTCTGTTGGTTTAGCTGCTCCTCATACGTCACATACCTCGGGGAGTACTTTAATGGCAACTCGAAATGAGGGGCAGGGGTGCAGGCTTTGTCTGGGACCTCCTTTACACTCCCCCTCTGGTCGGTTTATCGACCACTTCTGCTTCATTCTTCACCTCTATTTCTTTTGATTCTTCAATGATTCTTCATCGTCTTCAGGGTTGGTACATGAAGGTGTGAACATGTGCATCTTTGGAGTCCATATTTTTATCACTCCCTTCAAACACCCCGCTGTTTTGACATGTTCATCTTTGTTCCAGGTCATCAGCTGGCATTGCCCATTTGGACTGCAGTAGATCAATTTTCCTTCATATCTTCTTCGCCTTTTGAGATAAGTGAATTTTGTTCCCTCTGGTGCAAATTCACTGGCCTTCACAAAGTCCTTTATTTCTTCATCTGTCAGGTCTCTGGGCTTCCAGCCTGGCTCGACATCGACCATAATTTTCATCCCAGTGGCTTTCTTTGCAGTTTTCTGACATTGTGTGATGATTATCTTGATAACGCAGAATCCTAGCAGTACCATAGCTAACAAGGCTCCCAAGAACTTGAATATATCAGCCATCCATTGTGGGACCCATGAGAATAGGTTCCCAAACCAGCTGTCATCATCTACTTCCTCCGTTTCTTCGGTCATCTGGTTTTTTAGAGTTGTCAACATGCTTATGGCCTCGGTGAGGGTTCCATTTTCCTCATCGTGAAATGGTATAAATGTGCAACATGATTCTCTGATTTTTGCACAAACACCTCCATCCATCGCTGTGATCATGTCAAGCACATATCTGTTCTGGAGGGTCATCAGTCTGACTGCTCTCAGCTCTTCTTTGATCGCATTGAAACCTTTTATTGTGGTGTTAATGGTCTGCAATAACTCCCATCTGGTTATCTGTAACCATTTAGCATTCCCTCCAATTTGGATGTGTGGCAAGAGTATTGTGGTGAATACTGTAGAGGTGAGGCTGAAGAGCCTATGTTCGTAAGGGATTGCATAGAATGCCTCTTTGGATTTAGCGGAGAAATTGTTTTCTCTCTTCATCCTGGATACCAGGATCTTCTCTTCCTTAGATGAGCATCTGCTTTCGGGAAGCTGTCCAGATTTAGATCGTTTTTTGGAATCACTAGTGCCAGAACGTGGACGTTCACTAGTGTGCATATGCCTCCCCAATTCTTTGGCAGTCTTATGTAAGCTTTGGATCCACACGCCCAATAATGGTCCATCAAGACTGTGGTTCCTTGTGCCATTCCTGGGGCTTCATATATTCGCCCACAGTTTTGATTCTCCCCCATTTTCCTCGTGCCATTACTTCTAAAGCACAGTTTCGGGTTCTCCAACAGCACTATTTGCAGTGGCCCTCCCCTGTCTTCGACCCATGTTAACAGCTTCACCAATTTCGGCCATAGAGATTTGCACAATCTCTGTGAGTTTTCTATTGCTTCTTTGCAGGCTCCAAGGACCATCCAAGCTCGGCAGATTACGACTCCTTCTTCCCAACCGTCCGGGGAAACTACTGATCCCCAGATCTGCATTTGACCTCGGTTCTTCCATATTTGAGCTTCTTCTGCCGTTTTCCCTTGTACGTTCAGTCTTGAGTTTATTTCCCACCTTATTCCTGATCCTTTGACGTCCGGGTTCTCATATCTGATCACATGATTCTTGGTGTGCGCCCTGTTTCTTGTTTTGATGTCCTGGGCAAACTCATCTTCATCAGGGTAGTCCTTTTCGTTGGCCCGTATCAACGAGGCGTCTCTTCCCATGAATTGTCTTCTGGTGTTGCACATTGCCACGTGTGACATGCAGTGGGCTGTGGGGACATCGATTTCTACAGCCACGAAGATCTTGGATTTTCCCATGCTGTATGGCAGTAGCGCAGAGACGAAGCATTCTCCTTCGGACTGCCTTCGTCCTACTTCCTTCATGTGCTGGTACCATATGTTGTTTCCGAGATGGGCTGTGCTGTCCAAGTAATCGTTTAGTTCGTTGTCGGTTTCATATGGGCTTCTCTTGATTCTTAATGTTTTTCTATAGTTGGCTATCACTATGTCTCTGAATGCGTCTGTACTGCTCTTCCGTTCAGGTAGTTTCTTGGGTACTATCCTTGGTGTGGCAGGTTTCACCTCCTGTACTGCAGTAGTAGAGGAAGGGCCTGCATTTCTTTGCTTTCTCTCATGCGCTCTTTTGTAGAACTCCTCCCACCACATTTGGCTTATCATCCTTCCAACACGTGGCAGTGTCGTGGGCTTGGTAGTTACTTCTGGCGTTGGAACTGGCGTGTTCCTTGTTACAGTCTCAGTGGTTTACTTGCTCAGCTCCTCATGTAGCTTCTTTGCTCTAATTATGAGCGGAAACACATACTCGACTACCGCATGTGTTTTCTCAGTGAGTTCTTTTGTGGCTTCCTCTGTTCTATTGAGGGATTTTGCTGTGCCACCTCTGTTCGGATTCTCGCTTGGTTCCCTGTTTTCTGGAGCTGTTTGTTCCACAGGTGACTTTTCTTTTTCGGTTATTTCGGCCTGTGGTCTCTTAGCCATTGACACTTGCCCTTGTTCGTGTGCACTCGGGTGTATGGGTGCGTGGCGTGGACAGTGCTACATTATCATTCATTTCGTGCTGACCCTGTCTCCAGCTTTTGTCATCACTCATTACTTCAAGTGTATACGTATTACTGCTAATTACATTCAATTGTAAATCATTTGCTTTATCATCAGTTTTTCTTGGAACAGGGATGACAATATAAGGTCTGGGTGCTTTTGTGGGGCCCAGACGTTCACTACCTGGTGGATGCACAGACATTGGGACGCTTCGTGCACCAATAAAAAATGCAGTTCTGATAGTCAGAGACAAATATACTACTATAATCACTATGCACATACATATAATGGCCTTAAAGGACATTTTACAGCATCTCCTTCCAGGAAAGCGGGGGTGCCCCTCCACTTGTGGCACGACTAAGTTACTGTTTTGGGCCCCCATTTCAAACAAGTCCATAGTCAATAGTTTATTTCTTTTCTTATTCTAATTTTGTCGCTCAAAAGTTCAGCAAACACTAAAGTGACGAGTGCTGTTCAATGTCCCCTCTTGCAAGTGATGATGGAAGTCTCTAGATGTGGGGTACAGATCCTTTGCTAGACTATGGAAAAAGGTTAGACTACCGGTTTTAGCACATCAAATTTATCCTGCATTTGTATAGAAAACGCATTCCCAAGGCACTCTTCCAACTCGCCTTGGCCCTGGTGACATGCAGGAATTTGTTCACGGTGACACCATGAGAAAATGGATTCGCTACAAATCACACAAAAATAAAATATTGAAAAAATAAAAATAAAAATAAAAATAAAAGTGAACATATGAGAAGGTAGGGAAAAAATAAGAAAAATATTGAAAACGGTAAACACGGCAGTGAAGTTCGTGTCTCTGCTCCTTTCACTTGGGTTTTTGATGACAAGTTGCCGAACAGTCTCTCTATATCCCATTTGTTCTTCTGCGAAACGATAGAAAAAAAATAAAAAAAATAAGAAAAGTAAGAACAAGTTGTTGCTATCCTTGTTTCTGCTCTTCTCGATCTGTCCTATGTTGGAAGCATGAAGAACTGTGTCTTTGTTTTCTTTTTCCGGTGGGAGGATGATAAAAGTTCTATCTTGGATCTCCCCCTTCTAAAGCTCTTCTCAGCAGGTGATGTCCATAGTTGCTTCTTAATTGTGATGCAATGGCCCTCAGGAGCCTGTTTTTTTGCTGGATCGTTAAGGAAAGCGGGTATGTCAACATTGCTGGGTCTGCCCACTAGTTCTGGAAAGTTTTCAATTAGCTGGAAGAAGACTCGGAATGCATATCTGGTATCTTCTGGTGTTAATGACATGTGCTCTGGTTTTCTTATCTCTAGATCTTAGGTTTTCTTTGCAGCGTGAACAGTTTTTGTCTCCTCGATCTGACCCTTGGCGAAAGGTCTCACTGGAATCTCTTTAGGAGGAGTGTACTCATGTGTAGGGTGTTGGCCGGGTCTCTAAGAAAGGTGATGACATCAACATCTGCAGGCCTCCCTACCATTTCCGGATAGTCTGTGACTAATTGAAATAGGATGTTGTGCGCCAGCCGGGTGTCCTCAGGTGATAGGGACATTTGCCTTGTTTGCTGGGTCCTGATCACAGTCCCTTCTTTTGATGCGAACAAATTTTGCACTTTCCTGCTGCGTGAGTTGGAACCACGTGGTTCAGCTTGTACCACACCTGGTTGAGAAAATAATTGTTTCTTGGATCTCTAATAAAGGTCAGTGTATCTGTAGTTCTCCCGATAAGTCCTGGACATTCTTCAATGATGCGGAAGAACAATTTATAGGTAATTTCATCTTGTGGTGGAAGCATCTGTGTCTTTTCCGCTGTACTCGGGCAGTTCAATTAAAAGTTCTGTTATGACAGTCATCAGTTGCCAGATTATTTTCTTGTTTGCAGGGTCTTGAATGAATTCAGTAACGCTGACTTCTCTGCCTATGAGTGACGGGTATGATAGTATCACAAGCTGTAAGTAGGTTAGACATCCCACTTGAGACTTCTGCTGGGATGAACCATATGTCCGTGAACAAAGGCTTGATACTGGATGCTTCAGGATAACAGTTTTAGTTCTCAGAAATGTCTTATTTTACTACTTATCAGAGTCTTAGGTTTTTAAATGCTTTGTATGGCTTTTAATGTTCATGAGATTTGCGCTTCTGCTGATATGAGTACGCGATTTTCTTCTTTTACCCTGCACCTTAGGCTGCACAGGGTGTTTGCTTACTTGTTATTGTCTCGTTTTGTGCATAAAGAAAAGGTTCAGTGTGGACACGATTTCCACAAAAGTTCTTTTGTTTTGTCCTTTCTGCTCATGCGTCCTTCTTCCTCGCCATAGACCTTGTCTGCACGTGCTGAGGCTCTTCCCCGTTGTCTGTGGATTCCTCGGCGGTAGATGCAGTAGGAGTGCCTTCTCCTAGAAAGGGTTTGATATTGTTCAGGAAGATCCAGGCTCTTCTTCCCTTAAGCTTAACAGCGGATGGAGTGCAGTCCTCTACGATGAAAGGCCGTTAAACCTGGGTTCGTCCCATCTTTTCCTTGTAAAATTCCTCAAGAGGACGCTGTCTCCAGGGAAGACAAGGGGCGCACAAAGGCTGTGAGCTGCGCCTGCATCAGCACTGTCTGTTGTGGTTTGCTCTGTGCCGTCCCCTTTCCGCCATCACTGCAGCTGGCCTGTAATGACAGTGGAACTGGATGTGAGACAATCCAGATAGGCTTTCATCTCCTCTCCTAGAACCTCCCTAGTAGACTGGGCATCTCATCTAGCTCTGTCTCGGGGGTAAGAGGGGTCCTCATCCTTCTCCCAGTAACTATCTCGTGCAGCGTTAGATGATGGTCGGAGCCTGGTTGGTTCCAAAGAGCATACAATGCCAGTGGTAGGCAGTGCATCCATGCCTTTCTTAATGTGAGCTTCAACTTGGCTATCCTTTCCTTAAGCAAGCCGTTGATCCGTTCACATATCCTGTTTCCCTCTGGGTGATACGCCGACGAGAACTTGTGCTTTATACCAAGCAACAAGCTGATCTGTTCGAACACTGTGTTTACGAAATGAGCCCCATTGTCTGATCTCATTACCTCACACACACCCCATCTAGGGAAAACGTCCCTCACCAGGATTGTAGCCGCACAGGCAGCGTCAAGGTGTGTACAGGGACCTGCTTCTACCCATCTGGAAAAGGGACACACCACCACAAGTAAATACCTGTACCCATTATACACCTGAATCATATCGACATAATCAATATGCAGGTGTTGGAACGGTCCATTTGGTCTGGGGATGACTCCTCTCACTACTTTTAATGTGTGCCCAGAGGTGAATTGCTGGCAGACAATGCAGTTTACCATAAAGAATGCAACGTGCTCTGCTAAATTCGGTGTAAACCAATCTTCGGCAAGCGTTGCAGCAAGATTTTCCTTGGACTATGTATGGGGTAGTCAAGCTGTTCTAAGGCTACTTTTAGGAAGGCGACAGGCATTACTGGTTTACCAGTGCTGTCTTGCCTCCACAATCCGTCTGAGGGGTTTAAAGGACACCCTCAATGCTTCCACAGATTTTTCTCCTCCTGAGGTGCCTCCCCCTGGAGCTCCATTAGCTGAGACTGTCCCATATTACTATAGGGTTCTGGTGTGGCTCGTGCTATCATCATTCGCTCATGGGTACGTGCCACTTCCACGTCCATGATTGTTTCAGTTTTGGATGCCATACGTTTGGCTTCCGTGTCCGCTTCATGATTTCCATGTGACACGAAATCTGTCCCTTTGGTATGAGCGGCACATTTCATGGCCGCTATGCCCACTGGGAGCTGTAGTGCCTTTATCAACCTGTCCAATAAGGCTGCGTGCTGCACTGGCGTGCTGCCGGCTCGGAGGTAGCTCCTCCTTTTCCAGCGTGCTAATCCTGCATGCACTGTTGACGTCACATAGGCGGAGTCGCTGTACACTGTTACTTCCTGGTCTGCATGGTTTTCAATGGCAAGTATCAGTGCCACTAGCTCTGCAGCCTGTGCCGAATAATGAGATGGTATTTGTGCACTGACAAGTACTTGGAACTCTCCATTCTCTGTGTTTGATCACGGCCATGCCTGTATACCTTAGTCCGTCTTCTTGGTCAATTCTCAAAGACCCGTCAATAAAGACGATCTCTCCATTCGCCAGGGCATTTTCCTTTATCCTGGGGAGTTCATCGTAGAATTCCTCATAGTTCGCATAGTCATGCAAAGGTTCTCCCTCTGTGACTGGCTCAGCTATAAAAATAGCAGGGTTCACAGTTTTGCATCGCACTATTTTGATCGATGGATTAGAGATAATCACCTCATAGGCTGATGCTCTCTGAGAAGTCAGCGTGCCCTTTGGCTACTCTAGTATGGCGAATAGGGAGTGCTCAACATATAATGTCATGGAGCACCCTATCACAATGGATGATGCCTTCTCAATGGCAAACGCGGCGGCAGCTAGATTTTGTTCGCATGGGAAGTGGCCCTTCATGACCGGGTCCAAACTCCCGCTGTAATATGCTAAGGGTTTATACCCCAGTGAGGTTCGCTGCGCGAGCACTGCCGTCATGAAATTGCCATCAGTATGAGAAAACAGATAGAATTCCTCAGCATAATTAGGAATACCAAGAACTGGTGCCTTACAATTGCCCCCTTGAGTTCTGTAAACCCTTTCTCCATTTCTTCATTCCATTCAATTTCTTCTCTCGTCGCCTGGGCCTTTTTAAGGGCCTGCAACAAGGGCTTGTTATATGAGCTGTAGTCAAAGACCCATGCTCTGACATAATTGCACAGGCCTAGGAAGCTTTGCATTTGCTTTATTGTGCGCGGCTTGGCAGTGTTCATGATGACTTCAGCCCTTTCTGGGGTTACTTTTTTCCCCTCATGTGAGATCAGTTGCCCTATGTACAATACCTCCGATTGGCAGTACTACAACTTATCCTTGTCCACTTTGTATCCTTTTTAAGCCAGTATAGTCAGTAGCTGAATAGAGTCGTGTCGGCATTGCTCTTCAGTGATGCTGCAGATCAGAATGTCATCTACGTACTGCAAAACAACACTGTCCACCGCAATATTGCTTAGGTCCATTTGCAGGACTCTGTTGAAATAAGATGGAGACTCGCAATACCCCTGTGGCAACCTCGTGCTTTTCAGGCGCATTTGCCTGAAAGTAAATGACGTCAGGTCTTGTGAGTCACGGTGTAATGGAATCGAGAAAAACGCATTTTTCAAATCGATCACCGCGAAGTATTTTGCCTCAGTAGGTATGTTGCACAAAATTGTGGATGGATTAGGGACTAGAGGGAACTCGGCTTCGACTATGTCGTTCAAAGCTCGTAAATCCTTGATTAAACGCCAGGACCCTCCCTTCGATTTCTTGACAGGATAAATCACTGCATTGCAAGGTGATTCTGACATCACTAGGATGCCCTGCTCCATCATGGCAGAGATTGTCTTGGCAATCCCTTCATCCGCTTCTCTGGACATGGGATATTGTTGTGTCCGTGGCAGAATTGCTCCTGGTTTCAATTTAATTTTTACTTCGCCAGCTCCCTTCAGGAGACCTACGTCATAGGGCCCTGTAGTCCATACTTTGACTGGCACTTGGGCCATGTCACCATCGAAATATTCCGGGCGTACCAGTGCTAACATCATTCTCTGTGGCACCTCCCTTTTGATCATTTTGACCCAAAATATTAGAATCACATCTACCCTCGTCTCTTCTAGGTCGGGATGTTCTTCAAACAGATTGTCATCGGTGATGTCTGTCACTCGATACCCTTCTTCGATGGCGACAATCGCACACCATGGTCTGCCCTCATCGTCATATCCTTCAACTAATACCACTTTTCCTCGCACTGTGGCAGAGTGTATCATTACGGGAAATACTTATCCCTCCTCTTCATGCATGGGTATTCTTGGCCTGAATAGAAACTCATCAGGAGCTCTCATAGTTTTGTCTGCGAGACCTGGCAATCCTGCCATAAGCACTCGTACGCCATATGAGAACACTTCTGGTTCCAGTGGTATAGCTCTCATGGCTGCACGTCCGGAGTATGCTCTGATCATTTCAGACACATTTGAATAATGCATTCCTGGGGTGGAGCACACTATGCCATCCTCTGTGAACGAGATGGTCATATTTAATTTTGTCATCAAGTCCCAACCCATGATATTTACTGGGGACTGACAGGAATACAATAAGGGTACATTCATGTGGCACTCTCCCACCAAGACGGGGAGTGCATCAGTAAAGGGAACTCTGCTATGAGCTCCAATAAAACTCTGGGTATCTATGGCCTCACCGGACAGGGAGAACTTGCCTTCTCTTATGCATGAACACGTTGTACCCATGTCAACTAAGAAGGAATATTCTTTCCTCCCATGGTGACATTTACCCTAGGTTCCCTGTTAGGGCCTGGTGTCATCGACAGGTTAGAACACTTCAGAATCCCCGGTGAGCTGTCCATTTTCATATATAGGTTCGGTCCACTGTATACTTGTGGGTTTCCCCCACCGGAATTAGTGCCCTGAGGCACTTGCGGAATTGTCTGCTGGGGTTGCCCTTGTGGTTCATTCCCCATGTTCAGTGGCTGGACCACTTGCTGTGCACCTTGCTGCAAGCCAACCGTCTGTTGCTGCACGGTATAGTTTTGTGCACTAACCTGTTGTGGGGTAGCAGGTTGATTCACCATGCCTGCCCCCATCCCTTGTTTGTTCTGCCATATGCTTTGGCTCCTGCACATATGCGCCACATGTCCGGTCACTCCACACAGCCAGCACACTGGTGGTGGTCGGGACATCTGTCCATCTGGCATAGCTGGACTGCCCAATGGTGCATTCTGGATACCACTTTGAATGTTCTGAAGACCTCCTTGGTTACCTCGAAACCCTCCCTGATTACTCTGCCATCCTCTTTCTCCAAATCCTTTTCCTCTCAGGTAAAATCCCGCGCTACCCTGATTATTCAGCGGCGGATTAGTTGCACGTTGTGCATTCGATTCGGCTGGGCTTGTTAGCATGGCTCCCTCGAGAGCATACTTTGAGAGCTTCCTCTGTACTAGCTTTGCCTCCTCTCCCTTACGCGTTGCCTCTTTCTTCCGATTCTTTTCTTGCAGCAGCCTACAGTAATGTACTATTGTCAATTGGATTTCGGCCCACGGTTTAGCTTCTATTCCTACTAATTCTTTGAGCTGTTTTTGCACTGGTTCTGGTAACCCCTGGCACAATATATGGTAGAATACAGGGATAGATTTCGTCCAAGATTCATGCGTTTCGAGCACCCATGCATCTTGGAAATTCTGGATATAAAGCAACGGATCCTCTGACTCTCTCATTTTTCGAGTCATTATAGCTCCCATATCAGAAGTGTCTGGATATAACGTTGGCAACGCTTTCCACACTGCTGCTCTACAATTATTAAATGGCGCTCCGTAATGAGTGGTGTTAGTTATGGTTAACCTAGGGTAGCCTGCCCTTTTCCACACGTCGTCTGCTCTTTCACCAAGTATAGCAATTAGGAGTCCCTTAATATCCCCTATGGCTAGGGTGACGCCCCCCATCATTTTCTCTAACTCATGTATCCACTTCCCGGCCCCCGACGTCAGCATGGGAAGCTTATTTTTAAGGCTCTCTCGGTTCATGTGCGGCCATGGAATATATTGCGGTCTTGCTCCCCCTTTTCTAATAGCGGGAACTGGAATGCGCAATCCTCTCTTTCTTTCCCTGTACCTCTCTGGTCTTTTGCCTGGGTGGCGTTCCCGCCTTGCCGTCTACCTGGTAATGCTCTTAGCCTGTCTGCATAGGCAGATGCAGACGCCCCCCTCTGACCGTGGGGTGTTTCTTCATGTCAGCTGGACTGTCCAGTGGACTTCGGTGTTCTCCTTGTGGACCCGCTAGCATCTGGCCATCGCACCTCCCGTCCTTTCGGAGACGTTTTTCGCACCGTCTCCCCACATCATGTGCTACTTCCTCCGTTTCTCCACCGGAGTCAGACTCTGAACACTCCCAGTTTACACAACTTCTTGCATCATTTTCATTCTGTCCAAGCTCTAATCTGTCTAGGGACAATCCCCTACTCCCACTACTTTGAGTGACATCTTCAGTGTGATCTAGTTAGGTGCTCTCTAAGCGCTCATTTTCCCCCTGGGAGATTAATTCTAGCCCCATCTCATCGTATATTTTATCGATCGTTTCCCCGATGCTTCTGGTGTCGAAGTCATCATCAAGATTTATCCTGCTCGTACCTGGTACCGCATCGCTTGCAGGAAAGAACTCTTGTATGTCTACCCAGTCTACAACAGGATTGGGCTTTTTAACTTCCCGCTGCAAATATTCTAAATCTCGCACCCTTTGCATGCGTTTACGTTCTGCTTCCTCGTCCGATTCTCTTCAGTTCTTCGCTTCTTCTATAGCCTTATCTACTTCCCTTATCCATTCATTTCTACGTTCCTTTGCCCTTCTACTTGCCTTGTCTTCTCACGTTTTTTACTTTTCTTTCGTGCACTCTCTTCTCTTCCTCTAACTTTAGCATGTTCTGCCTGTACTTTTCGTAGGCTGCATATTGTGTGCGACTGAGCGGTATACCTTGCTCTTCGCGATACAGTTGTTCCCGCCTCAACCTATCCTTCTTTCTTGCCCTCTCGTCTCTCATATCCTCTTCTTTCTCCTTTTCCTTTCTTTGCGCCTCATCAGACCGTTCACTCGGCCCTGCATCATCACTTCCTTTTCCATCTAATTTCAATAGTATCTTCCCTCCCATCCATTCGTCCTTTGCAAATGTTAATTCATTGCTTCCTTTCCGTTTCTTTCCCTCTCTCTCTCTATCGAGAGGTGCACTCGTTTGTGCCTGATCCTTTCTTCCATCACCTCGCCTCTCTTTGTCCCATAGGACTGTGGAGGTCGAGTCAATTTCCTGTTCCTTTTCTTTCGTCTCGTCACTGCTACATGCAGGTGACTCATATGCAGGGTTGCTATAACCTGTGGCTGCCTTAAGTTCTCTTAATGGGTAAAGACCCTCCGACTTGCTTTCTTCAACAACTGGTTTCAGTGGGGCAGGTGGCATGGTAGGCGTCTCACCCCCCTCCGTACATACATTTAATATCCAGTCTGCGGGGGGCTCTTCTTCTTTCACTTGCTCAAACATTTTCTAAAGCTCGAGAACAGCAAGGCATTTCTCAAGCTTCTTACCGCTATATGTGGCATGTAGAAAGGTGGTCATGTGCTGCAAAACAGCCTTAGACAATGACCCATTCTGAGGCCACAGCATAAACATCTTATTTGCGGTGCCCTTAACCCACTCCTGACTATATTTCTTCAGCTTTGTTGCATGTTTTGGCAACTGCTTGCATAGGTGTGCAAGCGGGGTAACTTCCTCAATTCTTAATTTTGTCTCCAACAATATTCACACAGTTTTTAAACTTTTCACTACTATGAGCAAGCACCACATACGCAAGCTCCAATTCAACTTTTCCACCAAGCTTTATACCAACAGTTTTACTCAACACTTCTCAATTCATTGGCGATTCCCTCTTAATTACGGAATCGCATAAAACCAAAATGCATTGCAATTAGTCAACAGTACAACAATTTCACATTTGACATATAAAAGACATATAAAAGACATATTGGACAGACGCTTGACAGACTAGACAGACGCCAGCTAGTCATACGTATACCTGCCATCTAATTATTAACCCGTCATGGGATTTGAACGAACCCCATAACAACGTCTTTAAACGTCATTGTAGCCTAATGTCCCCACTCTGTGGGCTCTGGGTTCACGTTCCTTCTGACCATTCTTTAAAGCGCAGGAACAAGTCGAATTTTACTGTTTTCTCTCGGGTGCCCCCCGGTATTCCTTACGTTTTAATTTCAGGTGCCCCCTGATTTACAGTTTTTCTCTCGGGTGCCCACCCGGTATTCCTTACGTTTTAATTTCAGGTGCCCCCCTGATTTACAGTTTTTCTTTCAGGTGCCCCCCGGTATTCCTTACGTTTTAATTTCAGGGGCCCCTCTGATTTACCTTTACAATTTACTTCAGGTGCTCGAGTCTTTACCCCCTATATATATATACAGTCTTCTCTACCTCTAGCTGCTTTATTTTTTCTCCGCCACCCTCCGTTACCTTTCCCCTTTTTACTCTAAGGCCTATGAGACATTTGCCAAGGTAACGAGTTTCGTTGTTTCACTCACCGATCGTCACTTTTCCTCTCTGGAACTTCAGGATCACCGCCCCTTCCTCTTCCTGCTTTTAAGGTTTTCGTCTGATCCGCTGCCCGTGGGAATGAGAAGGGTTATGCTTGGAAAGGCGGGTTCCTTCAGACCCACTGCAGATTTTTTGGGAATTTTACACTATCATTGTCCACGGGGAGATTCTCAGCCTACTCAGCCGGAATGGCGAAAGGACTCGTGATGTAACCAAAGGCCCAGAGTTACTTTGTGCCATCGGTCTAGAGGTGTCTTATAACTATATCAATCGATAATCTATAATCGATGGCCGGAACCATCCACACACTACCAACTGTTGACGAGGAGAGGAAATTACTGACGGACGCATTGGTCAGCACTCACCCTCGAGAACTTGTAATACAAGATAGCTGCACCATGTGAGGACAGGGTGCAGGATTCACATACTCCAGCACGACTCTATAACCGGGACTCAATAAGTTGGCAAAGGGAAGTCCGCTTAATGATACATACATCAGCAAATGGAAATCAGCAGCATCGCAAACACCTGCCTCGCCCCAACTTCCCCGCATTTCAGTCAAACAGCCTCTTTTATGGGCAAAACTCGTCATCATTGACGTTTAATTCTACAAAAAATCATTATGTAAAATAATTGGTGAGGAAAGGTAACTTAAGTATAGGTGCTATATCTGTATATGGAAATAAAGCATGTGGATTGGATAACTCTTATTAGGTGGGCGTCTACGCCCCCGTCCCTCTACAACACATGTGATTGATGTCACTATGAGTACGACGTCTCATTGGTACAGTATCTATAGGACCCTAGATTACATGGTCCATTGTGATTGGGCAAGTTGCACCCCTAAACATAAATCTCCACTTTAATTAGCAGCATGCAGAATAGACACCCAGGTGCCTAGTGCCCCAAGATTCACCCTTCCTCCTTTCCATCAATCAGTGTTTTAGGGCTATGTGTCAATTAGTTGGCTGGATATGGCCTCAGATCTGTAGTCTCTTATCAGGAAAAGTTATGGCATCCTCAGGTTCTGGATGACATCAGGCAGTGGTACATCTTCGCGCCTGGCTGGTCACATGTTGGTTCACCGTGAATCTGCCTTAGGTTTCCAACTTTTCATGCATTTCATTCTGTGTTAGCTTAGCCACCTGCATGGGCCTCTCTTATCTTGACCTTCACGGGCGGGCTGGTATGTTCTGAAGTTGGAGTCTCGTGAGCTCATGCTCTCCTCCCCTTCTCTGGTTGACCTCGATTTCCCCGGCCTGAGCCTCTCTTTGTTGAGTTTCGATTCCACTCCTTCTCTTGTCTTTGCTGGGTTTCGAAACACGGCCTGTCAGGCCTCTGGCCGCCTGTGTACACTTCTGCTTTTACAAAATGGAGTCGCACTTGTATAATGTGCCTTATTGAGGTAGATTTTTGGTTGGCGCTTGCCGCTCTTTCTTCTACTAGGCATTGCAAGCAGTATCGATTTCTCAGCATCTTGCGTTTCAAGCCTATTTACATACGTTTAACAGGGCGGTTGCTTCCATCTTGTCTTGTGGCACCATTCCCTTATATGTTAACAGTGTCTCTCCCCTGTGTCTACTACAATTATCCTTGCAGTTACTAGTACTGGCATGCTTGTCCTCAATAACCACTTTGCACATTCATGTATCTTTTTCTTCGTGGACCTGGTGTAGGTAATCCTCATCTCATATCAGTGACTGGTACTGTAACGCTCACCTGATTCCTGCAGAGGCGCCGGTCTTGACTGGGTGAATGCCGTATCTTCAAAGGTGATGTGTAACACAGGGTTGGCTCTTTGGGCTGGACCTCTGTGCACTGTATGTCTGACTTGAAGAGTAAGATGTCTGCAGATAGAAAATATGGGATTAATGAACTGGGGTTATTGGGTGCCTCTCTCCTCTTCCCTTTCTCTTCTCCTGTAGAACCCCAAAGGTTAACACCCTCACCTTAGGTAAGTGAACGCTGAGCTCTCCATCTGCCTCGGGGCAGGGTGCCGTAACCAGTTTCTTCACTGGATAAGGGTGCAGGCCTCTTGACCTCAGAGGACTGCTGTCCGTCGTTAACTGCACGAACGGTAAGTTCTGGGCACTTCAAATGTCTTAAAAGTCTTTTGTAATGATATCTCTTGTTTTGCAGGGTTCCGGCGATGGCGGATGGCGGGCTGATGAGAGTTGAGGATCGAACCCGCGTGAGGAATAGAAGCGCCTGGAAGCACGTAAGTAAGCGCTTGTAGCCTGCTTCACGATGCGCACTAACTGTCCCTTTTATCTTGCAGGTACAAGTTCGGAGCTTTAGAGAAGCTGAAGGGTGCTGGAATACCCACTGGATTCGGCGTGGGAAGGAGTAATGGCACGTGAGTAATAAAGTTGCCCAATGTCTTTAAACGCACCTTCTTTTGTCTTTCAGATGCAGGATGCAGCGCCGAAGGCCTCCGGAGCGTGCGAAGAGCTGGTAAACTTTTGTCTTTCAGATGCCGGAATGCAGTGCGAAGACCTCCGGAGCATGCGAAGAGTAGGTAAGCCTTTGTCTTTCAGATGCCGGAATGCAGCGCGAGGCGTTGGTGACAGCCGATGGACCAGGTAAGAGATGCGCTGCCACTGAAGACCGTAGTGCTAACCTGTTCGTTCTTTGTCTTTACAGGTGCTGCTGAAGACTGGATTCCAGGATGGTAAGCCTTTGTTCCCTTAGGCCCAGGATCAGAAGCAGAAGACACGATGAGCGTTCTGCTGCAGAGAATGCAGAATAACGCAAAGCAAGATTCATCCATCGGGTGTGGTTTAAATAGCCTCCTGTAGTGCTTAGGTGTCTCCTTCCACAGCCACGCCTAGGTAAGAAAAGAGTTCCTGCTTTCCAGAAGAGTTCCAGTGTTCTGAACCTAGGGAGTGGCTCCTGCCCCACCCAACAGGAAAAGTAGTCTCAAACAGAAGAGGATCAGGGGTTCAACTGGCAGGTAAGTAAGCAGCATGGTCTGCTGCAGGTAAGTCCACCCAAGCATTATGAGCCCGGCGCTTCCAGCGCTGGGACTGGGCATCTTTATGAGCCTGGTGCCACTGGCGCCAGGACAGGGTCCAAAAGGTCCCAATTGGGACTGGCTGGCACTCAGAACCGGGGTTATGGGTCTGCTTCCAAGGGAGTCGGGCAAGTCCTGATCTTTTGGAAGCAGAGATCATGACAGCACCCCCCCTCAAGGCCCCTCCCAAACCGGGCTTCTCTGGGGGTTTGGGCTTGTTAGGAAATGTTCGATGAAATCTTTTGATTGGACGAGGCGCGTGGACATATTCTGCAGGTTCCCAGGATCTTTCTTGGGGACTGTAGCCTTTCCAGTCAATCAGGTAAAATAGTTTAGATTTGGAGATCTTGGAATCCAGGATGCTTTTGACTTCAAACTCGAGTTCTCCATCAACTAGAATAGGTTTTGGAGATGTAGTTAGTCGGGTTTGAGGTTGCACGAGTTTTAATAGAGAGACGTGGAAGACCGGATGTATCTTCATGTGAGGGGGCAAGTCCAACTTGACCGCTACTGGATTTACTATGGTAGTGATGGAATAGGGACCAAGGTATCTTGGGTTGAATGTGCGTGGTCCTTTTAGAGGTAGATATTTGGTGGATAACCAGACTTGATCTCCTACTTGATATTGAGGGGCTTCCTTCCGATGTTGGTCTGCTCCTTTCTTGTATTGTTCTTTAGCCCTTTGAAGGTGAGAAACGGCTTCCTTAAAGGCTTGGGTGATTGTAGAATGCAGGTGGTCTACTGCTGGTGTTCCAAGATCTTGGAGTGGATCCAACTCCGAGGTTCGAGGGTGACTACCGTATAAAAGAAAAAACGGGGTCTTCCCAGTTCCCGAGTGGACATAGTTATTGTAGGCATATTCGGCTATCCGAAGGATATCTTTCTGAGTTTTTTCAGTTTGTTGTAGCATGCAGCGCAAATACTGTTCCAGAGTTTGATTGGTCCTCTCGGTTTGTCCGTCGGTTTGAGGGTGGTGGCTGGTCGAAAGTCTCACATCAATTTGAGCCGACCGACAGCAACTTCGCCAAAAATGAGAAATAAATTGACTACCTCGATCCGAAATTAGAACTGAAGGAAAACCGTGCAGTCGGACGATGTTTTCGAGAAATTCTTGGGCCAGAGTTGCTGCTGTTGGTAAGCCTTTGAGTGGAATGAAATGCGCCATCTTGGAGAATAGGTCCACGATTACTAGGATCGTATTGTATCCGGAGCATGGAGGTAGATCGGTGATGAAGTCCATAGAAAGCGTATGCCAAGGGCGAGGCGGGATGTCAATAGGGCGTAAGAGGCCGGCTGGTTTTTCCTTTTGACTCTTGTTTTGGGCGCATACTCCACAGGACATTATAAAGTCTCTGATATCTTTTTTCCAAGACGGCCACCAGAAGTAGCGCTTGATCTTTTCCGAGGTCTTGGTCATACCGGGATGTCCTTCCATTAAAGAATCGTGATAACAAGAGATTACCTTTTTCTGTAAATCTGTGCTGGGCAGGTATAACCGTTCTTGGAAATATAACAGGTTGTCCTTCACCGTAAAGTCCTTTCCCTGCAGATGCCAATTCTGTATGTCTGCTGGAGTTACCAGTAGCCTGGCTTTATCCTTAACTTCCTCTATGGATTGTGTGGCGATTACACCTAGAATTCTTTATTCGGGAATGATAGGTACAGGTTTAGGATTGATCAAATGTTCTTCCACTCCCATCCGAGAAAGGGCATCAGCTTTACCGTTTTTTGTACCAGGTCGATAGGTAATTATGAAGTCAAACTCGGCAAAGAATAGTGCCCAACGGAGTTGCCTAGAGGATTGAGCTTTTGCGGTTTTCAAATATTGCAGGTTTCGGTGATCTGTAATCACAGTAACGGTGTGTCGGGCCCCCAGAAGATAATGCCGCCAAGCCTTGAAGGCGGACTTGATAGCTAGAAGTTCCTTATCAGTAATAGTGTAATTGATTTCAGGAGGCGAGAATTTGCGGGACCAAAATGCCACGGGGTGCAACTGATTGGTTACTGGGTCCTTTTGTGATAGAACTGCCCCCATGGCAAGGCTCGAAGCATCAGTTTCAACGATGTAGGGGAGTTCTGGGCGAGGATGTTTTAAGATCGGTGCAGAGATAAATCTAATCTTCAAATTCTGGAAAGCTTGTTCCGCCTCGGTAGGCCATTCAAAACGTTTGTTTTTCTTTAACAAGGCGGTGATGGGCTGGACTATTCGAGAGAATTCGGGGATAAACCTGCGGTAAAGGTTAGCGAAGCCTAACATGCTTTGAACACCTTTTACGGAGGATGGCGATGGCCATTTGAGAATTGCATCGACCTTCTTTGAATCCATACGCACTCCGCTAGGTGATAATATGAATCCCAAGAATTCAACTTCAGTCACGTTGAAAACACATTTTTCCAACTTAGCGAAAAGTTTGTGTTGACGCAATCTCTCGAGGACCATTTTCACGTGTTTCCGATGTTCAGTTTCCGATGAAGAATAAACGAGGATGTCGTCAATGTAAACAACAACACACACATCTATGAGTTCTCTGAGGACATCGTTCATAAAATATTGATAGGCGGCCGGGGCATTGCAAAGTCCGAAGGGCATGACCTGATATTCAAATAGCCCATACTTGGTGCGGAAGGCCGTCGTCCATTCATCACCCTCTTTTACTCGTACCAAGTGGTAGGCTCCTCTAAGATCCAGCTTTGTATATATGCATGCTTTTCTGACTTGGTCCAGGAGTTCAGGGATAAAAGGTAACGGATATCTATTCTTAACGGTGATCTGGTTCAGGGCGCGATAATCTATACAAGTTCTAAGGTCCCCTTCTTTTTTTTTGGAACGAAGAACAAAGCTGAGGAAGCAGGGGACTTGGAAGGACGAATAAACCCATTTGCTAGGTATTGATCCAGGTATTGTCGGAGGTGAAGATTCTCAGGCTCGGTGAGGGCATAAATTCTACTACAAGGAGGAGTAGATCCAGGTATCAGGTCTATCTGGCAGTCATAAGACCTATGAGGAGGTAGAGAGTTAGCCTGATCCTTCCGGAAAACATCTTGGAATTCTAGGTATTCAGGAGGTAACTGAGGAGCCTCCGAGGAAATGGCTGCCAGTGCAACACCAGGTCGAGGGTGACAAGTAGAGACACATTCTGGAAACTGAACCGTTCTTGCTCGCCAATCGATCTGAGGATTGTGCTTCTCTAAACAAGGAATTCCTAGAATAATCTGGAACTGAGGGGCCTTGATCACATCGAACACGATCTTCTCATGGTGTCCATCTTGACTTACTAGCGTCACTTCTTGGGTGGTATGCGTTACTGGTCCGGAGGCTATCTCCGTACCATCCACCGTAGTAATGACGTCCTTTACAGCCTTTGGACAAAGAGTCAGATTCATCCTCAAAACCATTTCATGATCCACATAATTGCCGATGGCACCGCTGTCGACGTAAGCTTCAATCGCATGTAATCGATCCAGATGTTCAGGGCTAATGAGGACCATAAGTATCACGAAATGCGAGGTCACGGAACTGGTTTTAACGCTCGGCAAGAGGACCTCTATTCTTGTCGGGCGAGGTTGTTTCCCTGCTCAGAGTTTGTGACCCTGGTAACTGCAGCTCCTACTGCCTTCTTGGCTGGTTTCACCGGACAGTCTCGAAGAAAGTGCCCCGAGTTTCCGCAATAGAGGCATAATTGCAGCTGTTTTCTCCTTTCCCGTTCCTTTTGTGTTAGTGGTCCTTTCAGGCCCCCTATTTGCATGGGTTCCCTGGAGTCTACTCCTTTGGTAGGAGTTGGTGGTTTGGAAAATACTCGAGCATCAAACTTGGAACGATCGGCCTTCCTGTTCTGCAGTCTGTGGTCAATTTGAACGACTAAGTCAATATAGTCCGAACAGTCTTGCGGGGGATTCACTACTTGGGCTAGGACATCTTTGAGCTCTCCACGTAGACCTCTATAAAACAGCGTAATCCGTTTGTCCTCAGGCCATCGAGTTTCCACTATCAGTCTGTTGAAAGACGCAATATAAGCCAAAAGGTCTTGATTACCCTGTCGCAATGAAAGGAGCTCATTGTCCAAGGCCTGCCCCTGTGAATGTCTTGCAAACAGTTTTTCCATACTGAGCTGAAAAGCTTGAAAATCCTGGAGAACCGGATCATCTTGATTAACTAGAGGGATCGACCAGTCTGCCGCATTGCCACTAAGGTACGAAAGCACGAAAGCTACCTTAGCTTGATCAGTTGGAAAGGCTGCTGGCCGGCATAAGAAGTGCAACCGGCACTGATTAATAAATACTGCAAACCTCTTTGGGTCACCAGAAAATCGTTCGGGCGGAGCCAGAGGTACATTCCCAGGTAGGTTGATCTTCACTGGGTTCGTAGAGGATGTTGAAGGAAGATTTGCCCCTGATGCGGGTAACGGAGTTTGTCCGGCTTGTGACTGTAGCAATTGTCTAGCGAGATCGTCTGTTCGCTCCTTGGAAATAATCAGTTCCCTTCTTAGAGCATTCGTTTCCTGACGGGCTGCATGCACTTCTGCTCTTAGTTCCCCAAGTAACTGGGCTAGCTGGTCGGTATCTGAGGTTTCCATAGCGCCTGGGTGGGAGTTTTGCGATAGGCTTTGCGTTCTGTAACGCTCACCTGATTCCCGCAGAGGCGCCGGTCTTGACTGGGTGAATGCCGTATCTTCAAAGGTGATGTGTAACACACGGTTGGCTCTTTGGGCTGGACCTCTGTGCACTGTATGTCTGACTCGAAGAGTAAGATGTCTGCAGATAGAAAATATGGGATTAATGAACTGGGGTTATTGGGTGCCTCTCTCCTCTTCCCTTTCTCTTCTCCTGTAGAACCCCAAAGGTTAACACCCTCACCTTAGGTAAGTGAACGCTGAGCTCTCCATCTGCCTCGGGGCAGGGTGCCGTAACCAGTTTCTTCACTGGATAAGGGTGCAGGCCTCTTGACCTCAGAGGACTGCTGTCCGTCGTTAACTGCACGAACGGTAAGTTCTGGGCACTTCAAATGTCTTAAAAGTCTTTTGTAATGATATCTCTTGTTTTGCAGGGTTCCGGCGATGGCGGATGGCGGGCTGATGAGAGTTGAGGATCGAACCCGCGTGAGGAATAGAAGCGCCTGGAAGCACGTAAGTAAGCGCTTGTAGCCTGCTTCACGATGCGCACTAACTGTCCCTTTTATCTTGCAGGTACAAGTTCGGAGCTTTAGAGAAGCTGAAGGGTGCTGGAATACCCACTGGATTCGGCGTGGGAAGGAGTAATGGCACGTGAGTAATAAAGTTGCCCAATGTCTTTAAACGCACCTTCTTTTGTCTTTCAGATGCAGGATGCAGCGCCGAAGGCCTCCAGAGCGTGCGAAGAGCTGGTAAGCTTTTGTCTTTCAGATGCCGGAATGCAGTGCGAAGACCTCCGGAGCATGCGAAGAGTAGGTAAGCCTTTGTCATTCAGATGCCGGAATGCAGCGCGAGGCGTTGGTGGCAGCCGATGGACCAGATAAGAGATGCGCTGCCACTGAAGACCGTAGTGCTAACCTGTTCTTTCTTTGTCTTTACAGGTGCTGCTGAAGACTGGATTCCAGGATGGTAAGCCTTTGTTCCCTTAGGCCCAGGATCAGAAGCAGAAGACACGATGAGCGTTCTGCTGCAGAGAATGCAGAATAACGCAAAGCAAGATTCATCCATCGGGTGTGGTTTAAATAGCCTCCTGTAGTGCTTAGGTGTCTCCTTCCACAGCCACGCCTAGGTAAGAAAAGAGTTCCTGCTTTCCAGAAGAGTTCCAGTGTTCTGAACCTAGGGAGTGGCTCCTGCCCCACCCAACAGGAAAAGTAGTCCCAAACAGAAGAGGATCAGGGGTTCAACTGGCAGGTAAGTAAGCAGCATGGTCTGCTGCAGGTAAGTCCACCCAAGCATTATGAGCCCGGCGCTTCCAGCGCTGGGACTGGGCATCTTTATGAGCCTGGTGCCACTGGCGCCAGGACAGGGTCCAAAAGGTCCCAATTGGGACTGGCTGGCACTCGGAACCGGGGTTATGGGTCTGCTTCCAAGGGAGTCGGGCAAGTCCTGATCTTTTGGAAGCAGAGATCATGACAGGTACGGCTGTCTGATAGGGTACCGAGCTGCCCAGGGTTGTCTGGTTATGGGTGCTTTAACGGGTATGGATCTTCTTACATACACAGGGCAGAGGCCCATTGCAGCTCTCTGTTGGTTCAGCTGCTCCTCATACGTCACATACCTCGGTGAGTACTTTACTGGCAACTCGAAATGAGGGGCAGGGGTGCAGGATTTGATCGCACTATTTTGATCGATGGATTAGAAATAATCACCTCATAGGCGGATGCTCTTTGAGACGTCAGTGTGCCCTTTGGCCCTTTGGCTTCTCTAGTATGGCGAATAGCGAGTGCTCAACATACAATGTCATGGAGCACCCCATCACAATGGATGACGCCTTTTCGATAGCAAAAGCGGCAGCAGCTAGGTTTTGTTCGCATGGGAAGTGGCCCTTCATAACCGGGTCCAGACTCCCACTGTAATATGCCTGGGGCTTGTACCCCAGCGAGGTTCGCTGCGCGAGCACTGCCGTCATAAAGTTACCATCGGAGTGTGAGAACAGGTAGAATTCCTCTGCATAATTAGGAATCCCAAGAACTGGGGCATTACAAATTGCCTCCTTGAGTTCCGCAAACCCTTTCTCTATTGTCTCATTCCATTCAATTTCTCCTTTTGTTGCCTGGGCCTTTTTCAGGGCCTGTAGTAAGGGCTTTGTATATGAGCTGTAGTCAAAGACCCATGCTCTGACATAGTTGCACAGACCTAAAAAGCTTTGCATTTGTTTTATCGTGTGCGGCTTGGCCATGTTCATGATAGCTTCAGCCCTCTATGGGGTTACCTTTTTCCCCTCATGAGAGATTATTTGCCCTATGTACAACACCTCCTGTTGACAGTACTGCAACTTATCCTTGTCAACTTTGTATCCCTTCTCAGCCAGTGTAGTCAATAGCTGGACAGAATCGCGCCTGCATTGCTCTTCAGTGATGCTGCAGATCAGAATGTCATCCACATACTGCAACACAACACTGTCCACCAGAATATTGTTTAGGTCCATTTGCAGGACTCTGTTGAAAATAGACGGGGACTCGCAGTACCCCTGTGGCAACCTTGTGCTTTTCAGGCGCATTTGTCTGAAAGTAAATGACGTCAGGTCTTGTGAATCACGGTGCAACAGAATTTAGAAAAACATTTTTCAGATCAATCACCATGAAATATTTGTCCTCAGTGGGTATGTTACACAGTATTTTGGATGGATTAGGGACTAGAGGGAATTCGGCTTCAACTATATCGTTTAGTGCTCGTAAATCTTGGATTAAACGCCAAGACCCTCCCTTTGATTTTTTGACAGGGTAAATCACTGTGTTGCAAGGTGATTCTGACGTTACTAGGATGCCCTGCTCCATCATGGCGGAAATTGTCTTTGCGATCCCTTCGTCTGCTTCTCTGGACATGGGGTACTGTCGTGCTCGTGGTAAAATTGCACCCGGTTTCAGGTTAACTTTCACTTCGCCTGCCCCCTTCAGGAGACCTACGTCATAGGGCCCTGTAGTCCATACTGCGGCAGGCACTTGGGCCAAGTTGTCATCAAAGTATTCTGGGGGTACTAGCGCCAACATCATTCTCTGTGGCACCTCCCGTTTGATCATTTTGACCCAAAATATGAGACTCACTTCCACCCTTGTCTCTTCTAGGTCAGGGTGTTCTTCTAACAGATTGTCATCGGTGACGTCAGTAACTCGATACCCTTCTTCTATGGCGATAATCGCACACCATTGTCTGCCTTCATCGTCATATCCTTCAACTAATATCACTTTCCCTCGCACTGCGGCAGATTGTATCATTAACGGAAATACTTGTCCCTCCTCTTCGTGCATGGGTATTTTTGGTCTGAACTGAAACTCATCAGGGGTTCTCATAGTTTTGTCTGCGAGGCCTGGCAATCCCGCCATAAGCACCCGCACGCCATATGCAAAGACTTCTGGCTCTAACGGTACAGCTCTCATGTCTATGCATCCTGAGTACGCTCTGATCATTTCACACACGTTTGAATAATGCATTCCTGGGGTGGAGCACACTATACCATTCTCGGTAAACGAGATGGTCATATTTAATTTAGTCATCAGGTCCCGACCCAGAATATTTACTGGGGTCTGACGTGAATATAATAGGGGTACATTTATTTTGCGCTCTCCCACAGAGACTGGGAGTGCGTCTGTAAAGGGAACTCTACTATGAGCTCCAGTGAAACACTGAGTATCTATAGCCTCGCCGGAAAAGGAACCCGTGTCAACTAAGAAGGAATATTCTTTACCCCCCTATGGTGACATTTACCCTAGGTTCCCTATTAGTGTCTGGTGTCACTGATAGGATAGAGCACATCAGAGTTCCCCGTAAGCTGTCCTATTTCATGTACAGGTTCGGTCCACTGTACACTTGTGGGTTTGCCCCATTTCCAGGGTTAATTCCCCCTCCTGGATTAGTGTTCTGCGCCATTTGTGACGGTGCCTGCTGGGGCTGTCCCTGTGGCAAATTCCCCATGTTCGGTGGTTGAACCTCTTGCTGGGCACCTTGCTGAAAGCCTGCCGCCTGCTGCTGCACGGTATAATTTTGTGCACCGCCTTGTTGCGGGACAGCAGGTTGATTCATCATGACTGCCCTCATTCCTTGGTTATTTTGCCACATGGCTTGGCTTCTGCACATGCGCGCCACGTGTCCTGTCATTCCACACAGCGAACACACTGGCGGTGGTCGGGCTATCTGTACATCTGGAGTAGCTGGACTGCCCATCTGTGCGTTCTGGAAGCCCCCTTGAACATTCTGAAAGCCTCCCTGGTTACCTCGGAATCCTCCCTGATTACTCTGCCATCTTCTTCCTCCAAAACCCCTTCCCCTTGGGTAAAATCCCATGTTACCTTGATTATTCTGAGATGGGTTAGTCGCCTCTGTGTGCTTGGCTCAGCTGGGCTTGCCAGCATGGCTCCCTCGAGAGCATACTTTGAGAGTTTCCTTTGCACCAGCTTCGCCTCCTCTCCCTTACGAGTTGCCTCCTTTTTCCGATTCTTTTCTTGCAACAATCTATAATAGTGTGCAATTGTCAACTGTATTTCGGCCCATGGTTTAGCTTCTATTCCTACCAATTTCTTAAGCTGTTTTTGCACCGGTTCTGGTAACCCTTGGCACAATATATGGTAGAATACAGGGATAGATTTCGTCCAAGACTCATGCGTTTCGAGCACCCACGCGTCTTGAAAATTCTGGATATAAATCAACAGATCTTCTGACTCTTTCATTTTTTGAGTCATTAAAGCTCCCATATCAGAAGTGTCTGGATATAGCGTTCGCAGTGCTTTCCACACTGCTGCCCTACAGTTATTAAATGGCGCTCCGTCATGGGAGGTGTTAGTTATGGTTACCCTGGGGTAGCCTGCCCTTTTCCACACGTCGTCTGCTCTTTCACCATGTATAGCAATTAGAAGGCCCTTAATGTCCCCTATGGCTAGGGTGACTCCCCCTGTCATTTTCTCTAACTCATGCATCCACTTTCCAGCCCCCGATGTCAACATTGGAAGCTTGTTTTTCAGGTTTTCCCGGTCCATGTGGGGCCATGGAATATATTGTGGTCTAACTCTCCCTTTCTCTAGCAACGGAAACTGGAATGCACAGTCCTCCTTTTCTTTCCCCATAGCTCTCCCGTATTTCATCAGGGTGGCGTTCCTGCCTTGCCGTCTACCTGGCAATGCCCTTAACGTGTCTGCATAGGCAGGTGCTGATGCCCCCCTCTAACCGTGGGGTGTTTCTTCATGTCGGCTGGATTGTCCAGCAGACTTTGGTGTCCTACTGGTCGACCCGCTAGCGTCTGACCATCGTACCTCTCGGTCCCCTGGGAACCGTTTTTCGCACCGTCTCCCTTCTTCATGTGCTACATCCTCCATTTCCCCACCGGAGTCAGATCCTGAATACTCCCAGTTTACACAACTGCTTGCATCTTCTTCGTTCTGTCCAATCTCCAGCATTTCTAGGGACAGTCCCCTACTCCCACTACTTCGGGTGACATCCTCACTGTCATATAGCTGAGTGCTCTCTAAGCGCTCGTCTTCCCTTCCCCCTTGAGAAATTTGTTCCAGCCCCATCTCGTCATAGATTTTATCAATCGTTTCCCTGATGCTTCTGGTGTCGAAGTCATCTTCAATATTTGTCCCGCTTGTACCTGGTACTGCGTCGCTTGCAGGAAAGAATTCTTCTATGTCTTCCCATTCTACTGTAGGATTGGGTTTAATCACTTCCCGTTCCAAATATTCAAGATCCCGTGTCCTCTGTCTACGCTTACGTTCTACTTCCTCATCTATTTCCTTTTGCTTCTTCGCTTCTTCTATCGCCTTATCTACTTTCCTCATCCGTTCATTTCTACGTTCCTTTGCCCTTCTACTTTCATCGTCTTCTCGCTTCTTTACTTTCCGTTCGTGACCTCTCCTTTCTTCCTCTAACTTTAGCATGTTCTGCCTGTACTTTTCATAGGCTGCGTACTGTGTGCCACTGAGTGGTATTCCTTGCTCTTCGCGATATAGTTGTTCTTGCATTAGCCTATCCTTCTTTTTTACCCTCTCATCTCTCATTCCCTTTTCTTTCTCTTTTTCCTTTCTCTGCGCCTCATCAGACCGTTTGCTCGGCCTCACATCATCACTTCCTTTTCCATCTAATTTCAATAGTATATGTCCTCCCATCCAGTCGTCTTTTGCGAATGCTAACTCATCACTTCCTTCCTGCTCCTTTCCTTCTCTCTCTTTCTCAAGAGATGCCCTACTCTGTGCCTGATCCTTTCCTTCATCTTTGCGTCTCTGCATGTCCCTCGGGACTTCGGAGGCAAGATTATTTTCCTGCTCATTTCCTTTGATTTCGTCACTACTGTATGTAGGTGACTCATATGCCGGGTTGCTGTACCCCGTGGCTGCCTTAAGTTCTCTTAGTGGGTAAAGACCCTCTGACTTACTCCCTTCGATCACTGGTTCAGGCGGGGCAGGTGGCGCAGTAGGCGTCTCACCCCCCTCTGTACATACATTTAATATCCAATCTGCGGGTGGTTCTTCCACCTTTGTTTCTTCAAAGATCTTCCACAATTCTAGAACAGCAAGACGTTTCTCTAGCTTCTTGCCTGTATATGTGGCGTGTAGGAAGGTAGTCATATGCTGTAAAACAGCCTTAGAGAGTGACCCATTCTGGGGCCACGGCATGAACATCTTATTGGCGGTACCCTTAACCCACTCCTGGCTGTATTTTTTCAGCTTTGGTGCATGCTTGGGCAGCTTCTTGCACAAATGCGCAAGCGGGGTAACTTCCTCCATTTTTTATTTCGTCACTAATAGTGTCTATACAGTTCTTTAACCTTCCAATAGTATGAGCGAGCACCACATACGCAAGCTCCAATCCAATCTTTTCCCGCCAAATTTTATACTAACAATTTACTCAAAACCTATCAATTCAATGGCGATTCCCTCTTAGTTACAGAATCGCATAAACCCAAAATGCATTTCAAACTATCATCAATACAATTATTTTACATTTGACATAAACAGGACACATGTGACAGACATTTGACAGACTAGACAGACACCAGCTGGTCATACGTATACCTGTCTTCTAATCGATACCCCGTAATGGTATGTAAACAAACCCCCTTAATGACGTCTTTAAACATCACCGTAGCCTAATTGTCCCCCCTCTGTGGGCTGTGAGTTCACTTTTCTTTTGACCAGTCTTTAAAGCGCAGGAACAAGGCAAATCCTTACGTTTTTGTCTCAGGTGGCCCCCTGGTAATCCTTACGTTTTGTCTCAGGTGCCCCCCTGGTAATCCTTACGTTTTGTTTCAGGTGCCCCCCTGGTAATCCTTACGTTTTGTCTCAGGTGCCCCCCTGTATCCTCTCTTATTTCTTATGCTCAAGTCATTAACCCCCTATATATATACAGTCTTCTCTACATCTACTTTATTTTTTCTCCGCCGCCCACCGTTACCTTTCCCTTACTGGCTCTAATGCCTACACGATATTTGCCAAAGTAACGAGTTTATTGCTTCACTCACCGTTCGCATCGTTTCCTCTCTGGAACTTCGGGATCACCGCCCCTTCCTCTTCCAGCTTTTAAGGGTTTTGTCCGATTGGCTGCCCGTGGGAATGAAAAGGGTTATGCTTGGAAGGCAGGTTCCTTCAGACCCGCTGCAGATTTTTGTAATTTTACTCTATCATTGTCCACGGGAAGCTTCTCAGCCTACTCAGCCGGAATGGCGAAAGGACTTGTGATATTGCCGAAAGCTCAGAGTTACTTCGTGCCGTCGGTCTAAAGGTATCTTATAAATATATCAATCAATAATCGATAATCGATGGCCGAAACCATCCTCACGCTACCAAGTGTTCAGAAGGAGAGGAATTCACTGACGGGCCCATAGGTCAGTGCTCACCCTCTAGAACTTGTAAGACAAGATAGCTGCACCATGTGAGGAATGGGGGTGCAGGATTCATTCACTCCAACACGACTCAATAACGAGGACTCAGTAGTTTGGCAAAGGGAAGTCTGTTTAATGACATGTACATTAAACAGGGAAACAAATGGGAATCAGCATCGTTGAAATCACCTGTCTCGCTCCAACTTCCAACTTCTTCATGCAAACAGTAACCTTTATAGCGGATTCTCGTCATCGTTGACGTCTAACTCTACAAAAAATCATCATGCAATATAATTGGTCAGGAAAGGTAACTTAAGTATAGGTGCTATATCTGTATATGACAACAGAGCATGCAGATTGGATAACACATATCGGGTGGGCGTCTATGTCCAGCCCTCTACATCACGCGTGATAGACGTCACTATAACTACGACGTCCCATTGGTTCTACGATCTATAGGACTCTAGATAACTTGGTCCATTGTGATTAGGCGGGTTACACCCCTAGACATAAATCTGCACTTTAATTAGCAGCATGCAGAATGGACACCCAGGTGCCTAGTGTCCCATGTTTCACCCTGCCTCCCTTCCATCAATCAGTATCTTAGGGCTATGTGTCAATTAGTTGGCTGGGTATAGCCTCGGAACTGTAGCCTCTTATCAAGAAAAGTTATGGCATCCTCGAGTTCTGGTTGACATCAGGCGATGGTACCTCTCCGCGTCTGGCTGGTCATGTGCCTGTTCATCATGGATCTGCTTTAGTTTCCAACTTTTATTGTCTTTAATTCTGCTTCGGCCCACCATCTGCCTGGGCCCCTCTTATCTTGACCTTCATGGGCGAGCTGGTATGCTCCGAAGTTTGATTCTTGCGAGTTAACGCTCTCCTCCCTTTCTCTGGGTGACCTCGATTTCCCAGGCATGAGCCGCTCTCTGTTGAGTTTCGATTCCGCTCTTCCTCTCCATTCTGGCTGGGTTGTGAAACTTGGTCTGTTAGGCCTTGGGCAGCCTGGGCACATTTCTGCTTTACAAAATCGAGTCACACTTGTATATAATGTACTTCTTGAGGTTGGCGCATGTCGCTTCTATTATTCTACTAAGCATAGCAAGCAGTATCGTTTTCTTAGCTTCTTGTGTTCCAAGCCTATTTACAATCGTTTGACTGGTTGGTTACTTTCATCCTGTCTTGTAACACGTTTCCTTACATTTTAGAATCATCTCTCCCCTGTGTCCGTTACATCTATTTTCATAACTGCTCACGCTGGCGTGTTATCTTAGATTGCCGTTTTTGTTCATTTGCGAGTCTGTTCATGCACTTATGTAATTTCTACTGGCCTTCCATTAAGGCTCTTGGGGTCTCTTCATGGACCGTATGTAGGTACTCCTCATTTCGTATCAGTGGCTGGTATGGCTATCTGATAGGGTACCGTGCTGCCCAGGGTTGTCTGGTTATGGACGCTTCAACAGGTACGGATCTTCTAATGTACACTGGGCAGAGTCCCATTGCGGCTCTCTGTTGGTTCATTTGCTCTTCATACGTCACGTACTTTGGCGAGTACCTTCCTGGTAACTCGAAATGAGGGGCAGGGGTGAAGATCATGTCTGGGACCTCCTCTACACTCCCCCCTCTGGTCGGTTCATCGACCACTTCTGCTTCATTTTTCACCTCTATTTCCTTTGATTCTTCAGTGTTTTGTTCATCGTCTTCAGGGTTGGTACAAGATGGCGTGAACATGTGCGTATTTGGAGTCCATATTTTTATCACGCCTTTCAAACTCCCTGCTGTTTTGACATGTTCATCTTTGTTCCAGGTCATTAGCTGGCATTGTCCATTTGGACTGCAGTAGATCCATTTTCCTTCATACCTTCTTTGTTTCTTGGGGCATGCACACACCCCAGATTCCGCTCTCACCTGCAAAGAGACACTCCATGCATACTCCCCAGATTCCGCTCTCACCTGTAAAAAGAGACACTCCATGTACACAACCCGGATTCTACACTCTCAGCTGCAAAAAGCCACTCCAGGCACACTACTTGGATTCCAGTCTCACCGGCCAAGTGCCACTCCATGCACACACCCAGGATTCCGCTCTCACCTGCAAAGAACCAGTACATGCTCACTCCCTGGATTCCGCTCTCACCTGCAAAAAGAGCCACTCCATGCACACCCCCGGATTCCGCTCTCACCTGCTACTTGGATTCCGCTCTCAAATACCTGCAAAAAGAGCTACTCCATGCACACTCCACGGATTCCGCTCTCACCTGCAAAGAGCCACTCCATGCACACTCCCTGGATTCCAGTCTCACCGGCAAAGAGCCACTCCATGCACACACCCCGGTGTTCAGGGGGAGAGGAATTCACTGACGGGCCCATAGGTTAGTGCTCACCCTCTAGAACTTGTAAGACAAGATAGCTGAACCATGTGAGGAATGGGGGTGCAGGATTCACTTACTCCAACACGACTCAATAACGAGGGCTCAGTAGTTTGGCAAAGGGAAGTCCGTTTAATGACATGTACATTAGACAGGGAAAGAAATGGGAATCAGCATCGTTGCGATCACCTGTCTCGCTCTAACTTCCAACTTCTTCATGCAAACAGTAACCTCTATAGCGGATTCTCGTCATCATTGACGTCTAACTCTACAAAAAAATCATCATGCAATATAATTGGTCAGGAAAGGTAACTTAAGTATAGGTGCTATATCTGTATATGACAACAGAGCAAGCAGATTGGATAACTCTTATCGGGTGGGCGTCTATGTCCAGCCCTCTACATCACGCGTGATAGACGTCACTATAACTACGACGTCCCATTGGTTCTACGATCTATAGGACTCTAGATAACTTGGTCCATTGTGATTGGGCGGGTTACACCCCTAGACATAAATCTCCACTTTAATTAGCAGCATGCAGAATGGACACCCAGGTGCCTAGTGTCCCATGTTTCACCCTGCCTCCCTTCCATCAATCAGTATCTTAGGGCTATGTGTCAATTAGTTGGCTGGGTATGGCCTCGGAACTGTAGCCTCTTATCAAGAAAAGTTATGGCATCCTCGAGTTCTGGTTGACATCAGGCAATGGTACCTCTCCGCGTCTGGCTGATCATGTGCCTGTTCACCATGAATCTGCTTTAGTTTGCAACTTTTATTGTCTTTAATTCTGCTTCGGCCCACCACCTGCCTGGGCCCCTCTTATCTTGACCTTCACGGGCGAGCTGGTATGCTCCGAAGTTTGATTCTTGCGAGTTAACGCTCTCCTCCCTTTCTCTGGGTGACCTCGATTTCCCAGGCATGAGCCGCTCTCTGTTGAGTTTCGATTCCGCTCTTCCTCTCCATTCTGGCTGGGTTGTGAAACTTGGTCTGTTAGGCCTTGGGCAGCCTGGACGCATTTCTGCTTTACAAAATTGAGTCACACTTGTATATAATGTACTTCTTGAGGTAGATATATAGTTGGCGCATGTCGCTTCTATTATTCTACTAAGCATAGCAAGCAGTATCGTTTTCTTAGCTTCTTGTGTTCCAAGCCTATTTACAATCGTTTGACTGGTTGGTTACTTTCATCCTGTCTTGTAACACGTTTCCTTACATTTTAGAATCATCTCTCCCCTGTGTCCGTTACATCTATTTTCACAACTGCTCACGCTGGTGTGTTATCTTAGATTGCCGTTTTTGTTCATTTGCGAGTCTGTTCATGCACTTATGTAATTTCTACTGGCCTTCCATTAAGGCTCTTGGGGTCTCTTCATGGACCGTATGTAGGTACTCCTCATTTCGTATCAGCGGCTGGTATGGCTATCTGATAGGGTAACGTGCTGCCCAGGGTTGTCTGGTTATGGACGCTTCAACAGGTACGGATCTTCTAATGTACACTGGGCAGAGTCCCATTGCGGCTCTCTGTTGGTTCATTTGCTCTTCATACGTCACGTACTTTGGCGAGTACCTTCCTGGTAACTCGAAATGAGGGGCAGGGGTGAAGATCATGTCTGGGACCTCCTCTACACTCCCCCCTCTGGTCGGTTCATCGACCACTTCTGCTTCATTTTTCACCTCTATTTCCTTTGATTCTTCAGTGTTTTGTTCATCGTCTTCAGGGTTGGTACAAGATGGCGTGAACATGTGCCTATTTGGAGTCCATATTTTTATCACGCCTTTCAAACTCCCTGCTGTTTTGACATGTTCATCTTTGTTCCAGGTCATTAGCTGGCATTGTCCATTTGGACTGCAGTAGATCCATTTTCCTTCATACCTTCTTTGTTTCTTGGGGCATGCACACACCCCAGATTCCGCTCTCACCTGCAAAGAGACACTCCATGCATACTCCCCAGATTCCGCCCTCACCTGTAAAAAGAGACACTCCATGTACACAACCCGGATTCTACACTCTCAGCTGCAAAGAGCCACTCCAGGCACACTACTTGAATTCCAGTCTCACCGGCCAAGTGCCACTCCATGCACACCCCCAGGATTCCGCTCTCACATGCAAAGAACCAGTACATGCACACTCCCTGGATTCCACTCTCACCTGCAAAAAGAGCCACTCCATGCACACCCCCGGATTCCGCTCTCACCTGCTACTTGGATTCCGCTCTCAAATACCTGCAAAAAGAGCCACTCCATGCACACTCCATGGATTCCGCTCTCACCTGCAAAGAGCCACTCCATGCACACTCCCTGGATTCCAGTCTCACCGGCAAAGAGCCACTCCATGCACACACCCCGGTGTTCAGGGGGAGAGGAATTCACTGACGGGCCCATAGGTTAGTGCTCACCCTCTAGAACTTGTAAGACAAGATAGCTGAACCATGTGAGGAATGGGGGTGCAGGATTCACTTACTCCAACACGACTCAATAACGAGGGCTCAGTAGTTTGGCAAAGGGAAGTCCGTTTAATGACATGTACATTAGACAGGGAAAGAAATGGGAATCAGCATCGTTGCGATCACCTGTCTCGCTCTAACTTCCAACTTCTTCATGCAAACAGTAACCTCTATAGCGGATTCTCATCATCATTGACGTCTAACTCTACAAAAAAATCATCATGCAATATAATTGGTCAGGAAAGGTAACTTAAGTATAGGTGCTATATCTGTATATGACAACAGAGCAAGCGGATTGGATAACTCTTATCGGGTGGGCGTCTATGTCCAGCCCTCTACATCACGCGTGATAGACGTCACTATAACTACGACGTCCCATTGGTTCTACGATCTATAGGACTCTAGATAACTTGGTCCATTGTGATTGGGCGGGTTACACCCCTAGACATAAATCTCCACTTTAATTAGCAGCATGCAGAATGGACACCCAGGTGCCTAGTGTCCCATGTTTCACCCTGCCTCCCTTCCATCAATCAGTATCTTAGGGCTATGTGTCAATTAGTTGGCTGGGTATGGCCTCGGAACTGTAGCCTCTTATCAAGAAAAGTTATGGCATCCTCGAGTTCTGGTTGACATCAGGCGATGGTACCTCTCCGCGTCTGGCTGGTCATGTGCCTGTTCACCATGGATCTGCTTTAGTTTCCAACTTTTATTGTCTTTAATTCTGCTTCGGCCCACCACCTGCCTGGGCCCCTCTTATCTTGACCTTCACGGGCGAGCTGGTATGCTCCAAAGTTTGATTCTTGCGAGTTAACGCTCTCCTCCCTTTCTCTGGGTGACCTCGATTTCCCAGGCATGAGCCGCTCTCTGTTGAGTTTCGATTCCGCTCTTCCTCTCCATTCTGGCTGGGTTGTGAAACTTGGTCTGTTAGGCCTTGGGCAGCCTGGACGCATTTCTGCTTTACAAAATTGAGTCACACTTGTATATAATGTACTTCTTGAGGTAGATATATAGTTGGCGCATGTCGCTTCTATTATTCTACTAAGCATAGCAAGCAGTATCGTTTTCTTAGCTTCTTGTGTTCCAAGCCTATTTACAATCGTTTGACTGGTTGGTTACTTTCATCCTGTCTTGTAACATGTTTCCTTACATTTTAGAATCATCTCTCCCCTGTGTCCGTTACATCTATTTTCACAACTGCTCACGCTGGTGTGTTATCTTAGATTGCCGTTTTTGTTCATTTGCCAGTCTGTTCATGCACTTATGTAATTTCTACTGGCCTTCCATTAAGGCTCTTGGGGTCTCTTCATGGACCGTATTTAGGTACTCCTAATTTCGTATCAGCGGCTGGTATGGCTGTCTGATAGGGTATCGTGCTGCCCGGGGTTGTCTGGTTATGGGCGCTTCAACAGGTACGGATCTTCTCATGTACACTGGGCAGAGTCCCATTGCGGCTCTCTGTTGGTTCATTTGCTCTTCATACGTCACATACTTTGGCGAGTACCTTCCAAGTAACTCGAAATGAGGGGCAGGGGTGAAGGTCATGTCTGGGACCTCCTCTACACTCCCCCCTCTGGTCGGTTCATCGACCACTTCTGCTTCATTTTTCACCTCTATTTTCTTTGATTCTTCAGTGTTTTGTTCATCGTCTTCAGGGTTGGTACAAGATGGCGTGAACATGTGCGTATTTGGAGTCCATATTTTTATCACGCCTTTCAAACTCCCTGCTGTTTTGACATGTTAATCTTTGTTCCAGGTCATTAGCTGGCATTGTCCATTTGGACTGCAGTAGATCCATTTTCCTTCATACCTTCTTTGTTTCTTGGGGCATGCACACACCCCAGATTCCGCTCTCACCTGCAAAGAAACACTCCATGCATACTCCCCATATTCCGCTCTCACCTGTAAAAAGAGACACTCCATGTACACAACCCGGATTCCACACTCTCAGCTGCAAAGAGCCACTCCAGGCACACTACTTGGATTCCGCTCTCACCTGCAAAGAGCCACTCCATGGGCACTCCCCGGATTCTGCTCTCACCTACAAAGGGGCACTCCATGCGCACTTTCCGGATTCCACTCTCACCGGCAAAAAGAGCCACTCCATGCACACTCCACGGATTCCGCTCTCACCTGCAAAGAGCCACTCCATGCACACTCCCTGGATTCCAGTCTCACCGGCAAAGTGCCACTCCATGCACACACCCCGGATTCCGCTCTCACCTGCAAAGAACCACTACATGCACACTCCCTGGATTCCGCTCTCACCTGCAAAAAGAGCCACTCCATGCACACCCCCCGATTCCGCTCTCACCGGCAAAGAGCCACTCTATGCACACACCCCGGTGTTCAGGGGGAGAGGAATTCACTGACGGGCCCATAGGTTAGTGCTCACCCTCTAGAACTTGTAAGACAAGATAGCTGCACTATGTGAGGAATGGGGGTGCAGGATTCACTTACTCCAACACGACTCAATAACGAGGGCTCAGTAGTTTGGCAAAGGGAAGTCTGTTTAATGACATGTACATTAGACAGGGAAAGAAATGGGAATCAGCATCGTTGCGATCACCTGTCTCGCTCTAACTTCCAACTTCTTCATGTAAACAGTAACCTCTATAGTGGATTCTCGTCATCATTGACGTCTAACTCTACAAAAAAATCATCATGCAATATAATTGGTCAGGAAAGGTAACTTAAGTATAGGTGCTATATCTGTATATGACAACAGAGCAAGCGGATTGGATAACTCTTATCGAGTGGGCGTCTACGTCCAGCCCTCTACATCACGCGTGATAGACGTCACTATAACTACGACGTCCCATTGGTTCTACGATCTATAGGACTCTAGATAACTTGGTCCATTGTGATTGGGCGGGTTACACCACTAGACATAAATCTCCACTTTAATTAGCAGCATGCAGAATGGACACCCAGGTGCCTAGTGTCCCATGTTTCACCCTGCCTCCCTTCCATCAATCAGTATCTTAGGACTATGTGTCAATTAGTTGGCTGGGTATGGCCTCGGAACTGTAGCCTCTTATAAGGAAAAGTTATGGCATCCTCGAGTTCTGGTTGACATCAGGCGATGGTACCTCTCCGCGTCTGGCTGGTCATGTGCCTGTTCACCATGGATCTGCTTTCGTTTCCAACTTTTATTGTCTTTAATTCTGCTTCGGCCCACCAACTGCCTGGGCCCCTCTTATCTTGACCTTCACGGGCGAGCTGGTATGCTCCGAAGTTTGATTCTTGCGAGTTAACGCTCTCCTCCCTTTCTCTGGGTGACCTCGATTTCCCAGGCATGAGCCGCTCTCTGTTGAGTTTCGATTCCGCTCTTCCTCTCCATTCTGGCTGGGTTGTGAAACTTGGTCTGTTAGGCCTTGGGCAGCCTGGGCGCATTTCTGCTTTACAAAATTGAGTCACACTTGTATATAATGTACTTCTTGAGGTAGATATATAGTTGGCGCATGCCGCTTCTATTATTCTACTAAGCATAGCAAGCAGCATCGTTTTCTTAGCTTCTTACGTGCCAAGCCTATTTACAATCATTTGACTGGTTGGTTACTTTCATCCTGTCTTGTAACACGTTTCCTTACGTTTTAGAATCATCTCTCCCCTGTGTCCGTTACATCTAGTTTCACAACTGCTCACGCTGGTGTGTTATCTTAGATTGCCGTTTTTGTTCATTTGCGAGTCTGTTCATGCACTTATGTAATTTCTACTGGCCTTCCATTAAGGCTCTTGGGGTCTCTTCATGGACCGTATGTAGGTACTCCTAATTTCGTATCAGCGGCTGGTATGGCTGTCTGATAGGGTATCGTGCTGCCCGGGGTTGTCTGGTTATGGGCGCCTCAACAGGTACGGATCTTCTAATGTACACTGGGCAGAGTCCTATTGCGGCTCTCTGTTGGTTCATTTGCTCTTCATACGTCACGTACTTTGGCGAGTACCTTCCTAGTAACTCGAAATGAGGGGCAGGAGTGAAGGTCATGTCTGGGACCTCCTCTACACTCCCCCCTCTGGTCGGTTCATCGACCACTTCTGCTTCATTTTTCACCTCTATTTCCTTTGATTCTTCAGTGTTTTGTTCATCGTCTTCAGGGTTGGTACAAGATGGCGTGAACATGTACGTATTTGGAGTCCATGGCCCTCATTACAACCTTGGCGGAGGACCATGGTGCTATTAGCACGATGGTCCATGCCGCTAAGGTTACGATTCCGCCATGGTGGATGGCGGAATTACCGCCCCATTCCAAGGTGAGTGGGGCGGTAATTCTCCATTCACCATTTGCCCTTCCCCATTCCCATTTCTACCCCCATAGGGCATAATGGGAATGGGGAAGGCGCTAATTACGGCACCGTAAATTACGGTGCCGTAATTAGCTCCAAAGTCCCTTTGCAGGTTGGATTTTTAACGCCTGCTAAAAGCAGGCGTTAAACACCAACCCGCAAAGGGACACTTGTAATCAGGCGTTAAGGGTTAACGGCGCCGACGGCGCCGATAAAACCTTAACGCCTGAGTTGTAATGAGGGCCCATATTTTTATCACGCCTTTCAAACTCCCTGCTGTTTTGACATGTTCATCTTTGTTCCAGGTCATTAGCTGGCATTGTCCATTTGGACTGCAGTAGATCCATTTTCCTTCATACCTTCTTTGTTTCTTGGGGCATGCACACACCCCAGATTCCGCTCTCACCTGCAAAGAGACACTCCATGCATACTCCCCAGATTCCGCTCTCACCTGTAAAAAGAGACACTCCATGTACACAACCCGGAGTCCACACTCTCAGCTGCAAAGAGCCACTCCAGGCACACTACTTGGATTCCGCTCTCACCTGCAAAGAGCCACTCCATGTACACTACCCGAATTCCACTCTCACCTGCAAAGAGCCACTCCATGCGCACTCCCCGGATTCTGCTCTCACCTGCAAAGGGGCACTCCATGCGCACTTTCCGGATTCCACTCTCACCTGCAAAAAGAGCCACTCCATGCACACTCCACGGATTCCGCTCTCACCTGCAAAGAGCCACTCCATGCACACTCCCTGGATTCCAGTCTCACCGGCAAAGTGCCACTCCATGCACGTACCCCGGATTCCGCTCTCACCTGCAAAGAACCACTACATGCACACTCCCTGGATTCCGCTCTCACCTGCAAAAAGAGCCACTCCATGCACACCCCCGGATTCCGCTCTCACCTGCAAAGAGCCACTCTATGCACACTCCCTGGATTCCAGTCTCACCGGCAAAGAGCCACTCCATGCACACACCCCGGTGTTCAGGGGGAGAGGAATTCACTGACGGGCCTATAGGTTAGTGCTCACCCTCTACAACTTGTAAGACAAGATAGCTGCACCATGTGAGGAATGGGGGTGCAGGATTCACTTACTCCAACACGACTCAATAACGAGGGCTCAGTAGTTTGGCAAAGGGAAGTCCGTTTAATGACTTGTACATTAGACAGGGAAAGAAATGGGAATCAGCATCGTTGCGATCACCTGTCTCGCTCTAACTTCCAACTTCTTCATGCAAACAGTAACCTCTATAGCGGATTCTCGTCATCATTGACGTCTAACTCTACAAAAAAATCATCATGCAATATAATTGGTCAGGAAAGGTAACTTAAGTATAGGTGTTATATCTGTATATGACAACAGAGCAAGCGGATTGGATAACTCTTATCGGGTGGGCGTCTATGTCCAGCCCTCTACATCATGCGTGATAGACGTCACTATAACTACGACGTCCCATTGGTTCTACGATCTATAGGACTCTAGATAACTTGGTCCATTGTGATTGGGCGGGTTACACCACTAGACATAAATCTCCACTTTAATTAGCAGCATGCAGAATGGACACCCAGGTGCCTAGTGTCCCATGTTTCACCCTGCCTCCCTTCCATCAATCAGTATCTTAGGGCTAGGTGTCAATTAGTTGGCTGGGTATGGCCTCGGAACTGTAGCCTCTTATCAGGAAAAGTTATGGCATCCTCGAGTTCTGGTTGACATCAGGCGATGGTACCTCTCCGCGTCTGGCTGGTCATGTGCCTGTTCACCATGGATCTGCTTTAGTTTCCAACTTTTATTGTCTTTAATTCTGCTTCGGCCCACCACCTGCCTGGGCCCCTCTTATCTTGACCTTCACGGGCGAGCTGGTATGCTCCGAAGCTTGATTCTTGCGAGTTAACGCTCTCCTCCCTTTCTCTGGGTGACCTCGATTTCCCAGGCATGAGCCGCTCTCTGTTGAGTTTCGATTCCGCTCTTCCTCTCCATTCTGGCTGGGTTGTGAAACTTGGTCTGTTAGGCCTTGGGCAGCCTGGGCACATTTCTGCTTTACAAAATTGAGTCACACTTGTATATAATGTACTTCTTGAGGTAGATATATAGTTGGCGCATGCCGCTTCTATTATTCTACTAAGCATAGCAAGCAGTATTGTTTTCTTAGCTTCTTGCGTGCCAAGCCTATTTACAATCGTTTGACTGGTTGGTTACTTTCATCCTGTCTAGCAATACCATTGATAGTAAAGCTCCCAGAAACTTGAATATATCTGCCATCCATTGTGGGACCCATGAGAACAGGGCTCCAAACCAGCTGTCATCGTCCACTTCATCACTTTCATTGATCATCTGGTTTTTCAGGTTGTCAACATGCTTATGGCCTCTGTTAGGGTTCCATTTTCTTCATTGTGTGATGGTACAAATGTGCAACATGATTCTCCGATTTTTTCACAAACACCTCCATCCATTGCTGTTATCATGTCAAGCACATATCTGTTTTGGAGGGTCATCAGTCTGATTGCTCTCAGTTCTTCTTTGATCGCGTTGAATCCTTTTATAGTGGTATTGATGGTCTGCAATAATTCCCATCTGGTTATCTGCATCCATTTAGCATTCACTCCAACTTGGATGTTGGGCAGGAGCAATGTTGTGAACACTGTTGAGGTGAGGCTGAATAGCCTGTGTTCATAAGGGATTGCATGAAATGCCTCTTCTGATTTGGCAGAAAAGTAATTTTCTCTTTTCATCCTGGATACTAGTTCCGCAGATCTCCTTCTCCTTAGGTGAGCATCTGCTTTCGGGAAACTGTCCAAATTTAGGTCATTCTTGGGGATCACTAGTGCAGGAACGTGGACGTTCACTAGTGTGCATATACCTCCCTAATTATTTGGTAGTCTTATATATGCCTTGGATCCACACGCCCAGTAATGATCCATAATCACTGCGGTTCTATCTACCATTCCTGGGGCATCAAAGACTCGTCCACAGTTCTGATTCTCTCCCATCTTCCTTGTACCATTGTTTCTGAAGCATAATTTTGGGTTCTCCAGTGGTACTATCTGCAGGGGTCCCCCTCTGTCTTCGACCCATGTGAGTCATTTTGCAAGTTTTGGCCATAAAGGCTTGCATCCGTTCGGCACTATGTTGATGGTAGGTTCGTATAGACCAATGACCATCCAGGCTCTGCAGATCACTACTCCTTTCTCCCATCCGTCCGGTGAAAGCACTGTCCCCCAAATCTGCATTTGGCCTCTGTTCTTCCAACTTCGAGCCTCCTCTGGAGTTTTTCCTGGAATTTTTAGCTTCTGATTCACTTCCCATCTAATTCCAGCCCCTTTTACTCCAGGGTTCCCGTACCTGATCACATGACTCTTCGTATGGGCTCTGTTTCTTGTCTTTATGTCTTCAACATAATCATCCTCATCGGGGTCAGTTGTTTCAGTTGCCCATTTCAGGGAGGCATCACTGCCCATGAACTGGCCTCTGGTCTTGCACATTGCTACGTGTGACATACAGTGTGCTGTCTGGACATCAATTTCTACAGCCACAAAGATCTTGGATTTTCCCGTACTGTATGGCAGGAGTGCACAGACGAAGCATTCTCCTTCTGACTGCCTTCATCCTACTTCCTTCATGTGCTGGTACCATATGTTGTTTCCAAGATGGGCTGTGCTGTCACGGTAATTGTTATGTTCATTGTTATCTTCATGCGAGTTTCTCTTGATTCTTAGCGTTCTTCTATAGTTTGCTATAAGTATGTCTTTAAAGGTGCCTGTGCTGCTTTTCCACTTCGGGTATCTCGGTGGAGCACGCTGCCTTGAATGCATTGCTGTGGTAGGAGAAGGTTTTGTGTTTCCTTCCCTTTCATTTTGTAGTCCGTCATAAACTTCCCCTAACCACCATTTATTCGCCAATCTCCCAACGTGTGGCTGCGTTGTAAGCCTGTGGCTTGTTCCTTGCGTTGGAGCAGGTGTGCTTGCGGCTATAGTTTCTATAGCCTTGATTTCTCCAAGGATGTGGGGGTGCCCTTCTGCTGGGGGTAAAACTATGCTACTGTTCTGGGCCCCTATTTCGATCGAGTCCATAGTCAGTTATTTATTCCTTTCTTGCTCCGATCTCGTAGCTTCTAAAGTTAATATTACTAAAGTCTCGAGTGCTTTTCAAGTGTCCCCCCTCTTGCGGGTGATGACGATAGTCTCTGGGTATGCGGCACGGTTCCGTTTGCTAGACTATGGAAAAAGGTTAGGCTAGCAACTTTGGTACATCACATTCATTTATGCATATCGATAATAGGTGAGGTTCCAATGCACGCCTCGATTTTGCTTTGGTCCTGAGGACATGCTGGAACTTGCTCAATGCGAAAGAATGAAAGATGGAACTACTGAATATCATACAAAAATAAAAAGTTGTAAAAATAAAACAAAAATAAAAATAAAAGTGAACATATGAAAAAATAGGAAAAAATGAGAAAAATTAAGAAAAAGGAAAATAAGAGGGTGAAGTTCTTGTGTCTGCTCCTTTCGCTCGGTCTCTCGGCGGCAAGTTGAAGAACAGCGTCTCTCCCCTTGATCTGCTCCACGGCGGAAAGATGACAAAAAAAGATAATAAAAATAATAGAAGAAAAAATAAAAATAACTTGGGGACAAGATGTCGTAATCCTCTGTTCTGCTCTTCTCGATCTGTTCTCGGCGGAAAGTCTTACTGTGGATCTCCTCCTTCTAAGGCTCTCCTCAGCAGTGGATGACCATAATTACTTCTCAGTTGCGCTATGATGGCTCTCAGGAGCTTGTTTAATTGTGCGTTCTTTACTGGGTCTCTGAGGAATGCGGGTATGTCAACATTGTTTGATCTACCTACTAGTTCTGGAAAGTTCTCAATGAGGTGGAAGAAGACGTGGTATGCATATCTGCTGTCTTCTGGTGACAACGACATTCGCTCTGATTTTCTGGTCTCTAGATCACAGGATTGTTTTGTGACGTGAACAGTCTTTACAATTTCCTGCTGTGTGGATCGCGACCACGTAGTTCAGTTTGTACCACAATTGGTTTAAGAATTTGTTGTTTCTTGGATCTCTGATAAAGGATAAGGTATCTGTGGTTCTTCTGACGAGTCCTGGGCATTCCTCTATGATGCAAAAAAAAAAACGTGTATGTCAGCTCATCAATGATCACTTGTGGTGGAAGCATCTGTACCCTTATCACCGTACTCGGGCAGTGCAATGAAGGCTTCCGTGATGACAGTCAGTAGTTGCCAGGTTATTCTCTTGTTGGCCGGATCTTGAATAAAGTCTGTGATACTGGTAAATCTCCCTACAAGTGATGGATATGTCTCTAATACTAGCCGGAAACAGGAAAGCACATCCTCTGTGATGTTTTTACAGAGGGATACCATAAGATCTATGAACAAAGTCTTGGTACTGGTTGCTTCAGGATATCGTTTTTGGTTCTCAGGAATGTCTTTTTTTTCTGCTTAACAGAGCTTTGGTGCCTCTGCAATGATTCGTGCAGTTTTAAATGTTCATATAAGTAGCGTCACTGCAGCTTTGGATGTGCAATTCTCTTCTTTACTCTGCAACTTTGGCTGTACTGAATGTCCATATTATTGTCCTTTTATCACCTTTCACTTGGTTTGAGGAAATGTCTTGTTTTGAAAGCCACAATTTACTGGATTTTTTTCGCCGTTGTTTTGCTGCTCATGCGTCCTTCTTCCTCGCCATGGGTCTTGTCTGCATGTGCTGAGGTTCTTCCCTGTTGTCTGTGGTTTCTTTGCAGCTGGATGCAGCAGGAGGGCTCTCTCCTATATAGTGTTTAATGTCATTTATGAAGATCCATGCCCTTCTGCCCTGGAGCTTGACGGCGGAGGGGGTGCAGTCCTCTACTATGAACGGGCCATTAAATCTTGGCTCGTCCCAACTTTTCCTGCTAAAGTTCTTCACAAGCACGCTGTCACCAGGGAAAACGAGGGGCGCATTTACACCTTGCTCGGTGTCTGCTTCAGCACTTCCTGTTGCGTTTCGTGCTGTGCCATCCCCTTTTCGCCGTCGCTGCAGCTGGTCTGTAATGACAGAGGCACTGGATGTCATACAGTTAAGGTACTTTTGCATCTCTGTTCCCAGGACCTCTCTAGTCGGCTGGGCATCACAACTAGCTCTATCTCTGGGGGTAAGAGGGGTCCTCATCCTTCTGCCTGTAACTATCTCGTGCGGCGTGAGATGATGGTCGGAGCCTGGTTGGTTCCGAAGTGCATACAATGCCAATGGTAGACAGTGCAGCCATCCCTTCTTTAATGTGAGCTTCAACTTGGCTATCCTTTCCTTAAGCAAGCCGTTGATCCATTCACATATTCCATTCCCCTCAGGATGATACGCCGACGAGAACATGTGCTTTATACCAAGTAACAAGCTAATCTGTTCGAAAACTGAATTTACAAAGTGAGCCCCGTTATCTGATGTCATTACTTGGCACACCCCCCATCTAAGAAATACTTCCCTCACTAGGAACTTGGCAGCACAGGTATCGTCTGGGTGTGTACAGGGACCTGCTTCTATCCATCTAGAGAATGGACACACCACCACAATTAAATACCTGTACCCATTGCACACTTGTATCATGTCAACGTAGTTGATATGCAAGTGCTGGAATGGTCCATTTGGTCTGGGGATAATTCCTCTCACTACTTTTAATGTGTGCCCAGCGGTGAATTGCTTGCAGATAATGCAGTTCACCATAAAAAATGCAACATGCGCTGCTAAATTCGCTGTGAACCAGTCTTCTACGAGCATTGCAGCAAGATTTGCTTTTATCATGTGGATGGGGTAGTGTAGTGGTTCTAATGCTACCTTTAGAAGGGCGACAGGCATTACTGGTTTACCAGTGCTGTCTTGCCTCCACAACCCATCAGAGGGGTTTAAAGAACACCCTCGACGCTTCCACAAATTCTTCTCCTCCTGAGGTGCCTCCCCCTGGAGCTCCCTTAGCTGAGTCTGCCCCATATTTCTATAGGCATCTGGTGTGTCTCGCGCTATCATCATCCTCTCATGGGTACGTGCCACCTCCACGTCCATGATTGTTTCAGTTTTGGATGCCATACGCTTGGCTTCCGTGTCCGCTTCATGATTTCCACGTGACACGAAATATGTCCCCTTGGTATGAGCGGCGCATTTTACGACCGCTATGCCCACTGGGAGCTGTAGTGCTTTTATCAGCCTATCCAATAAGGCTGCATGTTGCACTGGCGTGCCGTCTGCCCGGAGGTAGCCCCTCCTTTTCCAGCATGCTAAGCCTGCGTGCACTGTGGACGTCACATAGGCGGAGTCACTGTACACCGTTACTTCCTGGTCTGCATGATTCTCAATGGTGAGTATCAATGCCAATAGCTCTGCAGCCTGTGCCGAATAATGAGATGGTATTCGCGCACTGACGAGTACTTGAAACTCTCCATTCGCTATGGGTTTTACCACGGCAACGCCTGTATACCTCAGTCCGTCTTCTTGGTCGATTCTCGAAGACCCATCCATAAAGACGATCTCTCCATTCGCCAGGGCATTTTCCTTTACCCTGAGGATCTCATCATAAAATTCCTGATAGTTCGCACAGTCGTGCATAGGTTCTCCCTCCGTGACTGGCTCAGCTATGAACGTAGCAGGGTTTACAGTCTTACATCGCACTATTTTGATCGATGGATTACAAATAATCACCTCATAGGCGGAAGCTCTTTGAGACGTCAGTGTGCCCTTTGGCTTCGCTAGTATGGCGAATAGCGAGTGCTCAACATACAATGTCATGGAGCACCCCATCACAATGGATGACGCCTTTTCGATAGCAAAAGCGGCAGCAGCTAGATTTTGTTCGCATGGGAAGTGGCCCTTCATAACCGGGTCCAGACTCCCACTGTAATATGCTAGGGGCTTGTACCCCAGCGAGGTTAGCTGCGCGAGCACTGCCGTCATAAAGTTACCATCGGAGTGCGAGAACAGGTAGAATTCCTCTGCATAATTAGGAATCCCAAGAACTGGGGCCTTACAAATTGCCTCCTTGAGTTCCGCAAACCCTTTCTCTATTGTCTCATTCCATTTAATTTCTCCTTTTGTTGCCTGGGCCTTTTTCAGGGCCTGTAGTAAGGGCTTGGTATATGAGCTGTAGTCAAAGACCCATGCTCTGACATAGTTGCACAGACCTAAAAAGCTTTGCATTTGTTTTATCGTGTGCGGCTTGGCCATGTTCATGATAGCTTCAGCCCTCTCTGGGGTTACCTTTTTCCCCTCATGAGAGATTAGTTGCCCTATGTACAACACCTCCTGTTGACAGTACTGCAACTTATCCTTGTCAACTTTGTATCCCTTCTCAGCCAGTATAGTCAATAGCTGGACAGAATAGCGCCTGCATTGCTCTTCAGTGGTGCTGAAGATCAGAATGTCATCCACATACTGCAACACAACATTGTCCACCGGAATATTGCTTAGGTCCATTTGCAGGACTCTGTTGAAAATAGACGGGGACTCGCAATACCCCTGTGGCAACCTTGTGCTTTTCAGGCGCATTTGTCTGAAAGTAAATGACGTCAGGTCTTGTGAATCACAGTGCAACAGAATTGAGAAAAACATAGTTTTCAAATCAATCACCGTGAAATACTAGGCCTCAGTGGGTATGTTACACAGTATTCTGGATGGATTAGGGACTAGAGGGAATTCGGCTTCAACTATATCGTTTAGTGCTCGTAAATCTTGGATTAAACGCCAAGACCCTCTCTTTAATTTTTTGACAGGGTAAATCAAAGTGTTGCAAGGTGATTCTGACGTTACTAGGATGCCCTGTTCCATCATGGCGGAAATTGTCTTTGCGATCCCTTCGTCCGCTTCTCTGGACATGGGGTACTGTCGTGCTCGTGGTAAAATTTTACCCGGTTTCAGGTTAATTTTCACTTCGCCTGCCCCCTTCAGGAGACCAACGTCATAGGGCCCTGTAGTCCATGCTGCGGCAGGCACTTGGGCCATGTCGTCATCAAAGTATTCTGGGCGTACTAGTACCAACATCATTCTCTGTGACACCTCCCGTTTGATCATTTTGACCCAAAATATGAGACTCACTTCCACCCTTGTCTCTTCTAGGTCAGGCTGTTCTTCAAACAGATTGTCATCGGTGACGTCAGTCACTCGATACCCTTCTTCGATGGCGATAATCGCACACCATTGTCTGCCTTCATCGTCATATCCTTCAACCAATACCACTTTACCTCGCACTGCGGCAGATTGTATCATTAACGGAAATACTTGTCCCTCCTCTTCGTGCATGGGTATTCTTGGTCTGAACAGAAACTCATCAGGGGTTCTCATAGTTTTTTCTGCGAAGCCTGGCAATCGGTACAGCTCTCATGGCTATACGTCCTGAGTACGCTCTGATCATTTCGCACACGTTTGAATAATGCATTCCTGGGGTGGAGCACACTATACCATTCTCGATAAACGAGATGGTCATATTTAACTTAGTCATCAGGTCCCGACCCAGAATATTTACTGGGGTCTGACGTGAATATAATAGGTGTACATTCATTTCGCGCTCTCCCACAGAGACTGGCAGTGCATCTGTAAAGGGAACTCTACTATAAGCTCCAGTGAAACTCTGATTATCTATAGCCTCGCCGGAGAAGGAAAACTTGCCTTCTCGTATGCACGAACGCGTTGCACCCGTGTCAACTAAGAAGGAATATTCTTTACCCCCTAAGGTGACATTCACCCTAGATTCCCTATTACGGTCTGGTGTCACTGATAGGATAGAGCACATCAGAGTTCCCCGTGAGCTGTCCTATTTCATGTACAGGTTCGGTCCACTGTACACTTGTGGGTTTCCCCCATTTCCAGGGTTAATTCCCCCTCCTGGATTAGTGTTCTGAGCCATTTGTGGCGGTGCCTGCTGGGCTTGTCCCTGTGGCAAATTCCCCATGTTCGGTGGTTGAACCACTTTCTGTGCACCTTGCTGAAAGCCTGCCACCTGCTGTTGCACGGTATAATTTTGTGCACCGCCCTGTTGCGGGACAGCAGGTTGATTCATCATGCCTGCCCACATTCCTTGGTTATTTTGCCACATGCCATGGCTTCTGCACATGCGCGCCACGTGTCCTGTCATTCCACACAGCCAACACACTGGCAGTGGTCGGGCTATCTGTACAACTGGAGTAGCTGGACTGCCCATCTGTGCGTTCTGGAAGCCCCCTTGAACATTCTGAAAGCCTCCCTGGTTACCTCGGAATCCTCCCTGATTACTCTGCCATCCTCTTCCTCCAAAACCCCTTGCCCTTGGGTAAAATCCCATTTTACCTTGATTATTCTGCGATGGGTTAGTCGCCTGCTGTTTGCTTGGCTCAGCTGGGCTTGTCAGCATGGTTCCCTCGAGAGCATACTTTGAGAGTTTCCTTTGCACCAGCTTCGCCTCCTCTCCCTTACGAGTTGCCTCCTTTTTCTGATTCTTTTCCTGCAACAATCTACAATAGTGTGCAATTGTCAACTGTATTTTGGCCCATGGTTTAGCTTCTATTCCTACCAATTTCTTAAGCTGTTTTTGCACCGGTTCTGGTAACCCTTGGCACAATATATGGTAGAATATAGGGATAGATTTCGTCCAAGACTCATGCGTTTTGAGCACCCACGCGTCTTGAAAATTTTGGATATAAATCAACGGATCTTCTGACTCTCTCATTTTTCGAGTCATTATAGCTCCCATATCAGAAGGGCCTGGATATAGCGTTCGCAGTGCTTTCCACACTGCTGCCCTACAGTTATTAAATAGCGTTTGCCTGCCCTTTTCCACACGTCGTCTGCTCTTTCACCAAGTATAGCAATTAGAAGGCCCTTAATGTCCCCTGCGGCTAGTGTGACTCCCCCTGTCATTTTCTCTAACTCATGTATCCACTTTCCAGCCCCCGATGTCAACATTGGAAGCTTGTTTTTCTGGTTTTCCCGGTCCATGTGGGGCCATGGAATATATTGTGGTCTAACTCTGCCTTTCTCTAGCAACGGAAATTGGAATGCACAGTCCTCCTTTTCTTTCCCCATAGCACTCCGGTCTTTCACCGGGGTCGCGTTCCCGCCTTGCCGTCTACCTGGCAATGCCCTTAATCTGTCTGCGTAGGCAGGTGCTGATGCCCCCCTCTGACCGTGGGGTGTTTCTTCATGTCGGCTGGATTGTCCAGCAGACTTCGGTGCCCTACTGGTGGACCCACTAGCGTCTGAGCCTCCTACCTCTCTGTCCCCTGGGAGATGTTTTTTGCACTGTCTCCCTTCTTCATGTGCTACATCCTCCATTTCCCCACCGGAGTCAGATCCTGAATACTTCCAGTTTACACAACTCCTTGCATCTTCTTCGTTCTGTCCAATCTCCAGCCTGTCTAGGGACAGTCCCCTACTCCCACTACTTCGGGTGACATCCTCACTGTCATATAGCTGAGTGCTCTCTAAGCACTCGTCTTCCCTTCCCCCTTGAAAAATTTGTTCCAGCCCCATCTCGTCATAGATTTTATCAATCGTTTCCCCGATGCTTCTGGTGTCGAAGTCATCTTCAATATTTGTCCCGCTTGTACCTGGTACCGCGTCGCTTGCAGGAAAAAATTCTTCTATGTCTTCCCATTCTACTGTAGGATTGGGTTTAATCACTTCATGTTCCAAATATTCAAGATTCCGTGTCCTCTGTCTACGCTTACGTTCTACTTCCTCATCTATTTCCTTTAGCTTCTTCGCTTCTTCTATCGCCTTATCTACTTCCCTCATCCGTTCATTTCTACGTTCCTTTGCCCTTCTACTTTCCTTGTCTTCTCGCTTCTTTGCTTTCCTTTCGTGCCCTCTTCTTTATTCCTCTAACTTTAGCATGTTCTGCCTGTACTTTTCGTAGGCTGCGTACTGTGTGCGACTGAGTGGTATTCCTTGCTCTTTGCGATATAGTTGTTCTCGCCTTAGCCTATACTTCTTTCTTATCCTCTCATCTCTCATTCCCTTTTCTTTCTCTTTTTCCTTTCTCTGCGCCTCATCAGACTGTTCACTCGGCCTCACATCATCACTTCCTTTTCCATCTAATTTCAATAGTATATGTCCTCCCATCCATTTGTCTTTTGTGAATGCTAACACATCACTTGCTTCCCGCTCCTCTCCTTCATTCTCTTTCTCGAGAGATGCCCTACTCTGTGCCTGATCCTTTCCTTCATCATTGCATCTCTGCATGTCCCTCGGGACTTCGGAGGCAAGATTACTTTCCTGCTCCTTTCCTTTGATTTCGTCACTACTGTATGTAGGTGACTCATATGCCGGGTTGCTGTACCCCGTGGCTGCCTTAAATTCTCTTAGTGGGTAAAGACCCTCTGGCTTACTCCCTTCGATCACTGGTTCAGGCGGGGCAGGTGGCGTAGTAGGCGTCTCACCCACCTCTGTACATACATTTAATATCCAATCTGCGGGTGGTTCTTCCACCTTCGTTTCTTCAAACATCTTCCACAATTCTAGAACAGCAAGACGTTTCTCTAGCTTCTTGCCTGTATATGTGGCGTGTAGGAAGGTAATCATATGCTGTAATACAGCCTTAGAGAGTGACCCATTCTGGGGCCACGGCATAAACATCTTTTTGGCGGTACCCTTAACCCACTCCTGGCTGTATTTTTTCAGCTTTGGTGCATGCTTGGGCAGCTGCTTGCACAAATGCGCAAGCGGGGTAACTTCCTCCATTTTTTATTTCGTCACTAATAGTGTCTATACAGTTCTTTAACCTTCCAATAGTATGAGCGAGCACCACATACGCAAGCTCGAATCCAATCTTTTCATTCCAAATTTTATACCAACAATTTACTCAAAACCTATCAATTCAATTACGATTCCCTCTTAGTTACAGAATCGCGTAAACCCAAAATGCATTTCAAACAATCATCAATACAATTATTTTACATTTGACATAAACAGGACACATGTGACAGACATTTGACAGACTAGACAGACACCAGCTAGTCATACGTATAACTGCCTTCTAATCGATACCCTGTCATGGGATGTAAACAAACTCCCTTAATGACATCTTTAAATGTCACTGTAGCCTAATTGTCCCCCTCTGTGGGCTATGAGTTCACGTTTCTTCTGACCACTCTTGAAAGGGCAGGAACAAGGCGAATCCTTACGTTTTTGTCTCAGATGCCCCCCTGGTAATCCTTACGTTTTGTCTCAGGTGCCCCCTGGTAATCCTTACGTTTTGTCTCAGGTGCCCCCCTGGTAATCCTTAAGTTTTGTCTCAGGTGCCCCCCTGTATCCTCTCTTATTTCTTATGCTCGAGTCAATAACCGCCTCTATGTATACAGTCTTCTCTACTTCTAACTACTTTATTTTTTCTCCGCCGCCCACCGTTACCTTTCCATTACTGGCTCTAATGCCTACACGATATTTGCCAAAGTAACGAGTTTATTGCTTCACTCACCGTTTGCATTGTTTCCTCTCTGGAACTTCGGGATCACCGCCCCTTCCTCTTCCAGCTTTTAAGGGTTTTATCCGATTGGCTGTCCGTGGGAATGAGAAGGATTATGCTTGGAAGGCAGGTTCCTTCAGACCCACTAAACATTTTTGTAATTTTACTCTATCATTGTCCACGGGAAGCTTCTCAGCCTACTCAGCCGGAATGGCGAAAGGACTTGTGATATTGCCGAAGACTCAGAGTTACTTCGTGCCGTCGGTCTAAAGGTATCTTATAAATATATCAATCAATAATCGATAATCGATGGCCGAAACCATCCTCACGCTACCAAGTGTTCAGAAGGAGAGGAATTCACTGACGGGCCCATAGGTCAGTGCTCACCCTCTAGAACTTGTAAGACAAGATAGCTGCACCATGTGAGGAATGGGGGTGCAGGATTCATTCACTCCAACACGACTCAATAACGAGGACTCAGTAGTTTGGCAAAGGGAAGTCTGTTTAATGACATGTACATTAAACAGGGAAACAAATGGGAATCAGCATCGTTGAAATCACCTGTCCCGCTCCAACTTCCAACTTCTTCATGCAAACAGTAACCTTTATAGCTGATTCTCGTCATCATTGACGTCTAATTCTACAAAAAATCATCATGCAATATAATTGGTCAGGAAAGGTAACTTAAGTATAGGTGCTATATCTGTATATGACAACAGAGCATGCGGATTGGTTCTACTATCTATAGGACCCTAGATAACTTGGTCTATTGTGATTGGGCGGGTTACACCCCTAGACATAAATCTCCACTTTAATTAGCAGAATGCAGAATGGACACCCAGGTGCCTAGTGTCCCAAGGTTCACCTTGCCTCCCTTCCATCAATCAGTTTCTTAGGGCTATGTGTCAATTAGTTGGCTGGGTATGGCCTCGGAACTGTAGCCTCTTATGAGGAAAAGTTATGGCATCCTCAAGTTCTGGATGACATCAGGCGATGGAACCTCTCCATGCCTGGCTGGTCACGTTTCTGTTCACCATGGATCTGCTTTAGTTTCCAACTTTTATTGTCTTTAATTCTGCTTCAGCCCCGCCACCTGCCTGGGCCCCTCTTATTTTGACCTTCACGGGCGAGCTGGTATGCTCCGAAGTTTGATTCTTGCGAGTTAACGCTCTCCTCCCTTTCTCTGGGTGACCTTGATTTCCTGGGTATGAGCCGCTCTCTGTTGAGTTTCGATTCCGCTCTTCCTCTCCATTCTGGCTGGGTTGTGAAACTTGGTCTGTTAGGCCTCGGGCAGCCTGGGCACATTTCTGCTTTACAAAATGGAGTCCCACTTGTATATAATGTACTTCTTGAGGTAGATATATAGTTGGCGCATGCCGCTTCTATTATTCTTCTAAGCATAGCAAGCAGTATCGTTTTCTTAGCTTCTTGCGTTCCAATCCTATTTACAATACTTTGACTGGTTTCCTGTCTTTTAACACGTTTCCTTACATTTTAGAATCGTCTCTCCCCTGTGTCTGTTACAGCTATTTTCATAACTGCTCTTAGATTGCCGTTTTTGTTCATTTGCGAGTCTGTTCATGCACTTATGTCATTTCTACTGGCCTTCCATTAAGGCTCTTGGGGTCTCTTCATGGATCGTATGTAGATACTCCTCATTTCGTATCAGAGGCTGGTATGGCTGTCTGATAGGGTACCGTGCTGCCCAGGCTTGTCTGGTAATGGGCGCTTCAACAGGTACGGATCATCTAATGTAAACTGGGCAGAGTCCCACTGCGGCTCTCTGTTGGTTCATTTGCTCTTCATATGTCACACACTTTGGCGAGTACCTTCCTGGTAACTCGAAATGAGAGGCAGGGGTGCAGGTCATGTCTGGGACCTCCTCTACACTGGATTCCGCTCTCACCTGCAAAGAGCCACTGCATGCGCACTCCCTGGATTCCGCTCTCACCTGCAAAAAGAGCCACTCCATGCACACCCCCGAATTCCGCTCTCACTGGCAAAGAGCCACTCCATGCACACACCCTGGATTCCTCTATCACCTGCAAAAAGAGCCACTCCATGCACACCCCCGGATTTTGATCTCACCTGCAAAGCGCCACTTCATGCGCACTCCCCGGATTCCCCTCTCACTTGCAAAAAGAGACACTCCATGCAGACTCCCCGCATTCCGCTCTCACCTGCAAAGAGCCACTCCATGCACACTCCCCGGATTCCGCTCCCACCTGCAAAGAGCCACTCCATGCACACTTCCCAGTTTCCGCTCTCACCTGCAAAGAGCCACTCGATGCATGCTACTCGGATTCCGCTCTCACCTGAAAAGAGCCACTCCATGCACACTCCCCGGATTCTGCTCTCACCTGCAAAGAGCCACTCCATGCACACTCCCCGGATTCCAGTCTCACCTGCAAAGGGCCACTCCATGCACACACCCCGGATTCTACTCTCACCTGCAAAGGGCCTCTCCAAGCACACTTCCCGGATTACAGTCTCACCTGCAAAGAGCCACTCCATGCACACCCCCCAGATATCGCTCTCACCTGCAAAAAGAGCCACTCCATGCACACCCCCGGATTTTGCTCTCACCTGCAAAGCGCCACTCCATGCGCACTCCCTGGATTCCGCTCTCACTTGCAAAAAGAGACACTCCATGCAGACTCCCCGCATTCCGCTCTCACCTGCAAAGAGCCACTCCATGCACACTCCCCGGATTCCGCTCCCACCTGCAAAGAGCCACTCCATGCACACTCCCCGGATTCCGCTCTCACCTACAAAAAGAGCCACTCCATGCTCACTCCTCGGATTCCACACTGTCACCTGCAAAGAGCCACTCCATGCATGCTACTCGGATTCCGCTCTCACCTGAAAAGAGCCACTCCATGCACACTCCCCGGATTCTGCTCTCACCTGCAAAGAGCCACTCCATGCACACTCCCCGGATTCCAGTCTCACCTACAAAGAGCCACTCCATGCACACTCCCCAGATTCCACTCTCACCTGTAAAGAGCCACTCCATGCACACTCCCCAGATTCCGCTCTCACCTGCAAAGAGCCACACAATGCACACTCCCCGGATTCCACACTCTCACCTGCAAAGGGCCTCTCCAAGCACACTTCCCGGATTACAGTCTCACCTGCAAAGAGCCACTCCATGCACACCCCCCAGATATTGCTCTCACCTGCAAAGAGCCACTCCATGCACACTCCCCAGATTCCGCTCTCACCTGAAAAAAGAGCTACTCCATGCACACACCCCGGATTCTGCTCTCACCTGCAAAGAGCCACTCCATGCACACTCCCCAGATTCCGATCTCAACTGCCAAAAGAGCCACTCCATGCACACTCCCCGGTTTCCGCTCTCACCTGCAAAGAGCCACTCCAGGCACACTCCCCGGATTCCGCTCTCATCTGCAAAAAGAGACACTCCATGCCCACTCCCCGGATTCAACACTCTCACCTGCAAAGTGCTACTCCATGCACACTACTAGGATTCCGTTCTCACCTGCAAAGATCCACTCCATGCAAACTCCCCAGATCCCGCTCTCACCTGCAAAGAGCCACTCCATGCACACTCCCCGGATTCCAGTCTCGCCTGCAAAGAGCCACTCCATGCACACCCCCCGATTCCGCTCTCACCGGCAAAGTGCCACTCCATGCATACTCCCTGGATTCCGCTCTCAGCTGCAAAGAGCCATCCATGCACATTCCTCGGATTCCACTCTCACCTACAAAAAGAACCACTCCATGCACACTCCCATAATTCCACACCCTCACCTGCAAAAAGCCACTCCATGCACAGTCCCCGGATTCCGCTCTCACCTGCAAAAAGAGACACTCCATGCACACTCCCCGGATTCCATTCTCACCTGCAAAGATGCACTTCATGCACACTCCCCAGATTCTGCTCCCACCTGCAAAGAGCCACTCCTGCACACTCCCCGGATTCCAGTCTCGCCTGCAAAGAGCCATTCCATGTACACGCCCCCAGATTCCGCTCTCACCTGCAAAGAGCCACTCCATGCATACTCCCTGGATTCCGCTCTCAGCCGCAAAGACCCACTCCATGCACACGCCCCGGATTCCGCTCTCACGTGCAAAAAGAGACACTCCATGCACACTCCCCGGATTCCAGTCTCGCCTGCTAAGAGCCACTCCATGTACACGCCCCCGGATACCGCTCTCACCTGCAAAGAGCCACTCCATGCATACTCCCTGGATTCCGCTCTCAGCCGCAAAGACCCACTCCATGCACACGCCCCGGATTCCGCTCTCCTGCAAAGAGCCACTCCATGCACACTCCCCAGATTCCACTCTCACCTACAAAAAGAGCCACTGCATGCACACTCCCCGTATTCCTCTCTCACCTGCAAAAAGAGACACTCCATGCACACTCCCCGGATGCTGCTCTCACCTGCAAAGGGCCACTCCATGCACACTCCTCGGATTCCGCTCTCACCTGCAAAGACCACTCCATACACACACCCCGGATTCCAGTCTCACCTGCAAAGAGCCACTCCATGCACACTCCCCAGATTCCACTCTAACCTGTAAAGAGCCACTCCATGCACACTCCCCCAGATTCCACTCTCACCTGTAAAGAGCCACTCCATCCGCACTCCCCGGAGTCCACTCTAACCTGCAAACAGCGACTTCATGCACACTCCCCGGATTCCGCTCTCACCTGCAAAGTGCCACTCCATGCACACTCCCCGATTCCGCTCTTACCTACAAAAAGAGCCACTCCATGCACACTCCCCGGATTCTGCTCTCACCTGCAAAGAGCCACTCCATGCACACTCCCCGGATTCCAGTCTCACCTGCAAAGAGACACTCCATGCACACCCCCCAGATTCCGCTCTCACCTGTAAAGAGCCACTCCATGCACACTCCCCAGATTCCGCTCTCACCTGCAAAGAGCCACTCCATGCACACTCCCCAGATTCCACTCTCACCTGCAAAAAAAGACACTCCATGCACACTCCCCGGATTCCGCTCTCACCTGCAAAGAGCCACACAATGCACACTCCCCAGATTCCACACTCTCACCTGCAAAGAGCCTCTCCAAGCACACTCCCCGGATTCCAGTCTCACCTGCAAAGAACCACTCCATGCACACCCCCCAGATATCGCTCTCACCTGCAAAGAGCCACTCCATGCACACTCCCCAGATTCCGCTCTCACCTGAAAAAAGAGCTACTCCATGCACAAACCCCGGATTCTGCTCTCACCTGCAAAGAGCCACTCCAGGCACACTCCCCGGATTCCGCTCTCATCTGCAAAAAGAGACACTCCATGCATACTCCCCGGATTCAACACTCTCACCTGCAAAAAGCCACTCCATGCACACTCCATGGATTCCGCTCTCACCTGCAAAAAGAGACACTCCATGCACACTCCCCGGATTCCATTCTCACCTGCAAAGATCCACTCCATGCACACTCCCCAGATTCCGCTCCCACCTGCAAAGAGCCACTCATGCACACTCCCCGGATTCCAGTCTCGCCTGCAAAGAGCCACTCTATGTACACGCCCCCGGATTCCGCTCTCACCTGCAAAGAGCCACTCCATGCATACTCCCTGGATTCCGCTCTCAGCCGCAAAGACCCACTCCATGCACACGCCCCGGATTCCGCTCTCACGTGCAAATAGAGACACTCCATGCACACTCCCCAGATTCCGCTCTCCTGCAAAGAGCCACTCCATGCACACTCCCCGGATTCCACTCTCACTTAAAAAAAGAGCCACTCCATGCACACTCCCCGGATTCCTCTCTCACCTGCAAAAAGAGACACTCCATGCACACTCCCCGGATGCTGCTCTCACCTGCAAAGGGCCACTCCATGCACACTCCTCGGATTCTGCTCTCACCTGCAAAGAGCCACTCCATGCACACACCCCGGATTCCAGTCTCACCTGCAAAGAGCCACTCCATGCACACTCCTCGGATTCCACTCTAACCTGTAAAGAGCCACTCCATGCACACTCCCCCCGATTCCACACTCACCTGTAAAGAGCCACTCCATCCACACTCCCCGGAGTCCACTCTAACCTGCAAACAGCGACTCCATGCACACTCCCCGGATTCCGTTCTCACCTGCAAAAAGAGACACTCCATGCAGACTCCCCGGATTCCGTTCTCACTTGCAAAGAGCCACCCCATGCACACTCCCCGGATTCTGCTCTCACCTACAAAAAGAGCCACTCCATGCAGGCTCCGCTGATTCCACACTGTCACCTGCAAAGAGCCACTCCATGCACACTCCCCCGTTTCTGCACTCACCTGGAAAGAGGCACTCCATGCACACTCCCTGGATTCCAGTCTCACCTGCAAAGAGCAACTCCATGCACACTCCCCGGATTCCAGTCTCGCCTGCAAAGAGCCCCTCCATGCACACACCCCGGATTCTGCTCTCACCTGCAAAGAGCCACTCCATGCACACTCCCCGGATTCCGCTCACACCTGAAAAAAGAGACACTCCATGCACATTCCCCGGATTCCGCTCTCCTGCTAAGAGCCATTCCATGCACACTCCCCGGATTCCGCTCTCACCTGCAAAAAGAGACATTCCATGCCCACTCCCCGGATTCTGCTCTCACCTGCAAAGAGCCACTCCATGCACACTCCTCGATTTCCGCTCCCACCTTCAAAGAAACACTCCCTGAACACTCCCCGGATTCCTGTCTCACCTGCAAAGAGCCACTCCATGCACACCCCCGGAATCCGCTCTCACCTGCAAAGAGCCACGCACACTCCCGTATTTCCCTCTTACCTACAAAAAGAGCCACTCCATGCAAACTCCCTGGATTCCGCTCTCACCTGCAAAAAGAGACATTCCATGCCCACTCCCCGGATTCTGCTCTCACCTGCAAAGAGCCACTCCATGCACATTCCTCGATTTCCGCTCCCACCTTCAAAGAAACACTCCCTGAACACTCCCCGGATTCCTGTCTCACCTGCAAAGAGCCACTCCATGCACACCCCCGGAATCCGCTCTCACCTGCAAAGAGCCACACACACTCCCGGATTTCCCTCTTACCTACAAAAAGAGCCACTCCATGCACACTCCCTGGATTCCGCTCTCACCTACAAAAAGAGACATTCCATGCCCACTCCCCGGATTCTGCTCTCACCTGCAAAGAGCCACTCCATGCACATTCCTCGGATTCTGCTCCCACCTTCAAAGAAACACTCCCTGCACACTCCCCGGATTCCTGTCTCACCTGCAAAGAGCCACTCCATGCACACTCCCAGAATCCGCTCTCACCTGCAAAGAGCCACTCCATGCACACTCCCGGATTCCCCTCTCACATGCAAAAAGAGCCACTCCATGCACCCCCCCGGATTCCGCTCTCACCTGCAAAGAGCCACTCCATGCACACTCCCCAGATTCTGATCTCACCTGCAAAAAGAGCCACTCCATGCACACTCCCCAGATTCCGCTCTCACCTGCAAAGAGCCACTCCATGCACACTCCCCGGATTTCGCTCTCACCTGCAAAGAGCCACTCCATGCACACTCCCCGGATTCCACACTCTCACCTGCAAAGAGCCACTCCATGCACACTCCCCGGATTCTGCTCTCCCCTGCAAAGAGCCACTCCATGCACACTGCCTGGATTCCACTCTCAGCTGCAAAAAGAGAAACTCTATGCACACTCCCCGGATTTCACTATCACCTGCAAAGAGCCACTCCATACACACTCCCTGATTCCGCTCTCACCTACAAAAAGAGCCACTCCATGCACACTCCCCGGATTCCGCACTCTCACCTGCAAAGAGCCACTCCATGCACACTCCCCAGATTCCACTCTCACCTGCAAAGAGCTACTCAATGTACACTCCCCGGATTCCACACTCTCACCTGCAAAGAGCTACTCCATGCACACTACTCAGTTTCCTTCTCTCACATGCAAAGAGCTACTCCATGCACACTACTCGGATTCCACTCTCACCTGCAAAGAGCCACTCCATGCACACTCCCCGGATTCTACTCTCACCTGCAAAGAGCTACTCAATGTACACTCCCCGGATTCCACACTCTCACCTGCAAAGAGCTACTCCATGCACACTACTCAGTTTCCTTCTCTCACATGCAAAGAGCCACTCCATGCACACTCCCCGGATTCCACACTCTCACCTGCAAAGAGCCACTCCATGTACACTCCCCGGATTCCACACTGTCACCTGCAAAGAGCTACTCAATGCACACTACTCAGTTTCCTTCTCTCACATGCAAAGAGCTACTCCATGCACACTACTCGGATTCCACTCTCACCTGCAAAAAGAGCCTCTTAATGCACACTCCCTGGATTCCCCTCTCACCTGCAAAAAGAGACATTCCATGCCCACTCCCCGGATTCTGCTCTCACCTGCAAAGAGCCACTCCATGCACACTCCTCGGATTCCGCTCCCACCTTCAAAGAAACACTCCCTGCACACTCCCCCGGATTCCTGTCTCACCTGCAAAGAGCCACTCCATGCACACTCCCGGAATCCGCTCTCACCTGCAAAGAGCCACTCCATGCACACTCCCGCATTGCCCTCTCACCTGCAAAAAGAGCCACTCCATGCACACACCCCGGATTCCGCTCTCACCTGCAAAGAGCCACTCCATGCACACTCCCCAGATTCTGATCTCACCTGCAAAAAGAGCCATTCCATGCACACTCCCCAGATTCCGCTCTCACCTGCAAAGAGCCACTCCATGCACACTCCCCGGATTTCGCTCTCACCTGCAAAGAGCCACTCCATGCACACTCCCCGATTCCGCTCTCACCTACAAAAGGAGCCACTCCATGCACACTCCCCAGATTCCACACTCTCACCTGCAAAGAGCCACTCCATGCACACTCCCCGGATTCTGCTCTCACCTGCAAAGAGCCACTGCATGCACACTGCCCGGTTTCCGCTCTCAGCTGCAAAAAGAGAAACTCTATGCACACTCCCCGGATTTCACTATCACCTGCAAAGAGCCACTCCATGCACACTCCCTGATTCCGCTCTCACCTACAAAAAGAGCCACTCCATGCACACTCCCCGGATTCCGCACTCTCACCTGCAAAGAGCCACTCCATGCACACTCCCCGGATTCCACTCTCACCTGCAAAGAGCTACTCAATGTACACTCCCCGGATTCCACACTCTCACCTGCAAAGAGCTACTCCATGCACACTACTCAGTTTCCTTCTCTCACATGCAAAGAGCTACTCCACGCACACTACACGGATTCCACTTCCACCTGCAAAAAGAGCCACTCTATGCACACTCCCCGGATTCCGCTCTCACCTGCAGAGCCACTCCATGCCCACCCCCCAGATTCTGCTCTCACCTGCAAAGAGGCACTCCATACACACTTCCCGGATTCCAGTCTCGCCTGCCAAAAGCCACTCCATGCACACACCCCGAATTCCGCTCTCACCTGCAAAGAGCCACTCCATGCACACTCCCTGGATTCCGCTATCAGTTGCAAAGAGCCACTCCATGCACACCACCCGGATTCCGCTATCAGTTGCAAAGAGCCACTCCATACACACTCCCCGGATTCCACTCTAACCTGTAAAGAGCCACTCCATGCACACTCCCCAGATTCCACTCTCACCTATAAAGAGCCACTCCATCCACACTCCCCGGAGTCCACTCTAACCTGCAAACAGCGACTCCATGCACACTCCCCAGATTCCGCTCTCACCTGCAAAGAGCCACTCCATGCACACTCCCCGATTCCGCTCTCACCTACAAAAAGAGCCACCCCATGCACACTCCCCGGATTCTGCTCTCACCTGCAAAGAGCCACTCCATGCACACTCCCCGGATTCCAGTCTCACCTGCAAAGAGCCACTCCATGCACACCCCCCATATTCCGCTCTCACCTGTAAAGAGCCACTCCATGCACACTCCCCAGATTCCGCTCTCACCTGCAAAGAGCCACTCCATGCACACTCCCCAGATTCCACTCTCACCTGCAAAAAAAGACACTCCATGCACACTCCCCGGATTCCGCTCTCACCTGCAAAGAGCCACACAATGCACACTCCCCGGATTCCACACTCTCACCTGCAAAGAGCCTCTACAAGCACACACCCCGGATTCCAGTCTCACCTGCAAAGAGCCACTGCATGCACACCCCCCAGATATCGCTCTCACCTGCAAAGAGCCACTCCATGCACACTCCCCAGATTCCGCTCTCACCTGAAAAAAGAGCTACTCCATGCACACACCCCGGATTCTGCTCTCACCTGCAAAGAGCCACTCCATGCACACTCCCCAGATCCGATCTCAACTGCCAAAAGAGCCACTCCATGCACACTCCCCGGTTTCCGCTCTCACCTGCAAAGAGCCACTCCCGGCACACTCCCCGGATTCTGCTCTCACCTGCAAAAAAAGACACTCCATGCACACTCCCCGGATTTCGCTCTCACCTGCAAAGAGCCACACAATGCACACTCCCCGGATTCCACACTCTCACCTGCAAAGAGCCTCTCCAAGCACACTCCCCGGATTCCAGTCTCACCTGCAAACAGCCACTCCATGCACACCTCCCAGATATCGCTCTCACCTGCAAAGAGACACTCCATGCACAATCCCCAGATTCCGCTCTCACCTTAAAAAAAGAGCTACTCCATGCACACACCACGGATTCTGCTCTCACCTGCAAAGAGCCACTCCATGCACACTCCCCAGATTCCGATCTCAATTGCCAAAAGAACCACTCCATGCACACTCCCCGGTTTCCGCTCTCACCTGCAAAGAGCCACTCCAGGCACACTCCCCGGATTCCGCTCTCATCTGCAAAAAGAGACACTCCATGCACACTCCCCGGATTCAACACTCTCACCTGCAAAAAGCCACTCCATGCACACTCCCCAGATTCTGCTCCCACCTGCAAAGAGCCACTCATGCACACTCCCCGGATTTCAGTCTCGCCTGCAAAGAGCCACTCCATGTACACGCCCCCGGATTCCGCTCTCTGCCGCAAAGACCCACTCCATGCACACGCCCCGGATTCCGCTCTCACGTGCAAAAAGAGACACTCCATGCACACTCCCCAGATTCCGCTCTCCTGCAAAGAGCCACTCCATGCACACTCCCCGGATTCCACTCTCACCTACAAAAAGAGCCACTCCATGCACACTCCCCGGATGCTGCTCTCACCTGCAAAGGGCCACTCCATGCACACGCCTCGGATTCCGCTCTCACCAGCAAAGAGCCACTCCATGCACACACCCCGGATTCCAGTCTCACCTGCAAAGAGCCACTCCATGCACACTCCCCGGATTCCTCTCTCACCTGCAAAAAGAGACACTCCATGCACACTCCCCGGATGCTGCTCTCACCTGCAAAGGGCCACTCCATGCACACGCCTCGGATTCCGCTCTCACCAGCAAAGAGCCACTCCATGCACACACCCCGGATTCCAGTCTCACCTGCAAAGAGCCACTCCATGCACACTCCCCGGATTCCACTCTAACCTGTAAAGAGCCACTCCATGCACACTCCCCCCGATTCCACTCTCATCTGTAAAGACCCACTCCATCCACACTCCCCGGAGTGCACTCTAACCTGCAAACAGCGACTCCGTGCACACTCCCCGGATTCCTTTCTCACCTGCAAAAAGAGACACTCCATGCAGACTCCCCGGATTCCGTTCTCACTTGTAAAGAGCCACCCCATGCACACTCCCCGGATTCTGCTCTCACCTACAAAAAGAGCCACTCCATGCACACTACTCAGTTTCCTTCTCTCACATGCAAAGAGCTACTCCACGCACACTACTCGGATTCCACTCCCACCTGCAAAAAGAGCCACTCTATGCACACTCCCCGGATTCCGCTCTCACCTGCAAAGCCACTCCATGCCCACCCCCCAGATTCTGCTCTCACCTGCAAAGAGGCACTCCATGCACACTCCCCGGATTCCAGTCTCGCCTGCCAATAGCCACTCCATGCACACACCCCGAATTCCGCTCTCACCTGCAAAGAGCCACTCCATGCACACTCCCTGGATTCCGCTATCAGTTGCAAAGAGCCACTCCATGCACACTCCCCAGATTCCACTATCAGTTGCAAAGAGCCACTCCATGCACACTCCCCGGATTCCACTCTAACCTGTAAAGAGCCACTCCATGCACACTCCCCAGATTCCACTCTCACCTGTAAAGAGCCACTCCATCCACACTCCCCGGAGTCCACTCTAACCTGCAAGCAGCGACTCCATGCACACTCCCCAGATTCCGCTCTCACCTGCAAAGAGCCACTCCATGCACACTCCCCGATTCCACTCTCACCTACAAAAAGAGCCACTCCATGCACACTCCCCGGGTTCTGCTCTCACCTGCAAAGAGCCACTCCATGCACACTCCCCGGATTCCAGTCTCACCTGCAAAGAGCCACTCCATGCACACCCCCCAGATTTCGCTCTCACCTGTAAAGAGCCACTCCATGCACACTCCCCAGATTCCGCTCTCACCTGCAAAGAGCCACTCCATGCACACTCCCCAGATTCCACTCTCACCTGCAAAAAAAGACACTCCATGCACACTCCCCGGATTCCGCTCTCACCTGGAAAGAGCCACACAATGCACACTACCCGGATTCCACACTCTCACCTGCAAAGAGCCTCTACAAGCACACTCCCCGGATTCCAGTCTCACCTGCAAAGAGCCACTCCATGCACACCCCCCAGATATCGCTCTCACCTGCAAAGAGCCACTCCATGCACACTCCCCGGATTCTGCTCTCACCTGCAAAGAGCCACTCCATGCACACTCCCCAGATTCCGATCTCAACTGCCAAAAGAGCCACTCCATGCACACTCCCCGGTTTCCGCTCTCACCTGCAAAGAGCCACTCCAGGCACACTCCCCGGATTCCGCTCTCACCTGAAAAAAAAGACACTTCATGCACACTCCCCGGATTCCGCTCTCACCTGCAAAGAGCCACACAATGCACACTCCCTGGATTCCACACTCTCACCTGCAAAGAGCCTCTCTAAGCACACTCCCCGGATTCCAGTCTCACCTGCAAACAGCCACTCCATGCACACCCCCCAGATATCGCTCTCACCTGCAAAGAGCCACTCCATGCACAATCCCCAGATTCCGCTCTAACCTGAAAAAAGAGCTACTCCATGCACACACCACGGATTCTGCTCTCACCTGCAAAGAGCCACTCCATGCACACTCCCCAGATTCCGATCTCAATTGCCAAAAGAACCACTCCATGCACACTCCCCGGTTTCCGCTCTCACCTGCAGAGAGCTACTCCAGGCACACTCCCCGGATTCCGCTCTCATCTGCAAAAAGAGACACTCCAGGGACACTCCCCGGATTCCGCTCTCATCTGCAAAAAGAGACACTCCATGCACACTCCACGGATTCCACTCTCACCTGCAAAAAGAGACACTCCATGCACACTGCCCGGATTCCATTCTCACCTGCAAAGATCCACTCCATGCACACTCCCCAGATTCTGCTCCCACCTGCAAAGAGCCACTCATGCACACTCACCGGATTCCAGTCTCGCCTGCAAAGAGCCACTCCATGTACACGCCCCCGGATTCCGCTCTCTGCCGCAAAGACCCACTCCATGCACACGCCCCGGATTCCGCTCTCACGTGCAAAAAGAGACACTCCATGCACACTCCCCAGATTCCGCTCTCCTGCAAAGAGCCACTCCATGCACACTCCCCGGATTCCACTCTCACCTACAAAAAGAGCCACTCCATGCACACTCCCCGGATTCCTCTCTCACCTGCAAAAAGAGACACTCCATGCACACTCCCCGGATGCTGCTCTCACCTGCAAAGGGCCACTCCATGCACACTCCTCGGATTCCGCTCTCACCTGCAAAGTGCCACTCCATGCACACACCCCAGATTCCAGTCTCACCTGCAAAGAGCCACTCCATGCACACTCCCCAGATTCCACTCTAACCTGTAAAGAGCCACTCCATGCACACTCCCCCCGATTCCACTCTCATCTGTAAAGACCCACTCCATCCACACTCCCCGCAGTGCACTCTAACCTGCAAACAGCGACTCCCCGGATTCCTTTCTCACCTGCAAAAAGAGACACTCCATGCAGACTCCCCGGATTCCGTTCTCACTTGTAAAGAGCCACCCCATGCACACTCCCCGGATTCTGCTCTCACCTACAAAAAGAGCCACTCCATGCACGTTCCCCGGATTCCACACTCTCACCTGCAAAGAGCCACTCCATGCACACTCCCCCGTTTCTGCACTCACCTGGAAAGAGGCACTCCATGCACACTCCCTGGATTCCAGTCTCACCTACAAAGAGCAACTCCATGCACACTCCCCGGATTCCGCTCTCACTTGCAAAGAGCCACTCCATGCATACTCCCTGGATTCCGCTCTCAGCTGCAAAGACCCACTCCATGCACACCCCCCGGATTCCACTCTCACCTGCAAACAGAGCAGACTCAGCAGTTTGACTGCCTCTTTGTTCTTCGTGAATTGCAGCCTGGGTACCACGGCACAGGGGTGGATATGCCATAAGATTTAGGGTTATTAAAACCCAAAGTTTATCATGTGAAATCTTGTAACTTTGCATTGGAATTTACCAGGGATATACACTTCGACCTATGTGCCATCACATCTCTGCACCCACTGCGTGAGAGGAGCAACCATATCCAAATCAGTCTGACCAGCCCTTTGCAGAGTATTCCACACGCCATGTTTGCATGCCCTTTGCAGAGTATTCCACACACCATTTTTGCATGCCCTTTGCAGAGTATTCCATTTTGACTTGCAAAGCCCAGAGGTCTCGAAACATGTGAATTAACCTTTGGTTTTCCTCCTGGACGTGCTCCCGCCGCCATTTTGTGATTATTGATCTAGCGCGACGTGAACAGTGCAGCTGGGGCAACACTCAGTCTCCATATGTCTCCTGTATTACAAGGTCCATTATAATGGCAAAATGTGACGCCAGAGCCCCTTGTAAAGAGATGCTCATGGTGGGCTGACCCTTCTACCCAATAATTAGGCATCGGCTTGTGAGAGTGTAATCTCTGTGCTAATCTTCCAACAAGCATTGCAACGGTGTCTGCTTCACAGTGCCACCCAGTGCCACCCAAACTGCACATGAACTGTTCATGAGCTCGAAGAAAACAGATGGAGGCCATTACTGAGAGAAGCAGCAGACAGCAACATATGGGACCAGTGGGACGCATTCGGATTTAAGCATAATCAGAAATGTTGTAAGACTCCTATGTACATTGCAAATGGCACTACACATGCAGTAGAAAAAGCAACGAGTGGGGTGTGTGTGTGGGCGAGCTCGTCTGTGTGTGTGTGTCGGTTAAGTGTATGGGCCCATGTGTGCTTATGCAATGTATAGCCTAAACAGGAATATTGGCGCTGTCTCCTTTTTGCATGGGAGAATAGTTCTGGGTCATGCCCACGTGAGCACCTTTGCACCCCCCTCCCATCCTAATGGTTACTACCCTGGCAGATGTCGCTATGACGTGTGTTAAACACTCTCCTTGCCTCCACTCATTAAAGTGGCAGATAAAGGACCCCCGGTAGTTACGCAGAGCACCGGGCTCTTCTCCCTCAATTGACGAATCATATGTTTACACAAAATCAAGCTAAGTCCAGTCAGTAACACTGACACACTTAAGTGAGAGCACGAAACTGCACTCTGAGGAATTGGTGTTACACTGACTCATTCACAAACTCCATTTGAACATTGTACATTTCCTCTACAGGGATCTCCTTGGGAGGAGCTGCACCATTTTACTATTGTGTGGATTTAATTTATGAGATCCAATCTTATCAGGGCCACTTTCAAGTGGGGATTAGGAAGAGGACACTCTGTAGGGCTATGCTAACCTCTCTGGGAGATTTTACCCTCCCAAGGAAGAATCAAGTGGGCATTAGGAAGATGACACTGTGTAGGGTTATGCTGAGCTCTCTGGGAGATCTCACCCTCCCAAGGAAGAATCAAGTGGGGATTAGGAAGAGGACACCGTGTAGGGTTATGCTGACCTCTCTGGGCGATTTTACCCTCCCAAGGAAGAATCAAGTGGGCATTAGGAAGATGACACTGTGTAGGGTTATGCTGACCTCTCTGGGAGATCTCACCCTCCCAAGGAAGAATCAAGTGGGGATTAGGAACAGGACACCGTGTAGGGTTATGCTGACCTCTCTGGGAGATCTCACCCTCCCAAGGAAGAATCAAGTGGGGATTAGGAAGAGGACATTGTGTAGGGTTATGCTGACCTCTCTGGGAGATCTCACCCTCCCAAGGAAGAATCAAGTGGGGATTAGGAAGAGGACACTGTGTAGGGTTATGCCGACCTCTCTGGGAGATCTTACCCTCCCAATGAAGAATCAAGTGGGTATGAGGAAGAGGACACTGTGTAGGGTTATGCTGACCTCTATGGGAGATTTTACCCTCCCAATGAAGAATCAAGTGGGTATTAGGAAGATGACACTGTGCAGGGTTATGCTGACCTCTCTGGGAGATCTCACCCTCCCAAGGAAGAATCAAGTGGGGATTAGGAAGAGGAGACTGTGTAGGGTATGCTGACCTCTCTGGGAGATTTTACCCTCCTAAGGAAGAATCAAGTGGGGATGAGGAAGAGGACACTGTGTAGGGTTATGCTGACCTCTCTGGGAGATCTCACCCTCCCAAGGAAGAATCAAGTGGGGATTAGGAAGAGGACACAGTGTAGGGTTATGCTGACCTCTCTAGGAGAACTTACCCTTCCATGGAAGAATCAAGTGGGGATTAGGAAGAGGACACTGTGTAGGGTTATGCTGACCTCTCTGGGAGATCTTACCCTCCGAAGGGAGAATCAAGTGGCAATTAGGAAGAGGACACAGTGTAGGGTTATGCTAACCTCTCTGGGAGATCTCACCCTCCCAGGGAAGAATCAAGTAGGGATTAGGAAGAGGACACAGTGTAGGGTTATGCTAACCTCTCTAGGAGATCTTACCCTTCCAGGGAAGAATCAAGTGGGGATTAGGAAGAGGACACAGTGTAGGGTTATGCTAACCTCTCTAGGAGATCTTACCCTTCCAGGGAAGAATCAAGTGGGGATTAGGAAGAGGACACTGTGTAGTGTTATGCAAACCTCTCTGGGAGATCTTAGCTTCCAAAGGAAGAATCAAGTGGGATTAGGAAGAGGACACTGTGTAGGCCTATGCTGACCTCTCTGGGAGATCTTACCCTCCCAGGAAGAATCAAGTGGGGATTAGGAAGAGGACACTGTGTAGGGCTATGCTGACCTCTCTGGGAGATCTTACCGTCCAAAGGAAGAATCCCAGCCATATGGCGACCTCTCTGGGAGGTCTGTGTTAGGATGGGTTGGGAAGGGTTAGGTTTGAGGCACAATCTCTGTGGGAGCTGTGTGGTAGAATTTGCCTACCCTCCTTTATGGGGAAGCACCTCTGTCTGACAGGTCTAGTTTCAGGATACTCGCGGTGTCTCAGTAAATGGGGCGGGTTTTGAAGACAAGGCTGTGGGTCTTGCTTTGTCTGAGCCCCTGTATTGGTCAGTATTAAGTCCTCTGCTGTAGCCTCACATGGCGCTGTTATGATGGCTTATGATGGTTCTTCCCATGCCATTCTGGAGTCTCTGTATGGATTCTAGCATGGCACAGGAGAGCCGATGAGAGCCAGTGAGTGGAGCTAGGCAAGTCTAGACCTTGGGAGGCGAAGGGGGTCTCTGTAACAATAAACCAACTTACCTGTTAAATCCGCCTGCCACTGTGTGCCTGCATTCCTAACATATTGGCGACCCGTGACATTATGTTTAAGGAAGGTGATTGGGTCTGGGTCATAGAGCATCGTAAAGTAATTAAAGGACATTCCAAGTTGAAGAATGCACAGAAGATTGTGAGAGTGGGCAGGATGAGCGTGGATCTGGAAGATGGCAAAGTATGGTCTTTTGATGTCATTGTTATATCTTCTGTCAGTGCACCCTATTGTGGTACACCAAGTGAAGCATGTGGGGTGCATTTTCCGAGCCATGAGAACCACCCAAATGGTTCTGTGTTGCCTACTCGGAGAAGGAAGATTTCTACGAACATCAGAGATGACTGTGTATTATTCAGTTATCTTGTTTGCAGTGCCTGTTTGGTAACAGCACCCGCTACCACTGTGGATTTTATTTTACAGAATTCCAACCTCAAAAAAGTCTCAAACATGATACGCACCTATTGTTCATCAGCAGAACTATGTCCACTTTCATAGAGAATTAACTGGTCGGCATGAAAGCAATTCCTTACCAACCTATTGCTAACTTGAAGGAAACATGAAAAGCTGTTGGCTACACCCCATCAGTTGCCAAATAATTTGTAGATCAAAATATTGACATCTGGATGTGTTAACCAACAATACATTGCTGTGTTTAATCCATTCGTTTCTACAAAAGACATTCCCAAGGCATAAAGGTTATGAAAGATGCAGCACTGCCATGCCCTCCTTGTTAGAGACACCCCTGCAAGACACATGCTTGAGTTCCTGAAACCCTGGAACCCTGATTCTGTTACTTGCAAGCAGTAGCTTGTGGTTGAATCTCAGAGAAGCAGACTTGCAACCCACTGAGCAGTGGTCGAAGTGTACGAAAAGAAGTAGCAGAACTATGTTCCCTACTGGCCTGCATCCGCTCCCCACAGACCACAGTGCCTCGCCCCTCCCATGCAACATAAAAAACCCAAACCACAAGTGCCTGCTCTTTAAGGAAACGTCCTGTGCAGCGCACTGAACGTGCAAGTTTCAACTTCTTCCTACACTTTTATTTTAAAAGGAAACGGTTCCGGAACAGTTTCTTTTAAAAATAAAAGTATAGGAACGGTAAAACTGAATTAAAAGAAGCAGTGGAGCACCGCTCCCAACCGCTCCCGCCCACTTCGACCACTGCCACTGAGCTATTTTTACTGTAGAACAGAGTTCTCTCTTGCAAAGATGTTGGTTGATCTGTATTGCGCCGAGGGTCCCATTCCAGATGTGCAAACCCCGCTGCATAGAATGTCAGAAAAAGAGATCAGGATCACAGTCCTGGTTAAGTAAAGCCAAGAAATGCATGTTGCAGATGAGAAAAGCAAAAAATCATCAAATGTTGGTATGCAAATCAGTGCTTCTGCTCCACAGGGAGGTGAATTGGGGAGCATGACCTAGATGCGTCTGACCTTATGATGCAGCTCAGCAGTCAGCACCCAGTGTTCAGAATAGTCTCTGTTAAACAGATGGACTCCATCCAGCTTGAAGCCAACTTAAGCCCGTCTCTTAAAAAACGAAACACAACTCTGCTTCCCGTGGAGAGAACTGTCTGACCTGCGCATACCATGTCAAATGGCAACTCTGCATCCAATGGAGAGAATTGTCTGACCTCCGCATAGCAGGTCAAATGGAGATATCTGGAAGAACATCATTATTACATACCTGCACCATATCTGGAAGAACGTAATTATTCTCTACCTGCACCATATCTGGAAGAACGTCATTATTCCCTACCTGCACCATATCTGGAAGAACATAATTATTCCATACCTGCCCCATATCTGGAAGAGCATCATTATTCCCTACCTGCACCATATCTGGAAGAGCGTCATTATTCCCTACCTGCACCATATCTGGAAGAACGTCATTATTTCCTACCTGCACCATATCTGGAAGAGCGTCATTATTCCCTACCTGCACCATATCTGGAAGAACATAATTATTCCCTACCTGCACCATATCTGGAAGAACGTCATTATTCCATACCTGCACCATATCTGGAAGAACATCATTATTTGCTACCTGAACCATATCTAGAAGAACATCATTATTCCCTACCTGCACCATATTTGGAAGAACATAATTATTCCCTACCTGCACCATATCTGGAAGAACACCATTATTCCATACCTGCACCATATCTGGAAGAACATCATTATTTCCTACCTGCACCATATCTAGAAGAGCATCACTATTCCCTACCCGCACCATATCTGGAAGACCATCATTTTTACATACCTGCACCATATCTGGAAGAACATCATTATTCCCTACATGCACCATATCTGGAAGAACGTAATTATTCCCCACTTACACCATATCTGGAAGAGCATCATTATTCCCTACCTGCACCATATCTGGAAGAAGGTCATTATTTCCTACCTGCACCATATCTGGAAGAGTGTCATTATTCCCTACCTGCACCATATCTGGAAGAACATAATTATTCCCTACCTGCACCATATCTGGAAGAACGTCATTATTCCATACCTGCACCATATCTGGAAGAACATCATTATTTGCTACCTGCACCATATCTGGAAGAACATCATTATTCCCTACCTGCACCATATTTGGAAGAACATAATTATTCCCTACCTGCACCATATCTGGAAGAACACCATTATTCCATACCTGCACCATATCTGGAAGAACATCATTATTCCCTACCTGCACCATATCTGGAAGAACATCATAATTACATACCTGCACCATTTCTGGAATAATGTAATTATTCCCTACCTGCACCATATCAGAAAGAACATCATTATTCCCTACCTGCGCCATATCTGGAAGAACATAATTATGCCATACCTGCACCATATCTGGAAGAGCATAATTATGCCATACCTGCACCATATCTGGAAGAGCATCATAATTCCCTATGTGCACCATATCTGGAAGAACATAATTATTCCCTACCTACACCATATCTGGAAGAACATCATTATTCCCTACCTGCACCAAATCTGGAAGAACTTCATTATTCCATACCTGCACCATATCTGGAAGAACATCATTATTTCCTACCTGCACCATATCTGGAAGAACATCATTATTCCCTACCTGCACCATATCTGGAAGAACATCATTATTACATACCTGCACCATTTCTGGAAGAACATAATTATTCCATACCTGCACCGTATATGGAAGAACATCAGTATTCCCTGCATGCACCATATCTGGAAGAACGTAATTATTCCCTACCTACACCATATCTGGAAGAGCATCATTATTCCCTACCTGCACCATATCTGGAAGAGCATCATTATTCCCTACCTGCACCATGTCTGAAAGAACATCATTATTCCCTACCTGCACCATACCTGAAGAGCTTCACTATTCCCTACCTGCACCATGTCTGGAAGAACGTCATTATTCCCTACCTGCACCATATATGGAAGAACATCATTATTCCCTGCCTGCACCATATCTGGAAGAAGATCATTATTCCCTACCTGCACCATATCTGGAAGAACGTCATTATTCCCTACCTGCACCATATCTGGAAGAACATCATTATTCCATACCTGCACCATATCTGGAAGAACGTAATTATTCCCTACCTTCACCATATCTGGAAGAACATCTTTTTTATTCCCTACCTGCACCATATCTGGAAGAACATAATTATTCCCTATCTGCACCATATCTTGAAGAACATAATTATTCCATACCTGCACCATATCTGGAAAAACATCATTATTCCCTACCTGCACCATATCTGGAAGAACGTAATTATTCCCTACCTGCACCATATCTGGAAGAGCATCATTATTCCCTACCCGCACCATATCTGGATGAACATAATTATTCCCTACCTGCACCATATCTGGAAGAACGTCATTATTCCCTACCTGCACCATATCTGGAAGAGCGCATTATTCCCTACCCGCACCATATCTGGAAGAACATAATTATTTCCTATCTGCACCATATCTGGAAGAACATCATTATTCCCTACCTACATCATATCTGGAAGAACATCATTATTACATACCTGCACCATTTCTGGAATAATGTAATTATTCCCTACCTGCACCCTATCTGGAAGAAGGTCATTATTCCATACCTGCACCATATCTGGAAGAACATCATTATTTCCTACCTGCACCATATCTGGAAGAACATCATTATTCCCTACCTGCACCATATCTGGAAGAACATCATTATTACATACCTGCACCATTTCTGGAAGAACATAATTATTCCATACCTGCACCGTATATGGAAGAACATTATTTTTCCCTGCATGCACCATGTCTGGAAGAACGTAATTATTCCCTACCTACACCATATCTGGAAGAGCATCATTATTCCCTACCTGCACCGTATCTGGAAGAGCATCATTATTCCCTACCTACACCATGTCTGAAAGAACATCATTATTCCCTACCTGCACCATACCTGGAAGAGCTTCATTATTCCCTACCTGCACCATGTCTGGAAGAACATCATTATTCCCTACCTGCACCATATCTGGAAGAACATCATTATTCCCTACCTGCACCATATTTGGAAGAACGTCATTATTCCCTACCTGCACCATATCTGGAAGAACATCATTATTCCCCGCCTGCACCATATCTGGAAGAAGATCATTATTCCCTACCTGCACCATATCTGGAAGAACGTCATTATTCCCTACCTGCACCATATCTGGAAGAACATCATTATTCCGTACCTGCACCATATCTGGAAGAACGTAATTATTCCCTACCTGCACCATATCTGGAAGAACATCTTTTTTATTCCCTACCTGCACCATATCTGGAAGAACATAATTATTCCCTATCTGCACCATATCTTGAAGAACATAATTATTCCATACCTGCACCATATCTGGAAAAACATCATTATTCCCTACCTGCACCATATCTGGAAGAACGTAATTATTCCCTACCTGCACCATATCTGGAAGAGCATCATTATTCCCTACCCGCACCATATCTGGAAGAACATAATTATTCCCTACCTGCACCATATCTGGAAGAACGTCATTATTCCCTACCTGCACCATATCTAGAAGAGCGCATTATTCCCTACCCGCACCATATCTGGAAGAACATAATTATTCCCTACCTGCACCATACCTGGAAGAACATCAGTATTCCATACCTGCACCATATCTGGAAGAACATCATTATTTCCTATCTGCACCATATCTGGAAGAACATCATTATTACATACCTGCACCATTTCTGGAACAATGTAATTATTCCCTACCTGCGCCATATCTGGAAGAACATAATTATTCCATACCTGCACCATATCTGGAAGAACATCATTATTCCCTACCTGCACCATATCTGGAAGAACGTCATTATTCCCTACCTGCACCATATCTGGAAGAACATCATTATTCCCTGCCTGCACCATATCTGGAAGAAGATCATTATTCCCTACCTGCACCATATCTGGAAGAACATCATTATTCCCTACCTGCACCATATCTGGAAGAACGTCATTATTCCCTACCTGCACCATATCTGGAAGAACATCATTATTCCCTGCCTGCACCATATCTGGAAGAAGATCATTATTCCCTACCTGCACCATATCTGGAAGAATGTCATTTTTCCGTACCTGCACCATATCTGGAAGAACGTAATTATTCCCTACCTGCACCATATCTGGAAGAACATCTTTATTCCCTACCTGCACCATATCTGGAAGAACATAATTATTCCCTACCTGCACCATATCTAGAAGAGCATCATTATTCCCTACCCGCACCATATCTGGAAGACCATCATTATTACATACCTGCACCATATCTGGAAGAACATAATTATTCCCTATCTGCACCATATCTGGAAGAGCATCATTATTCCCTACCCGCACCATATCTGGAAGAACATCATTATTACATACCTGCACCATATCTGGAAGAGCGTCAATATTCCCTACCTGCACCATATCTTGAAGATAATCATTATTCCCTACCCACACCATATATGGAAGAACATCATGATTACATAACTGCACCATATCTGGTAGAACTTCATTATTCCCTACCTGCACCATATCTGGAAGAGCATCATTATTCCCTACCCGCACCATATCTGGAAGAACATAATTATTCCCTACCTGCACCATATCTGGAAGAACGTCATTATTCCCTACCTGCACCATATCTGGAAGAGCGTCATTATTCCCTACCCGCAACATATCTGGAAGAACATAATTATTCCATACCTGCACCATATCTGGAAGAACATCATTATTTCCTATCTGCACCATATCTGGAAGAACAACATTATTCCCTACCTGCATCATATCTGGAAGAACATCATTATTACATACCTGCACCATTTCTGGAATAATGTAATTATTCCCTACCTGCACCCTATCTGGAAGTACGTCATTATTCCCTACCTGCGCCATATCTGGAAGAACATAATTATTCCATACCTGCACCATATCTGGAAGAGCATCATTATTCCCTACGTGCACCATATCTGGAAGAACGTAATTATTCCCTACCACCCACCATATCTGGAAGAACATCATTATTCCCTACCTGCACCATATCTGGAGGAACGTCATTATTCCATACCTGCACCATATCTGGAAGAACATCATTATTGTAACGCTCACCTGACTCCCACGGAGGCGCTGGCCTGGTCTGGGTTGCTGTGGCCTCTTCGAGCGTGATGCGCAGAACTCGGAACACCGACTGAACAGGGCCCTCAAATCTTGCTTGCCTGGCCCGTAGGAATATCCTTCTGCAGATGAGAAAGGGGATTAACAGTCTGCAGAATAGTGTGCTTGCTCCCCCCTTGCCCCCTTCGTTCTTCTCTAACTTCCTCCGAAATTCCCGGTTGGAGCTCACCTTATGGTTTGAAAGGATGAACTCTCCATCCTGCTTCTGGTGCAGGGGCGCGTGTTTGTCCAGTTACTTCACTGGTTTTCAGAATGGCGCTGGCAAAATCCACTTGACTTTTCCGAGCGGAACGCCGTAAGTATGAAGATTACAAAAGTTCAAGTGTTGAGCCTCCTTTTCTGTTGCCTTCCTAACCTGTGATCTGTCCTTTATTTCAGGTGCAGAATGAAGGCGATGCGTTGAGGGATTGACTTGCCGATAGTAAACTCAGGTGAGTTAGCGAAAGGGGCGATCCCTCTTAATGACTTTATATTCCTCCAGTAATGTCTTTTGTCCTTTCCCCATAGGGGCCGGGGTGCGGTACCTGCCAAGGAAGCGGCACCGACCCGAAATGAGGAATGATCCACCAACAGAAGACCGGTAAATGTTATGGAGGAAAATTAGGCTTTCCTCATATCTTCCTTCTGCTCACCTTTTGTCTCTTCTTCTCTCCCCTAGGCGCAGAGATGTGGCGACCGGTGCAGACAGTCGCGGTGGAGCCAGAAGAACTCCCGAGGACAGGTGAGTGAAGCGCGGCACTGCAGCGAGCAACGCAGTGTTTTTAAATGAAAGTCTTTTCTCAGGAACACTGGCGTGAAGGTTCCGGATGCAGGTAAGAAGTTTGATAAAATTCTTGGTTTTCACCTTTCTCTTCTCTTCTTTCCTTACAGGTTTTCCAGGATCGAGGTGGGCGTGGCTGGAGACCAGATGCAGGAGCAGACACGGTGAGCGTTCAGCTGCTTGGATGCAAAACAACGCGAAGCGTGAGCTACTGTCTGGGCGTGGCTTAAATAGCCCCCAAAGTAGTTCCAGGTAAGTATTCTTCCCTGGCCATGCCCAAGTGGCAAAATAGTCCCAATGAAAAAATAGTCCCTTTCAGGTCTCAGGGAGGCCTGAATCTTGCAGCATGGTCTGCATCAGGTAAGTGCACAAAATACCTTCCTTTATGAGCCTGGCGCCTATGGCGCCAGCACTGATGTCCAACATGAGCCTGGCACCAAAGGCGCCAGGACAGAGTCCAAAGAGCCCCTATAAGGGGCCGCTGGGCTTTTACCCGGGGGCATGATGCCTGCTCCCGGGGGTACTGGGCCTGGCCTGGTGCTCCGGGGGTAGGCATCATGACAGCACTCCCCCCCAAGGCCCCTCCCAAGGTTGTTCCCAATGGAGGTTTCGGTTTGTTTGGGAAATTCCGATTGAACCTTTTTACCAGCCGAGGTGCATGTACGTAGTCGCTGGGTTCCCAAGACCTTTCCTGAGACCCATACCCTTTCCAATCAATTAGATAGAAAAGTTTTGATTTTGAGATCTTAGAATCCAAAATGTTCTTCACCTCGAATTCAGGCTCCCCATCTATCTGTATTGGTTCTGGTGGCTTTATTAATCTGGTTCCTGGTTGCACTGGTTTCAAAAGTGACACATGAATAATGGGGTGAATCAGCATGTTAGCTGGTAGATCGAGCTTGACTGCCACTGGGTTAATTATAGCTTTGATCGAGTAAGGGCCCAAATACCTTGGATTAAAAGTTCGAGGTCCATTGAGCAATAAGTGTTTGGTAGCCAACCATACTTGATCCCCTATTTGGTATGGAGGCGCCTCACTCCGATGCAGATCCGCATTCTTTTTGTATTTCCCTTTCGCTTGTTGCAAATGTACAGTTGCATCCTTGAAGGCTTGAATTATTGTGGAATGCAAATGGCCCACTGCGGGCATTTCAAGGCTCAGAGGTGAGTCCAGGTCTGAAGTACGAGGCTGATATCCATATAGGGTATAAAAGGGGCTTTGTCCAGTTCCAGAGTGTACCGAGTTATTGTATGCATATTCGGCCACCCATAAAATATCCTTCCAATTACCCTCCGATTGGTGCAACATACATCGTAAGCATTGTTCAAGGGTCTGGTTCGTTCTCTCCGTCTGACCATCGGTCTGTGGGTGGTGGCTGGTTGAGAGTCTTACGTCGATTTGTGCCAGTTGACAACACTTCCTCCAAAAATGAGAAATAAACTGGCTTCCCCGGTCGGAGACTAGTATGGACGGGAATCCATGCAAACGGATGATATTTTCAAGGAATTCCTTGGCTAGGACAGAAGCTGAAGGTAATCCTTTCAACGGAATAAAATGGGCCATCTTGGAAAATAAATCCACCACAACCAGAATAGTATTGTATCCATTACAAGGGGGCAAGTCCGTGATAAAATCTAGTGACAAGGTGTGCCAAGGTGCTGGTGGAATGTCTAAAGGCTGAAGAAGACCGGCGGGTTTTGTCTTTTGGCCTTTGTTTTGGGCGCAAACTCCACAGGACATCACAAAAGATTTAATATCCTTTCGCCAGGAAGGCCACCAGAATTGTCGTTTAATTTTTTCCTCAGTTTTGGCAATGCCAGGATGTCCTTCCATCAGGGTATCATGATGACGGGAAATAACCAGTTCTTGCAATTCCTTTTCTGGCAGAAATAAGCGTCCTTGGAAGTAAGGTAGGCCATCGTTGACCAAAAAGTAAGACTCCCTTTGGATCCAATCCTGCAAGGCTGTAGAGTCCAGGAGTTGTTTTACCCGTGCTTGAATGTCTTCAAGGGTTTGTAAAGAGGTTATCCCCAAAATTCTTTGTTCAGGAATTATCGGCACAGGTTCTGAGTTTGTGTCTATTTCTCCCATTCCTATTCGAGATAGCGCGTCCGCTTTGCCATTCTTACAGCCGCGGCGGTAAGTGATTACAAAATCGAACTCAGCAAAGAACAAAGCCCATCGGAGCTGACGTGACGATTGAGCCTTGGCAGTTTTTAAATATTGTAAGTTTCGGTGATCAGTGATCACGGTGATGGTATGCCTGGCGCCAAGAAGATAATGCCGCCAAGCCTTAATGGGGGACTTAATGGCTAATAATTCCTTGTCGGTGATTGCATAATTTACCTCAGGCGGCGAGAACTTTCTGGACCAAAATGCTACGGGGTGCAGTTGGTTGGTTTCAGGGTCTCTCTGAGACAGGACAGCTCCCATGGCTAAGCTGGACGCGTCGGTTTCGACTATATATGGGAGATCGGGACGCGGGTGCTTCAAAATAGGTGTGGACGTGAATTTAGTTTTCAATTCCTGAAAGGCCTGTTCGGCTTCCTCGGTCCATTCGAAGCGTTTATTTTTCCGCAAGAGTGCAGTGATGGGTTGTACCACACGTGAAAATTCCAGGATAAATCTGCGATAAAAATTGGCAAAACCAAGCATGCTTTGGACACCTTTCACCGAACTAGGTGATGGCCATTTGAGGATGACATCCACTTTTCGTGAGTCCATTCGGACCCCTTTAGGTATCATGATGAATCCAAGAAACTCAACCTCGGTGGTATGGAAAAGGCACTTTTCCAGCTTTGCAAACAGTTTGTGCTGGCGCAATTTCTCAAGGACGGCCCTGACATGCTTTCTGTGATCAGATTCCGAAGAGGAGTACACAAGAATGTCATCGATATATACGACAACACAAACATCGATGAGTTCCCGAAGGACATCGTTCATGAAGAATTGGAAGGCAGCAGGCGCATTGCACAACCCGAAAGGCATCACCTGGTATTCGAATAATCCATATTTTGTACGGAAGGCCGTTTTCCATTCGTCGCCTTCTTTTACTCGCACCAGATGATAAGCCCCCCGGAGATCTAACTTGGTGTATACGCAAGCATCCTTCACCTGGTCAAGGAGTTCAGGGATCAGTGGCAGAGGGTAACGGTTTTTAACAGTTATCTGGTTCAATGCGCGGTAGTCGATACAAGTTCTAAGGTTGCCTTCTTTTTTGGGCACGAAGAACAAAGCCGAGGATGCCGGAGACTTTGACGGGCGAATGAAACCAATGGCTAGGTATTGATCTAAATATTGTCTCAAATGCAGATTCTCAGGTTCAGTAAGGGCATAAATCCTGCTACAAGGGGGTTGTGCACCGGGCACCAGATCGATTTGGCAATCGTACGATCTGTGGGGAGGTAACGTGTTGGCCTGTTCCTTTTGGAAGACGTCCTGAAAGTCTTGGTATTCCGGAGGTAGTTGCATGTAGACAGAGGTTACAGACACTAGACTAATCTTCAGATTTTCTGGGTAGCAGGTTTGTGCACAATCCAGGAAGGTTATTCTCTTCGCTCGCCAATCAATTCGAGGATTATGTGTCTCTAACCAAGGGATTCCGAGAATAACCTGAAACTGTGGAGCCTTGATTACATCAAACACAACTGCCTCCGGATGGCCGTCCGGACCTATAAGTGTCATCTCAGCAGTGGAATGTGTTACTGGTCCAGAGGCAATTTCGGTTCCATCGACTTTGGTGAGGACATCTTTGCTGGTTTTAGGATGCAGAGGGAGGTTAATCCTAGAGACCAATTCACGATCCACATAATTTCCTATAGCCCCACTATCGATGTATGCCTTTATTGCATGCAACCACTTAGGCTGTTCCGGATCTACGAGGACCATGGGCACAATGAAATGCGAGGTCTGAGAGTTAGTTTTCAAGCTCGGCAAGCGGATCCCTACGCTTGTCGGGCGTGGTCGTTTCCCGAAACAGAGTCTTCATGGATTTTATCAGCGGCTCCTACCACCTTCTTGGGCGGTTTTGCTGGGCAATCTCGTAGAAAGTGTCCAGAGGACCCACAATAAAGACATAATTGCATCTGCCGTCTTCTTTCACGTTCTTTTTGAGTTAAAGGTCATTTAACCCCTCCGATTTGCATAGGCTCAGAGACATCAGCACCCTTGGGGTTAGCGTGGGTCTTGACCAACACCCGGGTCTCAAACTTGGACCGATCTGCTTTTCTGTTTTGAAGTCTGTGATCCAATTGGACCACTAAGTCTATATATTCTGTGCATTCTTGGGGCGGATTTACAACTTGGGCCAGGACATCTTTAAGTTCTCCGCGTAGACCTCGATAAAATAACGTGATTATTTTATCCTCTGGCCACCCAGTTTCCACAATTAGTCTATTAAAGGTTGCAATGTAGGATAGGAGGTCCTGATTGCCCTGTCGCAGGGATAGGAGTTCGTCATCCAGAGCCTGCCCCTGAGAGTGTCGAGCAAATACCTTTCCATGCTTGCTTGAAAACCTTGAAAATCACAGAGAATCGGGTCATCTTGAGTAACCAGTGGAACTGACCAATCGGCAGCACAGCCGCTGAGATATGACAATACAAAGGCTACCTTGGTCTGGTCATTAGGGAAGGCCCCAGGTCTGCATAGGAAGTGCAAACGACACTGATTCATGAATACGGCGAATCGTTTGGGGTCCCCAGCAAAGCGTTTGGGTGGGGCCAGCGGCATGTTTCCATTAGATTAATCTGCACAGGGTTACTGGGAACCACAGGAGCGGGGTTCCCCCCGGAACCGGGTAGAGGAGTGTGTCCAGCTTGACCTTGCAAAAACTGTCTAGCCTGGTCATCAGTTCTTTCCTTTGATACAATCACTTCCCTCCTGAGAGCATTAGTCTCTTGACGAGCGGCCTGTACTTCGGCCCGTAATTCCCCCAGTAGTTGGGCCAACTGATCAGTCTCAGAAGTTTCCATAGCGCCTGGGTGGGAATTTGTAGGAAGGCTTCGCGTTCTGTAACGCTCACCTGACTCCCACGGAGGCGCTGGCCTGGTCTGGGTTGCTGTGGCCTCTTCGAGCGTGATGCGCAGAACTCGGAACACCGACTGAACAGGACCCTCAAATCTTGCTTCTCTGGCCCGTAGGAATATCCTTCTGCAGATGAGAAAGGGGATTAACAGTCTGCAGAATAGTGTGCTTGCTCCCCTCTTCCCCCCTTCGTTCTTCTCTAACTTCCTCCGAAATCCCCGGTTGAAGCTCACCTTATGGTTTGAAAGGATGAACTCTCCATCCTGCTTCTGGTGCAGGGGCGCGTGTTTGTCCAGTTACTTCACTGGTTTTCAGAATGGCGCTGGCAAAATCCACTTGACTTTTCCGAGCGGAACGCCGTAAGTATGAAGATTACAAAAGTTCAAGTGTTGAGCCTCCTTTTCTGTTGCCTTCCTAACCTGTGATCTGTCCTTTATTTCAGGTGCAGAATGAAGGCGATGCGTTGAGGGATTGACTTGCCGATAGTAAACTCAGGTGAGTTAGCGATAGGGGCGATCCCTCTTAATGTCTTTATATTCCTCCAGTAATGTCTTTTGTCCTTTCCCCATAGGGGCCGGGGTGTGGTACCTGCCAACGAAGCGGCGCCGACCCGAAATGAGGAATGATCCACCAACAGAAGACTGGTAAGTGTTATGGCGGAAAATTAGGCTTTCCTCATATGTTCCTTATGCTCACCTTTTGTCTCTTCTTCTCTCCCGTAGGCGCAGAGATGTGGCGACCGGTGCAGACAGTCGCGGTGGAGCCAGAAGAACTCCTGAGGACAGGTGAGTGAAGCGCAGCGCTGCAGCAAGCAACGCGGTGCTTTTAAATGAAAGTCTTTTCTCAGGAACACTGGCGTGAAGGTTCCGGATGCAGGTAAGAAGTTTGATAAAATTCTTGGTTTTCACCTTTCTCTTCTCTTCTTTCCTTACAGGTTTTCCAGGATCGAGGCGGGCGTGGCTGGAGACCAGATGCAGGAGCAGACACGGTGAGCGTTCAGCTGCTTGGATGCAAAACAACGCGAAGCGTGAGCTACTGTCTGGGCGTGGCTTAAATAGCCCCCAAAGTAGTTCCAGGTAAGTATCCTTCCCTGGCCACGCCCGAGTGACAAAATAGTCCCAATGAAAAAATAGTCCCTTTCAGGTCTCAGGGAGGCCTGAATCTTGCAGCATGGTCTGCATCAGGTAAGTGCACAAAACATCTTTCTTCATGAGCCTGGCACCTATGGCGCCAGGACTGATGTCCAACATGAGCCTGGTGCCAAAGGCGCCAGGACAGAGTCCAAAGAGCCCCTATAAGGGGCCGCTGGGCTTTTACCCGGGGGCATGATGCCTGCTCCCGGGGGTGCTGGGCCTGGCCTGGTGCTCCAGGGGTAGGCATCATGACAATTATTTCCTACCTGCACCATATCTGGAAGAACATCATTATTCCCTACCTGCACCATATCTGGAAGAACATCATTATTACATACCTGCACCATTTCTGGAATAATTTACTTATTCCCTACCTGCACCATATCTGGAAGAACGTCATTATTCCCTACCTGTGCCATATCTGGAAGAACATAATTATTCCATACCTGCACCATATCTGGAAGAACATCACTATTCCCTACGTGCACCATATCTGGAAGAACGTAATTATTCCCTACCTACACCATATCTGGAAGAGCAGCATTATTCCCTACCTGCACCATATCTGGAAGAGCATCATTATTCCCTACCTGCAACATATCTGGAAGAACATCATTATTCCCTACCTGCACCATATCTGGAAGAGCATCATTATTCCCTCCCTCACCATATCTGGAAGAACATCATTATTCCCTACCTGCACCATATCTGGAAGAATATCATTATTCCCTACCTGCACCATATCTGGAAGAACGTCATTATTCCCTACCTGCACCATATCTGGAAGAACGTCATTATTCCCTACCTGCACCATATCTGGAAGAACATCATTATTCCCTGCCTGCACCATATCTGGAAGAAGATCATTATTCCCTACCTGCACCATATCTGGAAGAACGCCATTTTTCCCTACCTGCACCATATCTGGAAGAACATAATTATTCCCTACCTGCACCATATCTGGAAGAATGTCATTATTCCGTACCTGCACCATATCTGGAAGAACCTATTTATTCCCTACCTGCACCATATCTGGAAGAACATCTTTGTTCTCTACCTGCACCATATCTGGAAGAACATATTATTCCCTATCTGCACCATATCTTGAAGAACATAATTATTCCATACCTGCACCATATCTGGAAGAACATCATTATTCCCTACCTGCACCATATCTGGAAGAACGTAATTATTCCCTACCTGCACCATATCTAGAAGAGCATTATTATTCCCTGCCCGCACCATATCTGGAAGACCATCATTATTACATACCTGCACCATATCTGGAAGAACATCATTATTCCCTATCTGCACCATATCTGGAAGAGCATCATTATTCCCTACCCGCACCATATCTGGAAGAACATCATTATTACATACCTGCAACATATCTGGAAGAACGTCATTATTCCCTACCTGCACAATATCTGGAAGATCATTATTCCCTACCCACACCATATCTGGAAGAACATCATGATTACATACCTGCACCATATCTGGAAGAACTTCATTATTCCCTACCCGCACCACATCTGGAAGAACATAATGATTACATACCTGCACCATATCTGGAAGAACTTCATTATTCCCTACCTGCACCATATCTGGAAGAACATTATTATTCCCTACCTGCACCATATATGGAAGAACGTCATTATTCCTTACCTGCACCATATCTGGAAGAGTGTCATTATTCCCTACCCGCACCATATCTGGAAGAACATAATTATTCCCTACCTGCACCATATCTGGAAGAATGTCATTATTCCATACCTGCACCATATCTGGAAGAATGTCATTATTCCATACCTGCACCATATCTGGAAGAACATCTTTATTCCCTGCCTGCACCATATCTGGAAGAACTTCATTATTCCCTGCCTGCACCATATCTGGAAGAACGTCATAATTCCCTGCCTGCACCATATCTGGAAGAACGTCATTAGTCCATACCTGCACCATATCTGGAAGACCATCATTATTACAAACCTGCACCATATCTGGAAGAACATCATTATTCCCTATCTGCACCATATCTGGAAGAGCATCATTATTCCCTACCCGCACCATATCTGGAAGAACATCATTATTACATACCTGCACCATATCTGGAAGAACGTCATTATTCCATACCTGCACCATATCTGGAAGAGCGTCATTATTCCCTACCTGAGCCATATCTGGAAGAACATAATTATTCCATACCTGCACCATATCTGGAAGAACATCACTATTCCCTATGTGCACCATATCTGGAAGAACGTAATTATTCCCTACCTACACCATATCTGGAAGAGCATCATTATTCCCTACCTGCACCATATCTGGAAGAGCATCATTATTCCCTACCTGTACCATATCTGGAAGAACATCATTATTCCCTACCTGGACCATATCTGGAAGAGCATCATTATTCCCTCTCTCACCATATCTGGAAGAACATCATTATTCCCTACCTGCACCATATCTGGAAGAACGTCATTATTCCCTACCTGCACCATATCTGGAAGAACGTCATTATTCCCTACCTGGACCATATCTGGAAGAACGTCATTATTCCCTACCTGCACCATATCTGGAAGAACATCATTATTCCCTGCCTGCACCCATATCTGGAAGAAGATCATTATTCCCTACCTGCACCATATCTGGTGCAGGTAGGGAATAAGAACGTCATTATTTTATTTATTTGTTTGTGTTCTACAGTACCACAGTACTTTTAACACATATACAAAAATAAACAATCCAATGTACATATATCCAACATTTATAAAATTACTGCAGCTTTCCTTAAAAATTCAAAAACATGTATTGTCAAGCTTAATTCATTACAGTTCAATATCCTCCTCCATAATTCATTCTCGGAGGAGAAAACCAAGCCTGCTGAAAAACAAGACCGCAAGTCCTCCAGCTTAGGGCAAGTCACACACAAGTGTTTTAGCGTCTCAATATTTTTGTTACAATGCCGACATAATCTCTGTTCTTGTGGAATTTCCACACGGCGGCCCAATACTTCTTTTGTTTGTAACAAATTCAACCTTAATCTTAGCACTTGTGTCCTAAAGGATCTCGACGGGTGCTTTTCAAGGTAAGGAGCTGGAGTATTAAAACTTTTACATGACCAAAGAAAGTGATCCCCAAAGCATTTATACTCCATTATGTCAGTTCTCAGGTTAGACCATACATATCTACACCATCTTAACTTGGCGGCCTTCGGTGTCAGCTCCAATTCCTCCATTGAAATATTTGCTTGTTGAAGCATCAATTGACAATTCAAAACCCAGTCCCCAAGAACCCTACAGCTACCCTGAACTCTTACCAGGTTTAACTGTTCATATATTGACGCCCCTGGAGGGTTCAGTATTTTTACCAACAACTGAAGCTTACCCCAATCCACCATAGTCTTTATAGGTAACAGACCTAATTCAAACAAAATCCCTGCTAAAGGAACTGACTGCGGGAGTTGAAGTAGGCCTTTCCATAATGCCCCCTCTAGTTGTGACCAGTTAATCAGCTGACTCCGAGTTTGGGCCCCATAAATTAATTTTGGGATTAACTGTTGTTTGTATAACTTTAGGGCTGGTAAAAGAGAGTATCTACCGAATTTCCCATCGAAAATTCGGAGTTGTACACCTGCCCCTGCAAATTTTACGCTTAAGTCTTCCTGTAATTTAGGACCTGAGAGCTTGTCATAAATTACCAGCCCTAAGTATACAAATTTATTTACAACTTCTAATTTACCATTTTTCAAGTACCAAGGCATTATTTTACAACTTTTCCTACCCCCCTTAAATACCAGAACCTTTGATTTTGCAGTGTTTAATGATAAGTCTAGTTTCTCTAGAAACCCCTCCACGGCTACTAATGCTCGTTGGAGCCCAATAACTGTGAGGTCACATATAACAATGTCGTCTGCATAAAGCAAGTATTGGACAACCATAGCACCCAATCTTGGAGGGAAAGTTTTTACAAGTTCCATACAACCGCCTATTCCCAGTAAATACAGGCAAAAGAGAAAGGGTGCCAAAACACACCCCTGTCTTAAACCCCTATTTGTCTGAATCCAGGGGGAATAATTCCCTAATTCATCAAGCCTTACTCTAATCCTTGTATTTGTATGGAGAGCCACCAAAATACTCAACAGAGCTGCCGGACACCCCTATCATATAGTTTTTTTCCACAAAAAAGCCCTATTAACCATGTCAAACGCTCTACTAATATCTAAAAAAGCGAAAAATACTGGCCGTGCTTGGACCTTTGCTTGGTGTGCTAATAAATCTATCACCATACAATTAGTGGATGTACTCAGCTCTTGCTGAAAACCTGACTGAAAAACATCTAGGGAATCAGATTCCACCGCCCATTTTTGCAAGGCTTTCAGCAGCATTTTCGCAAATATTTTGTTTGAAGCATCCAACAAGGATATAGGTCTATAATAAAGTGGAGAAGACCTATCCCCGCCTTTAAAGATCAGGATTAAGGTTGCTGCTGACCAGGTAGAGGGGAACGAATTGTTAGCCAGAATATCCGAAAATAAGGCAGACAGTACCTGTGACCATACTACTAAGTTACCTTTATAGGTCAGATTAGAAAGACCGTCTGGTCCCGGTGCATTCGAGGACTTGCTATTCTTTATCAGATTCTTTATATCCTCCAAATCCCATTCTAGGGCACCCTTCCAATCCGCCTCTGCCCAGGTGACTGATTGGTCCAAACCTTCCACCCTGTACAAATCAGTGAAATGTTTCACCCAACCAATGTCACTGACCGCATGTGCCTGAAGATAATCTTGTGTACCTTTTGGTTTAATTAGGTCCCAAAATATTCCTGGCCTATTCCCTAGCATACAAGCCAGCATTCTCTCGGCATCCTTAATGTATAGCAAAAACTTTCTACCTTTTACCCAGTTCCTGTGTGATTGTTTTAGAATCCGCACCTTTTCCATATAGCCTGGAGGTGCAGATTTCTTGAGATACCTCACCTCTCGGTGTAGTTCCTTTTTATGTGCCTGGACTTCTACATCAAAAGAGTGGGAACCCTTCCTCCTTGCCACCATCTGGGTTAAGCCTCTATCTGTTGTTAACCTACCTAACAACTCCCTCACAATCATAGGGAATCCCTCCGCTGTACATAGACGGGCCATCTTATTTACTGGTAAATTTGCAATTTCAGACAAGAATGCTGATGCAATCCTAGGAATCCACTTGACCTCGTTCTTTCCTGAATTTATTTCCACTCCCACAATGTCAGTTTCAACATGTTTTGTCGGACTGAACAATTTAAATTCCAGAAGGGAATGATCACTCCATATCAGAGATTTTACTTCCAGGGATACTCCTCTTATGGCTAGATCATGGGAAGTGAAAATGTAGTCTATCGTTGATTTCCACAACCCATTCTACCATGTAAAAGCTGGTGGAATATCCATCTGTATATTACCATTAATAATGCTAAGGTTCCACACCTCAAATTCCTGGATAATCCTCTTTCCTCTCTCCCGGGATTCCTTACAGACAAACTTTCTATTATTCTCTAAATACCAATTCTCTTCTAAGCATTCTGCATTAAAGTCTCCAACGATTATCACTGAAGCCCCATCATCCGGGAATTCCGGGAATTCACCCATTAATGTAAAAGAAATTGCTGTCAAGGCTTTTTCCAGTTTGTCTTTTAGGGGACTGAAATAAACATTTACCAAAAAACATTTGCTTACGAGACTCTCACCATCTTCCTGCCATTCTAAGAGTACAATCAGGATGTCCGACCTGTCTACATCAATTACCTGCATGGAAAGTCCCAAAGAACGTTTAACTGCTGTTAGTAGTCCACCAAATGGCCTACCCTTTACTCCCGTCGGGCCTTAACGTAGACTGTATTAAATCCATCTATCATAGGTGTGTCTAGCAAAAAAGTTTCCTGCAAACAGATTATATCAAAATTCGAGAAAAGTTCATGGTTATTCATGATGTTCTTGAACCCTCTCGAATTCCATGTAATTAATGACCAATTAGACCATCATGTATGTTGGAAACGCTTTTCCTCCCTTCCTTGATTTACCCCTCTACCAATAGGAGCTTGTGTATACCCTCTGGAACTATAGATCTCCTTGTTGTATCATACCCTTCTTTGCCTGATAAATGGGAGCCAGAGTTGACAATATTGAGGGCCCTGTGTCTGTAACTTCAAAACCTAGGGCCAAGAAACGCTCTCTTTCCACCATTATTATTTCCCTTATTAGGTGTGACCTTAAATGAAGTCTTACAGTATCTAGACAATCATCGTAGACAAATTCTACCGTCTTAATGTCCCCTGACGATATCCATTTCAGATTTGGGATTTCCTGCATCAAATCCAGGATATAATGTCTATTTAAGGGATATCTATTTGAACTTTCGAACAGCCGATTTAAGAAAATACATAGCTTACCGTTATCTGGCATCATTTTTTGCAAATTGGCCGCTTGCCTCGAATTCCATTTTTTGGGCGATTTTATTTGCCCCGTACTTTCCCCCACCCCTTCAATGAATCCAAAAACTTACTCTTTGGAATCCCCAGACCTACTTCCTCCATTAATCTTGGGGTTGGTAATGGCACTGTTAAGGAAACCCTGGGTGGAGGCAACTTCCCCAAGTCCGCCTTCACCACCACAGGTTTCGCAAAAATTGCATATAATTTAGGTGCCGTTGGTATTCCTGTTTCCGGGACTTCCACCAGAGGATTCACCAATCCCCTTCCTGCTATTATATGCGGTGGAACCAACAGTCTTTCCTCCAAATTACAACACTTGCCAGCTCCTCTACCTGCTCCAAATTCAATATTTTTTGGGGCTTCTAGATCCTTAATCTTCTCAATCTCTTCCTCTTCCATATCTACTGGATAAACAGATATATTACTTAGATCGAAAGAAGGACTATCCCCCTCCTGTACATTTTCCAACACAGATGAAACCCTATCGACTTCCTTGAACCTTATTAGTTCCTTAATTTTACCCCCTTTCCTGTTTATAAAAAGTCTTTCTTTCTCTGATCTAGTATGTCTCTATCAATCTGCATGTGTTTGTCCACTGCCAACCTTAGATTACGGAGGAATTTCCGTGATCCTTTATTCTGTTGTGAGGGTGGAAGCTTACAGTTTTTGGATTTTTTTTCCTGTGAGTTCAGCTTTTTAGGACAACTTGGTTTTTTTACCTTTGGGCTACTACTCAACATCTTCTTATCCTGAACCTGTTCCTTCCCCAACATTGATACCGATGGGAGGACTATTCCGGATACCTCAGGTACCACCAAAAGACTTTCTCCCTTTAACTCAGCATTCTCCCCCTGTGTTTTCATATTTTTAACTCACATTCTCTCGCCTTGTACAAACACAGCCCCTTCACTGACCACCTTTTTCGGGCTTGGGGTTTTGAAGACTGAGGTTGCCATTATAAAGCCTTCCAATAGATGCACTTTGCTCAATACTTCCTTCATTGATTTCCTAAGCTCCCGGATTTCATAGTTCAATGTGTCGTAGCCTCTGTCCATGGAGTCCATAATTCTAGAAAGAACTGGGAATGATAACTCATCTACTGGGGGTAGCTGATCCTGTTGGGAGACTTCTTTTATCTCCTCAGCCTCTATTGCTTCATCCTCGATCACTGGGTCCCCCACTATAGAGTCATCATCCCCAAGTTTGACACCTTCACTAACCTGAATTTTTTGCGAGGTGGCCTCATCCCCACAAGCAGTTTCCCTCTCTTGCTTTTGGCTAAACTGGTACTGTGACAATTTCTCCTTATAACCCCATTCTTTAGGTATAGGGACTGATGTTGTTGAAATCTTTCTTTTAGGGTCTCTTGGGCCTTGAACTTTTACTGGAAAACTCATGAGTCAACAGTGGGGCTAATATAGAAATATCTGATACTAAATCTCGCTCCACCACCAGTGGTTCGTCTGCCAAAGAGTTCACTTTAGATTCAATGTTTAAAAAAGCCCGATTTATAACTCCCACCACCTCTGCCATTGAATCCACTTGATTAGTTTGCTCCGGTCCAATATCCCCAGGGCGCTCTATACCCGGAGGAGTGGAAATTCCCTGGGGGACTACCAAAGTGTCTACTACCATAGAGGTAACAGAGCCCTTGTTAACTACTTGAGTCACTTGAGAAGGATGTGGAAGAGAAATTACCACCTGTGGTGGGACTCTACCCCCCTGAACTATATATTCCTCTGGGATACTTCCCATACTTCTGAGTGTGACTCCCATTATGGGGACCCAGGAGGGTTACAAAACTTTATGATTACTGGCCTACTCAATCACTTGTATGACCATATGATAATCTCAATACTAAAAAAGGAATACCTTAACACGCTGCAGTACTAAAATGACAAATGCTGATAAAAGAATAAAAGCAATCCCATACATGTATGTAAAACGATCTGTTTAAAATTAATGATAAAATACTATACAGATTGTCTGCTTTATAGGTACCCCAGAAAATAATTACAGACACTATACCCTTATTTGGCCTCTGCGCAATATTTCACAAATTCAGCCCCGCCAGCTCCCAACAGCCACACAACAGCCAGCCCCCTTTACCCCTCACTGGCTTAACGCCGCAAGGGTGGCTCGAGCGCAGCTTTGACTGAGCTGCCGGTCACGTGATCACCCACGTGGACTATGCAAACTCCGCCTCCACCAGGAAGCACAACAGATCAGGCAAGAGCCAAGCTCGCAGTGCCTGTAGGTAGTTCACTTCAAAGGAGCACGAGAAGGAAGTCCGCTCCACACACAAACACAGCCTGTTTCAGCATCAAAGAATCCGCCGCTCGGGCGGCTCGAGCGCAGCTTTGACTGAGCTGCCGGTCACGTGGTCACCCACGTGGTCTATGCAAACTCCGCCTCCACCAGGAAGCGGAACAGATCAGGCAAGAGCCAAGCTCGCAGTGCCTGTAGGTAGTTCAGTTCAAAGGAGCACGATAAGGAAGTCCGCTCCACACACAAACACAGCCTGTTTCAGCAGCAAAGAATCCGCCGCTCGGGCGGCTCGAGCGCAGCTTTGACTGAGCTGCCGGTCACGTGATCACCCACGTGGTCTATGCAAACTCCGCCTCCACCAGGAAGCGGAACAGATCAGGCAAGAGCCAAGCTCGCAGTGCCTGTAGGTAGTTCAGTTCAAAGGAGCACGAGAAGGAAGTCCGCTCCACACACAAACACAGCCTGTTTCAGCAGCAAAGAATCCGCCGCTCGGGCGGCTCGAGCGCAGCTTTGACTGAGCTGCCGGTCACGTGATCACCCACGTGGTCTATGCAAACTCCGCCTCCACCAGGAAACGGAACAGATCAGACAAGAGCCAAGCTCGCAGTGCCTGTAGGTAGTTCAGTTCAAAGGAGCACGAGAAGGAAGTCCGCTCCACACACAAACACAGCCTGTTTCAGCAGCAAAGAATCCGCCGCTCGGGCGGCTCGAGCGCATCTTTGACTGAGCTGCTGGTCACGTGATCACCCACGTGGTCTATGCAAACTCCGTCTCCACAAGGAGCGCGAACAGATCAGGCAAGGTTCAAGCTCGCAGTGCCTGTAGGTAGTTCAGTTCAAAGGAGCACGAGAAGGAAGACCGCTCCACACACAAACACAGCCTGTTTCAGCAGCAAAGAATCCGCCGCTTGGGCGGCTCGAGCGCTGCTTTGACTGAGCTGCCGGTCACGTGATCACCCACGTGGTCTATGCAAACTCCGCCTCCACCAGGAAGCAGAACAGATCAGGCAAGAGCCAAGCTTGCAGTGCCTGTAGGTAGTTCAGTTCAAAGGAGCACGAGAAGGAAGTCCGCTCCACACACAAACACAGCCTGTTTCAGCAGCAAAGAATCCCGTCATTATTCCCTACCTGCACCATATCTGGAAGAACATAATTATTCCCTACCTGCACCACATCTGGAAGAACGTATTTATTCCCTACCTGCACCATATCTGGAAGAACATCTATGTTCCCTACCTGCACCATATCTTGAAGAACATAATTATTCCCTATCTGCACCATATCTTGAAGAACATAATTATTCCATACCTGCACCATATCTGGAAGAACATCATTATTCCCTACCTGCACCATATCTGGAAGAACGTAATTATTCCCTACCTGCACCATATCTGGAAGAACATCATTATTCCCTATCTGCACCATATCTGGAAGAGCATCATTATTCCCTACCCGCACCATATCTGGAAGAACATCATTATTACATACCTGCACCATATCTGGAAGAACATCATTATTCCCTACCTGCACAATATCTGGAAGATCATTATTCCCTACCCACACCATATCTGGAAGAACATCATGATTACATACCTGCACCATATCTGGAAGAACTTGATTATTCCCTACCCGCACCATATCTGGAAGAACATAATGATTACATACCTGCACTATATCTGGAAGAACTTCATTATTCCCTACCTACACCTTTTCTGGAAGAGCATCATTATTCCCTACCCACACCATATCTGGAAGAACATTATTATTCCCTACCTGCACCATATCTGGAAGAACGTCATTATTCCCTACCTGCACCATATCTGGAAGAACGTAATTATTCCCTACCTGCACCATATCTAGAAGAGCATTATTATTCCCTACCCGCACCATATCTGGAAGACCATCATTATTACATACCGGCACCATATCTGGAAGAACATCATTATTCCCTATCTGCACCATATCTGGAAGAACATAATTATTCCATACCTGCACCATATCTAGAAGAGCATTATTATTCCCTACCCGCACCATATCTGGAAGACCATCATTATTACATACCTGCACCATATCTGGAAGAACATCATTATTCCCTATCTGCACCATATCTGGAAGAGCATCATTATTCCCTACCCGCACCATATCTGGAAGAACATCATTATTACATACCTGCACCATATCTGGAAGAACATCATTATTCCCTACCTGCACAATATCTGGAAGATCATTATTCCCTACCCACACCATATCTGGAAGAACATCATGATTACATACCTGCACCATATCTGGAAGAACTTGATTATTCCCTACCTGCACCATATCTGGAAGAACGTAATTATTCCCTACCTGCACCATATCTGGAAGAACATCATTATTACATACCTGCACCATATCTGGAAGAACGTCATTATTCCCTACCTGCACCATATCTGGAAGAACGTAATTATTCCCTACCTGCACCATATCTAGAAGAGCATTATTATTCCCTACCCGCACCATATCTGGAAGACCATCATTATTACATACCTGCACCATATCTGGAAGAACATCATTATTCCCTATCTGCACCATATCTGGAAGAACATAATTATTCCATACCTGCACCATATCTAGAAGAGCATTATTATTCCCTACCCGCACCATATCTGGAAGACCATCATTATTACATACCTGCACCATATCTGGAAGAACATCATTATTCCCTATCTGCACCATATCTGGAAGAGCATCATTATTCCCTACCCGCACCATATCTGGAAGAACATCATTATTACATACCTGCACCATATCTGGAAGAACGTCATTATTCCCTACCTGCACAATATCTGGGAGATCATTATTCCCTACCCACACCATATCTGGAAGAACATCATGATTACATACCTGCACGATATCTGGAAGAACTTCATTATTCCCTACCCGCACCATATCTGGAAGAACATAATGATTACATACCTGCACTATATCTGGAAGAACTTCATTATTCCCTACCTACACCTTTTCTGGAAGAGCATCATTATTCCCTACCCGCACCATATCTGGAAGAACATTATTATTCCCTACCTGCACCATATCTGGAAGAACGTCATAATTCCCTGCCTGCACCATATCTGGAAGAACGCCATTAGTCCATACCTGCACCATATCTGGAAGAACGTCATTATTCCATACCTGCACCATATCTGGAAGAACATCATTATTCCCTGCATGCACCATATCTGGAAGAACGTCATTATTCCCTACCTGCACAATATCTGGAAGAGTATCATTATTCCCTACCTGCACCATATCTGGAAGAACACCATTATTCCCTACCTGCACCATATCTGGAAGAACGTCCTTAATCCATGCCTAGACCACTCTACCCTTATACAATGGTGGTTAGAAAAGGTCCTGCACACATCGAAGGTGCTATTCTGTGGCACAGCGCCGCCTCCCACTAAAAGTGAGGAGAGCCACAAGAGGCTGAGCGCAGCACACTGACCTATGATGCAGCCCCCTGTGCCAGGCCTAGCTTCTCATAGGTTGAGGTCCATCAGTGCTCCCACTTTCATTGTGGAAAGCAGGCACAGGAATAAGAACTCTCTTCTAATCCTTACCTTGGGTCTTGGCCATCATTGGGGCCCGCGTGCTGTAGACCACTCTAGGAATACCTGCCAAGCCTGCAAGCTAGAAACTCTGCAGAAGTGAAGTCAAACTGGTCACATGGACAGTCTGCGACTCGTCTATGTGTGTCTCACAATGGCATTTACTGGGCGCCTCTGCTCCTGCAGTGTTAGAGTCGGCTGCCAACTGCCCTTGCCTGAATGCTGGGGCGGACCTATATTACCTCAGTAGAGCAGCTGTTACTGCTTGAAAGGGACAGCAGAAGCACAATATGCACGTCTTAGCTTTAAAGTCTCACATATTGGGGTTCTTCTCAGTGGCGGCTGCTATGATAGGGCGGCCGGGCGCCGCCCCCCCCAAAAAAAGAGAGAAGCTAAAAGAGATTCAGTCAGAGAACTTCTCTGATTGAATCTCTTTTAGCTTTAGTGCTGCTGCATTTCCTTTGCCAACAGCGTGGGGGCGCTGTGGCAAGGAAATAGGCCTGCCCGGCATTCACAGTGGGACCGCGGGGCGCGTCCCAATTTAGTAATTTTTTTTCTATAGTAGAGGCGTGGAGCTCGTAGCTCCACGCACTCTACGTAGCCCCTTTAATTAGAAGCCTGGCGGGGCGCTTCAGGGGTGGCCCCGCCAGTATGAAATGTGCGCAAACAGCGCAGTTCCCCTCCCCTGCCATCGATACAGTAATGTCATTGGCTGACAAACAGCCAATGAGATTACTGTATCTATGCAGGGTGTGTGCGTGCGCGCGCCTGCGCGCCTTCACACCCTGTTTGTTGACTTCAGTTCTTTCTTTCCAGCCATCAACAACACAAGTGTGCTGCTGCCCCACCCAGTGACCAGGCGCCGCTGCGGACCGGTAAGTACCCTTTCTTCTCTGGGCCCGGGGACGGGAGTGTTACTTACATTATTACACTCCCCTCCCCGAGCCCAAACTATGTGGTCCACCACACGGCCAGGGCCAGGGCCCAACCCCACACTGAACGATGTGTAGGCCAGGGCCTACACGTTGTTCAGTGTTGCAGTGCCGAGCTGACTGCCGTCAGCTTGGGGCGAGACAGTACTAGAAGCGGGCCGCCCGCTACACAAGGCTCGCCCCAAGTTGACGGCAGTCAGCTCGGCGGGGGCCGCCTGCGGCCTGGGCCTAGCCTACTTTTGTTTACCCCTGGTCCGTGCGTGGCCCAAGGGCCTTGCCTTGGGCCACGCCGGATCGGGACGCAAGGCCCAGGGCAGGCAGGCGTGCACTGCTGCTGCACTGCAGTGCTGCAGCTGCCCATACAGCGGCCCGCGACCACTCCGCATCTGCTATTGTGCCGTTTTATATTTTCGGCATTTTTCAACAAAAAATGCCGAAAATATAAAACGGCACAAGTCACCCGGGAGAGCCCTGGCAGGGAGAGGCTCTGCCAGGGCTCTCCCTGCTGGTGACTTGTGCCGTTTTATATTTTCGGCATTTTTTGTTGAAAAATGCCGAAAATATAAAACGGCACAATAGCAGATGCGGAGTGGTCGCGGGCCGCTGTATGGGCAGCTGCAGCAGTGCAGCAGCAGTGCACGCCTGCCTGCCCTGGCCCTTGCGTCCCGATCCGGCGTGGCCCAAGGCAAGGCCCTTGGGCCACGCACGGACCAGGTAAACGAAATCGAAAAATGCCGAAAATAAAACGGCACAATTAGCAGATGCGCCGGGGCCCGGAGTGGTTGCGGCTGAGTTGCACTCATGTATTGCAAACGATGCATACACATTGTACAATCAGCCATGCGTAGCGTGCACACACCCAGCAGCCACACTGACTGCATAGCCTTGCTCGTACCTCAGTGTGGCTGGGTGTGTGCACGCTACGCATGGCTGATTGTACAATGTGTGTGTGCATCGTTTGCAATACATGAGTGCAACTCAGCCGCGACCACTCCGGGCCCCGGCGCATGGTCCATCAGACATGCCTATCTGGCTGATGGAGTGACGAGCGAGCGTGCGCACTCTGGAGGGTATACATAACCTATGTATACCCTCCAGAGTGCGCACGCTCGCTCGTCACTCCATCAGCCATGATCAGTCATGCTCTTCACACACGCAGCCTCGCTGATTGCACCCCTTCATAATCAGTACCATCAGCGGTGCGTATTTGAAAAATAAGGATGAAATTAACTTGGCAGTACTTTAAGCCTGCATACAGTTGCACTCATACCTGCCTAACCTCTGAGTTTAGCCCGCAGACTCAGGGTTTTCACGCTCTTCTCTGGGAAGAGTGTGGAGTCTCTGTTTTATCACACCAGTGACCAGGCTCAGAATTGCTGCGGCTAAGGGATTCAGATGGGCTGGCGCAGTCAACATTGAAGCGGCTATGGCGGCACTTGCCGCACCTGCACCCCTAAAAAAGGGTGTTTTTAAAATTGTCAATCATTTTCTAAAGGGTTACCTGTATTTGTTCCTGCCAGGGAAGCGCTGATCAAGGGCGTGATAAAATGTTAGATGTCTCAGCAGGACTATCCAGGCTGCGGGCATTTTCCCCTCATTCTGTTTCTTTTAAGTAACCCACTTGGCACTTCTTATTAAAGGCATTAGCAGAAAAGTGAATGGGAATGGTCAATTTCTCTGTGAAGCCACAGCTCATTGGGATGGGCTGCTTAGCATTTAAAACCCCCATAATCTGCATCTATGCTAAAGTAAATACCAGACTAACAATCCATACTAGTTTGTGCCTTGTCTGCATGGTTGACATGAAAACAATGTTTTTACCCTTTATGAGGCATTGCATATTTTTTTTTCGTCCTGCATAACAAGATGCATGCCAGTGTGAAATGACAGAACTGCATTCTGGGACCCGTAGTAGTCTTGTAGTTATAACAGGGAAACTAGGGTATATTCCCAGAATCAACTTAAAGAGGCTGGAAGGCCGTCTCTGAATGGAATGGTGTCTGGGCGCAAATTTCAAAATGATGTTTGGAGGTCCCTTTCCCTTCAGCTGAGAAGACCTGCCTGCACATGTGAGCAAAAATGCCTCTATCTGGAATAGTGCAAGGTTTTCCAGGTGCAAAAGGTCCCTGTCGAAATGGTAAATGAGTTTTTTTGAGGGTGGTTTCATTTGATGCAGTTTTCTACGCAGTTTATCTTTTTGACACTTTGGCAGAGCCTCGTGTGACTGGGCGGAGTCTTGTGTGGATATGGGCATACAGCTCACTCAGGGATTTTTTTTCTAAAAGTAGGCAGGCCTGGCTGCACTGCACGTCGTCTGCTGTGGGACTCCTCTCCTAGGAGGTGTACCCTGGCTTAGCCACCAGTGCTATCCTAGGCAGCCACTGGACACCTGGCCTGGGTAGAAAGGGCTGAACTCAAGCCTCAGGAGACCCCAGCACCTCAGATCAGCCTGGTTTGCCCCTGGGATGTATTTTTGGGATGGGGAAGGGTCGTCGTGCTACCATCTCCCCTCATTCAGTCCTCTTTTACAAACGATAGTGAGACTCCACTTGGCTGGAGCCTCAACTTGTAGAGTGAGAAGTGCGCAATACAATTTAACGCATGGATGGTCTGGCAGTGGCTGGCACACTCATAAACTGGTAGACACAGTGACCGTATTACAGAATCGGGCACGCCGAGTCAGGCATGTATCTTTAAGTGCTTGAGAAATTGACCTGTTTCGGATATGATTTCATTTATATCAATTATTTAAAACATGTCACTTGTTTCTTTGTCAGTCATGTATATATTCCATTATCGCAACACTTGTTTTTACTCTTCTGAGTGCGTATAACTAACACCCAAAAAAAGTATATGGCAAGTAGTACTATTCAAAACAATACTGCCTACTGTTTGTTTGCTTTATTCATGAACAACACAGAACAGGGAAACCTGGTAAGCACTATGAGAACTGGGTAAATTAATTAGCACAATCAACACTCTTCCCTAAAGGAAAACAGGCGCGCTATAAATAAAATATCATATCATGCCTCTGTCCTTCCCTGGAATTGGCCATTACCATTTTAAAGTGCTAGCAAATAGCTTACATGACCTCGCATGGGGTATTCTGGTCGCAGCACCAGTCATTATCCGTGTGATGTCATCTGTGTGTTCATTCCATAATCACTAAAGATGTTATGTTTAAAAACGAAAGACCCCCGAAAAACGGTCTTACTAGAAGCTTGCTGGTGTCTTGTGCTCATTAGCTTGGCGCACGGCAGCCTGACTGTTGCAAGGCTTCCTCGTGCAGCCATTAGCTGCGCAGCGCATGGCAGTGAACTTGCACAGCCATTTCATTAAAAAACAGCCCGCGGGTGTATGTTTAATAGATTTAGCCTGTTCGGAAACCATCTGAAGGGTTTATATCTCATGATGGCACGGCACACTATTAATCATTAAAGTTCTCAAGCCTTTTAAAATCCCAACAAGTCCTCAGGCGGAAGCCCGGGTGGGAGCCGCAGTGAGGAGCTGCGGTAGCATCAAAAGCAGGGACGGCGTCAGGGCATTTCAAACCTTTCAAATGAAAGGGGCCTTGAGCCTCAGAGGGGCCCTGAGCAACTGCCCCCATGTTGGCAGTCTGCAGTCTTCACAAATAGCAACATATTCTTTTCATTCCTGGGTTTAAATGTGCATGTGTAATTAACTGTCAGCCTGTGCTTCTTCTTCTTGCTGTTTACCCACCTTCCCCTTTGACCTCGGCTCACTGCCTTGTGTTGTGCTTGCTTGATCTGTCTACCTTCATCCCTTCATTCCTTGTTGTGGCCAGGCACAGCTGTAGCACAGCTACACTTGCCAGGCACAGTGCCACTTGCCAGACACAGCTGTAGCAGAATTAACTACCCGTTGTTCTAGAAGCAGAAACATGGTGCAAGTTCCTGGACATCATGATCTAATAGCAGTGCCTGGCAGAAGCTTGCACCGTATGCACAAGGCCAAAATATTGGCTTTGTCAATGCTTGTGTTGAACAGGATCTCAGTGGCTTTGCCAATGCTGTTTTTAACAGGACTTCAGCGAAGGACACGCAGAGTGCTTATAAATCGGGTGCCTGAAGGGCTGCAGCAAATTAATTTTGTAATGTGAGCTCCGCAAAGCACACTTTTAAAGCCCCAGAACGAAAACATTACAAAAATGTATATATTGCAGCGTTATACAACTGATGACTGGCACATGGTGGTAGTTGCTGGTACTTTCTTTACACATTGTACTAATGATTATTCTGGTGCAGTTTCAATGTTACAAGCAGTTAACTCTCTCTCCTTCATGTGTGAAAACCATTTTAATACTGCTCTAAGCCTATGTTGCCCTTTCTCAGATCAGTCTCTCGCTTTCTCTTTACAGACCATCAGCAACACCTTACATGAACAAATCCAACCAGTCCAGGGCAATTGTGCAACTAAAAACATCAGACTTCAACCTCCACAGTGCACCTTCCGGGATTTGGATTTCCCATAGCCTGCGAAGGAGTTCATTGCAGTGACCATTCTCCAGAACGAGGTGAGCTAGCATGAGTCTTTTGTAGGGTTTGGTGCTCAGGGCACTCTAACTCTGTTTGTGTTCATCTGTAGTAAAGAAGGCACACAGCTATCTTGGTTAAAAAAAATGTGAAAAGAAGCCCATGTTTGTGGGGATCAATGAGGTGGGGGAAAATCTGATGAACAGTACAGACTACAGAATGGCATCTATGACTAGCTGAGAGGGTGGCATGTGAAAATCGAAAGTCATACATATAATGCAAAAAGGCCTGCTTATGGTTCAACGGAAGCAAACCTGTCCATTTGGAAACTGTTTTTCGAAGGATAGGATTGGGTGGTGGTTCCCACTTACCTCATGATGTCCTGGTATCATCCAGTTGAATGGTATACAGCCATTAGAGGTAGGACAAATATGTCACATTAATTAAGTGGTTAAAAACTAAAGTCATATTTTAGCTTAGTTTCCCCCTTTCAGAAAATGCCTCAAATCCCACCTTAGTAAGAGGATGAACGCATGTGAATGCCAGTAACAGCATGACAAACATGTTTCCATCATTACTGACTATATAATGAATTTATTTATGCATACACCATAGTACCAGCTATTCCCAGTACAAGCTGCTGTAAAATACACCATCACACTTGCACACGTAAGAATAGTGTACCACCATTAATATGTAAAACCGAATGCTTTTTTCATATTTCGGTGGGTTTTTTGGACAGTAAATTGCACATTTTGTAGGCCATTTTTCCAAAATTTTCGCGGGGGAAGAACCCCCCCGCACCCCCCTTGGGGGGGGTGGGCTCGCGCGCTGCGCGCGCTCGCGTCTATATTCGCCCTGGGAAATTTACGCCCCACCAGCTTTCAAACTCACCAGCCGCCACTGGTTCTTCTCCACTTTGCTGGAGATAGAAGCGAGTTGCCTGATAAGACTGCACACTGCTATCCCACTACTGCTGCAAATCACCACTACAGTTCTGCTACTTTTCACTGCACACTATTTTCTAGTTCAAGAGATCTTAGAGTTTTCTCCTAAAATCAGGGGTGTTGCTAGGTCTGGAAAAGATCTGGGGCTAAACTAATGTCTGGACTGTCAGGATTTGGGGCGAGCTAGCCCTCTGGTTGTAGTCCCTGAGATTCTATCCCAGGCTTCAACCAAAAGACCTGGGGCCATAACCCCCAGAGCCCCCCTGCCCCAGCAACGCCTCTGCCTAAAATGTAAGAGTGACTTTGTTGAAGGCTATGGGCACACATAGCAAGGTCTCCATAGCCACAGTTCTATGAGGACGCCCCCTTACATTCTTGGGAGGCAGTGGCGGCTGCTATGATAGGGCGGCCGGGCGCCGCCCCCCCCAAAAAAAGAGAGAAGCTAAAAGAGATTCAGTCAGAGAACTTCTCTGATTGAATCTCTTTTAGCTTTAGTGCTGCTGCATTTCCTTTGCCAACAGCGTGGGGGCGCTGTGGCAAGGAAATAGGCCTGCCCGGCATTCACAGTGGGACCGCGGGGCGCGTCCCAATTTAGTAATTTTTTTTCTATAGTAGAGGCGTGGAGCTCGTAGCTCCACGCACTCTACGTAGCCCCTTTAATTAGAAGCCTGGCGGGGCGCTTCAGGGGTGGCCCCGCCAGTATGAAATGTGCGCAAACAGCGCAGTTCCCCTCCCCTGCCATCGATACAGTAATGTCATTGGCTGACAAACAGCCAATGAGATTACTGTATCTATGCAGGGTGTGTGCGTGCGCGCGCCTGCGCGCCTTCACACCCTGTTTGTTGACTTCAGTTCTTTCTTTCCAGCCATCAACAACACAAGTGTGCTGCTGCCCCACCCAGTGACCAGGCGCCGCTGCGGACCGGTAAGTACCCTTTCTTCTCTGGGCCCGGGGACGGGAGTGTTACTTACATTATTACACTCCCCTCCCCGAGCCCAAACTATGTGGTCCACCACACGGCCAGGGCCAGGGCCCAACCCCACACTGAACGATGTGTAGGCCAGGGCCTACACGTTGTTCAGTGTTGCAGTGCCGAGCTGACTGCCGTCAGCTTGGGGCGAGACAGTACTAGAAGCGGGCCGCCCGCTACACAAGGCTCGCCCCAAGTTGACGGCAGTCAGCTCGGCGGGGGCCGCCTGCGGCCTGGGCCTAGCCTACTTTTGTTTACCCCTGGTCCGTGCGTGGCCCAAGGGCCTTGCCTTGGGCCACGCCGGATCGGGACGCAAGGCCCAGGGCAGGCAGGCGTGCACTGCTGCTGCACTGCAGTGCTGCAGCTGCCCATACAGCGGCCCGCGACCACTCCGCATCTGCTATTGTGCCGTTTTATATTTTCGGCATTTTTCAACAAAAAATGCCGAAAATATAAAACGGCACAAGTCACCCGGGAGAGCCCTGGCAGGGAGAGGCTCTGCCAGGGCTCTCCCTGCTGGTGACTTGTGCCGTTTTATATTTTCGGCATTTTTTGTTGAAAAATGCCGAAAATATAAAACGGCACAATAGCAGATGCGGAGTGGTCGCGGGCCGCTGTATGGGCAGCTGCAGCAGTGCAGCAGCAGTGCACGCCTGCCTGCCCTGGCCCTTGCGTCCCGATCCGGCGTGGCCCAAGGCAAGGCCCTTGGGCCACGCACGGACCAGGTAAACGAAATCGAAAAATGCCGAAAATAAAACGGCACAATTAGCAGATGCGCCGGGGCCCGGAGTGGTTGCGGCTGAGTTGCACTCATGTATTGCAAACGATGCATACACATTGTACAATCAGCCATGCGTAGCGTGCACACACCCAGCAGCCACACTGACTGCATAGCCTTGCTCGTACCTCAGTGTGGCTGGGTGTGTGCACGCTACGCATGGCTGATTGTACAATGTGTGTGTGCATCGTTTGCAATACATGAGTGCAACTCAGCCGCGACCACTCCGGGCCCCGGCGCATGGTCCATCAGACATGCCTATCTGGCTGATGGAGTGACGAGCGAGCGTGCGCACTCTGGAGGGTATACATAACCTATGTATACCCTCCAGAGTGCGCACGCTCGCTCGTCACTCCATCAGCCATGATCAGTCATGCTCTTCACACACGCAGCCTCGCTGATTGCACCCCTTCATAATCAGTACCATCAGCGGTGCTTATTTGAAAAATAAGGATGAAATTAACTTGGCAGTACTTTAAGCCTGCATACAGTTGCACTCATACCTGCCTAACCTCTGAGTTTAGCCCGCAGACTCAGGGTTTTCACGCTCTTCTCTGGGAAGAGTGTGGAGTCTCTGTTTTATCACACCAGTGACCAGGCTCAGAATTGCTGCGGCTAAGGGATTCAGATGGGCTGGCGCAGTCAACATTGAAGCGGCTATGGCGGCACTTGCCGCACCTGCACCCCTAAAAAAGGGTGTTTTTAAAATTGTCAATCATTTTCTAAAGGGTTACCTGTATTTGTTCCTGCCAGGGAAGCGCTGATCAAGGGCGTGATAAAATGTTAGATGTCTCAGCAGGACTATCCAGGCTGCGGGCATTTTCCCCTCATTCTGTTTCTTTTAAGTAACCCACTTGGCACTTCTTATTAAAGGCATTAGCAGAAAAGTGAATGGGAATGGTCAATTTCTCTGTGAAGCCACAGCTCATTGGGATGGGCTGCTTAGCATTTAAAACCCCCATAATCTGCATCTATGCTAAAGTAAATACCAGACTAACAATCCATACTAGTTTGTGCCTTGTCTGCATGGTTGACATGAAAACAATGTTTTTACCCTTTATGAGGCATTGCATATTTTTTTTTCGTCCTGCATAACAAGATGCATGCCAGTGTGAAATGACAGAACTGCATTCTGGGACCCGTAGTAGTCTTGTAGTTATAACAGGGAAACTAGGGTATATTCCCAGAATCAACTTAAAGAGGCTGGAAGGCCGTCTCTGAATGGAATGGTGTCTGGGCGCAAATTTCAAAATGATGTTTGGAGGTCCCTTTCCCTTCAGCTGAGAAGACCTGCCTGCACATGTGAGCAAAAATGCCTCTATCTGGAATAGTGCAAGGTTTTCCAGGTGCAAAAGGTCCCTGTCGAAATGGTAAATGAGTTTTTTTGAGGGTGGTTTCATTTGATGCAGTTTTCTACGCAGTTTATCCTTTTGACACTTTGGCAGAGCCTCGTGTGACTGGGCGGAGTCTTGTGTGGATATGGGCATACAGCTCACTCAGGGATTTTTTTTCTAAAAGTAGGCAGGCCTGGCTGCACTGCACGTCGTCTGCTGTGGGACTCCTCTCCTAGGAGGTGTACCCTGGCTTAGCCACCAGTGCTATCCTAGGAAGCCACTGGACACCTGGCCTGGGTAGAAAGGGCTGAACTCAAGCCTCAGGAGACCCCAGCACCTCAGATCAGCCTGGTTTGCCCCTGGGATGTATTTTTGGGATGGGGAAGGGTCGTCGTGCTACCATCTCCCCTCATTCAGTCCTCTTTTACAAACGATAGTGAGACTCCACTTGGCTGGAGCCTCAACTTGTAGAGTGAGAAGTGCGCAATACAATTTAACGCATGGATGGTCTGGCAGTGGCTGGCACACTCATAAACTGGTAGACACAGTGACCGTATTACAGAATCGGGCACGCCGAGTCAGGCATGTATCTTTAAGTGCTTGAGAAATTGACCTGTTTCGGATATGATTTCATTTATATCAATTATTTAAACCATGTCACTTGTTTCTTTGTCAGTCATGTATATATTCCATTATCGCAACACTTGTTTTTACTCTTCTGAGTGCGTATAACTAACACCCAAAAAAAGTATATGGCAAGTAGTACTATTCAAAACAATACTGCCTACTGTTTGTTTGCTTTATTCATGAACAACACAGAACAGGGAAACCTGGTAAGCACTATGAGAACTGGGTAAATTAATTAGCACAATCAACACTCTTCCCTAAAGGAAAACAGGCGCGCTATAAATAAAATATCATATCATGCCTCTGTCCTTCCCTGGAATTGGCCATTACCATTTTAAAGTGCTAGCAAATAGCTTACATGACCTCGCATGGGGTATTCTGGTCGCAGCACCAGTCATTATCCGTGTGATGTCATCTGTGTGTTCATTCCATAATCACTAAAGATGTTATGTTTAAAAACGAAAGACCCCCGAAAAACGGTCTTACTAGAAGCTTGCTGGTGTCTTGTGCTCATTAGCTTGGCGCACGGCAGCCTGACTGTTGCAAGGCTTCCTCGTGCAGCCATTAGCTGCGCAGCGCATGGCAGTGAACTTGCACAGCCATTTCATTAAAAACAGCCCGCGGGTGTATGTTTAATAGATTTAGCCTGTTCGGAAACCATCTGAAGGGTTTATATCTCATGATGGCACGGCACACTATTAATCATTAAAGTTCTCAAGCCTTTTAAAATCCCAACAAGTCCTCAGGCGGAAGCCCGGGTGGGAGCCGCAGTGAGGAGCTGCGGTAGCATCAAAAGCAGGGACGGCGTCAGGGCATTTCAAACCTTTCAAATGAAAGGGGCCTTGAGCCTCAGAGGGGCCCTGAGCAACTGCCCCCATGTTGGCAGTCTGCAGTCTTCACAAATAGCAACATATTCTTTTCATTCCTGGGTTTAAATGTGCATGTGTAATTAACTGTCAGCCTGTGCTTCTTCTTCTTGCTGTTTACCCACCTTCCCCTTTGACCTCGGCTCACTGCCTTGTGTTGTGCTTGCTTGATCTGTCTACCTTCATCCCTTCATTCCTTGTTGTGGCCAGGCACAGCTGTAGCACAGCTACACTTGCCAGGCACAGTGCCACTTGCCAGACACAGCTGTAGCAGAATTAACTACCCGTTGTTCTAGAAGCAGAAACATGGTGCAAGTTCCTGGACATCATGATCTAATAGCAGTGCCTGGCAGAAGCTTGCACCGTATGCACAAGGCCAAAATATTGGCTTTGTCAATGCTTGTGTTGAACAGGATCTCAGTGGCTTTGCCAATGCTGTTTTTAACAGGACTTCAGCGAAGGACACGCAGAGTGCTTATAAATCGGGTGCCTGAAGGGCTGCAGCAAATTAATTTTGTAATGTGAGCTCCGCAAAGCACACTTTTAAAGCCCCAGAACGAAAACATTACAAAAATGTATATATTGCAGCGTTATACAACTGATGACTGGCACATGGTGGTAGTTGCTGGTACTTTCTTTACACATTGTACTAATGATTATTCTGGTGCAGTTTCAATGTTACAAGCAGTTAACTCTCTCTCCTTCATGTGTGAAAACCATTTTAATACTGCTCTAAGCCTATGTTGCCCTTTCTCAGATCAGTCTCTCGCTTTCTCTTTACAGACCATCAGCAACACCTTACATGAACAAATCCAACCAGTCCAGGGCAATTGTGCAACTAAAAACATCAGACTTCAACCTCCACAGTGCACCTTCCGGGATTTGGATTTCCCATAGCCTGCGAAGGAGTTCATTGCAGTGACCATTCTCCAGAACGAGGTGAGCTAGCATGAGTCTTTTGTAGGGTTTGGTGCTCAGGGCACTCTAACTCTGTTTGTGTTCATCTGTAGTAAAGAAGGCACACAGCTATCTTGGTTAAAAAAAATGTGAAAAGAAGCCCATGTTTGTGGGGATCAATGAGGTGGGGGAAAATCTGATGAACAGTACAGACTACAGAATGGCATCTATGACTAGCTGAGAGGGTGGCATGTGAAAATCGAAAGTCATACATATAATGCAAAAAGGCCTGCTTATGGTTCAACGGAAGCAAACCTGTCCATTTGGAAACTGTTTTTCGAAGGATAGGATTGGGTGGTGGTTCCCACTTACCTCATGATGTCCTGGTATCATCCAGTTGAATGGTATACAGCCATTAGAGGTAGGACAAATATGTCGCATTAATTAAGTGGTTAAAAACTAAAGTCATATTTTAGCTTAGTTTCCCCCTTTCAGAAAATGCCTCAAATCCCACCTTAGTAAGAGGATGAACGCATGTGAATGCCAGTAACAGCATGACAAACATGTTTCCATCATTACTGACTATATAATGAATTTATTTATGCATACACCATAGTACCAGCTATTCCCAGTACAAGCTGCTGTAAAATACACCATCACACTTGCACACGTAAGAATAGTGTACCACCATTAATATGTAAAACCGAATGCTTTTTTCATATTTCGGTGGGTTTTTTGGACAGTAAATTGCACATTTTGTAGGCCATTTTTCCAAAATTTTCGCGGGGGGAAAACCCCCCCGCACCCCCCTTGGGGGGGGTGGGCTCGCGCGCTGCGCGCGCTCGCGTCTATATTCGCCCTGGGAAATTTACGCCCCACCAGCTTTCAAACTCACCAGCCGCCACTGTTGGGAGGTCATATAGAAGGCAACTAAACTCATGCTCTGTTACTGCAAACAAGAGGAGTGCCAGCCTGCTTGGAAATTAGTTAGTTCCCATCTGCTGTCTGGGGCAGAGAGGATCAGTGCATGCATTTGTCTTTTGACTCAAGTTCCTGTGTGCGCACCAAACTTGTCTTAGCGGGGCATTAACAGTGTGGTGCCCTCCAATCATGGGTTCACTTCAGCACAGCAAGTGAACGCCCCATCCTGCCATTAGCCCACCTCCCCTGAGAGCAGGACTGTGGGCAGGAGCAGAGAAGGGAAGGGGAACAGATCGCATAAGGATGGGCAAGCAGGTGGATGGGGAAACTTACTCTGAGAAATGAAATTATCTGAATTTCACACAGAAGATGCTGTCACTTATTTGCACAGTATTCTCTCAGTACGAGGATACTGCAACCCAAGATGTAAAGTGGGATTCCGGATGCAATGCTGTGAGGCTGCACATGCTGTGTATCCTGCTCTGAGTAGCTGAGTACTAAGGATGAGGGTCTACGGGTAATTAGCTCTGAATGAAAAAGGGGTCCTCTGATAAATGTGCCTCACCTCCAATCAACAGTGTGCAAGGGATAGCTACTGTGGAACCTCGCCAATGGGATGCCTGGAGGAGGGGAAGCAGTGAACTGGAGGACTGTGCACCTGGGTGAACAATAGACACAATGCAATGCAACGGACAATGAAGAACCTATGTAGCAATTAAGCAAATTCCCAATGAAGCCAGGTAATGGGAGACTTAATGCAGACACACAAATGACTGTGGACCCAAGGCAATGATTACTAACACCAGGGATGATGGTCAAATTTCGCTTTAGTAAAAATGAATTGGCACAATACAATGCAAGGTAAATGCAAATAATATGCAGAATGTCTGAATAACATGCAAGGTGTATGCAAATGATACTTAATAAGGAAGAATGAAATGCAAGGTGAATGCAAATGATAATATGCAAGGTGAATGCAAATGATACTTAACAAAGAAGAAGAATATGCAAGGTGAATGCAAATGATACTTAACAAAGAAGAATAACATGCAAGGTGAATGCAAATGATAATATGCAAGGTGAATGCAAATGATACTTAACAAAGAAGAAGAATATGCAAGGTGAATGCAAATGATACTTAACAAAGAAGAATAACATGCAAGGTGAATGCAAATGATACTTAAAGAAGAATAACATGCAAGGTGAATGCAAATGATACTTAACAAAGAAGAATAACATGCAAGGTGAATGCAAATGATACTTAACAAAGAAGAATAACATGCAAGGTGAATGCAAATGATACTTAACAAAGAAGAATAACATGCAAGGTGAATGCAAATGATATACAGCAAGGCAGAATAATAACAGCTCACATGGACGTGAGCAACGTAATTTGAAAGTAGGTCAATGAGAAAAACTTTAAATCAGGTTCAATGCTACACAGACGGAATAAGGATATTCTATTTGCAGAGGTAGCTGGAACTGACCAAATTAAGTACTGTACGTTTTTACTTCACACACAAGATAATTCATAGACCAACACACTGGATGTTTTCAAACCCGTTAAGAGTAGTCACTCTTAACTAAAACTGCTCAATATATTTTGCACAAGGAAAACACATCTTACAAATATATGTACCTTAGAATAGTTATGCTGGGTTTCTGATTAACTCCAGACACATTTTCCAAAATCATCAGAAATTGAGTGAACCCACCACCAATAACCTCTTATTATTCACCTACAACTTAAATATTGATGTTTAGCACCTGTCGCTTGTTTACAATAACTTGACCTATTTACACTGTCTTTTAGAAACACATGGGGGTAATCTGAACATTACTTAAGGGGAAATACTGTCAGGGTCAAGGGGTAACCATGCACCCTGGAAGAGGGTCTGGAAGAACAGGGTGACTCAGCAACAGCCCCCTATGGAAGGGGCAGACAGGCATGTCACACCAGTGTATCGCTCAGCATTTCAAGAGTTTGGTAACATGCAGGTGCAGGGGGAGTTCAGGAAGGTTGTACCAAGTCTAAAACCCTGGGTCAGGTGCAATAACTATATATTCTTGACACACACAAAGTATATGACTGGAAGCTTTCTACTCAGGTACCCGACCTTCTCTGTGTCACGCAAACGTGGCTAACAGAGTCGTCGGCTCCTGACCTAAACCATGCCATCCCAGCGTCTTTTCCGATTGTTCAAGCCGATCGGGTTGCCACCCGCCCGGCTGGTGGGGTGGCACTGATCTTCAAATCACATTTTAAATGTTCAGTTGTTCCACTCGTGGTGCACTTTTTAAAAACGGAGTCCCTGCTATTTCGGCTCACCCTTTTACCGAACACGACAGTTTATGTTCTAGTTAGCTACTCCCCCCACCACCACCCACACCTGTGACTCTTCTTTTCCAGTTGCTTTTTTGGATCTCCAGTAGGCCCTCGATATTTTATCCATCCTGATGGATAATGTAATGTCTTGTCTTACCACTAACCATTTATTCAAGTTTTTGCAGTGATTTTCTCACCATATTAGGCTGCTGTGGGATTAGCAGTGATGGGGAAACCCAAGTAGATGTATTCCTTGGTGTTTTCCAGGCAAGTACCTTTCAGATTACAGTTTTTTCAAATGTCTCTTTTTGTACACTTTCCCAGGATCATAGTCTTCGTCTTAGTTGTGTTTATGAACATTTGATTGTTCGTGGAATACTCCACAAGTGCATCCAGTGACCGTTGTTACCCTATTTGTGTTTGGTCAACAAGTATAGTATCATCCGCATATGCTAGCCATGATAATGATAATGATGTGTTATTTATATAGCGCTTTAATCCAAAGCGCTTTACAAAGCACATGTTTACGTACAATATCACCCAACTGAAATTGGTACTCATTTATCGCCCTCGGAAGGATGAAAGGCTGAGTTGGCCTTGCCGGGATTCGAACCTGCGACCTGTGATCATGCTCAAATCGCAGCAGCGAGCGCTCAACCCGCTTGGAGAAAAACAATGCTGGATTCAGCTGACCCAGACAATATTCATCCAATCTCTCTGTTAAAGTTCTTGAGAAAGGCATTGGAGGTGATTGTCACCCCTCAGCTGAGAGACTTTCTCAAGCATCAGATTGCTCTTGATCCATTCCAGTCTGGTTTAAGGCCATCAATGGGCACGGAATCGGTGCTTGTCTCTCAGCGGCATTTAACATGGTTGACCATCGTATTCTGTGCTGCCAATTGATGGAGATCGGGATTGGAGGGTCGGCTTCTCCCGGTTTAGGGCTTGCCTCGGTCATCAGACGCAAGTACTTTCTCTTCCACCTTTTGTTTCTGTTCCATCCTGTTTAACTTGTGGAGACCCCCAGGGGTCTGCTATCTCACCCTTGCTTTGTAATATTTCTGTTCTTCCACTTGCCAAACGCATTCATTTGCATTGGTGTCAGGCTTACGCCTGTGCAGATGATTCACAGCTGATCCTGAGAGTTGACTGTGAACAGGAATCTCTGGCTTTGAGACTGAGGAACTACCTAGATGATAGAAGCAGTTGGATGAATTCCAACTGACTGAGCCTCAACGCCGGAAAGACCGAGGTCATGCTTCTCGGGCAGTCATGAGCGGCTCAGGCAATGTGGACTACCAACTATTGGCCTTCTTTAGCTTGATCTTGACCTTTTGCCTGTGCTGGTTTTGGTTGCTAAGAACATAGGGATTAAGATTGCGTCCTCCCTCTCAGTGCACCCGCAAGTCACTGTCAAGTGTAGTTCAGGCCATCTTAAATTGAAGATCTTGAGGAAAATCACTTTATTCCAGTGAATTTGAGTATTCTAGTTGTCTTGTCTACCATCTCAGGGACTCTAGGCTACCGCAATTCAACACTGCTTTCCCAGCCTAAATTCTGTCAAGTCTTGCAGAACTCTGCAACACGTTTGGCTACTGGCCTTCCCAGATTCTCCCATGTATCTCCAGTGCTTCGGAGCCTCCACTGGCTTCCTGTGGATGTGAGAATTAAGTTTAAATCCTTGTGCATCATCCATCGGGCAAATTATGGGGAAGGTGCTCTCTATCTTCATGATACATTTGTGAAGTATATCCCCTCTAGGAATCTACGCTTGGCGAACTTATTACTGTTGACAGTTCCCTGATTTTTTAGAGTCACTATCGGGGGAGAGCCTTCTCAGTAGCCACCTCCAGTTGTGGAACTCACTTCCATTCTCGCTTTGGGCTATCACGGGTCATCTTGCCTTTAGAAAGGCCTTAAAAGCTTCCTATTCAAGTAGAGTAGCTAATTGTCATGTTTTTCTTAGATCTTCCTTGACTGTCTCCCCTGGAAGAGAACCGGTTCCTTAGCACCAAGATACCCTTGGGTCGTATGTGCGCGCTATAAATTCAGTGCTAGGGGGGAAGGCTAGTGAAAAAACTGTGAGAGTGGAATTAAAGTGATTGAAATGTGTACATGGTTAACAGAATTAAGCAATGTTTTTTGATTAAATAAAGTAATCCCATAATTAAAACATCCACACATGCCAGGTGCACTTCCAGAGCAGTAATGGGTCAAAGGTGGGGGGCATCCTCCTCTTCCAGGATCCAGGAAGTCTGCAAAACAACTGAATATTAAGTATAAGAAAGCAAGATGTGGCAGGAAGAATGGTTTGCAACATGAGGATTGCATTCGTGCTAGCAAACAAGCAAGCACACAGCCAAGGAGAGGGCTGAGGAGACTTGCTATTTCAGAGGGGTTGCTTTTTAGCTGACAGACAAGCAAACACAGGGCCCACAGCCTGTGTGTTGCAGAAGTGCTGTTCGAACCACCTGTATATTGCAGTTGACTACACTTTTAATTTACAGTGTTTGTCGTGACATTTTGTGACGGCATTATTGATTACAGGTCATCACAGTTGAATACTGAGTTCTCTTTCCATCGGGTGTGCCCTCAAGGAAGTTCACATTATCTACAGAACAGCGCATACATCTTCCTTTCCCAACGTTCTGTGGTAAATATACACCTCCATTATCTTCCATGCTGTGCAGACATTCATAAGATAAATCTGCCTCAAGCTGAATAACTTTATTGTAGTCAATCAAAGAACCCCGGCCATGCAAAGGTTTCACTAAGAAAGCACTGTGAGATTTGGAATGTATTTTATGACAACAACAACCTGAAGTGGAATTTGATATGTGAGTCTTAACTTTACTGAAGGTAAGGCACTATATGTAGACTGCCTTTCTATTAAGCACTCATGCATAAGAGCTTATGACATAGCAGTAGGCTCCAGGTTCAAATGTGTGCTTTAACCTTGTAAGCTAACAAACATTCCTCTCCCACTAATACACCCCTTGAAAAAGGCTAACACTTCTTGTTGCATTTCTTTTGTAACTGTATACTGCTTAATGGAGCCTGTGAAGTTCCACCTCTCCTCTGCCAGGGTGTTTCTCTGTAGGCATTTTTCAGTCTGATAAAGAGCCTTCGTGTTTGAATTCGTGTTTAAACTTACTACAACCACGTAAAAAACAAATCATTTTAAATATACGCTTTCAGAGATTTTCTCGGTATCATCTTTTCCTCTTTAACACCTTCTAACAGACTTTCTGGAATGTCATAGCATCTGCAACTGTGAAAACCTTATCGTCCACAAGCAGGTCCGACAGCACAGCGAGTAGAGCGCTCGCTTTAACATCTGTGCACAGCCAGCGGACGCAGGTTCGAATCCCAGCAGGGCCAAACTCATCCTTTATAAATGAGAACCACACACCGTGGGTAATAATTAGCAGTGCTCACTGCTCAGATAGCTGAGGGTTCGTAGCGCTATATACATGCTGAATTATTATTATGGCTCTCCAACAAACAGTCAATTAATACACGCTTCTGGCACATTCAGTGGTATTTCAGGCGGTTTTTCCGCATTGATGCACCCGCACAGCTTAGTTTCCATTGGCTATTTTCACTCAACTGACCGGCGTCATACATCTCCTTACCTGCATCTTCAGTGCAACCTGTGGTCAATGGATGCCTTCTAGCTTCATGTCTATCGCAAAAAAGCAGCCGTTTCCTTGTAATCGTGTACCGGTACTTTAGGAGCGTCTTCTTTCTGACTGATCTCCCACTGCATCTTCATTTTCTGGCATTTTTATCTGTGTATCTTGCCTGTACTCTGTTAAGGTAACCTTTGTGTGTGCACTTCTTACACAGGACAGATGCCATCTTGAATTACATTGGTTTATTTCTACTTCAGATGTATTTTAGAGTGTTTTGCAGGGTGTTTAGGATCACTGCCTTGGCACTCATTTTAGATTCTTACAGTATCAAGTATTTTTATCCGTCGAATTTAAGTTTTTAAACTTTAGCCTCCTTTTGTTGGCATTGACACAAACACAAATGAAAGTCGATACCACGCGAGCAAGTTCCTTAATTTCAGTCGAACAGTTGTACCTGCAACATATCACAAAGAAATAATCGTTGAAAAAATGAACCACAGAAAACACTAGTGTTATGTTGCATATCTGTACTATAAATATGGACATATTTGAGATTCCATTGAATGAATGTTGGTAGGCCCACATCTTTATGTGTGAAAATACCCTTCAAAAGAGACTGTAAACATTAAAATCTGTCCATAAATAACAGAGATATTAAAGCTTGTATGTACTTCCTTGGCAGCCATCTGGATGATGTCATTAATAGTAAATGGTTGTAGGTCATTTGGTCGAAAATAAATGGTCGACAGGACAAAAGGTCGACACAATTTGGTCGACAGGTCAAATGGTCGAATTTTTTTTTTGTGTTTTTTCACATTTTTTTGGGGGGGGTCCCTCCAAACCCCCTTTTTTTTTTTGCTAAAAACCCTTTTTTTACCTAAACGAAAACCTAAAAAATATATATTTAAATTAAAAAATAATTCGACCATTTGACCTTTCGACCAAATTGCGTCGACCATTTGTCTGTCGACCATTTGTTTGTCGACCATTTGACTAGACACCATAGTAAACGCCTCGCACTATAGGATGACACCGTGGATATTATTAATCTATCGCTAGTTTCTGATGCCCACCTTTTCGTCACTAACACTGGCACATAGCATGTTTTTACTGCATATGCTCCTGTACTTTACTTGTCCATTTTCACTATTGTTCGATTAATCATTTGGACCTTAATACCCACTATCACCATTCACAGGCACAATTTTATTTTCATTGGTATTAGTATGTTTCTTTATGGTGCAATATTGTGAAACATACAGCACTGTACAGCCATGCGGGCAGTTCAAGTACAGCGTGCTTGTCTGGGAACAGGAGGATGCAGTGAGTCATGGATTTGATAGCCCCGGATGGGCCAACTCCGGCCTTCATCCTCCAGAGGTTGATAAATTGAGCCACCTGAGTGGATAACATTAGTTACAACAATCATTACTGTGCTTAGAGGCTGGAGGAGGCTGCCATGAAATGACATATGAATCACCAAATCATTATGATATAGTTCCCGCTGACTTTGTCAGGACTCTAGATCAGATCTCCTCCTGTAGCAGCAGACATCTAAACTCTTCAGCAGGTCCATTGGTCTCTCTATTAGATTCTTGCTTTTGATATGAGCAACATTGTATTCCAGGCCACCCTTTGACTGTGGGTGCAGAATTAGAGTGAGCAGCCACAGCTTCCATAGATATGCACTCTCACCTTGTGAACAGAAATCCAAAACTAGCCGGAGTAGCGGCAGAGTAGCAGTCTTGGGCAGTGACTGCAAGCTACTCTCTCTCCAGTCTGTCTACCATTTTTGTTCCTGATCATCTGACCACCACTTGAAAAGCTCCCTGTCACCGCGGAGCGGCCGCGGTGTACCGGCAGAGTAGCAGTCTTAGGCAGTGACTGCAGGCTACTCTCTCTCCAATCTGTCTACCATTTTTGTTCCTGATCATCTGACCACCACTTGAAAAGCTCCCTGTCACCGCGGAGCGGCCGCGGAGTAGCGGCAGAGTAGCAGTCTTGGGCAGTGACTGCAGGCTACTCTCTCTCCAGTCTGTCTACCATTTTTGTTCCTGATCATCTGACCACCACTTGAAAAGCTCCCTGTCACCGTGGAGCGGCTGCGGAGTAGCGGCAGAGTAGCAGTCTTGGGCAGTCATGGACGCCGTGGATGCTACTCTGGTTTCTTCGACAACCATGATGATATGTGACAAAGACTTTCAACAAAGGAGCTCTCGGTCTCATACACGAGCCTACGTGGGCAGAAAACTGCCTTCATGCACATAGAAAAGCATAGTGAAAAGCTTGCCGGGGAGTAATGGCAGCTCCTGTCCAAAAACAACCTGGTCTGATGAAGAGACGATGACAAAATCAACACCCTCTGCACTGGGAATCCAGCCCATCGACTTATGCTCCCATGACGACGAGGAGGTGCGGGGAGCCGACACCCTCCCCGCCAGCCAAAACTTGGATCAAACAACTCCAATTTTACCTGGTCGTTCTGCGGCCCTGCTGGGGATCCCGGGCGGCGTTTCCTGCGGGCCGGGCCATGCCCTGTCAGCCGCGAATGCTCCGCCGCCTGTCGAAGGATGGAAGGCGTCGAGCTCCACGGCGACGGGAGGGTCCGGTCCCGGGGAGCTTACCGCTGATCGGGAGGAGCAGCCGGGGTCGGCGCCAGGGGTCCGGGCGGAGCTCTCTCTGGCAGGGCTTGCCACTCAGGAGTCCACGGAGAGGATCATGGAGTGCGGCGTTGTCTCACCTGCAGCGACCGATCTGGAGGGCCCCCTGGTGGCTGATCGGTGTGAGAGAACTGCGGAGGACGTACAGGGCGAATGTTTGCCAGAGGCCCCCTGTTCAGATGGCAAACCAGCAGGCAACTTGGCAAGGGTGGTGGCAGAACTCCATCCGCTGCCCCCCAGTGCGACCACCACATCTAAACCCGATGAATCAGCGACTCAAAAAGACAACGAGCCCAGGGGTAACCCGAGAGGCCCAAACTGCTGCCAGTTAACAAAATCACCGGATATACAACCGGATGATAATCCGTGCTATAAAAAACCAAAAACTATGCCGAAATCGGAAAAAGAAAACATCGACAAAAACATCATCGGCAACTCCAGACAAGCTGTCGGGGTCTAAAGGATGCGACTCCAACAAAGTGGGAATACGGAGACCAAAAAGGAAAATAAGGCGAATAATTGATAGTACAAATACCAAAAGTCATCAAGCATCCAACATCTTTTCGCCTCAAAGTGTGGCAGACTTTTTTGTGAATCCCAGGAAAAGAAAGTTCGAAAATATAAGTGAGATAAGCGACAGCGAGATGCTGGAAGTGGTCCACAGCTCAGAAGAACTACAACACACGACACCAGTTTCGGTAATAGATCTCGGCGACCCACCGCTGAAAACCACAAAGATCTACCTATTGGTGTTATGGAACAGGAAGAAGAAGCTGATCCTAGCGCCCTCCCCACAGACGAATCGCAGAGGGCGGATACTCCACCCACTACATTGGAGTTGGAGACCGGTATGGCTAGCAGGGAAACCGCAAACCCGGTCACTGACAAAACACAAAACATTGATTATATTGATGAGACTAGACCTAAACATCAAATGGAGAATGGGGACACAGAGGATTGGTCCCCCTTACCCGAAGATGCAAAGCAAATGGAAAATGAGATAGATCTATCCATAACAACCATGCCATGCAGACACCAAGGAAGATTCTTTGGACAAGACTCTTCGGCCGATAAACCACCAGAAAACAGACCGGACATGGTGACGCTAATGGAAGCGGTGGCGGTCGCCATGGCTCCTTTCACTAAACTTTATGAGGCAATAAATGACACATTAAAGTATAATAGCTCTCTGTTGGCAACAATGCACGCAAAAATTGCTTTTTTGGAAGGATACATCACTGCGGTGGACAACGGAAAAAACAAGGCTTGTACACCACGACCTTGGCAAACAGCATCAGAGGGGACGAAGAGGACCTCTACACAATGTAGTAAAAAAATATCAATCCCCCCCAAAGTCAACGGAAGAGGCAGATCTGCTCTTAATTTAGCAGACTTCAACAGATCACCCGCCAACCAAAAGGCTAAAGTCCACAAATCCACACCTGCGACAAAATCTACAAAAGCAAGATAGTGCCGCTAGTGGACTTGGTCCAAAGAAGGTCAAAAACATCTTATTTGAAAAAAAAGCCCCCAAAATAGCGACAAATTTAACGAACCCAAAAATAAAGCCCACTGAAGTTGCTACCAATAAAGATTTCTCCATCTTCGCAGAATGCAAGCCGCAAATGACACCAGCTGACACCAAGGGGAAACAATTGGTATTCTGCCTACCAGTGCAGGAAATGAGCGTTAAAGAAAGGAAGAACAGTCACGGTGGTGGAGCGTGCCCTAACGCAAACTCAAACTGCTCAACCCCAACAACTCCTGAAGCAACCTCGACCCAAACTTGCATGAATCGAACGGAGATCTCTAATGTCTCAAATACCTCAAAATCCACAGAAGATCTCCTGATGGAAGAAGTACACGGAAACTTGAATCATTCTTCTGAACTTCCTTCCTTAGAACTCATCGAGAGATCAATAGACAAAGGGAACAAGGGTGATCACAAGCCGGTAATTCGACTGGAGCGAGGACTAAAAGAAGCTGGAGGCAAACACCCATTTCTGTCACTGGAGGATCGCTGCAAGTTGATCACCCTTTCTGCTAACTGGGGCCCAGTCAAACAAGATGAGTTTGGGTGCAAGACCCCTAGCCAAGACCCTTACAAACCACACCCTATAAAGGCTAATGAGTCAGAAAACCGGTGGAGAGAGAAACATTCCCCCCCTATACCCGAAAAGGAGGCTCAGAACAAACATAGATATAAGAATCACTCATGGCGAGACGTTCGCGCAGCGACCAGAAACGTAAAAAGACATGAAAGAGAAGATCAGGGACGAGGGATACCACTCAAAAAGAGACCCAGAGATCATCCAGCTTTCAAAATTGAACAAATCGGTAATTGCCGAGATTATGTAATCCTGAACAGAAGAACTGTGATGGAACAACTACACAGCATACCGAAACTAAGATCAGTGGAATCGAGAGACTTGCAAATAGTGGAGCCCACCCACGAGGGGTGTCAAGCAATTGCCTATTTATTCATCTCCTCAACATCTGTAAAACAGAGGCTCCGTGACTCATTGAAACATTTCTTAAAAATGGGTTATGACATAAGTGAATTTGATAATGAGAGAAGGGCAAAGCGTGAAGAATCAACTAACCATCGCTCAAAAAATGGTTTCATGAGGAAAAGAAACGACTCACCAAAAGCGAATAGATCTCCTGAAAGCAGGAGACGAAAACATCTTCCAGAAAATCGTAACAAGAAACACATAGAACAAATGGTGAAGGAATTGTCGAGCAACTCGCCTAAGCAAAGCCTCCATCAAGAAAACAACAGAAAACCGGGGTCATTAGGTAATCCTTCAACGAGTTACAAAGAAAGTGAAGAGGTAGAAGTCACAAAATACGACAGAAAGCCAGCAGGGCCACTATTGCTGATCAAAAGAACGTGTACACAGAAGGTACAATCGGGACAAAACATCAACGAAGACAAGGAAAAACCAAATCCTTTACAAAACTTATGGGCTTGGCTCCCGAAGTGTTGGGCCCCCAGAAAAAATAGCAATCCATTGCCATCAAGAACTTTGGCCATGACAATCCGACAAGAGACCCAAGTACAAATCACGCCAAACTCTGCTCATGGAACACTCGGGGGTATATGCACCTCACTGTACAGGGCGATGTGAACTTTTCTTCCTTCGACATCATGTGTTTTCAAGAGACATGGCTTACCACTAAACCCACCCTAGATGGCTTTGAAATAGCCTTTGCCACAGCCAAAAAAGGACCAAAAGGTCGTCCATCTTCGGGCTTGATAACTGCAGTCAGAATGGGAAAAGGATTAAAAATGATTAAGATCTTGACCATATCCCTTCTGATGATTTCAGTACAAGTAAAATGGACTTACTGGGACGCTTTAGAAAACAAATCAGTTGTGACAACTGCAATAATCATAAACTTGTACTGGAACCCAGAAGCCATCACAAACAAAGATTTTTTGGACATGGTCGAACAAGAAATCGACAACGCATACATTATACACTCTGAAGTCCATCTATACGTTTGTGGTGACCTGAACGCTGTTTGCAAAAACAAAACGACGAGAACCAAGGCTGAAGCAAGGGGTGAATCATGGTCGCTTTTGATGAAATCTAAAGACTTGATCAATGTGGCCACAACTTTTCGGAACCCAGTCCAGCACCCAACATGGAAAGGTTGTGGCTCCGAGGCAACCATAGATTATATCTATGCCTCATCGGCCTTACTGGCTATCATTTCATCTTTTGACGTTGTCAAAACCAAGGCGAGTGACCACAACCTCCTTTGCCTGTCCTGGCCAATCATCGCTACTGAAAAAACAGCTTCGGCACCCAAGTTGGAAACCAATTCAAAGGGAAATCGACTCGCTTTAAGCCTACACAATGTCATCTCTCTGACAAATAGCTACTCCAAAGCAGAGCTTCAAGAACATGTCTTCATCCCGCCAGACTACAGTGACCTCTTAAACGTCTTTAAGAAACCAAGACTGAAGAATAGAACAACTACGAACAAATCAATCCATACTTACGACCAAATTTTGGTCGAGAAAAGACGTCAACTCAGGATGGCCAAGAGAAGATTAGTGAAAACCAGCTCTGATTCGAACAAACATCTTTGGATCAGCGAGCTAAAAGCTTACAAGTCATGGCTGCGAGACCACTGTCTCTCCATGTATCAAAAAGATTTGGAAGACATGTTGAGAAGTGTGTCCACCAAAAACCCAAGAGAATTCTGGCCCTGATAAATGCAACTGAGCGAATTAATTCTGACGCCTTAATCAACGGCATCTCAGAGGCCAAATGGAAAGAGTTTTTTGCGAATCTTTTTTTTTACCCAAAGGTCGCGACTGCTAGTACACAGGCACAGAGCACTGAACCCTGGCTGGAGCTCCACGATCTTGAAGACATAGTCCATATCCTGAAAACATTGAAAAACTCAAGGGCTCCTGGGCCTGATGGCCTGACAAACAGGCACCTAAAAGAACATCCTGAGGCATGGGCTAAATTCATATGTGCAGTCTTCCGAAGACTGACAGCGGCGAGAGTTCTACCTGAATCCTGGACCACCGCAGTGGTCGTACCCATTTACAAGAGAGGGGCGAGAGACGATCCAAAAAACTTTCGCCCTATTGCCCTGTTGAACGTGATTGGCAAAGTGTACGGTTCCTTACTTCTACAACACTTCCAAAGGTGGGCAAAGAACGCAGAGTGCGAAGATCCCCTTCAATTTGGTTTCAAAAAGAATGTGGGAACAACAATCAATATTCTAATGGTCAACATCTTAAAACACAAAAGCCTTGCGTATGGGACACGCAGCTACATGGCTTTTATTGACCTAAGGCAAGCATTTGATCAAGTTAACAGAGCAAGGCTATGGGCAAAGCTAAGGTCCTGGAAGTGCCCACCGGCTATTCTGCATCCCATCATCGCTCTACACACGGCCACCAGTATACAAGTGAGGCTTGACAACCAAGGTGTTCTGTCGGAAGAGATTCCTACTAACAAGGGGGTCAAGCAGGGCTGCCCGCTGGCCCCGGTACTCTTCCTGAGTTTTATTGGAGACTACAAAGACTCAGAAGAAAAGGTCAGATCATTCCCCCCGCATATTGGTCAGATGAAGATCTCGAGAATCTTATATGCGGACGACATCATCATTGCAGACCAAACTCCAATAGGTCTGCAGAGACAATTTAACAACTTTGCTGACTACATCAAAACTAACAGTCTTGAAATAAACAAGCCCAAAACTAAAATCATGTTCTTCGGGAAAGGCAGAAATAAAAGCGATTCATTTGTATGGTCTCTGGAAGGCGAAAAAATCGAAACAGTCACAGAATTTAAATACCTGGGCATTTTGGTGGACAACACGTCGAAGGAGATGGCAATGCAAAAACACCTGCTACTAAAAATAAAGAATTTAACATTGCAGGCAAAAGCAATAGATAGAAAATACGGTCGCTTCTCACTCATACCAATTGTGGACTTTTACAGGGCTAAGGTAGTCCCTACATTGGTCTACGGAGCTGAAGCCATGCTGGGGTTACCACTTAACATTTGGACCAAACTAGAAAGCCAATACTGGAGAGAAGCCCTGAACTTACCCAAGTCAAAACCATTGGTACTGATCAGACGCGAAATGAGCCAACTATCACTTGCCTCGATAGTGGAAAGGAACCGTCTCATGCTGTTCAGAAAATTACTGCTGGAAAATCGCCCTGAGATTCTGGAAGCTATAAACAGAGAAGCAGAAAGTGGTCATCTGGCTGTCCTGAACAAATGGTTCAGGGATCAAGAAGAGAAACTGGACTCCATTCAATGTTCCAAAAAAGAGCTGACAGATGACCCGATGAAAATCCCAAAAAAACTTAATGAGCTGGATTGGATATGCACTCTGGACCAGGCCGCCTCATATAAGTTAACCTCGCATCTGCCACTTTCGATTCACAAATTACATGAACTACAGCCATCCGTGCGAAAATATCTAAACCGCAAGCTGAGGAACACCTTTCTAAGAGCTCGCCTCAATTTACTCCATACGAACGAAGTTTTGAAGATCAGAGGCCTGGCCACCACAAATACGTGTAGATTCTGCAAAGATCCGGCCATGGTGGAATCGATTAAACATCTGTTGCTAAGGTGTCCAAGAGTAGAGGCTATAAGAGGTCCCTACTTGAAAGAGATACTAGCTGCGGCTTACACCTTTGACGTAGAGACTTGGTGGTTGAGGCTAATAGGAGGCTAGCGTACTATCTGGGTAACCGCCACAGCAAAGATTTTGGACACTATTCTGTCAACTATAGAAAAATGAACATAGGCAAACATTCTTGAGTCAGAAAGGAACGAAATGCAAAAAAAGGAAAAAAAAAACTTTCAAAAACCTTCGGGTTAAACAAAGTATAAAAAAAAAAAAAAAACTAAATATTCATAAAGTAATGGCATTGTCAACCAGCATTCTATTAACTGGATTGCTCTATTATCCAGCACCTCCATTGTCGTTAACAATAATGGTCCCGACCAAACAAGCCATGTATGTAGCTCCCATTTGGCCCGGAAAACTAAATAAATATCCATAGGCCATACTATCTGCCCTGTTGAAAACTGGCTTTCTGTGAATTATGGTGGTCTGAAAACAGTGAGGTTAGGACTCAAGAACAGAACAGTAGTAGTGCAAATTATAATAACATCTATACCTATAGCACTCAGTCCCTAGACCTAAGACAGAAAAGCAGCAACATTTTCTAAGGCAACAATATGGACTGTGTGGTGTGGTGACCAGTGCGAAACAGTGCTCAACGAATCCCATGACAACAACCAATACATTTCAACTTTTAACATATAAGTAGATCCACCAAGCAATTGGGATCCAAGGCTAGGGGTGGTCCCCGTACTTTTCCCTCAACGTTGAAGGGGATCCCACCACCCTAGACCACGCTCCATATTACACAATGCCTTGCTCCGAGGTTGGTTTGCTACAGCCACGGTACCCCTACTGTCCAATTGTACCTCTTGCCCTAGGGAGGCTTGATTATTCTGGTACCCTTCTCCTGATGGCCGACTCTTCACCTTCTCCACACTTGTTAAACATATTTTATTTCTATTTTAGATACCACACCAATATTATTTACACAACTTATATACAGCAATGCATATAAGGGAAAAGGGAGGTAAAAAGAAAAAAGAAAGATAAAAACTCCCAGTCTAACAACAACAACCATATAATTAAAAGCAACTCAAATTTCTCCATAATTTACTTTCTCCACACTTGTCTGTCTCGGTCTCTTCCTCTTTCTCCCCACTCTTCCCACACTCTGACTCTCCATCTTATTGCTCTCTCCCCTGTCTCCTTTCTCCACTCTCCATCAAGTTTCTAAGGGGCTCCCAATACTCCACTTCCTGGTCTTACTGCTCTCTCTCCCTTCTTCTGTCTCCACCATCCAACTGATCTCTCTGGGTCTCTTCCTTCTCACTGCACTCCGTTTCCTGGTTTCATCTATCTTTCCTGTCTCCACCCAACAACTCCCTTCTGATCATATACGGCTCCTTCCAAATCTCAGTCCTCCAAACACTACCCTGCTTTTACTCGCCTTCCCCCTCCTGCCTCTCACTTCCCTCTCATCTCTCTCTTACTCTCAACCCACCTCCTACTCTCCCTCCAAAATTACTGCCAGACACTATGGGCCTCATTATAAGGCTGGCGCTCCCGTAATGAAGGGGGCCGGTACGGGACCGGCCCCCTTCATTACGGGAGCGCCGATTATGAGCTTCCCTTTGCGGGACCTGGATCATATGCCTGGTAACACCAGGTGTCCTTTCCGGGTCCCGCGAGGGGAAGAGGGAGGCAATAACGGGCCAGATGTAATCTGCCCGTTATTACCTCCTTCCCCATTCCCATTGAGCCCTATGGGGGCTCAAATGGGAATGGGGATGGGTTCCTGCAAGGAGGACTTACCGGGTCCTTCTATGTCGGAGTAACCCGGTAAGTCCCCATTGCAGGAACCCGGTAATGGAGCCCAGTATGGAGGCCATACTCGTAATGAGGCCCTATATCACTCACACTCAATTGGTACTCTATTCTCACCCCCAACACCTTACCTCCTCTCTCTTTAACTACTCCACAGTCCTCTCAAAGTCCTCCTCCAGGTGCTACACCCTCTCTCTAGTCTTTTGGTCCTTCTCTCCAACCTCAGCCATTACCTCTTACTCTAAACTAAATATATTGGCTTTTTATAGCCCTCTTGTCCTTCCTGACTAAGAGCTTCCTTTGGCTTCCATTGATTCCCTTATACAGCTGCTCCCCTGGTCCAAATTCCATCTACACTACACCCTTGAGGGCCAGGACTTCTCATGGAAGTTGTCAAAAAGCCCTCTATACTCCTCCTCCCCGCCCCGATTTTCAGTCTTCATTTTCCTCCAGCTAGCCATATCGTCACAGGGGTGGTCTGCTCTCTGGTTCTCTCTGGTCCTTGATGAGTCTCTGTTCCACTAGGGTTTGGAGAGTGTTCCTGGATCCCTCCTGTTCCTATCTGGTCCCTCCTCTGTAGCTTCTCTTGGCTTTGTAGGGTGGGTGTTTGTCTCCCATTCCATTTCTGAAGGGGGACCCCCTCTCTATTCCAATTTGACTAATGAGTCTGTTCCTCCTGTTCAAGGCCGGCTCTTGTCAGTTCAGTACAGGAGCATTTTGGAACTTGTTGTCCCAGTTGTTTTTCTTTTTGTTGTGCTGCTTACCGAGATACACATGTCATCCCAGGTTTCTGAGGTGTGTAATACATGTTGTTAGGTGTAACTCCGCTGGAATGATCTAAAAAATAACAAAGGACACCTGTCCAGGACAGAGGCTGATATGCACTGTGACAGAGACAGAGGCACCAATGTACATCTACAACCCATGCAAAGTCAGGAGCGGAGGACAGGGGTCCCACTCAACTCTCTAATACCGCCTCTAGGGTAGGTGTGGCTCTGGCATTGCCATGATAGACCACCTACCCAGGTTGGAGAGGGGTCCTTTGCCCCCTTTCACAGGGTCTTGCCCATGACCCTATGACACTTGCAACCATTAAGGGTGCTGCAAAAGTGGTGTTCTGGGTTCACCCCAGCCCAATGCATTGGACCTCAAAGATGTTGGATCCAACTTGGCCCCATCTTTTCCTCGGCACACCGTTTTTAATGTACAACATGAAGGTGTTGAGATGCTGTGCTTTTTTCCCTGTATTATGAAGAATGTCCACATTTTGGACTTTCCTGCTGGATTAAGAAGACATGCCCTTTTTTAATCATTTGACTGTGAAGGTGATGGCAGTCTAGTTATTGTTGGGGCTGCAACATTATCATGTTTTGCACTTTCAGATCTGAAAGACTGTCATCGAAGGATCCTGAACAAAGGTAGACATCAAGCTGCTCCTCCTTCTTGGATGTGGTACCACCTCTGGCTCCCAACATTAGGTGCTCTTGGCTGGACTTGGATGGGTCACCTTCATCATGTTTGTCATCATCATTATGCCCAAACTCATCTTCTGTAGACATGGGTGATGATGTGGGAAGACTCCTCTCTCCCTTCTGCTTCAGAGACAGTGGATGGAACCACCTCTGCATGCCTTGCTTGCACTTTGGCACGTTTAAAGACTCAAAAAGATCAATTCTCTGTAGGCCTGGGTGTGCGTGTGTGAGTTTATGGTGAAAGGGTGCACATGCAAATGTATGGCTGGCTGGGTGTGCATGTGTGTGAGTGTATGGTGAATGGTTTGTGAATGTGTGTGTGTGCTTGTGTTTAATGCCTGGATAACTTATTGGTAATCTTCAATCCTCCTAGCCCTACACTTCCTCGTACCAGTACTTTTGTATGAGGCATCTTGCCCCATACACAAGTACTGGAATGAGGTAGAGGGATGTGGAGGTAATGCCTGGCTCAGTTACCTTTAATCTCCATTACTCCTAGTCCCACTCTTCCTCATCCCAGTACCTATCTATGAGGCAAAGTACCTCATACGTAAGTACTGGGGTGAGGAAGAGGGACGTGGAGGTAATTCTGGGCCAATTATGGGGGTTTGGGTAGGAGTTGGGAGGGAGAGGGGACATGTCAGGGGAGTGGGGTGGGGGTTTTGCGCTAAATCATAATGGTCATCCACATCCATGCTAAGCAGGCATGATATGTGTTATTAGTGGCTAGACTGACATTTTGATGCAGCCTGTCTAGTCATTTCTTAATGTGGCTTGCCTTTTTTTTTACTGGGCATCTCTGATAAAGCTTTCCTGCTAAGTGTAATTACCTGGTTAGATTTGCATTTGGGTGCAGCCAGTCTAGCCGTTTCTTACTGTGGCATTGTATGTTATTCTGGTCGTTTGTGATATAATAGTCATGATAAGTGTTATTGCTTCAACTGGCATTTTGGTTCAACCAGTCTAGGTTTGTCTTAATGTGGCATGGAATGTTTTACTTTAATATGTTTATTATGTGTCTAGACTGGTCTACATTGTACAGACAATTGGCCATGTTTTCATTGTGGCATGGCATTTTTAATAGCAAAGTATTGCATTAATTAAAGCATTAATGTTCCTGTGCACAGTTGGTGACTTTCATGTATTGGATTTTTGGATTGGTGTTACCCTTCAAAACAATTACAAACGTTTTGGCTTTTTAGCCAATTTATCTCAGAAAGTGTGCTGTATAATGCATTAAAACACATATGCATATTTTTCTCCTAGTCAGTGTGCGGCATGCCCCTGCATAAGCATGATCATTGTGTGTGTTGTGCAAGCGCGGTAGTCTAGGCCGGGCCAAGAGTGTGGTGCAGCCCCAAATTCTGTGCTACACCACTCGGTACAGCCTCTAAATGAACTCTCCGACCACCTAAGAATTTGATTTTTTTTTTTATGCAAGCAACACGTATTTTAATTCACTACAGAAAGTTGCCACTTAATGTAGTATCCTTATACTTTAGAAGAATTTTAAGAACTTTTCTTTACAAGCAACTCTGGCGAATCCAGGGTATTCTTACCTCCTTTGGGACTAGGGAGGTTAGCCCGCTAAGCTTAACATCCCATAGGGACCAAGGCAAGTGGGATCCCACTGGAGGAGAACCCCTGTGGTAAGTCAGACATAGGGCACGAATACAAAGACATGTTGTCAAGTTGTTGTGGTGTATTAAAGTAAATGAACGCCTGTTCCATCCCTATCACTGTGATAATGGTTCCCTATTCCACTTGCAAAATAACATTCATCCTCAGTCCCAAACCTATTCTTTCCAATTAACGGACCCTACCACTAATAACAAAGAAACATTAATTAGCCTCTAGCTGTAATCTTCTCCCCTCTTAATTTGGGCTGGCTGGTGCATGACCCCCACCAAATTGTATCTCAAGTTCCTTGCTTTAAAGGTAGGCTCCCGCCTGTTGGTACAGTTCAAACAAGTTCTGTGCCTTTATAGTACAGTTCAAAAACAAGTTATGTGCGTTTCCAGTGCAACAGTTCTGTGTCCTTGACTATCTCTACAAGGAGACTCTAACCCCCGCACCAATCTCCCGCTCAAATCACAAAGTTCTGACTTTATCACAGCTACTTGTTTTTGTAGCTCAGTCACTTTTGTGATACAGCAAAACACGAACGTCTGATTAACGGGTCTCGTTTTGTTCTCCTCTCCAGGCTATCTCAGTATTGCTTATCTGTTTACTTGGCTCGCTTACTTTCTTAGCCCTGGCGAGGCTCTCTGGTCCTTCAGACCATATGGTTCTCTTGGGACTCCTTCACCCTCCTAGGGCCTTCACTTCAGATTTACCCTCCCACGGTATTTATATCTTTCTGTTAGCCCAAAGTAGGATATCTGGCTTCACTAGCTATTTTCTGGTTACAATGTTCTTATCCCCTCCAGGGGTACTGGGTTGCTCAGCCCAGCGGGGGCCAGCTGTTCCCACTGGTCATATGCGTGATATAATGTTCTCACCCCCACCAGCGGTACTAGATTTCTCAGCCTAGCATGGGCTATCTGGTTGCACCGGCCATATGTGTGTTATAATGTTTTTACCCCTTCTTGGAGTGCTTCAAAGCTTCAACGTCCTACGCCCTCTCCTCCTGGTCGGCCGCGTACCTTGATTTTGGTTGCGTTGCTCACTGGGCAAGTCAATGGATATAGAGCAGCACTTCTGTGGTTGTTGGCTCTCTTGCATCGGTTCCTCATCTTGGCATCTTCGTTCCTGAGCGCTGATACGTCGTTTCTGCGGCGGCTCGTTTTCTCACTTCAGGGGACCTGGGATCTTCACGTTTTCTGCCCTCCTGGGTTTGGCAGCATTCCACGGGTTTCAGGATTCCTCAGCCCACCACATATCTGATGTGATCCTGTCTCCAGGATCGATTCTCCTAGCTTTACTGCACAGGTTTCTGCTGTCCCCAGGTCAGCTCAAGCTAACTCCTCCACTGTGTGTATGGGTGCTGGGACCTTTATGCTCCTGCCGGGATGAGAGTATCCATTGGTTCTGCTCTTAATGCAAGGACCGCAACATACTCAGGTCAAAAATCAAACCAGTCAATCTTAAAGGGCCCTGTTTGTTACTGCTTTGCTCAATTCCCAGATAACCAGCAAACAGTTGGTATTCTGTGTTAAAGGGAGGTGGAGTAAAATCCTTGCTTGGGGATCCCTAATCCCCTAAGGATGGTCACATCCAATGAGATCCCAATTGTTGTGTAGTCTAGGGGTTTTAATTGGGGTGGGCTCACCTCCCTAGGTAGTGGATGCCCGTTAGGAAGAAGGGACGAATTCCCTGGATTCATCACACCCCCATGTGGGGATAGGAGATTCCCCGATAGGGTTATCATTAATACTCCCTAGTTTCAAAGTCCCAATACTTGTTTTGGATAGATGGGTTTCAACTTGTGTAGTGACTTGAAAGTGTCTTTGGAGTGTCTGGTGTGGTTTCTGACCCTCTCTGTGAAGGAGACGTGCTTGGAGCGAAAAGAGGATGGAGTGGCCCACCCCCTTTTAGAGGGAGAGATAAAGAGGCATTCCGCATTGAAGGAGAGGAAGAGAGAGAAGTCCGCAGAATGAGAGAAAGGAAGGACCCTTCGCTTGGGAGGTGTTGCAGGACGAGGAAGATCGTACACTAGGTGTGGCAAGAAGAGCCACACCCAAGCCCACAGAACATAGACAAACCTGTCAGTTCAGGAGCATAGAGAGACACTAAGCCCTGGACTCCGCAGGAGGCCCTATGGAGAAAGTGTAGAGGAGGAGCCAAATACCCCTACCAGAAGCTCTGCCCCCATGTTGCCTATATGTTGGGAACCGGAAGTTGTGACCCGAGCAGTGCTGCTAAGAATTCTTGAGACAAGGTATCGATTGAGAAAACCCTATATGCATGCACGGCAAATCATGGTCTTCTGGACAGAGTCCCGGAAGAAGTATGAAAATGAATGAGAAGGAAGCCTGGTGATGTGATGTGAAGTGTAACTGACGCACCTGGAAGAGACACAAAAGATGAAAAACTATAGGTATTCTATAAGATCTGAAGAGGAGGTGTCGAAGACAAGCAACATTTCGGGATCAAAATGAAGGTGTTCGTGTGAAGAGAACACTGAAAAAAATGCAAAGTAATTTTACAACTGTACAGACGCAGTAACGCAAGTAGACGAAGTAATCATGTGGCTGGCTACGTAGTGAATAGACTGCAGGCAATGCGCCAATATATATATATATATATATTGTATATAATCTATATGTACAATATATATATATATATATGTAAAGAATCTGGATGTTCCACAATGCACTTTAGCAAACTTTGATCCACGCGAATGAAAAGTACTTGAGTGTGGCGCAGTTGAAAAATAGCTGATGGCAAAGAAGAATTCGAGAAAGGCTTGGTTGGCCCAGCACCAAGAGTCGAGGCCACTGTGTGCCTGGGATTCTGTTAAGAAGCTACAATGAATGTGAGAAAGAAACAAACTTCTGTTTGAAGTAGAATGAAAAACACTGAAGGCGTCAAGAGTTCATCATTTAATAGTATTTTATGCAACGGAAAGCTCGAAAACGTGATCTCCAGTCACATGGTCAGAGTGGGTCGAGTTACACAGAAGATAAAACCAAGCCACACTCCCTTCTATTTCTCAGGCACAGAGAGCTTCTGCAAGGCCAAGTTCAAAGCCTTGTTGGGCTAATTGGGTTTGGAGGCATGACAAGGCCGACCCTCCCCGCACGTAGAGTAACCAGCTTGCGTGCTGCTAGCGAGTGGAATATTACAGAAGGGTACAAGCGTGCTAACCAATTGTAGAGGGCCACGTATCAGAGAGCCCTATAGTTTGTATAACCTATGAATCGTCATGTATTTTGTGATGATGAAGATGACTTGCATTAGAAGAGGGCTTAGCTGTCCACCTGATGTTAGAGACCCAATCACAACCCCTGTTATTATGGAACATATGCTTAGATGTTCCCTGTAAGCAAATCACATCCCCAAGTAGGTTTTTGTAGTTTGCCACGTAGTATGATGTCAATGATGACAAGATTTTGCTATAATAGAAATGTTTTGTATGTGCTGCGCTGAGAGTTTGCTTGTGCGATGTTGGATGATGTCTGTTGCACTCCCTGCTTTAGATTATTGCAAATAAAACAGTATCAAGTTTTGCCAACTTCCTGAGCCATTTTGATTATTGATGTATGAGTCATTTCTGCATCCCCATCCATCTCTAAGTATTTCTACCTCGTCTTAAAGGGCCCCAGGTCCCGTGGTTCAAAAAGGTCAAGCTCTGACCGAGATGCAATGCCTTGAGGAAACAGACGAGGCCATACCACGGAAGCAAGACTCCCAAATCTCCCAACGAGCACCGACCTTGGAACAGAGATATGCAGGTGCTCCAAGGAATTGGGAGAGGGGAGGTTCAGCCCCCAAAACCCCAAGGTGGGGTGGGAGACCCTAGGCCCATAGTTAGGGAGGAATAGACAAAACCCCAAAGTGGGGTGAGAAACGTGAGAGTCCAAGGTGGGGTAGAAGAGATAAAACCCCAAGGTGGGGTGAGAGACCCATCCCCCAGGATGGGGAAGTAGAAACGAGACATCAAGGTGGGGTGAGAAACCTGAGACCCCAAGGTGGGGTAAAAGAAATGAAATCCCAAGGCAGTATGAGCAATGGGAGACCGGTGAGAGAAAACCAGGTACAGGACAGGGCGAAAGAGACATTTATTGGATTGACTTGAACACTACAGGAGAGAAAAGCTGGGACATTCAGTGAAGCTCCTGGGTCAGCCTTTACACGGGGGCGAGTAGCCTCTTTTGAAAAGACATACAACACTGGGGTGTTGCGGGGGGGCAGAATCCAACTACCAGTGACTTGCTTTGGGTTCAAGCACAATTGTATTTTTATTGGGTTTATGTGATTCTTTTCTAAGTAATGGCACAGAACTCAGGTTTTATAGGATTCCGGATGGAGGACTTTCTCAATTGTAAACAGGCATCCTGACAAGCACCCTTTTTACATTTTCTCTTTATAGAATAGGTCCAAACAACTTAGAGATAGGGACAGCCTAGGTTTCTGGCTATTTCAAAACAAAGAAAAGTTTTGAAACAGGACCAGCGCATATGTTCTAACCACAAAAAGACAACATGCTAAGTTAGAGACTCCGATAGCACTCTCTTGCATAAAAAGAAATGTATGTCTATATTTATGCACAAGCAAAGTGTATTTTGTCTAGCCACAAAAAGATGTCATGTTCAGTTACAGCCACTGAATATAATCTCCTCCTGCCTCTATGGAATGACACTATAATCAAAGTCTGTGATGGTTGGAAGGTTTAATCTTTACCACTGGTATTGCTCTGGGAAACCTTACACACCATTATTTTCCAAGGGCATATGTGCCACTGCAGAAGGGCCTTACTCATATGCAATTCAGGCTTGGTACTTCCCCCAATTGTAGCAATACAGAATGCACTCCTAGGTCATGCATCATCTGCATGGAATAACAAGCATCCACAGACATTTTTTCAGCCTAGCTTGGCCTCATCAGTGAAGTGCAGCTTGGTTGCTTTTGGTGCAGCAAGCAGGGTACCCACTGCTGGGCATACCCTCTCTCACAAAGGGAGACAAGCAATAACCAAAGACTATTATGGGTGAAAGTGTTTCTTAGCCCATCTGCACTTTTGCAGAAGGGGACCAGCATATGCAAATCAGTCTTGATCCTGCCACCAATGAGATCACCCCAGTATAAACTGCTAGGCCATGACCCTTCTGCACTGACAAAGGAGCAAATCCAAACATGTTTCAGTCAGTCTTGTTGAGCCTCATCAGTGAGGTGCAACTTGGCTCTCTGTGGCACAGGAGGCAAGGGGCCCATGACTGGGCATACACTTGCTCACAGAGGAAGACAAATTGTAATCAATGAATGTTGATGGGTCAGAGGGTTAGAATTAATCCTAAACACTGCTGTTGCTCTGGGCAACTTTCCACACCATCATTTGTAGGCAGTGTAGGCCCCATCGCAGAAGGGCAAAAAAGCATGCAACTAGTATTTATACACACCACGAAACAACAACACACTCTATTCCGACCATTAAATATACTCTCCTACCGTCACAAAAATTCAATGCCTTTTTCTTGGCAAGCAACACATATTTTGCCTCTAAAAAGACAGTGCAGTGACTCTAAGCAGCTCGATGTAGTATAAATTATAAAATCTATGCAATCAATAAGTATGCTTTCTGGCCATCAAAAATATGTAAGTATATTGGCTGTTGTGACGAATCCATGGATGTCATCCCTTCTCCCATTGGGGACCACCCTTCCCATGGGGCCAGGGTGGTGCAGCCACAGTCCAATATTCCCATTGAAGGTGGTGCAGCATTGAAGATCACATGGGCAGGGTAAACATCATCCATGGAGAATGTGGTATGGCCCCCCTACACCCCAAACTCCCTCACCCTATTATTCTCTACAGGACATATTAACTGCACACACTTCCATGTATGGCTGTAAAATAGAAAACAACACTTCCAAGGAAGGACTGAGACGAGGAAGAATAGGGGTTACATGAATGACTATATCACTGTGATGAAGAGGAGGTGCGTAGCAATCTGGAATGCACTGCAGAACAAGTGCGAATGCACTAGTCAATTTGTGTCAAGCAGAGAGAGAGACCCTCCCAGGAGGAAGTGGGTGATTCAAATCCCACTGGAGGAACCGGGACGCAGAGAGTGCAGAGAGGCAGCCCTAACACGTCTGCTGTGGTCCGTAGAGAGAAGCAGACGCCTGGGGCTCCAGCCGGATGGGAAGGCTGGAACGCATGGAGAAGTCAAGATGTGTGGCGCAGAAGCAGGGAATCGTTGTAGTGCTGCTGTAGTCCCTGGAAGAAGCAGAAGGCCACAGCGAGGTCATGAAGCACCTGCAGAAAACCAAGGCTCGCTGGTAATGTTATGTTATGTTGTTATGTTGGGTAACTGGTACAGCGCATGGTCGCCAACAGGTATCATTGCGCTAGAGAGGCAGGTAACCACCCACAGAACAACATATTAAAACCAAGATTGCTAGGAGATCAGAACAGGTAATTTTTTACCGCTTTCCGAAAGACTAAATGATTAGACAGCAATTTCATAAGTAGTGGAAGAGTATTCCACAATTGTGCTGCTGCAATCGAAAAGGCACACCCCCCCCCACCCGGGAGAGGTGAAAAGAAGGTACACACAGCATGCAAGCAGCAGCTGACCACAGGGGGTGGCTCAGGACATAGCGCACAAACTTGGCACGCAGATAATCTGCTCCCTGCTCATGTATAGCATGATGCACAATACAAACAGCTTTAAACTGTATGCACTGAGCCACTGGAGCCCAATGGAGGCAACGCAATACCGGGAAAATATGAGCCCCATAGGGGGTACCCATTGCCACCCTGGCCACCAGATTCTGGAGACACTGTAGTCGGCCTACCAACCCCTTTGGCTGCGCCAGGTAACGAGAATTGCAGTAGTTCAGCCTGCTCAGAATCATAGCAGCCACCACTGGGGGATGTAGCATTGCTGGAATCAGATGGGGCACTTTTCTTAAAATGTTCAACTGAAAATGCCCCATATGGCATACTGTAGATACCTGGGCAGCCATGGACAGATTGGCAGACATAATTACCCCAAGATTTTTCACCTTAATCAAAGGCGCAGGGAGCGAGCCCAAGGAAGATGGCCAGAATGAAGAAATCCAAAGTAAGGGATCCGGAGGAGAACCCACCACCAACACCTCAGTTTTATCCCCATTAGATTTCAACCAGATGTGTCCCATCCACACCCCCATGGCCGCCAGGCACTTATGCAGGCACGCTGATAACTCAGATTGATCAAGATCGAGCCGGATCAGAAACTGTGTTTCATCGGCGTACGAATAGCCCCTTAACGCCGAAGGAGCGGATAAGGCGCAACAACAGGTATGATATGATATATATGATATTTTATTTATATCACGCTCGTACACAAGTGTTTCAGAGCGCGACCAAGCAAGGGAGGGGAACAAGGGAGAACAAAAACAACGATCTTACTAGGCCCAGTGACATTAAGAACGCGCAAGTGCATGGAGAAGGGAAAAGGGGAAAATGCGTGGAAGGGGGAGAAGTGGAAAGTGCGTAACAAAGGAGAGAAAAGAATAAATAATAAGTGAAAATAAATAAATATATACAGGCAATGAAAAATGGTGGTTGTGCAGCCAGCAAGTGGCAAGTGCATGATTAGTCAGATAGGGGGTCATTACGAGGTTGGAGGTAAGGGAAAAACGATGCCGGTAAAGGATTACCAGCATCGCATACCGCTCCGGGCTATTCCGACCTGAGAACCAGGTATTAGAGGGACCGCTAATAGCGGTGCTTCTAATAGCGGCATGGGCGCGGGCACGCGGCCCTTCATGCCGGCAATACCGGCATGCCGTACACAGGAGGATATCACAAGTCAGGCGGACATGCAAATACCGGCATCAAGAAGGCGCAAAAAGTGGATACCGGCATGCCGGTAATACCGGCATCACGAACCACCCGCAAACTGCCATGTGCAGTGGTCCCAACTGCAACAGGTGCACACAATCTGCACAGGTGGAGGCAATGGAGTCTGGGCCAGCACTAAAGGAGCACACCACACCCCTTCCCACACCCCTTCCCACACCAAAATGATTCCAATACTAGTAGCAATACTGGGGCTGGAGGACATGCTTGCATTGCTACACCAGCAACAACAACAAATACAAAAACAACAGGCAGCACAGAGGAGACGCAGGAGGGGAAGGAGGGTGAGACAAGCACCTGTGCAGGCAGTCATACCACGCATGCAGCCCCCAATCCCTCGCATCAGAGCCAGTCCATTCAACCTAACTCCTGAGCAGATCCACACCCTGTACCGTCTGGACCGGGACACCATCACCACCATTGTGGACATGATACACGACGACATCGCCAATCTCATTGACATCCGTTCCTCCATCCCCCCTCTACTGAAGATGGTGTCTGTGCTCTACTTCCTGGCCACAGGCACCTAACAGCACACGGTGGGGCAGATGCATGGCATATCACAACCATTATTTTCACGCACACTGAACCAAGTGCTCGATGCTCTCCTGAAGCACACAAGCAACCACATATCCCTACCACAGACTGCCCAGGAGATCTCAACACCAAAATTGGCTTCCATCCACTGGCAGGCATGCCAAATTGCATCGGTGCCCTCGACTGCACCCGTGTGGAATTGGTAGTCCCACATGCCACAGAGGTAGTGTATCGCAACCGTAAGCTATACCACTCCATCAACGTGCAAATGGTATGTGACTCAACCAAAATCATCACACATTGTTGTGCCCGATTTCCCGGATCAACCCATGATTCAATGGTCCTGCGGAACTCCACAATACCACGCTACATGGAGTGACATGCAGGACAACGTGCCTGGCTACTTGGTGAGTTGCATGGCAAGCACATGGCAGTGTGATGGGGGGGAGGTGCATACGTCACCTGGGTGAGATTGAGGGGGAGATGCATACTTCACCTGGGTGAGATTGGGGGGGGAGGTATTAGTTGAGAGACTGGACAATGCCCATACTGAAATACACTGTGCCCCAAAGCAGCCCAGGCTGAACCTGACACCTGAAACCAATATGCAAGACGCAAGCTGCACAACAATGACAACATGCCAGTACTGCAACATACCATATCCATCAACACATACACTGCACATCATCAGACCGTACCCTCTGCAACACAATGCAGCAACATGCTGTCAGTATGCCCAATGCAAATGACCACTGAACAGCATCACACCGGACATGCGTCCATGAGTGCGCACAAAGGAAACACACAAAGCCAATATACAGAATGTCACTGGCACACCACCACAGAAGTGCAGCATGCCAGCATGAGGACATCAAACCTGGAATGGCAGATCATTAAGAGCCTGGTGCCAACGGTGACAGGATCAATGCATACGATTAACTACACATCACATAGATCATGGCAACAACTGCCGTAGGCAACCACAGTGCATGAACACTAGCAAGGAATAGGACACCCTGTATCAACTAGACAATGCTACCCACACCTGTGGACCATGTGACTTCACACATTGGGGTTACTTTTAACATCTCCATTCATGCAGGGATATGTGGATGTGAGCAACAAATAACTGCAGGCTTGTGTGTGATAGGTACAGGTTCCATTTGATGAAATCACTTACACATAACCAATGTTGCACCCATGCAGGTGATGCTGGCTATCCCTTGAAGAGGTGGCTCCTTACCCCTGTCCAGAACCCGCAGAACAGGCACGAAGAGGACTACAATTGTGCACATACCTGTACCCGTGTGGTGATCGAGCAGACCTTTGGCCTGTTGAAGGCACGGTTTCGCTGCCTCAGCAGGTCAGGTGGGGCACTCCTGTACGGGCATGAGAAGGTGGCCAAGATCATCATGGCATGTGTCATGCTGCACAACATGTGTATCAGACAGAACATGCCTCTGCCCCCTGACATTGAACTGCAACCGCTTGGTGAGGCTGAGGAGGAAGCAGGTGGCGATGCACAGGAGGGACGTGCTGTGCGCCAGAATCTGATAGACCAATATTTCTAATACACATGGATGCGGTGGGTGCCATGGAGGTGGGACTCAGGGCACTGGGTGTGGGGGGGGGTTATGGACACTGTGCACTGTTCACCAATAAAGCACACATACACAATAACCAATGTCCAGTCATGTGATTATTCTTGACACAATGGGTGTATTAACCATAAAGTGTATAGAAAGTGCATAAACCCTCCACCCCAAACACCCTCTCCCCCCTCCGCCTCGCCCCACATCTACCCCAAACACCCTCTCCCCCCTTCCCCTGACCCCCACAACTCCCCAAACACCCTCCCCCCAACCCCTTCCCCCCACAACTCCCCCAAACACCCTCTTCCTCCTCCTTCTCCCCCCACAACTCCCCCAAACACCCTCTCCCCCTCCCCACAACTCCCCCAAACACCTTCTCCCCCTCTGCCTCCCCCCAGAACTCCCCCACACATGGTGTGCACTTCAGTCAGCATTAGTCCGCAAGAGTTACCAATAACAGGCTGCCCCTACTTCCCATGTCCTCTGCACAGGGGGCTGGTCTGCCTGGAGCTGGCAGAGGAGGAGGTGCCTGGTTGCTCCAGTCCCTGTGCGGGACGCTGGCTCTCCATGGCATCCGCGATGCGGCTGAGGACCTGCCTCACAGCTGCCAACTTATCACAGATGCGTGTGGTACTCACTTCTATTGCAACTTTAATGGCCGTAGCGTATTCACGGCACTCCTCCCTCACCAGGGCACCTTCGCTCACGTGCTGGCCAACCAGCGCAGTGAACTCCTCCTTGGATGAGGCTGATTCCCTGGTCTCTGTACCTGACACCGGTGGATGTTGATGCAGCGTGCGGCATGGGTCCCGCATCAGGTGAGCTCTCCCTGGGGCTCCATCTCCCTGGCAATGACTCACCACCAGACAGCTCATGGCTGCTGGCATTGGATGTGGGCTGGCCATATGGGTGGGTCATGCAGGCATACGTCTGGGTGACAGATGTATGAGGTGCTGCATGCATGGGGATGTGATGGTGCTGTGGACAGCCTATAGGCAGGGTTGTGTGCATGTGTGTGTGATGGCCCATGCATTGGCTCATTTCACTGTCACATTTGGGGGACATCATCATGCTTTGCATTACAGTGGTTTGTGTGGACACTCACCTCCATCAGCCGATGACGGCGCTCCACGCTTCATTTCCCCCACTCGCTCAATTGTCTCTATGCTAATTGTGATTGCACATGTCTCCTCCCAGTGTGTCATCTTGATCGGTGAGCCTCCTCTGACACCTGTTCCCATGCCCTGGCTCTGATTGGCTGCAAAAATGCTCCTGACACGTAGGCGCAGGTCATCCCAGTGCTTGCGCACGTCCTTTACGGTGCGGGTCGTGGTACTGACCGCACTGACTTTGCGTGCCACCTCCTCCCAGATCTCCTTCTTTCTCATCTGGCCAGCTCGCCGCATATCTTGCACAAACACAACCTCTGCATTTTCGGCAAGGGTGTCGGCAAGCATATTCTGCTCCTCCACCGAGAAACGGACCTTGCGCTGGTGCGCAGCACCTACTTCAGGGCCTTGGGCATTGTGATGGGGAGTGTTAGGTGAGGTTGGGGCTGCTGTTGTGCTGATGCAGGTCCTGGGTGCTGAGCATGGCAATGGATTGTGTTTTTAAAGATGGCCGCCGTGCTCTTTCCCGTTTCTGTGCGATGACGCTTCTTCCGATTCCGCTTATTCACGTTCACTGCTAATAACAGCTAATGCTGGATCGATTGATGTCGGTAGTGCTGTCAGCGCTTTCCATGATGCCACTAAGGTCAATTTTCTGGACTTTAGAGGCATGCCGGTAATGTCCTTACAGGCATGGCGCAAAGCTTGTGCCCGCAAACTCGTAATGGCCCGCTATTAGCAGACTCTTTACTACACGGACACGGTATTTGCTCCATGCCAGTAAGGACAGTTACTTACCTCCAACCTCATAATGAGGCCCAAAGAGTATGGGCCTCATTCCGGGTTTGGAGCTAACCATGGTTGCCTCCGAAACCGTCCCAAATCCGGCATGGTGAATGGAGTAATTACCGGTCCATTCCAGGGTTGGAGGGACCGGTAATTCCCCATTCACCTTTTGCCCTTCCCCCTTCCCCATTCCCATTTCTGCCCCATAGGATTCAATGGGAATGGGGAAGGAGGTAATTACGGCACCGTAAATTACGGTACCGTAATTACCTCCGAGGTACCTTTGCGGGTCCCGTACTTAACTCCTGCTAAAAGCAGGAGGTAAGGAAGGACCCGCAAAGGGACCTTGGAAAACGGAGGTAAGGGATTACCGGCATCGGCACCCTTACCGGTGCCGGTAATTCCTTACCTCCAACCTCGGAATGACCCCCTATATCTGATAGGTGCAGAAGAAAAGTGGGGGACTGTATGGGTACAGATACAGATCCCAGTGCGATGGGTGGCCCGGAGGCAGTGCAGGAGGGAGGCATGGTGAGCAGGTACCTGGGCCAGAAGGACAGAGGGTGGCGGTGCCCAGAGAGAAAATAGGTCAGCAGGGGAGAAGAGGGGCAAAGGCAGAAGCGACGAGGAAAGTCTTGAGGTGCTTGCAGAACCGGAGATGGTTCTCCTTAAGTTTCAAGGTGGCAGGGAGACTGTTCCAAAGGGAGGCCCCAGCCGAAGACAGAGATCTACCCCCAGCTTGTTTATTTGAAAAACGACTGACCCTGAGGGAATTTGAAGTAGAGGAGCAAAGGGCTCGGGAGGGGTGGTATGTATGGAGGGATAGTTGAAGGTATTTTGGACCCAGACGCCAGAAATCCTTGTGGACAATGCAGAGGAAATATAAAGATATAAATGTTGAACAGAATGGGGGACAGAGCAGACCCCTGGGGGACACCACAACTAAGGTGACAGGACTTAGAGAGGGAGGAAGGGAGAGAGTTTGGGATCTGTCAGCCAAGAATGAGCCGAACCAAGCCAGTGCCTGGCCCGAAACACCAATCTGGCCTAGGCGGGAGAGCAGGGTGGCATGATCCCACAGTATCGAATGCCGCTGAAAGATCTAAAAGAATCAGGGTGCTGACGCCCCCCCTGTCAACCAGCCTGGCCATATCGTCTTATACCGAGACAAGGACACCCTACGTGCCCCTGCCTGGACAAAAACCAGACTGGGCTGGGTCAAGTTAACTGGAAGATTCCATAAAAGAGGACAGAATAGGAGAGACCAGTGCTTCCAAAACGTTTCATCAGAAAAGGAAGAAGAGAGATAGGGCGGAAATTAGAGAGCAAAGAAGGGTCTAGGGAGGGTTCTTCAAAAGGGGAATAATCAAGGTAGCTTTAAGCTCAGAGGGGATAACCCCTGACTGGCAGGAGATATTCACGGAAGCTGTAATCTCTCCCAGGCAATCAGCTGAAATCTCCTTCATTACTCCCAAGGGCAGCGGATCAGAGGGAGTGCAAGACTTGATCTTTAGCAAGGAATTACAGACCATGCCCTCAGACAATAAAGGAAAAGAGGACCAACTGGGAGAGGGACTGTTCACATCACCAATAAGGGGCAGGTTGCAGAGCAGCGGGATATGAGCCAGAGGAGCCAGGTTCTCTAAAATGTTGGTGTGGATAGTTGCAACCTTATTAATAAAAAACTTTGATAAGGAATCACACAGCTCCTGAGTAGGTCTAATACTAGGGGTACATTTAGTGGCAGCGGATAAGGACTTTATCACAGCAAAGAGAGTCTTAGGCTGATTCAATGCAGTCTCAATTTTGCGGGCAGTAAAGTTTTGTTGCCGCAGAATAGGCTGATAGGCAGATCCTGTACTGAAACCTGTTGGCGGGGTCATAATTAATGCGCCATTTCCGCTCCAGCTGCCTCACCCTCAACCAGGCCGACCTCAGATGGTCCAAGAACCAAGGCTCGGAGGGAATTCTGCGAGGCTGAAAGTAACGCAGTGGAGCAACTTCATTGGCAGCAGCCAGGAATTAGGTGGTTAAAAGGGATTTTGAAGGTAGAGTAGCCACTGCATATTTTTCTTTAACAGAACAGACAAAGTTCTGCAAGTTGGCCGAGCGCCAGCAGCGCCACCAAATATGCTCAGGTAGAATATTAGGTAGTCGATGGACTACCAGAAGTGAGCAGGTCACCAGAAAATGGTCAGTCCAGACCATAGGCTCAGCAGAGTGAAAAGAGAGGGAGATCTTATTAGCAAATACAACATCTAAAGTATTCCCCAATGTATGGGTAGACCCAAAAACCTGGTAAGACCCAACATCCTGTTAAGCACTCCATAGAGGTTGGAGAGGGTGGAATGGTTGGCGGGAAGCCCAAAAGAAGGGGCAAGCATGAAGAAGAGGTTGGGGAGACAAACCGAGTTGCATGTCTCCAAGGAGATCTTCATAGTCACAGTCCCTGGTCAAGTAATATACCAGATCGACAGAATCTCATGATACTTAAGTGCGAGTCTGGGACCTGCACCAACAAGAGTAGACAAGGCCTACAAGAAAAGCTTCATATTCACAGTACCTGGCATGCTAGTAAGCCAGGTGGACTAAGACAAGAAAGAAACAAGTGTGAGTACGGGACCCACACCCAAAAAGGCAATCTAAGCTGCAACAAGGATCACCATAGTCACAGTACCTGGCAGACTAGTAAACCAGGTAGACTAAAGCCAGAAAGAAGCAAGTGTGCATCTGAAGCCCGCACATACACAAGTGAAGAATGGAGCAGTACTCATACTAGTCACAGTGCCTGGTAGACAAGTTACTGGCCCGACAACATTGGAGAAGTACAAAATCCAAAAACGTGTTGGTGAACACAGAAAACCCAAGAAAGCAAGAGAAGGATCATTCCTCTACTTTCATAGGACATTGTGTTGAGCAAGAATAAACCCAAAACCATTGTGGAGAACTTTGATAAAAGCCAGTTGAAGGGAGATATTGCACCTGGTATTAAGTCAAGGAACCTTTAAATAAATCCTCTGTCTAGAACGAGGGAGTCATCCTTCTGCAGTCAGCAGAACCTTTATCTTTAGTTTATTAATGTAAGGGACGTAAATAGGAATTTAACACAATCGTGTAGACGTATTACTTTAGACCTCCTGACAGTTTGCATAGTTTATTGTTTGAGGCAGGGAACCCCCTATTAGCGTTAGGGATAATTTTGGTTTTTCCTTTTCTTTTGAAGACAATAAAAGTCTATACTAACCATAATGCCACCTTTGTGTCGATCTCGTTCTTCTGAACCTTTACATATGGTGTCAGTAGTGGGATCTGACCTGGTTGGCACAAAACTGTGAGACCCTTAAATTCATTGAATTAAGTCCAAGAGCAACCATCCCTTCCATAGCTACATCTGAGTATCTGAGTCAATCAGGTTTTCCCTCTCTGGTAGTTGTGACATCATCATAGAGCCGGGGAAGAGTGAATTAGTACCCACAGATCTTATTCTGATTGCACCAAAGGGGACATGTATCAGGCTTACATCAATGTCAGGCTTAGCATGAAGATATGGCGTAGACATCATGGCTGGATTGATTGACCCAGACTACAGAGGAGACGTTAAAGTCTTAATTCAGAACAATGGCCCACTACCCATTCAATAAAAACAGCAGAAAACATCACCCAAGGGTTTCTGGAAAAGGCCTTATTTGTGGTGGAAGCCGATTGAGGAAATAAAGGAGTTGGCGAAGCCGATATTACATTAGAACCCAAATCCGGTAAGGGAGAAGAAACAGTAGAGATAATACCGGATCTAGCGTTTGCTCAAAGCAACAATCCAATCCTCGCTGAAGCTTTCCTGAAAGTGATACCCAAATAGGAAGGCAGAATGAAAGAAGGACCATTTTTCTTTGTCAAACAGGGACTACTTTATAGAGGGGACACTAGTAATGAGAGGAAGCTGTGATCCCAAATAGTAGTTCCTCAAAGTCATAGAAAAATAGTCCTTGAAATTGCTCATGCTCATCGTGCCTCTGGACCTCTAGGTACCTCTAAAACACAAGGTGAAGTGATAAGACTATTTTATTGGCCTGGGGTATACACTGATCTCAAGAACTTTATTGTAACATGTTGTCACGCTTACCAGGAGACCGGGGTTCACTGTTCGCGCTCCCCCTCCCTGGCGCCTCTACCCGCGCTTCCGCGTTTGGGGAGGCGCCGGGGGGAGAGCTCCAGGGACAGGGGTGGCAGCTCCGCGGCGCTTGCATCGGGGACCGCGATTACGGTCCGGCGCATGCGCCGTGGGGGCGGCCGCCGAGGCGTGGAGCAGCTTGCTGCTCAAGCCTCATTCTGGGACCGCCGGCGCCTGGCAACCATCGGGCTTGCGCTCCAGGCCTCGCAGGCGCCGGCGGCCCATAAAGGGAGAGACGCGGTCGGTAGCAGATCGCGTCTCAACGCGTTCTGTTCCGGATCGTGTCCTCGCCTTCTCCCGCTCTGTCAGTTAACGCTTACCTTGTTTCCCTGATCCTCCAGTCCTTACCTTCCCCTACTGCCGGTTTTTCCCTCCTGTGGCCGGGGTTCTTCCTGGCTTCATTCTCTGGTTCAGCTTCATCCCCTCCTGGTTTCCTCTCTTGTTAGCCCTGGTTCCCTGTCCTCCTTCTTCTCTTCCCTTGGCCTGGCTATTTTCCTGGTTCTCCTGTGCCATTTTGGACTCTGCTTCTCAGCACCCATCGCCTGCTACGGGTGTGGCCTCCCACACCTTTGGACTCTGCTTCTCAGCACCCATTGCCTGCTACGGGTGTGGCCTCCCACACCTTTGGACTCTGCTTCTCAACACCCATTGCCAGCTACGGGTGTGGCCTCCCACACCTTTGGACTCTGCTTCTCAGCACCCATCGCCTGCTACGGGTGTGGCCTCCCACACCTTTGGACTCTGCTTCTCAACATCCATTGCCAGCTACGGGTGTGGCCTCCCACACCTTTGGACTCTGCTTCTCAGCACCCATCGCCTGCTACGGGTGTGGCCTCCCACACCTTTGGACTCTGCTTCTCAACACCCATTGCCTGCTACGGGTGTGGCCTCCCACACCTTTGGACTCAGCTTCTCAGCACCCTTTGCCAGCTGTGGGTGTGGCCTTCCACACCTTGGGACTCCTAACTTCTCTTCAAGGATTCCCTCCAACCACTTCTTCTGTCAACGCTGTGCAGAACTGCCATCTCTGCAATCTGGTTGTGGCATTGGGAATCGGTCCATCTTCCACCCAGTTCCCATTCAGGGTGGAGGAGGGGCTGGTTGCTTGTGTCACCAAGTCTTCCCGTCAGCCTGGCTGCCCCGTCGAGACCATCCAGAAATACAGGTACGCAGCATTCCCGTGATTCTCATCTTAACACATGTGAGCTATGTTGGAAGATGGCCCACACCATTCCTCTCCTGCTTCTTTCCAACCTTTACCCGTAAAAGATGTTCCCTTTTCCAGTATCGGAATGAATATTAGAGGACCCCTAGAAACATCAAAATTGTGTAATAAGTACATACTAGTAATAGTAGACTGTGCCACCCGCTATCCTGAGGCCTTCCCTTTGTGAAATAACACATCCCAACAAATACTAAAACATCTCATTCCCTTTCTATCGTGTGTGAGATTCCCGAGGGAAATCCTAATGGACCAATGTAGTACCTTTATGAGCAAGATCATGGCTCAAGTAAAACAGATCCTTCAAATTAAGACCTTGAGAACATCAGTTTATCATCCCCAGATGAATGGATTAGTTGAGTGCTTTAATAAAACACGGTAAAGCATGTCTTGATGAAATTTGTCAAAGCAGACGGCAGACACTCGGATCTGATGATCTCTTGGGCCCTTTTTGCCATCAGGAATGCCCCTCAGTCATCATTAGGATTTTCACCATTTGAACTCATGTCTGGGAGGGATCCCAGCGATGGTCTAGATATGTTATATGAGACATGGGAAAAGAGGGAAGAGGCCATACTTTTAGACAGGAAATATATATGGCCTACTGTTGGGTTGTCATCAGAGCAATTCGGATAAAGATATCAATTTTCCACTTTGTTGTGCTGCATTTGAAAGCCACAATTTCGTATGCATGTTCCTAGAGAAATAGGCCTGTCATATGAAGGCCTTGCTTAGACACATGTTGCTAGGTATGCATTTAGAGACACGCATGTGTGCACTTAGAAATGTATATTGATTCACTTTTATGTAGCAGTTGGTTTGAATGAAATGTGCTAGGCACTTTAGAGAATGGAACAGGCTCTGAAGCCATTCTGAACACACACTGAGACCAGCTCCACTGTCCGGAGAGATTGTTATGAGTTACTGTGAATTGTTATGTCAACAGATTCTTGGCAGGAAGAGGCGGTAACTCTTGCTCGAGCAGGAGTGAATGGAATGTGGCTGCTGGCTTAATCAGACCTTGGGCCTTGTTCGTAGACGGACAGAAAGGTGGTAGGCAGGAAGTGACTTGCTTTGCACAGACAGAGGGTTTTCGGTGTGGAAAGAAAGGATTTTAGCTGAAGCTGACAATGAATGGGAGGATGGTAGCATGGTTTCGTAAGACACAGAAGGCCACATGTGCACATAGCAAAGACAAGAGACGCAGTTGTGAATGCAGTACGATCCAGATTGAAATGTCACGGTGACAAGAACATAGTGGGGTTAGAGAGAGAACATTGCCTACGTAGGGAGACATTTTGGCGCTTGCTACATTTAGAAATGCTTGCTTGCAGAAGAGAATGAATGCTAAGAAGAGATATGTTACCATAGGGATGTATGTACATAGGGATGTATGTACGTCACTTAGCATTGATTGGACAATATTACTGACACACAAGTCAGCAGAGGGTGTCATGACATGAGGACATAGGGCACTGGGTGTGGGGATACATGTACACTATGCACTGTCAAATATCAAAAGACACATGCACAATGATGAATGTCCACACTGGTTTACCTTTGCAACACAATCGGTGTATTGAAATTGAAAATGCCTAAGTGAATAACAAACCCTCCACCACCCCACAACCCTCCCCCTCCCCCCCAACTCGACCAAACACCCCCTCACCCCTTCCCCCCCCCAGCTCCCCCTCATCCCCCCCCCAACTGCCCAACACTAGTCCCATGGTGTCCACTTAGGCCACATGTGGCTGGTAAGCAAGTTACTCCCAGCCCATCAGGGTTGGGAGTAATTAGAAGCATTTTGGGAGAGCAGATGAGAGCAGTTGGCAGGAGACCAGATTGGGAGAGCAGAAAGAGGCCATGTGCGAGTCAAGGAGCTGGCTGTCAAGGGGCCTCATTACGAGTTTGGAGGTAAGGGAAAAACGATGCCGGTAAAGGATTACCGGCATTGCTTAACACTACGTGCTATTCTGACCAACCAGACCGCTATTTACGGCATCGTAAAGTACGATGCCGTAAATAGCGGTCTAGGGTCGCAAGTAATGCGGCCATGCAAATAACGGCTTCCTGAAGCCCGAAAAGTACCTTACCGGCATGGAGTAAATACCGGCATCTCCGAGAAGGTGTTAAGAACCCTGAGCAGTGTTTCCAAGAGTCACAGATGCACACAATCAGCACAGGTGGAGGCAATGGAGTCTGGCACAGCACAAAAGGCGCACACCCACACACCACACCCCCTCCCACACCAAGATGATACCAATAGTAGTAGCACCACTGGAGCTGGAGGCCCTGCTTGCAAGGCAGCAACAACAACAACAGCAACAACAACAACCACAGCCCCCACCACAGAGGATACAAAGGAGGAGAAGGGGGGTGAGACAGGCCCAGCATGCCCCACCAGTGCAGCCACCGCTACCACGCTGGCAGCCCCCAATCCCTCGCATCAGAGCCACCCCCTGCAACCTAACAACAGAGCAGATCCACACCCTGTACCGGCATGACCGTGACACCATCACCACCATATTGGACTTGATACATGATGACAAAGTGAGCCTCATAGAAATAAGCACCGCCATCCCCCCTCCACTGAAGGTAGTGTCTGTGCTCCCCTTCCTTGCCACAGGCACCTACCAGCACACAGTGGGGCACATGCATGGCATATCACAACCCTTATTTACCCGGATACTGAACCATGTGCTGGATGCCCTCCTCAGGCACACAAGGAACTACATATCACTACCACGGACTCCACCGGAGATATGCAATACAAAAGTTCCCTTTCATGCACTGGCAGGCATGCCTAATTGTATTGGTGCCCTCGACTGCACCCACGTGGAGTTGTTGGTCCCGCATGCCATGGAGGAGGCGTATCACAACCGCAAGCAATACCACTCCATCAACGTGCAGATGGTATGCAACGCAAGCAAGTTCATCACACATTGCTGTGCCCGTTATCCAGTATCAACTCATGACTCTTTGGTCCTGCGGAACACCACGCTACGACGCTACATGGAGCGACATGCTGGACGACGTGACTGGCTGCTTGGTGTTTTGCCTGACTGGCCCATGTCAGTGCATCGGGGTCATGAGGTGGGTGCCTGCATACTCCAGATGGGTGGGAAGGGGGGGAGATGCAAACTCCACCTGGGTGGAAATGATGACACCAGTGCGCGATGAGCACCTCACCGAACACTGTGCCCCAGACCCAGTGAAACGGCACATGACTACCAAATCCCACAGTGATGAAGTAAAGCCGACACCTAACACTACATGACCAACAGGTGACCAGGCCACATCCCACAACACATGCACTACTCATCGGCGGCCCCCACACACCGTAAGGGCATCTAGCAATATGCACTGCATATGCACTATGTCGCTGCCTCCAGCATATCACCACACAGTACAGTCATCCCTGGGAGTGCATTGATGTGAGCCAAACAGGGATACCACAGCGTGTCACTGGTACTGCACACCCATAGGAGTGCTGTAAGTCACCATAGTACGGATCAGTGCAGGATGATGAATATGCTGCTGACTACAGCCAACACTCCCTACTACCAAATCTCACTGAACACAGCATTTCAATGATATTAGCCCAAGACTGCGTCATGCATATATGATGCATGTTCTACAAGATGTGAGTGCACACCATAAACCATCTTGAAGATCCGAACCCCTCCATCATTCCATTGCACAGGACACATAGGTGGGGCCAGGAATGGGGTCAATGCATCCAGGGACATGTGTGTTTGGGCAGGAATCACCTGCTGCCATGTAAGACTATTTCAGTTGTCCACCATGAATGTACATACACTTACCTTCATTCCCCTCTCATGCAGGTGATGGTGGCTATCCCTTGATGCCATGGCTCATGACCCCTGTCTGAAACCCACAGAACAGGCACGAGGAGGACTACAATAATTCCCATACCTGTACACGTGTGGTGATTAAGCAGGCCTCTGGCCTGTTGAAGGCATGATTTTGTTGCCTCAGCTGGTCGGGTGGGGCACCCATCTACAGAAGATCCCCATGGCATGTGTAATGCTGCACAATATGTGCATCCGTCGGAACGTTCCCCTGTCCCCTGACATGGGACTGCTACCACCATATGATGATGAAGGGTAGGAGGAGGAAGAAGGGGCACACACCATGCCGTGACTCCTTGGCCAGGCCTTACAAGTGTATGTCATTGCATTGACATTGGCAGTGTTGACTTTGGACACCCACCTCTGTCAGCGGACGATGTTGCCACACATTCCATGTTGCCGACCTCTTCAATTGATTCTTGGCCGATCAAGCAGGCACACGTCTCCTCCCATGGCATCAGTTTAATGGGGGAACTTGGGCCCCCTCCAGTCTCCTGGGCCCGGCTGATGTTTGCCGAGAGTACGCTCCGCGCCTTCAGCCGCAGGACGCCCCACCGCTTGCGGCAGTCTTGGGGGAGCGGGGGGTGTTGCTGACTGTGCTCACCCTCTGGCCCACTAGTGCCCAGATGTTTTTCTTCCTGAGCACCGGCCCTCTCCGCATGTCTCCGCTGAAGACGATGTCGGCGTGCTCCTGGAGGGTGTGCACCATCATCTGCAGTTCCTCAGGGCTGAAGCGCTCCTTGCGGAGCTAGTCTGCTCCCTTCTTGGGTGCTTTTGGCATTTCTGGTGCTTCTGTTAGGCTGTTTTTAAAGATGGCCACCGTGCTCCTTCCCGTTCCTGTGCGATGACGCTATTTCCGGTTCCGTTATTTAGCGGTGGGCGTATTTACGGCCACCGCTATTGCCGCTTTACTCTATGGTGGTAGTGTTATCTCCGGTGCGCTTCATGCCGGTAAGGGCTTTTTGGGGCTCTTTTGCGTCATGGCGCTAGGTACATTACCGGCATGGCGCAAAGCTTGTGCCCGCGAAGTCATAATAGACCGCTTTTAGCGGTCTATTACCAGCTCGGACACAGTATTTGCTGCATGCCGGTAATGACCGGTACTTACCTCCAAACGCGTAATGAGGCCCAAGGAGAGAGGGCCTGACTGAGCCCTGCTGAAAGCTGCCTAGAGATGATGGGACACATTTGAGATGACGAGAGACTGTTCAATGAGGGGAGTATGGTTGAGTCCTAACTGATTAGACTGGGTTGTTAGGACATGGGAGCACACACACTACAGATGGGGTTTTTGACACACTGAGGCAAGGGGAGATTTCAACAGGCAAGGGTTTGTCTCTTTAGAGATAGTGCCATTGAGTGTGTGTGATGAGATGGAAGAGAAATGCTGATGCGTGCCACGCTAAGTGATTAGCATTGTCATTAAATTGCTTGCATTAGAAGCCCGAAAGGCTTGCATTCATTGTAGTTAGCACCCGTGCAGAAGGGTTGCATTCATTTGTTTTGCTAGTACTGATTTACTATGCCTTGCAAAGCATGAATAAATATGTATTGTTGTCATTGAGATTGATTTGTGTGTTTTCTTTCCGTGTCATGTTATCTCATTCTGTGTCCATTTCTTAGTGGTTGGTTTGTTTGTGTGTCCTATTTGGCAGTAGCATAGTGCACAGTGCACACTACCCTGAGGTATTTGCTGAGAGATATATTTTGCATCCAGTAACGGGGGGTCAGATTGGTCCCCCTCCCACCCCTCTGAGGTAGATTTGTTGGAGTTTCACAATACCACCATTATCTCAGACAGCTCATTCAATCATTTTCCATTGGCAGAAAGTACTCGTGTTACTGCCCACCTCAGAAAACAAGATTCTGTCTCGATGGTATGTACCATTTGAAATCTTGGAACAAACCAGCCTTATAAATATCAATTGTCTCAACCTGATTGAAGACTTTAGTCTCAAATATATCAGGTGATTCTGCTTAAGGAGTGGAAGGAAGACCCAGCAGAATCCTCCTAGTCATTGCCAGTCTTTTATTGGAAGAAATAGATGGAAGAAATCTAATCCCATCAGACCTCCCCACCTCCCAAAAAGAAGATATGGAAGAATTGCTAAATCAGTTCCCAGATGTCTTTTATAAAAAGCTGGGAAGAGCAAAAGGTACATATCACCAAATACACGCTCCACTCAGAAAGGTAGTACATTTAAAACCTTATGGAATACCTGAAACCCACCAAAACATCATCACGGAGGAGGTAAAGAAAATGTTGGAAAACAACCTTAAAGAACCCTGCTGTAGCATGTGGTCTTCACCAATGGTACTCGTAGCCAAGGCAGATCAATCATGGACATTATGTATTGATTTCAGAAAACTGAATGCGATTTTCCAATTCGACAACTATCCAATGCCTCGCATTGATGACCTCATCGATCGGTTCGGATCTGCCGTATATCTTTCCATGATCAATCTGACAAAAGGCTAATGGCAAGTGCTACTAAACCAAACAGATAGGAACAAAAACTGCCTTCTCCTCGCCAAATGGATTATTCAATTTTAAAGTCGCCACAGCCACTTTCCAAAGAATGATGGGTAGGAAATTGCGTGCATATTACAGCTTCTGTGGGGCCTACCTGCATGATATAATCAAAAGTAAGGAACATGTATCCCACCTATAGAAGATCACTAAGGCATTACAACAAGCAGACCTTACGGCAAATCCCCAGAAATATCATCTAGCACAATCAGCTGTAAAAAAAACTAAGCTTGTTTGTTGGAAATGGGTTGGTTCAACCTCAGGAAGAGAAAGTTAAAGCAGTCCAAGAAACCCAAATCCCAAAAAGCAAACGAGACCTGAGAGCTTTCTTGGGTTTAGTGGGAATTTATCGAAGATTTACTCTGACTTATTCTACTACCACGGCCTGCTTAACTGACAAACTGAAGAACACTGCCCCCCAGAAAATAAAATGGAAGTGGAAAGACTAAGCTTGCTTTGACACCCTAAAGACCACCATGTGCAGCGAACCAGTATTAGAAACTCCCAATTTAAACCAAGAGTTTTTACTTCAGGACAATGCCTCCAAGGTAGGACTAGGGGCCGTCCTATGTCAAGAACATGAAAGGGTAGAGCATCCCATACTCTATATCAGTTGAAAACTCTTCCATAGAGAAAGAAATGATGCCACCATTAAATTAGAGGAATACATGGAAGAAGAGGAAACCAGAAGCATTAGGGGAAGGGGAAGTGACAAGGGAGTCATTCCACTTGGAATAAAGTCAAGCAACCTTTAAAGAAATCATCTGTCCAGAAAGAGGGAGTCATCCTTCTTGATTCAGCAGAGACTTTATCTTTAGTTTATTAATGTAAGGGATGAAAATATAAATTTGACACCATGGTGGGCAATTATTACTTTAGACCTCCTAACAGTTTCCTTAGTTTATTGTTTGAGGCAGGGAAACCCCTTTTAGAATTAGGGATAACTAGAGTTTTTCCTTTTCTTTTGAAAACAAAAAACTATATACCAATCACAATGCCACCTTTGTGTCGATCTCATTCTTCTGAACCTTTACACTGTCCACAAACAGATGGCACATTGCGTTACAGACGCTAAAAAGAATCTCCTCTTATTTAAAAAGAATTATAAGACTTCTTCTCTGCAATTAGCATTTGGGCAAGCTACATAAAAAAAAAATAACACTCAGTTACAACCAGTGAGTGCACTGTCCTAGCTTAAGCAAATGCAGAGAAGCAGCTGACGTCATCTCTAGTGCCCGCCCCCTGACCTCCATCATACTGGAAGCAAAGCAGGAAGACTCTGTGCATGACACCAAGTATTATCCCAATACTTCATCGAAGATATGAGAGATGCTATGCACTCAGACAACCGTACCGAATGTACCCTCGCACTGAATTGGTGGAAGGATGTCGACATACACTGTTGGACATAGAAGAGCTGTAAATTAAATCTGACAGGTGCAAAGTGACGTCATGAAGAGAAGACACAATGACACACTGAAACGATGTAAGAATACGTAAAGCATGATGATGTAACTGAAGTAACAGGTCAAAATGGACAAATTCATGGTCTACTGACATGTGGTGCAAGGCTCGAAAACAAGGCCTATTCATTAATGTACCTACACTCCCTTAGAAGAGAAGAGAACAGCTAGCAAGGTCAACTACAAAGGAGAAGCTTTGGCTCATGGTCTAACTGATGAGAGATGGTAGGCTAATTGACCAAAGTGGGCAGTGGTCTGATGTTGTTGCCCACACCTGGGTTTCGTTTTGCTCACGTGCTGCTAACAAGCTGAATGTCCAAGGTTGAGGGAGTATGCCAACCGATCATAATGGACCTTGTAGCAGCATGCTATACAGTGTTGCACAGGCCAATACGCAGTTACTGTTTCTCTATAATATGTATTATATATATTTAGAGGTAGTTTGAGGCGTTCCTAAAAGATAAGGAGCAGCCAATGCTGTTATTAACACTTATACATACTATAGGTATATATTTTCCCTTAACCAATACCTCCCCTGGATAGGTTTTATTATTTGCCACGTAGGATGATGTCATAACTGATGCATATTGAGGTATAAAGTCTTTGCGTAATGGGAATATATTCGAGAGTGAGTAAGCTGTGACTTGTTATGCTTGCCAGATTTCCCTACTTTATTTGAGCTGACAATAAAGTAGTACATTGCCATATTCTTTGAGTCTGTCCGGTTTTTGAGTCTGAGATCGTTTATTGTGGTAATTCCATTCTGTGCATAAGACACGCCCAAAGGTTCTAGAGCACATTTTGGTAGCAGAGGTTGATTCAAGATCCAGCTAGACTCTGAGATGTAGACTCTCAGACTATCAGCGACTTTCGCCATTATCCAGAAGATCGTGGAGCATCCTGCGGAGAACGGAGAACATAATAAATGTGTGGAAAGAATCGGTTGGCAGGTGCCCCTTTGAAGAAATTCCTGTCCGGTCCCCGCAGGTGCCCGAGGGACGGAAGGCGAACTGGTTGATTGGGCAAGAGTGAAGCCATGGATGTAAGTAGAGCATTGGAAGTGGCAAATAAAGGTGAGGGGCTATAATCTAAGTGTAAATATATGGTAACAAGATTTGTGTTTTAAAAGATAGATACCACGATTTTGGATTCCAAGGGGACCAAAGAATACGCATTAAACTCTAAGTAGAGTTTATGATAGGGATTCCTGAGGCAAGTGTCAATTAAGAACAATGCGTATTACACTCCAAAATGGGGTAAATAGTGAGATGAGATACATTTACTGAGAGAAAAGTAAAGGAAGGTGACCACAGAAAGAGAAAAGTGCACGTTTATTTGGGGTTATAAATATGCCAGTGTAAAACTTGTATTGTGTATAAACTAAAAAATATAAAACGATAGTAATAACACTAGTGGAATATCAAGCCTTAAAAATCAAGCGATTGATGTTAATCAGGAGAGGATAAAAGTTGAGAAAAAATAATGAATTAAATAACCGTTCTTGCAGTGGCAATAATAGAACAACAGGCCAGCAAAAATTGGTAGAATTATAAATGAACAAATAAAGAGAAATTATATCGTAGAGACTTTAAAATTGGTTAATATATTGGTCTTTCTTGGGAAAGGGCGGCAATTGATAGTACTTGCCCAAATTGATTTTTGTATTGCACGAAATGTAAAAACCCAGTAAGTATTGACAGTCGAGATTGACTTGTCATTATGGGGGACACTGCTCTGTTACAGCTATGCAGGACATTGCCAGGATAGAAACCCAAAATTAGACAGTATCACATGAAGTGGGTAAAGGGCACGACTAATAAAACACGTATGCCGTGGCCTCAAGAAGGTTTGCTGTCAAAAACAATATTGCGACATATGACAACATATTTGCATGCTACATACACGGGGAAGAAGCTACAGAAAAGGTTAGCTGTTTTAGAATTATGGAAGATGTACCAAAGTGAGAAAGAAGACCCACCTGAGAAGGAGTGGATGCTTAATCAGCATAAAGAGGAGGATGTAACACCCTCAGCTCCTCTTACTCCGCCCCAAAACGATAGCACAACAGAAGATAAACAGGCAATGTATCTGTTAAAGGAATTAAAGGAAGCGAAGGGGTATGTTAATCCAACATGCGCACCTCCTGCTTATAATAATGAAGACAGCATGGAAAAAAGAAAGATTAAGGAACGAAAATATGTATCGAAACGCGCTGAATATAAAGAGCGTGAGGAATGAAGAAGTAGACGGATAGAAATAGAGGAGGAAGTTAGACAAAAAAACGAAAAGGACAGAGACAAGTAAGGGATTATAGTGCAAAACAAATGGATGTGAGGACAGATATTACTCAATTTAGACGGAAAGGGCATTGTTAGAAAGAGGTAAGAAAGAGAAGAACAGGAAAAGGAAGAAATGGAACGGGAAAGAGCATACAAAAAGGAGGTGGAAAAGAGAGGAAGCAAAAAGAAAAATGAAGAAGGTATGAGGAACAAAAGAAAGAGAAATAGTGAATAGAGCAGAAGAAACACAGTAAAATAGAAGCCCAGAGAATGAAAGAACATAGGTTGCAAAGAAGGCGAGAGGAAGAAGAGAACAGGGAGATGAGGAGAAGGGAAGAAGAAATGAGGAGGAGCAGGGAACAAAAGGATGACAAGTTAGATTATCTTGTCAACAGAGGCATAGTGCCAGTTAAAGCATGAGATATAGGGAAAATGATAGGGGATTTATATATTCAAATAAGGGATAGGGATGGCTATAAAAGCAAAGAAAATATCTAAGAATCATTAGTAGAAGGAACAGGAAGTAGATTGGATGAAATCACGACAAACGAACATAGAGAGCTGTCCTTGAGTGGGCTGGATCCTGAAGACGGGGAAAGGGACGATAGTCATACCAGCTGGGATATAATGATGTCAGACAAAGAAAGGGGGCAAAATAAATAAGCACAGAAAGAGGGTGCATGCATTTTTTTGCTAGACCCGAGTATAGGAAAATTGGTAAAATGGTCAGACTTAGAAGATCCAAAAGAGAAAACACCGGAACTGACACCATATTCTGAACGACCATCAGCGCGATCGCGCAGTGCAGGGGCTATTTCTGTGTCAAATGTGAGCAGATTAAGGTGGCTTCCAGGACAAAGACAAACAGGCAAAACTAGCACCACCTGGAAAACGAGAAGTGTAGGTGGGTATGATTATGGGTGAGGGTATACACAATTCGCATTATTAGAGAAGGAGGAGGATGACTGCAAAATATAGCATGGCCACAAATTAATAAACACAATTTGAAATGTAACTGCCAAGTTTGACTGCAGGTGTGGGAAAATTGATTCCTGAGTTAACGTTAGCAGTGGGTGACGTAAAGGGCCTGCTAGCACAAAACACGAGACATGACAGAGCAACATTTAACAATTGTAGAGCAGATGCATGGAGAGCGCTTAGAGTACAGTACCCCGATACATCAGACATGGGTATGATTATGACAAGGAAAATGGGGGAGGATCAAGACCCTGTTTCTTTTATTCAGGAGATTTAGGAACGTTTGCGTCTTGAGATGCATGAACCGTGGGACAAAACAGTGGCATTATTTTATCATACTTTATGTTAAGGACTGCCCGAGCCAGTGCAAAGGCAGATGAATTAACAGGTAGGAATGGAAGCGAAGCCATAGCCAGAAATACAGTAGAGTGCTCTACATCATTGCTGATTGTTGCAAGAGAACAACAAGAAAAAGCAGAGGGTTGAAAGCTAGAAGAAGTGAAGTTAGTTCAGAAAAGAATTTCAAAATTTGCTTTGGGGGAGCGTTATTGACAAGTATTGTATTGTATTGTATTTTGTATTTATATATCGCTCTTTCCCCATTTGTATGGCCTCAATGTGCTTTGTGGTTGGAACGCCCTCAGTGATCGCAGTCAATGGGCCTCATTACGAGATGGGTGGTAGCCATGGAGCTATTAGCTCCATGGCTGCCTCCCATACCGTGCCCGGTCTCGTTCAATGGGGACTTACTGGTGTAGTCTGACCCTAATGGGACCGGTAAGTCCCCATTGAACAGACCATTCCCCATTCCCATTGAGCCCCCATAGGGCTCAATAGGAATGGGGAAGGTGCTAATAACGTACTTGCAACTTGCAAGCCCGTTATTAGCGCCCTGGTCCCTTAGCGGGACCCTTAAGGGACGTGTGGTCAGACCACACGTTCCTTACAGTCCCCGCCAAGGGACCTTAGAATAGGGCGGTAAGGGATTACCAGCACTGGTCTCCTTACCGGTGCCCAGTATCCCTTACCGCCCACCTTGTAATGACCCCCAATGTGTACGAGGTTCTAAGAGTTTAGATTAAGAGATACCTGTGTGCATTTTCGCCAGCTTAGAACATGGGTGGCTAGCTAGGCTCCAATAAGCATCCCAGAGTTCAGGCACGTGGGTGGGCGCTGTTTGTGTTTTAGGATAGAGTGCTATTGCTAAAGATGCTATGTGTGCCCAGCTATACCAAATTTTATTTTCGTTGGTAGTCGCTGTATACTAGTGACAGAAGTGTTGAGGTACATCAAGGGTTTCAGTGTGGATGGATATGCACGCTGCTAGACCGGCATGGCAAAGCTATAGCTGCATTCTATGGTGCATGGATTGATGGCTGTGCCTGCGGCTGGTGTCCACAGACGTGGTGTAAGGTATACATACTGTATGCTTTGAAGTAGTTTGGCTGCAGCATTCTTTTTCTTTGTCCAATGTCGACTGCATGGTCTTGTTATTCGTGGTCTCTCTGGAGCGAAGGTCTGAGCAGCGGGGCGAGTCCCGGAGACGGGAGGGCATCGGGTATGAGGAGGATGATAGCGGGAGAGGGAGGACAACTGTGAGGGCAAAAGTTTGTTGTGGAGTGCCTTTGCGAAAGCTGCCTGCATTTGTTAGATATTTAGTGTGTAGAAGTATTGATTTTCTTCAGAGAAGTAAAGTTTATTGCGCTGTGCAGAAGCGAATACTGCCGGCTTCCCTGCGGTATTGATGGGTAGGAGTGGTGTTGTGCATGGGGTGGGTGGTATTTTGTCATGGTGAGACGCTGCGAACGCGGCCGACATCCATGTTGTAATTGGTGGATAGGAATGTTGTTGTTTTTGGGTTCAGCAATATAGTTTTGAGAGGAGGAAGGGGTTCAAGGGATGTTGGGAAAAGCCAGGTTTTGAGGACCTTTCTGAATTTCAGGTGATTTTCACTATTGCAAATGTGTATGAGTAGGGCGTTCCAGATAATCGGTACTTGGACAGAGAAAGAGGATCTGCCCAGCCTGGAGGAGTTGTGAAGTGGGACCACTAGGCAATGTGCTGTGCGAGATCTGAGACTCCTTGTCGGTGCGTAGTGCAGGATTTTTGCCTGAACGAATTTTGGACAGGTGTGGTGGATGTCCCGGTGGGTGATGCACATGTCTTTAAATGTAGTGCGTTGACCAATCGTGAGCCAATGGAGGACCTTTAGTGTAGGGCTGATTTGTTCTTTGGGAGGTAGATTAATGAGCAGGTGTGCTGCAGCATTTTTGATTCTTTGCAGTTTCCTTAGTTGAAACGCTGGTGCGCCAAGATAGAGGCAGTTTGCATAGTCTTAGTGGGACAGGATGATGGAGTTGATGGCCGACAAGTGGTGAGGATGGGTGAGGTAAGGGAAAATACGCTTGAGAATCCGTAGATGGAAGAAACAGGTTTTAGATATGGTTGTGGTGTGTTGAGCAAGGGATTGGTCCGTGTCCAATGTGTATCCGAGGTTTTTTACTAAGTTTGTAGATGCTGGTGCGGGTTCTCGGAGATTGAGGCAACAGAATCAGTTTTCCTGCAGACAAGGATTTCAGTTTTCCCAGGTTTGAGGATGAAGTGGTTGGTCATCAGTGGTTAATATCCGAGAGGCATGATGACAGGTCCGGACTGTCGGAGCCTGGAGATTTGGGGATTTTAAGGATGATCTGGGTTTCGTCTGCATAGTTGTAGCAACCAAAATTGTGCGAGCAGATGATTGCGGGCAAGTGTTGTAGGTAGAGATTGAAGATTAGGGGAGTTATTTATTTATTTATGTCGCATTTGTTGAGCACACTGCAGCCCAGAGGCATTGTGGCGCTGGTTACAGACATTTTCTTAGTTACAGATAAACATTGACATTTGCATATTTTTTGTTTTCAGTGCCAGTAAGGGGGAGAAACGAGGGTAGAGGGTTAGGTGAAGAGAGTGGTTTTGAGTTTTCTTTGGGCGGCAAGGAGGGAATTTTCAGCTCTGATGTCTGCAGGTAAGGAGTTCCAAAGCTTGCCGGTATGTGAGGGAAGCCTAACCCTCCAGCTCTGGCTTTGTTAATGTGGGGGGTTTGTAGTTGGTAGGCGTAGAGAGTCCTGACTGGTCGTGAAGAGGAGGATTTAGTTATGGTCTTAGATAGATATGAGGGTGTTGTGAGAGAGAGGCATTTGTGGGTGAGAGTGAGGATTTTGAATGTGATCCGCTCTTTTACTGGGAGGCAGTGTGCTGCCTTTCTGGCATGGGTGATGTGGTCTCTTTATGGGATGCTGATTGCAGCTCTTAGTGCATTGTTCTGTGTGATTTGGAGTCGGTTAATGTTTTTTGCAGAGGTACCTGCTAGGAGGGCATTACAATAGTCCAATTTGGCCCCAATGGTTGCTCTGGCTATAGATAGACAATTGGGTTTGGAGAGGTATGGCTTTATTGCATTTATGAGTTTGGTAGTGTGTGCTGAGGCAGCTGAGATGGCGCTGACCTGCTTTGTCATGGATAAGGTGGAATCTAGGTAAACTCCTAGAGTCTTCACAGAGGTGGACACAGGGATGATGGTTTTGTCTATGGTGAAATTGGAGTCAAGTTTGTCAAATTTGGCTATGGTCGTTTTTTGACCTAGTATAAAGATTTCGGTCTTTTCCCCATTGAGGCAGAGGCCATTGGCCGCCATCCAGGCCAGGATGGTGGTGTAGATTGTGTGGAGTGCTTCAACATCTTTGTGGTATACGCCAGAGAGTGGTAGGAGTACCTGGGTTTCGTCAGCATAGTTTGTATACACGATACCCAGGACATCAAGCTTGTCGAAGAGAGGCTTTGTAAACAAGTTGTATAAAGTGGGAGCCGTGCAAGAGCCCTGTGGGACTCCACAGTGGATGGTAGTGGGGGCTGCGTTGGCTATGTTTGAGAAGATCTTCATGGCCCTAACCTCCAGGAAGGAGGTGACCCAGAGCACTGCTTCATTGGAGAAGTTGGCTGATTGAGTGAGATGCGAGGTGAGAGTCTTGTGGTCAACCAGATCGAACGCAGCCGAGAGGTGTAGGAGTAACAGGAGGGCTAGCGTTCCTTTATCCATAATTTGAGTGATCTGGTTTTTTAAGTCTACTTAGGCAGTTTCAGTGCCGTGTCCTTTGCAAAACCCGGATTGTCTAGTCCCAAGGATGGATGGGCTTCAAGGAATTGTTGGATTTGGCAGTGGGCAGCCACTGGATCGTGAGGAGGAAAGGCACAGTGGTTATAGGGCGGTAGTTGTTAGGTTGGGTAGGGTCAAGCGAGGGCTTTTTCAGAAGGGGGCGTACCCATGCCCCTTTGAGGCTGGCAGGGAAAATGCTGATTCTGAAGGAGGCGTTGATGAAGGCTGTCAGTAGTGGAGCCAGGCTGTCAGTGTTAGGGAGAATTCTCCAGAATGGCTAATTTCCCTTACCTACTGATTCCCTCAGCAGCTTTGCTGGATTTTTAGGATTTTTAGGATTTATTTTTTTCACCTGGTAAGAGTGTGAGCCTTTTTTTCACTTGTTTTGCTGTGGAACCTCACCTACTCCGCAGGCATCATCTTCTTCTTGTGTGTTACACCGCTCCTTCAGTGCAGTGACAAATGGTTGTCTTTTAGACTTCCCAACTCAGACTCAATTTTCTGGGACTGACTACTGTCTCCCAGAACATGTAAAGTTGCCATTGACTTTATTAGTCTTTTAAAACCACAGACCAAGTACACACCATCTTCCATGGAGTACTGGAAAGGGTTAATACTTAACCCTTTTTGTCTGTTTCTCTTGGAGCCTTGTTTCGCTCCCTTTTCATCAAGACTTGGCTGGTGGCAGTGGTAACTTGGTAGCCTCAAACTTAAACACGCTGGACCATAAATGTTTTATTTTGGTTCCGCCTGGGTTTATTCGCCATTTCTTTTTGTAAAAGTCTTTCTCGTGTTTTACTCTGCGTGCCAAACCAGGTTTGGTTCCTTTGTTCACCGTCTTTTTGCGGGCCTCTACACAGAAGCCCTCCTTAGACGCCTGTATGTCTGGGGGGGGACAGGATGGTAGGGAGGGTTTAGGACTCCCTGCACAGGGTCTGCTTGGAGACCCATGTCGCACTCTGACATGATTGGCTGTGGCGGGACAGCCACCCTGCTGTGTGATTGACAGCCAGGCTGTGTGAATGGGGGAAAACTGCATAAAAAGCAGGTCTCTGGGGCTGGAAAGGCAGAGTCGCCACTGGAACAAAAGAACCGATGAGGAGCTGACGGGAGAGGACCCCTACCACGACTGAACTGCCCGGTGAAGCCCTTCTGCAGGTCCAAATCCTCGAATTCCAATGACAAAGAAGATCCTCCAGGTATCTTCTTCCCCTGAGCTGGTGGGACCAACCAGTTCGCCCAAACTGTAAGCCAGGACTCCCTTCTCTGGTCGAATTTGCTGTACAGAGCTACAGTGGGCCGGATAGCCAGGAAGGTCGGACTCTGCTTGGGTTTTTGGGAGCGCACCTTTTATTCGTTGTTTTGCTCTGCTGCTGGTTTCTTCCCTGGGTAGTGCAGGACCCTCCAGTCTTCCTACTTTGTGTCAGTCCGACAGTCGCTTCAGGAACAGTGAGCCTGCAGGAACTACCAGGAACGTCCACCTCAGCTACAGCTTCTTCTCCATTGAAAGGTACTGTTCAAACCCGGTTGTTCGTTTCGTTCAGCCGCAGTGAAAGTGTATGAAATATTTCTCCAATCCGAGAGCTTGTCCTTCTCTACTCTTTAACCTAACTTTTCTGCTGACCACTTCGTCCGGAACTCTTGGCAAAGACTTAACCGCAAACTAGCCTGAACTGTGTGATCTTGAGCAAAAGACTTTTGTCCTATTGACTTTGGCCCTAAGCCTATTTGATTTGATTCCATCACTGTAGTTCCTCTTTCTAGATTGAGTTGCATGCTTACCACTTGGTGCTGCTCAATTTCTGCCTAACTTGGACTTTCCCTCCCTTTTTAATTAACAGAGTGCCATTTTGCTCCCACTTCATTTTGTGAGCTTAACTTGTCTGGAAACTATTGGGAGTGGTGTGGTGTATTAAGAGTGTGATTTTTAAACTGCTTTACTCTAGTGAAATGTTATACAACTGATGTGTAAATAAATATATATTCTTTTACTCAGAAACCTTGAGTCAGTGTTTGTTTGAATCATAGTAATTGCTGTCCTTTGTGTAACTATTGATACTGCTCACTTGCTCTTGGGATAAGTCTGTCTGCTCAGCCATCTCTACCACTTTTACTGTGTAGTACAGGCTTGTACCAAAGGTGAATTTGTGCTGCCACTTGTAGTCTTAATTGTGTGTGGTGTTCCCAAAGGGTACTGCATATAATTCTGCCTAACATTGGTGTACAGTGGTGAGGATCAAGTATAGTAATCACTCAGAGTGCTGCTATTACCTTGGATCAACTAACCACAAGGCTAACATCACTAAAAAGCAATATTAATCATGGGCCTCATTTCGAGTTTGGAGGTAGCCATGGTGCTATTAGCTATTAGCACCATGGCTGCCTCCAAACTCGGGTCCGGGTCCATGGTGTCGGAATGGGGACTTACCGGGACATTCCGACCTATGCGGACCCGGTAAGTCCCCATTTCGAAAAGCATTCCCCATTCCAATTTGAGCCCCTATAGAGCTCAGTGGGAATGGGGAAGGAGCTAATAATGGAATTGCGGGCCCGTTATTAGCTCCATGTTCCCTTAACGGGTTCCGCTAAAACAGGCTGGTAAAACCAGCCGGTCCTGGTGGGACCCGCTAAGGGACCTCGTAATAGGGCGGTAGGGGGTTAACAGCACCGGCATCCGTACCGGTGCCGTTAACCCCCTACCGCCAGGGCCGGATATGGAAAGCTACAGTCAGGAGACCCTCCTTAGTTACACTGTGGATTATTTAAAAAATCTGTGTAGAGAAAGGAACCTCTCTGTCAAAGGCAAAAAGTCTGAATTGATTGGAAAGTTGTTGAAGAGCCAAAATCTGGGGAGTGGGTCTGAAATACTTGACTCTCCAGCAAATGTGAAATATAATGAGGATGATAATGTGTCCATTATTGATGACTTAGAGGAAGTAAATGTGTCTCCTAATGTAGGCCTCACTGCTCCCTTGTCGGCTCAGCAACCTCAACCTTTGTCCACTGTGACCCCATCAGGTCCTACACTCAGTCCTGAATTCATTGCTCTAGAGAAAATGAGGCTTGAACTGGAATTCAAACGTTTAAATGCTCAAACTGAACAAAAGCACCAATAACTTAAGCTCAGAGAGATGGAGTTGAATCATGAACTAGACATGAAAAGGTTATCTCTTGAAAATGCTTCTCTCCCATAGTCTTCTAGGTCTTCCAGTCCGAAGAGACCCTGTATGCCTAAAGAGATTTTGAGTATGCATGAGGTTAAGCTTGATATTTTGGATTGGTTGGCAATGTTTGAATATAACCATGGGATTCAAGGTCTCACAGGGAATCAGTTGTTTCCCTGGCTCTTCTTAGGCTACCCACTGTTGCATCTGATGTTGTAATGGAATTGAGAGAGGTGGATAGGATGGATTATGAGTGTGAGAAGCTAGCTTTAATTGCTAGATTTAGGAAGACCCCTTCCCAGTACCTTAAGAGGTTTAGGACCCCCAAAAAGCATGATGGTACCCCTCGGGCTACCTGGGTATGTGAATGCTTGAACAACTTAGATGGTTGGGTTAAGGGTTACAGAGTGAACACTTATGAAGGTATGAGAAATCTTGTAATGTTGGAGTCAATTTATGATGCCTGCTCCCCTGAGCTCAGACAGCACTTGGCTGATTCTAAGGAGATAGATCCAAAGAAGTTAGCTAAGGCTGCTGACTTGTGGGTTGCCAACAGGGCTACTCACAAGGATTCTGGGGCCACTCAGAAGAAGAATAAGGGAAAGCAGCCAAAGAAAGATAACAAGGAGAATTCTAATACCTCCCATCCAAAAGAGGGCCACAAACAGCAACATAAGGGTAACCCACAAGGGAAACCAAATCAGGCTAGTGTACCATCTGGACCCAAACCAGATGGAGGTCAGAACAAACCCCCATTCATCAAGACATTTGGGAAATGTTATGATTGTGGGTCAACTGACCATGTGAAAGGGGATCCCAGATGTAAGGGTAAACCTTCAGGGGTCCCCACTGTCTCCTTAGCCTTCTCCCCAGAGGAAGAAGTACATATGGCAAGTGAAAACTTTCACCTACTGGCTGATGAACCCATGAGAGCCTCAGCTTGTGTTTCTTTAGTGTCCCTGGGCTTGGGGGAACAACATAATTTAGATGTCTATAATTCCATCCCAGATAATACTAAAGAGTATTACAAAGATAGTGTTCTTGTGAATGACCAGGAGACTCCTGCCATCAGAGACACTGGAGGCAGCATAACTGTGGTGGATGAATCATTTTTTAAGGTGGAGGATGTTGCTAAGGCACCCAAACGCCTCACCAAGTTAGCTGGAGGCCCTGTGCAAAGGCTTCCCCAGTTACCAGCTTTCATCCGGTGTAATGATATGGCTGTCAAATTACCTGTTAGTGTGCAGAGTGAAGTGCCTGGGACAGTCCTGTTGGGTAATGACCTGAAAACTCTTGGAGTTGTGTCAAGCACCCCCAGGTCTCCCAGTAAGAGGAGACAGGAGCTCACTAGGCCTGAAGGGAGAGAACCCTGAGAGGCTCTCCAGAGGAGTTGATAGAGGAAACTATCACTCCTACTCCACAGGAATTGCTCACTGCTATTTCTAGACAAAATGAGGCAAAGGGGAAACCAAAGACCTCCAGGAAAAAGTCAGACAGCACTCATGTGTTACCAACACGGACATCCCCAAGATTTTCCAAGATCACACTTGTGATCCCTCCATCTGCTGAGGCAGAGTGTAAGGTGCAACCTTGTGTGGTTGAGCCAGTTTCTGAAGAATCAGATCTGGAAAAGGCACTGTTTTAGTTGGAGATCTTGACCCTGTTGACCATCCTGAGCTGCAGTCTTTACTGGCAGAAGGTGGACCCAACAGGGCGGATTTCAGCAGAGGACAGAGAGAGTGTCCTACTCTTGAAGGTCTTCGACAGCAGGCTGCTAACCAACTTGATGGGCAAGAAGTTGGGAAGCATAGGTTAAGCTGGGAAGATGACCTCTTCTATAGTGAACCAACTGAGTCTATCCCTGGGGACTGCAAAAGAATTGTAGTGCCCCTTGCCAACAGACTCCGGTTCCTAGATTTAGCCCATGAGATACCTTTGGCTGGTCACTTGAGTTTCAAAAAGACCAAGGAAAGGCTCTCCTTATACTTCTACTGGCCTAAGATGGGTTCAGAAGTTGACAAATTCTGTAGGAGCTGTCACACTTGCCAAACCTCTGGCAAGAGCAGAGCCAAGAATGTGGCACCCCTGGTGCCTCTCCCAGTGGTGGGAGTTCCTTTTGAGAGGGTGGGCATCGGCATTGTTGGTCCCCTTGACCCTCCCACATCTTCAGGGAACAGGTTTATCCTGGTTGTAGTAGACCATGCTACAAGATACCCAGAAGCCATACCTATGAGAATTGTTACGGCTCAGGCTGTGGCTAAGGCTCTACTTGGTATTTTTACCAGAGTAGGGTTTGCTAAGGAAGTGATATCCGACAGGGGATCCAATTGTATGTCCCACTACATGCAAGCCATGTGGAAAAACTGTGGTGTCACTTACAATTACTCTACAGCCTACCATCCACAGACAAATGGACTGGTAGAGAGGTTTAATCGTACTATGAAGAGCATGATAGGTTCTTTAGAGGAACCCCTTAAAAGAAAGTGGGCCCTTCTACTGCCATGCCTTCTCTTTGCTTATAGAGAAGTCCCTCAGGTGTGAGTTGGTTACAGTCCCTTTGAACTTCTCTATGCCATCCAGTCAGAGGTCCATTAGCCCTGATTAAGGAGGGGTTGCAGAGTGCGCCTTCCCCCAAGCAAGTCAGTGTGACTGACTATGTGATAGGTCTCCGGAGGAGAATGTCACACATGATGGCAGAAGCTAGTGATGACTTGAAAGCAGGTCAGGCTCTGGTCAAACATTGGCATGACCAGAAGGCCAACATGGTTGAGTTTACTCAAGACCAGCTTGTGTTAGTTATGGTGCCAACAAGGCAGAGGGCCTTGCAGGACAAATAGATAGGACCCTTCAAGGTTGTGGGCAAACTTGGAGAGGTGAACTATTTGGTGGACTTAGGCAGACCTAAGGAGGCTCCCAGAGTCTTTCACACCAACCGTTTGAAGGCATATGTCTCGAGACCAGAAGTGGGAGCTTTGCTTCTAGCTTCAGCTCAAGAGGAGGAGGAGAGTGAACCTCTACCTGACCTCCTCAGGGGCCAACCTTTGGATGAGAAAATAGGATTCAATCTCTCTTCTCAGCTGACATCTGAACAACAGGAGGAGTGCAAAGTTCTGTTAAATCAGTTTGCCTCCCTGTTTTCACTTTCACCAGGCTTGACCCCTTGGGGCCAACATGATATTCTCACTGGTGACTGTTTACCTATAAAAAGTAGAGGTTACAGAATGTCAGAACATGTGAGATCCCACATCAAAGGAGAGGTCAACAAGATGCTTGATCTTGGGGTTATAGAGCCCTCTACAAGTCCATGGTCTAGTCCAGTTGTTCTAGTACCAAAGGCAGGATCCAAGGAGTTGAGATTATGTGTGGACTATAGAGCTCTAAATGCAGTCACTAAGACTGATGCTGATGCTTTGCCAAGGACAGATGAACTGGTGGATAGACTTGGTGCAGCCAAGTACATCAGTACATTTGATCTAACGTCAAGCTATTGGCAAATAGCCCTGACAGACCATGCAAAGGAGAAAACTGCATTCTCAACTCCAGCAGGCCTCTACCAGTTTAAGGGTATGTATTTTGGACTAAAGAATGCACCTGCTACATTCCAGAGGATGGTCAATCAAGTTCTGAATGGGATGGAGGACTTCTACATGGCATACTTGGATGACATTGCAGTGTTCAGCCCTACATGGAAAAAACATATTGACCGCTTAGGATATGTTTTGCAGGCTCTTGAGCAGGCCCATCTGACCATAAAGGCAAGCAAATGTCAAATTGGTCAGAGCAAAGTGGTCTACCTTGGTCATGAGGTAGGAGGAAGTGAAATAATGCCATTGCCTAGCAAAGTACAAGCTGTCCAAAACTGGGCCACCCCTACTACTCAAATCCAGGTGAGAGCTTTCCTAGGTCTCACCAGGTACTACAGGAATTTCATAGAGAACTATGGGACCATAGCTTCTCCCTTGAATGTAATCTACTGTCCAAAATTCCCTAAAAATATTGGATGGAATGAGGAATGCACTCAATCCTTTGAAACCCTGAAGAAAGCCCTTTGTCAGGCTCCAGTCCTCAGAGCTCCTGATTATCACCAACCCTTCATTGTGCAGACAGATGCTTCCAATACAGGTATAGGTGCAGGAAACTGAAGGATCCAGAAACAAGGTGGGCAACCATAGAGCGTGAATGTTTTGCCATTGTGTGGTCTTTGAAGAAGTTTAGACCATACTTGTATGGATCTACTTTTGTGATTCAAACAGAACACCAGATGGTTAATGCAAATAAAAGGGAGAACCGAAAACTTCTGAGATGGTCAATCTACCTGCAAGGTTTTGATTTCACCATTGAGCACAGAGCAGGATGTCACCACCAAAATGCTGATGGTCTCTCTAGGATGTTTTTAACCGACTAGAGGTAAAGCTTCATCCAGGTGTGTATTAAATCCTCCTGTCCCTTAGTCTGGGGGGGGCACAAGTGTTAGGGAGAATTCCCTAATTTCCCTTACCTACTGAGTCCCTCAACAATTTCTAGGATTTCTTTTTTTCACCTGGTAAGAGTGTGAGCATTTTTTCCCACTCTTACATGTGCTTTATGAGTGTGTTTAACATTTTTGTGTTCATAGACTGTGGAGCCTCACCTACTCCACAGGTGTCATGTTTTTCTTGTGTGTTACACAGCACCTTCAGTGCAGTGACACAGGGTTGTCTTTTAGACTTCCCAACTCAGACTCCATTTTCTGGGACTCCATTTTCTGGGACTGACTACTGTCTCCCAGAACATGTAAAGTTGCCATTGACTTTATTAGTCCACAGACCCAGTACACACCATCTTCCATGGAGTACTGGAAAGGGTTAATACTTATCCCTTTTTGTCTGTTTCTCTTGGAGCCTTGTTTCGCTCCCTTTTCATCAAGACTTGGCTGGTGGTAGTGCTAACTAGCCTATTTTTTCTACCGCGGTTATCTTAAATAACCTTGGTATTGTTTTAGGCTATCTTGGTAGTCTCGAGCTTAAACCCGCTAGACCATATATGTTTTATTTTGATTCCGGCTGGGTTTATTCGCCATTTCTTTTTGTAAAAGTCTTTCTCATGTTTTACTCTGCGCGCCAAACCAGGTTTGGTTCCTTTGTTCACCGTCTTTTCGCGGGCTTCTACACAGAAGCCCTCCTTAGGCGCCTGTATGTCTAGGGGGAACAGGATGCGAGGAAGGGGTTTAGGACTCCCTGCACAGGGTCTCCTTGGAGACCCATGTTGCACTCTGACATGATTGGCTGTGGTGACTGTCCCGGCGGGACAGCCACCCTGCTGTGTGATTGACAGCCAGGCTGTGTGAATGGGGGAAAACTGCATAAAAAGCAGGTCTCTGGGGCTGGAAAGACACAGTCGCCACTGGAATGAAAGAACCTACGAGGAGCTGACGGAGGAGGACCCCTACCACGACTGAACCACCCGGTGAAGCCCTGCTGCAGGTCTGAATCCTCGAACTCCAACAACAGAGAAGATTCTCCAGGAATCTTCTTCCCCTGAGCTTGTGGGACCAACCAGTTCACCCAAACTGCAAGCCAGGACTCCCTCCTCTGGTCGAATTCGCTGTACAGAGCTACAGTTGGCCGGATAGCCAGGAAGGTCGGACCCTGCTTAGGTTTTAAGGAGCGCACCTTTTATTTGTTGTTTTGCTCTGATGCGGGTTTCTTCCCTAGGTAGTGCAGGACCCTCCAGCCTTCTACTTCGTGTCAGTCTGACAGTCGCTTCAGGAACAGTGAGCCTGCAGGAACTACCAGGAATGTCCGCCTCAGCTACAGCTTCTTCTCCATTGAAAGGTACTGTTCAAATCCGGTTTTTTGTTTCGTTCAGCTGCGGTGAAAGTGTGTGAAATCTTTCTCCACTCCGAGGGCTTGTCCTTCTCTACACTTTAACCTAACTTCTCTGCCAACCAACTTCATCCGGATCTCTTGGCAAAGACTTAACCGCGAACTACCCTGAACTGTGTGATCTTGAGCAAAAGACTTTTGTCCTATTGACTTTGGCCGTAAGCCTATTTGATTTGATTCTATCACTGTAGCTCCTCTTTCTAGATTGCCTTGCATGCTTACATGTTGGTGCTGCTCAATTTCTGCCCAACTGTGAGTTTCCCTGCCCTTTTAATTAACGGAGTGCCATTTTGCTCCCACTTCATTTTGTGAGCTTAACTTGTCTGGAAACTATTGGTCTGAGGATGGCTGCCAGAGGAGGGGCTTAGGGAGAGGACAGTCATTGGCTGGTGGCAGTATGACCCATAGCTCAGACATTGGTTTATAGGAGAAAGAGTTTATGAACAAAAGTGAAACTTTTTTTCTCATACCGAGGATTCCCAGCCCGACGACAGGGAATATTCATGAGCATGTGATTCCGTGCCAGACCCATGCTAGAGAACAACAGTTACAGGTAAGTAACTTGATGCTTACCCTACTTTCCCCCTTGCTTTCCACACCCTCTACCTAACTCTCCGGTTACCCTACCTCCCTGTGCCTATCCAATCCAACAGACCCTAACCCTCTATCCCTGAGGGGTTACATTGTCCTGTGTACTACTATAGTGCAGGTGCCATAACCCTATGGGGATGCACAAGTTTGTGCTGCCCCTGCGTAACAAACAGAGGACCTGTGACACCTGGAGACACGGCTTTGTAATGCTAGTGTGTAAAATGTGAGCCAGAATAACATGGCATCGATGCGCAGCCATTTTGAACACTCATCTACAATTGCTGCCTACATTGCCCACAGTGGTGGCAAGGATCAAGTTCAAGACCCTCTGCATTGTCCACCAGTCTTTATGGGGCTTGGGACTGCACTACCTACAACTCTCTCTTCCTAAACATGTCCCTTCTCGAGCTCTCCGCTAATCCACCTCCAACTCTCTGAGGGTCAGTCGCTTTTCAAAGCAGAAAGTTGGGGTCGGATCTCTTTCTTCGGCTGGGGCCTCCCTCTGGAACAGCCTCCCTGCCTCTCTCAAACTTGAGCAGAACCACCTCTGGTCCCGGAAGCAACTCAAGACCTTCCTCTTTGCTTCTGCTTTCTCTCTTCCTCTCCCCTGCTGATGACCCGTCTGGTCCACGCACTGGTCACCCTCTGAAGTTGGGCCCAGGTCTCTGCCTGTCTAGTTGCACCTTGCACTGCCTTTTGGCTGCCCCAGCACTTGGGGTCTGTATCTGTAACCCTACATCCCCTTCGCTCTGCACTTATGAGATACCCGTTGGCTGCACTTTTGATTACCTGCACTGAGCCACCCGCTGGTTGCACCTTTGGTTACATGCACTTCTCCATCCCCCCTTGCACTTCTCCCCTTCCCCTTCCCTGCACTTGCGTGATCTAAATGACAAAGCCTTGTAAGATCGTTGTTTCATTCCTCCCTCTGTTTCCCCAACCTTGTCTTGTCTGGCCTAGAAACACTTGTGTACAGGCGCGTTATAAATTCCATATCATGTCATATCATATCATACATTAAAATACAAGCCTACCTGAATCAACACAACATCCTCAGCCCTCACCAGTCAGACTTCAGACCTGTCCATGGCACAGAATCCTCCCTCCTTGACCTAAAAAACCAACTCAACGATATCCACGACACTGGCATCCTAGCCCTCCTCCTTCTTCTCGACCTATCGGCAGCTTTTGACCTGGTCAACCACCAAACACTCTGCCACCACCTCACTTTAGCTGACAACATTTCACCCAAGTCCACCAAATGGATTGCCTAATTTCTTGCAGGCAGACAGTGTCTATGCTGGAAGCACTGCTGCCCATCCAACTCAAGCTCCCTGCGGGGACCCTCAAGGCTCATGCGTCTCCCCAACATTTTACAACATTTATACAAAACCACGCTCTGGACATATCTTATACCAACTATGCCGATGGTACCCAAATCCTCATTCCCCTCTCAGGGATTTATGACCAAGACTCCAGCTACATGAACAGAATGTATGACACTATCCAAGCATGGTTGGCCACCAGGTTGGCCTGGGGCATAACATTGTCTCAGGCACCAATGTAAAAATTACCCACAGTTGCAAATGGCAATTAATTCCTTTTGTAACAGACTGGTTGAACTGTACACAAGTGGGAGTTTTTGTATACAATGTGATGCAAATTGTAAAATTTAATAATATGTATTCAGGAACAATGGTCAAAACTACTAACCGCATAAAATATAAATGTTTTATACAATTATGACTTTCCTGGACATTAGTCTGGAAAATCTGAATTCTGAAAGTTCAATTTTGTGGTCTTTAGGGTGTCGGGGAGTTTCTCCCGGGGTCGGCTGGGCCTTCCGCGGACCTCTGGGCTGGGAGGCCCCAACTCCTCCCGTGTTTCCCAAAAATGAGTATGAGACACACACAAGAAGCAAGGTGGTTCTACTGTTTATTTGAACAACGGCAGGGATGGATCTAGGATCGTACGCGTCCGTCCAGACTCTCAACATTCGTGGGGCTCGCAGGCCCCTTTTTGCCTCAGTATGACGCGCTACTTGCGTCACCTGGGAAAGTTAGCAAAAAACCTATTGCCACTCTGGATTGGTTCCTCGAGTGGTAGGGTTAGTATAGCATACATAGAGAGAACATTGTTAGTGGTTGAGGGTCAGTCAGGTGGTATACTTGGGTTGTCCCTTCTATTAGATACTTGAAAATTGTTACACGAAGACCCCTAATGATTGGCTAATGTTAGTGGCATCAGTGATGAATGCCCCCATGTTCTGATTGGTCCACTCGCGAGCCCCCCAGCCTGGGACCATTGTTGTTCCCAGCTCATGGTGTACCTGTCATTTGCAACAATATGTAACTATGTGTTCGTGCAGACAATGCGTGGATTTGCTCATAGGCCTGAGAGCAGACCATTCCCATCGCTGTAGGTGTCCATTGGGTCATTTCATTGTTGCAGCCTGTGTCCCAGACGTGGGACCCAGGCGACTTCTCCCTCGTGGGTCTGGCACCTTGTATTTGTATTTGCCTCTGTGTGCCTGGTTTTGCTTACAGGTGTGACCTTGGCGTCGGCTGGTAGCATACGAGTTGCAACATCGCTCCCTTGGCTGTCAGCTCTCGCTGGGCTCGTTCTGCATGGTCAGCACTTGTACTCTTGCTTGCTCAGTGTCCATGGCGGCTCTTGCTTGCGGCCTACTTGGGCCTGGTTCATAGGTGGGGATGTGTAATGCACGGCACTTATGTTGCGGTGTCACATGGCTTCATAGGCAGTATCATGTCTTTGTTGTATTTTCATCACGCTGCAACGGTCGGGAGAAGAGTCAGCAAGCATGTAAATGAGTGCTTTGTGCGTATTGCGTTTCTGCATTTCGGAAAACCTATGTGAAAAATAATAAAGATGCGCGTCAGTGGGTGTAACCGTCACCTACGTCATAGCACTGAGTATATTCTTCGTGTGGATTGGTGTGGGAGTGTCCAGTGTGCATGGTTGCACGTGTGTTCTTGACAGTTGGCTAGGTCGTCATGGCATCTCTAACGATGTAGGTGCTTGTTGTTGAGGGCTTAGTCGAGTTCATCCATGCCGCAGGTGTCGGCTTGAGTAGGGCAGGCTGGCGGGCAGGCTGGTGGGCACATCCGTATGGTCTTGAACCAGGGTATTTGGTCGTCTGGTAGATAGACGAATTCATCTCGTGGCGGGTGTCTGGGCCGCTATCCTCTGGGCCAGGGTCGCGAGGAGATTGGGGGGAGTCTTTTCTCCCATTCTCCCACTTCAGTCCCCCCTCTGGTCGACTTGTCGACCACAAACATATCCTTTTCTTTATCTCCTCTTACTCTCCATATTTTAGTCACTCCTCCCAGGTGTCCGTAATGGTTGACATGGTCCTCAAATAACCAATACATATATACACAACTTCCTCCCGGTTTGCAGTATACCCATCTTCCGATATAGCTCCTCGGGTTTCTTGGGTTTTCGAGCTTTACGGATGGTGGGTCTAGGTGGTTGGCGATGATCTGTCTGGGCAGTTTTTCCTCTTTCCTTTATTATGGTGTCTGTGTGCTGGTCATCATCAGTTGGCATCAAGGGGTGCATACCAACCATTTCGATCATTTTGTCTGTAGTGCGTGCCTTCCTGGCCTTCCAAAACCTTATTATAATCAATGCGGCTCCAGCCAGTATTATGCATCCAACTATAATCTTCAGCCCGTCCGACAGCCATGATGGCATCCATGACCATAACAATGAAAACCAGCTATCATCCTTCTTCACTCCTTTACTTTCTTCCATCATCTTGGAGTGCATCTGGGCCAGTTGTGATATGCTTCGGTAAGTGTACCATTATCGGCATCGTTAGTAGGAATAAATGTGCAGCATGATTGTCCTATCTTTGCGCAAACTCCTCCCTCCATCGCTGTGAGGAGATCCAATACATATCTGTTCTGTAGTACTACCATTCTCACCGCTCGCAGTTCCTCTTTTATTGCATTGAATCCGTTTACTGTTGAATGAATGGTCATCATTAGTTCCCATTGGGTTATCTGGAGCCATTTAGCGTTTGCATAAGCTTGTAGTCCAGGGTGTATTATTGACAAGAAGAACATAGCAGCTCTGCTAAATAACCTGTGTTCTGGTGGGATAGAAGTGACTGGTGTTTCCGACCTTCCCCACAGGTAGTTTCCTGTTAGGGGTTCTCCTTGTCTCTTTTTCCTGTTTAAGACATTATTGTTGTTGTTGTTGTTCTCTCTCTCCTGTGATTGTACAGATCTCTTCTTCCTCTTGTTCTCTTCATCCATCTTGGGGAAGTTGGCCATATTCACATGTTTTTGGGGCACCACTAGCGATGGTACATTGATGTGTACCATTGTGCATATACCATTCCACAATGGGGGCAGGGTGTGATATACCTTATTTCCGCAGGCCCAATAGTGATCCATTATCACTGCCGTTCCAGCACCCCCCTCTGGTAATTCTAACACGCTTCCACAGTTGGTGTTGTATCCCACCTCCACATCTCCTCTGTGTTGGTAGCATAACTTGGGCGGGGTCAGCGGTAGTATGCTCATTGGGTCTTCATCCTTCTCCATCCATGTCAGCATGGGTACGTACTTGCCCCATGTCGTCCAACATCTGTCATTGTGTTCCTTTATGGTGGTAATATTTTCTCTTGTTACCATGTTGCTACCGACCACTCCTATGTCCCATTCATTGTTCATGTATACCTTCCCTGTTATTGTTACCAGTGGCCTTTCCCAACAGCCTTGTGTACCAGGAACTTCAGTGGCGTACCAATCACATGGTAGGTATTGTAGTGTTACTTTCTTTGTTTCTCCCTTTTCAGGGCCACTTGTCATGTATCTGTACGCTTCAGCATGCAAACTGCTCTTGTGGTAACTCAAATATGACTTGAGGAAATTGTTTTCGTACGGGTATGTGTCACGCGTTTTCCACTCCATTCTCATCACCGTTCCTTGAAATCGCCCTCTCATTTGGAATAGTGCCAGATATACTATACATCGTGCCGTCTTTTCTTCTATTTCTGTGGCGACGAATGTTCGAGAAGCGCTCATGGCGTATGGGATCAATGAGCAAACATAACAGCTGTCTTCTGTTGTCTGCTTACCTATTTGGGTCATGTGCTGGTACCACATGTTGTTCGAGATGTGTGCTGAATCTGTTATGTAATTATCAATACCCTTATTATCCGAGTATGTGCTGCGTTTAACTCTACTTCCCTTATGCGGAGGGTTGCTAGTACCACCTGACGTAACACCTGTTGCAGCCGTGGGAGGGGGTATGTTAGGTTTGGGTGCAGCCATAATATTTATAGCGTAACTTTTCTGCCATACAGAGGCAGCCAATAGACCAGTGATGACCAACACTCCTATCATTTTTATTACAAAAGCTAGTCTCACCGGCATTTGCTCTTACCTTGCTGCAGTCCGGCAGCTTATTCTTGCATCGTTAAAGTTGCTCGCCTGAAGATTCTCAATACGCTTGTTATTATTGTTAGTTTTTGTTATCAATCTCTCCCTATCAAGTAATCATTCAGTGCCCAGGCGAAGAGCTGTTCACACGCTAACCTTAGTGATCTATCTCTTAGAGCAGGTAAGTGCTGGTGAAGATGGGGAAATGATTGTTCTATGGCCAAAACAAATGTGGTGTAATATACGCGTACCCTCCTTCTTTTTAGGTACTTTGGCCTTTTTATATGATATACAAATTGGTGTGATAGGGCTTCAGGGTTGTTATCATCCGTGGGTAGCATCTACTCCGGGGCAATGTACACTGTTAGTTACTTATTTTCTTGACAATACAATTACACATGGTACCTGCATGTGCGAGAGAAGAAAAAGAGAAAACATACAAGTGTTTACATGTGTGTGTGTGCACAAAACAATGTCCTTCAATTGGGGGTGACCTTAGCGGGCAGGGGGTTTGGGGCTCAATTGGAGGAAGTCTGTTTACTTTTCGATCTCGTGACCATGGGATGGGCTGTGGGCAAGTGTCCAGTGTCTATTTCAGTACTTGTCTCTGGGGACTCTGGGGGTGATCGGGTGTAGTGACACTAATGTCGTCAGCTGTGGTCGACGTCTCCTTCTATGTAGCCGATGCTGTCGTTGTTCTTCCAATGGCCCTGTCGGTAACGCTAGGGCGGGTCCGGAGTTTGTAGATCTTCACGTCGTGTAGGTGATTCCAAGCATGCTTATCCTGCAACTTCACTGCTCTGGTAGCTACCTCTTCTACCAAATGAGGACCAGTAAAGCGTGGGCCGTTCCACTTTCTATTGAAGTTGCGGAGTAGCACATGGTCACCTTTAGCAATTTTGCTTAGTCCTTCCTTTTCCAATTCTTTGTCGGTGGCTTCTTGTTGACAACTCTTAGACCCGCCCCGCGTGCGCTCGAGCTGTTGAGATACAAACGCTACACTAGTAATCAAGGAAGACACATATGGATACATTTCGCCACCAAGAACAGTTGCAGCGTTTTCATAGTCTGTGAATGCTCTTAATGTAGGCGTTAGAGGAAGGCGCATTTGACGTCCTGTCACCACCTCGTGAGGAGTGAGGTGGTGATCAGACCCTGGCCTATTCCTTAGCTCAAATAGAGCTAGCGGAAGACAGTACAACCAGCTCTTCTTGTTTGTTTGCTGTATCTTTGCTATTTCTTCTTTCAATAGGCCATTCAGGCGTTCACATATGCCGTTGGCCTGCGGGTGATATGCACACACAAATTTATGCTTAGTGCCCAGCAAAGACGTGATGTGCTGAAACATTTCATTAGCAAAGTGTGGGCCGTTATCTGACCGCAACACTTCACACACACCCCACCTGGGGAAAACCTCTCTCACTAAAAATGTAGCTGCTCTGAACGCACCTGCATGTGAGCAGGGTCCGGCCTCGATCCACCTGGAGAATGGGCATACCACTACAATCATATACCTATTTCCTTGACATACATTGATCATATCAACGTAGTCAATGTGAATGTGCAGGAAGGGTCCTTCTGGCCGGGGTATAGTACCTTTTATCACTTGCAGCGTGTGACCGGCCGTAAACTGTTGACATGTAAGGCAATTGCTGATAAAATTTGTTACATGAGAATTTAACTCAGGGCAGAACCAGTCTTCCCTAATTCGTGCTGCAATTACTTCCTTTCCTGTATGAGCTGGGTGATGGAGCTGGGCCAGGGCATTGTTCAACAGTGCCAACGGCATGACCACCTTTCCAGTGTTACTTTGACGCCACAGTGCGTCAGTTGGGGACATCGCACATCCTCTTTTTACCCATAGTTCCTTTTCTGCCATTGGTGCAGCCGCCTGTAATTCCATTATCTGTGTGGCTGGGAGATGGGTGTACCCTTCTTTCATCAACATCTGTTTAGCCATCCCCCTCCCTCTCCCTCTCTCTGACTCTGGGGGGTTCCATATTTCACCAAAATACGCCACATGTTTGGCATGTGCGTCTGCTGTTTCATTGCCTTTTGAGATATGATCTTCTCCATTAGTGTGTGCGGGACATTTGACCAAAGCTATTTCTTGGGAATCATTTATTACTTCAATTAATTCAGCTAACAAGAGAGCATGTTGCACTGGGGTGCCATCAGCTCTCCTAAACCCCCTTCTCTACCATTTTATCAACCCCGAGTGGACAGTTGACGTGACATATGCGCTATCAGAATATATAGTAACTCTTTTGTCAACGCTTTCCTTCAACGCCAAGATCAGTGCAACCAATTCTGCTGCTTGAGCCAAATAATGCTGTGGTAACTGTACACATTTCACCGGGACACACATCAAATCTTCTTTCATCTTTACAACTGCTGCCCCAGTTCTCCTTATCCCATCACTTTGGTCTATTGTCGATGGCCAATCAATGAACAAGATCTCACCACCATTGAGTGCATCCTCTTCAAGTTTCCTAGTGCATGAACACATTTCGATAGTCTGCGTACAATCGTGAGCATAATCACCTTCCTCAATAACTTCCGCTATAAACCTTGCGGGGTTAACTGTACTACATCTGACAATTGACAGTTCAGGTCTAGACAAAATGATCTTATAACCTGATGCCCTCTGCGTGGTTAGTGTGGACTTAGGCTTATTCAATATTGCAAACAGTGCATGCTCCACAAATATTGTGGTTGGGCACCCCATTGTAATAGATCATGATTTCTCTACCGCGAATGCAGCTCCGGCGAGACTCTGTTCACAAGGGAAATGGCCTAACATAACAGGGTCCAAGTGACCGCTGTAGAACGCTATTGGCTTGTGTCCCATGCTTGTTTTCTGAGCCAATACTGCTTTCATTACTGCTGAGTCGCAATGTGAAAAGATAAAGAACTGCCGTTCATAATCTGGGGTGGCCAGTACCGGAGCAGTTGATATTGCGTTTTTCAACTCATCAAATGCTTCCTTCATTTCCCTTGTCCACCCCAATGTTTTGTCCCCTTTGTGTGCTTCTCTCAATGCTTCAAGTAGGGGTCCTATGTATGAGCTGCAATCAAAAACCCATGCTCTACAGTAGTTGCACAATCCCAGGAACTGCTGCAGCTCCCTCACTGTTTGTGGTAGCAAGGAACATTTCCAAGGACAAGTTCAACTCCCTAATTGACAGCAGACCACTGAGGTGATGATGGATGATCATGTTAATTGTTGGGAAGCTGTGGTTAAGACTAGCTTATCTGCACCTGGACGCTCAGCCTGCGAGCTGCTAACGTAGGTTGGGAGGGTACTGACACAGGTTGGAAAGTTACCGATGATAGAGGACCGCATGATCAAGGGTCCTATAATTGTGTAGCCAATTAGACGTTGTGTATTTAGTGACGTTCATAGTGACATATTTTAGGGAAGGGCTTAGTTGCCCCACCTGATAAGAAGCCTATCACTTTATTTCACTGCCCAAACGAGTATGGATTGCATACCTAGATGATTCGTTTAGACCCTATCTCATTCACCCTTAGGTATTTAAGTTTTCCCACGTAGGATGACATGAGTGATACACAGGTTAACGTCATCAATGACGAATATTTACTATAAAGGTGTCCTTTTTTCAATGAAACGCTGTGAGATAGTGATGATAGACGTCTGCTGATGTACGTTAAAACAGTTATCCTTTTGCCAACTACCTGAGTTGTTTCGATTATTGATGTTTGAATACAATTCTGCATCCCCATCTATCTCAATGGTATTGCTATCTCATCTTAAAGGGCTGGATGGTCCAGTTCACTCTGATGACATGTACATTGTAATTTTGAATTTCACATTACTATTATACATATATGTACCTTGATGCACCATTTGCTGTATAGGGGCATTATAAATACCCAATAAATTATTGATTAATATGTTCATGCTGTCATACGTTACATTTTGGTGGCTATTGTATGCATCCCAATCTTTGAGCCTTAATTTTTCATCTCTTTACACTTACAGAGAAGTCACCCTCTTTGGAGCATTCAGCGTTGGCTTGTGTGGGTGACCTGAATTTCGCACCAACCTCCTGAGTGCCATTGTTTTGAAGTTGTCCAAAAATAAAACGTTCTTGCTGACTTTTGCAATTTATTTTCTGTTAATACATATTTCATTGTAAAGAATAAAATGATCAGCGTAAAACTTGATTGCTTCTCTACTACTTTGCTTCTTTGTGTTAACATTGAGCAAATCAGCGTAACTTCAAATGGCCTTCAACTATACAGAATGTGGGCCAATAAAGCAAATGGGGGCTTGTACATCTATGCTTGCTGACAGGAGCATCAGGGTGGGGTGGAACATCACATACTGTTCAGTATGAACTCTTTTGCTGTGCCTTGAAACTTCATCCTGGAGAACTCCTCGGTAGTACTAAAAGAAGATATAAATCATAAGCTATACAGTATATATAATTTGAATCCGTTTTATGACACTTAACATTTTTGACTGGGGTGTATGTCACGATGCCCGCTCCCGGGGAGCCGGCTCAGGCCCTGCGTCCCCGAAAGCAGACATCAAGTCCCCGGGGAAGGTCCCAGCAACCCCTTATAGGGGCCCTTTGGACAGCGTCCTGGCGCCTATGGCGCCAGGCTCATAGAAAACATCAGTCCTGGCGCCATAGGCGCCAGGCTCATTATGAAAGTGTTTGGGTGCACTTACCTGATGCAGACCATGCTGCACGTGCTTCGCGTTGTTCTGGACGCTCACCGTGTCTGCTCCTGCATCTTGACTTCTGCCACACCTGCCAGCATCCTGAATCATCTGCAAAGGAAGGGAACAAGAGAACAGAAGAAGGAAAAGGCCTCACCTGCTAAATCTGCATCCGAGAGACATTTCGCCGACAATCCTGAAAAGGAAGACATTTATTTTTAAAAGCACATCGCATCGATCGCTGCAGTGCCGCATTCTACTCACCTTTACAGGGGGCCTCCATGTTCAGCAGCGACCATCCGGATTCGCAGTCACGCCCCCGCGCCTAGGGAGAAAAAGACAAGAACAAAGGTGAGAGAAAGAAGGGAAAAGGGAAGCTAAAACTCCATGTCAAGACTTACCTGTTGGGTCATTCCCTTTTCATTTCGGGTCCGCGCCGCATCCAGGCATTTTCGGACCCCGGCCCCTAAGGGGAAAAAGACATCAGCGTTAATGAGTGAATGAAAAGACATTACCAAAACACTCATTAAAGACTTACCTGATTTCCACAAGGATTTCACCGCTCACCTCGGGTCGGTGCCTGTTCCCCGGCATTCCGTACCCCGGCCCCTATGGGGAAAAAGACACTAGCATTAGAACATTAATGCATGGACACAAGGGGAACCACTTATAGAAAAACTTACCTGGAAGCCAAGCAAGTTTGGTTCTCACCCATCCGAATCCAGTGACGTAACTGGATACCAACGTGCCCCTGCATCAGAAGCAGGATGGAGAGCTCGTCCTTCCAGACCCTAAGGTGAGACGCTACGGGGAAGCACAGAAGGGTTTTGAGGAGGGTGAGAGGGGTAAGTGGGAGGCCGATTGCATTACCCCGCAGACAGTTAACCCCCTATTCTCATCTACAGAAGGATACTTCTGCGAGTCAGACAAGCCAGATCTGGGGCCCGATCCAGTCCGTCTTCAGAACCCTGCGCATCACCTTAGACGAGGTCACAGCAGCGCGAACCAGGCCAGCGCCCCCGTGGGAGTCAGGTGAGCGTTACAGAACGCGAAGCCTTCCTAGAAATTCCCACCCAGGCGCTATGGAAACTTCTGAGACTGATCAGTTGGCCCAATTACTGGGGGCATTACGGGCCAAAGTACATTCCGCTCGTCAAGAGACTAATGCCCTCAAGAGGGAATTAATAATATCAAAGGAAAGAACTGATGACCTGGCCAGACAGCTTTTGGAAGGTCAAGCTGGACAAATTCCTCTACCCTGTTCCGGAGGGAACCCCGCTCCTGTGGTTCCCAGTAACCCTGTGCAGCTTAATCTACCTGGACACATGCCGTTGGCCCCACCTGAACGCTTTGCTGGGGACCCCAAACGATTCGCCGTATTCATGAATCAGTGTCGTTTGCACTTCCTATGCAGACCTGGGGCCTTCCCTAATGATCAGACCAAAGTAGCCTTTGTATTGTCATATCTCAGGGCTGCGCTGCCGATTGGTCAGTTCCACTGGTTACTCAAGATGACCCGATTCTCCGTGATTTTCAAGGATTTCAAGCAAGCATGGAAAGGTTATTTGCTCGACACTCTCAGGGGCAGGCTCTGGATGACGAACTTCTATCCCTGCGACAGGGCAATCAGGACCTCTTATCCTATATTGGAACCTTTAATAGACTAATTGTGGAAACGGGATGGCCAGAGGATAAAAGAGTCACGTTATTTTATCGAGGTCTACGCGGAGAACTTAAAGATGTCTTGGCCCAAGTTGTAAATCCGCCCCAAGAATGCACAGAATATATAGACTTAGTGGTCCAAATGGATCACAGACTTCAAAACAGAAAAACAGATCGGTCCAGGTTTGAGACCCGGGTGTTGGTCAAGACCCACGCTAACCCCAAGGGAGTTGATGTCTCTGAGCCTATGCAAATTGGAGGGGTTAAAGAACCCTTAACTCAAAAGGAACGTGAAAGGAGGCGGCAGTTAAAATTATGTCTTTATTGTGGGAACTCTGGACACTTTCTACGAGATTGCCCGGCAAAACCGCCCCGAAAAGCGGTAGGAGCCACTGATAAAAACCATGAAGACTCTGTTTCGGGAAACGACTCAGCCCGACAAGCGTAGGGGTCCGCTTGCCGAGCTTGAAAACTAACTCTCAGACCTCGCATTTCATTGTGCCCATGGTTCTCGTAGATCCAGAAAAGCCTAAGCGGTTGCATGTAATAAAGGCATACATCGATAGTGGGGCTATTGGAAACTATGTGGATCGTGAATTGGCCTCTAGGATTAACCTCCCTCTCCGTCCTAAAACCAGCAAAGATGTCATCACCACAGTCGATGGAACTGAAATTGCCTCTGGACCGGTAACACATTCCACTACTGGGGTGACTCTTATTGGTCCTGACGGCCATCGGGAGGAAGTTGTGTTTGATATAATCAAGGCTCCCCAGTTTCAGGTTATTCTTGGAATTCCTTGGTTAGAGACACATAATCCTCGAATTGATTGGCGAGCTAAGAGAATAACCTTCCCGGATTGTGCACAAACATGCTACCCAGAAAACCTGAAGATTAATCTAGCATCTGTAACCTCTGCCTCCATGCAATTACCTCCCGAATACCAGGACTTTCAGGACGTCTTCCAAAAGGAACAGGCCAACACGTTACCTCCTCACCGATCGTACGATTGCCAAATCGATCTGGTGCCCAGTGCACAACCCCCTTGTAGCAGGATTTATGCCCTTACCGAACCTGAGAACCTGCATTTGAGACAATATTTGGATCAATACCTCGCCAATGGTTTTATTCGCCCGTCAAAGTCCCCGGCATCCTTGGCTTTGTTCTTCGTGCCTAAAAAAGAAGGCGACCTTAGAACTTGTATCGATTACCGCGCATTGAACCAGATAACGGTTAAAAACCGTTATCCTCTGCCTCTGATTCCTGAACTCCTTGACCAGGTGAAGGACGCTTGCATATACACCAAGTTAGATCTCCGGGGGGCATATCATCTGGTGCGAGTAAAAGAAGGCGACGAATGGAAAACAGCCTTCCGTACAAAATATGGATTATTCGAATACCAGGTAATGCCTTTCGGGTTGTGCAATGCGCCTGCTGCCTTCCAATTCTTCATGAATGATGTCCTTCGGGAACTCATCGATGTTTGTGTTGTCGTCTATATCGATGACATTCTAGTGTACTCCTCTTCGGAATCTGATCACAGAAAACACGTTAGGGCAGTTCTGGAAAAACTGCGCCAACTCAAACTATTTGCTAAACTGGAGAAATGTGTTTTCCATACCACAGAAGTTGAGTTTCTCGGTTTCATCCTGACACCCAAAGGAGTCCGAATGGACTCAAGAAAAGTGGATGCCATCCTCAAATGGCCATCACCTAGCTCTGTAAAAGGGGTTCAAAGCATGCTCGGCTTTGCCAATTTCTATCGCAGGTTTATCCCGGAATTTTCACGCATAGTACAACCCATTACTGCACTCTTGAGGAAAAATCAATGTTTTGAATGGTCAGAAGAAGCCGAGCAGGCCTTCCAGGATTTAAAAGCTAAGTTTACCTCCGCACCTATATTGAAACACCCACGTCCAGATCTCCCGTATGTCGTCGAAACTGACGCATCCAGCCTAGCCATGGGAGCAGTTCTGTCTCAAAGAGATCCTGAAACCAACCAACTGCATCCCGTAGCATTTTGGTCCAGAAAATTCTCGGCACCAGAGATTAATTACGCAATCACTGACAAAGAACTGTTAGCCATAAAGTCTGCTTTTAAAGCCTGGCGGCATTACCTGCTTGGCGCTCGACATACCATCACGGTGATCACTGATCACCGGAATTTACAGTATTTGAAAACCGCCAAGGCTCAGTCATCACGGCAGCTCCGATGGGCTTTGTTTTTCGCTGAATTTGATTTCGTGATTACCTATCGACCTGGCTGCAAGAACGGCAAAGCAGACGCCTTATCCCGAATTGGAATGGGAGAATCTGATACAAACTCAGAACCAGTACCAATAATTCCCGAACAGAGAATTCTAGGCATGACTTCGTTACAGACGCTTGAAGACATTCAAGTCAGAGTGAAACAACTCCTGGACCCTACAGTCCTACAGGATTGGATACAAAAGGGATCAGACTTTACCATAGATAATGGTTAACCTTATTACCAAGGACGCTTATTCCTGCCGCACAAGGATTTACACGAACTAGTTATTTCAGGTTATCATGATACATTAATAGAGGGACACCCCGGTATTGCCAAGACAATGGAAAAGGTGAAACGACAATTCTGGTGGCCCTCTTGGCGAAAAGATGTTAAATCTTTTGTGATGTCCTGTGGTGTTTGCGCCCAAAATAAAGGTCAAAAGAAAAGACCAGCCGGTCTCCTTCAACCTCTAGACATACCGCCATCACCCTGGCACACCCTATCAATGGATTTTATTACAGACTTGCCTCCTTGTTCGGGATACAATACCATTCTGGTAATTGTGGATTTATTTTCCAAAATGGCCCACTTCATTCCTTTGAAAGGTTTACCTTCAGCTTCTGTCCTAGCCAGAGAATTCCTCGAAAATATTGTTCGGCTACATGGATTCCCATCTATACTAATCTCTGACCGGGAAAGCCAATTCATTTCCCACTTCTGGCGCAAATGTTGTCAAATGGCACAAATCGACGTAAGATTATCGACCAGTCACCACCCTCAGACCGATGGTCAGACCGAGAGGACAAATCAGACCCTTGAGCAGTACTTACAGTGTATGTTACAGCAATCTGAAAGCAACTGGAAAGACATTCTTTGGATAGCCGAATACGCATATAATAATTCGGTACACTCTGGAACTGGCAATAGTCCATTTTATACCTTGTTTGGACATCACCCTCGAACCTCAAACCTCGACTCACCTCAGAACCTCGGAGTGCCCGCAGTAGAACATCTGCATTCTACCATTACCTGAGCCTTCAAAGAGGCAACCACGCATTTACAACAAGCCAAGAGAAAATACAAGGAGAATGCTGACCTACTTCGGAGTGAAGCACCTCCGTATCAGATTGGGGATCAAGTGTGGTTAGCTACCAGACATTTACCGCTCAAAGGGCCTCGATCTTTTAACCCAAAATATCTGGGACCTTATTCTATTACGGCAATAATTAACCCAGTAGCGGTTAAACTTGATTTACCAGCTAATATGCGAATTCACCCTGTTTTTCATGTGTCACTTCTGAAACCAGTGGTCCCCGGAACCCGACTACTCAAACCTCCAGAACCTATTCAAATAGATGGGGAACCCGAATTCGAAGTGAAGAACATTTTAGATTCAAAAATGTTTAGGTCAAAGCTTTTCTACCTAATTGATTGGAAGGGGTACGGACCTCAGGAGAGGTCGTGGGAACCCAGTGACCATGTGCATGCACCTCGATTAGTCAGGAAATTCCACCGACTCTTCCCAAACAAACCAAAACCCCCGGAGGGAACAACCTTGGGAGGGGCCTTGGGGGGGGAGTGCTGTCACGATGCCCGCTCCCGGGGAGCCGGCTCAGGCCCTGCGTCCCCGAAAGCGGACATCAAGTCCCCGGGGAAGGTCCCAGCAACACCTTATAGGGGCCCTTTGGACAGCGTCCTGGCGCCTATGGCGCCAGGCTCATAGAAAACGTCAGTCGTGGCGCCATAGGCGCCAGGCTCATTATGAAAGTGTTTGGGTGCACTTACCTGATGCAGACCATGCTGCAGAACCCCGGCCTCCTTGAGGCCTGAAAGAAACTACTTTACCTGTGGGACTCATTTACCACCCGGGCGTGGTCGGGGAAGGATACATACCTGATTGGAGGAAGGACACATTCTAGGAACTTCTTCCAAGGCTATTTAAACCACACCCGATCAGCCACACGTGCTTCGCGTTGTTCTGCATCTAGCAGCTGGACGCTCGCCGTGTCCGCTCCTGCATCTTGACTTCTGCCACACCTGCCAGCATCCTGAATCATCTGCAAAGGAAGGGAACAAGAGAACAGAAGAAGGAAAAGGCCTCACCTGCTAAATCTACATCCGAGAGACATTTCGCCGACAATCCTGAAAAGGAAGACATTTATTTTTAAAAGCACATCGCATTGATCGCTGCAGTGCCGCATTCTACTCACCTTTACAGGGGGCCTCCATGTTCAGCAGCGACCATCCGGATTCGCAGTCGCGCCCCCGCGCCTAGGGAGAAAAAGACAAGAACAAAGGTGAGAGAAAGAAGGGAAAAGGGAAGCTAAAACTCCATGTCAAGACTTACCTGTTGGGTCATTCCCTTTTCATTTCGGGTCCGCGCCGCATCCAGGCATTTTTGGACCCCGGCCCCTAAGGGGAAAAAGACATCAGCGTTAATGAGTGAATGAAAAGACATTACCAAAACACTCATTAAAGACTTACCTGATTTCCACAAGGATTTCACCGCTCACCTTGGGTCGGTGCCTGTTCCCCGGCATTCCGTACCCCGGCCCCTATGGGGAAAAAGACACTAGCATTAGAACATTAATGCATGGACACAAGGGGAACCACTTATAGAAAAACTTACCTGGAAGCCAAGCAAGTTTGGTTCTCACCCATCCGAATCCAGTGACGTAACTGGATACCAACGCGCCCCTGCATCAGAAGCAGGATGGAGAGCTCGTCCTTCCAGACCCTAAGGTGAGACGCTACGGGGAAGCACAGAAGGGTTTTGAGGAGGGTGAGAAGGGTAAGTGGGAGGCTGATTGCATTGCCCCGCAGACAGTTAACCCCCTATTCTCATCTACAGAAGGATACTTCTGCGAGTCAGACAAGCCAGATCTGGGGCCCGATCCAGTCCGTCTTCCGAACCCTGCGCATCACCTTAGACGAGGTCACAGCAGCGCGAACCAGGCCAGCACCCCCGTGGGAGTCAGGTGAGCGTTACAGTGTATGTCTAGGCAAACAGCCTGACACTCTTGGGCCCCTTTTGTTATGTTATCTGGCATTTATTTAGCGCTCTATATCATTGGTGCGACCTCCAAGTGCTGGTAGGTTGAACGCCTTCTGGGACCAGAGTCCAGGTCAGTTGAGAGAGTAAGTGTCGTAGGGTGCATGGGTGCACCAGTTATGTGTGGAGCTGATGTAATTGCCTGATGGTAGCTGCATCCTAGCATTAGGTGTGGTGTTGATGATATCAGTTGAATGTGTGCAGTCTGGTGGGTGGGCACCCAGACTGGGTTCTGGCTGCGTTAGGCCTGTAGGACGCTTATGTGTGCAGCTAGGCCGGTTTGTCATGGGATATAGCTGCGATTTATTAGAGTGATGTGTTTGTGGGGTAGTGGTCGTATGTGAGCAGCTAGGCCGAATTGATCGAATGGTATAGGTGCACTCTAATTGTGTGATGGTGTAGAGTAGAGAGTAAGCATACTGATATGATATGATGTTTCATGCAAACGGCGCCTAAGCGCAATGCGCTTCAAAGGCGTTCAATGACAAGGGAGGGAAAGAGGGAGAAAGCAAATACACTCCCACAGGGCATGAACAGCACAAATGTGAAGATTAGCTACTGCACTCGGTCTAGAGACACCTAGACAGTGCAGGTGCTAGGGCACAGACAGGAGGGCATGCCTGGGAACTGTAAACGAGGACGAAGGGGTTGGGTACACAGCGGCATCGCAGAGGACCGGGGATAGAGGCAAACGGCAACAGCCTGCATGGGGCCAGAGGGTACAGAGAGACATCACGGAACCAGAAGGGCTGGGGGTATACAGCGACATCAAGGGTGACCATAGGGGGCTGGGGGCACACAGCGACAACATGGGACACGAGAGGGGCATGGGGTAGACGGCGATATCTTCGGCGACCAGGCGAGAAGCTGGGGGCATCACACTGGACCAGAGGTTGTTGGAGGGGCAGTTACTAGATGGGAACCAGGGGGTCTGGGCACACAGTGACGACGAGGGAAATAAGGGGAGGGGTACACAGCGACAACTGGCGGATAGTAGGTCAAGAAACTCATATCAGTTAAGACAAGTGATCTGACCAATCATGGAGGAAGCAGGTGGGGGGAGGGAGGGATTCACTGACGCACGGAGCACAGATTAATACAATTAAATGGAAAAAACATGCTCGGAGGAGCTTTTAGATGCTTTTCACTCACCTCGCTTTCACAAAGCGATTATTACCCAAAGCAAAGACATTGGGTAATAATTTTATTTTCGCTGTGTTGCAACTAACCAACGATCCACAACTATTCACAGATAAGCCTGCAACTCCGTCCATGTTACCAAAATTGAACAAGGTTTATAATTTGCTTATGTTTACAATCTGTTCAGATTCCTTATGGTGTACTAGGGGTTGTTTGATGGTTTAGAAACCAATATTCATCCCTGCACCACTGGTGCACTAGAAGTTGATTTGTCATAGTGTGCCTCATATCCCAAACAGAACGGTTCTCCTAATTGGCTAATAGTCACCAAAGAGCTATAAACCCAATCGGAGGGGTTGGCTAGCCAACTATGATTCTATGAAGGTCACTTGCCTCGGGCACTAATACAGTTGTGTTCTGCTGAGAGCAACTAATGATTGTCAGGAAAGGGAGGAGTGCTTCAGTCGGAAAAGGTTTCTAGTACAGAGGCAGTCAGGCACATACGATGTGGCCTTGAGGGATGCAAGGATGGCAGTGAGTGTCTCCAATTGTCCAGATAGCTGCGGTTTTGTGAGATGAGATGTGTAGTGTGCAGTCAGTTGTAGCGTTGGTTTCAGCATGAGTGTAATTGTTTCAGTGAGGGGAGGCGGGACAGGACTTCTCGTCAATGGTGTGATAATTGCACGAGAGGGAAGCTGCACTTCACCTGGTGTGTGATACTTAGCAACACTTTATGCACCAGGTTCCCATCCAGTCCCCAGGCGGTGTTTGAGCACGAATCCAGAGAACCCACAACCAGCCCTCTGCAAGAATGTTTTATATGTTACCCATACCCTGCTTCAAGTACTCCCAGGGCGTTGAGTAGGGTAAGAAAGTAAGGGGGTGGGGGCTCATTTGGGGGCGTGTCTTGCATGATGTCCATGGTCTAATACCTGATGGGGGTGGCCTACCTACGAACATTTTAAAAATAGTGTGGCTTGCTAACTAAGTGCATATCACAACACAGTCTGCTTGCTACATTCCTTAAAGTATTAGAAATCAATGCTCAATATCATTACTTATTGGACCCTCACAAAAGGGTAGTTGTTTTAGTAGCAGGTTCATTAGCATCCCATTAAGTAGGTTGGGCAAGCCTAACCCTTCAAAGGCACTACTCATCTTCTCTGACGGGCCCTGAAAGGGAGGCCCAGGCAATTCAAGCACTTTCATCTGCAGCACCTAAGCAGCTAATTTTGTTTGCAAAGAGCCTCTCCCTCCATCCAGTGCCTTATGAGTGGAAAAGCAGCCGGAGCCAGCCCTGAGCCTTGAAGGGACAAGTGTAGAGGAGAGCAACAGGGGGATAGCAGGAGCCTTGAAGGGGCAAGCGTACAGGAGAGCAACAGGGGGACAGCAGGAGCCTTGAAGGGGCAAGCATAGAGGAGAGCAACAGGGGGACAGCATGAGGCTTGAAGGGGCAAACGTAGAGGAGAGCAACAGGGGGACAGCATTAGCCCTGAAGGGGCAAGTGTAGAGGAGAGCAACAGGGGGACAGCAGGAGCCTTGAAGCGGCAAGCATAGAGGAGAACAGGGGGACAGCAGGCGCTTGAAGGGGCAAGCGTAGAAGAGAGCAAAAGGGGGATAGCAGGAGCACCCGTGGAGCCTCATAAGGACCCCGACAAGTGCAACTCCGACGAGTGCAACAGGTGAGGCCCCTCCATTAAAGTGAACACACAGAGGAAGATACCGTAGGACATAGCAAGGGAGGGAGGAGGCTCTGGGCAACAGACCAGTCAGCTATAACCAGAGGACTACCTCACAACCCCCACCACACCACTCATCCAGGAGAACATTGAGGCCAGGAAGGGCCAAGGCACCGCACCTTGTCGGCCCCGGCGAGATCCGATCAAGGGCCCACAAGAGTGACCCCAGACACCCCAGTTCCCCAGAGCAGGATAAAGGAGCTAAGGTGGAGCTTCCAGGGGGGGAAGGAACTCCTAACCAGACAAACTGTGGCAACCACAGGAGATTAAGCCTCCAATATCAAGAGGGGCACAGCTGATAACCCAGACGGGGGGGTCGCTGGGAGACGTTGCCCCATAAAAGCGGGGGAAGTAAAGGACTGGGTGCCCCGCAGACCTGGTCCAGGAGAGAGAGACAACCAGCCAGGTATAGCCCTGGTGACCTCCATGAGGAGAGAATCCCCAAGTAGCTCCAGAATAGAGGTCCCACAAAAGGAGGCCCAGGGGAGGAGGAGGGGGACCGACCAGCACCTCATCGCCATAAGATCGGACCTCGAAGACATTACATAGAGGGGTTTCTTCCGCCCCCCCATGAGGCTCGAGGGGTCTGAGAGGCCCAGAACCAGAATAAAAGCACCAGGGAGGCTAACTGTTAAGGCAAAATGAAAGCCCGGGGAGGGCAACCACCACAATAGATAACACCACAGGGGGGGGGGGGCTCTTCGAGTTGAAAATAGGCCCAGACAAGCCTGCAGGTTGTACAGCTGGGGAAAGGAAAGGACTCAATACTTTTTTTTAAAACATTTTTTATTGTGTTTGGTTTAAATTTACCTTTACAAAACAATCATCACATTACTAGTAAACATGTGTAAACTAAGCAAAAACAGCCTTAATACTCTAAAAGAATAAAAGAAAAATGAAAGGACTCCATGCCCGCGAATCCACAGCGGATAAAAAGGCTGAGGCACAGCTCCAGTTGCCCGGGAAGGCGGCTTTGCAGGGCAGCATAAAATGGCATTTTACGTGCCGTCAGACTTTGCTTGGGCTGCCGTCTGATTTTGCAATCGCACCATAAATGATGTAACATAGGATACAAAATTGCCACCATAGGGTTAATGCTGCACTGCCCTGCACAACATAGGGTTAAAATAGATAATATGCCCTGTGGAAACATAGGGTTAATAGGGTTAATGTAGCATTGCCCCTGTCTCTGCCCCCGCTGCCCCATAGACCAGAAAGCATTTTCTGACGGCAGAAAGCATTTTCTGACGGGTTAATGCTATGCTGCACTGCCCTGCACAACATAGGGTTAAAATAGATAATATGCCCTGTGGAAACATAGGGTTAATGTAGCACTGCCACTGACCCATAGACCAAAAAGCATTTTCTGACGGGTTAATGCTATGCTGCACTGCCCTGCACAACATAGGGTTAAAATAGATAATATGCCCTGTGGAAACATAGGGTTAATAGGATTAATGTAGCACTGCCCCTGCCCCCGCTGCCCCAGCCCCATAGACCAGAAAGAAATTTTCTGACGGGATAATGCTATGCTGCACTGCCCTGCACAACATAGGGTTAAAATAGATAATATGCCCTGTGGAAACCTAGGGTTAATAGGATTAATGTAGCACAGCCCCTGCCCCCGCTGCCCCATAGACCAGAAAGCATTTTCTGACGGGTTAATGCTATGCTGCACTGCACAACATAGGGTTAAAATAGATAACATGCCCTGTGGAAACATAGGGTTAATAGGATTAATGTAGCACTGCCCCTGCCGCCTCTGCCCCATAGATCAGAAAGCATTTTCTGACGGGTTAATGCTATGCTGCACTGCACAACATAGGGTTAAAATAGATAACATGCCCTGTGGAAACATAGGGTTAATAGGATTAATGTAGCACTGCCCCTGCCCCCACTGCCTCTGCCCCATAGACCAGAAAGCATTTTCCGACAGCAGAAAGCATTTTCTGATGGGTTAATGCACTGCCCTTCACAACATAGAGTTAAAATAAATAATATGCCCTGTGGAAACATAGGGTTAATGTAGCACTGCCCCTGCCGCCCCTACCTCCGCTGGCCCTGCCCCATAGACCAGAAAGCATTTTCTGACGGGTTAATTGTGACGTCGAATTCTGCTGCTCATGCACTGTCCTGCACAACATAGGGTTAAAATAAATAATATGCCATGTAAATAAATAATATGCCATGTGGAAACATAGGGTTAATGTAGCACTGTCCCTGCCCCTGGGCCTGCTGCCCCTGCCCCATAGACCAGAAAGCATTTTCTGACGGGTAAGCAAAATCCGACCTTACAGTACTGTCGGATTTTGCTTTGCTATTGAAATTCACGCATGCGCAGTAGCACCCTAAGCATTTTTCCACGATAAGCAGAATGCGACGTTACACCGGAAGCGTGGTATTGGGTAACACGGAAAAGGGCGCAGTCAGTGTGTCCGGGTCCATCTGGGACGGACAGCACTTAACATTGTTGTTGTTGGGGGAGGGGAGGGCGTGTACAGTAGGTTATGCGGCCAATCACTAGGGTGGCCAACTGTCCCGGATTTTGCGGGAGTCCATCCAGCCGTTTGCCGAGTGGCTATGCGGGACGCAGGTTGTCCCAACTTTCGTCAGGACAACCTGCATCCATCACCGCCACTCTGCGAATTGAAGTGTGCAGTTAAACTGCAGGGCGCTGCCGCCTGCTGCTGTCTTTCCACCGCGGCTCTGCAGCCCGGCTCCTTTAGAGCCTGCATAAGGCTCGACACCTGGCTTAATTCAAATGCTAATGGTTGGTTCCTGGGTCATGCTGGTCATGTTTGCAGTAAAAAAAAACGTCACCATCACCTCCCAAGGACAAACCATTTGCATTTCAATTAAGCCTGGCATCATAGCATTACAGCTCGACCTGCAGGCTCTAAAGGAGCCATTAAATAAATGCACATTAAAAAGGGGCGGGCCAAACGGGAATGGCGTTGTGACGTCATCGCCACCTTGTGGGCAAGTGTCCCGCGAAATACTTTCAAAAAGTTGGCCTCCCTACCATTACCTCCACGTCCACTCTTCCTCGTCCCAGTACTTACCTCATGAGGCACCCGCCTCCGACACAGGACCTTCTTCTATTTCTTCTTATTTCTATAACTCCTCCCCCACACCCACGTCACTTAGTTTAATTTTTCCTGCCTCCGGCAGGTTGGGCTTGTTTTTTCTTCCCGGCGCGGGGCGCTGGGGAGCTCCGAATGCTGGCCCCCTGGTGGGGCTGTGTGGCGGGGCCTTCGGCTCCTTCAGGTGTGGCAAGACTCCTGGGTTCCCTGCGGGGCTTGGGACCCGGTTGAGTCAGGCTGCCTTGCCTGGTTTCTGCTGGGCTTTGGCCAGCGCAGGGCTTCGTGGCCCGGGTTCTGGGAGAACGGACCCGGGTTCAGGTAAGGAGAAGGGGGGCATGTTTTTCCTGTTGCATGGCCATGCTGCATGGGCGGCTGTGCACGGATTGGCGGCTCCTTTTTCTTGTTTGAGCCACGTGCTCCGGAGGAGGGTGGGCTCCTCCTCTGATGCTGCAGGCATGTTGCCATAGGAATTAATTGATGTTGTTCCTATTGGTTATTGTTCTTTCTGGCCTCTATTTGAATGTGGGAGAGGCACGTTAGCAATTGTTTGTATGTGGAGCCTTGGTTCAGTGTGCAGGGGTCTTTGGTGAAGCAGGCTTCCTTGGTCACTGTTTTTGGGCTTACTCAACATGGGAAAACATTCTGCAAAGAGCAGGCATCTGGTCCTGTCTTCTTCTTCTTCGTCTTCCTCTTCTCCTGATTTACACAGAAAGAGAAAGAAGAAGGCTAAGCGTTTTTCCCTGACCAGAAAGGATTTGAAGAAGCTGCTTAAGCATCGTAGAGGGAGTCGCACACACGCTCATGGACACAAGCGCAGGCGTCTGTCTTCCTCATCCTCCTCTTCTTCTGGCGCTGAGTCTTCGGCCTCTTCTTGTTCCTCTTTGGCTGATGCTGAAGGGAAGTATCTGGACAGAGAGGGAGTGGAGGAGGTGCTGGCTCAAGTTGGAGATTGCATGGGATTTTCAGAGCCCCTGGTGCCGGTGGAGGCGGCCGACCCTTCTATTCGCCAGTATAGGCATACACCTAGGAAGGGGTTGCCTTTGGTTTCCGATATCCGGGAAAAAATCCGCCGGGAATGGCATGACCCGGAGAAGATTGCAATGCCCCGCTTCATGTCCAAACTTTACCCTTTGAAGGGCGAGACTTTGCTGTCTGATCCAGTTGAGGTCGACGTTATCCTCGCCAGCCTGGTGGGTCGCTCCTCTATGTCGGCCGAGGAGGCGGCCGTCCGGGATCCAGTGGACCGCCGAGTTAATTCCGGCCTTAAGAAGGTTCATGCTGGGGCGCATCTGGCCCTTCGAGCAAATATCTATGGTTCCTACACAGCTGAAACAGTGTTGAATGGTTTCAGGGAGTTGAAAAAGGCTGTAAATGAAGGCTCTGATTGTGCCCCTTTGCTTACAGACATGCAGAGACAGGTTGAGTTTTTGGCTGATCTGGCTTTTGATGGGGTGCGTGGTTCAGCCATGGCCATGGGGGCTGGTATATCTGCCCGGAGGCATTTGCACCTAAGGGACTGGAAGACTGATGGGTCTCAGAAGGCGGCTGCCCTGAAACTTCCTTTCACTGGGTCCAGGCTTTTTGGTGATTGCCTTGAGGATAAGGTGCACAAAGTTTTTAGGGCGGACAAACATGCTGACAAGCTTCGACGCAAGCCTCCTTCAACGGCCAAGAAATCTTCCTCTGGGGCTGGTCCAGTGACCAGCAGGTCTTTTCCTGGCTCCTCATCACATTCTTTTCGGAGGGCTAGGGGGGGTCGGGGTCCTCCACGCTCTTCACGTCCTGGCCCGGCACCTAAGTCCTGACGGTTTGGAATTGCCGGTGGGCGGGCGGCTCCGGCAGTTTTTGCCAGTATGGGAAAGGTGGTGTTCCGACTCATGGGTTCTGGACACAGTACAATGGGGGTATCGAGTGCATTTCCTGTCTCCTCCTATCCAGCATTGCATGGTTCGGACTGTGGTTCCCAGGTCTCGGCTGAAGAGGTTGGCCATGGACGCCGCGCTCTCCGAATTAATGTTGAAGGCGGCCATCATGCCCGTTCCTCTCCCTGTGCAGGGTCAGGGGTTCTACTCACGGGTGTTCCTGGTCCCCAAACCTTCGGGGAAGTACCGTCTAATTCTGGACCTCAAAGCCCTGAACTGCTTCGTCCAAAAGGAACACTTCAAGATGGAGACTTTACAGAACATTCTTCCGATGTTAATAAAGGGGGATTGGATGACATCTCTGGATCTCCAGGACGCTTATTACCATGTGGCTCTCCGTCCCTGGCACATGCAGTTCTTCCGCTTTGCAGTGGGATCCCGACATTTTCAGTTCAGGGTGCTCCCGTTCGGACTGCGATCTGCCCCCAGAGTTTTCACCAAGCTGGTGGCTCCCCTGGTGGCGCACTTACATCTGCGGGGCATTCAGATATTTCCCTACCTGGACGATTGGTTGGTCAAAGCGTCCTGCCGGCAGACTGTCATTTCTCATCTCCGATTGGTCTGCCAGGCATTACAGGACTGGGGTTTCCTGGTCAACTGGCAGAAATCCCAACTGGAGGCTTCTCAGGATCTAGTTTTCATTGGTGCACAGGTTTGCACCAGGATGGGGAAGGTGTTCCTGTCCCTGGAGAGGGTCCGTCGCTTGCTGACTGTTCTGGGCAGGGTTCTCGGGAGGCAGTATGTCCCGGCCCGCCTATTGCTGAAATTGCAGGGGCACATGGCTTCTTGCGTGTTTCTAGTTCCCTGGGCCCGTCTTCATCTACGCCCCCTGGTGTCCTACCTTCTCTCCCACTGGCTCACTTCATCTCAAGCTTTCGAGGCTTTGATTCCGGTGTCTCTGGCGCTGCGGGTCTCCCTGCAGTGGTGGTTGAGGGTTCCGAAACTACGGGCTGGGGTGTCCCTGATCATTCCTCCGGTGACCACACTTACTACCGACGCCAGTGGAAGGGGCTGGGGAGCTACGTTGGGAGTTCTCTCTGCTCAGGGGTTGTGGGATCCGGAAGAGAGCCATCGGACATCCAATTGGCGAGAGTTGTGTGCCATTCTCCGGGCTCTGGTGTACTTCGGGAGGTTGCTGATGGGCCGGGCAGTTTTGGTCCGGACGGACAATACGACAGCTTTGGCTTAAGTCAACCGCCAAGGGGGTTCCGGCCGCTCCTTGAATGCCCTGGCAGCTCAGATAGGTGCTTGGGGGGAATCACATCTGGTGTCCCTGGTGGCTTCACATATCAGGGGGGTGGACAATGTTCGGGCGGATCTACTCAGCCGCCGGTTTCCCTCCTCGGTGGAACTGGTCCTCTCGACCCAGGTTTTTGCAGAGATCTGTGTCAGGTTCGGGACCCCTATTCTGGACCTGTTTGCGTCTCCAGCCTCAGCAAAAGTTCCCCTCTTCTGCTCTCGTTCTCAGACAGAGGGTGCGTGGGGGGTGGACGCCCTCTCTGTGCAGTGGCCTCAGGGTCTCCTTTATGCTTTTCCACCTATTCCTCTTCTGCCTCGGGTGGTTCAGCGCATCAGAATATCCAGGGTGACTGTATTGTTGTTCGCTCCGTACTGGCCCCGCCGGAGTTGGTTCCCCTCTCTGTTGGAGCTTCGGTGCCAGGAGCCTTGGCTGGTTCCGAAGTGGCCTTGTCCCCTTCTGGGGGAGCTACGGTTGGGGGTCCGCCAGATACAATGGGCAGTGTGGATATTGCACGGGCTAGGCTGATATCTCAGGGGTTTTCTGGTCCTGTGGTGGATTCCATAATGAATGCTCTTAGACCTTCCACTCTGAAGGCTTACGGCAGACATTGGAGCCATTTCCGGGACTGGTGTGGGCGGTCTGGGATTCCACCCCTGCGTTCTGGCCTCCCCGCTATCCTTCAATTCCTCCGGGATGGGTTTGACAAGGGCCTGGCGGTTTCCACGCTTCGCTCTCAGTGGGCCTCCATAAAATTCCTTTTGGGGGACTCTGATGGGCACTTGGATGGGGAGGTGTTGGTGGGGAAGTTGCTCAGGGGTTTTTCTTCTTCCCGTCCTTGTACTTATAAGGGGCTTCCTCCTTGGGATCTCCCTCTTGTCTTAAAGTTTCTTCAAGGGCCTCCTTTTGAGCCCATTTCCGAAATTGATATGAAACATCTGACGCTGAAGACTGCTTTTCTGATTGCCATAACTTCTGCCCGTAGGCTTGGGGAGATTGGGGCTCTGTTATGTCACCCCCCTTTCTTGAGGGTTCTGCCAGACTCGGTGGTGCTGAGGTGTGATCCGAAGTTTCTCCCTAAAGTTGTTTCTCGTTTTCACACCTCTCAGGATCTGGTTCTCCCTGCCTTTTTTCAAAATCCGCAAACGCCAGAAGAAGTGGCTTGGCATAGCATTGATGTGCGGCGGGCGGTGTTGGAGTACTTGGCTAGAACTGCCCCTTTCCGCCGCTCTGACAGTCTTCTGATTACTTTTGGCCCGGCTGGGGCTGGGCGTAAGGCATCTGTAGTGTCCATTAGCCGATGGATCCGTCTTGTGGTCTCCATGGCCTATGTGGCTTCGGGCCTGCCTGTGCCTGCGCACGTTCAGGGGCGGTCCACCAGAGGTTTGGCGGCCTCATGGGCCGATGCTAGGGGGGTTTCTCTACAGGAGATATGTAGAGCTGCCACTTGGGCTGATCAGAGCACCTTCATCAACCACTATAGGTTGAATGTCTCCCACTCGGGGGTTGGTTCCTTCGGGGTTGGAGTTTTGTCTGTGGGGATGTAATATTGGAGTTATTAAAGGTGTGTGTTTCTGCACTGTTTTGACTCTTGTCTCATTGGGACCTTTTTCCCCGTTTGTTGCTTTGGTATACCTCATGAGGTAAGTACTGGGACGAGGAAGAGTGGACGTGGAGGTAATGTTCTGATTACTTACCGGTAATCTTCATTACTCCTAGTCCTACTCTTCCTCGTCACAGTACTGACGACCCTCCTCACCCTCCCTGCGGGGAAGGTCCCATGCTACGGCTTGGTAATATGAAACTAAGTGACGTGGGTGTGGGGGAGGAGTTATAGAAATAAGAAGAAATAGAAGAAGGTCCTGTGTCGGAGGCGGGTGCCTCATGAGGTAAGTACTGTGACGAGGAAGAGTAGGACTAGGAGTAATGAAGATTACCGGTAAGTAATCAGAACAATCACGGACATGTTTAGGCGCCTCCAGCTTTCTTTTAGGGGGGTAAAGGAATCTGGGAGAGGAGTAAACGCATCCCCCCTCACCGGGAACGTGAGGCCGGTGCTTGTCGCCCCAGGGTGACCTTGGACACTGGCCCAGCCGGGCCCTGTGAGGTACTCGGCTGCGCCACCTCTCGGCCAGTGCGCGCTGCTTCTTCCGGTTTCAGGCTACATTCAGGAATGACAGTCCCCTCCCGTAGATCTACGTCACTGGATTCTGGATTACTCCGCCCCCATGTTCGCGGGGCCAATTGCAGGCTTGGGTTAACGCGCGGCACTCATGAGGGCGGTGCGAGGCTCCGCCTCCTTGTGGTTTGTCTTGCTGAGTACGCACTTCTGATTAAGTCAGGACTGCACCATGGCGGCGCGAGGCTCTCCTGTGTTTCTCTGCTCGGAGAACGCAACCAGGCACAGTCCTGGCGGATCTTTCAAGCAGGAGAGACGTGCAGCGGGATCTTGCGAGCATGGGGACTGGGGGTGAGCCTACGGGCGTGGTGGACACACAGGAGGCCCTCCTGGAACCAGCCACAGTGCGTGAAGATCTTTCAAGCAGAAGCGGCCCACCGGGGAATATTGTGGAGAATGGTGGTGACCCAGACCCTAGACAGAAGGGGCCCCTGCCTGGGGGTGAGGTCGCATTGTCAAAGGAGGAGCTCCTGCCGCCGACGGAACGGGATGAAGTGGAAATGCCGGCATCCCGTACAAGTAGGTGCACCAGAGTCAGTGGATTAAGTGGGATGCTAAATCTTTTACCCTTCTCACTCTATTGAAACCTGCACCCCATCTCGAATCTTCCTTTGAAACTTTGCACTCTCCTCTTTGCACCCTGGTGCCTATAAATGCAAAGAACAGCAGTAAATGCCAAAACTATTGGCATTGCCAATGCATGTTCTGAAATGTGTCAAGCTGAAGAGTTATTGCATTTGATCCACTTTCTGGCTCACTGGGAATTTTTTAACCCATCTTGATTTAGAGTTTGGAAAAACCACTGGCCAGCACCCCCATTCAGAACATTGCTCCAGCACTTCTGTCCCCAAGTTCGTTATGTCTCTAGGATACAAAGATATCACATAAATCAAGCACTTGTGTCTTGTTTGGGAAAGAATCATAACCTCTGCCAAGAAATATGGTTTTCATTGCCTTGTACTTTCTACACAGCAGGCGTCAGTAGCTCACCCAGTTCGGTTTCTATTCTTGTTCCTTTCCTACCTTTAAAATCAGGATTTCATGTCCCACGATGAAAACAAACAAGCACTGGCAAAGCCAATCGTTTTGTGGGTACACTTGGGATAGGCATTTGTCAGGCACTGCCATAATGGTACTTCTTGCCACAACCTAACATCAGGAGTGAGGCACTGGTCTCCTGCAGCTCACCGCACGACGGGAGGAGGCAGTTGCCGACATGAGCATGAGCTCCACTAGAAGATGGCTGCCTCTGCACGGCTATCACCATAGAGCCTGCTTCCCAGATGGATGCTCTTCCATCTGTGTCTATAGTGGCTCACCTGACCCTCAGATTGGAAGAATCCTTTCAAAATGCTCGTTGGACTCCTAGCCGGCAGGCTGGGCCGGTGTCCATCTATTCAAGGCCCATGGCCTGTGTGAGCCTATCCGCAGCTGCTGAGGGCGACTCCATGTTCCTTTCTACCGCTATGTCCCCGCTCCACCTGCAGTTTCCCTGGCACGCTTCCTGATGTGGCACTTCGCTGTTGCATCACGCTTCACCCAAGGAAATGAAGCTCCTTCCCGCCTGTTCATATCCTTGTACAACTGCTAGTGGTGTTTAATGGTTCTCTGGTTATCATTCAGCGACACCGCCGCAGCGCTTCTGCTCTATCCTGACAGCATATGGCACTATATTTATCCTGGCAAATGCAGTTCCTTCTGTTCCTGGATGCCTTCTCTTCCGGGACACTAACTGCATCCTGCTCCTTGAGGCATGGCCAATAGCCTGCAGTCCTACCTTTATTCTGTCTTTCTTGATGTGTATACCTGTCTGTTGCTGACAATTCCAATTGCTTTTATCGAAAGTTTTAATTGAAATTACGATTTAGGAAGTTCTAAACTTTTATTGGAAATTTTAATTTAAAATGTACAGTAGGAAATAGTTTTTTAATTATTTTATAACGTTCTATTATGTGGTTTACGTATAAGTACAGTAAAGTGGCATATGTTGTTGCTTTTCCTCGTGTTCTCCCAGCATTGGGTCTAATCTTGCTCTGTTCCCTTTGCATATTTCATGTAGCCCCCTATTGATGTGGGTGAGACTTTCCCTTTTGCACCCATGATAATGTGCCTGGTAGCTTCTGCATCCCTACCTCCTGCATTCTCTGGACTCCATTATCATTTGCCTCTGCTGCTTTGTTTACTATGTGCTTGCACCTCCTTTCTCGATTCTTCACTTACCCTCTTCTCTTCCCCCACCTTCCTGTTTTTACTCTCCTCTTCTTGCCTGAAACGATGCTGCCCCATTTTCCTGTCAATTACCTGATTAATCTTAAATGCCTGACTGCTTGCCTGATGTAGCCCGTCATTCAATTAGGTGAGGCTTATGCAGTCTACCTATTTGTTCCACCCCCCCCTTGTCTTGATGCGCCTCGAAACACCATTTCTGCTGTATAGTGTGCATTATGAATAAATACTCCCTGGCCATTAGACGGCAACAGCTAAAACATGATATGATTATCTGCACATACAATAGCAGTGCCTTGCAAATCCCTGTCTAATACCTATACACAAGCCAAAACTGTTGGCTTTGTCAATGCTTGTTTTAACAGGACTTCAGCGCAGGGCACATAGATAAATTAAGTGAGACACCCTTGGCCATTTTAAGCAGTCATTAAGCCATTAGCTCTCGGCAGACAGCTTAGAAATAACACAGGTGGGCTGTATGCAGCACAAAGTTAGATGCTGCTGCTTGACGGTGAACTTTTTGAGCTGATTTTTACCACTTTTCTTACAGCAAAAAGAAGGTGGGATAGTCCACAAGTCTCCTCCCCTTCCATCCATATACTCTCCCTTTCTATATACTTTAAACTTCCCGTCCATATTTTTGCTACAAAAAGGGGTACAAAATGCAGCAGTTTTTTAAAATTTATTTTGTATTTAGCAGTTGGTAAAACAAAATAAACCTTAAGCTTTTTTTAAAAGTATTAAACAAGAAAAAAATATTCGAATTAAGACAAAGAGGAGCAGGGGAGTCAAACAGATCCAAATAACGTAGGGGTTCCAAAGCAAAATAAGATCATTGTTGAGAATTTACTGAGCAATTTGTCCAGCCATTTTAATCTCAAATCAGTAGCCCCCGGACAGTTTAAGGTAATGAAATAATACAGCTGTAAAGCTTGCATTGAATGTCCCGCTGGTTCACTGACAAAATGCAGCAAAACAATTGGCTGCGACTACGTCATTCGGCAAACATGGATAATATGAAATAGCCAAACACCCACAAGGTGTGTCCCTCCTCGGATGTTCCTTTCCTTCCTAGATGTCCTCCAGTGTAATAGTTTGGGCTTGTAAGTGGTGCTTAAGTATCACCGAATAGCCACAACTGTGCATCCGTGTCACAAAATATGTCCAATCAGCAACAATGCACCCACTGCCAGTTCCTGTGCCTTCCCATTCTTCAATGCGCCAAAGAATGTTCACCATCCAGACTTTACCCCCAAATGCCTGCCCATCAGTAGCTCTGCCAATGAATGGCGTCCTGTGCAAAAGAAGGCTCGGCCATCAGTTACCCACCACAGAATGACCACCAGTTGATATGCACAGAACACCTGCCCACTAGATACACTGCCCACTAGAGTCACAAAATGCACCATCTTCAGCTACTATGAACATAACGCCCCCCACTGGTTACTATGCACAGAATGTCTGGCCACTAGTTACGCTGCCACAAAATCCACAATCTTCAGCTACTATGAACATTACACTTCCCCCACTGGTTACTATGCACAGAAGACCTGGTCACCAGGTATTGTGCCCAAGAGGACTTGTCTATCATGTACTTTGCCACAGAACAGCACAGGCTGTTTATTTTAAAGGAAAGTGGAAAAGAATAACCTGAGGTCTTGTGGAGAGGGGACCTTTTATCAGGTGTAGAGAAGGGGCCTTTGTTAGACTAATTCCGTGTTCTTCTCTATTGGCTTTCAAGAGCACATAGGCCTCGTCCTCTGGCAGGGACAGTGCAAGTGCAACAGAACCTGCATTATAGAGAGGGCAGTGTGAGTACTAGAGGGCCACAGCAAAGGGAGGAACATGTCTCGTGCTTTCCCGTGCTCACTTGTCTTGCAACTTGAAGAACAATCTCAGCCCTTCAATGTGAGTCACGGTAGGGGCGGGACTGTGTGAATAATTCTGTGTGACCTGCACACCTTGGAGAACAGTCTCATTCATTGTGTGCGAGTCTCACGTGTGAGGTCCTGGTCTCGCAATATGTCTCCCAAATTGAATGAGGACCCCTTGCGATGGATCACGATGTCTATCATTGTGGCTCTCGTTTCTCCCAGCAGGGTCTGTCATTGGCTGCAAGTTTCACAGCGTGGAGCCCAGTCACTCTCAGTGCGAGCCTCACAGCAGGGAGCACCGCCTCGGGGGTGGTGAGGGGGCAGGGAGTGGCATTCCTTAACCCACAGTCTCATTGAGCTGATGCCAAATGTAAAGCTTGTCTCACTCATGGGATGTGAATCTTACTCTTAGGATCCGTCTCACTCACTCAGAGTGAGTCTCACACCTTCACACAGTGTAATTCATTGATTGCGGGCTCGCTCATTGAGTGGTAATCTCACACCTCCGAGTACTGTTGTTACAATACAGTTCCCCTTGAATGCTTTTTTTGTAAACATTGAAGTAATTACCTGTGGCACTTTTGAGAAAACGAACAGAAATGTAAATGGCCGCAAAAACTAACCCTGCAGTCTGCTCCGGGGGAGGGGGTGGGGGGAGGGCTGGCGTTTTTCCATGGCCCCCCTCCCCCGCGGTGCTACGTCTCCTGTTACAAAGTATCAATTCAACAGATCCCTGCATTACACTTTCTGCGACCATGATGGGCAGTGGCTGCGATACAATGTATCGATAGCGGATTTGGCAATAGCAAATATTTTTAAGCTCTGAAGTGCAATGAAGACAGATTCACAAGCAGTGGGTCGTCTAGGCCAGTCTGTTATTTTCTAATCTTGTTTTTGTTTTCATTTTTCTTTCACTGTCTGCTCTTTTCTATCTCCCCTTTCTTGTTTCCCTTCGTTCATTCCTTCCTTTTTTCTCCCTCCCTCTTTCCCCTTTCGTTCATGTAAAAAATTATTTCCTTCCATTTTTTTATTACAATCATTTTCTTTCAGCTTTCTGTCTTTCTCTCCTTTTTTCTTCATTCCATCTTTTTTGTTTCACCTTCCTCCCCACCTTGTTTCTTGTTTTTGTGTCTCGTTTTCTTGTTCACTTTCTTTTTAACTCCTTCCTCCATCTTGACTTCTTTCTACATTTAATCTGTCCTTCTGTCTCATTATTATTTTCTTTTAACTGATAAACGTCACGAGCTGCACCATGTTAAATGTCTTCCACTTGTTGTCTTTGCACTTTTCTAGTGAACGATGAATTTATAGATCTTACAAATGGAACTGAAATCTAACTTCCTTTTCAGTAAAGGAAGAGCAACCTTAGTTCCTGTTACGTTTATGGAAAGCCCAAACCCAGCGGTAACATCCAAGCCTGCGTCTCTGTGGCATCTAACAACTCGGCCAAACTCTTTAAAATCTGCAAGGAGCTGGCCAATTCTGCTACAGTCTCTACCTCTCCTGTCCCCTCCCAGGCCCCCTGCCCAGCCCTGGCTTCTCATTTCATCTCTAAATCCCAGGACATCCTGTCCGCCCTGTCGTCTCCTCCGGCACCCCCTGTGACCACCTGTCCTCCCTCTTTCTCTTCCTTTCCTCTGTTCTCCCCTGATGAGGTTTCTAGACAAGTCCTATCTGTAAAGTCTCGTCAATAGGTTCTTCCAAAACCATCAAGGACCACATTGATACCTTGGCCCCTTCTCTGGCTGACTTCTGCAACCTTTCCTTCGCCACTGGAGCTTCCCCCCCTCCCCCCAAGCACTCTCTTGTGCACCCTCTTCTAAAGAAAACCTCAGCCGACCCCGCCCCCCCCCTCCTGCCCGGCTAACTATGCCCGCTCTCCATGACTCCTTTCCTGGGCAAACTCCTAAAAAAGCTGGCCATCTCTCAGCTTAATCTTCATACTGAATCTGTTGGTTGTCTCCACAGCCATAAGCCTGGTTTCAGATCAGCCAGAAGCACAGAAACTGCTCTCCTGAACATCCATGAAGACCTGCTCTCTAACCTTGATTCTAATATTCCCCTCTGTCCTTATTTTACTTGATCTCTCTTCTGCCTTTGACACGGTCAACCATGCCATCCTGCTCAATCGTCTCTGGGTATCACCGATCAGGCTGTGGCCTGGCTGACCTCTTTCCTCTGTGATCGACCCTCCCAGGTCCAACTTGGGTCCTTCCTCTCCTCTATCTCACTCTCTACCTGTGGTGTTCCACAGGGGTCGAACCTCTCTCCCTGGCTCAACAATAACTGGCACCTCTCGCCACCGCATTGCCGCTCTCTGCTCCAACTTTCAGTGCTATGCGGATGACACTCAGCTCATTTTTAGGCTCCCCTCTGCCCCCTCTTCTCCTTCTCTCATCTCCGACTGTCTGTCTGCTATCCAGGAGTGGTGTGCCACCACCGATTCCTGCCTTAATGTCAGTAAGACTGAGCTTCTCCTCATTGGCTCACCTGCACCTTCCTTTCCTGTCACTCTCTGGCGGGCCTCCCTTGGCCCTCTTCCTGCCTCCACTTGTGAGGCTAAGAACCTCGGGGCCATGTTTGTCTCCACACGCTCCTTTTCTCCTAACATTTCTAGGAAGTCAAACTACCAACTGCACCTCCTCAGAGGTATTCTTCCTTTGCTCTCCTTCCCCCAGAAGCTCACTGTCTCCAGAGCTCTGGTTCTCTCTAGGCTAGACTACTGCAACAGCCTCATTCTAAATCTGCCTGCTTCTACTCTCCGCCCTCTGCAACTCATTGTGACTTGTCCTTGGCCTGAAGCCCAGGGATTGTATCTCTCCAGCACTGAAATCTCTGCATTGGCTCCCAGTGGCTGCGAGGATTAAGTTCAAAACCCTCTGCATTGTCCACAAGGCCTTCTGGGGCCTGGGGCATCCATACCTCCAACTCTCTCTTAGTAAATCGCTTCTCCAAGCAACGAGTTAGTGGTAGATCTTTCTTCGTCTGGGGCCTCCCTCTGCAACAGTCTCCCTGCTTGCTTCTCTGAAACTTGAGGAGAACTATCTCCGGTTCCGGAAGCACCTCAAGACCTTACTCTTTGCTTCTGCCTTCTCTCGTCCTCGCCCCTGCTGATTTCCTGTGTGAATACTGCACTGATCACCTGGCTACCCTCTGATTTCGGGCCCAGATCCCTGCCCGCCCATTTGCAAACCCGCAGTGCCTCCCGGCAACCCTTGCACTTGGGTCTGGATCTGTAACCCCACAGCCCCCACCTGCATTTTGGATACCTGCTGCCTGCACTTACCCTTGCACCTGCCACCCGCACGTTTTGTTTTGATACCATGTACAGCACTGCCCCCTCCGCTTGGCACATCTCCCCTGCACTTGCGCAATCTCAATGTCACCTGGCCTAGTAAAATCGTCTGTCCTCCCTCTGTTCCCTCTCCCTTGCCTCGTCGCGCCGTGAAACATAGGTGTGTTATAAATGCAATATCATATCATGGAAGGAGACAGTGACTACAGAAGGGCGGCAAAAGTAAGACGGGAACAAAAGAAAGAATGGATGTTAGAAGAAAGGAACATTCTAACATTGTGTTCTTGTATAGCGCTTCATTACGGATTCCCCCCTTTTCTACTGTCTGTAATAACAGGTGCTCCTTTATTGACTTCTGGCGAATTAAAGGGTAAGTCGAACTTGCTATGGGATTCGAAATTGCAAGGCAGGGAGTTGTCATGTAAGAGACCAGAACATTACTCGAGAACTGTCCACTCGCACTGAAGAAGATAAGGAGGGAAAGAAATTTAAGATGGAAAGAAATACGAAAGAAAGCAAAGATAAACAAAGATTGAATAAAGGAGAGGCGGTAAGAAGTCCCGGACTTGGTCTAGTGAGTGCTTGCGTGGAGCTGCTCTTTGGAAGAGTCACAGCGCCACCCAGTGGGTGAAACGTTGGTTGACGTACATGTCTTTTAAAATATTACTTCTGTCGTTGCTCCGTGATGAAAAACAACCTTGCATGAACAGTGCGTTTTCTTTTGCAGATCATGAAATCGCGTGCTCCCTGAGAAGAGCGACCGGACCCCGATTTCTGGCTGTTTATTTAGCAGGCCTGGTGCTCGTTGTACTTGCCCTGGGAGTTTACATTGCAGGTGAGTGTGTGTGTCTGCAGGACAGAAGTCCTTAGTGATCCGCCCTAAAAGCGGCTCTCGCTGAGCGATAGAGGTTGCACCAGTAGACGAGGGAGGGGGCTTTTTAGCAGAGGAGCGGACGGCGGTCGGAGCTGGAGGGCTTTAGAGCTCTGGCCCTCCCAGCAGCCGCCCTCCTCCCCTGCAGTGCCCAGTGTCCGGACTTGACTTCTGAGATCAGAACGGGACGAATACCCGCATTTCTTCTTTTTCTCTTTAAATTATTGTACTGTGTATTTTTTGTTGCGTGAACTGCCGATGTTTGGATTTCAATTTCAGACAAAGTGGCAGATTTGAAAAGCCACCCATGAGCATTTTGTCATGAAAATGTGAACTTGTTGGTGGTTTCGCTGCGGGCAGATGGAGATTTTGCCTACTTTTGAGGCACGAAATGTCGACCTGTGAAATGACAGCAATGTTTGCGCACCCCCAGCAACAACAAAAAAAACACAAACATTATCGATTTCAGGCCTAATATCTTATCTAACAATATAATAAAAGGCCAGATGTATGTATGTCCAATGCAGTAGCTTCGCCAGTTGCCACCGCTAGAGGGAGCTGTAGGCTTAGGATATGTAGTGGCCCTTCTGTGTCAATCAAAACCTGCATTTTGGCCCGTGTACACGGACAGGCCTGTACACTAGTGCTAATATAATTGTAGCGTCTGAGAGGGAGGAATTGGGTGATTTTCGCTCCTCAGAGTGAATTGTAGGTGGCATGTGTCATGGCGATAGAGCAAGAACCTCTTTATACATAAACGCAAAATAGCCCTGTCTCTGTGTTTCATTAACTGTGAGAAACTGGAATAAAAGGATATTTTCCCCATTTAAACTGTGTTGTAAAAACCGGCTCATTGTCATTATAAACCATGGTTTCCCTTATGCTGACTTTAATCAAAAGTGATGGTAACTGACAGGATGAGGCGTAGAGAGATGGGAGAATTAACCGAAGAAAGGGGTGAAATAATTAAGCATTAGTTTCCCCTTTTCGTGTGTTGCTGCTGTTTTAGTCACGAGGGTAGGTTTGTTTAAAAAATGGCGGCTATCGGGGTCTAGCAGAGGATGGATATGAATGGGGGGCTCTTATGAGGGTGTCACTACATTTCAATTTGGTGTTGGGGGGGGGGTGTTGCAATTTTTCACGTGTGTGCAGTTCATTGGTGAAAACACGTATGTGCGCGGTTAGGAAGCACTCATTGGCAAAGGCAACATTATTCTATGAGCTTTTGTACAGTGGCAATGCTTTCTTTGTTGCTAGGCACTGACATTCCAAGTCTAGGTGCTCACACCATGCTTTTGCTTGTGTTGCAGGCATATGTTAATCAGATTTTGTACTGTGCCAGTCACCACCATAGTAGTTTTACAGCAGTGCCCAGGCCCTTGCGATGCATGCCATGTGTTATCATTTGGCAGGGCTGTCACATCATTGCCAGGTCCCTGCGCCAGTTGACATCTTCCGCTATGAAGCGCCCAACTACTCTAAAAAATGTCCAAGTACTGCAATCATTTGCCACGGTGCTCCCATTTTACGGGCATTCTAGTCCCGGACACTCAGACCATCCTTTCAAGACATTGGAATCCAATACTCATGCTTTATTAACATTGTGCTCTTGCTGCTGGGTTTGTGGTTTTAAATAACGCACAGGATGAATGCGTTCTAGTGCCTCGTCTTGGGTGCTACATTGTCTAAATAAACTGCCCCACACACTACACAAGGGGGCATGAATAATTAATGTTTGTGAACGGTTCCAAGGCATATTCAGGGTGGCTGATTTTTGTTGTAATATCAAAATCACAGCTCAGAAGCAACAGTCCTTTTTTGCACAGCTTTCAACCCGCATGCAACTTTCTAGGTTAGTTTATATTTGATGGAGGGAAGTGCGCCACCCAGAGTCCCCGGTGGGTAGAGGGGCGATGGGACGGGGGGCAATTCTGAGGTCTATGTACAATTAGAAATGTGCTGTTCAACACTTTGCCTAAAAACATCATATTCTGTGAAAGAGAGAATTTGGCGGCCTGACATCAAAGCCTTGACCCTGGCATATGCCTCTGGCAAAGAACGATGACCTAGAAGGTTGCCCAGAGCAATGCCAGAGGTTAGGATTAATTCCAAACCGTCCAGCCATCACCTCTTTGTTTGGTATCCAGTGATAATGTCACTCTGAAAATTGCCGCCAGATGGCGTGATGTCTTTTAACACGCACCCTCCAGACACTCGAACACTTTCCCCAAATATTCTAGGATTGGAGGTAATTAACCAGGTTACTCACCGTAGTGACCACCTTACTCCTAGTCCATAGTCCCCTTTACTCCATACTTATGGGACATCTCTCCGTCCTGTGGGACGGGACCGGAGCACTTTGTAAAAAGCATCCAACATTTTTCCCAAAATTTGTCCTTCCTCTCTTTCTTGCGCGGGGCCCAGCATGCGGCTGTAACCCCGCCCACCTTGGCTCCCCCCCCACCCCCGCACATCGCCCATCAGTCCTTTTCTATCGCCAGGTCAGAGACCTATTAGCAATAACAGAGGAACCTTATTAGAGGGGACGGCGGGCAGGCGTATGGAGGAAAGGGGGCTATGGACTAGGAGCAAGGTGGTAACTATGGTGAGTAACCTGGTTATACTCCTACGTCCCGTCCCCTTTCCTCCATACTTATGGGAGATTCCCAAGCACTCCAACAGGAACTACAGGTGGATGGAAATACCCCTTACTGAAAAAGGTTCTTCAGCACAGCCTGACCAAACTGAGCATCAGCTCTTGAGCTCATGTCAAGACAATAATGCTTACAAAAAGCAGATGGGGAGGCCCAAGTAGCTGCCCTAGCGATGGACTCCCAGGGGACATATTTCTGAAAAGCAACCGCGGCTGCCTTGCCCCGCACCAGGTGTGCATGAATACCCTTAGGAGGCTTCAGCCCTTGGACGGTGAAAGACTCTGTAATGCAGGTGGCGATCCACCGGGAAATAGTCGCCTTAGATGCCTGCTTACCATGAGAGTTACCAAAGGTCACAAATAGTTGAGAAGAACTCCTAAGCTCAGATGTTCTGTCCAGATAGAACTTAAGAGCCCTTCTGACATCGGGACAATGCAGAACCCTTTCTGCCTCTGAGGTAGGGTTCGGAAAAAAGACCGACAGGGTGATCGACTGATTCAGATGGAACTCAGATACCACCTTCGGCAGGAAAGCAGGATTTGTCCGTAGAACTACTTTATCCTTGTGGAAGACCAAAAAGGGGGGCTCCATCGACAAGTCCTGGAGCTCACTCACCTGCCTTGCTGACGTAACGGCTACCAAAAAGGACACTTTCCAGGATAGGTACTTGAGGTCCACCGTGGCCATTGGTTCGAAAGGCTTATGGCACAACGCCGTCAGGACTACATTTAGATCCCACGACGGGTGCGGACTACGAATTGGAGGATAGAGGCGTGTCAAGCCTGCAAAATGCTTCTTAACCACTGGGTTACACAGAGAGTACGAGCATCGGTCCGTAGAAAGGTAAGCCGAGACCGCTGAAAGGTAAGTTCTGCATGACAGAACATGGACACCCGACTCTGCTAAGAAGGATACGAAGGACAGCACTGTGTCAATCGTAGCCCCCCTTGGATCCAACTGCTTTCCCAAACACCAATGACAGAACCTGAGCCATTTGCTTCTGTACTGGGACCTAGTCGAGGGTTTCCTGGCTGCCTGGATAATACGCATGTTATCCGCAGACAAGTTAAGATGTTCTAAAGACTTGAACTCGGGCACCATGCTGCCAAGCTGAGCGATTGTGGGGAGGGTTGCCACAGCTGCTGTTCTCCCCCCCACCCCCCACCCCCCCCTGGTGAAAAAGATCGGGAGTCACTGGCAACCTGATCGGCGGAAACACCGACAGGTGTTGAAGTTCTGAGAACCAAAACCTGGCCGGCCACCACGGGGCTATGAGTAGAAGGGAACAGTTCACCGAGTTCTTCAGCTTGCAAATTGCTCGGTGAACTAGAGGCAGAGGGGGGAAGGCGTAAGCTCTCATGTTGTGCCATGGGATCTCGAGAGCATCCCCCCAGAGAGGAGGCTCCCAGCCCCCCTCTGGAGGCATACTGAGGAAGCTTCTTGTTTACCGCTGTAGCGAAGAGGTCCAATTCCGGTGCGCCCCAACGCAGGAAAATCCATGAGAGGACCTCCGCCTTCAACTCCCACTCATGGCTGACCACTGTCCGCCGGCTGAGGCCATCCGCTGTGACATTCAGCTGGCACGGGATGTGCACTGCAAGCAGCCAAACACCATGAAGTACACCCACTCCCAAATCTGGATGGACAGGTCCACGAGAGGGGGAGACTTGGTTCCCCCTTGTTTGTTGATGTCATACATCAATACCACATTGTCCGTGTGTATGCGGATCACTTTGTTGGCAATGATCGGTCTGAACTCCCTGAGCTCTAGATGATTTATGTGGAGGATCTTGTCCTGAGGCGACCAGAGATCCGAGACCTGAAGAAGATCCAACGTCGCACCCCACCCCAGAAGGGAGGAGTCCGTCGTGATAGTCACCGTAGGGGCTGGGTCCTGCGACCCCCGCACCCACCAACAGGTTGTTGAGAGATGACCACCACTCCAGTTCCACTCTCATGGAAGCCGGAATCATTATCAACTTGGAGTCTGGATCCACAGCCTGACGCCAAGAACTCCGAAGAGCCGTCTGAGTCCGTCACATCTTGAGACGAGGAAGAGCCAACACGCATGAGGCCCAGAAGTCTCTGGAACCACCAGGCCGCCATGCTCTCCGACTGTGCAAACATCTGACACGTGGCCAACAGATCTGCCATTCTGTCCCCGGTCAGGTACACTCTGCAGTCTATCGTGTTCCAGCGGAAAACCCAGGAAAATCAAGTCCTGCGAGACCGTCATGGAAGATTTCCGCCAGGTCACCGACAGTCCAAGATGGAACAGGAGATGAAGGAGAGACTGAAGATTGCACGCGGCTTTCAACGGTCAAGGGCTGCGTAAGAGCCAGTCGTCCAAATACGGATACGCATGGATACCCTGCAGACGCAGATAGGCCACAATCACCAACATCATCTTCGTGAAGTCACGCGGCGCAGAGCTGAGGCCAAAAGGAAGCACTTGCAACTGGAAGTGCTCCTCTCCCATAGAGAAACGGAGATCTCCTGTGTGGATTCCATATCGGGATATGCATTTACGCAACCTGTAGATCCACCATGCTGAGCCAATCGGCCATCTGCAAGGAAGACAGAACTCTGGCCGGGCTTGATCATCTTGAATTTCTCTTGAGGTAGGGAAAGATTGAACTGGGAAAGTTCTAGGATGGTGCGCCGGCCAGCCTGGTTGGGTTTGGGCACCATAAACAGCCGGGAGTAGAAGCCCTCCCCTCGCTCCCCAAGGGGAACGGGTTCTACAGCTGAGGTCCAGAAGTTTCTGAACCTCGGCTTTCAGGGAGGGCTGTTACGCTCACCTGGTTCCACGGGGGCGCCACCCAGCAATCGGGGTCCAGGTATGCCCAGTAGTGATCAGCGGAAGAATCCTGCCAGAAATACAGGTAAACAATGTTTAGGACCAGGCAACTGGGATTAACAGCCTCCCACCACCCGGTATGTCTGCGGCCCCTCTGGGCTTCCTCTCACCTTGCTCTTGATGTTGGCGGGTTCTCCGTCCTGCTGTCTCGGCAGGGGCGCGTAGTGCTTTGCGGGCAATGGCAGTCGAGTTACTTCACTGATGCCGGCCCGATGTGAGTCTTTCAGGTAGGCCTTATTGCTATGGTGTTTTGCTGTCCTAGCATGCCTTTCTGGAATTAACAATGTCTTTTTTTTTCTCTTCCTTAGGTACGTGGAAGTCCAATTCGTGGCGAAGAGTGAATTCGGGATTCGCTGGTAAGTATTGGTGTTTTTGGAGCGCCTGGAAGCGGCGAGTAGGCGCTTTATGCAGCACTAAGGTGTCTTGCCTTTGCTAACCTGTTATCATTTGTGTTCACATGTCGCGGTGCTCCGCCGGAGTGTAGAATCCCAGAGGTGTTGCTGAATGAAGTGCGAGTGGCAAGGTAAGCCTTTTGGCGGAATTCGTTAATTGTGTTAATGTCCAATGCTTGTCTTTCCCTTTCTGCAGGTCTGTCGATCCGAAGGAGCGCTGGTTCCAGGATACCGGTCGGAAGAGCCGAGCACCGCTAATGATGAAATTCAGGTAAGCTGCAACCTTTTCTAAAAATGTCTTTTTCCTCTTTTGCAGATTCTGTTCTTCCGAGGTTCGTGGCTGAAGTTGAACACGGTGAGCGTCACGTTGCAGGGTTGCAAACTAATGCGAAGCGTGTACTAGAGTTCGGGTGTGGTTTATATAGCCTGCATGCATCCCAGGTATCACTGGGCCTGACACACCCAAAATGGTAGACCGCATGGTTCAGTTTAGGAACTGAGCCATGTGGAGGCATCCATGTTGTTGCGCAATGCCCTTATGAGCCCTGATTACTGCTCTGGCATATGAGCCTGGCGCCAAAGGCGCCAGGACTGACTCCAAGAGAGTCCGGGGGCAAATGTCAAGGCCCTTGAGGGCCTGATGGGGGTAGAAGTAGCCCACCTGGCCTGGCTATCCAGGCTTAGGGCAGGGATTGTGACAGGGCGATCCCGACAACTGGAAAGGAGGGTTGAAGGGTGGGGTAGGGGGTAAAGGTAGGCGGAAGCCCGCCCGAGCGACTGACGAGACCCCATCTGTCTTCTGTGATGGTCTGCCACGCCCCCAATTAGACACAATTCGTCCTCCCACCGGGGTCTCGCGTGAGCACGGAAAACCCTCATTTTGCAGGTTTTTCCGTGGCGTTGCCACCTGAGGAGCGGGAGAAAAACAGTCCGTTGTTGCCTCCGGCGGGTTTTCCCCAAAGGGGTATCCACTCTGCAAGGTTTCGGGTCAAGAAAGCCCCTGAAACCAGAAGAGGGCCGACTGTGACGGCGGCCTCTGGGTTTTAAAAGGGGTTTTTACCAGGACCGACAAGGATTTAGCTGTCTGGGTGCTATCCTTCGTCTTGGTTAGCTCGACATCTGTTGTAGAATGAAAAAAGCTCCTTACTGTCAAACAGAAGGTCCAGCACCTTGTCCTGCACCTCCTTTGAAAACTTGGTGGCATGCAGCCATGCCTGTTGTGAGGTATCAACCCCAGCATCAGGCCCCGAGCCGAGGTGTCTACGTGGTGAGCCGCAGCCTCCAGGAGATCCTGGGCCAAGACCCTGACATCGGATAATCCCGCTTTAAAGTCTTCCGGCTTCTCGACCGGGATGAACTCCTCAAACTCCGCCAGACCTTTCCACGTGCGCATATTAACCACCGCTAACGCCAGTTCGGCATTGGCCTGCCGAAGCTGCAAGGCCGAGTTGGCGCAAATCTTCCTCCCAAGGGAATCAAGGAGCTTGTCGAGTAGCCGTCGTAGAAGAGGATGCTGCAGGCCTGGATTGTAAAGTGCCGCAGCCACCACTGTGGAGGAAGGGGGCGGACACGATGGCGGGGCCACCTCTTCCAAAGAATGCAGCCTGTATCGCATGTCAATTTTTTTTATTGACAAAAAGTCCAGAGTGTGGCTTTTCCCAGACCCTGCGGACCTCGGCCAGAACGTCCTTCTGCAAGAACTGGCCGGTACGCTCCAAAGGAGACAGGGTAAACGCCCCAGAAAGCACACCCTCCTGCGGAGCGAGTGTCTCGTGCACCGGAACATCCAAGAAGCACATCATGTCCAGTACCCGGTCATGAAAAGCTCTAATAGAGCAGGGCAGGTCCTCGTTGTCCTGATTGCCTTGCGCGTCATCCGACAGGTCGGGATCCTGCTGAGCCGTGTCGGGCGCTGCCTTGTCCACGGGGGACAATGGGGGCAAAGGCGGAAGAGTCGGGGAAGGCACTGTAGACAAGGGAGGCGCGGGCGGAACCACCGGAGGAACAGGTGGAGCCGGAGGCGCGGGCGGACATATCTCCCTAAAAAGCCCTTTGGAATATTCCCTCATGGGGTCGGTACGCATAAGTGTTTGAAATTTGCCGAAAAAGGCGTCCTCCGGGGACTGTTTTGGAACTAGAGGCCTCTCATGAGGAGGATAATTCCAGGGACGTAACAGGGAAGGGTGCCACACCGGCCCCTCCACCGACGTGGCCACATAAATCAAAGGTGCCGACCCCGCAGGCAATGAAAGATTGTGCGAAAGGGGCATCCGGGTGTTCAATCATAAACTGGCCGATAAGGATGCGCACAAGGAACTTTGTTCGCCCACGAAACCAAGCCCTACACTTGAGGCCGATGGCGTAGTTGTAGCACTTAAAATGGCTGCCGCAGTTGTGGCGGGAACGGGCGCCATTTTGTCATCGCCTGAGGGGAACTGGGGCACGTGAGGCAGGGGTCCCCGTCGATGGTTCAGGGGTCTTAACTTTAGCCTTAACATAAGGAACCTCGGCAGAGCCGGTACTGGGAGGCCTGGAATTTTTCTGCGACATACCAACCGCCAAATTAGCCTTCCCAGGAAGGACCTCGGCACTGCCGGTCAAAGAAGAACTTTCCTTCTTTGTTGCCCCCTCAACAGATCTGGTGTCGCCGCAAGAGTGGGAACGGTGAGAAACAACCTTCACCAAAAGGCCTTGTCAGGCTTCTCAGAAATGTTGGTAGCTTTAGCCTCTGAACGAGGGACCTCGGACCCAGGTCCGGTAACAGCCTTATTCGCGCGGGCCTCGAACATCCGTTCGGTGACACCAAGACCAACCCAGGCCTCGAGGCGCACCCCGGTCTTATTCTTGAGGGAAGCCGATAGAGAGGCCTCAGAGCGAGCTCTGGTACCCCACGACTCAGCAGAACTGGGTCTACAAACAGCCCCCACAGGAGGGGCCTCTGAGTGTGCTCCGGTATCCCCAGGCCCTTACGGAGACCCTCAGAGAAAACTCTGGTACAATTATTGGGCCCAACGGGCACCTCAGGGCAATCCCCGGTGACAGAGCAATCAACGCCCCTCCCGGTCCGGGAGGAACCCGGAAAGGTATCCCCCAGCCGGGGTGCTCTGAAAAGTAAAGAACTTACTGGGCGTTTCTTCTTTTCGTCAATGAATGCCTGAAAATGCGAAGGAGGAGTTCGTCGGAACACCTCCTCCCACCGCTCCAACCGACATTGAAGTGCCCGGACTGAAAGGGAGGCGCAGTAAAAACAGGCATCCCAACAGTGATCCGGACCCAAACACTCTAAACAAAGAGGATGGGGATCCGCCCTCGCGAAGCACAAGTGACGCGATGAACAATCAGGAAAGTCTAAATTGAACGACATAGACAGACTAGTACACGTTCGCTAGCGAGAGCCAGAGAGGAAAAAGGGAAGAAAATCTTCCGCGGATGCAAGTGCGTCCAGTCCCGAACAAGCAGAGAAAAGAACTGATGGGTGGAGCCAAGGTGGGCGGGGTTAGGGCAGCGTGCCGGGCCCCGCGCAAGAAAGAGGAAGGACACATTTGTGGAAACCTTTTTGGACGCTTTTTACAAAGTGCTCCCGTCCCACAGGACGGAGAGATGTCCCATAAGTATGGAGGAAAGGGGACGGGACGTAGGAGTAAATATTTCTGATGCTTCTGCTTAGAATCACATGCTGTGCATATGGTCCGACATCCAGTGGTATCCGCAGAGTATTGCATCTTGTCTTTCGGGGACCGAAAGGGGACGTCGGCATAGGCGTTCCCTATCGTGACGTGTAGTGTACCCAAAATCCCTCATGCACCAAGGTCCCTCAGATTGTTTTTTTCCGCCCAGATAACTAGTCGCGGAGCTCCATAAGAGACGTTGTTTATCTTAAACCGACTTGTCGGTTATTTCCCCCTTTAGTCACTTCGACGGCAGGAACAACTTTGACGAAGACTGCGGGGGATTGGTCTACGGCGGTGGATTTTGGCACCTAAGATCCGGCGGCTGAAGCATCCATGTGGCTGGGCCCTCTGGCCGGCCTTCACAGTAGGGAGAGTGGGGTCGGGGTGGCCATATCTTCGTTATGTCTTTCCTCTTTCCCCCTCTTTGCCCTCTAGGTCTGGTCATCTTTGTTTTCACCTTTCGCTATGGAAAGGACTCCATTTAGGTTCTGCCCTAAGTGTAGGGTCAGATACCCGTGGAAAGATGAGCACAGAAAGTGTAATTCTTGTCTCCCCTTAGATCTCGCCGAGAAGCGTTGTGCGGCAAAGGGCCGCGTACGGTATGTCGCAGGCGGAACCCTTCCTCCCCCCCCCCCACCGCCTCACCCGCCAAAAGTGACGGGGGGGGCCCCTCTGATGACCAAACATCTGTTGCGGATGTTGTAGACCTCGGAAGCGACCTATCAACTTTAAACACCATGCACTCCAAATATATATAACAATTGTCTTACTAGGTAAAGTTAGTTGCCCATACAATTTGAGGATGTGTGATACTCATTTAAGGTGCAGGGGAGAAAAGAAACAACCCTGGCATATGGGTTGTCATTACAATAGAACAAAAATAAGTTCCTTGTTAGGGAACTCCCGTCCCCTGCACACTGTCAATGGCTGAAGAAGCCCAATAGTTTTAGAGTAATGGAGATACGTTTTTTAGTTAAGGTCACCCTTTTCTCTGAAAGTCTATGTTGACAATTAAACCATAAGTATACAATTCTCAAGAGTCATTTTCTTAAAGATAATTTATTCCAAATGTATGTGCCCAAGCGTTTCGAGAAAAGTTCTCTTCATCAGGGGCTGAAAATTCATTCACTTTTCATAAATCTAAAAATATTCAAACAAACATATATGCAAATCAGTAAAAGCAAATCAGCAGGTTTTTTTGTGTGCACATGTAAAACTCAATCATCATTTGGCTCAATAATGCTATGTGGTAGTACACTAATCAACCTGGTTAATATTCACATGAGGTAATATATTAAGAATCAGGGATAAATTCATTGGTGCCAATCCTAGATTATGGTTTTTTTTATATATAAATTCAATATTTCATAGGCTCAACAATTCATAGGCTGAGGAAGCAGTCTAGAGATAAATGTAAAATAGATCAAAAGAAACATTTTGAAAATGGAAGCATACCATGTGCTGATCATTATAACTTCCTAAGATGTAGACCTTCTTGTTTGATAAAGGTTAAAATATACCAGCTCCTCCTGACACTACACTATTGGTAATAATGTCTGCTCTTCGCCATACCTTTCCATCATGATTGGCGCCTGTGAGGACTGATTCCTCATTCTCTCCTGTCTTTGTTCTGCTTGTTTGTCACTGTCATCTGTTGTCTCCTCTCTCCTTCTTTTGTGAGCGCCCTGAGGCCTTTGGGTTAGTGGCGCAATATAAGAACGTAGATAGATGGATAGGAAGTGAACCGTGTGCTCACAATGTGGTTTCAAAGGTGTAAAGTAGGAATCCACCAAACCTAGAAAAGATGCAAATGTAGTATGTGTAAAAAGAAGGGTCCCTAGGATAGGACAAATATTATTATAACGAGTAGGTGGAAGCACTTACTTAAGTATGGTGGATAACCCGTAAAATTCAAGATGAATAAGGATGTGAGCATGGAGAGCAGCTGATTAAATACGGCACGAACGAGTGGGCTGAAAGTAATTCAACAAATGGCACCGTGGAGAGTCTGTGTGCCTACAGCGAAGGAACAAAGAAGTGAAAGGAAATACGATTACTGACTAAACGAGATGTCATGCTGCTTAAGCATAGAAGAGATAGTGCCCCAAGGAACTTACAATCGAATGTGCAGAAGCAGTAAGGTGCTGTTTTGGAGTCGCCATGTTTAGAAATGGCAAACATTGCGGTTTAAACATGCGTCACACGCGTGACGTCATCACGTTGTTAACGTGTATGACTTCACAAATATAAACAAACAAGCTAGTGTTACCGGCTATGTGACCAAGGAAGTCACATGGTTTTAACAAAATGCAAAATCGAGTATAAATGTAGTGTCAGTAAGTGGACAGAAGAACTAGGCACTAAGTGCCCAGCTCTTTCCACGTTATAAAAACGAACACTTTGGGAATGCGAAAAAAACGGTAAAGTACGTGCGCATGTAATTCGAATCCAGAGGCTAAATATTATGCATCTCAAGATGGTGACATGAGGAAAAAACACACGGATATAGGATGGAATCAGTGAAATATGGATCACATTCACTGCGAGATCAGTAGAGTTGTAGCAAGATAGAGAAAGATTAAGTGGAGAGTCCAAATAAAGGAAAACGAATACATTAGAGTGGCATATTCCCATATTGGTGGAAACCCGCATGTGGGCTAGTGTACTATGATATATGAAAAATAAATGCAATGTTTAAGGGTGTAGCATATTACATAAGGCATGAAATACACCTATGGGGATAATATATTCTAATGCTGGAAGTGTGTAGCACAGGCAGACCCTGTCTCCTCAAAATGGAGTACACAATCTGATTAGTGCTAAACATACCCAGTCTATCACCACAAGTTTTGGATTTATGATATACATAATGTAAGTAGATTCTGCCTCTTAAACATGAGTGTACAATCTAGTTAGATCTGTCCAATTAACATTCAAATTCTACAGTAACCAAGTTAGGTATAAGACTTATTCATTTTGCCTGCAACATCTATCCATTTTACCAACAACATTATTCAGAGGAAAGGGCCCAAGTAAAATTCTTCATTGAGACCATGCGGTTGGACTGCGTCTAATTTGTGTATCCACCATAATTCGCTTTGGGCTAGTTTCTCAGCAAAGTCTCCCCCTCTAGGTAATGAGTGAACTGTTTCTAAAACTACCCATCGTAGTTGGTTGATGTTATAACCGTTTTCCTTGAAATGTCTGAATACTGGAGATCTTTCGTTTTTTGGTTCTGATGTTGGACTTGTGCTCAGTCCAACGTTCTTTTGCCTTTCTAATGGTTTTTCCAACGTAATATTTCCCACAAGGACATCTGAGGGCGTATATGTTTTTACTATCACATGTGGCAAAGTCATGAAGAAAGATTTTTTTTTTTGCCATTACTCTGGTGGCGAATGTGATCCCTGTGATGATATTGGGGCAATGTTGGCACTGCATAAATGGGTAGGTGCCCGGTTTTTTGATTCGTCAATGTAGTTTGACTCGAGGTTTTCCTCCTTTCTGCTTTGAGACTGTAGTTCCTCCCTCTTTTGTAGGCCAACATCGGGGGTTCTGGGAAGAGTCTGTTTAAATTTGAATCAGATTTTATGAGATCCCAATTTTTTGCGATAATCTTTTTGATCTGATAACTCTGACTTGAAAACTTCATGGTGTGGATGAGTTTGGTTGTGGATTTTTTTTAGGTATTTCTTCAAGTAATTGGACTCTGGTGAATGAGTCTGTCCGAACCACAGCTTTATTCAAGGTTTCATCCGGGAATCCTCTTTTTAAATTTTTTAAAATCTTTTTTTCTTCATTTCATCATATTCTCCTTGTAGTCGTGTGGCGTCGAATGTTATCCTTTTGAGCCTTAACATTTGGCTAAAGGGAAAGTTTTCCATAAGATGAGTGGGATGAAAGCTTCCAAAGTGAAGGGTGCTGTTGCAATCTGTAGGTTTTCTGTAAATACTAGTATTTAGAGTGAGTCCTGTTTTTTGAATGTTGATGTCCAGGAAGTGTATGTCAGGTTGTCCTATTTCAAGGGTAAAGGTAATTCTTTCATTAGTTATTTAGAAATTGATGGAGTTCTTCGATGGTGCCATTCCATATCCCAAAAATATCGTCTATAAACCTTTTCCAAAAGACTATTGTCCCCAGGGGTCTTTGTGAAGTACATGTGTTTCTTCGAAGTGGAACAAGAATATGTTCGCATAGGATGGGGCTACTGGTGAGCCCATTGATGTTCCTGCTATTTGTAAGAAATATTTGCTGTTATATCGGAAATAATTATTAAATAGAATGATGGTAATCAGTTCAATGGCAAATGTCTTGTGGATTGTAGTCTCCCTGTGTTTAAGAAGAAACCATTCTAGAGAGTCAATTCCTTGTTGGTGAGGGATCGATGTATACAGACTATTGACGTCCAATGTGAATAGAATCACAGAGGGATCAGTAACTTGTATTTCCTCCAGGTGTTTCAAGAAATGGGATGTATCCTTCAAATAAGTAGATTTTGTTGGACCAGTGGCTGTAAAGCCTGGTCTAAATAAACTGCTAGGGGGTGAAAAACACTTTCTGTACCCGCCACAATGGGTCTGAATGGAGGGTTATTTTTGTTTTTGTGTATTTTTGGCAAAGCATAAAAAAACCGAAGTGACCGGAAATTTTTGGATGAGAAAATCGCTTGTCTTGTCCGATATCCAGTCCATATCTGCGGCTTTTTCTATCGCCTATTTGATGGTTTCCTTGATCGAAAAAATCAGGTCTGTATCTAAAGCAATGTTCCAGGATCATTTAAAATGTTGCATCAACCTTCATTGTAGAACTCCGTGTCCATTAAGAGTAGGGCTCCACCCTTATCCGCTGGTTTCAGAGTGATAGTTGTGTCATCCGCTAATTCTTTTATTAATTTCAATTGATGTTTTCTAATGTTGATGTTCTTAGGGGAGCTATATTTGAGACGTTTTAATACTTTGAATGTCTTTAAGTTGAAAAGATTGATGATGGGGTGACTTATCTGTGGGTGAAATGAGCCCTTATTCTTTAATTCTAAGTACTCATGTGTTTTCCGTTGGTCCGATGTTTCTGGAAGTGAATCAAAGAATACTTGGAGTTCCATTGTACGTATCAATTTAAACAGATTGACTTCTTCTTCAAAGTTTGAAGTGTAAGTAGTAGGGATTAAAGATGACCCTAAATTAAGGGTGTCCATTTGTGCCGTAGTAAATAGTTTAGAAGAGATATTCACAATGATGGAATCTAGTGTTTGTTTCTAGGACCGCCACGCCCGTCCCCGACCCTTCAAGGCCTGACGCTAGTCTCACTTCAGGGACAACACCCGGTGACAGGGGTGTACAAAGAACGCATCACACTAAACCCACTCCTCCACCTATTTCGACCGGTACGTCGAAAAAGGTGAAAGTGCCAGCAGGGCCGGCGAAAATTTTGGCGAATTCCTGTGATCGTTCAGCTCAGCAGCCTTCCCCGCATCCACAGCAGCGTCTTGCGACTGGGCAGTCCAAAACAAACCAGGGCGCTACCCCTAAATTAGGTTTAAACATCGAAGCGCAGACTTTCAAAATCTATGACTAGGCCTCAAGGCAAGAAACCTACTGCTAGGCCCTCTAACGCAGCGGTAGGCGGTAAATCTACTGATAGGCCTTCGGACCCACTAACTTACGCCGATTCAGCAGTGATTGAACACAGTATCATTAGAATTACTTCGGCGGTTGGGCCGATACCTACTCCGTCGAAAAACCTACTCTGTCGAAAAACATGGGGCAGGCCGCAGGCACATCTATAGACCCGCCATGGTGCCCCGATTCTCACGAAAACTACGAGGACAGTCAGGAGCCTCTTTCCATCACCCTGAGTGACAAATTTCGATGCCAAAGGGCGGAAGACTACATTTTCCCATCCGTAGGCCCTTCTGGTTCCTCTAAGTGGACAAGGGAGAAACTTGAAGGGTGCATGAATCGTCTTGAAATTTTTTTTCTGAAAATCCTCCCTCAAAGATGTCATGGAGAACCTAATCTTGATTCAGCTTCACATTTCAAAAAGAGGAGCCTTCGGTCCCTATCCATCATGAAGACATCGACCAGATGGACCCCTATTGGGACATTTACAGTGAAGACAAAGACCCTTCCTTCTTGCAGGACTACAACGAGGACCAGGCGGATGGCACAGAAAATTGGGAAGAAACCCAGCAAGTGGAGACTGACCCATGGACGCTCCCCCAACAAGATAAGGACACCGATGTTATGCCTACATGCCCCTCCGTCCACCCCAGCTCGCCAGGCCTCCCCTGTAGCCAACCAAATGGCCGTCAATGCCATTTTAAGGCAGGCAGCAGATCACTTCCAAATCACTACTCAAGAGGCGGTACCCGAGCAGGACTTTGTGGAGGACATTCTCAAGGAAACCCCCCTCAAGCCAAGCCATTCCCCTCCTTAATTCTGTTAAAAGAAGATTGGCCCCCTCCCTGGTGTCGCCAGCTCAGACCCGGGCAGTGAACCCAAGAGTGGAAAAGCTATTTCGACCAGCTCCTTTGGACGCTCAATACATTAAAGGACACGCCACCCCTGACTCCTTGGTAGTGACTACCACCCTGAAACGGGCAGGAGTACCCCTTGCTACGGGGGAGGCGCCTCCGGAGTTGTATGCCTTAGGTAAGCGGGTTACCTCGGCTGCTGCATATACCAGACGCATAGCGAGTAACACTACGCTGCTGGTGAGTTATGCAGACGCTCAATGGAACCTAGTACAGGAAGGGCTCCAGGAAGTTCCAGAACCCGTCAGGTCCAGGCTTCTCACCATCGTGGCTGAAGGCAGACAGGTAAACCAGAATGTAATAAAGAACACTCTGGAGACTACTGAGACAGCAGGCAGGTCTCTGGCCCAGGGCACTTTACTTAACCGGCATGCTTGGCTGCGTAACTCAGGATTCAAGCCTGAGACACAGGCCGCTCTCATCAACAAACCCATTGAAGAAACTAACCTCTTCGGAAAGGCAGTCAATGAGGCCCTGGAAACGGCCAAGATAGAGCATGATACTCTTAAGTCCCTGCAACAGATTACTCAAAACCTCCCCCCAAGGGGAGGTAATTCTCGTCAGTCCTTTCGAGGGCAGTCCTGTGCAAGTCAAAACAACTATAGCACGGGAAACTTTAATGCTGGACAAACATCAGGAAGCCCAGCATACTACCCACCAAGGGGTCAGCAACACAGCAAAAACAGGTAGAGGCCCCAATCCTAGAGGAGCCGCAGCCTCTGGTCAAAATGACCATCAGATCCAGGTCCCCTCCCATGTCACCCCAGTCGGGGGGCACGTAACATCTTTCCTCACGGCATGGGAGGGGGTAACTTCAGACCAGTGGGTCAAACGGTCACCCACAGGTACTGCGTGTAATTCGCCCGACCTCCACAGTTCAGACCACCGCGCCTCTCACCAGAACATCTGCAGATCCTGAATCAAGAGATGGAAGCGCTGCTGGGAAAGGACGCCATAGAAGCCATCCCTATTCTTCAGGTAAACAAGGGTATTTATTTGGTGTACATCCTTGTACCCCAAAAAGGACCTCACCATGCGCCCTGTTCTAGACCTGCGCCCAGCGAACATGTTCATAAAACCTCAAAAGCTTCGCATGGTAACGCTACAGGAGGTAATCCCACTGTTGAAACAGGGGGACTACATGGCAACATTGGATATGAAAGATGCATACTTTCATATTTCAATGTTGCCAGCGCACAGGAAATATCTAAGGTTCATGATAGAGGACGGGCATTACCAATTCAAAGTGCCTCAGCGCCAAGGGTGTTTACAAAGGTCCTGGCAGTAGCAGCAACACACCTCAACGACTGGCTCATAAAAGGGGACTCGTACAACACATGTTTTTTGAACACCCAAAAGACAGTAGATCTCCTGTTCAGTCTGGGTTTCTCGATCAACGAGAAAAAATCCAGTTTAGTCCCCAGTCAAATTAAACAGTTTCTGGGAGCTTTAATAAGGACGAAAGACGGCCTTGTCTTCCCCTCCAACGAGAGGGTTCAGAACATGCTTTTTCAGATCCCTCAATATATAGCCAGTCGGGAGGTGACGGTACGCCGGTGCATTTGCTAGGAATAATGGCGTCAGGCATATACTTGGTTCTGCAGGCACGGCTGTGCATGCGTCCCATGCAAAGTGGCGCAACAGCCAGTGGTGGCAGCGGACAATGGGAAGATCTGGTAGTCGTCTCGCCAGCCTTCATTCTCTCTCTGCAGTGGTGGTCAAGGAAAAACCTCTTGAAGGGGAAAACCTTCACCACCCCTGCAGTGGAAGCCACTCTCACGACAGACGCATCTCTCACGGGGTGGGGGGCTCACCTGCTTCAGCAGACACCGCATGGAGTGTGGTCCCCACAAATAGCGTCCAACCATATACGTTTATTGGAGCTATTAGCGGTGTTCAAGGCATTTGAAGGCCTTTCAGGCGCAACTAGAAAGGGAGACGGGGCTGATTCTAACAGACAGCACTACAGCCATGTATTACCCGAACAAGCAGGGTGGCACTCTCTCCCCAGGGCTATCCAAACTGTCCCAAAACATTTGGATGTGGGCTCTCAAACACAAGCTGTTTCTGTTGTCCCAACATGTTCCAGGGGAACTCAATCTTCTGGCAGACGTGCTCAGCAGAGATTTCACACTTCCCACAGAATACAAATGGCGCCTGCACGAAGACATTGTGTCCAACGTCTTCGCAGAATGGGGCTTCCCAGAGATCGACCTATTCGCGACTCAACGCCCAATGCCAAGACTACGCCTCCAGATACCCCCAGAACCGCTCCAAGGGAAACGGTCTCTGGATAACATGGTCAGGGAAATTTGTCTATGCTTACACCCCCCCCCCCCCCGACTACCCTTCTCAACAAGATAGTGCACCAGGAACCAGTTACCATGATACTGGTGGGCCCGCCAACCCTGGTTCGCTCATCTAATGGAAATGTCCCTCTCCCCACCAGTAAAACTCCCCTGCCCGTACAACATTTTGTCTCGGGACAGGGGGGAGACCCTACACCCATGCCTACAAACTCTGAACTTAGCAGCCTGGCTCCTGAGGTCATAGAGTTTGGACACCTACAGCTCCCTCAGAGGTGCATGGACATACTCAGGGAAGTTAGAAAACCTAACACCCGTTATTGCTATTCCAGCAAATGGGAAACATTTTGTCATCTGGTGTAATACCAAGGGAGTCAATCCCATCAATTGCTCACCCACACACATTGTGCTGTACCTAACCCATTTGTTGGACACAGGGTTGGTCTTTAATTCCCTAAAGGTTCATCGGGCTGCTCTGTCAGCCTACACCACATTACAACAAAAGGTGTCGTGGTGGAAGATACCGGTGATTAAGGCCTTTATAGAAGGGGTTAAGAGGATTTATCCTCCCATTTCTCACCCGGCTCCTGGATGGGATCTAAATGTGGTTTTATAAAATGGCCTTTATAGTGGCTATCACTTCTATCAGAAGGGTTAGCAAACTACAGGCCATTTCTGTTCTAGACCCCTTTGTTACAGTCCACAGGGATAAGGTAGTTCTGCGCAGTCATCCCAGTTTCGCTCCTAAATTCATCTCAAAGTTCCATGTGAACCAATTGATTGAACTACCTACCTTTTTCCAGAATCCCACTAGCATGGCCGAAAGAAGCCTACACACACTAGATGTGCACAGGGCAGTCCTGTTCTACTTGGAAAGAACGAAACCACTGAGGGAAACAAACCAATTTTTCGTTTCAGTGGCAGCTGGTAGAGAAGTGGATCCTGTCTCTAAATCAGCTATCTCAAGGTGAATGCATCACACTATGTTACACTCTTGCTCAGAGAGAACTGCCCTTCAACCCTAGTGCACATTCTACTCTGGGCACTGGGGCTATCGTATCATTCGTTGCAAATGTTCCCCAGGAGTCCATTTGCAAAGTGGCAAACTGGAGTTCTGTACACACCTTTACAAAACACTATTGCCAAGACACTCATTCTAGGTCTGATTCTCAGGTGGGACAAGCAGTACTAAGATATCTTGTCTCTACTGTTCCTTCTCACAACCCACCTCCAACTCCGGGTACTGCTCGGTAGTCTATGCACAGCATGTGATTCTAAGCAGATTAACAAGCATCAGAAGACCTGCATTACTTACCGTAATAGCATTTCTGATGATTGTATCTGTTTAGATTCACATGCGCCCTCCCTGCTCGGAGTGGAAGAAACATAGACGTCGTACTACTTTCTCTCTTCATGTACTCACTCACATTAGCCTTGGGCTCCCTCATGGCAGAAAAAATACAATCGGTGGGACCTCGGCGCTTGAGGGTTTTTGGGTACACTACACGTCACGATAGGGGATAGTGTTGCAGACACGTCTATGCCGACGTCCCCTTTCGGTCCCCGAAAGACGGGATGCAATACTCTGCAGTTACCACTGGATGTCGGACCATATGCACAGCATGTGAATCTAAGCAGATACCGTAATAGCATTTCTGATGATTGTAAGTAATGTATGTCATAATTATTTTAATGTTTTGTTTTATTGGTTAAAAATAAATTCAATCTCAAATGAATCGCAAGAAAAACTTAAAACACTCAAACCATTACATACAGAAGTCGAAGGCTATTCAAAGGAAAAAACACACAATATTAAACTACATTCTCTGTAAATATTGAACTAATGGTAACTGCATTTACAATGGAAGTAGTTGATCCTGACAAACAATAATTCCACATATGGTCTGTTGATTAAAAAAAATAGTCCCTTGTGTACTTCTGAAAAGCTCTGTCTAGACGTTTCTCTCTTTCTCGTCCATGCAGAATCTGCAAAATGCAGCGTCCTCTTTCACAAGGCTTTATTTCAACAGAATCTCCTTAGTATACTTCAAGTTCAAAAGAAATCTTAGGAAAGTGAAAAGAAATCTTAGGAAAGTGGAACAAACAGATTTACTAGAATAAATCGATGAATATCGAGCTAAATTGCCTTGTTTTTTGTGATCTTCGTTTAAATAAATTACAGTGGAGTATGAATGGAATTCCTTCACTGGATTTGCCCAATCCACTGTGTAGAGAGCCCTCTTTACCGTGTCTGGATTACCCATAAAAGTACATCCTGGCTCAGCCAACAGCAATAAGGCAAGCCCCTTTTGTTCGGACAGGGCTTGCAGATTTCCAAGCTCGCAGGATTTACCAGTCCCACGAATTCACTGTTGGCGCCAACATCTTTCCATAGAGTGATGGATATCTCCAGAATGCTCTGTCCTTCAGAGAAGTAATGCCCAATTCATAGCCAATTATTGAATGTGGTGTTGCATTTAGGAGACGAGGACTCTTCTCCAAATCAAGGCTTCTAATTAGGGCAGATATCTCGATCCCGGAATCTTGCCCCCAAAAATGCGCAAGGCAGGAAGTGGAGTCGACCTGGCTTAGTTGATTCTCTAAATTGATAGCCTTGGGATTCAACCAAGAACAAGTAGATGGAACAGAGGATTTGGAGTTTATCATGACGCCAAGATAAAGAAAAGAGTAAACGCTCTCCTCGGGTTCCGTCTGGACATACCACTTAAAAGGAGCTGGCTTCCTAGTATTCGCTGGTTGCATTACCTTTGTCTTAGCTGGAATAACAGACTATTAGTGGGCATTCACAAAGGCAGAGAAACCATTATCATATTGGAGACCTATGGGTGTGTTATCAAAGATTAGGTAGTCGTCTGCATTGCCAAGCCACAATGGCCTTAAAATGGACATTTTGGGAATTGCCAAGGCCAAGGATTGAAGATATTGATCCAAATCTGCCATGTACAGATTGTAGGGGAAGGGGCTAATGTGCACCCCTGCTTCACGCCTCTATAGGTTTTTATCAGGCGAGACTATGTACCTTGCTTAGTTAGGCTGACCTAAATCATGGAACGGCTATGAAGGGCGACTATCCATCTCAGTAAATCAGGGGGAATAATATATAATTATACAGCTTCTAGAATATTTGGGGAAAGAATTTTTGGGGTCAGGCATAAAGTCATATGTGGTGACTTTTCACGGCAAGACTATCACATGGAACCTTTTTTGCATTGGTCACCCAGAGTTCGATGGGTATGCCCAGACGTAGCTGGGCCTAGAGACCCAAGCCACACCTCTCTGATGATGCCCAACAAGGCTGAAACATGTCTGGGGATGCTTGTGGTCTCGTGCAGAAGGGATGTGCCCAATCAGTTCGGGCTAAACTGCCCCTTTTTGGGGTGGGACCAAGCCTGATTTGCACATGTTTTTATTTCCTTTTGTAATGGCTTGTCAGGTGAAGAACGATGGTCTGGAGGGTTGCCCAGAGCAATGCCGGAGTTTAGGATTGATTTCAAACCTTCCAGCCATCACCTCTTTTGTTTTGCGTACACCTGATTTACAGCCTGACGAAAGCCTTGGGGGGCAGGGCAGACACTGAGGGCCTGTTTTGGAAGACCTGGTAAATGCCCGGTAGAAATACGACATCCACTCGCCCCCACCCCCTGCCAAATCCTCCCACCTCCATTCTGAGGGTGATGGGAGGAGTGTTGTCATGTCCTGTGCCTAGACAATGAATGTGAATTGTGCAGACGAAGCGCTACAGGGTTACCATGCACAGAATGCCTCATGTGCCAACTTAAGACACACATTCCAATCACTGAAAGGTATACAAGCATTCAGATCCCCAGCAGCACTTGCGGTAAAGTAGAAATGCGGCTTGCATGGTACATTACATTTTGCTACCGGGTAGAGTTTTCCCTGTATTATACGTGCAGTGAATTGTTGTAACTTTGGTCCCTATCCTTCAGAGAACATGGAGTGCAACACATTTCTTCATGGTGTCCTCACTCTGCAGGGACTGTTTTAGCCTGCTGAAGAGGAGGGGTTTGTTAATGAAAATGACCGTCGGGTCTAGCGACACCTTACGGGGTGCTGTAGTATCGCCTCTTGTGTTAATGATGCAGGAATGGTGCTGTGCCAACATCTCTGCATGTTTTGAGGTCACAGGACAGTTATCACGGGTTACCAGTCATTTGGTCGAAAACCAAATGATCGAATGCCATTTGGGCGAATGCCAAATGGTCGAAAAAATGGTTGCATTTTTTTTTTTTTGTTTTTTTTCTTCAACCAAGACGAAAAAAATATATAAATAAATTAAAAAATTCGACCTTTTTTTTTTTTCAACCAATTGGTATTCGACCAAATGGTCATTCGATCTTTTATTTTCGACCAAATGACTGGACACCTTATCACGCCGCGAGTACATAGCGCAGGGAAAGACAGTGGCATGTTCCCTTTCAGCCCGCCACGTTCACATTGCTGCAGAATATGGTGCTATTGAGAAAAGTGTTGTTCTGCCACATAACACCACTTTTCCCAAATTTGCCCCATTTTCAGAATTGGTACCTGTGGGCAAGCAATCCTGGGAACTGCAGGCCCAAACGTGAGTAGGGGGTGCTCCTGCACCTCCCTGCATATTGAAGTCTCCTGGGTGTCGCATTCTGGTGCATGTTTGGAACCAGGCAGCATCACTACCATGTTCATGTCTGCATGGTGTGCATGAGCCAGGGGGCCTGAGTGCAGCCTGGACGCAGCACCAAGTCGGCAGCTGGAACAAAAAGTATGTTTTTGTGTTTGTATGTGTGCGCATCTGAATGAGTGCTGTGTGAATGTTCTGTGGTTCAACCTGTGAATGAGAGCAGTTTGCAGGTTGCGGTGCATGACAGCGTTTGTAATTGGCTGTGTCTGTGCGCACACTCAAGCCGGTTTGGGAGGCTGGGGGCGCATCAGAGCAACCAGTGCGTAATCGGTGGCATGGCATGTTTTACTGGTATCATAGGCAAAGCCAACTTGAGTTCTTACATGGCCATACTGGCCTCATTAGTGCAGCCAGTATGGACATGCTTTCTTACAGTGGCATGCTTTTCTTTATTTGTGGTGTTAGGCTCAAGCCAAAAGGAGCATGTTCTTATGTAAGCATGTTTTGATATAGTATCATTATTAGCAACTCATGAATATGTTCTTATATGGCAATGCTGGCTTAGATATTGGTGCAGCCACCATGGACATGTATGGACACAGCAAGCACGAAAATGTGTGTTTTTTTTTTTTTTTTTTTTTTTTCTCTTTTTTTTTTATAGTGGCAGAATACGGGCATATATTGTGGGAGGAATACTAACCTATACTGTGGGCAAAGGCATCATGAAAATGGGTTGGAAAATGCTACTGTGCACTGTTGTTGACTTGCATGTATTGGATTGTTCATGTTACCCTACAAAAATGAATGTAAACTGCAGGGCTTTTTTCTCAATCTTACAGCCATTTTGCTGTAAAATGCTCAATTTTAATCTTCATTTAAAACCTATTCTTTGAGGGAGACCCTGCTACACCCCTGGTTGGTTTGGCTCCCTCTCTACGCTCGGTCGCTCATGTACATTCTTGGGTAATGTCTGCACGGCCCCCATGTCCTGAACCCCATTGGGTGGGTAGCTCGCTCACTTCTCTTACCAGTGCATTCCATGGTCTGGGCGCTTCTGTCTTGAGTTACACCCCCTCTCACTATTACCCCTTCTTGCCTACTGCACCCCGGATTAAGTGCCCATCTATAATGATAGTCGCCTGTGCTCTTCTGTCTATGGCCATTAAAGCCGCCAGTCAGCAGTGCCAGGGGTTCTCACCTTGTACCCAACGGCTCATATATCCAGTCCTCACACGAGTCACACGCTATTGAGCAGTGGTCAATGTGGGGGAAATGTTCTTCTAAATAATTGCACTGTAGATTTGCCCTCCTGACTATTACATTATATTCTGCTTTACAGTTCTAAAGAGCAGCCAGTGCCCCGATCCACAGGTCCATGCTCCAGATGAGGCCAGCAGAGCGGAGAATGTGAAGAACGGTGAAGTGCTGCCACCTTGTGGCGAGGGCTGGATCTGGTTCAGGAACAAGTGTTACTTCTTTTCTGAAGTCGAGGCAACCTGGGACTATGCTAAACATGCGTGCGCTTCATGGAACTCCTCGCTGGCCGCGATTGACAACCAGCGTGAAATGGTAAGATGAGTGAACCTCTCTCACCCTGTCCTACTACCATCCTATATGCACATCAGGTCCTCATACCTGGCAAACGCAACACCTGGTTTCAGCCATTCAGGCCACACCCACCACCTTTTTTTTTTTTTTTATCTGCATTTATTTACATAGAAGGGTGTTCAGATGAACTTGTTCTTAAATCTACTGTTCTGACTAGTGCAGCTTGAATGCGAGGGGTCATGTGGGGGGTCCATTTCAAAATGATGTTGGGGTATATGTTGGAGAGAATTCTCCAGAATGGCTAATTTCCCTTACCTACTGAGTCCCTCAGCAGCTTTGCTGGATTTCTAGGATTTATTTTATTCACCTGGTAAGAGTGTGAGCCTTTTTTTCCACTCTTACATGTGTTTTGCTGTGTGTGTGTTTAACATGTTTGTGTTATAGACTGTGGAGCCTCACCTACTCCACAGGCATCATCTTTTTACTGTGTGTTACACAGCACCTTCAGTGCAGTGACACAGGGTTGTCTTTTTCAGACTTCCCACTTTTAACTCCATTTTCTGGGACTGACTACTGTCTCCCAGAACATGTAAAGTTGCCATTGACTTTATTAGTCTTTTTAAAATCGCAGACCCAGTAGAAACTATCTTACTTAGAGTTCTGGAAGGGTTAATAGTTATCCCTTTTTGTCTGTTTCTCATGGAACATTGTTTCGTTCCCTTTTCATTAAGATTTGGCTGGTGGCAGTGCTAACTACCCTATTTTTCCTACCAGTTATTTTAAATAGTCTTAAACAATAGTCTTAAACAATAACAAGGCTATCTTAGTAGCCTGAAACGTATACCCGCTGGACCATGTTTACTTTTATACGGTTCCAGCTGGGTTTATTTGCCATTTCTTTTTGTAAAAGTCTTTCTCGTGTTTTACTCTGCGCGCCAAACCAGGTTTGATTCTTTAGGTCGCCGACCTTTGGTGGGCTTCTGCACAGAAGCCCTCCTTAGGCGCCTGATTGTCTGAAGGGGACAGGATGTGAGGGAGGGGTTTGAGACTCCCTGCACAGGGTCTCCTTGGACAACCCATGTCGCACTCTGTTATGATTGGCTGTGGTGACTGTCCCGGCAGGAAGCCACCCTGCTGTGTGATTGACAGCCAGGCTGTGTCAATGGGGGGGGGGGGAAACTGCATAAAAAAGCAGGCCTCTGGGACTGAGCAGGCAGAGTTGCCACTGGATCGAGAAAACCGAAGAGAAGCTGATGGAAGAGGACCTCTCCCACGTTGAACCTCCCGGTGAAGCCCTGCTGCGGGTCTGAATTTCCAAACTTCAACGACAGGGAATATCTGCAAGGAATCTTCTCCCCTTGAGCTGGTGTGAGCAACCAGTTCGCCAAACTGCAAGCCAGGCCTCCCTCCTCTGGCCTAATTTGCTGGGCACAGCTACAGTGAACCGGATAGCCAGGAGGAACGGACCCTGCTTGGGTTTTAAGGAGCGCACCTTTTATTTGTTGCTTTGCTCTGCTGCTGGTTTCTTCCCTGGGCAGTGCAGGACCCTCCAGTCTTCCTACTTCGTGTCAGTCTGACAGTCGCTTCAGGAACCGTTAGCCTGCAGGACCTGCCAGGAACGTCTGCCTCATCTACAGCCTTCTTCTCCATTTAAGGTACTGTTCAAATCCGGTCGTTTGTTCCGTCCAACCGTGGTAAAAGTGTTTGAAATCTTTTGCCAATCCGAGGGCTTGTTCTTCCCTATTCTTTGAAATAACTTTTCGTCCAGACCAACTTCGTTCTGAACTCTTGGCAATGACTTAACCGTGAAGTACTGTGAACTGTGTAATCCTCGCAAAGACTTTGGTCCATTGACTTTGGCCCAGGCCTCTTGATTTGATTTCCTCACTGTAGTTACTTTTTCTAGATTGCCCTGCTTGCTTACTTGTTGGTGCTGCTCAACTTTTGTCTAACTTTGTCTTTCCCCTCCCTCTTTAATTACTGGAGTGCCATTTTGCTCACTTCATTTTGAGCTTCACTTGTCCAGAATCTCTTTGGTGTGGTGTATTAAGATAGTGATTTTTCAACTGCTTGATAATATTGAAATGTTTCATAACTGATGTGTAAATAAATGTATATTCTTTTACTCAGAAACCTTGAGTCAGTGTTTGTTTGAACCATAGTAATTGCTGTCCTTTGTGTAACTATTGGTACTGCTCCCTTTACTCTTGAGATAAGTCTGGCTGCTAAGTCATCGCTACCACTTTACTGTGTAGTACAGGTTTGTACCAAAGGGGAATTTGTACTGTCATTTGTAGTCTTAATTGTATGTGGTGTTCCCAAAGGGTACTGCATATAATTCTGCCTAACACTATATGTGCCTACCAACAACTCCGCTTTGCAGCTTCCTTCAGTTGCAATGGAGTAGCTGCAGATTATCACAGGACAGGTTTGTTGGCCTTGGCATGGCAGAACAAAGAAAGTCTGCCATTGGGAACATGAAACCCTAAGTGACCAGTCAGCAATGCGCTAATGTAGTCGAAACCTGGAGTAGAAGCGAAAGGTGGTGATGAGCACAAGCACGTTTCTGGATACTGCCCAGGCAAAAGGAGTTGAGGGCCTGAGCAAAGACTGCCTGTAATCTACGCTCTCTATGCGCACATTTAATGTACTAAATAAAGGAAGTATTTTGCTTTGTGAGAAAACTGGGCAGCAGCTCAACAATGTACCTGTGATGGGTTCATTCCGTTCCACAGTAATGAAAGCAGGATCATAAAACAATACACGAAACGTGCATTAAATAGAATCCCGTCTCGTTTGGAAGTTGATTGGGGAAGAAGGAAGCCGGTCTTCAGGGCATTTCCATTTGAACTCTGGCTTCTGAACCAAACCTAGGCCTCTGGCGATGCTGCGGTCATTCGATGGGTGACGCACGGGTTCTGGCTTTTGCCACTTTACTTGTCCTCGTTAAGAGGGCAGTCTTCGTGTTTCTGGCCCCGGCCCCTTCCCCATCGATCACAATCAGACCTCGGTGAGTAAAAGTGCATATGGTTAACCTTTCACACTACATATAAAAACATATTTAAAATACTTATTAATCATACTATTCCTTTATATACCATTATAATTTTTTTTAAATCAAACGGAACAATCCCGCTTAAACCTTGTCACAATCTTATTTTCACAATCTTCCAGATCTGAAAAGCCCCTGCCGTGAGAACAAGAAATTCAGCCCCACACAATAGGCTCCAAAATGGGTCCGATTTTACATTTCTGTACTTGTCATACAAACATTGGAGTTTGGTGCATTGAGTCAAAATCTGTCTTGCAGGTTATGTGGAGAAGCGCTCGAGATGCAAGTTCTCGTCTCACGAGGCATTCCAACCCAAGCCCGGTATAGGCCAAAACCGGTAGAATACCAAACCTTAAGTACAGTATCAAATGAATCCACCCGGGTGAGCGGTACTTGGTAAGGGAGCTACAAGGCATATCCCCAGGCAGGCCTTGATGTGAATACTGTACATAACTGGGATGTAAAGCCAGTTGGTCATTGGCCAGGGCATGGTCATAGTGCCTCGTCTTGTCCTCCAACTTAGCTAAGGAGAATCCAGTCATCGTCTTCAGCATTGGGTCCTTTCAGATCCACGTCACACAGGCCACTTTAGCTTCACCCCAACACCCCATCTGATAAATATCCATCCATTCTTTTCTTTTAGTGGCAGTGCAGTTCCTTGAAGACTGTGTATTTGGGGGTATAGTCTGCCGGATAGAATGGCATCTTTAAATAAATACATTACTCAACTACCTATCTACAATCTTCATTCCACCCATTCCTAGTCTTCCTTCATCAGTCCTTACTCAAGGCGAATGTCCCCAAAAAGGACTCCAACTATTGCCATTTCCAAACATTTAGAAGAAAGATCTCGGCTCTGCCCAAGTCCTTCTTCTATGTTTGCTATTTGTTTCATGGTTGCTACCATGTGACCTCTGAGTATATTTCATAGCCACAGCACAACTATGTAGGGGGGGGGTGAACAGGCACACACATATGGTATCAGAAACATGTAATTTGCATATTAATCGGTTATTGCTAAGTTTTGAACTGTTTTGCCTGGTAACTGGTGGGCAATGTCCTAATTATGACGTGTTATAATTTCTGATGCTATTTGACAACGGTGTTAGTAATGGTTCTATGTTTTGGCGACAATAGATTTTCAATGGAAATTTTCCAGAAATGCTATTTTTTTTTTGTAATTTGGGGGATGCTGCCCAAGCCCCCATTTCCCTATGTTTTTAACCTCACCCCATCCCTTTTTAACCCCTTAGACCCCTATATATATTTCAATGAATTCCAACTGCATTTTTTTTCAGTAAAAATTCCATCAAAAAACTCCTGTCGGCAAAAGGCCGTTCATTACAAGGGTGACAATATCAAGTTAATAGTGCTGGGTTCATCAGCCTTTGAAGTATTAGTCTTCAAATAATTCAAACCGCATCTCACCAGAAAATGCTTCATACATTAAGCAACCTAACAAAAACAGTTGAGCCCGGGGGTGGCCTCGGTCCTGGCATTCCCTGTCCCATCCGGGCTGAACACAAAATGTGCAAGAAGGATCTCTGGACAAAGGTCATCCAATCATTGCAGATTCTTAGAACTGCTCACACCGAGAAAGCATGACAGCTGACCTATGGCACCTCACATTGAATGCCAGAACATTGATGCAAGTGTTGCTCAAAGATTAGCCTTTTTCATGACTCGTGAGCATTCTCCATGGCTTAGCACAAAATGTCCTCCCTTCCACCGACTACAACTCCTGATCTCATTATCACCCTCTAGCACCATGGTGTGATGATTTAAGACACCCACTGAATCCTGGCAATCTTTGGAAGACACCACCGAATACCCTGCCTCTGCTGAGTTTCCTTCCACTTCATTCATCTCTAAATCCTCCTCATCCTCCAAAGGTCCAAGTCAACCTCACCTGCTGTGTCTTTCACATACTTCTAGCTTTCAAGGTCACCCTGGACTTAGCATTTGGTGGTCGGCTACTCCACTAAGGCATCACCTGAGCAGTCTAATGAGGTGATATGACCCGAGGTGGCAGGCCGACCCTGTTGGTAACAGCCCGCCTCCCAAGTTAAAGACCAGAGTGAAGCGAGGGTCCCTTAAGTGGGCAGCAGTGCCGTTACCGACAGGGTCAGCCCAACGCTGGAACGTGGGCTTCTACCATAGAATTCAGCCTGCATTCCAAGCTTCTTGATTGGCCAGAGCCCCTTTCCAGGGTGATAATGTTACTTGTGAGCACAGGCGTTGCCTATCCTAGGCTCCAGGCACCTGGCCCCAGCATTTATCTGAACTACACCAACTCCAAAGTGCTCTTGCAAACTCGCCACAGGAATTAAACTTCTTCTGTACCAGCGTCCTGCTTTGCTGACTTCACCCGGGGTGCTACCCTGGTCAATACCATTGTCGTATCCATTCATTCCATGTGCCATGCGCACATTGACAACCTCAGTGTTCCATTTGGTGTGTCCTCGTGTGTGCACCAACGTTCTGATATGACAGTTGGAAGCTGCCCTTCTGCACGGCTGTGTTGGGGTCTTCTTTCATCTGTTTATACACCACTATTTTATACTGTTCCTCTGCCATCCTTCCGATACAGCATTTTTCTGGCAACAAGTGTGGATGAAAATGTTTCACGGCTGTGAAGGAAGTCGAAGACCCCAAGACTGGTGAGGGGATCCGGAGGGGAAGTGTGATAGTGATCACTTTTGTTAGTGAGGTGATTTTACGAGTCCCACACCTATGAGGCAACTTCATTTTATGGTGTAGAATGAGACGTAGTCCTGTCCGGAGGGTAATCGGGCAATACATCCATCAGGGCCTGGCTCAGTGTGTCACTCATAGCAAGGGAGGTATGCGGGATCGAGTTGTGAGTAATCTTCCATATCGCGGTTCGGGACATCCACGTACACCGGTAGGGGCCTCTCACATGTCATAGTGCAGTGAATTGCAGCGTTGGACGTAGTTGGGATTGAGATGTGGGTAACTTTCCCGACCAGGGCTCATATCAGGTCTCGGGACAACCACACACTCACTATAGCAGGCAACGGCTGTCTACACTTTGGTCACATCCAGACCTGCGTTTGTGTAGACACTTAACGCCTCCCATATCACTTTCTACGATTGCGGCATCTGCTATCTCACTGTCAGGCATTTGTGTGGGCACCCTTGAGGGATTTCGGTGCTTTTCACATGTAAGGAGCAGCTGTCTACGGCATAGGAGGGCAGAATGTCGGAGCTCGGGGTCACCACACAGTTCCACAATCGGAGTTATTACTCACCAGGGCAGACCAGAGACAATTGGTTATCGAATCTGGCAAAGCGGACAGGGAGGTGGAAAGGTCTGAGGCGGTATCATCTGAGGGAAGCAACATTTGACTGATCCCTCCCACGGATGTGGTCCTCTTGGTGAATACAGGCAAAGGAAGGATTGGTTTGTGATTGACTTTGGCGCCGTTGGGGTACACCATCTACTTGCTGGAAATTGTACCGTCACCTGGGCTACTCTATTAGAGGCCAATGTGGCTTCTGGGATGGGCCGCCTTTACCTGCATGACGCACTCGCAAGGTAAAGATCCATTTTTTGGCTCACCCCTGAAACACTCAGTGTGAGGTCCTGACTCTGGGGAGGACTTTGATGACATTATACTGGTGGTGTGTTATGCCCCAGGACACTGCCACCAGGTGCAGCCCGAGAAACTGGTTATTATTGCTATTAGTATCCTGGATTAGCGTCCGTGGTGATGTTATCAATGTATTTGTTTGAATCAATAGATGGCATGCTTTCCGAGACCCTTGGTTCAGGCCAATACTCGAAGATGGCTGCAATGAAAATGTAAGGTGGGGCCCGCCTGGTGGATCCAGGAGCGTCACGCTGGTGCCAAATTGGTAAACGGGTAAGTGGGGGGATGATGTGGTGTTAAAGATTCTAATCGGGCGTCGCACACCAGACCAGGATTCTTGCCACTAGCCTAGGATGCAGCACACAATTAAAACACTTTTTTATTAATTTCCTAGAATTCGGATTGAGCTGGCACCGAACCCGGATTTCAAAATATTTGCAATAGCATAAAATAGCACTCTGGATTACTAAATATGAATTTAAAGGTGCAGTTGAATGTATGAGGTAAATATGAGTTATAACAGTATCAGGGATGGAAGAACACTAGCAAACTACAAGACAATGTACCAACAACACGCATACAATTCAGAAAATCAACTTTGAAGTGAAAACACAGTGCAGCCAAATCGCACACATAGGAATTTCATTTGCTAAATTACACGGGTTTAAATGTCAAAACGGTTTGCAAAACGGGTGAAATGGAAAGAATCGGAATACAGTGTTTAGGCTAGAGGATAGATGCACATTACAGGGATAATATGCAAGTGGACGAATGACTCTAAATTAATGACCGGATGAGAATCTCAATGGGGAAGGAAATTTGCTTTTAAAAATAAAAGCAGCTGATAGAGAAAATCGGTTTGGAAAGAAAAGGACAAGTTTCACTTAAATCAGATTTTAGTGGCTAGAAAAGAGAAATGCCACCTGTGAATAGAAAGGTTACGCTGCAGTTGTAACCCCTTCACGCTGTGTACCTCTTTTATGGAGAATTCATTTATTTAATCAAAATAGTATTAAGGACTTACACAAGACCAGAAATTAGTGGAAGAATGGCGCTAACACAAGGACAGGATGCACAAAGGATTCTGATTATTGTAAGCATTTCTGCTAAGGCAGTTATGGGATTTCTCTGGGATTGGAGCTCATACAAGGTAACAGAGCAAAGGATGCAGTCTGTGGTGGTTGGGGAAGCGAAATACTCGCAACAAGCACTTAAAATGGGTATTTGGACAGCGGACCGAGTCTCTGGACAGTGAGGCAATATCTGGTCACTGGTCACAGCGTCAGGCTCTCCTAGCAGAAAACAGCGGGCAGCACTGGATAATCCCAATGAGGATACAGCCACCTTTCCCCTTTCTCCCTGAGTTATTGGGACTTTTTTCTGGATCAATGGTCCTGCCTGGATAGGGTCAGCTATTCTCGATGAATATGGAATATCTGGATATGCAGGAGCTGGAAAATTCAGGAGGGTGTGTCCTCTGTCTATGTGAGCCTCCACCTTTTATAGGGCGGGTGACATCACAGGATTTCCTATGGGGCAGACCTTTGGCTTGACATGCCTCTAACAACTGGATTGGTCAGGGGTGCCTGTCGCCGCCTTCCTGTTAACCGGTTGGACTTCAGAGACATGACATCAGTTTTATATGTGGGTTTACAATGCCCACGGCCCTCCCACAGTTCTTTTAGCCAAAATCGGATATGACCTAAATTGCACATTTTTACAGTTGTGGCACTTTTGCAAATCACATAGACAAATGACATATTTCATGCAGAGCATGGAAGTCCAACTCCCAGGTTTGTACGGTGTCGTTTAGCCCTCCAAATAATCTTTCGTTGTTTTCAGTGGGAAATATTTCACCTAAAATTCTATTGTATCTAGGTGTACCTATTATCCCAGAGCATGTTTGCATTACATTTTAACGTGTCACCATGTACACTTTTAAGAACAGAAAGTGGTTGTTCCTAACAAGTAAATTAGGAACTCCTGTCCCCTGCACACTATCTAATATCTGAACATCAGACCAAACATTTAAAGCAGTAGTCAATAATTCATATACAATATTTTGTATAGTTTCATAAATACGCAACAATTTGATATGTGAGAGCACTATAAGAAAAACAATTTTCCAATTTTCAGCAAAACATAGTATTTTATTGTACAAAAGAAAAACCCAACGAGTTTCGACTTTCACACTCTTCTTCAGGGCCAATGTAACAATTCTTCTAATTTCTAAAGAGTGAAAAATAGAAAAAGAACATATATTAGTATATCATTTCTAACTTAATTTCCATAATTTATACAGGTATTTCATTACAAATGAACACACTTCTTTTTAGAGGAGATGAGCTAGGATCCTCTCCAAAATAAGGAGGTCACCCCTACTTTAGTGAATCATCAGGATAAATATGATAATTGCTCAATTAAACGCCTAATGGTCTTCTTTCAACAGAATAATAAATGAGCATAGCACGGCTCTACCAAAAGGAGGTTAATAATCAATTGAAGAAATCGCCACCATCAACCAAACCAAAATGTCTAGAGAGAGATACTGTTAAATAGTCCCGGTCAGTCCAGTCAGTAAGAGGAAGGAGAACATCACTTACCGAAACGGGTGGATGTCGAAATTAAGATGTAAGTCTGAGAGTTCCAATATCCATCAAACAAATAATTACTGGGACGTTCCGTCCGGTAGTAAATAAATACCTAATTTACAGCAGGAAATAATACATCCAATCAGAATAAAGTGCTTAGCCTGGGTACAAGAAAGTAAGTCTGCACTTACATCAACAATCAATGGTGTCCTACTGGAGAGGAATAACGTTGTTAAAAAAAAAAAAAGGTTTCCTAACAGCGCAAAGCTGAAAATAAAGATAGACATAGGGTATAAGTTCTAACACGAATACTCATAAAGTAGTCAAATAGTAAAGAGAAAAGGATCCTCCAATACTTACAATATTGGCAAAAAACCAGGAAATGTAGGAGCCATGGAGGAGCAAATTTCGCCAGTGGAGTATGTGTTGCTCCTATGAGAGTCCTTCCTTTATACCCGAAGGCGTAGTTGGGTGCATGCGCAGCCGCAAGCGGTTGCATGCGCGTGCGCCCGAAGATCGAAAGGACAGCGTCATAGCACTGACGCCATACGTGAGCATGCGTGGAGGCATTAGAGAAAGGTAAATAAGAAGCTGTAAGGTGGCGTCAGACCTGGAACCTCCCCGCGTATATGTGGAAGAGTAATGAAGATCTATATTAATGACTGCACCGTCATCATTATGACGCCACATGCGTAAAAGCATCATGGCGTCAAACAAATAGTAAACAAGATAAGAAGGTATCGCCCCCTTGAATAGAACAAGTGAATGAGAGTTTGAAGAAATGTTCGCTACGCTAATAAATATATGAAGAAAGATAATAACAATTAATGTAAAATAAGACAAGCCAAAAGACAAATGGCAATGTGGATAGATAAAATCAATATGAAATGGGAAAGGAAGGTTAAAACATGAGATAATCAGAAATAAGGAAGAATGAAGTTGTAAGTTTCCCATGGGAATTTAAGTCTTGAATGTCAGAAAGCACAGTAGTATTTTACATTTCCTGCCCCCCTTGGGACGTACAGTCTATAGCAGTGGCATGATCCAACATAAACAAAAAAGGAGTATTAATACAGATAGTTATCAAACATCACCACATCTTCACCAATGAATGAAATGAATAACCATGTACACTTTTCCCATGATTTACAATTTCCTGACGTTTGCATCCCTTACATACTAGGGAAAGCTGCAATGTCTCATTTTTATGACACCAAAATTACATTTAAACTTTTAAACTGCTACATTCCTGCATGGTCTGGTTGCAGAAATAAAAGTCTTAACGTTTAATTAAAATAGTTTTTTGCCCCAGATGGGCCGGCTTTTGTCTTCCATAGAAGGCCTTTTTTTCCAACCCACAACCAAATGTCAGTTCAGCCCAGTTTTGCCATGGAGTTTGTCTTTGAAGCTCTCCAGTTGGACTGAAGGGGGGGGTGCTGCTAAAAAGACATACCTATGTATCCCAGAAATCCTTTATCCAAGGCAGGAGCACTGCCACAGAGTCTGATGAGCGTGTTACATTCTCCCCCTTGGTTCATTCATATGCACCGGGGGCTCGTCCACTTGAAGGGGGGGGGGGGAGATCCTGTTCCCAGGAAACAAAGTCCTTTGAAGCCAGGCCAGGAAAAAACCTGGTCTGTGGCCTCCGCTTATTTATTTATTCTTTCCTGAACCAAAAAGCAAACAGTTGGACTTAAATATCCTACTTATGTTTTAAAACAAATCCCCCCCCCCTCACCTTTTCTATGCAAGGACAGGGCCTTAATTCTACAATTTACTTTTAAACAGACATTTCCTTGTTTTGTAAAAGCACAATTTTTACAAATGGTTAATTTTCCTTGGCTGTCCCTTTACAATGCGGCCTTCTCACATTCATTTTCTATAACTTTCCAAAGCCCCAGTCGTATTTCTAATGCACAGGCATCTGTCCAAATAAAACTGACATGAGCTAGTAGAGCGAGAGGGCTTTTTGTGAAGTTTAGCTGTGATATTTTGTTGCAAAGTAATGCATTTTTGCGTATGGCCTGGAGTGAAGTTCTTTATTTCACTGATCTTGCCTGACACAGCCTATCGTTCAGTGAAAAATGCCCCCTTTTGCTGAAGCACAACCTGAACATAGATGGACATAGCTGGGTCTCACTGGATCAGAACTGTGTATTGTTGAGCAGATGAGACCATCAGGGTGCAGTCATTTTAAAAGGCAGAATAATTTCTTTTTCAGTGAGAGGTTTTGGGCTGGCAGCCTAGCAGCGCTGCCTTTGAATTCTTTTCTTTTTGGTGCAAATGAACTTTTCTCTGGTGTCACTGAAGTAAGTACTGGCAGCAATTCTTGGGGTATTTGGTGTCTCATCTCGCCCCATGTGTGGCTGGTCAGACAGCGCAGCCATTATTTCGGTGACTAAAAAACACAGTTTAAGGCAAGGCGATCGTGCTCAACAGCGCAGCCATTCTGCTGGTGACTGCTGAGATGTGGTTAGTGATGTAGGGGAGTTCTGCTGGGCGGTAGATGTATCCCACAGTGGGTGCCAATGAGGGAAAAGGAGGTGGGGGGAAGATAGTGGGGGTGGTGTGAGTAGCACACAGCTTCCTCTGAACCCGGCATTGGATCATGTGATTCATGCAGGGTTTGGAGCAACCTGACCATCTGCCGCACCTGCCCCAGGTGCTCATATTTGATATTTAAGAGCTACTTTTTTCATCATCAAAAGTAAGAGGTATTGCTACCTAACGCCACCTTTTTTTTCACTGATGATCTCTGCAAGATGGCCACCATAGTCTTTCCAGGCAACATTGGCTGAATCCCTAGACACTGCAAGGAGGATTTCCTGATGTTATGGAAAGCTGTTTTGATGACATTACAAACTCTTTTCGGCCCATATTTATTTCAAGTATTTTCCACAATAACATGTCTGTTGCTGAAATGAACATTTGTTGGAGGTAGTGCTTTTGAGTCTTTGTATATATACCTTTTTTGAATTTCAAAACGTGCATATAAAAACCACGCCCTATCACAGGCCTATTTATTGGCAATGCCAACAATTTGGCTTTTGTGACTGAATCCAGTCTCAGTGGCCCAGATTTTCTGGGAAGTTGTTTACCCAATATTAATGAATCCATACCACTGTATTTGACACGCACCACTATAAATTGCGCTCTCAGGGGAAGTGAACAGTAGTTTAGTTTCTTTATTTGTACCGCGCACCGGACCCTCAGGTAACTGGTCGCCAAAAATGTATGCTAGTGTTGCATACAATTTAGAACAACAACATCAACAACAGTAGGTGCAGGTCGACCATGCTTACAAGGGTGTTGTGAGAAACAGTTACACTACAATACAAAAGAATCAGTTACAATACCAGTCTGCAAGTGTTACACAGGACAGAAGGGATTCAGCAGGCAGAGCAATTTGAAGAGTGATATCGACAGTCACTCATGATTTTTACCGAAGAGCAAGCTCTTTACTTTGGCTCTAAAGGTCCAAAAAGAAGGTTCCATTCTGAAGCTGAGGGGTAAGGCATTGCACTGTTTGGCGGCTAACGCAGGGAAGATCGCTCCCCCCGCTCTTTTTAGGTGGAATCTAGGAACAGTGAGGCAGTGTGAATACACAGCTCTACTTGGTTGTTGACTTTATCTGCCAGGTACTTGGGGGCAGAGTTTGATAGGCATTTGTGGGTGTCGACGAGTGTGCGGAGGGCGATTCTATCCCGTACAGGTAGCCAGTGAACATCCTGTCAAACTAGTGATGTGAGTAGATCTAGGGATGCTTAGTGCCGATCTTGAGGCATTATTTTGAAGGACCAAGAGTTTGTTGAGGTTCTGTTCAGAAGTGCCTAGGAAGAGAGTGTTGCAGTAGTCTATTTTGGACAACACAAGTGCCCTGGCTAAGGTGATGCAGCTGGTAGGCGAGAGGAATGACTTTCAGGCGTTAATTAGTTTGTTAGTGTAGGCGGTGGATGAAGCGGTGGCATTCACTTGCTTCTTGAGCGAGAGGGTAGAGTCTAAGTATACACCATTGTTTTGATTTATTTGGCCACTTTGCTTGGGTTTCCATCAATGTTGATGGATGCAGGGGTCTAATATGTTCAGGCGAGTTTGGGAGCCGACAATCGGGAGCTCTGTTTTTTCATCGTTAAGGCAAAGGCTGTGGTCTGCCATCCACGCTTGTTTTTCCAAGTATATCTTGTTGATCCGTTTTAGAATCATCTTCATAGCACCCTGATAGCGTAATGAGAACCTGGGTGTCATCGGCGTAATTTGTGTATGTGACACCCAGGTTGTCAAGACGGTCAAAGAGGAGCTTAGTAAAGCGTTGGCGAGATGCACGAGCCTTGCGGTACGCCGCAGTGGATAGGAATTGGGTCAGCTGAGTCTGATGGTGCGAAGACTCTAGTTGTGCGATTGGACAGGAATGATTGTATCCGGTACAGGCGTTGCTGGAGACGGCAGCTGCTGTAGACAGATGATCAGTGAGGATCTGATGGACAAGATCGAATGCTGCCGATAAATCTAACGGCAGGAGCATGGCAAGCTTACCATTTTCCTTGGCCTCATCCATTTGGATTTTTGGGTCAAAGAGGGCTGTTTCCGTTCCATGTCTTGGCCTAAAGCCTGATTGTCTGAGGCCCAGTAGGTTGTCGTCCTCCAGGTGTGTCTGGATTTGCAGATGGTCTACTCTATCTAAAATCTTTAGGATGTAGGGAGCAGTGGTGATGGGCCTACAGTTGGTAGGGTTATTTGGGTCTAGGAGAGGCATGACCCATGCTGCATTAAGGTTGTTAGGTACTGTGCTAGTCTCGAAGGAAGAGTTAATTAATGCAGAGATGAAAGTGGCCAAGTCCTCAGCGCCTTCCTGAATGATTGCCCTGGGCAGAGATCTCCTTGGCATCTGGAGGGTTTGAGGCTTTTTATGATCTTTTCCACTTATTTGGCAGAGACTGGTGAGAAGGAAAGAGAGGGGCAGTCGGGGATGGGATGGATAGGCGGAGGGGTAGTAGTGTTGGTGTTCTTGCCCAAGCTATTCTTTGTTTGCTCAATTTTAGTTTGGAGCATAGCAATTTTGTCTGCAAGAGCTTTCTGTATTTCGGCGCACCAATCGGCATCTTTCACACAGGTTTTACGATGGAGGTGCTGGGGACACAAGTTCCCTGAGAATACTGAAGAGCTCTTTAGTTTTGGAATTGGCATTGAGGATTCTGTTGTCATATGTTTCCTTTTTAGCGTTGAGGATAGCAGATTTGTAGGAGGAGGCAGCAGAAGTGAATAACACCTTGTTAGTGGAGTTGGGGGATTTTTCTCCATGTGGATTCTGCTGCTCTTTTAGTGTTCCGGAGGATTTTTAGTTCAGGGGTAAACCATTTGTTGAGGTGTGCTACAGTAGTCCATCACAGCGGCCGTGCTTGGCACAACAGATGGCATTGAAGCTTACAGTGCGAGAATCACCACACCTATTTATAGTTTACCTAACCTGGGGCATTCATGATACGCCAATGTGCATTCACCAGCTAAGCAGAGCGGGATCCCCCTAACTCAAGTCAGCACCAGGTGCGTTTAGGTTGTCGTTCCGAGAGGAATAAATTGGGTGCGAAAGGTAAACCATGTCAGGCGCGGTGCCACCTTTGCCCACTCCTGTCAGGAAATAGGTGTGTTTGTGTAGACTGGCAAAGCCTCACCTCCATGGTACGGGGGCTACATCCGACATGCAGACAGGTATGTGCAAAACAGGTAGTTGCAGACAAGATGGGTTTCATGTACATCAATAGGCAGTCGGGCAGAGCCACGGCACACAGTTACGGTAGTTGTACAGGTCAAAATAAGTTGAAAAATCAGAGTAAGTCCATAGTTTAGAAGGAACTAATGCTAACCAAGAGCGTAGCTACAGAGGAAACAACTGTAGCAATATGGGGTGCAGGTAGGCATAAAGTAAACATTAAAGTTACTCACTGTAGTGACTAGAGTACTCCTAGTCCTTGGTCCTAGGAAATGGAGCTCTTTCCAGAATCCCCTGGGCTATTTCTCCCGTCTTCACTTGATATGCATATTTCCCGTTATTTTGTATCAAGATGTTTGTCACCTCTATAGTCCGTGTCTATGACTCCTGCTAAGACGTTTAGGCCAGAGCCTGACTTGGAGGTAAGTCTAATGTAAGTTCTGGGTGGTGGAATAAGGACCAAGTCTGTTGGTATTAAAACTCGGTCTCCGGATGGGATCAACTCTCCCCTGCTACTGCAAAAGTCAAACCCAATGGAATGTTCTGTGGCCACTGGCGGATCGGAAGCTCTGTTGCTAAGTTTCTCAAATCTGAGGGTCCCTCAGTTTGTCAACTGAGCCCACTCCCACTCCTGACACCATATGTGAGAGTCCAGAATGAAACTCGTACACACGTTACTCATGTTTTTGGTTAAAGACTTGGACCGCATTACTGCTTTTAAAAATGTTTTAGCTTTCCTCAATTTATTGATTAAGGTGTAACTCTCAACTTTGGTACAAATAGGGTTTGGAAAATTCTGCCAAGTCCTGTACTGCAAGCCTCTTCAGAGTAGCCAGAGCACTGGTAGTGCTATTGTAGTTTCTTATTTTATTGCCTTGGTACTGTACCCCGGCGCCTAGCTAACATGGTGAAAAACTCTAGGGATGAAGGTGGCCCAGGGAAAAAGGCCACTAGTGCAAAAAAATTAAACCATCCATATCCTTTAAACCCGCTGTAAGGACTGCAAGGGGTAAACCGCCAACCTCTCACTTTCCCAGGACCTATACCTAAAAAATATGGCAGGGAATATTGAAGTTAAGATGCAGGTTGGGAAGTTGCCTTGTGTATCGGGGTCTTTAATGAGAGGGGCACTAGTGGGGGTCTGATTGTGGGCTTGGATGAGAATAGTAATTTGCATGGCCTGGAGACGGAAGAACTTGATAAAAGCCTGACAACCCCACTACACCTGTCCCTTCCACGTCCACCCCTCCCTGTGCCCCACACAACAACCACATCTGCTGGGTCAGTTAGGGGGTCAGATTGCGCCCCCCCAATCTGACCCCCTAACTGACCCAGCAGATGTGGGTGTTGTGTGGGGCACAGGGAGGGGTGGACGTGGAAGGGACAGGGGAAGAGGAAGTGTGGGTGGAAAGGGTCCAGAAGGGTGGGGGCGGGGGTTGGCGGATGTTAGGGTAATCCACGGAATTGAACGCCTTGATCACGTCAACCACGACTGAGCAGAAGGCCTGGCTGGAATCACTCCTAGATGGGGAAACTTAGGCCATTATATCAACTTCTTGCGACCCAGAAAGGTGCCCCAAAGAGAAGGAGCTGGATATAGCCCATGGAGAAAACGATGGAGGCAATCCATGATTTACTCCAATCCTTTAATAGTGGGGTTATGAGCACCCTACCCATCCTAGATGACTCAGTAAGAGGCCTAAAGAGGAAAGTGGAGGACTTCAGTTTGGAAAGGGATAGGGCAGTTTGGAAAGGGATAGGGTGCTGTGCAAGGAAGCCCCAGAGCGTAGTCCAGCACAGGGCCCTGAGAGGGAGGAGGAGGGTTTAATGGGGAACTGCGGGTACCCTAACTTGTAAAGCATGGAATTGCAAGGCTGGAAGGGAAGGTATTTCTTTGACATCTGGAGGAGCGAGGAATGGGCCAATCTTTGGGGTAAGCAGGGTAGCGAAGGCTTTTGGGGATAATGAGGCACAAATGGAGAAGTGTGCTAAACCTCCCACCTGCAGCTGCACCACTGGTAGGTGTAATAACTAGAGTAATGGGTTTGCCAAAGGGTGGTTTTGAATCTACCAGATCACTGTTGAATGAAGCAACCCATTGGATTAACACTGACTTGATGGGCCACAGTATTGATCCCAGTCTCGTTTTAATGGACAGAAGGGTAGGGTGTGTGGGGCCCTAATGGAAAATCGGTGGAAGGGGACTGCATTGTAGTTTCCTTCTCAAATTGCTAGGCATATGGTAACCCCGAACCTCACAAGAGCACTAATGATTCCAGACTGGATAGTAGGATGGTAGCATTGGACTTTTTTTCTATCCTCCCACAGGGAAGGATTTGGCCCCAGTATATGGCCAAAGGGATATGGCTGGAAAGAGGGGAGAGGGTATAGGGGCAAGGCAGCAGGGAGCTCCGAATTTGAACACATCCCTAAGTGATAACCCTAGGGTTTTCAATAGCAAAAGTAGGCTACCAATAAGTAGGGGTGCTGTCACCCAGGGGCTTATGTCATGCAACCGTTTTGATGCACTCTCGTCCATAGACAAGTTGGATTGACAGTTTGCCACCATGCCGCTGCTGGAAGAGTGTGAGGTGAGGTGGGGGGGGGGGAGGGGTGCCAAAATAGCCTGTAGTCCAGGGATGGCCTGGTCGGGCAAGGGGAGGGCTTTACGGTGGTGGGGATTTTGTTCTGGAATCTAGTTGGAGTTAGGGGGAAGCTGGAAAGGGTGGACATTACTGAATTTCTGAAAACCCATGAAATAATTCTTCTACAGGAAACTTGGGCTCTTGATATTCCTCTCTTGGATGGTTATGTATCCTATGGTATAACCACCAGGAAAAACCAAAGGGGTCGGTGTTATGGAGGAATGGCCATCTTGGTTAAGGAATCATTGAATTGTCGGGTCAAGGTGAGACTGAGCTGGTTTTCCTACATATGTTAACCTCCGCCAGAGGTGGTAAGATTGCTGTCTTAAACTTCTATAATAGTCCCCACAAGGTGGAGGTGAACCACTTGGGGGGGAAACCTATGGATTTTGTGGACGAGTACTGGGTGAATAGCCGAACCAGGTTTGTTTGGGGGTCATTTTCACCTCGGAATGCGATGCGGAAAATATAAAGATCTCTATGACCCTTTGGAGGATCGGATCATGAATATTCAGGAACCACAAATGAAGGATCCCAGGGTATGTATGAAGGGCTGGCTGATAGAATGGGGAATGCGATTAGTTAATGGTCGCTTTGTGCCCGATATCCCGGGGAAATTAACTTTCCACAATCATTTGGGCTCCTCTATCGCTTTATTTCTGCATATCCTTACATTTGTGGAGAAATATAGTAAGCCTTGAAGTGGTGGTGGGCACTAACAGTGACCATAACCCCTTAATTTTGAAACTGAGTGGGATTGTTGGAGGGGAACGACCTTCTGACAGCGCTCCATGTCTGGTTGAAGTAGAAGCCGTGTCAAAAAGAAGGGTTACCTGGGGTGGAATTCAGGATTTCGGTCTGCACCCGAATATCATGGCGAGGAAGATCCCGGAACGTAACAGCATTCAGAGAATGAAGCCACCCCAGTGCAAGTGGTAGAGTGCTTCAAGGGCATATCAGGGGATTTTACAGAGGGCTTTTTGGTAGAGTGCAGCCAAATAGGGAAGGCAAATAGGAGGGGATGGTTTGATCTACCTTGTACAACTGCTCTCTTGAATGTTCTAAAATCGCTGGTCCCCTGAAGAGGGGCGATTATCCAGGCAAGAGCCCATATTGTTCTGTGGTAGAGAAGAGGAAAAAGGAAGAGGCGTGGGAAGATTTTTTTTAGAGGCCTCTAGGACAAATGACTACAATAGGTTTTCTGAATTTGTGACGAGAGGGCCAGCTTGGAAACCATCAGAAGGCTTAATGGGCACCCATGTGACAGTGGAAGCTGGGGTGTCGCATTTTGCCTCCTTGTCTGGTGTTGGAGGACCATCAGAGGTTGTGAGGAACAGCAGCTCAACCCTATGCTTTAAACTCGAAGAGGTCTTTCTGGCCATTGGGGCTCAAGCCCGTAACCGGGCCCCCAGACCGGATGCGACACCGGCTGATGTGTCTGGACCAAATTGATCTATGGGCACCGGTGCTGACCATAGTGTATAATGCATGTTTAATGTTTGGTCAGTTTCCGCCATCATGGAAAACCGCCATTATTTTTCTGATCTTTAAAAAGGGAGGCCCCACCAGTCTGATGTCTTCTCGACCCATATCCCTTCTAGACACTGCCTTCCAAATCATTGGAAGGGCTTTGCTGGGGTGTATAGGGTCCTGGTTCTTGGAAGGGTCAGTTCTTTCTGACAATCAGTTTGGGTTTTGTCCGTGGCTAGGAACCATGGCACAGGGTCTAAACCTGAATCTTTAATCGCGGGTTCAGTGCTCTGCAAGGGGGAGGCGGAACCTAAGGCCTTTGATAAAGTGGATAGCTGTGGGCCATGCTTTGGTGACTGGGGTGCCCAGATAAAATCCTGACTGTTACGAGAAATTCATATGGAAAATAAGGCCTGTGTCCGCACCGGACCAGGGGGTCAGGAGGTACAGAGTTTTTTTTTTTATGTTGGTCTGGGGATCGTCGGGGTTGTGTGTTGGCCCCAATACTTCACGTTATAGATTACTGGGCTCCTCAAGGCCCTGGTAGGAACCAGGGTGGACTATTTGAGTCTGGGAGGGAGGGCCTTTCCAGTTCTGGCATATGCTGATTAGTCTTAATGGACAGAACCCCAAGCAGTGATGGGGTGCGTAGGAAGGAAGAAGCCCGCCAAGATGCGCCCCATGGTTTGCAATGGGGACGTTATCCCAAGGGTCAAAGAATTTGACTACCTGGGGGTTAGATTCTCAGAGGCAGTCGCAGGCAATGCACACATCAAAAAACAGTCTCTGAAGATGAGCCAGTATACAGCTGGGATTTCCCGCTTCTTGAGCAGGTGCCAGGGCCAGCCTTTGAAACCAGTTTTGAAGGTTTACACCGCCCAGATGAAGACGGCTACCTTATATGGAGCTCCATTGTGGGGGCTGCACGAAGTCGGCGGAACTTCAGGTGAAAGAAAATAAGTTCTTTAGACAGCTCCTCGGCCTCCCGGGCTTAACCTCCTGTGTCTGTCGACAGGGAGCTGGGGATGGAGTTTTGGGAGGATCAATGGGCTACCGCTCCAAGTTTTTTTATGGCTCTGCTTATGGGCAAATGAGCATGCAACCTTTTTATCATGGAGTATTATGGGTAGTCAAACTGGCGCAAAATTCCTTGGCTGGCCTATGTGAATGAATCCATGCGCACCAGTAACAGTCAGGTCCTGTTCCCTCCTGATGCGTTGCTGTCAACCAGGCAAATGAGAGCCAATAGGCAAGCATCGGGAACGTGCCACCTACTCTGATGGAAACCATGCGCTGATAAGCAGGGTGTTTGAGATTCAGGCTTATCTCCTGTGGAGCCCGCAAATGAGGGAAAGATGGCTCATCACACGGGCAAGGTTTGACTGCTTACAGCTTGTGGGGATGTTAGACAGACCACCATTTTGCAGGTGGTCAAGTCTACCAATATCTGCCAATATAGGCCGGCTTTACTTTTCCTTTTGACGGCAGAATCCGTGCCGACAGCCTGGGCTCTTCTATCCTATCTGAAAAGATCTATGTACCTGAGAGTTTTTTACCTTAATAGAAATTGTTTTAAGCAAATTGGTATTATTAAGCCGTAATTGTAATGCTATGTTTTTAGAGTGTGATGTTATGGTTATTGTTAATACTCTGTGTTTAATGGATGCATTAATCCAAATGAACATGTTGTAGTGAAAACAAAAGGATTGGGAGAAGGTCTCTGACCCTGCAGTAAGAGAAATGTCCCTACCTAAAACAAACAATTAAGGATCTGTCTGTGTCAGGAAGTCAAGATCAACACTGTCCTTGTGTCCAAAAGTTCTATTCTGACCCTTGCACTATAAACTAAACTATAACGTGAAAAGGGAAATGTCTTTAACCTTAGGTGATTGCAAAGCAGTTAGTAAAAGAAGAATAAACGGCTCCAACAAAAACGTTCTCCAAGGGTGAAAAGTCTTGGCTCCTGGGGGTGGCTTCCTTCCCATGGAATTCTCCTCAGTTCTTTGTATCTTTCTTGGCCCACAACAGTACTGTTATTTACAAAACTGCTTAGCCGTGTAGTTCCACTTCTTTCAAAAAGTTCCTTTTGTTTGGTAAACCCAATTCTATATTTTCTTCTTATGACTTCTTGTAGACTTTCAACTGCTTTGTGTATACTCACCTGCCTGGACTGCTTGCATTCACATTTATTATATGCCTGGTGTATGCTCTCCTGCCAGGGCTTCTTGTATTCACACACAATTGTAACTGCCTGGTTTACTCTCCTGGCAGGACTTCTTATATTTACCCTTTGTTACTCTTACTTCCACAGTTGTGCATAGCCTTTTTGGTATAGTAGATCTCATTGATGCATCATTCTATTTGTATTCCCTACATATTTGTATTCCATACAATTTTATATCTTGATAGGGGCCTTATTCGCAATATACTTTCTTGTTTCTCATTCATTCTCTTTACTTTCTCTCCTTCTGTGGCTTTAATTATTATAGTTCATATTTGCTGCGTTTGCTGAAACGCCCCGGGGTCCCCACTGTTTGGGTTGACTCACTGTCTACATCTTCTTCTCAGTGTGTCACTCTTACTTCTTGTGACGTCACCAGTGAACTTCCTCCAAGAGATTGTCATTTCTTCGAGCATACATCTGGTATGGCTTTCTTAACGGATACCTTTTCTCAAACGCGTGTCGCGGTATGGTCATAACTACTGGTGTCGAGCATGGTGCAGTTTCAGGCTTCCAACATACAGGGAGTAGGGGGCGGAACTTCCTGCAGAGGCATTCAGCTACTCCTCTACCGTCAGATAGAGGTTGAAAAGGAGAGCAGAGAGGCAGGTGCCTTGGGGTACTCCAGTGTTCACAGTGCGAGTGGTTGAGACCAAAAGGGAAGGAAATTGATTGTTTCCTGTTGCTGAGGAAGGAGGCAATCCATTTGAGTGCCGAGCCTCGGATTCCTAGGGAGTGGAGACGGTCAACTAGGGTAGAATGGTTAACGGTGTCAAAGGCTACTGTCAGATCAAGGAGAATCAGCGCTGCACAACCTGCTGAGTCTGACGTGACTTTGAGGTCATCCCGGGTCAAGATCAGAGTGCTTTCTGTTCCATTGCATGGCCTGAAGCCTGATTGAGCGGGGTCCAGTAGTTTGTTGGATTCTATGAAGCTGAGAGTACGCAGCACGCTCAAGGAGTTTCACAGGAAATCTAGTGTTGAGATCGGCCTGTAATTCTTAGGGTTAAGGGGGATCGAGGGATGCCTTTTTGGAAGCAGTTTGACGTGCGTTATTTTAAAGGCCTCTGGAAAGATTCCAGGGGTGAGGGAGTCGTTTAGTATGGACCTTGCTTGTTTGCCTGCGCAGGTAGAGGAGAATATTTCTTTCAGAAGAAAGGGGGCACAGGGGTCAAGGGGGATCCGGAGGGTCTGCTACCGGATAGTAGATCTAGAAACTTGTCTCTCGAGATGGGGTGGAAATAGTCGAAAGATGGCATTGCGGTCATTGGGGCAACGGTATCGTGAGGGGTAGGTGTGGGGAAGGGGGTGAGGGTGGAGAGTTTGGTATTAAGGGTATTAAGGCCAGAGGTGCAAATGAGTTTCACAAATTCAGAGATGATCTTGTGGAGTTTTTTTGCTGCTGCTGTGACAGTTCAGAATTTGTTTATTGTAATGGGCTTTTTTGCCCTTTTGGTTTTGTAATTTCGTTGGTGGTGGGCGAACATAGATCAGCTGAGAGCAGTTTTAGATGTTCGCCACTTGCGCTCGAGTTATTTTGACTTTTGTAAGTCTTCAGGTGGGATGCAAACCATTTGTGGGACGGTCCTTTGCGGGAGGCTGCGGGGCAGGAGGGGGTGAGAAGAATTAGTGATTTTCTTTTAAGCCAGGAGTTGATGTTTGGGTCTATCAGAGGTTAGCATTGCTGGGGGACAGAGTAGCAGGGCTTCGGCTAGGCCAGGGAGTACCTTGACTTTGTTCCAGCATTTGTGATCATAAGTGAAGGCAGGGGGAGTCATGGGTGGAGGGGCTGGTGTGTGGATAGACCAAGGGATGGCAGAGTGGTCTGTCCAGATAAGCAGTTTGGGACTAGATATAGAGACAATGTCATAGGAGCTGAAGATCGCATCAAGGGTGTGACCACCAGAGTGGGTTGGAACAGTGGTATGTTGGGAGAGGTTGAGTGCCTCAAGACTGTCGACCAGTGGTTTGGTCATGGGGTTGTTGGGCATATTGAACCAGATATTGAAATCTCCCAGTAGTGTGAGTGTTGGGTGATTTACCTGGATGATAGCTAATGAGTCAGAGATTGTTGCCAGAATATCTGTCATATCCAGGGGGTCTATATATAAGTAGGAAGTTGTGAGCGAGTGTTGATGGTAGCAAGAGTTTTATTAGAAGGGATTCACAGGTAGAATTGTATGTCTTGGTTTCGACGAGTGAGATGCAGAAGTGAGATTTGTAGAGGATTGCCACTCCGCCACCTCTGGAAGGTATGTTGTGGGAGATGAGCGAGTAGCCGGGGTGGGGACCTCGTGCACGACTGGCGCAAAATCGCTGGAGAACCAGGATTCAGTGATGAGGTTGGGATTGTCAGAGGATAGGAGGTCAAAGATGCTTCTGTTTCATGCCAAGGAGCGGGCATTGAAAAGGAGGCATGCGACTTCATGATGGGAGGTGATTTTTTTCCTTGACGCTTGTTGCTGGGAGTGCTCGATGGACTTTGGTGCCGTGTGAGATGGGAGGTGTGGTAGGATCAGTCTGGGTGGTTGAGACTGAGGGGTAGGGGAGGTCAGGGAGGCAAAAGACAAGATGGCAGGGAGTGTACTGAGTGATAATGCAACAGCAGCACCTAGAATTTGAGTCACGTGGATAGAGGGAAAAGGGGGCCTAATACCGGGGATAACAGTAAATGCAAGTACAGAAATGCAATAGCAGCACCTAGGTTTGGGACACCTTGATAAAGGGAGAAAGGGCCTAACACGTGCAATAACCCTAGATGTAATAGCAGCATCTAGATTTGGGACACCTGGGTAGAGAGAGAAAGGGCCCAACACGGGGGGACAGTACACAAAGGCAGGTAGTAATCTGAAAGACTACATTTAAATTCCTGGATAGTGCTAGCTGGCACACCTGAGGCCAATTTTGATGGGAGGCTGCGTGTCTCAATGCGGTTGTCTGGGAGAGTCAGGCTAGATGTGGGAGGCTGCTATGTGACGCATGTGGCTGGGGTACAGTCTACTGAAAGCAATGATTGGCTTAGGGCCATAAGAGAACAATATATCCCTGGTTTAGATATCTTAGAGCAGTATATGGCTAGGAGGTACCAGCTAACTAGATGCAGAATATGGCTATTGGGGGCGAATTACGTAAGACAGTATTTGGTTAGGGGTCGAATCTAACAGCAGTAGGACTCAACAGGAGGGGTTACAATTAATTTTGACGAGTTTGTACACTTCACAGAAGAGCAGCAGGTGCAGGTCTCCTACCTTGTCGGACGCTGCTGGTTGACGGCTGCAGGCACCACAGGCCAACACTGGCAAACACCGTCTAGAACTGCCACTTCAGGAGTTGGTGTCCTTCACCACTGGGGCTGCACGAGCAGGGGGTGCCATGGATGTGCCCTCTAAGCGGGTTTCTGCAGCGCCTTATAAAACATACCACCCCACCATTGTGGGCGAAGCAACATGTGCAAAAGGCGTGCTCTAAACGTCTTGAAAGGTGTGGCATGTTTAGGGTATGTAGTTTGAAATATTCTGATATTAATTGCTGCAGGGAGGGGTTATAAAAAAAATAAAAATTTACAGATGTGTAAAGTGTATCTGGCATGCCCCGGTGGGTGCCTGTATGCGTCGGTGTGTTCCTCTAACAACCTAGTGGCTAAACTGTTGGCTTTGTCAATTCTAATGTTTACAGTGCTACCTGTCCACGTTTTGGCTTTCATTTGTAAAGCACTGCCAAAAATGATCACATCTTTGAGGTACCATATATGTAAGATCACGACAATGGTTTAAAGCAATGACACCCAAACAATTACATAAATCCACAGAGCAACGAGCTACTCTGTAGTCCACTCTTCTAAGCAGAACAACCGGTCCATGGGACCATCAAAGGGTGGATTCAGTGGGTATTGGTGAATGGCGTGCCCAGATGTGAGGTGGGAGGGGATATGCTTTGGTCGTATCATACCACACCCCACCGTTGTGACTCCGGTTTCACCTTTTGAATTGATGAGGGGGGGAGCGGTGTCACCTGGTTAGGACGTTTATCTGGAGTGGAAGATGCACAGGAGAATGTGGGGTAAATTCGTGAGATGGTGCTGGAGTCACAGTGGAGGAACGAGATATGCTGTGACTGTCGCACGTGTGTGAAAGTGCATGAAGTCAAAGTGGGTGGCGAGGTGCCTTCTGAAGAAGCCCTTTAATGTTGCCAGAGGGTAATCTTTTGATGTAGTCACTGTGGTCGGTCACAGTGCTGTGGGTGGATGGATTAATATGGGGAAATGAGGAGAGTGGTCAGTGCACGGAGGATGCCGGAGAGCAATGATCCATGAGTGAGGGCGCCAATAGGGGTGTTGGATGATTGTCTTGTACACCAAATACATTATTTACCTACTGCACAGCACCTGAATCACAACTAGGGCCTGGCAGATGGAGTCGAGATCACGGTCAGCAGGTAGATCAGGCAATTTTAATTTCCCAAGCAGGAAAACAAGTTAACCACTTATCAGATTAACCATTGAACAATATCTTAAGGATGTTGACAAACTACATTACGGTTTCAAGGGAAAGTGGTGCTCTCCTGTGACTGTCACTTGGTTCAGGCTGGGTATACACCATCTGCTCTGACGCATCTCACAAGCCTAATGCAAGGTGATCTGCTCAACTTTTTTGTAGAGGGCAGACAGACACTACAGGAGGGGTTTCAAACACAATGCAACCAATGTAGTGCATAGGACTGCTGCTAGGTCTGGAAAAGATCCAGGGCTACACTAGATGTCTGGACTGTCAGGGCTCTGGGCTACCTAGCCTTTTGGCTGTAGCCCCATAGATTCAATCCGGGGCTACAAGTAAAAGACCTTCCCACTAGCAACGCCTCTGGTAGTCCATACAGGTTATAGGTTAAAGTATCAAAAGACAAAAGGTTTGAATCAAAAGGATCGACATCCCGTACACATAATGTAAAAGGGTCATTTGCTCGAAACGAAAGGCTTGAACATTGATAACCATAATAAAGGTAAATGAGCTTCAGAAAGGGTTAAAGGACGACATCTAAATGAAGAGTAAAAAACCTTGTTTAGAAACCATATGCACAGGTGACGGTTGGAAACAAACTGTCAGTGCGTGAGGGAAGGTGAAAAGGAGAGAGCAGCTGACAGATACGACCGAGAGAATAACGTATTTGTGACTGAAATAAAGTGGTAACTAAAACACATAAAATATGTGAAATTAGGAAATCGTTAGCACTTTACAATTAACTATTTCATATACCTTTTCATACGGATATGGAATTCATTAAATCACAGATGGGAACTTCACAATTGGTATATGAGGGCTAGATCTACAGCAGGGAATGTACAAGAAAGGAAATAAGTTACTGGAAATGCACAGAGTATAGAAAAATTGAAATGCACTGGAAGAGCTATAACCAAAAATGAAAATATAAAGTTAACTGGAGAGCAAAATCATATGCCAGACATTACAACGATCTTAATACAAAAATCGATAAATGAGCTTAAACAAAATGTGGAAGAAATTAAAAATGAAGCGACAAGCTCGCTAATAAACGGAGCCTACGAGAAATTACCGCTACACAGATGCCAAATACCAAATTAATGAAAAGAAGTGTGAACAGGCAAAAACAGTGCAAGGAGAATTTACCAATGGCACCTCAAACAAATGTAAATATAACTATACCGGAAATTTTACACAAAACGGAGAAAGGTGAACATTTTTTGTGGAAAACATTAGATATTAACATTTTTTTTAAATTTTTGCAACTTTATCTAATTTATCACACTTGGGGGGGATTCGACTACATGGCACGGGGACGCTACTTTTAAATCGTGTCCAGCACCATTCCATCAATTTTACAGTATTCATGGAACAATCAATGGGACAGTGATACCGTTAATTTATGTTTTAATGCCGGGAAAATCAGAGGAACTGTACATATTTATATATACATTAGAGAATTAACACCAAAGACAATAATCATGGATTTTGAGCAAGGACAAATGAGAGATTTTTCTAAAATATATCCGGACACTCACATTCAGGGCTGTTTTTTTTCATTTCAGACAATCATTGTGGAAACAAATTCAGAAACTAGGATTAAGGACAAAATACGTGGAGGACAGTGAATTCCAACACCAAATCAAGAAAATATTATGACACATTGATTTCATCACAATACTTTAATAATCATGAAGAGGAATTAAGCAATTTAATGGACTCTATATAGAGTGCACTTGGAATGGCCAACTGATGCGACATGGAACAAGAAGAAAAGCAAAATACGAAATAAAAATATGGAATTGCCATAAATCCGTTAAAGAAAACTGGCCAAGAACCAATAACATTCAAGAGGGATGGCACAGTAAAATCAATAGAGAATTCAACACCAACAATCCAAACTTGTGGCACTTTATAAACAACCTAAAATCAGAACAAACTGCTGAAGAAATAAAACTGGCGCAACCAATATCAATAGAAAACAAGCCTAAAAGCAACAAAAAAATACAGAGACTATGAAGAACGCATAAACCGCATTGTGAACAGTTTTGACACTATTGAACCAATGCAATTCCTAGACGCTATAGCATATAACTTGAAATGCTAATAAAACTTAAAAACAAACTCGCCGAGAAACGGCTCTTCTGGACATCGGATGGAGTCACCAAATGCAGGAAACGGTGATAAAAAAAACCCATCCAAAGAAGGAACATATCATAATCCCAGTCGTGAAACCATAATGAAATGCACATAAAATCATGCAAAAATGCTTCAATCCATTAGAAAAATCATCCTTGCAGAAAAAAAACCAAGAAAAAGAAATCTGTTGAAAAACAAATGCCGACTACGTTAGCTTACGCAACGTAAGACGTCACACGTTAGAGACAAATCAAAACAAATATACATAACTTTCAAGTACAAAAAGTAAACCAACAGCACCACCTACTGTTAAAAAAATAATATGTTTGTTTGCAAGTTGCAAGGCATTAAAGATATTTATTTATTGAAATGTTGAAAAACAGCAAATATATATATATATATTTAAAAATCAAACTAAATGTTACAATGACTATATATATATATATATATATGTGTTAAAGAAAATGTTATACTACAGTTGATAAACATTAAACTATATGAAATAAATACATTTAACGCAAACATAGTGTATGTCATTATTAAAATGTAAAGAAAAATTTGAAAGTTTCGAATATATTTCTACCCTTTGACCAATCGACCCTATTGATTTTCGAGAAAATGTACTCTCACCTTTTTGTATTCGAACCTTTTGCATTCGATACTTTAACTGGACAACATCCATACACTGTTTAGAGTTCCTCATAAACCTTTATCAAGAAATCCATTAGGTCAAAAAAGTGGCGATCCCAGGGGAGTCTCTGGATATTGTGTTTGTGATGTGTTCATGTCTGCAAATTGCATTCTTAATTCCATATATATTCTGCACTCGTCACATTAATAGAGCCCCCCTACCCCCCTTCCCCAGTAAAGCTCTACTCAGTAGATTTCAGCCTGTTCTTTTTCTTCCTTTTTGCAGGATTTCATGATGCGTTATAAAGGGGAGATTGATCACTGGATTGGCCTGAGGAGGGAATCTGGTCAGGCCTGGAAATTGGTCAATGGCACTGAATTCATCAACTGGTAAGTCCTTCAAGTCCAGCAGTTTAAATGCATTGCGCTTGCATCCTATTGAGAAGCTACTCGCTGCTGGCACTCAACAATTTAAAAGGGTGCTGCATCGAGCATGTTCTAGTATTGTGAGAGGGGCACCAGTCAACCCCAGCTCCAAAATGTTTGGATGATAATAATAATTAGAATTGTTCTTTTATAGCTCGCTTAATACTGGACACCGGTTTCGAAGCGTGAGACATGGGATTCGAACCTGTGTTGCTATGCGTTCTCTTGGTTCCAAGACAAACGCATTGCCCCTGAGCTATCCTCCCAGCCAATAGCATGAGAGTATGGAGGGATGATGCAAACCATTCCATCCTCTGCTCAATGTAATCAATGTAATGATGCAGCCTAAAAGTCCCTCCAGAGTAGGACTCTGTTATGCATTTAAAAGAGTGACCCGCCGCTGACGCAAATTTCATGCGGTTCCATTGAAGGTACGCGATCACCAATACCACTCAAGGTGATCGGAACCATTGGGGCACAACGAGATCGAAGATGACCGACTAATGAGTGTGCGTTATACCCGATTTTGGCCGCCAAACTCTGCACCCTTCACGAAAATCAAGATGGCGGGCGCCTGCAAAACCCAGAGAAGGAAACAAACCTTGATGTGAGGGGCGAGTGGAGACCTAAGAAAGCGGAGAGGAAGGGCGCACTGACACCCGACAGCACAAGCAGCCGCAGACCCAGCTGTAGAAGCCTGCCCAGGGCAAGAGCCTGCCGCGATTCTCTCGGGTCCCACGGCAGCTGCGGCTGTAACCGTGGCGGAGCATCTACCGAGGGCCTTCTCATTCCCGGAGTTCCGGCAGGGGCGAGAGAGGGACTGCTCCCTGCCCTCATTCCTCCGCACTGATCCGGGCCCCGAGGATGGGGGCGCCGTGAGCCGGACTTGGTCGGGGCATTGGTGGGGAGCCTGCGCTACGGGGAGCTGCAGTGATATCCTGCTCCCAGGAGAGACCCAGGCGCCTTCGTCCAACGGACACATCAGCTGCCACGCCAGGTACAGCAGGATCGGGGAGGTGAGGCGTCGTATGGGAGCTCCCCCCCCCCCCACGTGCAAGCAGACCTGAGCCCCAAGAAGCTTCAGAGGCAACGCCAACCCCAGCGTAATAACCAGAGGCCCCACAGCAGATCCAACCTGCCTCGTTAACAGAGGCCACCGACATCAGCCCAGGGCCTCGCTACACCAGCGGGCTCCCTGACCAGGGGCCCAAAGTCGATCTTCTCCACCACAGACCCCTCGGGACGCCTGCTGGCCTTCCCACCACCCCCCCCCGGAATTGGTCATCAACAACTGAGGACGCGGCCCTACCGCCGCAGACCACCAATATCCCCATAAGACCCTTCCCAGCATTGAAGTCTGCCAGCTGCGGGCCTAAACCGACCCTGGGCCGAACGCTAAGGACCAAAGGTCTCCCCCCGCCCCCTCCAGAGAAACGAAGCACGCCAGGAGCAAGCCCACGCCAGCCCAGCCCAGCCCAACACAACACGCGGCACACGGAAGTTCTTACAGCTAAGGCCCAGTTTAATACGGACTCTCACCCCCCACATCCTTCCTGGGGCGCCCCGGCCCACACACTCACCCAGCGCGCTGACCCAGCCCAGAACAACGCAACAAACCTCCGGCTTCCCGCTACGCAAAAGCCCCACGACAGCTATTACTGGACACACGCAACCAACCAGTTCACAACACGCAAGATTCCGCAGGACCTGATCCATTGGGGTGCCCACTTGGAGAGTTCCCCTACAAGGCCTCCTTCACATTCTTAGTGCCCCCCCCACCTAGCTACCATGACTAAACAAACGAAGGCCGCTAAAGCCGCAGACATAACCACTATGTTTGCAGTAGTGGACAAAGGCAAAAAGCATGACCCTCCCAAACTGACCCCACAGAAACATCCAGAGGAAAATGATGCTCTCGCTACTAGAGGGACCTAGTGGCCTTCATGGCAGACATCGAGTCCTAATTCCGCTCCTGCCTATCAGAACTCACTTCCAAAGTAGAGCAGACTGACCAGAGGGGTAACAGAGGTTGAGCAGAGGCTGGGAGAAATCGAGGACCGCTCACAAGTCCACACTACCTCCCTGGGGGAAATCCAGCTATCCATCAATGCCCTACAAGATAAATATGAGATCCTGGAGTTTAAACAAGAGGACCTTGAAAACAGGGCGTGTCGCAATAACCTCCGGATCCGAGGTGTTCCATCCTCCGTCCCCGACAACAAGCTAGCAGAATACATAGGGGACTTCTTCCAGGCCCTGCTCCCAGATCTGGACAAATCCCAACTGCTGCTAGACCGAACCCACAGACTGCACCCACGCCGGGGAGTGGACTCAGACCCTCCACCAGATGTGATCACCAGGGTTCACTTCTTTACGACTAAAGAGGCCATCTCAGCGATTAGCCGAACGGGAGACAACCTCTCGTTCCAGGGCACATCACTGCAGATTTATCAGGATCTCTCATTACTCACTCTACAGAAAAGAAGAGCACTCCGCCCCTTGGCACTCTTTCTCCAAGACCAACGGGTGCGGTACAGATGGTTATTCCCAACGGCGCTACAGTTCTCATATAAAGGCACTGTCCGACGAACCAACCACTTGGAAGACGCAAACAAAATCATGCATCCAACCTCACCCGAGGAGACCCCCTCACCGAATCTGGAGGGGGCTGGGGAACCTGAACCACCCCCCTCCCCAAAGCCCAGGCGGTCATCGTGGTCGAAGATACAGCGAAACCACAGGAGGAGGTAATCTGGGGCGGAGCACGCCTCATGGATCTGGGCGACACCGACCTCAGCTCGACAGCCCTCGCCTACTATGGAACCACCAGCTCACTTCCAAATAAATAGATCTCTTCGACGGTGGTGGCGGGCCACACCCATGGTTCATACCCATTCCAAGGAAAGTTCCAACGTTGAATCCTTGGAAACCCACGGTACTCTACACCTTGATTCATTCATTGGCCCAGTTGGCCAAGTGTGCGTCCGCAAACACAATGTCTGTCCACCCGCTGGTTAAGGTTATGCCCCCTCCCCCACACCCCCTCCCCCCCGTTGGGGGCGTGTTAAAACCCCAAGTGCAGGATGAGGCACTCTTAACCCTCAACAGTAATGGCGGTTGATCCACCCCCGCTCGCCCAACCCAACTCAAAGAGAGTGACCTGATGGCAGACCACCAAACCCTGAGGCTCCTCTCCCTAAAAGTGAATGGGCTGAACTCTCCTGCTAAGCGAAAAGTAATCCTACTAAAACTTCGGGATGAGGCGGCAGTAGCCATGCTCCAAGAGACGCACCTGCTACAGACAGATGTTGGCCGGCTCCGCTCCCAATGGTATGCCCTCCAATTCTTCGCCTCAGGAGGAACTAAAAAAGGGGGCACCGCGATCCTCTTCAGGAAGGACCTAAACCCACAGATATTGGAAACAAAAACGAGTTCGGAAGGCCGACTTGTAGCGGTGAAACGCCTTCTGCTGGGAGATCTATACACTTTCATCTCGATGTACGCCCCCAACGTCGGACAATCACATTTTTACGACTCATTGGGTTCCTCCCTCTCACGCTTTATAGAATGCCAAACGATAATCGGAGGTGACTTCAACGGCGTTCCGGACCCCCACAAGACACAAATCGCACCCCGCGACTCCGAGTGACTTCACCCAGGCGCTGAGCCTTCTCCAGTTGTTCCGATCTTTAGAGGTGATGGAGGCATGGCGGGTGCTCCACCCCACCGAACTTCTCCTTTTATTCATACGTCCACCGGACCTTCTCGAGAATCGACCTCCTTCTAACCTCCCCCCCCCCCAAACTCTGGCTTTCGTCAAGGAGGTATCCATCAGCACGAGAGCCCTATCTGACCATGCCCCAGTGATCCTGGAGATCCGGGCACAGAACCCTAAATCCGACAGCCTAGGCAGATGGACTTTATACGACCCTATCCTCAATGATATGGCAACAAGGGACAAGATCGCGAAATCTATCAAAAACTTCTTTGAAGAAAACCCAGCTTCCGACACCTCTGTGGCGAACAACTGGGATGCTATGAAAGCAGTAATCAGAGGCACCTTGATCGCCCAAGGAGCGGCCTACCATAGGAGCAGGCGACAGACCCGGATAGCCTTGGAGGAAGAACTAGGGACCGCAGAGGAAGCCCATAAGAAAAAAGGCTGGTCCCCTAGGACACGGAGAGCTATGCGTACAGCCAGGAAGAAATTGGAAGCCCACTATACGGAACAAACCGCCCTACTCATGGCCAAGGCCAAACAATCATACTACGCGAAGAACAATAAGGCCAATAAAATCCTGGTGGCCAAATTGGCCAAACTAAGGCGAACCAATATGATAGCAGGTCTGCGCGACCCCAAAGGAGTGGTCCAATACTCTGATCCCAAAAAACAACTAGCGGTGGACCACCTCACCAAGGTCGCCACCCCACGGAACCAACCGCAACAAATGGAATACTTGCGCAAAGCTGCATTGCCTCGACTTCCCGACACAACGAAAGAGGAACTGGAGGCGCCCAGCACAGAGGAAGAGATTGGGGATGCCGTTAAATCACTCGAAACACGAGCCCCGGGCCCAGACGGATTCTCGGCCAGGTTCTATCAATTATTTAGACCACAGCTGATGCCCCCCCATGGTGACACTTTTCAACTCCTTCAGGGAAACAGGGTCGGTAATCCCCTCGATGCAGGAATCGATCACCATCCTCCTGCCCAAACCTGGGAAAGACCCGAGGGACCTGGCCTCATACTGGCCGATTGCACTATTGAACATTGACGCAAATCTATACTCTAAAATTCTGGCGAACTCCCTTGGTCGCGTCTTACCAGAGATCATTCAACCAGACAGGCAGGTTTCATTCTCCACCGGGCAGCAGGAGATAACATCCAGAGAACCCTAAACCTAGTGGACCTTGCTACCCGGAACTCCCAGAAACTGATCCTAATGGCCCTAGATGCGGCCAAGGCATTCGACAGGGTGGATTGGACATTTATGAAACTTACCTTGGGGGCCTTCAGCTTTGGGACAGCATTCCAAACAATGCTCCTGGCTAACTATACAGGCCCAACGACACTCCTGAGGATCAACTGACACAACTCGGCCCTAATCCCCCTAACTTGCGGGACTAGACGGGGCTGTCCGCTGTCGCCACTGCTCTTCGCTCTGACCATGGAGCCCTTCGCCCAAATAATTAGGCAAAACAAGCAGATCAAAGGCCCGCAGATCGACCCTTCGCAACATAAAATCGCTCTATATGCCGATGACGTCCTACTCATGCTCTCAGAAGCTAGCTCCTCCCTGTGACACACGCTAGACGAAATGACCAGCTATGGAGAGGTATCCGGCTTTTCAGTAAACTTCGCCAAATCAGTGGCCCTAAGCATCGGCCTCACCCCAGGAGATCGGGAACCACTGGCTAAGATGTGCCCAATCACGTGGGAAAAAAGGGCGATCCCCAACTTGGGTCTATATCCCAGCAGACCCGAAAGACCCATACAAAGCAAACTTTCCCCGGTTATTCAGAGAACTGGAAGGAGACCTGAAACGCTGGGCGACCCAAGAGATTTTGCTGCTGCGACGCATAACAGCGTGCAAGATGAACCTCCTCCCGAGGTTTCTTTATGCCTGCGCTTCCCTCCCGGTGGCGATCCCCACTGCAGCCCTTCGAGACCTACAGAGGAAGATGCTGAAATTTATCTGGAGAGGTAAGAAGGTGAGAATCCCCCTGAAGACGCTACTGGGGGGCTCCAAACTGGGAGTCCCGGACCTGCAGGCCTACAGGGTGGCAGCCCAATTAGCACAGGTCCACCCGTGGCAAACAATTACAAACCGCCCCAGATGGGTGGAGCTGGAGCAGTCACGAATGCCCCTACCCCTACGATTCTTGCCACACATCCCACCCCCCCCACCCCTTAGAATGCACTGGGGAGACCTTCTCCTGGCAACCAGACACACTCTAAATTCCTGGGATTGGGCACTGAAACGAAAGGGGGTTCCGAGAGGACTGAGCCCACAATCCCCGATCTTTCATAACCCGGCTTTTTGACCCGGAGCGAACCCCTGCAAGTTCCAAAATTGGATAAACGGCGGCCTTGAAACCATAGACAAGCTGTACGGAGGAGAGGCACCCCTCACATTTGAGCAATGTAAAGAAAAGTTCCAACTCTAGGAAAGGGACAGGTACACCTATATCCAACTGCGTCACTGGTGTGCTCACCCCCAAACTCGGCAGGCAGCAACACGTCCTCCCACCGCCCTGGAATTAACACTCAGACCTCCTAGCCCGTGGGAGGGTATCCACCCTCTACAGGCGATTCTTGGGCGACTTCCTGAGCACGAGAACGCGCTGCATGGCCCAATGGGAAGCGGATCTGGGTCACCCGATAGAAGACCAGACCTGGGTAGACATCTGGACCCGGACGCACATCTCATCCACCTGCACCACCAACAGGGAAAGTGCATACAAAATCATGCTACGGTGGTATTACCCGCCTCTGAGACTTCAACATGAACCCCCCAAGTGGACTACTTCTGCTGGAGAGGGTGCGGCCACCCAGGCTCCTTTTTCCACATGTGGTGGACTTGTCCAAAGATCCAGCAATTCTGGAAGGCATGCCTGGGGACCATCACACAAATCACCGGGTCAGCGATCCCGCTAGAACCAGAGCCTGTCCTGTTGGGAGCACCAATCCCCACGATCTACCCACATGCCGGAAATGGAGCAAAACTGCTGACCCAATGCCTATTAGCCGGGAAAACGGTGCTGGCCCGCGCCTGGAAATCCCCAGAAGTCCCCCTCATGGCTCAGTGGTGGACGAAACTCTGGGACATACTGATTGCAGAAAAGGTAACGGCGGCAAAGGCAGGTGCGCTCCACAGATTACAGAACATTTGGGCCCCAGTTTTGGAATACGACCAGCGATTCCCGGCCCTGACCTATAAACCCATTAACGCACGCTGGGCGCTGAGGGACCAAGAAAACTCCGAAAGAGACACATAGATGGCGGGGCGCGAGGCAGACGGCTCTAGAAGAAGGAATCCGGGCCTGGGAGCTGTGGGGAGGAGGGGAAGAGAGTAAGAAAGTGTCTGGGGGTTAACATGCTTAAATGATGGCGTAAGTTGTTATATAATTGTCATCATGCCTTGATTTAAAATAAACAAAGTTTAAAAAAAAAATTACAAAAAAGCATCCTGGGGTCCATATTGCCCCATTTGAAAGACCTTTTCAGGCTCAAAAGGAAGGCAGGAGTGTGCTGCCCACTGGTAATGGGCAGCACACTCTCTGCATGCTGTTTATCAAGTCAAAATAAAACCTCATAAAAAAACCCATTGCAATCCTGCCATCATTCCATCAGTAGCCTGTGCTTGTAAAGCAGCACTGGTATCTAAACAATTAAAGGAGGCAATGAATTCCCTGCAACATTGAATTAATATATATATATAATATAATTAGCAAAGGCCATTTAAACCAAGTCAAAACTTCCACAACGCCTTCTAGAAGCCATTGCTGGAAGTTCACCTCCAGCTTTCAGCCACAACAGCAAGGCATTGTGGGTATGCAAATTGGCTCAAATGCAAACCTTTTTCTCCAGGTAATTGTCTTTGTCTAATAGTGCAGTGCTACTTTATAATCTTAATCAACCCAAGACATTTGGAAGGCCACCAGGACAACTACATACCTGGTTTCACACTTAAGCATGTGCACAGTCTGGATGGGATCACTCCTCTTAGTAAGGAGCTGGCATTGGAGGTGCAAGCAGACAAAAGGAAAAGGTCAGTGGTGAACATAAGTAAGGCCCCATCTCATGGAACAGGGGTTGCAGCAGAAATGCAGGCAACCAGGGGCAGGAAGCGGTGGGTGTAATCTCTCCCCTCATGGTTCACGTGGTGTTATGACAGAGTAGAAAGGGTGTACAATAAGCAGAGGCTTGGTTGGTGACTATTGCTGTAATGCTTGTGGGCAAGAAAAGTGCTGGGTAGACTCTGTACATAGTATAGCCGGATGTAGTCGGGCGTTGTGGGATACTCTGAGAGAATAGTGAGTTTGAAGCGGGCTAGGGGGAGCATAAGGGATCAGGAACAGATTGTGTGTAAGGGTTTCGAGTGGGATTTAGGGCAGGCCTTTATTGGCTGGGTGGTGAGTAAAGGGAAGAGAGCCAGTGGGCCGCAGATGGATGGATCTGGGGCTGCTCCAGAGTTGTTCGCGAAGAGAGATGAGCGACAGTGGGTGGAGGGGGCCGAAGGGCTAGACAAAGGGTACGGTTGCAACAGGAGAAAGAAGTGAACAGCCAGCACATGCAGCATGCATAAACAGTCGTGTCGGCGTGGCTGAGGCTGTGACGGTAGTGCAAACAAAGCAGGCAGGGAATATGGTTACAGAATAGTTACGAAAAACTTTTCAGGAACCTATCACCACGGCGATCGAATCGGCGATGGGGGAAACTTGTGCTAAGTTTGGCTACAGTGAGTTCAGTAAAAGTCCAGAAATAGATGGGATGGACAGAGTAGATATTAGTGGTGCAGGTATGGTCTATAGCGCCCGACAGGGTACATGAAAGCCCTTATAGGTGTTGTGGCCTGCTCCCGGACCACCGGAGCAGGCCACAGCTGTTGTCGGGATCACCCGACAATGACCAGTTGGGCTGCGATCACACAGCAAACAATGAGCAGGGATCACCCTGCTAGCCCCGATCACCGTAGTGGGGCACCAAGGCCGGGGTTGCACCTTCAGCCATGGTCACAGAACATTGAAGAAGGACGGCGTTGCACAACGGGGGACCCGACCTCGTGTAGGGACTCGTCCTTGGGCCTCCTGCGTGCGGTGTAGCACCAGCATGGTGCTTGGCAAGAACGACACCAGAGTCAGCGCAGGATCGACTGATGAGCTGGAAGCGGCTTGTCCCTTTTATTTTCTCTGTCTCATGGTTATTTTCTCAGTCACATGGTTACCCCATGTGACACTGACACTGGGAGATACCATGTTCCCCCAGAAGGGGTGACGTGCAACACTCCTCCTTTTTCATAACAATAAAACAAACTCCCAAAACCACAGCACAATACACAATCTAATACTAGTATCAAAAACCCTACTAATTTCACACCCTTTATTAACCTGGGTGAGTGGGCGTTGCTCCACTAACTCAACACGACGTTTCGCCTCTGGTACCCCATTCTACCACAACCCACAAACGCATGAACACAATTCCACTCCATTCTTGGGCTGGGCCAATTTCGGTCTGCAGACTCCCAACCATTGTGTGCGCGATCACAGGGTACCAGTCCGACCTCCGCTGAGGTGTCTCCAGGGCCGTCACAAGTTTAGGGGCCGGTAAAGCCACCCTTGGGGTCACCAGGGGCCACATCGACCCAGTCCTTGGCAAAGCGGCAGCCGGATGACAGGCGAGCACACAGTTCAGGGTGGGCAACTGTGTGTCTGGAAGCACCAGGGGCCACATCCAACGATGGAGTAAACTCACTGCTGCAGGATGCTAGTAGCTGAATGCCAAATTTCTCCTTTAATTTCCCCTCCTTTTCCGGTGCTGCTGGCAGGGAGGCACTGCTGACTGGGTGTCTGGGCCAGTGCACCTCTTTCACTTCTAAACCAGGAGTCTGTGTCCTAGAAGGGCGCACAAGCACTTGTAAGAGGTGCAACCCTCACAACGAGAACCTCTGCAAGTAGTGAGCTGATGGGCACATGGGCTGATGGACCGCGCCAGTCCCCTGGCCCCCTCTATTCTTGTTGTGATGGGGGTGGGTACCTGTAGCTTGTGCTGTGTGGCCTGCTCGGGGCACCGGATCAGATCTTCACTGACTGGGCCGAGCTCAGCTGCCCTTGTATGATATGCTTCCAAGGGGTATGATGGGCTTCCAGGGGATGGGATGCATGCAGTCCAAACACTGCTTTGGGAATGTGTGCGTGTGCCGGGATTTTGGCATGATGTTTGTTGTATTTGTTTGCATGTTTTGAATTTGGATGTTGAGTTGGATTTAATGACAATGATTTTGGGGGGAGGTGAGTTGCTAGATCTCTGTTTCACGGAAAAAGTTTCTGCTCCGTGGTGCTAGTTTGGGCAAGAAACTGGTTCTGAGGGGTTGGAAAACACGGATTGCACCTATTGTGGAAGACTGGATTGAGGGAACGTCTAGGCTTGCAACCATGGAGAAGGTGATTTATAAGCGACAAGGGAAGTTGAGATTACATGAAAAGATTTGGGATGAGTTTGTACTAGTTCTTTGATGGCTATTTGTATATTATATTCTGCGTGTATTTAATTGCTTTGTTTTAATTGTATTAATTGATTTATTTGTTTATCTTTGTGTAAATCTTATAAATAAATGCATTTAATTAAAAAAAAAAAAACAAACACGGGCATGGCTGCCTGTAGAGTGGGCCCAGAGGCAGGGGACGGGACCCAGCATGTGTACCCGTTTCCCGCGCGCCCCTTGTTTCATCTCGGCTCCTTTCATTCTCTTTTGTGAGTGCTCCGGTCCGAAGCATATTTCGTCTTTTCCCCTGTTTTCTTTTTTCTTCACCCTGGCAGGCCTGGGTTATTCTTGGGCCACGGCCAACTCCCTGTGGTTGGGATGCATCAGACTTCCTGGTGCACCACCGCAGCCCTTTTCATTATTCGTTGCAGGCGAACTGCTTTCCTTTCTTGCCACTGTGAGCCCTGACGTTAGGAGGCCACACCCCCTCCTTTTGTTCTTTTGGCGGCCGCCACGGGCCCTCCTTCACAATTCCAAAATGTTTATTTATTTATTTTTTTTATTTATTTTTTTTTCTTGTTTTGATAGTCATCAGAGCCCTTTTTTTCTTGTTTTTCACTGCCACGGGCCCGGCCACTGTGGGGGCTCTGACGGCGGCACAACAGCAAGTCATGCCGCCGCCCGCCGGGGCCCACCTGTGATTTGCTCCCGACCAGTGTGTGCTGTCGTCTGCGAGGCCGGGGCCGCTCCATTCCATCTCCCCCCCCCCCCACGGCGGCAGATGCTGTAGGGGGTGCCGCAGGCTGTCTGCCTCCCACGGCGGTCTGCAATGTCTCCTCTTCCTCCTCATGGCCGCATGCTGGCTCACGGCCGCAGCATTTTCTTCCCCCACTGCAGACAAAGCCACAGGGAATTGCCAGCTGACTTCCTCCCTGGCCGCACGAGCACCCTCCTTGCAGAGGGCCGCGGCCAGATAGGGTCGCAGGCAGGGCTCTCCTCTCGCGGCAGATGTCGCTCGTTATCCCGGTCGGGCAGCACGGCTCACCGCCCCACTCCCCCGGCGGGGCATGTGATTTCTTCAGGGCTGCTCCATCATGCGGGCACCAGGTGGGGTGACATGCAACACTAGGAGGCCCTTTGAGGGGCCGGCATCGCCTGCCGGCTCCCATGGGGCTGCTTCCATTTAGCAAAAGCCACAGCCAATCCACCGACGGCAGAGGTGTGCTTTCTGCTAACAAGGAATAGGGAGCCTTCTGCTTGACGCCGCAGCCATGATGTACAGTCAAATCAGGAACAGTAATGCAGGTCTGAGCCTAGCAAGGGCTTACCTGCTCCAAGCCTTCATGGGCACGATGGTCGCTGTGCTGGATGGTGATGCACAATGCGTGCATTTGCTGATGCGTGTTAAAGTTAATGTGTCCTGTACCCTCGTCATAGACTGCTATTGTTGCCCTTGAATTGCCACTTGTTGATTATTTTGATTCCAGCACGGCATAAGAGAGGAAGGGGGACTGGAAGGGAGAGGATAGCACAGGGGCAAGGTGCTGGTCTTGGAAGCAAGACCACACAGAGCAACAGTGGTTTGAATCCCATATCTGCGCTTAGAAACCGAATTCGGGTGTTAAGCGTGTTATAAAAAAAACATTATATAAATATATATTTTGATTGTGGTGGGAAGCATAGCTATGGGTTCTGATCACATGGGGGTGAGGGGGCATGACCAGAGATTCTAGATCTCTTCATGTCTTTGTATTGAGGCCCCAAAGGCATCTGTGCCCCGGGCCCCAACATTCCTTAAAATGGCCCTGGGTAGAGGGATTGAGAGGTGACTCACCAGCTTTGCCGCCCACTTTGTGCGACCTCTGGCATTTTTTATGGCCACGTTTAAAAGTTCACTAGCCACTAGTGACTCTGACTTGTACATTAGAAAAGAAAATCCCTTTTTAGTTTTGTCTGGCAGTGTTTTTCCCACCAACTAGACAAAGTAATACTGTTTGCTAGCTCAATCTATTGATGCAGCTTTGATTTTTAAAAAATTCATATGGAATCTGTCAACATGCATCAGGGTAAGGCGAAAGCATGGATGCCATGCCATCTTGCAGCTTCCGCAAGAGAGAAGTGGGAGGGAGGTGTGGAGTCTATGCGGCCCCACTCACCCTTCTTATTTCCTATTATTCCTGCCTTGAACACTGGGGTCAGGGGAGATGCGCAAATCTGGAAGAGCGTAAGGACCATGCACTCCAGCTGTCCACTTGCACCACCTGCCTGTCATTCCCCTGTTCCCTCTCCCACGCAGCCACAGGTGGTGCCTGTGCCCCTGTGCAAAAGCAGAGGAGCTATGGACGCTGGTGGCTCTGGCTGTGCAGAACAGGGGGCAGTGGTGCTTGGTTCTGGCTGTGCAGAACAGGGAGCTGTGGCGCTTACCTGGTTCTTCTCGCTCCAGCCATTCCGTAAGCATATGGTGCGAGCAGCTGCATTTGATGATGGTATTGGCAGTGGTTTGAGTAACTGGACTTATGAAGGCAGTACCTGTTGATTGTGAGAGTACCTGGGCATTTGCTGGCCATTATACCTGGTATATGACAGCAATACATGCCACATGATGCGCACATCAGAGCGTATGATGGCATTGTGTGGCATTTTATTGGAGCACCTGGGAATAAATAGGGCAAGATGTTGCCTGCCAAATGACAGGAGTGCCTCAACATTTGATGGCAGTGTGCAGGCATATCAGCAATCCCTGTCAAATGATGGTAGTGAAAGGATGGCAGTGCTTGGACATATGATGGCAAAGGCTGCCACATGTTCTTGCCTTCCACTCATAAACCATCTTGTGGGTACGTAACGCTGGAACACCATATCCTGAATGCCTTTAGATGAGACCAGGCAGAACGCAGGTTGCCACTGGCAACGAAGCGCCTTGATCTTGATGCACGCGCATGACAAGCAGACTCTGGTCCCCTACGCTTGCGCACAAAGCCCAAATACACAGCTTGGGCTCCTTGAGCCTTAGACAACGCTGCGGCTTGCTCTAACCACAAAACGCTGCCCGGACACGCAGCATAGAGGCAGCAGGATTGGTATCCTGAGCAGGTAGGCTCCACTTTCCCCGCACTTTTCCAGTATAACCCTACGGTTTTCTTTGAAACCGCTCCCTGTTATATTCAAAAACACGTATTCAGAAATAGGACTTCTGATGTTTGTTAATCTGCTTAGAATCACATGCTGTGCATAGGTCCGACATCCAGTGGTCACTGCGGAGTATTGCATTTTATTTTTCGTAGTCGAAAAAGGGGACGTCGACAAGGCGTGTCTGTAACACTATCCCTATAGTGACGTGCGTTGTACCCACAATCCCTCATGCGTCGAGGTCCCTCAGATTGTTTTTTTCCGCCCAGTTTCTGGTCGCCTTTCGCGGAGCTCCTAGAGAGACATTGCTATACTTGCCACGGACCTCGGTCCTTTTGTTATACTTAATATACTGTTAACGATCCCTCCCCTCGACGTTAGCTGTTAAGCTGTTTCTCCGCCGAACAGATTTTCGACGGAGAGGAAGAGCGGAGGAGATCCTTCGGCGCTGCCGAACACGTGGCCTGGCCTCGACGGCCAACTTACAGTAGGGAGAGTGGGGGTTCGAACTTTGTATCTTCTCTTTGAGAATGTCTTTCTTTCTCCCCTTTCTTTCCCTTGGGGTTGTTATCGCCAGCTATTATTGCCTCAGCTATGGAGAGGACACCCTTTAAGTTTTGCCCACGCTGCAGGGGCAAATATACTTGGAAGGATAAGCACAAGCTCTGTAATCGTTGCTTGCCCCTCGATCACATAGAGGACAGCTGCGCAGCCTGCAAGCTCTTAAAACCCAGAACTCTTAAAGAACGTAGGGTTAAGAGGTGGGCGGACTACGCGATGTCGAAGTCAGCTTCCTCACCCGCTGCCGCCGTTACTGAAAGTGACGAGGAGTGCGATAACTCAACGTCCGTTACGGAAGTCATGAACCCCCAGAAGGAGCGCTCCCGCTCCTCGACGTCCGTCCCCGGCCCCGACGGGCTCGGCTCACGCCCTGCTTATGGGGATGAACACCCCGGCGACAAGGACGCACATAAACCCCATAAGGCTAAACACACAACCCACGGCTCTTCTTCGTCGAGAACGAAGGATCCATCAGCGCCGAAGGGGACGCAGGGCACTCCGGCGTCTACCGCAGACCGTAAAGGTCCCAAGCCCCACCCGCAAACGCAGCCGCGACCAGCGATTGGGCGTCCATCTAACACGGGCGCTACCCCAAAAACATCCGACGCAACGCTCCATAGAGCGACCATCGAGGTACAACGCGCAACACACACAACGTCGACACCAGAGCCCTCGACGGATAAACTCGTTGTCGAGAGCCTAGCGAGAATTGTCGCCGAAGACAAACGTGCGCGGACGACGAAACAAACGTCGAATACCGTGTCGAAGAAGCACAAAAGTAGCCAGGAACTGCCCCTTTCACCGAAGGACGCTTCCGAACTACCTGAGGGCTTTTCAGAAGGAGACGGCAACCTCTCGTCGACGTTGTGGGAGCGTTCGAAACGGTTCGAAGGTGAAAACACAAATTTCCCCCCTCTAGACTATTCAGGGGTACCCCATGAGACCCTTGAAAGACTCCATTCTTGCATGGAGAAAATGGAAAGGTTTCTAGGAAACCAAGACCCACCCACTCACAAAAGACAAAGAGAATGGCCACAGGATGACCCTAGAGTCAAGATTCCTAGGCTGGTTCCCCCTGCCACAGATGTATATGACCTCACTGAGGAGGAGCAATACCTCCAGGAAGATGAGGAGTGTTTGGGTGGAGAAGAAGAGGTAGAACTTGAGGAAGAGGGGTTCGAAGAAGATCCTTACACTACTGCAACAGGTTTTGAAGAGGATACAGCTACCTCGCAGCCATGGCATTCCCCGTCAGTGCAGCCTTGGCAATCCCCATCAGTACATTCAGACCCTGATGCCTTTCACCCTTCTCCTCTCAAGGATTCACATGGGAACTCCTCTCCCATAGATGACCAACCTTCCCTCAATGCACTATTGCGCAAGGCGGCAGCGCATTTCGAGATTGATACAGGGGAAACTCTTCCAGACATTGACTTTGTAGAAAAAGTCATCAAAGAAAAAGCCCCTGTTAACCAGTCTATTCCTCTCCTGGCTTCTATTAAGAGAAGAATTTCTCCTTCCCTTTCTAACCCAGCCTTAGTAAGAGGGGTCAACCCTAGAATAGAAAAGCTCTTCAGCCCTTCATCCTCTGACCCTTTATACATCAGAGGACACTCTATTCCGGACTCCCTTGTGGTTACCAACACAAGGAAAAGAGCAGGGGTACCACTATCCACTAGTGAAGCACCTCCAGACAAAGAAGGCAAGAAACTCTACGCACTGGGGAAGAGAATCACGACCTCCGCCGCCTTCTCTACTAGAATTGCTAATAACAACTCTCTATTAGCTAGCTACGCAGATGCACAGTGGAGCAAGCTGCGCAGCGAAGCAGAGGAAGCTCCTGAACCCCTGCGTTCACGCCTGCTAGCTATAATATCAGAGGGCACACTTGTAAACCAGGGCATCGTTAAGAACTCCCTAGATGCCGCTGAGACGGCTGGCCGCTCCCTAGTGCAGGGAATACTTCTCAAACGCCACGTTTGGCTACGCAATTCAGGTTTTAAGCCCGAAACCCAAGCCTCCCTCATAAATAAACCCATAGAACAGACGCATCTGTTTGGGAAAGCAGTGGATGAGGCCCTAGAACATGCTAAAAAAGAGTTTGATACCATCAAGACTCTTGATCAAATTTCTAGGCCCCCTAACAGGCGAGGCTATGGTAATAAACGCTCCTTTCGTGGCCAAAGACAGCAGCAGAACCAACAACAACAATCTTACTCTGCCTCCAACTGGCCCACTAACCAGGGTAACACCCAGTTCAGTCAAAGAGGCCAACGGCGGGGCAGAGGTAAAGGTCGTGGCTCCAGCCCCAGAGGTTCCACGCCCAATACCAGCAAATGACCCGAAGATTCGGGTCCCCTCCCATGCATCACCGGTCGGGGGCCGGCTAACCTCGTTCCTTTCAGCATGGGAGGGAATAACGTCAGACTGTTGGGTATTATCCACCATAGCCCACGGATACTGCATCGAGTTCAACGGTTCCCCGAAGTACAAACCCGCACGGAACCGACGCATGACACCGCAACACCTCTCCATTCTTCTTCAAGAGGTGGAAGAACTACTGAAGAAAGAAGCTATAGAGCCCGTTCCCCTATCACAGGTAACAGAAGGTATTTATTCAGTGTACTTCCTTGTACCCAAAAAGGACTTAACCATGCGCCCTGTATTAGATCTGCGCCCAGCGAACAAATTTGTCAAACCCCAAACGTTTCGTATGGTGACATTACAGGAGGTAATCCCACTGTTATCACAAGGGGATTACATGACAACACTAGACATGAAAGATGCATACTTTCATATTTTAATGTTGCCAGCGCACAGAAAATACCTCAGGTTCAAGATAGAGGACAGACACTACCAGTTCAGAGTACTACCCTTCGGGATAGCATCTGCTCCAAGGGTATTCACGAAAGTACTGGCAGTGGCAGCGGCCCACCTGCGCAGATTATCCATCCCGGTATAGCCTTACCTCGACGACTGGCTCATAACAGGGGATTCTTACGAAACATGCTTCTCCAATACCCAAAAGACCGTAGACCTTTTGTCCCAACTGGGCTTCTCCATCAACGAAAAGAAGTCCAGCTTAGACCCCAGCCAAATCAAACAATTCCTAGGGGCTCTAATTCGAACAAAGGACGGCCTCGTATTCCCCTCCAACGAGAGGGTCCAAAACATGCTGTTTCAAATTCCCCACTATGTGGCAGGTCGAGAGGTGACGGTACGCAAAGCAATGCGCTTGCTAGGAATGATGGCGTCATGTATTTATTTGGTACCTCACGCGCGCCTGCGCATGCGCCCAATGCAAGAGTGGCTCTACAGCCAGTGGTGTCAGGCCAGCGGACAATGGGACGATCTAGTGGTGGTCTCGCAGGCCTTGGTTCTCTCGCTACGGTGGTGGACAAAAGAAAACCTGCTATTAGGGAAGTCTTTTGCCACACCCGCAGTGGAAGCCACTCTAACCACAGACGCATCCCTTACAGGTTGGGGGGCTCACCTATCCCATCAGACTGCTCACGGAGTGTGGACTCCGAGCTTAGCATCCAAGCATATAAACCTGCTGGAACTACTAGCGGTGTTCAAAGCTCTGAAAGCCTTTCAGGAACACCTACAAGGAAAGACAGTGATGGTCCTCACAGACAGCACCACAGCCATGTACTACCTCAACAAACAAGGGGGCACTCACTCTCCAGGACTGTCCAAGCTGTCCCAGAATATATGGAAGTGGGCTCTCAAACACAACATGTTCCTACTATCACAACATGTACCAGGGGAACTCAATCTGCTAGCAGACAAACTCAGCAGAGACTTCCCCCTGCCCGTAGAGTACGAATGGCAATTGCACGGAGACATCGTCTTAGACGTCTTCACGCAATGGGGATTCCCGGAAATAGACCTGTTCGCAACTCTGGAGAACTCACAATGCCAAAGTTACGCCTCCAGGTACCCCCCGAACCAGTCCAAGGGGAACGGTCTGTCGATTCAATGGTCAGGGAAATTTGTTTACGCCTTTCCCCCGACTCCCCTTCTCAACAAAGTGGTGCACAAGATGCATCAGGAGCAGGTTACCATGATACTAGTGGCCCCAATGTGGGCCCGGCAACCATGGTTCGCTCACTTGATGGAGATGTCCCTATCTCCCCCAGTGAAACTTCCCTGCCCTTACAACATGCTGTCACAGGACAAGGGCAGAACACTGCATCCATGCCCTCAGAACATGAACTTAGCAGCCTGGCTCCTGAGGTCGTAGAATTTGGTCATTTACAACTCCCACAGAGATGTATGGACATCCTCAGGGAAGCCAGAAAACCTAATACTCGACACTGCTATTCTAGCAAATGGAAAAGATTTGTTATCTGGTGTAGAGGAAAAAGCATCAACCCAGTTGACTGCTCTCCTACTGACATTATTCTATACTTGACCCATTTACTGGATTCAGGTTTAGTGTTCAATTCCATTAAAGTCCACCTAGCGGCACTTTCTGCATACACCACTTCCCAACTTAAAGTGTCGTGGTGGAAGATACCAGTTATCAAAGCATTCATGGAGGGGGTAAAGAGGATACACCCTCCGATAGCTAACCCAGCTCCCGGATGGGACTTAAATGTGGTACTTTCCAGACTCATGGGCCCTCCTTTCGAACCCATGCACAAGGCAACTCTTAAAGATCTCACTCTTAAGACGGCTTTCCTAATAGCTATCACCTCCATTAGGAGAGTAAGTGAACTACAGGCTCTTTCTGTACTAGACCCCTTCGTAACAGTTCACAAGGATAAGGTGGTTCTACGCACACACCCAAGGTTTGCACCAAAATTCATCTCGAAATTTCATGTAAACCAATCAATAGAACTACCAACGTTCTTTCAAAACCCTTCCAGCTTGGGAGAAAAAAGTCTGCATACACTAGATGTACGCAGAGCTGTCATGTTCTACATGGAAAGAACCAGACCACTGAGGAAGACTAATCAGTTCTTCGTATCGGTGGCAGCAGGAAGAGAAGGAGATGCGGTCTCAAAATCCACTATATCTAGGTGGATTGTTCAATGCATCACTCTCTGTTACACTCTTGCTAAGAGAGAACTACCCTTCAAGCCAAGAGCACATTCCACTCGAGGCACGGGGGCTTCCATAGCATTCATTGCAAATGTTCCCCTTGAGTCCATCTGCAAAGCGGCAACCTGGAGTTCTGTGCACACCTTTAGAAAACACTACTGTCTAGATGCACACTCTAGATCTGACTCCCAGGTGGGACAGGCAGTATTAAGACATCTTTTCTCTACTGTTCCTTCTCATAACCCACCGCCAACTCCGGGTACTGCTCGCTAGTCTAGGCACAGCATGTGATTCTAAGCAGATTAACAAACATCAGAAGACAATGCATTACTTACCGTAAAAGCATTTCTGATGGTTGTATCTGCTTAGATTCACATGCGCCCACCCTTCCTCCCCGCTCGGATGGAAGGAACATAGACATCCTTTTCTATATATTTCTCTCTTTTCTGTACTCACTCACGGCTGAAAGGCTCCCTCAGGGCAGAAAAATACAAACAGAGGGACCTCGACGCCTGAGGGATTGTGGGTACAAGGCACGTCACTATAGGGATAGTGTTACAGACACGCCTTGTCGACGTCCCCTTTTTCGACTACGAAAAACAAAATGCAATACTCCGCAGTGACCACTGGATGTCGGACCTATGCACAGCATGTGAATCTAAGCAGATACAACCATCAGAAATGCTTTTACGGTAAGTAATGCATTGTCATTTCAATCAGGACGGATGGAGTGGCGTAACATAAGATATGGGGGCCCCCCTGCGAGCTATGCTGAGGGCCCCCCCTGCCCCCAGCTCGGCAACAAATCATGGGACGTGCCACACTCTGGGCCAGCGTAGATTACCACGCTTGCGTAATTCGCACTAACGTGCTGCCGAAGGGGTATGCCACACACTGCACTAGGAGAAAGATATAAATGTGTTTTAATGCAAAAAGCAGCACACTTTCTGAGAACAATTTGTTAAAAAGCCACAGTGTTTGCTATTGTTTTGTAGGGTAACGCAGAACCATCAAGGACCACATTGACACCCTTGATCTAGCCTTGGGCGATTTCTGTAACCATTCTTTTGCCACTGGAACTTTCCCCTCGCCCAAACTCTTGGAAAAGATGGCCAACTGCCAGCTTACTCTCCACACTGAATCTGTTGGTTGTCTCTCCATGCCCATCAATCTGGCTTAAGAGCTTCCGGAGGCACGGAAACTGCTCTCCTGAACACCTGTGAAGATCTGTTCTCTAACCATGATTCCAGCATTCCTACTGTCCTCATCCTCCTTGAACTTTCCTCTGCTTTCGACACGGTCAACCACACCATTCTGATCAATCGACTCTGTGAGAACCTGGGCATCATGGATCAGGCCCTGGAGTGGCTGACCTTCCTCTTGGACTGCCCCTCCGAGTTCCAACTTGGTCCCTTTTCACTCTGCCAACTCTCTCTACCTGTGCCGTTCCCCAGGGCACTAACCTCTCACCCTTGTTTTTCAACCTCTACTTGGCCGCTTTGGCCCACCTGATCTCTACCTTCTGCTCTAACTTTCAGTGTTATGCGGATGACACTCAGCTTTCATTCAGGCTCCCCTCAGCCTACTCCCCTCTCTCGCTCATTCCTGGTGTCATCTTCAACGCCACTCTCTTTCTCTCTTCACATCTCGGATGTCACCAAGAAGTCCCACTACCAGCTCTTCCCTTTCCCACGTTCCCCCAGAAGCTCACTGTCTCCAGAGCTCTAGTTCTCTCTAGGCTGGACTACTGCAACAGCCACTTTCTCAATCTGCCGTCCTCTACTCTCTGCAACTAATCCAGAACAGGACTGTGAGACTTATCCTTGGCCTCAAGCCCAAGGACCGTATCTCTCCAGCCATTAAATCTCTCCACTGGCTCCTGGTGGCTGCAAGGATCAAGTTCAAGACCCTTTGCATTATTTCTGGGGCTGGGATCCACACTACATCCAGTGCTCTCTTCAAAAATACTTTCCTTCTCAAGCACTAAGGGTTAGATGCTTCTCCAGGCAGAGAGTGTTGGGGGCGGCGGGGTGGTTGATACCTCTCCCCTGCAGGTGTCTCCCTCTGGAATGGCCTCCCTGCCTCTCTCAAACTTGAGCCAGACCACCTGAAGTTCGGGAAGCAGCTCAAAACGTTCCTCTGCTTTCTTTCTCTCCCGCCCCTGCTGACCTACCTGTCTGCTGTACCAACTGGATGCTTGGTTACCCTCAGTCTCACTGAGTCCAGGCTCTTTCTTGATCAGTCACCCCTTGCACTGCCTCCGGGCCTACCACGCAGTGAGGGGCTGTAACTGTTACCCTAGAGTCCCTTGTTCTCCTTGCACTACCCTGAGCCGTGCTGCCCTGGCTGCACTTACTCTGAGCATTGCTGCACTGTTTTCCCCTCCTCTTTCTCTTGCACTCCCCCCCCCACCCCCCTTTCCCCTTGCACTTCTTGTTCTCGCACTTGCACGATCTGAATGACACAAGGCTTAGTAAGATAGTTTGTCTTGCCCTCCCTCTATTTTCCTTCCCTTGTCTGGTCGTGCCTAAAAACACTTGTGTACAGGTGCGTTATATATGATTTATCATATCATTTTATCACAGATGCCCAGAAAAATATACAGTGCTGCAGTAAGAAGCAGCTAGACTGGCAGAACCCAAATGCCAATCTAGCCAGGTAATTACACTTAGCAGGACTGCTTTATCAGAAATGCCCAGTTAAAAAAATTCATACCAAACTGAGGAATAACAAGACTGGCTGCACCAAAATGCCTCTCTAGCCACTTATATCACATATGCCTGCTTAGCATGGACTTAGACGACCATTATGATTTATTGCACAATCCCCACCCCAGCCCCCCCACACATCCCCTCTCCCTCCCATTCACTACCCCAACCTCCAAAATCAGCTCATTGGCCCAGAATTACCTCCACATCCCTCTTCCTTGTCCCAGTGCTTATGTATGAGGGCACATGCCTCATAGGTAAGTACTGGGATGAGGATGAGTGGGACTAGGACTAATGAAGATTACAGATAGCTAAGTCAGGCATTACCTTCATGTACCTCTACCTCATCTCAGTACTTGTGTATGAGGCATAGTGCCTCATACAAAAGTACTGCCTCATGCACAAGTACTGGGATGATGAAGAATAGGGCTAGGAGTAATAAAGATTACCAATAAGTAATCAAGGCATTAAACACAAGTAGTGGTGCAGCACCATTGAGCTGACTGGGCTTCAGGCTTCAGCACTCCCCCCCACCCCCATGAAATTGTGGGCTACGTTGACTTGGCCCGGCTGACCGTCCTAAAGAGCAGTTGCCGGACAGAAAAGGACACAAATGTTAAACAGCACCTGGGTTTCACTGTTAACAAGGGCCCGGCCCAGCAATTATTAATGTACAGCATTTCACTGTAAGTACCTGCATTCAAATGCCACATTTTTTAAGCAATTGAAATTGTGATGTGGGTTTAGTACTTGCATGCCAGGAGAAGGGTAGAGAGGGAACAGGAGACCAGTCGTTCTCACAGCAGTCCATAAGTGGGTGCTTTCAGACTTAAATGAGAGAGTTAACTGCTTGTAACATTGAAGCTGCACTAGAATAGTCTCATTAAAATGCATAAAGAGGTTAGATGCCCCCACACAAATAGGTTTGCTCCTCCCCACCACACGTAAGTTAGCACCTCTCCCAACATTTGAAGGGTTAGCCCCCCTGAAATGTACGTTTTGTTGCACCCCTGAACACAAGCACACACACCATTCACCATATATACACATGCACACCCAGCCATCCATACATTTAAGTGTTCACCCTTTCACCATACAGGCACACCCAAGCAACCACCCATACATTTAAGTGTGCATCCTTTCACTGTACACGCACACACGCATACCCAGCCACCCATACATTTTTGTGCACTCTTTCACCATACACTCACACAGCCACACGTCATGGGGTTGAGGGGGGGTATAATACTTCCAAAATTGTTTCTTTTTGAAGTCACTCTGACTTCATAAAGAAATTATTTCCGTTAAGGACTGAACCATAACAGAAATAATTTCTTTATGAAGACAGAGTATTTATTTTTGAAGTCATAGGGCTTCCCCCACCCCATGACATGGAGGCCTCCAGCCTAGGGTCGTCATGTCATGGGGTGGGAGTAGCCCCCGGACTTCAAAAAGAAAGTTTCTTTTTTTATTCACTCTGCCTTCATAAAGAGATTATTATAGAGTGAATTCAAAAACAAATGTTAAAAAAAAGAAAAATCGAAATTGTTTTACTTTTCTTTTTATTTTTTATTTTTTTACTCCAAGTGGGGCCCCCCCTCTGAGGACATGTGGTCGCGGGGCCCCCGCGCTGCGTGGGCCCCTGTTACGCCAGTGGACAGATGTCTTTTCCCTCCAGTAGGGAGACGCCATAGATAACGAACTTGGATTCTAGACGTTCTCGCCCCAGTTCCTCCAACATATGTAGACCGGAACCCATAAGACCACCAGGTAAAGATATTCCCAGACTTGTCCAACACGAGCAGCACTTTGCATGGTATAAGAACATGCCCAAGCAACAGAATGTTGGATAAATGACAACTACCCTCATATTTTGCTTCTGCAGAAAGCCGCCTTTCATAATTATTCTGTATGGTAGAGGTCCTCAATTTGCACCTACAAGAAATCAAATACATATGAAGATCAGGTAACAGCTTCTGACTCTTACAGTTATGACCTCACTAGTAGCCATAGTGGCAACTCAGTATGAAGTGGTGTACAATCATTCTCCCTCTTTTACAGCATCTAATGCTAGCACTTTTAGCCGGGAGCCAAGAGGAAGACAACACTAGAGATCTTCAGCCTCTTTCAGAAAGACTTTCATAGAGCGATTCAGCACAGGTCAGTGTTGGGTTGGCATGCTTCTGAGAAATAGAACCCCCTTCTTTATTTTTCAGTTTACGGTTTTAACTTGTGTGTGTATTCATGTTTTTATATTGACACATAGTTGCACTGTAGAGGAGTACTGGACTAAGTGAGCTCATTTGTATGTTCCCCTTTCAGGGAGACCCGGTCTTGGCCCAAGATGAAGGCTAATTGACCAACTCGCCAAAACGTCATGGGACGCTACACCCGAGTGTTTCAGTAGTCCCTTGTTAATACCAATTGTAGTTGATTCAACTCTAGCCGTAGACCGACGACTAGGTCACCCTTTTGCCTGGCAATCTGGACCATATACTGGCCAACAAGAAAAAGCATAAAATTATAGCACTTTTTGAAATTAACCAAAAAAGGTGTGAGCTTTTATGTACTGAATGAAATAATGTATTTGTTTTCTGTTTAAAAACAGTGTTTCTTTAAGCTGTTTCACCTTATTTGTGACTGTGTACATTCATGTTTTTCCATTTGTTTATACACTGGCAAACTTTTATTTTTTTTTACATAAAAGGTATAATGTAAAAATACTCCACACAACAGAGAAAAAACAAAAAAAATGTTTTTAGAAAATATTGACTCACTAGCTAAATAAAAGCTGCGTGAACTCGATCAGTTTCCTTGTTCTTCTACCTTTCAAACTGATAAAAGGAAACAGTCCCTGTGAAACTAAAAACATGAAGAAATACGCATTTTTACATAAATATTAGTAAAGAATTGACTGAATGTGGTAGGATGCCACCCCTTTTGTTTCAACATGTTATTTGCTGAGCATTTGAATGGAAACGGGCATGAGTACAGTGATTTATAGTGGCAATATCTGGAAATGCAGAAAAAGTTCTCCAAACTGAAGATGAAATGATTGTCTCTCACAATCCTTGTTATTTTAGTTATACCTCTCTCCCTCTGAACGGAGAGCGAGAAAAGGAGAGTGAGTGAGCGAGTGAGGGAGGGAGGGGTGTGCGTTTGAGCAGTTTTACATTTGAAGCCCCCTTTACTAGTCGTTGGTTGTGATAACCGCAGCTTTTCTAATTTGGCATATCGGAGTTTATGCATTGTGTTGGTTTTGTATAATGCGCCTATAGAGCACTAGGTATTTCAAGGCGCATCAAGACCACGAAGGGGGAGGAGGGGAAGAGTGCTGTATGATCCATCCGTAGAGTACTCTTACGTCATCTGTGGATTTGCAGATCTTGTGTAGGCGTCTCATTAGTATCACATATCACGAGGCGCTGCATCTACCAATCCAGTTGCTCTCCGCCCGTGTGCGCGCGCGTCTCCCGTGTCCCCCCGTATTAAAAGCCATGCCCGCCTTATCAGTACCCACTGTGAACTTGAAGCAATGCCCAGAACTTGTGCATTTATTTCCTTGTTTTGTTTGTGCAGGTTCACGATACGCGATTACTCAGAGTGCGCCTTCCTGAACAGTAATGTCAGAAGCAGCGACTGCGACAGCAAGCACCACTGGATCTGCACCACCACGACCAAAGCACAATCTGATGCATGAAAGCGAAAACAACGAGAACTGAGACCGCCACATTTGCGCTGAGGGCATTTGGACAGTGCGAGGGACACACATCTACAGCTACTTGCCACAAGCATCCATTTGGGCCCGCCCGTTGTAGAGCACCTACGTAGAACGCAGGTTTCTCCATGGGCACAACGCTTCCTGCTCTCATAGAATGGGACGGCCAGACTGGTGGGTGGACGGGTAATTACCCTGTACTGCAGAGACTCAAAGGTCGACATTTGTGCACGCTTTTCTTTTAGCTCAGTTACTTGCAAATGCGCCCACTTATCCTGCCCTTTCCCAAGCACCTCAGTAAAAGGCAGGGATATCCATCCTGCACAACACTTCCCGCTGGGTGGGGGCGACAGCCAAATTGGTGGGCCGACACGTTACACTGTACGGACGAAACCCAAGAAGGTTTAAATATTTATATTTTTGTATTATTTTATTAGTGTTTGACATACAGAAAAGCTTTCACTTATTGAAAAACAAGCATAATGAATATGTGAACCCTGCCTTCATTTACTTAGTGTTCTGCTTTATGTATGTCTTGGGTGTTTCGTGAGTTTGCCAACGTTACCAAAAATGCAGTTGACATTGAAACTGGGCTCAAACCCTTGGTGGTGCTCGGGCTATCTGTGTGCTAGATGCCCTCCCAGGAACCATTAAACACTGGCCAACCGGCAATGGTGGAGGACACAGAGCAGGCCCTGGGATGGTGAGGGGCTGCACGAGCTGAATAAGCCTACCTTTGCGCCTCAGTACCCATTACGGGTCTTGGGCCTAATTCAAGCCACTACCGATCGCAGCGTGTACTAAGATTTCATGCATCCGTGCAAGGGCGGTTTGGCATCTCCCCCTCATTGCAAGACCCCCGTGCTTTGAATTTAAAGTCGGCAAGTTGTTGGCTTTTGCGAGCAGACACTGTGCGATTGTTGGCCTTAGTTGGTCCTGTCTTGGGGTGGAAAAATATATAGAGAACCAGGAGGCACACCTGTTTATGAAATTTTTATCTCATCAAACTAAGTTAGATAAATGGGGTTAAAGATAAATTTGAGGTGCAGGGGGAGAAAAGCTCAACCTTGGCATCTAGGTTGGACAAAAATAGACAAAAGTGTGGTTGTTCCCAAAACACTTTGGGAACTCCCGTCCCCTGCACACTATCGAATATCTGAAAAAATCAGAACAATAACTCAAGAGAGTTTCTGGATTTCGTTCACATATAATCTTTTAGGTAGAATTTTTGGAAAAACGAGAATTATGACAGAAACACGTTTCATGATACATAAATAATTTTCCTTAAACAAGTAAGCAAATATGCAAATATTTTCTGGAGACCAGAGATTTTCGTAAGATTATCTTTTTCTTTATTGTACAAAGCATATGGTGGTGCCCAACGCGTTTCGAGTACAACTCTTCTTCAGGGGCAATGGCACAATTGTTTCATTTTTCTACAAAGTGAAGAGATAATATAAGTCAAATTATATTAGCCCATACATATAGTTTATCTCTGTTTTTATCTCAGTTTAACTCAAAAATAGCGTCAACAAGTCATCCGTTGAACATAAAGTAACACATTTAAACAGGTGATCGTAATTTAAGAAAAATATTCATTACTACAAAAAAACACACTTGGAAACCATATAGTAGTGTGCTTGTTTTACACAAAGATAAAGAAGACCAAATGCTGTTTATATTCAGCTCGGTAAATCTGCTTATGATCCCATCCTCCATTCTTGAACAAGAGTTTACGTAGTTATATTTGTACATGGAACTTTTTTTAAACAACAAAAGCGTTTTTTTAAAAAATGAATGAAAACAAGGTTATCTAATTGGCACTTTCTAAATGAAAGTAGGTGGATTGAAGACTTACGTATCTTAAGAAAAAATGATCGGTAAAAGTAAGGTGATTGCAAAGTGCATCTAGTGGTTGTCATCCAACACGGAAGGTTTGCGGCAAAAAGGTTCAAAGTCTGTCGACTACTATTTTTTAACTGAAAAGAGAGAGACGAAGATAAATAGACTGCATCTAATCTAGAGAAAACCTGATGGCTACAAGTACTTACATGAAATATTTTGGAGGGAGGCGCTACAAGGATGGTCGCATCTGCCGGATTGGAGATGCGTCCACCCTGTGCAGCGTCTCTTTATATACTGACTGTGATGCTCTTTGTTAGCAAAGTGACATGCGCGGTGAGTAGCCTAAGTGCGCATGTGTAGATAAAGCTTGTCATGTCCACTGACGTATTTAGGAAAAGAAAGAGTTGCGCATGTGTAGGACAGATCTCATCATGTTTACTGACGTATCCAAGATCAAGTGGTTGCGTGGTGTACGTCAACCGTGTGACGTATCATCCGCGTCTTTCAAGTAAAAGAAACCAAAATGATGAACCTTAGGGAGGCGAGTCAAAGAATGCTCAGCAAAGACTAAATGTGAAATTTAGTATACCTAATCTTAAAAAGGTGTAATCTCGGGAATTGAAGTATTTACTAAAGAAGGTATGGTATTCTATACAACGGCCGCATGGGAGGTGGAATGTCGAAACAAGATGGTTCAGGTACATGTAAACATAAGGAAACATATGTATTGGATACGTAAGGATATGTATCAACAAAAACATAAACATAAATTCAACCATTAAACGATTCCAAATTACTATACAAGTTAATTAGTCTGAGCAACCTCTGCAGACAGTTTGTTATCAAATTTCATTTATATCTGCTCCTCATGGATGCACATTCTATTTCTGGAAACTGTAGCATGGTATCCGAGTCTTTTTTAGAAAAATATTGGCATAACATTTTTTATATAGAAATAGAACGGGAATCTAACAACGATGTATCAACAAATGCTACATTATAGGTAAGGGCCTAGGTAGTATTCTTCGTTCATCCCTAACGGGGTAAGTGAATCAAGGCAGTGTATCCAATATAATTCTCTTTGTGACAAGATTTTTTGTAGATCACCACCTCTTGGAAGCGGCTGCACAATTTCGAGAATCACAACTCTCATTTGGGCCACAGTATGTTTGTGGTCTCTAAAATGTCTGTATACTGGGGATTTTGTGTTTTTGGTACGGATGTTAGATTTGTGCTCCGTCCAACGTTCTTTCGCTTTTCTGGCTGTTTTACCCACATAGTACAGTCCACAAGGACAGCGTAGAGCATAAATGACATTTTTTGAGTCACAGGTGGCATATTGTTTTAATAGTATTTTTTTACCTGTGTTGGCATGTCTAATGTGATCTCCCTTTATTACATTCGAACAATGCTGACAATTCAGACACGGGAAAGTGCCGTTTTTTGGTTTGTTAAAAAATGACTGATTGGACTTTTTCCTTCTTTCGGCTTTAATTAATTTGTCTCGAAAGTTTCTGCCTCTTTTGTAGGCAAGCATCGGTGGTTCTGGGAACAGTTGATTAAGCTGTGGGTCTGATTTAATGATATCCCAGTTTTTGTAAATTATCCTTTTTATCTGAAAGCTCTGGCTAGAGTATTTCAGTGAGTGTATCAAGTTAGATTTGGTTTCCTTGGGTTTAATGGTCAGCAATTCCGTTCTAGTCTGTGCTTCTGTTCTGAGTATAGCTTTGTTTAGGAGGACAGTTGGAAAATGTCGATCTTCAAAACGGGATTTCATAATCAAGTATTCTTCTTGGAGTTTATCCGCCTCTGAGGTAATTCTTTTCAGGCGAAGGAGTTGACTATACGGTAGATTTTCTTTTAGATGTTTTGGATGAAAACTGTGAAAATGAAGAGTGCTATTGACATCTGTAGGTTTTCTGTAAATTTGTGTCTTAAGTGCTGAGTTTGAGATTTCTATAGTAACATCCAAAAAGTTGATGGAAGGCTTTCCAATTTCAATTGTTAGTTGAATTCTGTCATTGCATTGGTTCAAGAACTCCCAGAAGTGCAGTAGTTCAGATTCCGTTCCCTTGAAAATGCCAAAGATGTCATCAATGTATCTGTACCACTTTTTGATTTTTCCTTTCCACGTTGGATTTTCCAAGACATAGGTGTGTTCAAAGAAGTACATAAAGATGTTAGCATAGGAGGGTGCCACTGTGGAACCCATCGATGTACCCGAAGTTTGTAAAAAGTATTGTCCGTTGAACCTGAAGTAATTATTGAACAAGATGATATTGATTAATTCAATGGCAAAGGTTTTCTGTATTTGGATTTCATGATGTTTCAGGAGGAACCATTCTAGTGCATCAATGCCTTGGTTGTGTGGAATTGAGGTATATAAACTAGTCACATCCATTGTGAATAGGATGAGATCAGTTTCAGTCATATCAATATCTTTGATGTTCTGTAAAAAGTGGCTAGTATCTTTGATATAGGTGTTGGTGTTGGCATTTACTTAGTGTTCTGCTTTATGTATGTCTTGGGTGTTTCGTGAGTTTGCCAACGTTACCAAAAATGCAGTTGACATTGAAACTGGGCTCAAACCCTTGGTGGTGCTCGGGCTATCTGTGTGCTAGATGCCCTCCCAGGAACCATTAAACACTGGCCAACCGGCAATGGTGGAGGACACAGAGCAGGCCCTGGGATGGTGAGGGGCTGCACGAGCTGAATAAGCCTACCTTTGCGCCTCAGTACCCATTACGGGTCTTGGGCCTAATTCAAGCCACTACCGATCGCAGCGTGTACTAAGATTTCATGCATCCGTGCAAGGGCGGTTTGGCATCTCCCCCTCATTGCAAGACCCCCGTGCTTTGAATTTAAAGTCGGCAAGTTGTTGGCTTTTGCGAGCAGACACTGTGCGATTGTTGGCCTTAGTTGGTCCTGTCTTGGGGTGGCACAGGCTTGGACTCGCCTACCATGCTGTCCCACAGTTCTTTAACTCTTACATCAGCCTCCTACCCTTTGGGATATGTCCGTTAATCTAGCTTACTTGCGAACCCTGGTGATATACGGAGGGTATTACTCTGCAATTTGTATTTCTGCACACTGTTCATGGCTCATTTCTGTAACTATATAGGCCATCTTATTTCTGTATACATTAGCACATTCTGTATTTATGTAAGTTCTTTACCTTTTGTATATTTTGTAACTATGTAAGCTTTGCATCTTCATACTGCTGCGCCTTTTTACTTACGGGTCAGGTGTGCATAACAAATGAATAAACAAACAAACAAGTAAGTACATCAGGTCCCGCAAATGTTCCCAAAAAGTCCAGACACTTCCTTTTCTTTCCAAGCAGTGTGTGCGGATTTGCAATCTATTTGTTTTTCTATAAGAACAGGCTACCATATGGCCCAGCCAGTGGGTTATTTCCTCACCACCACACCTCTCCCACAAAACTGCATCTGGCTACAAAGAGCCAGCATTCCTCCTACCCTCGCCACATTGCAACTCGCCAAACTACGCACAGTGCACACAACGCATTCATTTAGGAGACTGCCCTGGGAAGAAGTAGCATTCTAGAAAGCTTCCACTGCCAAAAATACCGCAGGTTGGTATAACATCCACAGATGGCAGCAGCGTTAACAAACTGGGCTGAATAAACTGTTCTGTTTCACTCAAACTCTTACATCATCCAGTGCTTGAAATGAAGTGCAGGTACTTACTATGCTAGAGTGCCTACTTACTATTAAGGGCCAGTACTCGTCCATTTAATGTATTGGCTTCCTGCTGAGAAGTGCTGACTGTTGTGATGTTAATCACTGTTCATTTAGTATCTTTTCCAGGTTTATCATATGTGTTTTATTTCACATTCATTGTACATAGTTACTTTCTTTTTATTTGTATTTAATCATTAGATTTTTACAAAAAGAAGAGGAAGCCATCCAGTCATTAACCCTACATTGCTGTTATTTATATTGATGTGGCTGAATATGGTTGAAGTAAAAGTGTTCACGTATTTTAAAATGTTAAAAGTGGCCAACTGCCATTGAGTTCTGTCACCCCCTATCAGCCTGGCCCAGGAATTATCTTGGTCACTTAAGGCGAAGTCTGAAAAAGTATCTTTCAAGTACGTAAGTCTTATTCCTCGAGTGCTCGAGCAGGAGAGAAGCAAGTGCCGAATTGACTCTGTCACCGTCGGTTGGGTACAAAAGCGGCACTCCTTTGATGTTGATATGCCTCAAATTGCCAATATTTCATTAGTTGTCAAGAGATTAAGTCACGCTCTCATTAGAAGGTCTCGTGCTGGCCTTGATGGAAACTTCTTAATGTATGGCTGAAGATCATTTAGTTTCCTGGTGTTGGGAGGAAGATGCTGTACCAATTTATTCCTTAACGCAGCTTCTTTGGTCTTTTTCCAATGTCTAGTTCTTTTAATTTTTTCTGGATTTTATTGGGATTTGTGAACAAGGTCTCCTCGTCACATTCCACCGAGGCTAGCATTTCTAAGTTTGTGTGTGGTCCAGTTGTTTAACATCTTGTTGTTATTGCTGTGGCTCTCTCTAAGCATCAGGTTATATATCGACAGCTCATTGGACATTCGACATTTCCGAAATAGCATGAGAGTGTTGATTTTCACTGTTCCTTCCAGTGAGAGCAAACTGAGTTCTTGTCTTATAACCACCACTGATGTGGAGTTGGGAAGGCCTAGTATGGATCTCCAGAACCCCGCTTCCAGCTTTGGCTAAAGTTTGGCAGGTAAATTTGGCATAGCATCTGCGCCGTACGTGGGAATCACTTTTTTTTGTTTTGTAAAAGTCCAAAATGGGGACCAAGGAAAAGTGCCTGAATTTCCTGTTGATTGCCCTGCCTTGCACGGCCAACTTTGTAGTTGTTCATTTCAAGTGGGCTTGCATGGCCAATTCATTTTTAGAGCTGTCTAGGATCACTCCAAGATATCTAAATTCCTTGACTTTTTCTAGTTGGTGGGAAGAAAAATGCAGGACGACCTTTTCTTTTGATAGATGCAGAAATCACCATGAATTTTGTTTTTCTTTCATTTATCTCTAGGTTGTTGTTTACCATGTACTCCTGGAGGTTGCTTAGTTGGCGCTGCAAACCTATAGGAGTGTGGTCCAGTAATATTAGGTCCTCCGCATACAGCAGTCTATTCACATGAGTGGAACCCATTTTAGGAGGAAAGCATCGCACCATTGTGCTCGTTTCTTGCAGGTCTCCAATGAATGCCAGAAAGAGCGCCGGGGCCAAAGGGCACCCCTGCTTAACTCCTCTAGCCGTTGGTATATCCTGTGAAAGTAGACCTTGCAGGTTTAGTCTTACTCTCATGCTGGTTCCTGTATAGAGAGCCTTAATTGGTTCCAATAGTGGTGGCGGGCATTTCCATGCCTCAAGTTTCACCCACAGCAGTGACCGGTCAACTCTATCGAAAGCCTGGGTTAGGTCAATGAAGGTAATAAATAGTCTTCGGCCTCCCTCCAGCACTCTGCTCTTTAATGCACTGAATATTAGAATATTTGCAGCTGTGCCAATGTTTTTCTTAAAGCCAGTTTGTAAATGCTCATTACACGGCGCTGTTTTTGCCCAGATGTTAAATTCCTGAAGCAGCAAAGACCCAAACTCTTTGCCGATGCAATCGGCCTGTAGTTATTCTGATTCTCCTTTTTTGTAGATAGGCACCACGATGGCAGATTTCCAAGACGGCGGAATAGATTACTTTCTATTCTTGTACATAGTTGACAGCGTTCTTAGAACCTTTGGCATCTGGATCTCAGAGTTGGAATTGCTCTGGCTTGAGATGTCCAGACAGTTGAGAGCACACCCTAAAGGGGGTGAGTCCAGCCTTGCCTGTACGTCTCAATAAACCTTTCAACCGTTTCTTGAACGTGTCCTGGGAGTCATTCTGGTGGTCCATCCACTTCATAATACTGGCCCTACGGTTTACAAATAAATGCAGGACCGGCAAGTGCCTGCCAATTTAAAGGCCTGCTTACATCTCTGCATTGTGTCACCTGCATTCAGGGTGTGCGTGATGCCAACTGATGACCGTGTAGTTTACACGCACTGCCCCCCTGATGCTGCTGAGCTGTGCTGTTGCTGATAACACTTATCCAGTCAAGCAGAGATGTAATGTTGTTAGAGAAAAGAATCCGTTACCTCGGACTGCTCATGACAGAAACTCTCAAACAACAGCCGTTATGCCCTTTTTCTTTTTTTATGAAACATTTTCTCCATGTTCTCCATGTTCGTGTCTCGAATGAAAAATGTTAGCAATTTCAGAAGAACACATTTCAGTCGAGCACTTTGCAATTCATTGACTTTCTTCATGTTTTGAATTTTTATTTTTTGCTAAAGGAAAAAGAATCAAATGCATTTGTACTGTAGTGTAGATGGAAAGCAAATAGAGACTGTAACTGAATATTCCTACATGATGTACTCTTTGATAAGCACCTGTCGTGGAAAATGGTGATGATATGTAAGATGTTTGAAGTAAGATCTCCAATGAGAACCTTGGCAATATATGGGGGTCCTGTCTTTCGAAGGCTTAGCGGCCAAACATTGAACTCTAGTAAACGTCTCTCCTGTTTTTCTTTGGGGGGAGGGGGGGGCGGGATGTGTAGCCTACACGTTCATGTAGGAGTTGTATGCTTTTGGATGGAGCTGATCTTGGACCGAGGCCTTCGGGAGTGTACCCCTTTTTTATTTTTTCGCTATTAGATGGGGGTAGTAAGGCGTATTTGGAGAATTCCGAACAACATTGACCGTCGGCATTAGCAACTCTCACCAGCACAGTTTGTGGCTCGGACTTTTGATAATGAACACAAGACCACTTAAAGGGTCAAAATACTCTTTCACTGAAGTTTTAAGTCAGCCATATGTGCATATTTTTCCTCCTTACAGTAACTCAGACAAGCAAAAAAAAATCGAAAAAATAAATAAAATATGCGGGTGGCCTTGGCATTACAGCGTCCAACCTAGAATTCACCCCAAGACTTTGACCATCACCCTGCATGTACATACTGAACATAAATGTACATTTCTACCTAACTTTCCTGCATTTTTCGTCTCACAGATAGCCAAACATTTTACTGAAAACATGCCTTTTAGTTAGATTATCACGCACACCATGTGAACCTATAGTACACAGCAACATATTAAGGCTGGATCTTCTTTTGCGAAGGTGTGAAAAATCAAAAACCTATTGCAGTTCAATACGGAAGCAGGAAAGACTTGCCAAACCTATCTGTTTCATAACCAGACCCACCCAAACAGACTCTTCCCCTTACAAGTACATTTTCGGCACCTCTGGTTACATAGTTGGTGAGCAGGTGCAAGTGGATTTAGGTGACCTGGCCTAAGGCCCGCCCACCTGTCAATCAGTTTAAACTGTTGGCGCCTTCCTGGTTTGAGGCTCTTTTTCCCTACTTAAGCAGCCCTCCAGCCTCTTTTCCTTTGCAGTTGGGGAGCAGGTGCAAGTGGATCTAGGTCACCTGGCCTAAGCACCACCCATCTTCTAAGCCCTGCCGGCATTCGAAGCAAAGGGCAGATGAAGAAAAGGGCTATTCCCGTTCGGACCAGGAGGACCCAGGGCCCAAACCCCTGCACAGGCAGCAAGTAAGCATGAACCAACATGTGTTTTCTACCTCTGTCCCCATAGCCCATCCCCACCATCATCAGGCAATGCCAACCTCAACTTCTCCAGTGCTCTGGCACAGTAATTTGTGCATTTGTAAAGGTTGTATTCTCGTGCCACAGTGCGTGTGCCGCTCCGCCCTCCCTTTGTCCTGGATGCTTCCTTGTTTGTTGGCCCTCCCCATCCCTCCCATTGGTTGACGGGCCTTTTAAATCAGCCAACCAAGGCACCCCCTTTAACTGCTTTTTTTTATCGACTATCCTAACCCTCTCACTAAGTCTGGCAAGAAGAAGCTCAAAAGGGACATCCTGGTCTCCAATTCAGGCCTCCCTATTGCTGATGCCTGTACCAGACATGCCCTTACCAACATATTCTTTGTCGTTCCCTCTGCAGGCCTATGGACCCCCATATGGTCTTTGTTCTCTCTCCATTTTCCTCTTCTCCCATTAATGGTGGCACCCAATGGGAGGTCCTCCTGGCCCCCTTCCACTCCTCTAAGACCATCATTATTGTCTACTTAAATGGCACTGTCTTGGTCCAGAGCCCTTAGGCCAATCTCCTCCTCTTTGATAGATGCTTCCCGTGCCTTATCAACTTCCTTTCCTCTCCTGCTATCCCTTATTACCCCTCTTTGGCTCCTCTGCTGCCTCCTTCCTCTGCCACATCTTTGGCACACCCTACTGCTTCTCTGGCCACCCTGTTGCCTCCCTCTCTGCCACCCCTCTGGCACTCTCGTCTCCCTCTCTGACTACCCTGCTGTCTCTTCCTTCCGCCTCTGCCCATCCTCGGGCACCTCCAACACTTAGGCAGGGTGTACCTCTGGCCTGTACCCCTCTCAATGAGTCCCTCAAATGTGGCAACCTGCTCCACATTGTTACTCTCAACTCTCGTTCAGCTGTCAAACACTCCTTCGGCACCTGCCGTCTCCTGGAAGAGCTTGATTTGGATGTACTCGGTCTCACCGAGACCTAGTTAACAGCCAGCTCTGTCATGAGTTTCGACATTCTCCTTCCCGATGGCTACAAGATCCTCTCTGAACCCAGAACCAACCTTCCTGATGGGGGTGTAGCCTTGATTTTCCGAGAGTGGGTCCGTGCTTCTATCATTCCAATGCAGCACATTCCTTTGAATGCCTGGTCTGCAGGCTCTCCATCGCACCTGGTCTCTCTCTCTCACTGTGGCCACTATCTACAGGCACCCTCTTCCTCTCTGAGTGGGCGGACCTCTCCTCCTCGCTCCTTGCCTCTACCTCTCAACTTCTCCTCCTCAGAGATTTGAACATCCAGCTAGATGCTACCAGCCCTTCTTCAGGACTCTTTTGCAACCTCTGAGATTCTCTCTCTCTCTCTTTCTCTTTCTCTCTCGCTATTCTTCCCTCTGGCCTGACTTACTCTGCAGGGCACATCCTTGATGTTCTGGTCTCCTCAGACCACCCCTTCTCTAACCTTCTCACCACTCCTCTTTTGGAGTGATCACATTCTCCTTTCTTCCCACCTCTCTCTTGCCTGCAGGTCATGCCGACTCCAGCACTGCCACCTACCTTCTTGGTCATCCGACCCATGAAGCGTGTGTCAGTTGTGTCTTTCGCCACTACTATCTCTCGTCCTCCTGCACCTTTGGCAGACTCACACCCTGACACAGCCCTCTCTCACCTTCATCTCTCTATCTCTAACACTCTGGATATCCTTGCCCATATCTTGAGGATCTGCTTGAAGCACAAATCCAATGCAACTGTTGGTACGATTCCGACCTCGCTGCCCTTCAACACAAGTGCAGGGCGGTGGAGAGTAAGTGGAAGGCATCGGGCGCACCTCCTGACAATCTGGCCTGCTGCCTGCTCCTAACGCAGTACAGACTATCTGTCCTCTCTAAGAACAGAGCCTACATCCAAGCCCACATCTCTGTGGCATCTTAACAACTCAGCCGAACATTTGAAAATCTGAAAGGAGCTGGCCAATCCTACTGCAGTCTCTACCTCTCCTGTTCCCTCCTAGGCCCTCTGTATAGCCTTGGCCTCTCATTTCACTATTAAAACTCAGGACAGCCTGTCCACCCTCTCTTCCTCTACCTCCTCTTCCTTCTCCTTTACCACTCCTGGCCTGCCTGAGGCTGTCTCTCCTCCTTCTTTCTCCTCATTTCCCCTGTTCACCCCTGACATTGTTTCTAGACAGGTCCGATCTGTTAAAGTCTCATCAAAGCAGGTTCTCCCCTGCTCGTCCAGAACCATAAAGGACTACATCGACACCCTTGCTCCAGCCTTGGTCGATTTCTGCAATCACTCCTTTGCCACTGGAACTTTCCCCTCCCCCTTAAGCTCTAAAGAAGTCCTCGGCTGATCCTTCCTCTCCGGCTAGCTATCGCCCGATCTCTATCACCCCTTTCCTGGGCAAACTCTTGGAAAAGCTGACCGTCTCCCAGCTTAATCTCCCACCAGTCTGGCTTCAGAACTGCCAGAAGCAGGGAAACTGCTCTCCTGAAAACCCATGAAGACTTGCTCTCCAATCTTGACTCTAATCTCCCTTCTGTCCTCATTCTCCTCAATCTATCCTCTGCTTTTGGTACAGTCATCCATGCCATCCTGCTCAATAGCCTCTGTGACAACCTTGGTATTACTGATCAGGCCCTGGCCTGGTTGACCTCTTTTCTCTTAGGTCCAACTGGGGTCGTTCCTCTCTTCTATTTCTCTCTCGCTTGAATTGTAGTGCTCCCGCGGGGTCTAACCTCTCTCCCTGGCTCTTTAACCACTACCTGGCACCTCTTCCCCACCGCATCACTACTTTCTGCTCCAATTTTCAGTTTTATGCGGATGACACTCGGCTCTCTTTCAGGCTCCCCTCAGCCATCTCTGCTTCTTCTCTCATACCAGACTGTCTGGCCGCAATTCAGGAATGGTGTGCCACCAATGATCTCTGCCTTAATGCCAGTAAGACTGAGATCCTCCTCATTGGGACACCCGCTCCCTCCTTTCCTCTCTCTCTCTGGCCGCCCACACTGCAACCTCTTCCTGCTCCTTACTATGAGGCTAAGAACCTTGGTGTCATCTTCGTCTCCACCCTCTCCTTCTCTCCTCACATCTCTGATGTCTCTAAAATCAAACTATCTGCTGAACATCCTCAGAGGTATTCTTCCTTTTCTCACTTTCCCCCCAGAAGCTTACTTTCTCCAGGGCTCTGATCCTCTCAAGGCTGGACTATTGCAACAGCCTCTTTCTAAATCTTCCTGCCTCTACTCTTCAACTTTTACAACTTATCCAGAACAGGACGGCAAGACTTGTCTTTGGCCTCAAGCCCAGGGATTGTATCTCTCCAGCTCTGAAATCTCTTCACTGGCTCCCAGTGGCTGATCACATTCAAGACCCTATGCATCGTACACAAGGATTTCTGGGGCCATGGGACTGCTCTACCTCCAACTTTATCTTCCAAAACATCTTCCTTCTCCAGCTCTCTGCTCATCACCTCTAACTTTCTGAGGGTCAGACGCTTCTCCAAGCAGAGAGCTGGCAGCAGATATATCTCCTCGGCTGGGGCCTCCCTCTGGAACAGCCTCCATGCCTGTCTCAAACTTGAGCAGATCCACCTCCAGTTCTGGAAGCAACTAGAGACCTTCCTTTTCGCTTCTGCAGTCTCTCTTCCTCTCCCCTGCTGATGCACCGGACTGCTCTGCGCTCTGGTCACCCTCTGAACTCAGGCCCAGGCTCCTACATGTCCAGTTGACCTTGCATTGCCTCTGGGCTCCCCAGCACTTGCGGGTTTGTATCTGCAACCATACAGTCCCTTCTCTCTGCACTTATGAGCCACCCGCTGGCAGCACTTGGAGTTAACTGCACTTCACCCCTTCCCTCTTCCCTGCACTTGTGTGATCTGAATGACACAAGGCTTAGTAAGTTCGTTATTTTGTCCTCCCTTTGTTTCCCCCTCCTTGTCTTGTCCCACCTAGAAACACTTGTGTACAGGTGTGTTATAAACGTCACACCATATCATATATCATACCAAAGTACACAGACCCCCATAAAATGAATACCTACGCCAGTCCCCGAGACAAAGGAAGCTAGCCTGAAATAGGATATTGAACTGGAACTAGAATAATAAGCGAGACACCAATTGCACTGGCTACCAGGGACAGCACTCACACTATCATCCCTGTTACCAGGGGGCAAGACTGCAATGGATCCAAAAACAGTCATAAAAGTCTCCACAGAAGAAGACTGGTATTTTATCTAAAAAAAAAACTAAGTTCAAACCATGTGTGAACATTTCCATCAGTTGTTCAAACAAGTTAGATTTACCCTGATGGAGTACATTTAGGGAACATTCAAATGCACAATACCGGTGGTATCAAAGAAAAGGAAAGACTGAGTAGCTAACGTGAGGGAGAGGGGAAGACAGTATTGAAATGGAACACCCTAAACAGCCAAGAAACAGAAAAAAGTCTTGCAGCCTCCATTCCCAAAGCATGGAAATATCTTCAAAGAAAAGTAACATTTCATCTAGAGATTACTCAAATGATTAACCCTGAAACATTTGAGAACTCTTTAAACATACATGGCGTAAAAGCACAAAACCAAAGCTGGACGCTAAGGTTGGGAATCATAATGCCTTAATTTATTTATGTATTTATTTTAACATATGTAAAGCACACCGAACCCAAGGGCATCTGGGCACTGGTTACAGTAAAGCAAAGATACAGACGGGGAGTACTATTACTTGAAGGTTTTACATACATAGCAGAACGTGGTAGCTTAAGAGGGTTAAGATTCTTGCATGAATAGCCATGTTTTGAGGCCTTTGCAGAAGGACCAGAAGATGATCCTGATCTTATTGATAATGGGAGGGTGTCCCAGTGTTACGCAGCCACAACTAGGAAGCCTCAACCCCTTGCTTTTGCAACTTGAATCTGGGGATGGAACAAAGGAGCGAGTGGGCGGCAACAGAAAAGACAGACACAAGTGATCACAGTTCAAGGGTGTTTATTAAACTGCAAAGACAGGTTTGCAAAAAATCTAAATCTAAAGATGGGAGCAAGCTTTGACCATCAAATAATAATGAGGCAGTCCTAGTGTGTAGTGTTCACAAATCATAAGTCAGGATTCGGTAGTCTGGGTCCCCTCCCCCTCGTTTTCAGCACGGGACAAGGGTGAACTTTGGAGCACAGCACACACTTGAACTTTCCCAGCACGAGCTAACAGTTCCGCTTTCAGCAATCAGGGCCTTCAGTGGTGAAGTCTCTTTTCTACAAAAAGTCTCTTGCCGCCGTGGTCCTGATGTATTCAAATAATCGAACAAAGAATTCAAATTCCTTTTCACATAAACATTGGGTGATGCTTTTCACCCCGGGATCCCCCTCTTCCGGGCGCAGACCCTTTGTACGTTTTTTATTGATACCAGGACCTCAAATAGTTATGTTCTCGTGCTTTCAAGGGCCTCTGAGGTTTAAAGTATATAAACAAAAGTTCAACAAAAAGATCTTCTCTTCTGTCGGGTGATAGTTTTTTTACCCCAGGGTTCCCTTCGTCTGGGCTCAGACCCCTCTCGACTATCAACTTCTCTTTGTCAGGTTCACCATAGCCTAACATATATTCACAGGTTTTCTCTCTTTATCTTTGGCTTTGTTGCATTCAAGGGTAGGTGGGTGTCGGCTTTTCGCACTTGAATCCCTCTCTTTCGGGCACAGATCTGACTCGATGGGTTGCCTCCCTCCTTCGGGTTCACTGTGGCTTTCACCACAATCTTCTTGGTATCATTCACTAATCTTTTTCTTTTAACTTTTATTTTTTATTGGCAATTTAGAGTACAACAGCGGTCCAATAAGGTCAAACAGAGTAAGCTCATACAAAGGTATATCGCAGTATCCAACAGTAAAATGTACAAAATCTTATGTTGACAAACATCATTAATGTGGGTTCTGTCATACGGTATTGTTAGTTTTGTATTAATCTGTGGTTGCAATTATAGTCAAGTAAGAGCGGAATTCATCCAAATATCGTGGGGTCTGGCTGAGGGATGTAGGGTATGAACATATAGATTTTCATTTTCCTGGGCCCATGTCAATGCCAGTAACCATTCTTTCTCCCTTGGGGGATTCTTGCCTTTCAATTTCAACAGGATGGCCCTTTTGGCGATCATGCAGCCCATATTTACAAAAGACTGGTGGTTCTTACTCCGGGTATCCGGCCACATACCAAATAATGCCCCGAGCGGGTTGGCATCCAACGGGGAGCCCACCACTGTGGACAACGTACCAAGAATTTTATCCCATAAATCACTCAGCTTTGCACAGGCCCAGAACATGCATAGGTGATCCGCTGGGGTGTGTTGGCACCTGTGGCAGCCATGTTCGCTCGATTGTGGCATCTTGGTTAATCTTGCAGGTGTATAATATAGCCTGTTTAATAGTTTAAATTGCATGAACTTAAATCTAAAGTAAGTGTTACTTTCCATGTGTGTATGCACATGTATCTCTATTGGTCATCATTGAGGTCAGTACTCCTTTCTTTGGACCAGCCGTCACGTGCCCGTGACGTGTGAGGAGCCATATTGCCTAGCACCATTTTATATATAGAGAGGCTGTGTCTGCAATCCCCTGAATGGGCGATGTATGCCACAATAGGAGTCTCAGGGGGTTGGCAAGGGTAATCGGGCCACTTAGCTGTCACAGCAGCCCGAATCCTGTAATATCGGAGTTGTTCCCCTCCTAATGCCCATGCCCGGATTTCCATGTAGAAGGTGTAATAAGTTTCCCCTCAGGAAATGGATCTGCCAGTGCTCTGTAACCCAGTCCTTCCCACGTCCGCTGAACTGCTCTATCCCACGTTGGCCGTAACTCGGGGAACTTCCACATACTGAGCCATCGATAATATGGGTGATCAGTCCCGGTAAGGGCAAATATTGACCACCATGCTCTGTGTGGAGGCGACCAGGTCATAACAGCAGTCGTCTTTATATTGTGGGTATAGTAGTAATGTCTTTAGGTCCCAGTAACCTGCAGCTAGTGTTTCAAGCTTGACATGGGGTCGGGGTGGCTCCATAGGGTACCAGAATGTAGTGAATTGTGCTTGGGCAGCTATCCAGTATGGTGTGATGCAGTGAACCCCTCCCTCTAATATCGAAAGGTCATATCCACCCATTTCATTCGGACTCCTCCAGAATGCCACAAGAACTGTGCGTAGAGCCCATGCACCCCAACGAAATAGGATTTGCTTGGCCAAATCGGGACGTTGGCAAACATATAAAGCATCCTGGGTAAAAGTGTCATTTTAATCGAGGACATTTTTGCAGCAGGGGAGAGGGGTAGCAGTTTCCATCTGTTTAGCTTATTTTCCACCAGGCCCTGATTGCCTCATAATTGTCACGAAGTAAGGAGGGATGAGTCCTGGACACCACCACCCCTAAATATTTTATGTGGTCAGGAGTGGGAATATTTCAGACTTGGAGAAGTTAATTGTAAAGCCAGAGAATTCGCCAATTCGTTTAATATCCTGTAGAATGGGGTTCAGGTTAGTATGGGGGTCTCTGACGTATAACATTACGTCGCCCGCATATAGAGATATGGTCACATAACCGTGGTGCTCCCTAATGTAATCTGCCATGGGCTCAATGGCTAAGGCAAATAGGATTGGAGGGAGAGGACAGTTCAAGCGGGTGCCTCTTCCCAGCTGGAATTGTTCGGATGTATATGAGTTAACGAGGACACTGGTAAGTGGCTGTGTGTACAATAATTTAATATAACGAATCATGTTTGGGCCGACCTGCATCTTTTCCAATACAACTAGCAGAAATTCCCATGACATCATATCAAAGGCCTTTTGGGCGTCGATTGTTACAGCCACCGCTTTAGCACCAAGGTCAATTCTGGCCATGATATCTTCCGGGGATACATCCGGCTTGGTCTGGATGGACCACATGAGGCATTAGGGAAAGGAGGCGGTTGGCTAAGATCTTAGCATATATTTTGGTGTTGCAGTTCATGAGGAATAAGGGTCTGTAAGAGCTGCAGTCGTTACTAGGTTTGTCTGGTTTGAGTAGTACCGTGATCACGGCTTCCCAGAGTGGTTCGGGCAGCAAGGACTCCTGAAGGGACTCCTCCCATACTGACAGAAGAATGGGAGCTACCACTATTACGTATTCCTGGTAAAACTGGAGTGAGGCCATCAGGGCCATGAGTCTCCCCTTTAGGTAAATGAGTAATAAGCGACGTAATTTCCCCCAGCGTGATGGGGCTCTCTAGTTTCTCCCTGTCTTGGGCACCAAGGCGATATATCTGGGTGTTCTGTAACAGAGAATGTATGGCCTGTTCTCCCCATGGATGATCAGTGGTATATAAAGTAGGGTAAAAGTCTTGGAATGTCCCAACCACCTCTGAGTCCGATGATTTAGTGTTCCCCTGCACATCCACTATGCAGTCTACCTGGGACTGTCCCCTCTCAGCCTGCACCACCTTCGCCAGTGTTTTGCCTGGTCTGTCCCCTCCACTGTATCTCCTGGCTGCCTGTGGGCGGGAGAAGTAACAGACTTCCCTAGTGTCATGGGTTTCACATTTTTCCAGTTCCATGCGTATTTGTGCTAGTACCTGGGGGTCAGGATAGCAGGAGTACTCTATTTTGAGCTTTTTAAGCATAGTTTCAGAGTTCTCTAGGTTCTCTACTATGTCCTCCAAAGCAGCTGACTTGAACTTCCAGGTGCCCTGAGTATGCCTGTCTCCTAAACTAAGTGGTATTGTCTCCAGGGAATGGTCCGATAATGTACTGGGCTTAATGTCCACGTCGAGTACTTTACCCATTAATAAGCCATAAATGAGAAACCAATCAATCTGAGAGGACATGTCGTGAACCGAGGAGTAAAGAGTGTACTCCCTTGCCTGGGGATGAGCTATATGCCATGCGTCACAGAGATCAAGTGACTGGATGAGGGACAGCATGCAGCGGACGGCTCTGGATTTGGGGCGAGCTGCAGTATTTGTTCTACCCAGAGAGCGGTGTAGGATCAGGTTCAAATCCCCACCCCATATACGTGGCATTCCATAATACCCGGACATGATATCCCCAAAATGGTCAAAAAACTCTGAAGAGTCAGTATTGGGGCAATATGTATTTACCACTTCAGTCCCCTCCAGAGTGCAATGAACCGCCACGTACCGGTGCAGCTTTTGCCCACAAATTTCAGATCAGGGTTGAAAGCTTGCGATCCAAATGTTGAGGGAGAAAAGACTGAAGATTATTTCCAAAAAATAATCTTCAGTCTTTTCTCCCCGAACATGTAAAACTTGCCCCCGCACCCACCTAGTTACCTTCTGTCCCTGTGACACCTGTTCCCTTCCATTCACCGGCGCTGCAGGGTCCTTTTCTTTTTCTTCAGGACGGCTGCAGGAGTCACTCCCGCAGCCCCCGCTCACAATCTAGTGAGCAACGGTCTGGTGAACCACCCTGCAGCCTCCAGCACTGAATGCGTGATTTGGTCACATTTTTCAGCCGTTTGGAATTGCCGAAAATCGGCCAAATCACGCATTCAGACATTTTTTATCGGTCTTTTTGGCCTAACCCAAATTTGATGGACTTATGTATCGGTATCATCACTCCTCTAGATTGGGAGGAGTAGCAGGTAAAATACATATTCTTGCACCACACAGAGGCAACGTTGCAGCATATGCTTTCTTTAGCATGGATTTCCTGCGGGAACAAAACATTAGTTCTATGTCTTTGCACATAGGATATTATTTTACGTGTTTTAGTAGAGTTCCCAAGGCCTCTGATATTCCAGCTTAGTATTTTCAGCTGTTGTGCCATACCTCTTGTAGTATCACATAACGTAGCTTATGTCTGCAACTAATATTTTTCACTATGTAATGTAGACGGAAAACCTCTGAGCACCCAATCGCCAATCTTTTAATATTTTTCGCCCTCAAGTTCCCATGTATAGCGCAACTGGCACTCAAACCTCTTACGGGTCTCATTATAGGACCCAGGATATGTCCCCTTCCTCCGTCCCCCACTGCCTCCCTCAACCCAGCAGTGTAACTGTCCCTCCCGTTCCACCCTCTGCCTGGCCCCCAATTCCAAACTGGCCCAGGGGGCATGTTCCTAGATTTCACAAAAAGCAGCTGCAATGGGGTGCCCCATTGCTGCACGGTCTTTCGCCACGTGTTTGAAATATCGCGTACAATGTATAAAGAATGACACGGTGGTAAGTACTATTCATACAATATATCGGCACATGATCTTTCAGCGATCATTTATCATAGGGCTGGACTGAAGAAGCAGTCAAACAGGTAAAGTATTATTCCACAGGTTCTGTAAGGGGATTGTTAAAGGGGATCTGTGCTTCTATGAATTTCACAGCTTCACTCGGGACCGTAAAAAAGTAGAGTTTGTCCCAGAACTGGAGCTTTAGATGTGCCGGGAATAGCATAGCGTATTGAATATCACGCTCTCTGTGCATTTTCTCCACCCCAGTAAACTGGCGGCGCTCCTGTTGCACTGGGATTGAGAAGTCGGGGAATGTTCGTATGGCTTGGGATCCCAGTCTTAGTTCTTTCTTTTCTCGGGCGAGACAGAGAAGATGGTCTCTGTCACGATAGCTCAGTACTTTTGTGAGGATGGGTTTGGGGAAGTCACCTGGATTTGGCTTGGGGGACAGGGCTCAGTGGGCGTGCTCTATAGCGAAGAAGGGGGAGAGGTTTGGGTTCCCCAAAATGTCCTTGAGCAGATTTTCCACAGCCAGTTCCATGTTACCGGTTAGGGCCTTGGGAACAGTGTTTAACCGGGCGTCCCAGAGTATCGAGGGCGCAGTGGTATAGTCCAGTAATCCATCCAGATCTCTCCCCTCGCAGCCCAGGCTCGCTTGAGTTGATGTAGACAGTGTAGAATGGCCTAATCTTTTAGATTAGCTGGTATAATACAAGAGGAGAAGGTGTTGATGAGCGATATGATGAAGTGGGCAAACTCTGCTGCACGCTCTTTTCAGCTGGGCAGGTGTTTGGCTTCAGGCCTTTGATGATTTTTGTAACTTACGAGACAGAGACCGGAGTAAATTCAAACAGGTGAGTAGAGTGAGCGGTGGGGGCTGGGGGTCTGGTGGTCTGGTGGTGCCTCAGTTGGTATTAGTTTGTTTTTGTAGCCTCAATTTTCATTTGGAGTAGGGAGATTTTGTCCAATAGTGCCTTTTGGATGTTGGAACACCAAGTGATGTCTTTAAGGTAGCAATCTTGGGGCGAAACTGGTGATTCGAGTTCCTGCAAGATGGCAAGAGCTCTCTCACTCCTGAATTAGCCTTTTCTATACGCTCGTCGTAAGTCAAGCTTTTTGCTTGAGGAATGGCCTGTTTGTAGGTTTTGGAGTCTATTGGTAGCAGGTGAAGACTTTCTCCATGTAGTCTTGGCTGCTCGCTTTGTGGAGCGTAAATCTTTGAGGTTCTTTGGGGTGTACCAGGGGTTCAGGTGAGCTATTGGTTTGAGTTTACGTTTGCTCATGTGAGCCACCTTGTGAATAGAAAGTAGGAGAGTTTGGTTATATAGTTCTACCATGGAGTTAGGATCACTGGTTGAGTGTGAGTAGCCTTTTATAGGTTGCAGCAGCGGGAACATGTTAGCTGGAGTGATATCACAGGCATTTCTTGAGTAGGAAGTTGGTGCAGGTTGAGCACAGGTTTGATTATTCTTGGGGATAGTAAAAGATAACATTGTGGTTGGACTAAGGACACGGAACGTTAGATATGATGTTGGTGTTAGAGTTAACATCTGCCACCCAGTCTAGCGTGTGGCCTTTCTCATGAGTGGGGCATGTGATACGTTGGGTGAAGCCCAAGGCTTTGATATAGTTGGGTAGGGCAAGTGCATTGTCATCGGTAGAGTTGTTAAAGCCCAAATTGACATCACCCGTAAGGATGATTCTGGAGGCTGGCTTGGTATCGCTTGAGAGGAGATGTACACTGTTGTACTCAAACGATAGCAGGGGGCCTGGTGATCTGTAGATTAGGTAGATAGTTAGTGTGGCAATGTCAGAGAGGGACATTTTTATAGAGAGCAGTTCCCGACTGGAATGTTTGGTTGGAGATTTCTCTGATGGATAGATGATTTTTGGCTATGATGGCCACTCCTCCCCCTTTGTTGACCAATCTATCTTTTCTAAAGATAATGTGGCTATCCGGGATGGCCAGGGAGAGGTGGTCCAGTGGCTGCATGCAGCCATGTTTCAGTGATGGCTATTGGGTCGAGAAAATTAGGGGTGATGAGATCAGATATATTGAGGGCATGGGCCAAGAGGGATCTAGCATTGATAAGCACTCTATTAAAATGCGTCGTCGTCGTGTCTGTATTGCCATCAGGGATCTTACCTCCGGCAAGAGTAGGCTTACCAGATGCATGAGATTTAAACATACTGGTGTCATTAGCAGGGGTGACTGAGGCATATTTGGCAACTGCATCAGAAATTACAGGGGCAGCAGGCTCCGAATACATGTGGCATCAATAATCCTAGGGGCAGCAGGCTTCAGAATGCATGAGGCATCAATAATTACAGGGGCAGCAAGCTCCAAGATACATGAGGCATTGGCAATTACAGCAGTAGCAGGCTCCAAATACATGTGGCATCAATAGTCACTGGGACAACAGGCCCCAAGATACATGTAGCATCAATTATGCTAGGGGCAGCAGGCTTCAGATTACATGAGGAATCAGTAATCACAGGGTTATCAGCCTCTGAAATACATGAGACATTGGCAATCACAAGGGCAGCAGGCTCTAATATACAAGAGGCATTGGCAATTGCAGGTGCAGTAGGCTCCAGAGTACACGCAGCATTGGTCATTACAGGGGCAACAGGCTTCGAGATACATGTGGACTTGGTAATTACATGGGCAGCAGGCTACAAATTGCACAAGGCCTTGACAATTGCAGGGGCAGCCAGTCCATAATTGTGTATGGCAACAGTAATGCCTGTGTCATCCTTGGCAATATTAGCCTTAGTCTGGGCATTGGGGGCCATGGTTAGTGCGGAGGCAGCTAGTTAATTTTTAAGCATTGTTTGGGTGGGTGCAGTATGGATGGCAACACTTTTCATGGCTGTGATAGTGAAATTGGTGTGCTCGTCATGGACGGCAAATTCAGCTGTGCCCATGCCTCCCTTCGCGGCAATAGGGATGAATAGGCAAATATATGGGGCAGAGGTTTTCAGCGGTATGCAGGAAGCTTGGGGGTCCGGTACCAGGCAGCCAGTGCATGCATACGATGGTTTGTATTTGCTTTGGAGGCAATGCAGGGGACGCGGGTACCCACATACCATGTTGAGCGGGAGCATCGCAGGGCTTGTGCGACACAGGGGGCGGTGGCTCTGGAGCCAAGCGCATATGCCTAATGTAGGGCGGTGGGGAAGTAGCCGGTGGGTGTGAGTAGTGCATGGACAAGCACGATGCAAGTTCCTATCTTTACTGGAGCATGGATTGGTAGCCCGGGTATCACCATTGGGCATTGTGGCTCCAAACTTTGTGTGGTGGGGCCAGGCATCAGGGAGGAAGTATGTTGGCAGTACATTAGATGTAGGCAAGGCATGCAACATTTTTAAAGTGGTCGAACGTTTGGTACTAAAGTCATGATGTGGTACATACCGTATAGAGTGGGCTGGAAGCTTGTTTCAAGTGGCCTGACAGGGCCATATAGCACTGCAAGAGGTCCTTAGTGCGGGTCCTTGGAGGGGGGCAAGTATCACCTGCTGGTTCACCGGAACAATGATGGATGTGGCCAATCGGCTTGAAGGCAGGGTGGGACAATGGGCCGGCAAGGCCTTTCTTTCATCTTTAATGTGGCAGCGGCCATTTTACCACGGAGCCGATGCTCCGTTATTGTGTATGTGTCCCCAGCGTCTGGATATTCTTGGAGGCTGGAGGGGCACACTTCTTCCAAAGGGGGCCAGACAGGACTAGTCGACATCAGCTCACCAAAAATCCCAGAAACCTCTGTGACCCAAGTACCATGTCTGATATTACTAGTAGATGGTGGGATTGCCAATGGGACAGGGTACCGTCACAAGCCAGGTGATGCTGGGCCCGGAGCCATAATGGGAAGCAACACCTGGCTACCCCCACCATGCCACTGTTGCGTTATATTTAAACCACCCTTAACCTGGGGAGTTCTTCTCTTCCCATCCCCAATCAAGGAGCCCTGCAATACTCGCTTAAGTTTCTTTTTAGCGCTGGCCTTACTGAAGACGCATATAGAATAACCCAAACCACCCACCCCTGTGCCCACAGTGAGCCGAGAACCAGTCCGGGTATAGGGTATATATTTGTATTTATTGGATTTAAAGTTAATAGAAATCCCACTAAACTAACACATCACCTTCTTTGTGCCTCACAATTAACTTCTTGTTACACAAGTGAATCACACCAATGGGTTAGGAAGAACACAAATTGCAAGACCTTTCTTTCCACAAATTTCACTTCAAGAAATAATTAAACTGATCAATAAACAAAAAGAAAACCATTACGTATGCAATGCTGAGCAATTTCGATTTTCCTGCGTTAAAAGGCTCGAAGTTTAGTTTTACAAATTTGTGCAAATGATATATGTCATTTTTAACGTGCCTGTACACAAGTGTTTCAAGGCGTGACAAGGGAGGGAAGACCGAGGGAGGACAAGACTAACAATCTTACTAGGCCTTGTGTCATTCAGATCGTGCAAGTGTGACAGTGCAAAGTGCAAGGGGAAGGGAGAGGGAGAAGATCCATGGAGACAGCCAGGGCAGCGTGGCTCAGGGTAAGTGCAAGGAGGCAGGAGACTGTATAAGTTACAGTTATAGCCCCTAAGTGCGCGGTAGTCCCGGACGCAGTGCAGGGATGACTGATCATGGAGGAGCCTGCTACCCTGTGACACTCTGAGGGTAGCCAAGCAACCAGTCGACGCAGCAGACAGGTAGGTCAGCAGGGGAGGGAGAGAGAAAGCAAAGGAGAAGAGAAAGGTCTTGATCTGCTTCCATAACGTCAGGTGGTCCGGCTGAATTTTGAGAGGGTCAGGGAGGCCATTCAGGGCAGGGACCTGCAGAGGAGAGAGATCTATCCCCCACTGTGTCTGGAGAAGCATCTAACCCCTAGAGAGTTGGAGGTAGCTGACTGAAGGGCTCGAGAAGGAAGGTATTTTGGAAACGTGAGTTGGATGTAGTGAGGGCCCCGGCCCCATAAAGCATTGTGGATGATGCAGAGGGTCTTGAACTTGATCCTTGCAGACACCGGGAGCCAGTGAAGAGATTTCAGGGCTGTAGAGATACAGTCCCTGGGCCTGAGGCCAAGGATAAGTCTTGCAGTCCTGTTCTGGATTAGTTGCAGAGGGTGGACAGTAGAGGAAGGCAGATTGAGAATGAGGCTGTTGCAGTAGTCCAGCCTAGAGAGAACCAGGGCTCTGGACACAGTGAGCATCTGGCTGAAGGTGAGAAAAGGTAGAATACCTCTGAGGAGGTGCAGCTGGTAGTGGGCCTTCTTGGCAAGGTCTGTGAGGTGAGGCGAGAAGGAGAGGGTGGAGTCGAAGATAACACCAAGGTTTTTTGCCTCGCAGGAAGGCAAAAGAAGAGGACCCAAGGAGGGTGGCCAGAGTGAGAGAGGGAAAGCGGGAGCAGGGGTCCCAATGAGACGGATCTCTGTCTTAATGGCATTAAGGATGAGATCGTTGGAGGTGCACCAATCCTGAATCGCGGATAGGCAGTCAGGAATGAGCGAGAGAGCAGAGAAGGCTGAGGGGAGCCTGAAGGGGAGCTGAGTGTCATCCGCATAACACAAAGTTAGAGGAGAAGGTAGAGATCAGTTTGGCCAGAGGGGCCAAGTAGACATTGAAGAGACAGGGTGAGAGGATAGAGCCCTGGGGAATACCACAAGTGGAGAGAGAGGTGGCAGAGAGAAAGGACACAAGTTGGACCTGGGAGGGTCGGTCCATGAGGAAGGATTTCAACCACTCCAGGGACAGATCCGGGATGCCCAGGTTCTCACAGAGTCGATTGATCAGGACGGTTTGATTGACCGTGTCGAAAGCAGAGGAAAGGTCTAGGAAGATGAGGACAGAAGGAAGGCTGGAGTCGAGATTAGAGAGCAGATCTTCACGGGTGTTCAGGAGAGCAGTTTCCATGCCTCCAGCTGCTCAGAAGCCAGACTGATGGTCATGGAGATAACCAACAGGTTCAGTGAGGAAAGTAAGCTGGGAGATGGTCAGCTTTTCCAAGAGTTTGCCCAGGAAAGGAGTGATAGAGATTGGGTGATAGTTTGACGGACAGGTAGGATCGGCAGACAGCTTTTTAAGTAGAGAGTGCACAAGGGAGTGCTTGAGGAGAGAGGGGAAAGATCCAGTGGCGAAAGGGTGATTACAGAAATCAGCCAAGGCTGAAGCGAGGGTGTCAATATAGTTCTTGATGGTTCTGGAGGAGCAGGGAGCACCTATTTGGATGACACTTTCATAGATTGGACTTGTCTAGAAACATTGTCTGGTGGTGTTAGAGAGAAAGAGGAGGAAGGAGAAGGAGAGGGAGAGACAGCCAGAGTGGGGCCAAGAGAAGTAAACAGAGAGTAAGAGGAGAGCGAGGACAGGATGTCCTGAGTTTTAGTGGTGAAGTGAGATGCCAGAGCTGTACAGAGGGCCTAGGAGGGAACAGGAAAGGTGGAGACTGCAGTAGGATTGGCCAGCTCCTTTCAGATTTTAAAGTGTTTGGCAGTGTTGTTAGAGGCCGCAGTGACGCTGGCTTGAATGTGGCCTCTCTTCTTGGACAGGACAGAGTCTGTATTGCCTTTGGAGCAGGCAGAAGGCCAGTTTGTTAGAGGATGCGCCTGAAGTCCTCCACTTCCTCTCAGCCACCCTGCACTTGCATTTTAGAGCGGCTAGGTTGGAGTCATACCAAGAGTTGCACTTGGAGGTAGGCTTCAGGCAGATTCTCATGACAGGGCAAAGGATGTCCTGAGTGTTGGAGATAGAAAGATGCAGGTTAGAGAGGGCTTTGTTCGAGTGTGAGTCAGCCACAGGAATAGGAGGAGCAGAGAAAGTAGAGGCAAAGGCATCCACTGACACACGCTTCATCGGCCGAATGACAGAGAAGGTGGGTGGCAGTGCTGGGGTGGGATTTGCCCAAGGGACAGAGTTTCAGGTGAGAGGAAAGTGGTCAGTCCAAGAGAGATGAGTGGTGAGAGGGGATGTCTGAGGAGATGAGAACATACAAGGTATGTCCGGAAGAGTGTGTCGGACCAGAAGGTAGAATGGAGCGAGAATGTCGCAGAGGTTGAGGAAAAGCCCGGAGGAGCGATTAGAAGCATCCAGGTGGATGTTGCAGTCTCTAAGGTGAAGTTGACAAGCAGAGGTAACGAAAGAAGAGGAGAGGTCAGCCCACTCTGAGAGGAAGAGGGCAGCCTGGCCAGGTGGCCTGCAGATGGTGGCCACAGTCAGAGAAAGGACAGGTGAGATAGAGAGCCTGCATACCAGGCATTCAAAGGAGAAGAAGGCCTGCGTAGGAATGGCAGAAACAGGGACTCGCTCCAGAAAGATCAGAGATACACCACCACCAGGTCGGTTGGTTCTGGTCTCGGAGAGGATCTTGTAGCCATCAGGGAGGAGGGTGTCAAAACTTGTGACCGAGCTGGCCGTGAACCATGTCTCGATGGGAGGGAGGACATCCAGATCAAGTTCTTCGAGGAGGTGGCAGATGTCAGAGGAGTGTTTGACAGCCGAGCGAGAGTTGAGAGTAGCAACATGGAACAGGTTGCCACATTTGAAAGACTTCCGGGATGAAATGCAGGCTTGAGGTAAACCCAGCGGAATTGAATGAGGGGCCTGACAATGGGCAGAGGTGGAAGCAGGAGGTGGCAGAGGAGCCAGAGAGGTGCTAGTAGGAGAAGGAAGGAAGGAAGCTGATAAGACGCAGGAGGCACCTATCGAAAAGGAGTTGATTGGGCTGAGGGCCCTATACCAAGACAGTGCCATTCAGATGGACATTAATGATGGGCTTAGGGGAGTTGAAGGAGGCCAAGAGGGCCTCCCACTGAGTGCCACCATTAATGGGAGTGGAGGAGAAAGGAGAGAACCCATATGAGCGGTCCATACGTCTGGAGTGGAATGGAGAAAGAGAATGTAGGTGAGATTCTATCTGGAGGAAGCACTGATGTAGGTATCAGTGATGGAGAGGCCTGGGTTGGAGACCAGGATGTTCCTCTTGAACCTCTTCCTTCCAGACATAGTGAGAGGGATAGGATAGGAGATTAGAGTAGCAGTTAGAGAAGATGCGAGAAACTGAAAGCACTGCAGAGGGTGTGAGGAGGACAGTAAGAGGAGGAGGAGGAAGTGAGAAAGAGAAGGAAAGACGGACAGCCAAGCACTGCACAATGCCGGATGCACAGAGGGGGGGAAGCGGGGGTCACACAAGGAAACACCACAGGAGGAGCAGACAGGTACACACAACAGTACAATGGTACCCTCAGCGGGGTAGGGCCCTAGAGAGGGGGAGAGAGCCTAATGAGACACAGTTCACAGTACAAGTAATCACAGTTTAATGGGGAACTAGGGAGTGGGAGAAAGCCTAATGAATAAAACAACAAGGTGATGCTGCTAAAAGAGGAAGAAAAATACACTCAACACATAGCCTAGTACGCTAAATCAGCGGAGTGTCTTTGCAAAAACTGGGGTTCTGTAGGATCAAGTCATACCCCTAGTTTAGACCATATTGATACACGGTTGATGAAACAAGTAAAGAATATATACATATGACCACATATGCCACAATGTTTTCAGTTTGTAAATTGTACTAATTTAATGTTGAAAAATACTGTCACAAAAGGTTTCAATGCGTTCAGTGACAAATTTGAACAAAAAAAGATATACACCAAATCTTAAACATCTTGAAAAAAGAAATAAAACCATTATTTGCATAATTCATCAATCATATGGCTACACGTAATCAAAAATGAATAGATAAAAGAGGTAATGGTGGTAAGTGAAAAGAGGAGTAAGCGAAAAATGAAAGCCCAGTGCTCAAAAAGAGGAGAAAGAGGGGGAAAAAGGAAAAGTCCTCTGGTTTGAAGAGGAATGGGAGAGGATAAATGAAACAGATTCATAATAGCCATTGCATATATTCAAATTATGAACAAAATCCAAACAAATCAAATGGAGGTCAAAAGTCCCTCGATTCTTTGATATCTATTATTGGATATTAATATACAATTTAATCTAAAATTAGTCCTGAAATTTCATAATTGTCTTTAAGAATCTTTTTTGCAGGACTCTTATTGGGAAACCTCCACTGGGTTTGCCTACACGTGTAGGGGGACAAAAAAGCTTAAGTAAAGGGACCAGATCAACAAACAATTTTTGGTATATTGTTGTTGTGTACTGCCAGAATGTTTGGTGCATTTGCAAACAAAGAGACAGGTTGTCCAAATTCTTCAGGACAGGGATCTGGAGACCAAAGCCCCCTAATACTTTCTCGCGTTTCGGTGGATATGTGTTGCCTCCTTCATCGGGGCAAGTTCATGATACCCTTATGTAGACTCTCAAATAGCCAAAAAAATGTTCACATCATTTTCATAGGTAGCGTTTCTTTGACATAGTCCTTTGATACGTGTAACTTGTGAGCTGAAGATTCCAATATGCAATCTACCAATGGCTTCATGTACACTCCGTAAGCCAAGCAAGTACGAGAGTGCATTCGCAAAGCCTAATGAGACGCAGTTCACAGTACAAGTAACCACAGTTGAATGGGGTCCTGGAGAGTGGGAGAAAGCCTAGTGGGACACAGTTCATAGTACAACAGTAACCACAGTTGAATGTTGACCTAGAGAGTGGTAGAAAGCCTAGTGGGACACAGTTCACAGTACAACCGTAACTACAATTGAGAGGACCTAGAGAAGGCACAGAAAACACAAAGTACGGCTAACCGCTAGAGGAAAGAGCCTAAGGTTGCGCAGAGACAGAGTACGTTAAGTCAGACGGTAAGGTGGAAGTACACGCAAAGGCTGAGAGGTTTAATAGAGTGCAGTAGTGGCTGCTCGCACTTCCTGCATCTTTCTTACCTTTCAGTCGCTGACGGTCGACGGCTGAGCAGCATGCTGGCACTCTGCGCCACACCCTTTGTCACCAAACACCTGCTTCACACAAAACTGCCCTTGGCCTACGCTGGCTTTGCTGCAGAGGGACCGGTCCCCAGTTCTTAAAGGATCAGATGCGTGGACGTAGTGCAACGTGCTATGTAGCAAACAGCCAGCGTCTCCTGAGGTTATGCATCGTACAACACTACATCCTTGGCCTACGCAGGCTTTGCCGCAGAGGGTCTGAGCCTCAGTTCTTTTATATGGCAATTATGTCACCCACACATTTGCTTTAAAATAAAACCAGGGTGATTTAGCAGTTTGTTTTCCAGACCCCCTACGTTGGTCTTTGTTGGGGAAGTCTGGCAGAAAAATTAGGTTGATTGAAGAATTTTGCATTTCAGACCCCCCTCCACTTAAATGCCTGTGTTGGGGTAGCTGTCCGTTTAAGGGCTTTGTTTAGTTTAGGGCAAAAAGACACTCTTCTTCCTAAAGAAGTGGGGGTCAACAGGACAAATAGGATCACCCAATTAAATTACAGTCTATAGTTTTCAGTGCACACCGAAAATAAGCATTGTTATTTTCAAATTTTAACAAAAATCACCCCGTGGTGTTGTGCCAAGGGGAATTAATTACATTCATATTTTTAGATAATTAGGCTAAGGATCTACACAGTTTTGCCCCCTACCCACTATAAAGGGATTGGTTTCCCAGGGCTCAGTTCTACTTACATAGAAAGCATCTGCTTAAAGTTCAGGAATGCCAGCTGCATTTCAGGTTCTTCTTGGAGCATAGGGCAGGGGCCTGCTCACTCCAATCTCAAGGATGGCACCCATCACTCCACCATAGGACCCAGTCAGCTTTAGGCCTACCTAGCATTAGACAGCTCCACCCAGATGCAATCTGCTTTGGTGATTCCTTGCAGTTGTCAGATGGTAAGTTTCAGCAGCTCTCCCCAGTGGTAAATTTCAGCAGCTCTGTCATCAAGTTTACAATCTTGGGGAGTACCCTGCAAGAGTTCTCGCAAATAGGATTGGAAAGTTACCCTTCTCTCTCCTCCCAACTACAGCCCATCTCTAAGGATTGGTGTACGAGTCTGAAGCAGACGTGTGGCAATTCCCATTTGTAATCGGCTTTTGTTCTCATATCAAGTTTTGGGCAAGAACTAGTTTTGTATCATACACTTTGTGATTTACTAGTAACTGCCATAATATATATATTTTTTATGATTCAGCTAATCAGGGGGAATTTAATAAAACAGTCAGGCCTGCACCATGTTGCACGGCCATTTGGCAATTTTCCAATGTTTTTACAAAAAGCATAATAGTTAGGCAAATGTAATTTATTACCCATATTCCTAATTGTACCCTCCACCAGTACGCCAACTCTCACAGTTGGACATTTTCAGATCAGCCAGAAACCCATCTTAGATGGCCATGACAGTTCCCCGAGTTGCAGGTGGGTGAATTTTATATCACCAAAATCGCCTGGAAATTATCTAAAAAATAAAACATGCATGTAATCAGTACGACGTATGGTTGCTGAGAAATAGGCCTAAGTTATAATAGGCCTTTTAAATTAATGGTAAATCTTTGTGTTGGACAAATGGTAACTCTCCGGCCTCCAGGCCATTGGTCTCTCTGGGCCAGTCTGTAATCATAGTTTTTATTAGTCTCTTTGTGTTTGAAGTTTTGCTGTTTGAAGTTGGTGGCTGGGGAAGGTCAAGGACCCTGAGGATGGATAAGGGCCCTGAATGCCAATCACAGCAACTGTGAGATTAGCAAAGGAGGAAAGGAGATGGTAAAGATGAAAGTCTTGAGGAGCTTCCAGAATTTGAGACAGTCCCGCTCAAGACAAAGGGGGAAGGAGAGGCTGTTCCATAGGAGGGAGCCAGCTGAGGAAAGATATTGGCCTCCTGCCCTCTGTTTAGCAAAACGCTTTACACACAAAGAGTTGGTGCCAGAAGAACGTAGAGGTCTAGAAGGAGAGTATTTAGTAAGAGAGAGTTGCAGATAGTATGGTCCCCGGCCCCAGACGGCCTTGTGGATGATGCAGAGGGATTTGAATTTAATCCGTTCAGCCACTGGGAGCCATTGAAGACTTTTTAGGGCAGGAGAGATGCTGTACCTGGGCTTTAGGCCTGTATGTAATGTATTTCTATTATGGTAATACGTGGTTATGAGGGACAGTCCCACAGAGCCCGTATCACCTGCAGGCCTGGCTCTTCTCTTGCATGTGCACAGATCACATACAAATGAGCAGAACACACTTTTGTCTGCTCACATGATGGAACAACAGGTGAATGTGTGGGACCCAAACTAAGACAAGAAGCTTGCACCATTAAATCCAGCCCTCCAACCCCCCACCACACTTATACCAGGCCTGTTCAGCAAATGGAGCCCACCCTAAGGGGCCGGGCCAAGGTGTTGCAAGCAGAGGGACGACTGCCCATGGGCAGACATGAGCCAACAGCTAGTCCCACATCAAAATTGTAAGCCATCCCCAGTGATAGGGCCCATCAGCCACTCTCCATACCAGCCGCAAAGTGAGACACCCCTGAGCTCTATTAGAATAAAGTAAGGCTGGAAGGTGGGCCAGAGTACTGAAAAGTAAGGCACTGAGGAAAAGGGTTGTGGCAGTCTAGTGTTGACTGGAAAAGAGTGCATAAGGAGCTAGAGCAGGAGGCCGGAGGGGAGACCCAGGAGACTGAGACAAGAAGGAGATAGGAGACTGGAGGAGAGATCCAGAGGTTTGAGGGGAGAGAAAGAACCAGGAGGCTGGGGAGAGAGATGCCCATGTTGTTGGGGAGAAAGAGCAATTCAAGAGGTTGGTGAGAGTGGGACACAAGAGGTTTATGGGAGAGAGATCCAGGAAGCTGGAGGGAGAGAGGTCTAGGAGAATGTGAGGGAGACCCAGGAGGCTTTGAAAAGAGACAGACGGAGGGAGGAGGCCAGGCGAGAGAGACCTAGAAGAATGGAGAGGGGAATACCCAAGCTGTTTGCAAGGGTTACCCAGGTTTATGGAAAGAGAAGTATCCAGGAAGTTAAAAGTTAGAGATTGCAAAGTTAGCTCTGGTTCCATTGATGTTTAAGGAGGAGGTAGTGAGAAAAGTTAAGGACTTGGTGATGAGAGGAACCATGGAGGTGAGAATGAAAAAGCTAGCCCTAATTGTAGAGGTGCCTAAGTTGGAGGTGCATAAAGAGAAGTTTGTGAACAGGTAGGAGATGATCAAAAAGAAGGGTGACAAGAACGGAGAAATTAAGCACAGAATCACAAAGAAGAGGAGCGAAGATTAGGATGATTGTGGAGGATAGAAAAGCAGGAAGAGGAGAAGACTGAGAACAGATGAAAAGGGAATCCTAGGATGGCTGGAGGAATGAGCCTTAGGCAAGCATTGAGGAAGTCCATGAAGGAACAAGAGAAGATCCCCAGCTGTGAGTTTGTAGCAGAACAACAAGGAGGAGTGAGAAATGTGGTTGGGAGGCTGTACAAACAGGACTCTAAGCGAGGGAGGTGGTGAGAGACCAAGAGAGGAATTGTAAAAACCTTAAGGTGGCCTACTGTCTTTCAGTTGCTCCTGTCCTTGGTTTAAGGCCATGTCTAAGTTACTGCTGATTACAGAATCGACCAAAAGGCTCCAGTGCTGATTTGAGACTCAGGCGGAGGATGCCCGACCACCCCCTAGTTGCACAAAACGTTGCTAAGGAGGCTTTGAATACAAGAGAATTTACATACACTGGCATACAGGGGGACCTCACCGTGTGGTGGGCCCTGCCACCCCATGTCCTGGGAGAGAGTGGGTAATCCCCTCAGCACTCTCCCCTTAGAAAGAAATAATGCATTTCTAAAGTCAGGGCTAGGGCTGAGCTGGAGTGTTGGTGGGAGGGCCACTGGTATTGTGAGATAGAACAAACCCTGGCTCCCCCACTCATGTCAGAAAGAAGGTAGCTCTCCCTGCCTTCATGGTACAGGGGAGCATCCATTCCGGAACTGCTGGGTAGGAAAGAAGTAAGAAAAAAAGCTTGTAGTATGTGGGCGGGCGTGCATGCGAGGGTGTTGGATGTGTATGAATATGTACGTATGTATGCACTTGTGCATACACAGGTGTGTGTATGAGTGAGAGTTCAGTGTGAATGGCATATATGTATGGGTGTGTGCGTGTGTGAGTGAGAATGCAGTTTGAATGTTCAAGATGTGCGTGTGGTTAATGTAGTGTGAACGTTCTGGGTGCATGTTCCAGAAGCTGGATGATTCAGTGACTGATGGTTGAATGGGTATGAATGTGTGTGCATGAGAAGCTGGGGACCCGGGGAAGACACCAGAGCATTGACATTCTCTTAAACTTGCCATTGTGTTGTCATGGCATGCCATTTTACTTGCTTTAAGGGCAAGGCTCGGTGGACATGATGTGTGTTCTTACATGGGTGAAGGGGCATTTGTGCAGCTAGCCAGAACATGTTTTCTTTACTGTGGCATTGCATTTTTGGCTCCACTTTATTTCATTGTTTATACTGGCGTTAAGGGCGAAGTCAACATGAGGAGTATTTGTGCAGCCAGCAAGGAGATGTTTCCTTACTGAGGCATGCTTTTCTTTTACTGGCGTTAAGAGCAAAGTCAACATGAGTGTTATTACAATGGGGGAAAGGCATTTGTGCAGCCAGTAAGGAGATGTTTCTTAAATGTGGCATTGCATTTATTTTGACTGGCGTTAACGGAAAAGTCACCATGAAGACTGTTCTTACATGATGGGGTGGAAGCATTTGTGCAGTCAGCAATAACCTGTTCTCTTCCTGTGGTATGAGATTATTACTGCCATGAAGGGAAAATCCAACAGGAGTATGTTTTTGTTTGGGCTTACTAGCATATATTGAGAGAGCCAGCATGAACATGTTTTCCTATGGTATCATTACTGCACATATTTTTAGTGGCCACACACAGAGGTGGCTGGTACATTTGGGTGCCAGCGGCCAGGGACCAGCCCTTTGTTTCTACGCTAGCTCAAAGATTTAAGGTTCAATAAAAAAAAAACATACTTGCATCTTTCACCTTGTGCAGTGGTGCCATGCTCCTGCAGCAGCCTGATCATCATGGGCGTTGCACATGAGTGATGGTCCAGGGTAGCCCGGAGTGTTGTGCAGCCCATGGTTTGGTGAGGAGCATGGTGGATGGTGGGGTCTCACCATGGATCGGAGTGGGGGCCCCCACATTTTGTGTTATGCCACTGTTTATGTATGGACCGAAACGGCAGGATCATGAGACTTTTTTCCTGGGATATTGTATACTTTATTTGGGAGCGCTTTCCTCAACAAAAATAAATAAATACATTTTGTTTTCTTTGTTAGAGCCACTGGGAAGGACCAGGATGTGGCCCCAAAAAAATTGAAAACATTTTTGCTTTGGACTTTTCTTGAACCTTTCCATGAGACACTGATGTATGTTTTCGGTGTGACTAACCTAGCCAACTCCTACCCTGTAGGCATTGCTGATACTTCTGGATCACTGTTTCCCTCTCTGGTCTCCTGATGCTCACTGGTACTTGTAGTGTCACTCTCTGTCGTTTAAAATAAAACGCATTCCAGGTCATCAGAGAGTGGTGCGAAATTGGTCCCTGTACTTCTACTACGACCCATGGGCAGTTTACAGAAGGCATGCATAGATTGTGTCTGGGGTGTCTATTGCGTATAAGGACCTATTCAACCTGTGCTAGTGCCCCGCAGAAGCCCCCCCTTAAACTCTTTTACATTTGCCTCTACCTTCTTCATTCGGGTTCCAGGCACATCCACTATCTGGAAAGGGTGGGATAAGGGTAAAGGAATGGCACTCATTTTGCAACCCATCAGCACTTCTGCAGTAACCACAGCCATTGAGGAGTGTGGCATTTTGCAATACTCTCTCAGGAAGGTCTTGATGAGGTGTTGTATGTCCACTATTTGCATTAGAGCAATGCAGTATACTTTATTTGGCATCTCCATGACCCTTTCGGCTTCTCACTCAGCCCGTGGTCGCGCTGGGGTGGTACCCCTGTGTTCAATTCCTCAGGCCTGTGCAAATGCTGTGAACTGTGGTCTCTGAATTGGAGGGCCATTGTTTGAATTAATTACCTCTGTGAGTCCATGGCATGCAAATATGTTGTCAAGTATTAGGAAAATGGTTTGTGCTGCCGTTGGCAACAAAATCTCTACATTCAGAAAGTGTGAGTAGTCATCAATTCGAACTAGGACATTTTGGTTCATTAGGATGGTGAAATTTACACTCATGACTTCCATGGCGCCACATTGTGTGGTGGTACTTCTTATTGTTTCCTTCTCTGGTCTCCCTGCTGCCTGCCACCATATATTCAGTGCTTGCTCAGCTCCTTCTCCCTCTAGGCATGGAAATCAAACTTTTTCACTTAGTCATGCTATCGTTTTCATTGTCTCTTGACTACCAGTATTTGTCACCTGAAGAGGCTTGCCAATGAGTGCTCCTTGCATCACAACTCGCGAGTCTTAGAGCAGGTGGCCTTCTGGGTAACGCGATAAGTCCTGAAGTCTAAGGTTTGGGGGACATGGAATGGATGCGCTTGGGTTGGAAATATATAAACAGTTAGACTTATTGGACTGACCCCAATATCTCTTCAAATTGAATAATATTATTGACCACTTCCTGAATGTCTGCGCTTGTCCACAATATTGTATTAATTATTAAATGGTCTAGAGTCTCATGATATTTTTGATGGAGATTTAATTATTCAGATCAGATAGTCATATTAGCCTTTGCTAACACGTGTTTTGACCCTTGGTCATTCTCAAGGCGTGGCTACACATATTGAATCAAAGATCAAATTATACAAAAGAACATCATGACAAAGTAAAAGAAATATGATACATGGGTCAAATTAAATTGGTTATTCATAATCAATGAGTAATTATTTAACATTACCATTGTTCCAAGTGGTTGATTCATGTAAAACCAGAAGAAGATATATAAAAAGAATAAGAAAATAAGGACAAAAATGAAAGAAATTGAAAAGTCATATGCAAAATTGTGTCATATTGCAAATGAATGACTGTATATATTATCTTGTGAGGAAAATGATTCCCTTCCGACCGTGACACTTATGAGGTGTGTCTGCTGTAGTAGCTTGACTGGCATGCGATAATTTGTAATAAATTGTGCAGTGAAAAAACGAAGGGGTGTGTTGCTAGACAACCTCTTGTGATAAGGGTTGAATGTGAAAGTCCCATGACCAATATATGTTTTAAATCATTTCTGCTCTGGCAATATCATGTGCGAGATTTATAATTAGCAGTGTAATTGAAATCCAAAGTTAATCGTTGCTGGCGAAGTATCAGTGCGTTGACATGCTACTGCGTGAGATGCTTGTATTAGGTGTCTTACCGAATTTGTTGATAATGGTTTGGATTAAGCAAAGATTCTGGTGATAAGGTGTCTTTCAAATAATCTGCAGAACATATTTATCGCGACTCGATGAATGTATAATAATCTTCATATTGATTGTGCTAATAAGATACAATTAATAAAGATGTAAATAAGGTGTTTTACGCATTATATAGGTAAAATACACCATCCGTCCTCGGAACACACGATTGAAATTGAACTACATTAGATTTTACTCAAAGAAACTTTGACTAAATCGTCTCTCATTGACGCTTGTAGATGCTGACATCTCATCGCCAGATATATTAGATCACCATATTAGCATCGTCACAGTGCTCACGTGAATATTATCTGACCTTCGCTCAAACAAAGAGACACACAGACGCACACTCCTCCTTATTTGAAAACACACATTAATATAATAGGCTTTCCTTGCTCCAGCACCAGGTCCACGGCGTATACCCATTGTAGTTATGTCTGCTTCCATGATTCGAAATATGCAGCGGACTGTCCAAGAAAGTGCAACTTGGGAGCACAAAAAAAAAAGCCATGTCCCCTCGCCGTCATTTGCTCTGCATTATCCTACTGCAAAACCCATAACCACAATTGCCAGCAAGACCCAGGCCACCACTTCTTGTCGTGTCTGGCAGAGAATGACTGGCAAATCAAGGTGGTCTACTGTTAAAATGTAGGCCAGGGCAAAGGGCGGTGGTGAGGGCCAAGGAATGGGCTTGGTGTGATGGGCAATTAAAGGGTGTGAGTGGCAAGGAATTGGTGACTGAGCAACGTGGGCAAGGGAAAGAGGTGCATGCAAGATACTGGAAGAGGATTGGATTAATAGTTAAAGGATGGTGCAAAAGGGACACAGAGGACTGAAAGTTAACTGTAAGAAACAGCGAGCATTGAGAATGTTGTGAAAGAGAAGGACACTGGAGGATCATGGGTAAGGAAAACAAATGAGACAGAGGTGCACATGTGGAACGGTAGGTCAGCAGGTTTAATGTTGCTGAGAGCTATGTACTACACCAGATTGTGGGACTAGCTTGACGTCCTTTTTAGTTTGGGCCATTAGGTGGCACTGAAAGCGCTACCTTTAGGCTGAAACTATTGTCATTAAAATAAGAGCTTTAACATAAGAGCTTCAAATATGGGCTTTGAATGAGGGTATGTAATGCTTTTCCAATGGAGATGACATTGGAAGAGGGATACAGTGTTGTTAGGTTATTGAATCCCTCCTATTCCCTGCAATTAGCAATGCTAATTCCTATGGCTAATCCCACCCATTCCTGCCCATCTTGGATGACTGCCTCTAAGGAAGCTCTCTGGAAACAAGGCAAAACTAGCGGCCATCTTTTAATAGGAAAGATAGCATGTATCTTTAAATAGCTACAGTAATTAGCATTTTAGGAGTTTTTTCTTTTTTTTTTACAGTGACAAACAACATGCATCTTTAAAATAGGTAGTAAGTAATTTGCATTTTGGGAGTTTTTTCATTTTTATGTCAGTGAACCATGCATCTTTAAAATAGCTAAAGTAATAAGCATTTTGGGAGGTTTTTTTCGTTTGCAGTGACAAACAGGTTCTGCATTTTTTACATCATTGACAAATCATTTTTCATCAATGCATACTCTATATTTCTGCAGCCAGTGATCCAGAAAAAAAGAATTCAAGATGGTTTACAGAGCTGAAACGACTGTAAAGCCAAAGTATCTCTAAATCATGTCTGGAAATACAGGCGACCCTGAAAAGGTCACCTCCCACTTACAGGCTTCGAGATTGGACTTCCATCCGTCGACGCATGTCCGCCCGTGCAGCTTCCCAAGGTATGACCTTGTGCTGAGAGCATAAGGGCAGCGCGCATTTGGCAACTGTGATTACTTCAGACAACTGACAACACACTTTTTATTGGTAAACGTCAACCGAGTATGTCTAAGGAACGAACATTGCCCTCCTGTTTATTTTTTTGTACCCTCTCTTCTCGACTTCGTCCACAGACATTACAGAAAACCAAACTCTTACCTCCTAGAAACATCACCAACGTACTTTGATCGCAATGACCAATCTTTGAGAAAGGCTGCCCTCTAGTGGCCTCTGCCACTGTTTAGGTACTGCAGTCATAGGGCCTCATTACAAATCGCCCGGTATGTAAACCCGCCGCCACCGTTGTTTCCATGCAGGGCGATCACAACTCCTGCAGGCGGGAGGTGATGGTCCCGCCAGGTCTGACCTGGCGGGTTTAACACCGCCCGCCTGCAGGCGGACGAGGAAACACCGGCAGCATTACGAGATGCTGCCGGTGTTTCCATGATCCCCATTCCCATCGAGTCCCATAAAGGGACGACCGTGCACCCCGCAGGTGCTATCAATTTCGAGTGGGGCCTGGTGACCCATGCGCTTCACTCGGGGTCCCTGTGATCCTGCATAACACCATGCCTGCCTGTACAGGAACACCAACTCGAGGCACAACACACATAAAACCCTGACACGCGCCTAGATCGACGCTAGAGGAGGCTTAAGGACTACGCTCTAACTGAGCATAATAGATCATCTGAGGACTAAAGCGACCTGCCTAGCTCGAGGCATTCACTGAACAGAGCCACAAAACCACCTTCTGCTTGGAAGGGGTAGCACACTGGACCTAAAGGCAGAGATGTCCCCACCCAAATTCAATAACAACAACAATGGACTCCTACACGACGGTTAGGCCCAAGTAGTTGCCGCAGCAAGAGCCCACAGCCAATGCAGTGCCACCACAATTGGAAACAGACCCCAAAGACATACTAGTCCTCCGAGCTATAGCAGCACAACGCACTTCTATTGAAACCAAGATAGAAGAAATGAGGGCGGACATGCATCTCATGCGCCAGGATGCTCGCATTCTAACAGAGAGAGTAAATATGAATGAAGCTACCCTGCAGGACAATGTCTCTAATACCTCAGACCTGAAAGCAAAGGTACTGGACTTGGAGCTGAAAGTAGCGAGACTTGCGGCGTGATCTGAGGATGCAGAGGGGCACGCACGGCGCAATAGCATTAGGATTTTGGGGGTCCCGAAGACATGGAGAGTCCGGACCCAACAAACTAGCACCGCTCATCAACCTGACAGCTACACTTATCATTATCTACATGACCATGCCTACAGCTCTGCCCACTGAGGGTTCAGGAGCCCACATACAACCTACTTCCAAACCCTGCTTCCTAGCACAGAGGAACCTTAGACTCCGGGCGAGACTACCCAAAATATACGAACCCATTACCAAATATAACATCAACCTGGAACACCTTCGACCCAAACCTCTCCAACCCTTAGTAGCCACCGCACCTCTAAAACACCAACCCGTCTATAAAATCAATACACCTATGGCCAACCTCCCCTTCACAGTGCAGCCAGAACCTGAATTAAAAGCTGCTTTAATCAATGCCAGATCATTAGTCGCCCATGCTACTGACATAGCAGATGTCATACGAGATAATGACCTTGACCTCATTGCCATTACAGAATCTTGGCTCCACAAGGCAGCAGGTCCGGCTCTCACTCTGGCAGTCCCAGAAAACTATACCATTCTCAGAGCCGACAGACCAGACGCGCGTGGTGGAGGAATAGCGATCATCGCCAAATCTGATCTCTCCATGAGAATCATTTCCACACCCTTCCCTAAATCCTGTGAGATTCTCGCTATCAAACTACCTACAGCTAACTCTCAAACCTTAAATATCTACCTCCTTTATAGACCCCCTGACCCCATCAGCACCTTCACTGAAGATATCACCACTGTTATCTCTGAGAAGCTAAAAAATTCCTCCCAAACACTAGTGCTGGGAGACTTCAATTTAGGCTTCAACGATATCAACGACCACCATGCTACTACTGTAGCCAATACTCTGTCAGTACTAGGTTTCACGCAAATCGTGAATACTCCTACACACTCTAAGGGAAGAATTATCGACTGGATTGCCAGTCACAACTGTAACCCTGTTATAACAGCCATTACCCCCCAAATATGGTCAGACCATCACCTTATCTCCTTTACCCTTAACACTAAAAGACCTATAGTCTCAACACCTACGCTAGCCACACCCACCCTAACCAGAAACAAGAAAAATATTACAGCAGATAATATTCTGCCCCACATCCTACCTAAACTTAATTCCCTTCTGGACCACACTGACCCAGACACCCTAGTGGACGAATATAATAAGGCCATGTCCCTTGCTCTTGACAGAATTGCTCCGCTTAAACTCAGGAACAGTAAACCAAAAAAAGCATCTGAACTCCTGGTTTACACCCCACCTAAAAAACTTAAGACTACAGAAGAGAAAATGCGAAACAGCTTGGAACCGGCATCCTACCGCTGAAAATAAAACTAACCTAATAAACATCTCTTTGCAATACAAAAAAGATATTATCCTGGCCAAACAAGAAACCTATAATAATAGGATCACCCAAGCTAACTCTAGTATGAAGGAGCTATTCTCCATCCTAAAAGAATTGGAAAATCCCATCGCAGTACAAGATGATTCTATTAAAGACAAAACTTGGTGTACAGACATACAACTCGCACTAAACAACAAAGTGGCCAATCTCCAAACCAAAATTGCCTTAAAGAAAGCCTCATTACCTACCCAACCCTCGCTAAATGCAACCTCCACCCCTAAACCCACAGAATCTTCCCAATTCCGCTTCTCCAAGGTTTCAGTAATTCAGATAGAGAAGACCATTCTGACTCTTAAACCCTCCAACTGCAAAGGTGACCAATGCCCCGCACAACTGATCAAGGACGCGGCTAGGGATCTAGCCCCCTTCACCACAAACTTATTAATGCCTCCTTCACTACGGGCACCATCCCTCGCAATCTAAAGGAATCTTGGGTTCTCCCCCTTCTGAAAAAACAAACATTAGATCCCAATATTCCCACAAACTACAGACCCATCACCACAGTTCCCTTCTTACTAAAAATATTAGATAAGGTAGCGTACACTCAAATCCAGAACTTCCTTGAGATGAACCATCTCCTTGGCACCCGCCAATCCGGTTTCCGGCCGCATCACGGCACAGAGACTGCCCTTATTGACCTAAAGGCCCAAATAGACTCACTCAGAGACGAGGGCAAATTAGCTCTCCTTCTCCTTCTGGACCTCTCAGCCGCCTTTGATTTGGTGGACCACAGAGTCTTATGTAATCACTTGGACTCGGCGGCCCACTTCTCAGGGGAGGCCATAGCCTGGATCCAGTCATTTCTCAGTGACAGGACCATGAGGGTGTTCTCCCCCGCAGCAGCAGCAGACCCTATTCCAATCACTTGTGGAGTGCCCCAGGGATCCTGTGTCTCGCCGACACTCTATAACATCTTCACAAAGCCACTCTTCGACGATCTTGATAATCTGGGTATCACCTATACCAACTATGCAGATGATACCCAGATTCTCTTACCACTTACCGGGGATTACGCTGAGGATCTGGCTTTGGTGAACAGAGTCTACAGCATCGTTCAGGCATGGATGGCCAACCACGGTCTATGCCTGAACAATGACAAAACAGAGCTCATCATCCTGGGCACGGCAGCCCGCATCTCCAAACTTAACCAAAAATACGCAGCCTTTGTCATTGATGGCAACATGATCAAGGTTGCCAGAGAAGTAAAAACCTTAGGTTTTTACCTTGATGCAACACTATCGTTCACCAAACAGGTGAACTCACTGGCCTCATCCACAGCGTATACATGCAAGCTACTACGAGCTGGGAAACAATTCCTTTCAGATGACAGTTGTCTTATCCTAGCTAGAGCCCTCATTTTATCAAAATTAGATTATTGTAACGTCCTTTACATAGGGACTACCAAACAAATCATCAATAGAATCCAAGTGCTCCAAAACAACGCACTCAGAGCGGCCCTAAGTATCCCCAGAAGTGCACACATTTCAGAAATAAGACGTAATCACAAATGGCTCTCCACCCATGAAAAAATCAACCTCAAAGCTGCTTCCCTTATCCATAAATGCCTAAATAATAAAGCCCCCCGATACCTGTCAGAACGCCTCAACAGGAAATATTTCACTAGACTCACAAGGACAGTCAGCCCTAACTGCCTCCAAGTGCCTAGATTTAAATTAGTCACTATTGGAGGTACCAGCTTCCCAGTCAAGGCAGCGCAATTATGGAACGCCCTACCTCATGCACTTAGATCTGACCAAACTTTCAGCAATTTCAGAAAGAACACTATAAAATGGCTCACTGAAAATGCGACATAAATGTCTCTCCACCCCTCGCTTGTCCAATTGCACCTCACTTGATACGTAATGACATGCCATATTGCCCGCTTTGACTTGCTATACTGTCTGACACTACAGATTTGACTGTTTAGCTGCTGATTGTGCGCTCTATCTGCACTTGCACTTGTCCTACCTTGTAAATGTAAGAAATGTCTACCATGCCTGCCGTGGAACCTGTAACTTGTAACGTCTGTAACTAAGCTGTAAACTTCCTTGTTCTTTTGCGCCCTGCTACCCCAGGGTCCGGCGTGCACAATAAATAAATAAACAAACAAACAAACAAACAAACAAAACTTTGTAGAGACACTGCTCCTACAAGAAATAGGGGCGGGAAAATTCTCGCAAGGGTTTTCAGTGGAACGCGCCCACAGATCCCTCCAAAAGCGCCCCCCGCCAGGCTCACACCAACGTCCGATAATAGCGAAAATTCAAAATTTCCACGACAGAGAAACGATACTACGATATTCCAGAGAAGGCGAGGAGATTAGAAGACAAGACTCCAGAATAGTCATATACCCTGACTATACCCCCATGGTCCAGCGAGCCAGGAATTCCTTCATACCAGTGAAAGCCAGGCTGCGAACACTTAACCTCAAATACATGTTGCTCTACCCATCTCACCTCAAAGTTCTGTATACAGGAAAGGCAATTTTTCTAGAGACCCCTGCTGCAGCAAACATGTGGCTTGAGCACAATAACTTAGCAGAGGACGGAGAGGAACCACAAAAAAGCAGATAAAAGAGAAACAAGTGCTGTGAACACGAACACCAATGGAAGGTCCCACGCTGGAGATAAGACAGTTAATTAGATAACGCAAGGGACCGTACCAAGAAAACAGCAACATCGGGCAGGAGCACAAATAACCACGAGCAAATACATTGCTGACCCACCCCCTCAAGGAAAGTGCAGGTCGAATGCCTACACACTACCTGCACCGAAAGGCCTGGAGTGGCCCAGAAGGCTCGGGAGCCCCCGAGCACTGCAAGTTGGAAGCAACTGCTCGGGGCAGTTTGCAGTTAAACGTTTCGGTTTATTCATTCATCCGAATGAAAGTTACAAAAGTTGGTAAGTCTCCAGAATACATCGAGATGGAAGCAGGGGTGAGGGCGGGAGGGGGGGATATATTGTGGGTAACCTCCCTCCGGGATAGCGAAACCAGCAATACCCACCCTAAAGTAACATGGCGGGAAAAATAAAAATAATGACATGGAATGTGAGGGGCCTTGGTACTTATCTCTGAAGGAACAGAATCAAGTCATACTTGCACAGGAAAAAGGTGGGAATAGCGCTTTTACAAGAAACACACTGTACTGCAGAATCCATGGCCAAACTCCAGGAATGGGATGGGCAGGGATTTGGAACTGCCTATTCAAAGTATGCCGGGGGGTATTCACCTGGATTCACCCCCAACTCCCTTTCCGACTATCTAAATTTGTAAGTGACCCAGAGGGCAGGTATGTGATACTGTGGGGACTATGCATAGTGAACTTTTACTTACCTAACAACATCTCGGCCCACTTGGCCTCGATGTACGCTAAAACCACACAACATAGAAATAGTCTGTTCATCTGGGGCGGGGATTTTAATTGTGTGCGCAATCCAACACTAGATAGATCATTACCACCACCAACCGCCAAAACAGCTGCCACGACTGCGCTAAACACACTGATAGACAGATTAGACTTGGCTGATATATGGAGGGAGCTCCACCCCCAGACCCGAAATCACTCGTACTTCTCATCCCCACATGGCCTCCATACGAGGCTAGATTACGTCTTTGTAGGCAGAGAATACCTACACCAGATGGAAGGAGCAGAATACCTGGGGAGAACGATCTCAGATCACTCCCCCTTAATAATAGAATGGAACCACACCGGCCCTAGACGCCCCATCCCTATGTGGCGAATGCCAGTAGAGGCCAAGAAGGACCAAGCATTCAGAGATGAATTGCAGGACTCGATTGATGACTACATAGAACTGAATAAGCGAAGCGTAGACCATGTGAGCACAGTATGGGAGGCCCTAAAGATAGTGACCAGGGGAGTGATTATGGCAAAAGCAGGTGGCATCAGAAGATTGCTACGTGATGAACTAGCTCAAGGGGAAGCAGAGATTGAGAGGCTTAGTACTGATCCCACAGCGACACGAAGACAGGCTTAGAACACTCCGAGATGAATGCTCAAACACCTGGAGTAGACTTGCTAAGTTCGAGTACTTTACCAGAACGAACAGGGCACACATGGAGGCGCATAGACCCAGTAGGCTCTTGGCCTGGCTCTGCAGAAAGGAACATCCCAGGCACACCATCACCATGATACAAGACGCACAGGGTAATACACACCAGACCCAACAAGACATAAATGATACTTTTAAGTACTACTACACACACTTATACTCTCACAAAATTGGAGTACCTGCAGACCAGATAGCAGACACCTTAGAAGAGATAGGGTTGCCCAGGCTCTCTTCAGCACAGACTGAAGCCCTAGAGGCAGACATTACAACAGAAGACATTGCTGAAGCGATTAAGACACAAGCTACGTGTAAGGCCCCTGGGAGCGACGGGCTACCCTCTGAATTTTACAAAACCTACGGCTCCTCCCTGATATCACTATTACATGAGGTCTTCCAAGAAACATACAAACGAGGTATCTTACCTGATAGCATGAGGGAAACCCTAGTGGTCCCATTTCTTAAACCAAACATACCGGCTGAGCATTGTGATTCGTATCGTCCGCTAGCTATGCTCAATTACAATGTCAAACTGCTAACTACAATCTTAGCTCAGAGGCTGTCCAGGCTGATAGGTGATATTGTGCACGTGGATCAATGCGGGTTTGTCCCAGGCCAGAATACGACCATGAACTTACGCAGACTTCAACACATCATTAAACAAACAGACACAAGCACTGAACCCTACGCCCTACTATCACTCGATACCATTAAGGCATTCGATTCTATATTTTGGGAGTGGATGCTAGAGGTCCTAAAGGAATTTGGATTTGGCCCAAGCTTTATTAGGTGGATTCGAATACTCTACACCAAGCCAAGAGCACGAGTGAAAACTGGGAGACACGTATCAGAAGTTTGGGACATATGCAGAGGTACCTGGCAAGGCTGCCCGCTATCCCCCATGCTTTATATACTTGGCCTAGAACCCATTGCTATTTATTTTTTAAAGCAATTGTTTGATGCCGGAATAAGGCTAGGAGAGATAGATCACATCATTTCGCTTTATGCGGACGATGTCCTACTGTATGTCAGAGACCCCCATCTCAATGTCCCAACCATGCTGGAAGTTCTCGACAATTTTTCTAAAGTCTCAGGCATACAATTCAATAGGGCAAAGTCCTTCTTATTCCCACTAGCATGCCTTAAAGACAGAAGCGAGAAGGAACTCCCAACGCTAGGGATACAGTGGCGGACCACCAAGGTTCGCTATTTAGGTATCCAGAACATGCACACCCCGCAACTGATGCATGAACACAACACAAAAGCAGTATTACCCACATTGCGCAGATCAATGACCTTCTGGGCAAAACTCCCACTGTCAGCAATGGGGAAAATTTCGATAACTAAAATGATTGTCCTCCCTAGGCTCCTCTATAGATTCCAAAATGTACAATATTACATCAAGAACCCGTTCTTCCGCCTACTAGAATCGATAATCCGAGAATTCATCTGGGGACAGGGCAGGCACAAAATAGCACACTCCACACTAGTCCTACAATACGCCCAAGGCGGAATCCAACTCCCGAATTCCGAAAAATACTATTTAGCAGCCCAACTCTGCTTTGTGTCCAAATGGTTAGCCGATGAGACTACATCTGAGACGCCCCTGCTACGGTCCCTGATCTCTCCACTGCAAATAAAAGAACTTTTGTGCGCCACATCACCTACTGAGAAACATACCCTTCATAGTCACCCTGGGAAAACAAATTTGGCAAAGAGTGAAGTCACTAAGCCACCCAACACACCTGTACTCCCCAGAAATACCAATGGTCTGGGTCCTGTGTAAAACAGACTCGGACTTGCTACACCTCAGGGTCTGGGAGAAGAACGGGGTTTACACATGGGGAGACCTATACGAAGAGGGCTCCTTCAGGGAGTTCAGTTCACTGCAGAGCACAGATGGGATACCCACTGGTCAATATTTTTAGTATCGAAGGATACGCGAAATAGCATGACATAAATGGGACACCTTGCCAGAAGAACCCGAGTCGGATCCTCTCACAACTCTATTATACAATTTAGGCGAGGGACAGAAATCGGTCTCCCAAATATACAGCCGCCTCAATGATAACCTCAACCCAAAAGGAGAGACATTGACAAGCAAGTGAGAGACGGATACTGGACGAGAAATATCGGAAGGGGAATGGAACAGGGCACTAGCATTTCCCAAGGCCGTGTCCAGAAACCACAGATTCCGCTTTATACAACTAAACGTCCTGCACCAGACATACCTCACTCCATACAGGCTAATGACATTTATCAAGCCTGCAAGCCCTAACTGCCCATGGTGCAAAGTGGACAAGGCAGACTTCATACACATGTTTTGGGAATGCAACACAGTACAATCCCTTTGGGCAAAAGTCAAGCAGACATATGAGAAAGCGGGCACCTCCAATTACAGATGGTCCCCCGAGGAATGCCTCTTGGGTATATATCCCAGACTGGCCAAACTTAAACACTGGGTGAAACTAATGGACTTACTGAGCATAGTGGCAAAAAGACATATCGCCATGTCCTGGAAAAAGCCAGCGGGGTCCGGACATAATGCTTGGCACAATGAACTTGTAAGATGGGTTAATGCAGAAACAAGGGCATGGGAAGATAGCGTCACCAGGTCAACCGACGAGTCAAGTACTACCTTGAAGCATGGAGGGAGATAATCAGAACTATAATCTATCCCTCAGATGATTAGCCCCCATGAGCAAATATAGCCTGGACTACGCAGAACTACAGGAACATAGAAACCCATAAAGGAGACCCCTAAACACCTAATGAAGCTGCTGAACTCAGGAATCCCCCCCCCCCTTCCCTACATCACGCCCTGCTGAGGACCCAGAAACAAAGTGATGAAGACTAGACAAGGAGACAGTTAATGTTATTATGTTAACGTTTGAAAATGTTCTTCTTTTTCCTCTTTTTCTTTTTCTTTCCTTTGTCCTTGTTACCTATTATATAACATTAAAGATCTTGCATTGGATGGCACATTTGATTTGACATATGTCACTACGTTATGATAAATGCCAATAAACAAATTTGAAAATAAATAAATAAGGACTTGCCCTGGTGACACCAAAAGGGTGAGAAGGTTGCCCCCCCCACCTAATGATCCATCTAAAGATTTTGCAGACAGCTCGACCACTGATAGTGCCCAGGGGTGGCAAGAAAGAGATTGGCAAGGGATTGCTCCAATTTGCAAACCAAATAGCCAGATTGGCAAGAAGATACAAGTTTCAAAATTAACTAAGGCTGGGAGAAAGTTTAACTTAATGAACCTTTATCTACCGCCTCACCATGGAGGAAAAAAATCACCCTACCCATGGGATGTGCTAGAGCTAACGCTAGTCTCAAGAGAGACGGAGAGCTCTCTGACACTGACATACTGACAGGGTCCTGCCCCGGCGTAGATCTGGACTTCTCCAGACAGTGTGACCCTCCAAACAGTTCTTGCGAGCTGGTAAAAAAATACAGGAGGGGTAATCGAAAATTCAAAAGATAGTATGGATTTAACCGTCCTTACGGGTAAAGCAGAAGAAGACAGAGAGGGGCGTGGGCTGAGTGATGTTGGGCAAGGAAGTGAGTCCACCCTAGCCCCCCTTGGCTCCTTGTGCAGAGCTCGCCCCCTCCACTTTCCCCTTCTCCCCCCTTCTCTCCCTCCCTACTGCTCAGGCACCCATTAGCACGCCCTTCTCTAGGCCCGGCCTCATAGAGATTGAATCTGCATGGGAGGTGAAGGTGCAGATTCATCATGAGGATCAGTTATCCTCAGCTGTACTAACTCCTCCCCATCTGACTGAGAATATGGTTCTGCCCGCCAGTCTGATTAGGGATAGCGTCCACCCGCACTCAGAAATGGAAGATCATATGGATGATTCAAGCATCTCTTCTTTGGTGGGGAGGAAGGCCCCCTTAGGCCGCCCAAAGGTCCCTTACAAGACTAAGGGCCTCATTACACGGATGGCGGTATTAGCACATGGACCAAGGAGCTATTAGTACCTTGGTCCATGCCGGTAAAATACCGGCACCGCCTTGGTGGAAGGGGGAATTACCGCCCCATTCCAAGGTTGGTGGGGCGGTAATTCCCCCTTCCACCACTGCCCTTCCCCATTCCCATTTTTGCCCTATAGGGCATAATGGGAATGGGGAAGGTGCTAATTACGGCACCGCAATTTTGCGGTGCCGTAATTAGCACCTAGGTCCCTTAGCGGGTTGGTTTTTAATGCCTGCAAAAAGCAGGTGTTAAAGCACCAACCCGCTAAGGGACCACGCAGTAAGGCGGTAATGGTTAATGGTCACCGTTACCATTAACGGTGACCGTTAACCATTACCGCCATCCGTGTAATGAGGCCCTAAGACTGGATACCTCTCCTATGTTCGAGAATCTCCTGCTGCTGAAATGGGGCGATGAAGATCAGTCCTAATCCGACTCAGAGCTTAGCTCTACTGACGGTGGGAATGAAAGCAGTTCTTGGAGACATAACAGAGGAGCTGGTGATTCCCCCGCGATAATGGCGGCTGGCCTTAGTCTCATTGATTCAACAACCACCCAAGCTATCCTCATGCCATCCATCACTGTTTCTTTAGCCCTGTTCATGAAACCTTTTGAATCAATAAACGATAATTTTCAGGGACCAATCTACATTGATGGCAATGAAAAATTCCAAATTAATCTATATAGAAGCCTTTATGAACACCATCAAGGGAAGTAGTAAAAAGCACATAGGGGTCGAAACCCACACACAAAACGATCTCATGGCATTGTTGAAAGAGATGAGAGAGGAAAAAACGGTCCTACGGAACCTTTCAAAAGATATCTTGAAATTCACAATCCGAAGAAAAGATGGCTCTGTGGCCCTCTTGAACCTTACCCAAGGAAGCGAAAAAACTTTAAAGAAGGGGCTCTCCAAATAAATAATGAGAACACATCTGTTGACCTAAGTATGGATAAAGTAAATTTACCCTCAGAAGCCCATCCAGAGGGTAACGATCATGAAACAGCAGCAAGCAACCCCCAGCGCACTAGAACGCATAATCTTAGCAACCAAGGGTCCGAGCAAAGGAGGGTCCAAGTACTCAGGGTAGAGATTCCCCAATTGGTCCTTCATGACAAGACGCATGAAATGGTAGAGGATAACGCAAAGGTACAGGAGCCTAAAATAGAAGCGATCCCAAGACAAACACAGGTGGAGATGTTTGCCCAAAACGCCCAGATTTTCTCAATCTTTGCAAAGCCTAAACAAAATGACTTAGCCGAGGCAAAATCACCCCAAAGGAAAAAAAACCAAGAACATAAATACGATCAGACAGGCAAAATCTAATGGCTCTTGGACTTTCCTGAGACCCCTAAGATAGAAGAAAGCGAACCACAGAATAAAGACTCACCGAAAAACAAATTCTCAAGTGAAGATTTAATTGATTGTATTTCTCAGGTTCCGAGACCGTTTGTGGTAGAGCCGCAGGAGCTGGATGTATCCGGTCAAACCCTTGAGTCTGAGCTGGACCTGATGAAGCTCTCTGTGTACAAAGAAAATGAGAGCGACTTAAACACTAGTAGAGAGAGCAGAGCTATTTAACGCCGGCCCAGGATCTTGCGAAGAGCCCCTTATTTTTATCCTTGGCCGATAGGAGAGCGCAGGCTGAAATAAAACACCAAAACGACCTCAAACAAACATCTGGAGCAAAACATAGACAAGTCAGTTTCAGAGCGGGCGAGTCGGAAGAGGAATACAAAACAGAATTAAATAGTGAACCGACACGACATAGGCCACATTTTCTCCGACTAAGAGGCATAAAATCAAATAAACCCACTGAAGTGGAAAATAAAAAAGAAGAGATGATGAAGTGTGCTGTAATGTTAAAGAGTTGGAGTGTAACGTAAGCATCGAAGATGGATTAATACTGAATAGGAATATATTCCTTCGACTGTTCCATCATGTACCTAATTTGTTGTCTATCCCCTTCTGGGACATCCAAGTGGTTGAATTCCACACCAAAGAGAAACTGGATTGTGTCAACATACACATTCCTATAAATATGGTGTGCAATCAAATATTGGCAGCTACCTAAGACATAAGATCATTAGGTTTTGGAATACAAGAACTAAAAAAGTTGAACATTGCATCTAGGAGAGGAGAAGACCACTCCACAAAGAGGGTGAAGGAACGGCCTTTATTGGCAATAAAAAAGCCCACAATCAGACAGGACAAACAATACTGTCCCGAAGAGGTGAGAGTGGGAGAAGTAGAAGAGTACTGTCGAGATAAGAAACGCTTAAAACTCAATCTGAACATTTCTAATGAGCTGAGAAGTACCTTCTGCCAAACAAAAAAAGGGAGGGAGGAAACTAACCCAAAGATTACTCCTGGGATTGGCTAGTGAAGAGTCTGCCCACTAGGTCTGAAAAGTAGCGCCCTGTGGAGAATCAGACAGGAAACATCCTAAAAAACATCCTGGAACTCGAGAGGATTTAAACACCTCTTTAGTAACACAGCCTGGGACCAGGAAAGAGTAGACATCTTGTGCCTGCAAGAGACGTGGCAGAGAGTAAAACTTTTGATTGATGGGGTTTCCGTTTTCCTTAACCCGGCCATGAAAGGAATGAAAGTTCACCCAAAATCAGGCCTACTAACTATCCTAAGTAATTACCTTAACTGGAAGGTAATCGGAAACCTTTATCCCAGTCCATACCTCCTATACCTGCTGATAGCATTGGGGAATGTTGCACTTGATTCCCACAAATGCTACTACTAATAAACATCTACTGGAATCCGGCCGATATCGAGACATTAAACCTGGTTGAACAGGTGAACGATCTGATAGATGGGGCAAAAATATCTTATAACAACTTATGGATCATAATCATCGGAGATCTCAATATTGAATGTTTGAATCACATTACTAATGACCCAAAAGTTCATCAAGATTCCCACAGAGCCAACAAACAGAGGACAATGAATTGGATCGGGCTATGGAGGAAAGAGACCTACATATGTTGAACGGGAATATTCTGGGTGATATTCCCGGTGCCCCAATTTGGCGACGTGGGAAACAATTGGCCACCTTAGATTATGGGTTTGTCTCCTTGAATATTCTTGATGAAATTACTTCATTTGGAGTAGTGAATACAGAGCAAAGCGACCATGACATCGTGGAGATAAGCTGGAGGCAAACCTTACAAATAAAACCTGTGATGAAAACCGGAAGGTTAGAAGTGGAGTCAGGAAGAAATAGATTGCGGATCAGACAAAATGATGTCATAACATTTAGTAGCAACCTAAAGAACCTTATTGAATTAGATCCACAAGGTGTAGATTACAAACCGATTTTCAGCAGCTATATAGAAATTAGACTGAATGCAGACAAAACCAGTTTACACAAACACATAAATATGACCCTACTATAGTGGCACAAAGGAAAGGACTCAGGAAAGCCCTAAAAGCCATGACAGATCTACCAAAGCTGCTAAAAGTGAAAGTGAAGAGGAAACAAAGACAATGTTAATGAAACTGATTGAAGACTTATAAGTCCAACCTCAACCAGAATGATGGAGAATTAATGCTGCAACTGGTGCTAGGGAATCTCTAGAAACATCTGGAAAAGTATAAATAATCTTGGTCCGCAGCAAGAAGCACTACAATGCAATCCCATCTCAGAGGAAGTTTGGGTTCAACATTGAATTCAACTTTTCTGTTCCTCAGGTACCCATACTACAATTGTAGAAGAAGCTAGGGGCAGCTCATGGAATTTACAAATAGAGAAGATCTGCTCGGCCTTATAAAATAATGCGAGTGCCTCACGAGCGTCTGGCCCTGACAGGCTATCAAAATACAGGCTGAACGGTGCCCCAGAATATGGTGCAGATTTCGGCCATACGCTATTTCAAAATATTCTGAAGGTGGCAAAGATCCCCCATACCTGGAAATGTGCTATTCTGGTCCCGATCGTCAAGAATGGGGAACGCTTGGATCCTAATAATGATCACTTTATCGCTCTACTCGATGTCTTGGGGAAATTGTTTGCGGCTATTATGCAAGTCTATGCAAAAAGGACAAGCATACTAGTCCTTGGCACTTAAGGGGTAAAACAACTGAACATTAGGGTGCTAAAATCTGACAACTACGACAAAAGACAGACCGGATTTGTTAAGGGAGTAGGCTGTAACGCGAACTTGCTTCTACTCAATGCCTTAATAATGTGTGCAATGAAAACAAGAAGGCCACTATACCAAGCTTTCCTCGACTTAAAATAGTGTTAATCGGAACAATTTATGGAAAAAAATTGCGAGACTCGAAGTGCCCAGAAGAGCTTTTGTTGCCAATAATGGTTCTACACGCTGATACAAGAGTCCAAATCAGGGAGACAGCACCGGGAAAATATCCTCAAAGATTGCAACACACATGTGGCTGAAGAAGGGGTGCTTGCTGGCTCTTGCTCTCTTTGGACTATACATCTCTGATTTGAAACATGCTTTAAATTCACTGTTAACCTCTCCTCTTAGAGTCAACGGTGTCCCTTTGGGCTGGATTTTACGCTGATGACCTAGTCCTCTTGAACCAGACACCAGTTGGCCTACAAAGAAGTCTGGAAAACCTGCAGAACTATACAGTCCAAAATGATCTAAAAATCAACACAGGAAAATCAGAAATTGTAGTGCTACAAAATCTTAGTGGAAGGAATAAGAAGCTGTTCCGCTGGTGCCTGGGCAATGAGTTGATGCGAGTCGTGAGTGTCACGAAATACCTAGGCATGCTCCTTGACGCTAATAGTGACGATAGCCCTTGGATCCTGGAATTAAGGAGAAAAACGGAGAGTCTGAGGGCGCAGGACCAAACAATCAACAGAAAATATGGGAAATCTTCATTATTACCGATCATACCCTTTTATAAGCAGAAGGTCATCCCGGTTCAAACTTATGGCGCAGAGACAGCCCTTACCACCTCCTGGGAGATATGGGACGTGTTGGAAGGACATTTATGGAAAAAAGATCTTGGGCCTAACCAACTCGTTACCCATAGCTGCAATAAGATGGGAGCTGGGGCTCCTTTCAATGCATGGGAGGGTTACGTGGAACTCGCTTAGCCTCTACAGGAAGATAATTATGGAAGATAGCTCGGCACAATTCGAAATCTTCAAGGAAAAGTCGGGACATATCCTGGACGTGGTAATGAGATTTTGGTTTAAAACTGCAGATGAATATTGGCTGACATTGATTCAAGTGATCTATAGCTCAAGTCAAATCTGGAAAAAGTGAAGCAAAAACTGTGGTGTGATGATTGGAATCGTACGGAAAGAATAATGGAAACCACCAAATTGGGATCTCTGGCCAAACACAACAGCAGGTTCCTGAACACTTTGCCTAAATATCTGACACAATTTCTAAGCCCTGATTAGAGAATCCTATTTCTCAGATTCAGACTGAACATTTTACACACTAAACAAGTGCTTTTTGTAAGGGGCCAAGAGGGGACCCTGGATCTGTACAGAAAGTCTACAACACTTAGTTTTGGAGTGCACGCTGCTTAGAACACTCAGACCAAAGCACTTGGGGACTTCATCGTGAACGCCCCTCTGATCGATATGGAGGAGTGGTGGGAACGGTTTTAAGTGAATTTTTGACTTAGTCAATTTTTTAAAGGACATTTTACCATGCAAGCTGGCTTGAAGTACTGTAAAATGGAGTGAATATAGAAAGATGAAAATGAACAGGGTGTGGTGGTTTGGGAGACATTGAAGAAATTGAAGGAAACAGGCCAGGCGTCAGAATCCTTTGCCATGAGTTTGACTTCATGTCTGTTGTGTTTCCTTTTTATTTGCCCTACTTTCCTCGTTGGAACTTATCATATTTATCGTCTATATTTTACCCCTACCCCTTCTTCTTTTTGTATCTTGACTCTTTCCTATTTTTAACTTTCAAGTTGGAAATCTCAGGTAAAAGTTTGCAATACACTGAATACAAAAAAATAAATAAATAGGGGCTCACTTAAGTGTTTTGCTGGTTGAGACTCGGGGATGTCAAAATCTCTGAGGAGGATATTATTAGAGCAGGAAACCTTTGCAGAGGAGATAAAGTTAGAAAGGTCATCAATGAAGTTACCACTCCCTTAAGGTGGCCTGTAAATAAGGTGGAACGTAACTGAGTCACTGTTTGAGATGGAGAACTGGCATGACATTGACTCAAAGGAGCTGTGTGTGGGGGTTGGTATTACCATGCAGGGCCGGTCGCTATTATGCAAGATTGACACCTCTCCTCCAGTGTTTCTGGTACAGTTTGTATGTTGGATACTGTAGCCATGGCATAGGAGGACATAAAAGATGTAGGGCGAGGTGTGTGTAAACCATGTTTCACTAATGAAAAGGGCATTGAGATCATTGTTGGTTATGAGGTCAGCAGTATCAGCAGTGTGTCCGCTGAAGTGAGCGTTAACCATCATAACCGGGCAGAGGTGAATAGATGGCGCATGTTGTTGGGGAGTACAAGGGGATATTGATGAGGTTTGCCAGGGTAGCTGTCCAGGGCTGCTTGCTTTGGGTGTTTGGCTGTGCAATCCCTGGAGTGTATGGGACTGGGTTGTGGTGAGTGAAGACACATGGTGAGTTTTATCCGGTGTAGTACAAACAGAGTAACTGGCCCTTGGCCCTGACCCGGCCCCAATAGGACCCAACAGGAACAAACGGATGTTGCGGTTTTCTTCAACTGCCCTTCACTTCAGACGCCCGAGTGAGAGATGCCCTGTGTACTTAGACTTAAGGAGGGAGAGGGAGGGGCAGGCCTTGACAGAAACAAATGATAATCAACAGTGTCGTGATCGCCTGTCTCGCTTCAACTTCCAAGTTCTCCATTCAAACAGTAATTCTTATAGGTAAAATTCATCATCATTTGACGTGTAAAACTCAAAGTTTGTCATGCAATTCTATTGGTTGGAAAAAGTAACTTAAGTGTAGGTGCTATATCTGTATATGGTAACAGAGCGTGAAGATTGGATAACTCTTATCGGGTGGGCTTCTACGCCCATCCCTCTACATCACTCGTGATAGACGTCACTACAAGCATAACATCTAATTGGTTCTACAAGCTATAGGACCCTAGATTATTTGGTCCATTGTGATTGGGTGGGTTACACCCCGTGGCATAAATCTCCACTTTAATTAGCAGCATGCAGAATGGACACCCAGATGCGGAGTGCCCCAAGATTCACCCTGCCTCCCTTCCATCAATCAGTACTTTTAGGGCTATGTGTCAATTAGTTGGCTGAGGATGGCCTCGAAACTGTTGTTTCTTATCGGGAAAAGTTATGGCATCCTCAGGTTCTGGGTGACATCAGACTTTGGTACCTCTTCGCCCTTGGCTGTTCACGTGTCTGTTTACCGTGAATCTGTTACATTTTCCTTGTATTTGTGTATTTGATTCTTCCATAGCCTCACCACCTGCCTGGGGCTTCTTTATCTCAACCTTCACTGGCTGGCTGGTATGCTCTGAAGTTTCGATTCTTCGAGGTTGCCGCTCTCCTCCCTTCCTTAGGTTGACCTCGAATTCCCAGGCATGAGCTGCTTCTTACTGAGTTCCAATTCCACTCTTTCCTTTGGCTTTAGCTGGAATATAAATCTTGGACTTGTTAGCTCTTTGCAGCCTGGGCTTAATTCTGCTTTTACAAAATGGAGTCGCACTTGTATACTGTGCTTCATTGAGGTAGATATATAATTGGTGCATGCCGCTCTAGTCTTCTACTAAGCATTGCAAGCAGTTCCGTTTTCTTAGCTTCGTGCGTTCCAAGCCTATATACAAGCGTTAGCTGGTTGGATATTTCCATCTTGTTTCACAGCTACGTTTCCTTAACTCTCTTTATATATCAACATTGTTTCTTCTTATAAATCCATTCCATCATTATTCTTTCCATTTCGTCCTTGTGCGTCATTTTTCGATTGTTGTTTATGTTCATGTTATCCTTTTAGCTTGTCATTTATGTGCATCTGTACGACTGTCAGGGCTCTTATGTCGTCACCATTTACCCTCCATTAGGGCTCTTTGGGTCTCTTCAGGGATGGCCTGTAAGTAGTCTTCATTTCGGGCCAACTGCTGGTACAGTTGCCTCTGCGGGTACCGAGCTGCCCATGGTTGCCTGGTTATAGGCACTTCAACAGGTATTGCTCTTCTGATGGGCACTGGGCATAGGCTCAGTGCAGCTCTCTGTTGGTTCAATTGTTCCTCATACATCACGTACTTTGGCGAGTATGTTCCTGGTACCTCAAACTGTGGGGTTGGGGTGTAGGCCATGTCTGGGACCTCCTCTACACTCCCCCCTCTGGTCAGTTCATCAACCACTTCTGCTACCTCCTTTGGATTCGTCTTACTTGGTTCTTCAGTATCTTGTTCATCGTCTTCTGGGTTCGTACATGATGGTGTGAACGTGTGTGTCTTTGGAGTCCATTTCTTTACACTCCTTTCAAACTTCCTGCTGTTTTTATATGTTCGTCTTTGTTCCAGGTAATTAGCTGGCATTGCCCATTTGGGCTGCAGTAGACCCATTTCCCTTCATGCCTTCTTCGTTTTCTGGGGTACCCAAACTTTGTTCCTTCTGGCACAAATTCACTGGCCTTCACAAAGTTTCTTATTTCTTCGTCAGTTAGGTCTCTGGGCTTCCATCCAGGTTCGACATCGACCATGATTTTCATCCCAAAGGCTTTCATCGCAGTTTTCTGGCATTGTGTGATGATTATCTTGATAACACAGAATCCCAGCAGTATCATCAATAGAAGGGCTCCCAGAAACTTGAATATGTCTGCCATCCATTGCGGGACCCATGAGAATAGTGCTCCAAACCAGCTCTCATCATCCACTTCGTCGGTTTGGTTTATCTTCTGGTTCTTTAGGTTTCTCAGCATACTTATGGCTTCTGTTAACGTTCCATTTTCTTCGTCATGCGAAGGTATAAATGTGCAACATGATTCTCCAATTTTTGTGCAAACACCTCCATCCATCGCTGCGATCATGTCAAGTACGTATCTGTTCTGGAGGGTCATCAATCGGATTGCTCTTAGTTCGTCTTTGATTGCGTTGAATCCTTTTATGGTGGTGCTGATGGTCTGCAATAACTCCTATCTGGTTATCTGCAACCATTTAGTATGTGCTCCGACTTGGATGTGTGGCAAGCGTATTGTTGTGAATACCGATGAGGTGAGGCTAAACAGCCTGTGTCCATATGGGATTGCATAAAATGCTTCTTCTGATTTGGCAGAAAAGTAATTCTCACTCTTCATTCGGGATACCAGTTCCGCAGACCTCCTCTTCCTTAGGTGAGCATCTGCTTTCGGGAAGCTGTCCATACTCAGGTCGCTTTTCGGGATCACTAGTGCCGGAACGTGGATGTTCACTAGTGTGCATATACCTCCCCAGTTTTTCGGCAGTCCTATATATGCCTTGGATCCACATGTCCAGTAATTGTCCATAATAACTGCGGTCCCCTGAGTCATTCCTGGAGCTTCAAAGATTTGTCCACAGTTTTGATTCTCTCCCATCTTCCTTGTGCCATTGCTTCTGAAGCACCATTTCGGGCTTTCCAGTGGTACTATTTGCAAGGGTCCTCCTGTGTCTTCGACCCATGTCAGCAGCTTTACCAATTTCGGCCATAGAGGTTTGCATAATCTCTGTGAGTTCTCTATTGCTTCTTGGCAGGCTCCAAGCACCATCCACGCTCGGCAGATTACAACTCCTTCTTCCCATCCGTTTGGAGGAAACCACTGTTCCCCAGATCTGCATTTGGCCTCTGTTCTTCCAAATTTGACCCTCTTCTGCAGTCTTTCCCTGGCCATTCAGTCTCGGGTTTCTTTCCCATCTTGTTCCTTATCCTTTCACTTCAGGCTTCTCGTACCTGATCACGTGATTCTTAGTGTGTGCTCTGTTTCTTGTCTTGATATCCTGGACGTAACCGTCTTCATCGGGATACTCTGTTTCAGTTGCCCATATCAATGAGGCGTCTCTTCCCATAAATTGTCCTCTGGTGTTGCACATTGCTACGTGTGAAATACAGTGTGCTGTAGGGACATCTATTTCTACAGCCACAAAGGTCTTGGATTTTCCCATGCTGTACGGTAGAAGTGCACAGACAAAGCATTCTCCTTCAGCTTTACTTCTTCCGACTTCCTTCATGTGTTGGTACCAAATGTTGTTTCCTAGATGTGCTGTGCTATCCAGGTAATCGTTTAGTTCATTGTTGTCTTCATGTGGGCTTCTCTTTATTCTTAGTGTCTTTTTGTAGTTAGCTATAACTATATCTCTAAATGCGTCTGTGCTACTCTTTCTTGCTGGAGGTTTCTCAGGCATGCTTGCCAGTGGAGCAAGCTTCACTGTTGTAGGAGGAGGTTTTGCGATTCTCTTCTTCTCCTCTTGTATTCTCTCGTAGAGCTCCTTTAACCACCACCTGTGTAACATCTGTCCAACGTATGGCCGCGTCGTGGACCTGGTGCTTGTCCTTTGTGTTGGAACGGGTGTGCTTATCACTGCAGTTTCTGTGGTTCTATTTTTCAGTTCCTCATGCAGTTTCTTCTCTCTAGCTATAAATGGGAACAAATGGTCTATCAGCATTTGTGTCTTTTCAGTGAATTCTCTTGTAGCTGCCTCTGTCTTCTTGAGGGCTTTTGTTATGTCTTCCTTGGTTGGTCTTTCACTTGATTCTTCTTGGTCACTTTCACTATTTTCTGGGACTGGTTCTTCAGTAGGCAGTCTCGTACTTTCTGTTGCCATCGTTCGAGGTTCTGGTGCCATTGACACTTGCCCTTGTTCGTGTGCATTCAGTGTGTGGGCGCATGTAGTGGTCAGTTCTACATTTTCATTCATTCCGTGCTGACCCTGTCTCCAGCTTTTCTCTTCATTCGTTACCTCAAGTGTGTATGAATCACTGCTAATTACATTGAATTTTAGTTTGTTTACTTTACCATCAGATTTTCTTGGGACTGGAATTACTATATAGGGTCTAGGTGCTTTCGTGGGACTCATGCGTACCTTATCCGGTGGGTGCACTGAAATCGGGACAATTTGTGCACCAATGAAAAATGCATTTCTGATTGTTAATGACAGAAAAACAATCATAATTACTATGCATATACACATGATTGATCGGTACGACAGCTGGCAGCATTTTCTTCCCGAAAAAGATTTGTATCATAAAGTGTCAAGTGCTTCTCGAGTGTCCCCCTCTTGTGGTTGACAATTGTCTCTGGTTATGTGAAATAGTTCTCATACTGGACTATGGAAAAATATTAGACTAACACCTTTGGTAAATCACATTCATTATGCATATTCAAAATAGGTAAGTTCCCAATGCACTCCCCGAATCCGCTTCAGTCCTGAGGACATGCTGGAACCTGTTCAAATGCTGAAACAATGGAAAAAGTGGTATCACTCAAACTTAAACCAAAAATAAAAATAAAAAATAAAATAAAAATAAAAAATAAAACAAAAACGGTGAAGTTCTCTTCTCTGCTCTTCTCGATCTGTCCCACGGCAGAAAGATGAAGAACTGTGTCTCTGTCCCCTCGATCTGTCCCTCGGCGGAAAGATGAAGAACTGTGTCTCTGTCTCTTGGATCTGTCCCTCGGCAGAAAGATGAAGAACAGTGTCTCTGTCTCTTGGATCTGTCCCTCGGTGGAAGGTTTCACTGGAATCTCCTTCGATACTCTCTTTGAAAGTTGGACAGCTCCACTTGGAGCATTATTCCATGGAGGAATGTTCTCATGTGTGCGACGTTAGCTGGATCTCTGAGTAAGGTGATGACGTCAACCTCTGCAGGCCTTCCCACCATTTCTGGATAGTCAGTGACTAGGCGGAACAGGACATTGTGAGCTAGTTGGCTGTCCTCCGGTGACAGGGACATTTGTGTTGCTTGGCTGGGTTCTGGATCACAGGCCTTTCTTTTGATGTGAACAGTCTCTGCACATTCCTGCTGCGTGGATTGCGACCACTTAGTTTAGCTTGATCCACAGCTGGTTCAGATGTTCAGTGTTTCTTGGATCTCTAATGTACGTGAGTGTGTCCGTGGTTCTCCCGACGAGTCCTGGGCACTCCTCTATGATGCGAAAGAAAAGCGTGTACGTGAGTTCATCTATGATCACCTGTGGTGGAAGCATTTGTGTCCTTATCACTGTATTTGGGCAACTCGGCGAAGACTTCCGCGATAACAGTCAGCAGTTGCCGGATTACTTTCTTGTTAGCAGGATCTTGAACAAAGTCTGTGACACAGGTTACTCTCCCTATAAGTGATGGATGCGATAATACCACTAACTGGAAATGGGTGAGCATTTCTGCTGGGAGATACCATGAGATCTGCAAAACAAAGTCTTGGTGAAGTCCTTGTGTACAGTCTATCAGAGTCTTGTTTCTTCAACAATGCCTAAGTGTGGCTTGATTCAAAAGTTTGTATTGTCACTAGGATGCTCTGATCCATCATGGCGGAAACTGTCTTCGCAATCCCTTCATCTGCTTCACTGCACATGGGATATTGTCGTGCTCTTGGTAGAATTGCTCCTGTTTTTAGTTTAATTTTAACCTCTCCTACCCCCTTCAGGAGGCCTACGTCATAAGGTCCTGTGGTTCATACTGAGACAGGCACTTCGGCCATGTCATCATCAAAGTATGCTGGACGGATCAGCGGCAACAACATTCTCTGTGGCACTTCTCGTTTGATCATTTTGACCCAGAATATGAGACTTACTTCCACCCTTGTCTCTTCTAAGTCAGTGTGTTCTTCGAACAGATTGTCATCAGTGACATCAGTCACTCAATACCCATTCTTCAAGGGCGATTATCACGCACCATTGTCTGCCTTCATCATCATACCCTTCGACCAAAGCTACTTTCCCTCGCACTGCTGCACTATGTATCATTAAGGGAAATACTTGTCCCTCTTCTTCATGCATAGGTATTCTTGGCCTGAATAGTAACTCGTCAGGGGTTCTCATAGTTCTATCTGCGAGGCCTGGCAATCCTGCCACAAGCACTCACACGCCATATGCAAAGACTTCTGGTTCTAATGGTATAGCTCTCATGGCTATGCGTCCCGAGTATGCTCTGATCATTTCGCACACGTTTGAATAATGCATACCTGGAGTGGAGCATACTATGCCCTCCTCTGTGAACGATATAGTCATATTCAACTTTGTCATTAAGTCTCGACCCAAAATGTTTACTGGGGTCTGACGTGAATATAATAAAGGTAAATTCATCTCACAATCTCCTACAGAGACTGGGAGATTCTCCGTAAAGGGAACTCTGCTGTGAGCTCTTGTAAAACTCTGAGTATCTATGGCCTGGCCGGACAAGGAAAACTTGCCTTCTCGTATGCACGAGCGTGTTGCACCGTGTCAACTAAGAAGGAATATTCTTTCCCCCCTATGACGACATTTACCCTTGGTTCCCTGTTAGGGTCTGGTGTCACTGATAGGATAGAACACATTAGGGTTCCCAGCGAGCTGTCCTATTTCATGTATAAGTTCGGTCCACTGTATGCTTGTGTATTTTCTCCATTCCCAGGGTTGCCTCCCCTTCCAGAGTTTGTGCCCTGAGACATTTGTGGCGGTGCCTGTTGGGATTGCCCCTGTGGCAGGTTCCCCATGTTCGATGGTTGACCCCTTGCTGCGCACCTTGATGCAAACCCGGCGCTTGCTGCTGCACTGTGTGATTCGGTGCACCGCCCTTTTGTGGGATAGCAGGTGGATTCACCGTGCCTACTCCCATTCGTTGACCATTTTGCCATGCGCCTTGGCTTCTGCACGAGCGCGCCACGTGTCCTGTCATTCCACACAGCCAACACACCGGCGGTGGTCGGGCCACCTGTCCATTTGGCATATCTGGACTTCCCATCTGCACGTTTTAAAAGCCTCCTTGATTATTCTGGAAACCTCCCTGATTACCTTGAAATTCTCCCTGATTATTCTGCCATCCTCTTCCTCTGAATCCCCTTCCCCTTGGGTAAAATCCCACGTTGCCCTGGTTATTCTGCACAGGTTAGTTGCCTGTTGTGCGTTCGATCAGCTGGGCTGGTCAGCATAGCTCCTTCGAGAGCATACTTTGAGAGTTTCTTTTGCACCAGCTTCGCTTCCTCACCCTTACGAGTTGCCTCCTTTTTTCGATTCTTTTCTTGCAACAATCTACAGTAATGTGCAATTGTCAACTGTATTTCGGTCCATGGTTTACGTTCTACTCCTACCAATTTCTTGAGCTGTTTTTGCACCGGTCCAGGCAACCCTTGGCACAATACATGGTAGAATACAGGGATAGAATTTGTCCAAGATTCATGCGTTTCGAGCACCCATGCGTCTTGAAAATTCTGGATATAAATCAACGGATCCTCTGACTCTTTCATTTTTTGAGTCATTATAGCTCCCATATCGGAAGTGTCTGGGTACAATATCCGTAGCGCTTTCCACACCGCTGCTCTACAATTATTAAATGGCGCTCCATCATGGGTAGTGTTAATTATGGTTACACCAGGGTACCCAGCTCGTTTCCATACATCGTCTGCTCTCTCACCAAGTATGACGATCAGGAGGCCCTTAATGTCCCCTATAACTAATGTGACACCCCCTGTCATTTTTTCTAACTCGTGTATCCACTTACCGGCTCCCGATGTCAACATTGGAAGCTTGTTTTTCAGGTTTTCTCTGTCCATGTGTGGCCATGGAATATATTGTGGTCTTACTCCCCCCTTTTCTAGTAGCGGGAATTGGAATGCGCAGTCCTCCTTCTCTTTCCCCATAGCTCTCCTGTCTATTTCTGGAGTAGCATTTCCACATCGCCGTCTACCTGGCAAAGTCCTCAACCTGTCTACATAGGCAGGTGCTGACACCCCCCTCTGACCGTGGGGTGTTCCTCCATGTCGGTCAGGCTGCGCAGCAGACTCTAATGCCCTAGATGCAGACTCACTGGTGACTTACCATCGTACCCCTTTGTCTCTTGGGAGCCGCTTCTCGCGCCGTCTCCCTTCTTCATGTGCCTCGTCCTCCGTCTCCCCACCGGAGTCAGACTCTGATTATTCCCTGTTCACGTAACTCCTTGCATCTGCGTTGTTCTTACTAATTTCAGCCTGTCCAGGGAAAGTCCCCTGCTCCCACTACTTCAGGTGACATCCTCACTGTCATACAGTTGAGTGCTTTCCAAATGCTTGTCTTCCCTTCCCCTTTGGGATAACTGTTCCAGTCCCATTTCATCGTATATTTTATCAATCATTTCCCCGATGCTTCTGGTGTTGAAGTCATCATCAATATTCATCCCACTTGTGCCCGGTACTGAGTTGTACGCGGGAAAGAATTCTTCGATGTCTTCCCATTCTACAACAGGATTGGGTATTTTAACTTCCTGCTCAAAATATTCGAGATCCCGTGCCTTCTGTCTACGCTTGCGTTCTATATCATCATCGACTTTCTTGCGTCTCTTCGTGTCTTCTCTAGTCCTTTCTTCTTCCCTTTTTCTTTCATTCCTATGTTCATTTACCCTTCTAACTTCCTCATACTTTCACCTATTTATCTTTTTTTCACATACTCTTTGCTCTTCTTCCAAACTTTGCTGATTCTGTCTGTACTGGTCATAGGCTGCCTTCTGTTTGCGAACGAGCTGTTTTTCTTGCTCTTTGCGATATAGCTGTTCTCGCCTCAGCCTATCTTTCCTTTTAATCCTTTCGTCCCTTATTTCCTCTCCTTTTCTTTTTCCCTTCTTTGCATCTCATCAGACTTCTCTCTCGGTCTCACATCATCACCTCCCTTTCCATTGAGTATCAATAATATCTGTCCTCCCATCCATTCATCTTTTGCGAATGCTATCTCATCAGCTCTATCTTCACTTCCTTTCCACTTCTTTCCTTCTCTCTCTTTATCGAGAGGTGCACCAATCTGTGCCTGATCCTTCCTTTCATCATCGCATCTCTCCATGTCCCTCGAGACTGAGGAGGTAAGATTAATTTCCTGATCCTTCCCCTTGATTTCGTCTCTACTGTACGTAGGTGACTCATACGTGGGGTTGCTATGTCCCGTGGCTGCCTTGAGCTCCCTTAGCGGATAAAGTCCCTCTGACTTACTTCCCTCGATTTCTGGTTCAGGCGGGGCTGGTGGCGCGGTAGGCATCTCACCCCCCTACGTGCATACGTTTAATATCCAGTCTACGGGTGGCTCCTCCTTCTTCGGCTAAACATTTTCCAAAGTTCTAGAACAGAGTGGCGTTTCTCTAGTTTTTTACCTGTATATGTGGCATGCAGATAAGTTGTCATGTGTTGTAGGACGGCTTTGGATAGGGACCCATTCTGTGTCCACGGCATAAACATCTTGTGGGCGGTACCCTTGACCCACTCTGTGCTATATTTTTTAAGCTTGGGTGCATGTTTGGGCAGCTGCTTACATAAGTGGGCAAGTGGGGTAATCTCCTCCATTCTTAAATTCCGTTACCAACAATATTTTCATGCACGTTTAATACTTCCAACAATATGAGCGAGCACCACATACGCAAGCTCCGATCCAATCTTTTCCTGCCAAAATTCTATATCATCAGTTTACTCAAGAACATCAATCCATGTGCGATTCCCTCTTAGTTACAGAATCGCGTAAAGCCCAAACTTCATTTCAAACAGTCAATGATTCAATTCTTTACATTTGACATATAAGAGAACACGCACGACAGACACTTGACAGACTAGACGGACACCAGCTGGACACACATATCCCTGCCTTCTAATCACTACCCTGACATGGAGTTTAAAGGAACCCCTTTTGTGACATCTTTAATCGTCACAGTAGCCTAATCTTCCCCTATTATATGGGCTCTGAGTTCACGTTTCTTCTGACCGCTATATTAAAGCGCAGGAACAAGGCGAATTCTCTTGCTTTTTTATCTCAGGTGTCCTTCCTGATATCCTCTGTTTTTTCTCTCGGGTGCCCCTCCCGGTAACCACTGTTTTCTCTCAGGTGTCCTCCCGGTAACCACTAATTTCTCTCGGGTGTCCTCCCGGTAACCACTATTTTTTCTCGGGTGGCCCCTGGTAAGCACTTATTTTCTCTGTTATGCTCGAGTCATTATCCCCTTATATATACAGTCTTCTCTACTTCTGACTATTTTGTTTTCTGCCTCCCTCCGTTACCTTTCCCCTTACTTTTTCTAATGCCTACAAGACATTTGCCAAATATTTACTTTTTTGGTTCACTCACCGCTCGCATGGTTCCTCTCTAGATCTTCGGGATCACCGCCCCTCCTTTACTGCCTCTTTCGTTTTTTTTCATCCGTTCGGCTGCCCGAAGGAATGAGAAGGGTTATGCTTTGAAAGGCAGGTTCCATCAGACCCACTGCAGTTTTTTTAATGGACTTACACTATTATTGTTCACGGGAAGCTTCTCAGTCTACTCAGTCGAATAGCGAAAGACTTGTGATATTGCCGAAGACATAGAGTTACTTCGTGTCAACGGTCAATAGGTGTCTTAGTAATAATTAATCAATAGTTGATGGTCAAAACCATCCACTACTACCAAGTGTATAGGAGGGCGGAGCGTCCTCTGACGGGCCCATGGGTCAGAGCTTACCCTCGAGTACCTGTAAAACAAGATAGCTGCACCTTGAGGAGGATGAGTTGCAGGATTCTCTTACTCCGACACAATTCAATAAGGACAACTCAATAGTTTGGCAAAGGGAAGTCCGTTTAATGACAAGTACAAAAAACGTGGAAACAAATGGTAAGCAACAGTGTCGTGATCGCCTGTCTTGCTTCAACTTCCAAGTTCCCCATTCAAACAGCAATTCTTATAGGATAAATTTGTCATCATTTGACATGTAAAACTCAAAGTTTCTCATGCAATTCTATTGGTTGGAAAAGGTAACTTAAGTATAGGTGCTATATCTGTGTATGGTAACAGAGCATGAGGATTGGATAACTCTTATCGCGTGGGCGTCTATGCCCATCCCTCTACATCACTCATGATAGACGTCACTACAAGCACGACGTCTAATTGGTTCTACAAGCCATAGGACCCTAGATTATTTGGTCCATTGTGATTGGGTGGGTTACACCCCTAGGCATAAATCTCCACTTTAATTAGCAGCATGCAGAATGGACACCCAGATGCGGAGTGCCCCAAGATTCACCCTGCCTCCCTTCCATCAATCAGTACTTTTAGGGCTATGTCTCAATTAGTTGGCTGAGAATGGCCTCGAAACTGTCGTTTCTTATCAGGAAAAGTTATGGCATCCTCGGGTTCTGGGTGACATCAGACGTTGGTACCTCTTTGCCCTTGGCTGGTCACGTGTCTGTTCACTGTGAATCTGCTTAATTTACCTTGTATTCGTGTATTTGATTCTTCCGTAGCCTTGCCACTTGCCTGGGGCCTCTTTATCTCGACCTTCACTGGCTGGCTGGTATGCTCTGAGGTTTCGATTCTTCAAGGTTGCTGCTCTCCTCCCTTCCTTAGGTTGACCTCGGATTCCCAGGCATGAGCTGCTTCTTACTGAGTTTGGATTCCACTCTTTCCTTTGGCTCTGGCTGGAATATGAATCTTGGCCTTGTTAGCCTTTTGCAGCCTGGGCTTAATTCTGCTTTTACAAAATGGAGTTGCACTTGTATACTGTGTTTCATTAAGGTAGATATATAATTGGCCATGCTGCTCTATTCTTCTACTAAGCATTGCAAGCAATTGCGTTTTCTTAGCTTTGTGGGTTCCAAGCCTATTTACAAGCGTTAGCTGGTTGGATACTTCCATCTTGTTTCACAACTACCTTTCCTTACGTCTCTTTATGTATCAAGATCGTTTCTTCTTATAAATCCATACCATCATTATTATTTCCATTTCGTCCTTGTGCATCATCTTTCGATTGTTGTTTATGTTCATGTTATCCTTTTAGCTTGTCATTTATGTGCATCTGTACGACTGTCTGGGCTCTTATGTAGTCACCATTTACCCTCCATTAGGGCTCTTTGGGTCTCTTCGGGGACGGCCTGTAAGTAGTCTTCATTTCGGGCCAGCTGCTGGTACGGTTGCCTCAGCTGGTACCGAGCCGCCCATGGTTGTCTGGTTATAGGCACTTCAACAGGTATTGCTCTTTTGATGGACACTAGTCATAGGATCAGTGCAGCTCTCTGTTGGTTCAATTGTTCCTCATATGTCAAGTACTTTGGCAAGTATGTTCCTGGTACCTCCAACTGTGGGGTTGGGGTATAGGCCATACCTGGGACCTCCTCTACAGGGGAAAAAAGGCGGCAAAACATTAAGGCACCAAAAGCTTAGCAGTTTTTGATAGGTGGGTGGATATTTGGTCTCGTAACCTAGATTTACTGGCACCACCTAACCAACTAAAGAAAAGAGGCTGTTTTAATAGGGGAAAAATAAAGGGTGTGTTATGAATCTGACAATATCGTCACTGATTCCCTGGAGGGAAGCTTCTTTTATCTGGCTAGGGAAAGGCAGAAGCTACCTGACTCTGGTCCTGGCAGTGGCTATCTGCAGGAGGACCACATAGGAGAAGAAAAACTCCAGAGGGATACGACAATTATAGACCCAGATGACCCGA